>NC_064830.1:83374720-84624720 GCF_024166365.1 Elephas maximus indicus
CAACTCTCTGAGTCTTGTCCCCTCATCTCTAAAACTGGGGTAATAATCACTCAGGAACAATAAGACAGCAATGGCATAGTGGAAAAACAAAAGTCAGCACTAAATTCATGAAAGAAACCAGACACAAAAAAATACGCACTGTGTGATTCCATTTATATGAATTTTCAGAACCAAGAAAACTAATATATGGTGATATAACTCAGACTGTGGTTGTCTGTGGGGGAATTCAGTGGAAAGGGGTTCGAGGGAACTTTCTGAGGTGTTAGAAATGTTCTATGCCTCATGCTATATTTACACGAGTGTGTACATTTGCCAAAATTCATTGACTTGTACACTTAAGATCTGTGCATTTCTTTTTAGCTAGATTTTAAAAAAGAAGCCAGTCCATCCTGAATTCACTCCGTCCTATAGTTACATAGACCTATTTCAAATCTTATCTCTGGTATCAACTAGTCAATTAGCTTGCCATCTTTTATTGCTTTTGTGGCACATGTGATATTAATACAAACATGCACGTTGTTAGTTAGTTGCTGTCGAGTTGGCCCCTGTCTCATAGTGACCCCATGAACAACAGAATGAAACTATGCCCACTCCAGCGCCATCCCCATGATTGGTTGTTAATCAAACCATTGTGATCCATAAGGTTTTCATCGACTGATTTTCAGAAGTAGATTGCCAGGCCTTTTTTCCTAGTCTATCTTAATCAGGAAGCTCCACTGAAACCTGTTCAGTGTCATAGCAACACACAAACCTCCGCTGACAGACTGGTGGTGGCTGTCCCTGAGGTACATTGACTGGGAATCGATCCGGATCCCCTGCACTGAAGGCAAGAATTAGACCGCTAAACCACCAAGCGCGGGTGCGCACACACACACACTACATATATATGTATGTATTCATTGTAGAAAAACAAGAAAGCCGGGATAATTAATAGGTAAAATCACTTGTAAACCTACCCCGGTAGCCAACCTCCTTTTAAAAACTTTCAGTAAATACATCCTATTTTGTATATCGTTCTGTAACCTACTCTTTTCTTTTAACTATTTGGTTTTGTTTTGCGAATTAAACTAGGTATTATGGATTGAATTGTATCCCCCAAAATACGTGTGGGAATCCTAACCCCAATGCCTGTGATTGTAATCCTATTTAAAAATAGGGCTTTCTTTGTTATGGTAATGAGGCAATTATCATTGTAGGGTATGTCCTAAACCTAATCATATCTGAGTTATAAAAAGAGGAGATTGAACGAAGAGGCACAAACAAACGGGGGAAGATAGACGCCCTGTGATAGTCATTTACAAGCCAAGCAAACAAGGAATGCCCAGGGCTTCCGAGAAGGAAGGAACTGACCTGGCTGACGCACTGATTTGGACTTTTAGCTCCAGAACTGTGACAATATAAATTCCTGCTCTTTAAAGCCACCATTTGCGGTATTTCTGTTACAGCAGCTCTACGTCACAAAGATGTTGGGTAAATTCACTGACCAAAAAAAAAACCTCACTAGTAGAAATTTATCCCAAGGAAATAATCAGAGATGCACACAAAAATAGTACCCAAAGAATAATTTATATTAGTGAAAAATTGAAGACAACCTTAAAATATATTTATAGATTGAGTAAATAAATTACATGAATGAAATACTTACGTAAATGTCTATCTTGGCAAGGAATGTTTCTCATAATATGAAATGTAAAAAGGGGCTTAGTTTACAATGAGAATATAACTGTGTATTAATTGCCATAGAAGCAAACCTAAGAAATAAAAGAACGGTGTGTATCTGCATGCACACACACCAGGTGAAAGAATATATATGTATGTGTGTATGTATGAACACACACGTACAAACTGGAAGGACGTACATCAAACTGTTAAACTGTTATTTAGTGGAGGTGGCAGATTGTAGGAAGATTTCCATTTTCTCTTCATCATTTGAATTCTTTACAATGAGCATGAAAAAAGACGGAGATTTCTTAGGGCCCTTTCTTTAAGTTGCCCTCCAAAAATACTGGGCCTGTTTCCACCCACCTGGACAAGTTTGTGTTTTAGCCCTTTGCTACTCAAAGTGTGATCCTTGGACTAGGTGCATCAGCCCAGCAGTTAAAAATGCAGACTCTCAAGCCCCATCTCGTACCTACTGAATCAGAATCTGCATTTTAACTAGATCTGCAGGTGCTTGGTAAGGACCTTAAAGTCTGAGAAGCTCCAGGCTAGAACACTTCCTTCCTGGCTCTGGGCCTCAGTTTCTTCCCTTTTCAAAGGGGCTGTGGCCAAGGTGTGTGTGGTCCCTTCCTGATGCAATTTTCTAACCTCAATTCTTTTAGTTATCCCCGCAAAAAGGTAGCTGAAGAGACCGAAGGATGAGGGGCCTGGCTAAACAGTCCCTGCAGCCCACAGCTGGATGCAGGTGGACACTGAAGCAAACCCACGCTCTAGGTCAGGAGAGAGTCGGAGGGCAAGATGCTGGGCGCTGCCTGCCAAAGGAGGATGCTTGAGGTTCCTCCAGGTGATGGGTCAGGGAGGGCTCCTGTCATCTGGACGAGAGGAGAGGGCTCAGGCACTAATAGGGCTGCAGGGGACGCTGCGAGATGCCCTGGGGAAGACACCACAGAGACCCAGCTGGAATGCAGGGTGCATGGTGACCTCACGGAGGCAGCAAACGCTGCGCGGGGCCGGAGGAAGGCACGGAGCGCATCTAAAAGCGGCCTCAAGGCGGCAGGGGGCGCTGCGGAGCCGTGGCCCGCTCTGGACAACCGCACATCCTCCGCAGCCTGGGGAATCTACCTGGGCAGGTGGGGGCGGGGCCTGCGGGGGCGGGGCTATGACGCGGGGCCCAAGTCCGAACTTCAAGAGCAGTGGCCGCAGCAGCCTGGGGATGCTCGTGTTGCAAGGGGAGCAGAACAGAACTCATCTAGACCGCGCACCCGCGAGCCCCGGACCCTGTGAACCAAGTGAGGTGAGCTTAGCTGAGTCCCGTCGGACTAGTTCGGGGGTTCTGGCACCGAAGAGGCCACTGGGCCCTGGGGTTTCTGGGACGCTGACCGCGCAGTCGTGACCACACAGGCATCAGTCCCCGGTCGCCTCGCGGTGATGCTGGGACACCTTGGCGGGGCGATCGGGGTCCAGCTTTCCGGCGTCTACCCACGCCGCGGCCCGGGGGCTCAGAGCCCGGCCCGGACAGTTTCTGAGGTGCCCGCGAGGGTCCGGGACGCGCCTCGCCTCTTCTCGCCTGCCCAGCGTCTGTCCAGGCCCCGGTCCAGGCCCTGTCGAGACGCGTGGACTTGACCGCGATTGTTCATTTTACCTCCGGAATGTTTCCTCTGGGTGATTGTTGTTGCAGAAAGAAGCGAACACCTGAAGCCGGTTGGTCGGATTTTCCCCGGCGGCTTCAGCCATAGGAAGCGCCCGGTAGGGTCGCTGCCCGCGGGGTGGGCAGGGGCTGCGGAGTCGCCCGCCTGGCGGGAGCTCGGACCCGGCATCCGGCGCCCAGAGCCTGAGACTCGATTTCTGCAAAGCATGGTAGACGGGCAGCTTTGGGGACCAGCGGTGCTGGTCTGGGACTCTCCTGGCCACGATGCAAACTTGGTCCCCTACTTGGGGCAAATCACTCCTCCAGGAGCTTAGGGTTCCTTCATGGTAGGCCAAAGGGGGTGCAATAGAGAGTCCCTGTCATGAGCAAACCAAAAAACTAAACCCACAGCCATGGAGTGGATTCCAACTCACAGTGACCCTATAAGACAGAGTACAACTGCTTCATATGGCTTCCAAGGTTGTAAATCTTTAGGGAAGCAGGCTGCCACATCTTCCTCCAGGGAGTAACTGCTAAGTTCTAACCACCGACCTTTCGGTTAGCAGCAGAGGGCTTTAACCAGGGTTTTTCTTGTCAGGAGCCTATCCTTGTGGCCTTGGGCAAGTTACCTAACGTCTCTGAGCCTCGGTTTCCTCCTCTATGAAATGGGGGTAGTAATAGTACCTCATATAATTGTGTCATTGTTGTTAGATGCCCCTGGAGTTGATTTTGACTCATAGCGACCCCATGTGACAGAGTAGAACTGCCCCATAGGATTTTCTACGCTATAATCTTTACTTGTTCTCTATGAATCCAAATCGACTGTACAGCAAAGAGTTTGGTTTTTGTTTTTGCTTGTTTTTGGTTTAATCTTTACCGGAGCAGATCGCCAGATCCTTCTCTGGTGGAGCCGCTGAGTGGGTTGAACTGCCAACCTTTCAGTTAGCAGCTAAGTAGTTAACTGTTGGGCCACCAGGGCTCGTTTTTATATAATTGTATTGAGGATTAAATAAGACAATGTGTAAAAGGGGCTTAGCAAGATCCCTGGGAGTAGAGTTAAGAAAACAAAAAACAAAAATTCATTGTCACTGAGTCGATTCCAGCACATATCGACCCTATCGGACAGAGCAGAACTGCTTCAGAGGGTTTCCAAGGAGCAGGTGACCTTTTGGTTATAAGCCAAGCTCTTAGTTACTGCACACCAGGGCACCTGGGAGTAGAGTAAGGCGTCAGTAAAGAGTCACCGCTATGATTGCTATTGCTGCTTAATCTGACAGTGCCTTAGTTTCCTCATTTGTAAAATGGGGAAAATCCTGATACCTGCCTCAGAAGAGTGTTGTGACAATTAAATGAGGTAATACCTGTGAAGTACTTAGAAGAATGAGTGGTGCATCTCAACACTCCACAAGGCATCGTATTTAATCAAGTAGTACAACCTAGTAACTACAACCTTGTTTTGTTTTGAAGTTGAATATTATGTGTGTGAACAGTTACCTGTTTTGTAATGAGCAAAATAGGTTTCTTTCTTTTACCTGTGGGTACCTCTGATAATAGTGGTGATTCATTGCACGGAGGGGAGGGTTTTAAGCTGTGGGGAAGGGGCTGGTGGGGCAGAGGGACCTCTGGGGGTTCTCTTCAGTGAGAAGACTGAGGTTTGGGGACAGAAGCTTCCAGAACCACAGTTTCTGTGGAGCACTCACAGTGGAGGAAACTTTCCCTGGACTGCAGTTTTATTTGACAGGAAATTGAACCTAGACCTAGGTTTTAAAAACAAACTTGTTAATTATTTTGTTTTGGGATTGTAGTGAGGGAGGAGGTGGGGGTATGCAATATTTTAAACAACAAAATGAAATAAATTACATTCTTCTTGCCAAGAAGCTAATAATATAATTTTGAGGGTCAGAGATGGTTTTCTTCAAGCCAGCAAAATCACAAGACTAGTTCCTGGGTGTCTAAGTTATCTGGTTTTGCTATAACAGAAATACCACAAGTGGATGGCTTTAACAAGGAGAAATTTATTCTCTCACAGTCTAGTAGGCTAGAAGTCCAAATTCAGGGCGTCATCTCCAGGGGAAGACTTTCTCCTGGAAGGTCCTTCTCATTAATCTCCCCCTGGACTAGGAGCTTCTCCACACAGGAACCCCTGGTCCAAAGGACTTGCTCTGCTCCTGGTGCTGCCTTCTTGGTGGTATGAGTTCCTCCGGTCTCTCTGCTCACTTTTCTCTTTTATATCTCAAAAGAGATTGGCTTAAGACACTATCTAATCTTGTAGATCTCATCAATATAAATGCCCCTAACCATTAACATTATAGTGGTAGGATTTACAACAGATAGGGAAATCATACCAGATGACAAAATGGCAGACAATCATACAATACTGGGAATCATGACTTAGCCAAGCTGACAGATATTTTGGGGGGACACAATTCAATCCACGACACTGGGGCAAGGGGAACCTTAAGTCTATGGAGGACCTGGGGCATTTGGCTGCCTCTAGGCATCTCAGCTCCATCCCCAGCACCGTATTTCCTTTCCATCAGAAACCTGAAATCCACTAGCATCATAAACCTGAAAGCGTCCCAAAGCCTCCCACATCCCTGGGGTTCAGGATAGCTACAACTCAAGTCCAGAATCCTGCTTGAAGAACTGGATGAGTTAAATCAAAGTCCTTGTCCCAGACACAAGCCCTCTGGGGACACAGGGCTTCCCTCCCACACCATATTAGACTATGTCCTAATGTGCCTCTATCACCTGTGGAAAGCATAAGGGACAGAGCTTTCATACGTGCACCCTCAATACCACAAGTCTTGGGAAGTGGTCACATTTACTGTTTAAAGTTCGAAAATTAAATCACTCAGCATCCCTTCTCTTGCTTCCTATCTTTAGTCCTAAAACCAAACTAAACCAAACCCGTTGCCATTGAGTTGATTTTGACTCATAGCGACCCTATAGGACAGAATACTACTGCCCCACAGGGTTTTCAAGGAGTGCCTGGTGGACTCAAACTGCTGACTTTTTGGTTAGCAGCTGAGCTCTTCATCACTAAGCCACCAGGTTTTCCCTTTAGTCCCAAGTGCTGCTAATTAACTGCTTGGGGAAGGACGAGTAGCACCCAGCATAATACCAGACCCTCAAAGGCATACACCATGGCAGTTAAGGCTGCAAAGTTCCAATCCAGCTTCTTCATTTATTAGCTGTGTGATCTTGCGCAAGTTACTCCACCTCTCTGAGCTCATTTTCCTCCTCTGTAGCATGGAGATAAGAATAGTATGCCTACCTCAGGGTTGGTGAAACATGAAATGAACTATATATAATATAGACTATGTATATAATTTTTTTAATATATATATACACATATATACAGACAGAAAGAGAATACATACATACGATTAATGAACTCTTTATATTATAAATATGGCATGAAACTATATATAAAATGAACATTATTTCACATTGTAAACTTTCTGTAATTCCAATGCATCTTATATATTGATGAATGTGGTTATTTGCTTTCCAACAACCCCTAACCCTCCCCCCGCCCAAAAAAAAGCTGGTATTAAATCAAGGTGCATTTCTAAAATTAGTGGTATCTCAGAATCAAGGAAACCTGGCACAGCACCTGGCAAATATGTGGCCAATCATTGTAGGCTATTGTTACATTCGGTGTGCCAACAGCTTAAGTGTAAAGAAGAGAAATGAAACAGAAATCATTCCATTTACAAGAAGGTAGAAGAAAAAAGGACTGGGAAAGATACGACCAGGAAGGGACGGAAAATGATCTAAGGTGGCTGCGGGGGGAAATGGTCTTGGCAGATCTCCTCTGTGGATAATGCTTTTCCCAGCCCTTGCCCTTGCCAGGGGAGCTAGGAATGCCACCCTTAAGGAGGGCTTGCTAACAGAGGCCACAGGGGTCGGGTTGCAATTCCCCTAATCACAGCGGAGGGGAATAAGAGGTGCAGAGGGCCACTTGGGGTTGCTCTGAGGGCTCTTGCCCCAGGGACCCAGGCGAAAGGGCCTTCCGCGGTCCTTCACGGGTTAAACCCCACCCAGCCCCCACAGAGCTAGGCCGAGGGGCTGTAAGAGGAGGAGGCAGCCTCTGGCAGCTGCTGTGGCCAAAAACAAATATCCTGGAGAAAGGGCCAAGGCCTCAGAATGCAGACTGTCCAGCCCACAGAGGAGAAAATGTAGGAGGCCTCTGAGGGTGCGTGGGCTGGTGTTTCCCAGGCCCCGCTGGGAAGCACCCGCGCTCACCTGCTTTTCTTCTCTGCCCCTCCAGCTTGCCTGCCCCTCCAGCTTGCCTGCCCCTCCAAGTCCCAGCTAGCTATGGCTCCCGGAGAGAAAATCAAAGCCCAAATCAAGAAGAATCTGCCTGTGACGGGGCCCCAGGCGCCTACAATTAAAGAGCTGATGCGATGGTACTGCCTCAACACCAACACCCACGGCTGCCGGCGCATCGTGGTGTCCCGCGGCCGCCTCCGCCGCCTGCTCTGGATTCTGTTCACGCTGACCGCCGTGGCCCTCATTTTCTGGCAGTGTGCCCTCCTCGTCCTCTCCTTCTACACCGTCTCTGTCTCCATCAAAGTCCACTTCCAGAAGCTGTATTTTCCCGCTGTCACCATCTGCAACATCAACCCTTACAAGTAAGAGGCAGGAGCAGACATGCGGCAAGCCCGGTGCGCTCCAAATGCTAAGGCGCCTCCCCAAGGTCACAAACTGGCAGCCTGCGGGGCGACCCCAGTCTGCAGACAGACTTTTTAGACAGATGCATTCGTTGCCAACCTTTGTAAACTGCCTTCTCCCAGGTTCTAAATCTGCACCAAGTTTTCGGTCCATTCGTGGATGGGCGGGCTCCGGGAGGGCGGGAAGAGAAAGCTGCAAGGACCAGTTTCGCTTGGGGGCAGGGGCGTAGCGAGGGTAACAAGCCAGCGCCCAAGTGCAATCTCTTAAATTGCTGCTCCCCCGCCCCGCCATTCCAGCGCCCAAGGGCAATCTCTAAATTGTGCTCCCACCCCAATTTCAAGCTAAATAGACGTTGATAGCAGCGAAGCATCACCAGAAACGCCTTTCTTCCTCTTTTAGGGCTGCCTCCGTCAGGCGCCTTTCCTATTTTGGCGCCTCAGAATGTCATTCCATGCCTCCTCAGGCGTCCCCTTGGACTCTCGCCAGGGGCAAGTGCTCCCCCTTTACCGCCTCCCCCAGTAAGCCTCTGCTTGGGGGTAAGGCCTGAAATGAACTAGCCTCCCCCACTCACAGACAACCACACTAAGCCCAGCTTAGCCATTTCCCCCCTGGGTTTTCCAAGCTCACACCCTCACTCTCCCCAAAACATGAGCTCCAGGCTGACTCAGAAGTGACACCCAGGTGACTTTGGAAGTATCTTGGCTGCTCCAAACCCTCATCTGGGTGGCCCAGCCCGGCTAATTGAGATCTTTGGGCTCTGGGCAGGATCCACCCCTTGGTAATACCCTCTTGTCCGCCACAGGACTTGTTCTAAATGGGTCATTGGAATCCTCAGGATTATTGAAAACTGATCTGTGAGGCAGATCTGAACCCGGAAGAATTGTCAGAGCAGGTATGGGGGTGGAAGAAGGGAAGAGCTGGGGGAGGAAGATTATCAAAGGAAACTAACTTGTCCAGAGTCATCAATGAGTTGGCGCCCAAGCTTGAGATCACGATCAGGACTAAGGCTCATCCTCTAACTCCAAGTGGTTTTTCTTTTCTCACTCCCTCCTTCCTCCTTCTCTCTCCTCCTCCCCCTCTTCCTCCTTTCCTCTCATTATTTGTTCCATAATCATTTAGTCAGCATCTGAATTGCCATGCACTGTTCTAGGTTCTGAGGCAGAGGACTGAAACCATCCAAACACAGTCTTTGCCCTTATGGAGCTTACATTGTAGTTGCTGTTAGGTGCTGTCGAGCCAGTTTTGGCTAATAGTGGCCCTATAGTACAGGGTAGAACTGCCTCATTGGGTTTCCAAGGAGTGGCTGGTGAATTGGTTAGCAGCCAAGCTCTTAACCACTATGCTACCAGGGCTGCTAATAATAGATACCAATTACATATATATTTTACAGATGAGAAAACTGAGGCGTAGAAAGGTGAAGTGACTTGGCCAAGGTCACACAACCAGTAAGAGAATGAGGAACTTGAACCCAGGCAGTTTGTCCCTAGAGCTCATATTCTTGATTGCTAGGCTAGTCTGCCTACATATAGAGCAAGAAGGATAGAGGAAAGAGGGAAGAGTTAAGAGGGAAGCAGGGACCATTTGGTATTGTAAAAATTAAAAGATGGTGTCACTGAGCTTCATGCAGTCAACTCTTGTATCATTCTTCTGTGTTCTTGGGGATTGCCAAGGCAACAGTTATATCTTCTTCCTTCCCAATACTGATTCCAGAAGAATCAGTGGGCAGGGACGAAGTGTGTTAGATGGTGATGGAGCTACTCCCTACTCCTTAGTAGACTCCCAGTTACATTATTTGCCTGTCCTCACTGTGGCTGGTTTATGGGAGGCACCTGACAGTCACCACTCCAGAAATGCTGGTTGGGGCAAACTCATCAACACACCCTGAGAGCAAGCAGGCAGTAGTAGCAAAGGTAAACCCACAGGAAGTCACACAAAGGTCACACGTGATAGTCACTTTAGATGGAGCAAGTTGTAAAGGAACTTGTCTCCTTGATCAAGCATGCAGAGAAGATGAGCACAAGACTGACACATGATGACGGACAGCAGCATGGGGAAGTGTCGTATTCTGTGATGGGCATTGAGGGCTGCCACAGAAGCTCCACCTCCTTAACTCTTTCTTCCTACCTTGGCAGGTACAGTGTAGTGAAGGATCTTCTATCCGACTTGGAACAGGAGACCAGAGGGGCCTTGAAGACCCTTTTTGGCTTTTCGGAGATTAAGTCTCGAAAGCGAAGAGAGGCAGAGTCCTGGAATTCATCCTGGGAGGGCATGCGCCCCAAATTCATCAACTCAGTCCCACTGCTGTTCTTCGATGAGGATGAGACAAGCAAGGTGGCCAGGGACTTCCTCACGGGGAGAAAGCGGAGAGTCAGCGGGACCATCGTTCACAAGGCTTCTGATGTCATGCAGATTCAGCAGTCCAAGCAGGTGGTGGGATTCAAACTGGTAAGATTCATTCCTCACAGGTTAGCTGGAGAGAGTGGGTCCAAGGAGCCTTCTCCTTCACCATTACACCTTATAGTTCTTCTGATTGAACTAAAATACACTTAGTTGGGGTCATTCAGATGCAAGCAACTGAAAGCGACTCAGGTTTCTTTTCTTAAGCAGAAGAGAGTTTCTTAGAAGGCTACTAGTAGCTCATGAAGACCTCTCAGGGGACAGAAGTCAGGGAAGATTCCGGGATCTATGTGATAAGAAATGATGGAAAGTCATTTCAGATACTGCTGCTGGGTTAAATAAGCTTCCATTCTTTTCAATCTTTTCGTTCATGCATAAGACTCAAATTCCATCTTGGGACCATCTAATTTGCCTAGCTTGGGTCACCTGATCACCCCTTGGCTGAGGGAGGGTGAGGCACCTTGGTGAACAGTCTCACCGGATTGTATCTAAAGGTGGGAAGAAAACTCCCTCAAAGCAAAATTGGCCTGGAAAAAACAGAAGGAAGAAAATAGATAATGAACAGCTGAAACACCAAATGTTCCCTGGATTACTTGTCTTCAGGAAGAGCTGTGGCTTGACTTTTTATTTCCCCTTCTTGGTCCCACTTGAGGGGCTCTCAGGAAGTAGCCATTCACCAAAAACCAATTCTGTTACCTTCCTGGACAAATTCAATCATTTCCCAGCCTCTCCATGGGGACATACCTCTGGAGGATGAGAGCTACTTCTATCTCCGTTGTAACCTTGATTATAGATTGGGAGGCCCCATGACTCCATTCAAAAATCCAGAAAGTGGCCCCTCCTCTAAATCACTGAGACTTGCCAAAGTCTTCCTGGGTCCTTCCATAAGACATCTACAAGGTTCTCCTAGATACCAAGTTTCTGATCCCCTGATGTCTGCCTTTTAAGGAGAGTTTCCAAGCTCTTGATGATGGGAACATTTGGAATGAACCACAATTTCCCTGGAAAGCTCTCATTATGCTGGTCCTCCCAACTTCCATGTGAGGTTGGGAAAGATGATATTTTAGTCAACATTTTATGGAGGAAATAATGGATACATAATGCCTTGCTCAAAGCTCCACAGAGATGTAGTGTCAGAGTCTGGGCTAGAATCCAGATTTCTTAACTGCTAACCCAATAGGAAATGGGGAGGTTTGTGTAGGAGCTTGGTAGGAATAATCAGCCGAATCCTGGATATTTGGGGACCTTGAAGAAGCCAGTTTTGCTTTTCGCCTGGTGGGTGATAGTAGGGAGTCATGAGAATTGGGCTCTTTATCCTTCCTTGCTCAGCCCCTTCTTGGTCCTTGGGACTTGAGAATGATCTCTCCCAGTCCTCAAAAGTGAGAAAAAACCCATCTTCACCCCAGTTATTCCTCCTACTCCCCTGAGTCTCATTTGCTCACCCTCCCAGTCCGTCTGAAGGCCAGTGATAGAGCTGATGGCTTCAACCTGGTGTCTCCTTTTATTCACAGTGTTCAAATGACACATCCGACTGTGCCACCTATACCTTCAGCTCAGGGGTCAATGCCATTCAGGAGTGGTACAAGCTGCACTACATGAATATCATGGCACAGGTGCCTCTAGAGAAGAAAATCAACATGAGCTATTCTGCCGAGGAACTGCTGGTTACCTGCTTCTTTGATGGGGTGTCCTGTGATGCCAGGTCAGGAGAAGGAGGGTCATCTCAGCCTCCAAGGACTGGCAGCTCTGACTGTCAGGTCTCTTGTACAGCTCAACTATAGGTCTCAGAGGAAAAAGTGCCCTTGTTGCTGACCCTGCCCTTTGGAAAAGGGCTTACACAAAAGCTAAGTTCTAAAGTCAGTGAGTAAGGTGTACACAGCATATTGTCAAAATATCCTTGAACTCATTAACTTACAAATAAAAACACAGAATAGCTGATTGTGTACATGCAACCTTATATATTACCATCATGCATACTAATGATTAAGAACCAGCAATCTAGAAAGGGAGGAAGAAAAGAAGTAAGGGAGGGGAGGAGGAAGGAAGACCTACGTATAGATGTGTGAGCATTAAGACATTTCTACCTTTATGATAACAGTCAGATCCCTGGTGGTGACTGAGGGATGGGTGGAATATTCTAAAGTGTCCCTGCTTGTCTGAAAGACTTACTTAATTCTTTTTCAATGCTAAGTCTTTCTAACCTTTCTGTATGTTAATAGATATACTGGTCCTTGCAAGGATTGAGCAATTGGAATCATGTCTCCCTGAGGACTAGGTTCTCAAGTTAGTATAAGAGCACATATGATGTGATTCCTTCACTGGTGGTCATTTCCTAGGACTGGGAATTCAAATGGAAAAATACCAAGTGTTGGCTGAGAAATTCAAGAGTAGGAAAATTTGGGACAGACACATGGCCAAGGAATGGGAAGTCAGTATGGAGATGGAGGTGAGAGAATTAAGAGGAAGAACAGAAAGTAGAGTCTAATTCCACATCAGTGTGTGTCAGCCTTGGTGAGGGACCTTGTTTGTGTGAGAATTCATCAGAGGGAAGATGAGGGCCTGTCTATCATCCATAGTCAACAGAAGAGAGTTGGCTCCTTTAGCGCTGTCCATCCAGACTTCAGCTTAGACAATCGAGGAGTTCCCAGCATAGCATTTTCTGACCCTTGTTCTTCCTCCATAGGAACTTCACACTTTTCCACCATCCAATGCATGGGAATTGCTACACATTCAACAGTCGAATCAATGACACTGTCCTCAGCACCTCCATGGGGGGCAGTGAATATGGTAAGGCAATCTGCACCAAGAAGTTTCTGAAGGCCCAGTCTCTAACAGTGAGCACGGTAGCACAGGACAGTTGGGGAGACTTGAACCTTCTAGAAATGCAAGGTCTCACCACTTAAAACCAGGAATACCACTTTTCCTTCTGCAGTGTTTCCATCAGTATCCATGTTGGTTCCTTCCTTCCCTATGTGCGTCTGTTTTCCTTTTTGACTTCCCTGGTGGTGACTGGGTTCCTTGTCTTGGGACTAGCAAGTGCAAAGTCCTTGAGAAGTAAATGAGTTTGATGTGCTCTAGAAACAGACCAGTGCGCTTGGAGCTTATTGAGGGAGTGGGAGATTGGGAGGAGATAAGGAGGGAGAGGTAAGCACGGGCTGCATCATCATAGCCTGGACAGCAGGCCTTCTCATGTGTCTAATGAGATGCCATTGGAGGGTTTCAAGGAAGGGAATGACCTGATCTGATGTTCATTTTTAAAAGATCACTCTGGCTCCTGGGTACAGAATAGACTGCAGGAGACAAATGGAGGAACAGGGAGAGAAGCCATGCCAGTGATGAGATTCACCATTAGTGATTCATTTCTTCCCTGGGCACTCTCGCCAGGGGTTTAAGCAGCCATGGTGCTGCAACTCCCTTTGGATGCTCAGCAGAACTTCACAACTCAAAGGAACACATGGCAAGGCAGGTCTCAGGCAGGGTAGCAGTTCCCTGACTTATGCTTAGCAAGGACTGTGGGTAGTCATACTGTTTTTGAGCCCCTGTTTTTTTGTGCTATGCCCCAGGGATATAGCAGTGAGCAAGTTGAGTACAACTCTTACCCTCATGGAGCTTCCCTACTAGCCCTTATCTACCTCTCACTTGTTGGAAATGCCTGGGTTCTGGGTTTGAGGCTCCCAAGGAAGTGAGAGAGGTAAGTTACCCCAAGGGAATGGGTGCCTTGCCTTTGACTTCATCAAGCTGCCTTATCCTCCCAGGACTGCAAGTCATCTTGTACATAAATGAAGAGGAATATAACCCCTTCCTGGTGTCCTCCACGGGAGCTAAGGTGATTGTCCATCAGCAGGATGAATACCCCCTCATCGAGGACGTGGGGACAGAGATTGAGACAGCAACGGCCACCTCCATAGGAATGCACTTGGTAAGAGACTATTCCAACTTGCAGGCTTGGCAAGGAGGACAGACTTTCTTCAAGGATAACCAGTGAGATGCAGCTTATGGAAAAGAGTGTTGGTTCTAAAGGGAAGCACGGTCCTGTCTTTTCCAATGGTTACCCAAATGGTTATTCCAGTAATTACATGAAAAACTGCCCTTGTATCTTCTGTATGGATGAACAAGAACAGGATGCCATTTGGGGAAAGAATTTAAGGAGCCTCTCTTATTCCAAAAAAGGACACCAGCACTTATAGAACCTCTGCTGGATGCCAGGCATCAGGCACTAACTATATATTTTACGTACTTTGTGGGAACACAGTCATTGGAAAACCCTATGGAGTGCAGTTCTACTCTGAAACACGTGGGATTGCCATGCGTTGGCTCAGTGGCAACTGGTTTGGTTTGGTTTTTTGGTTACGGGTTATGTAAAAGCTATTTAAGGCTAATGGAAAGTTACTGGGCCATCAAAGATCTATTTAGCCTATCACACTTCCATCAATTTCACCTCATTTACCAAGAATTCCCTCTCCCTCCAAGTCTTCGACCTTCTCTGACCTCTTTGGGTGCTGAGAACACTCATACCTGTCAGCAGAAGCACATCTGGGCTGCAGACTCCAATTCCTGAGTAAGCCATGCCCACAGGGAGCACAAGGGCCAGATGAGAAGCATGCTCTCAGGCGCTCTCAGGGCCCTGGCCACCCCACTGCTTTATGGTTTTCCCTTTTACATTCCAGTCTTTCTCTTTTTCTCTCTCTCTTGCTCTCTCTCTTTCTTCTTATACTAGAATGATTACTAAGAACTTATTTAAAGGGAATATACTCACACAGTAAAAAAAAAAAAAAAAACAAACCAAAGCACACCAAGGAATATATGATGCCAAGTGTATCTCCTCTCCATCCCTGACCTCCAGACCCCTCCTTCCTCCCCACAAAGATCATCGCTGTGGCTTCTGTGTCTTAACAGAGATTTTTTAGTCTTATTCACGTGCATGCCTATAGGAACAAGCATTTCTCCTTTTAATACTGTCTGGCTCCATTTTTCACTTAGACACTATAGCTTGGAAATGGTTCCATATCTGTAGATCTGTTTCATTCTCTTCTTAAAGACCCCATAATATTCCATTGTGTGGATAAGTTATTGATGGACATTAGGTCGTTTCCAGGCTTTTGCTACTAAAAACAACGGTGGGATTTGATATATATTTGCTGGATGACTTCTGAAAGTGTGTCAGACAGTGTGTGTATTTGCCAAATTGCCCTCCAGTGAGTTTGTACGATTTACAGCCTCATCAGCAATATGTGAGAGAAGCTGCTTCCTAAACTCTTACCAACACAGTATATCTCCAACTTGATCTTTGCTACTCTGTCAGGAGAAAAATGGTATCAACTGTAATTTTAATTTGTATTCCATGGTGGCATTTTTTTTCACTGTTCATGCCTTTATTTATGTCCAACTTTAATGTTCCAAGCTCAACTTCTTAGCCTTCATTCCTCACAAATCTGTCTTGCAGAGCAGTGCTTCCCAAACCTGATTGATCATCAGACTCAGATCTACTAAATCAGAGTCTCTGGGACATGAGCTCCAGGACCCATATATATATACATTTTTTTTTTTTTAACCAAAATCCAGTGGTTAGTCCAAGGGGCAGCAACTGGTAACCTCAACTTTAGAAGGCTGAAACAATGTAGGGAGAATCAGAATTAGGGGAGAAGCAACTTCTCAAGTTACAGTGATACCATAATAACACAAAATGTTCAGCACCGCCACAAACCATGGCTGTGTATTGGGTTATGGGTATTGAGGGCTCGTACATCCATCCATCATTTATGCATTCAACAGTAATGAAGCTTAGAGCTCAGCAGAGAGGACTGATGATAAGTGAAGCAATTACACAAAAGACTAATTATAATGGCCATAAGCGCTATGAAGGAGAAATGCAGAATGTATGAAAGCATGTCATAGGGAGGCCTAGCCTGGGTTTTTTTTTCTTCCTTTCTTTTTTTTATGGGGACTCGGGGCAGTCAAAAGTTCTGGGTGGAGCAAATAGCTTACGCTTGACTACTAACCTAAAGGTTAGAGATTTGAACCCACCTAGGGGCGCCCTGGAGGAAAGTCTTGGCAGTCTGCTTCTGTGAAGATTACAGTCAAGAGAAATCTATAGAGCAGTTCTACTCTATAACACATGGGGTCACCATGAGTTGGAATCAACTCAATGGCAACGGGTTTGGTTTCGGTTTTGGGAGCGATTGAGGAATGCTTTCCTGAGGAAGTGATCTTTAAGGAGGGACAGCAGAGATGATGAATTGACATGGTGTTATTACAAAGGAAATCCATGGCTGTAGTGGCTCCTTGGTGCCCCATCAAAAAGACAGCCATGAACAAGGGGGACCATCAGGATGGCAATCTGGGTGCTCTTGGGAGACCTGTGGTTTAGAGGCTTTGTAAGTACCAGCCTGGGCTGCATGAACGCTGGTTGCCCCCCTGCCCCCTGCCCCCCACCTCCAGAAAAAAAAAAAAAAAGCACTCCTGAGCCCCAACCTCCTCAAACACTGGCTTGAAAAAACCTGGGAGTATCTTAAGGTTATCTTAAGGAGCTGGACTACCAAGTCCCCTGTCCATCAAGATATCACCAGTCTCCTGATCAGAATAGCGAGCATGTTGATCTGAGATTCCCTGGCACTTTCATCTGCACACAGAAAAACAGGACCTATGGTTTGCAACGCATCCTTACTTTCTTCCCCTCCATCCCTCCCTTCTGCTTCTCCCAGTATCTGCAAACAGTGATAGGAGTTATTAACTAGGTAGCTTTCAAAAGTACAAGAGCTAAGGAATACCACCTCTGATTTTCTGCTCTGAGCTTGGAAATACCCACCACATTGTTAAGGAAATGTTGTCTTTACCAATGGTTGGTGAACAAAGACATGGGTGGGTTTTCTGCTACACCTAATTTGAGATGTAGAAGATCAAAGCCACAGAACAGGGCCAGTCAGCTCTCAGTCTGATTCATGAACATTTAGAACAAAAAACTAGGGATTACTAAGATGTCAGCAGAAGGTCATTCAGAATAAATCCAAACAAACTAGACTTCCTTTCCTTGTTTTTATTTATTTCTTTGATAGGTGTGTTAGTCGACTCAGTCAGTCAGTTGGTTAATGAATCTTCCTTCCCTCAAATACCAAATATTCAAAATAGCACTGGATATCCAGAAATGAATATGGCAGAGCTCCTGCTTTCAAATATTTCCCACTTAAGCAGGGAAGACAAGTCAGCACACCTTTGCAACATGGCATAATTAATGCTCTTTCTGACATGCACACAGGCTGTGATTGCATTTAGTATACAATTCAAATACTCCTTACTATGAGCCACAAGGCTCTACTCGATGTGCCTTTGCCTACCTCTCCAACATCAGCTGGTACCACTCCCCTTCATTCTCCATGATCCAGCCACAGCAGGTTTCTTTATGTTTCCCCCACACACCAAGCTCATTTCTATCTCAGGGCCTTTGCACTTGCTGTTCTCTCTGCCTAGAACTCTATGTGACTGGCTCCTTCTCATTCAAATCTCAGCTCAAATGTCACCTCACAGAAGATACATACTGACTACCCCATCTATACTGGCCACTATCTCACAACTGTATTTTGTCTCTGTCACGACACTTAGAGTTTGTGCAATTATTCACGTTTATTGTCTCTCTTCCCCAATGAGAATGTAAGCTTCTTGGAACCAGGGATCTTGTCTGTCTTGTTCCTAGGCTCAGTTCTTAGAACATAGTGGATCCTCAGTAGATATTGTTGGGTGGGTGGATGGGTGGATGGGTGGATGGGTGGGTGGATGGGTGGATGGTTGGATGGATGGATGGATGGATGGATGGATGGATGGATGGATGGATGGATGGATGGATGGATGGCAGGGAGTGGGGAGGGAGGGAGGCAGGGAGGGAGGGAGGCAGGGAGGGAGGGAGGCAGGGAGGGAGGGAAGGAGGGAAGGAAGGGAGGGAGGGAGGGAGGGAGGGAGGGAGGGAGGGAGGGAGGGAGGAAGGAAGGAAGGAAGGAAGGAAGGAAGGAAGGAAGGAAGGAAGGAAGGAAGGAAGGAAGGAAGGAAGGAAGGAAGGAAGGAAGGAAGGAAGGAAGGAAGGAAGGAAGGAAGGAAGGAAGGAAGGAAGGAAGGAAGGAAGGAAGCCCAGACAGATGCTCTTGAAGAAGGCTTTCTAGATAATGGATTTTCAAAGAACACCAAAACCAACCAACAAATGAAAAAAACAGCCATTGCTGTTGGATCGATTCCAGCTCATAGTGACCCTATAGGACAGAGTAGAACTGGTCTATAGGATTTCCAAGGAGCGGGTGGTGGATTCAAACTACAGACCTTTTGGTTAGCAGCCAAGCTCTTAACCACTGTGCCACCAGGGCTCCATTCTTGAAGGACAAGTGTCAGGCAAATAGTCTCAGGAAGGGCTGGTCCAGACATATGGCATAAAAAGCCAGTTGCCGTTAGGTTGATTCTGACTCATGGCAACCCCATGTGTGTCAGAGTAGAACTGTGCTCCATAAGGTTTTAATGCCTGATTTTTTGAAAGCAGATCAACAGGCTTTTCTTCTGAGGTGCCTCTGGGTAGACTCAAACCTCCAAACTTTCAGCCAGCAAGTGAGTATGTTAACCATTTGCACTACCCAGAGACTCCAGCAAAGGGCATAGCCATTTCACAAGGGTCATGGAATGGATTTTAAGTTGTGTGCTGAAACTTTTTGGGAACTCATTTTGGCTGAAGCATAATCAATATATTGGAGGCAGCACATTTACTGTAATTCCAGAAAGAAATGATGAGGATCTGAGCTGAGACAGTGGCTGTGAGGATGGACAGATAGGAATGCATTTGAAAGATATTACAGCATAGAAGCAACAGGGCTTAACAGCTGATGTTGATGAGAAGGGCCACGGGAAGTTAGCTTGATGTTTAGGTTCTGACTTGGTCAGCAGGGTGGATGGAACTACCAGACTCAGAATTAGTAGCTCCAAGGAGGGATAAGCTGGGGGTGGGCAGGAATAACCACTTCCATTTGGGACATACCCAATTTCTGTGCCTTTGGGAAGTCAAGGTGAAAATGTCCAGTGAGTAGATGCTAGGAACCTGGAACTCAGGAGAAAATCTGGGGGATAATGAGACTTGAGAGTATACGCCATCACTCAGGGCATGAGGACACAACCCTAAAAATAACCAACATTTAAGGGCTGAGCAAAAAGAAAATGAGGAAACAAAGGCAGAAGCCTAGGAGCAGAAGCCGGAAGGATTTGGTGTCAAGTAAGTCAAGGAAGGGAGTTTTGAGGAAGATGTGATCCAAAGTGTCAGGTGCAGAAAGCAGGTAAGATAAAGGGCAAAAGGTGTTCTCTGGGTTTGGCAACCAAGAAGTCACTGGTGTTCGTTGCCAGGGCAGCTTTCAGTGTAAGCAACAGAACAGAAACCAAAGTACAACGGGTGGAATGGCAAATAGGAGATAAGGAAGTAGACAAAGATGGACAACTCACACAAGGGCGAGGCAAGGTTCTGAAGAGCAGGGAGACTCTACTTTCATTGCAAACTCTATTGTACATTTTTATCTTCAACTGCGTACAAAAGTTCTTTTCATAAATATGTATAGCATAGTGATTAAGAGTTCAGATTCTAGAGCCAGATAGCTGAGGTTCAGACCCCAGCTTTGTGCTTTGATTGTGGTATTTTTGTGCCTCAGTTACCTTGTCTGTAAAATGGGAATGATAATTGTAATGATACTTCATAGACTGGTGAGAATGCAGTGGGTCAATGTATGTGAACTGCTTAGAACAGTGCTTGGCACAGAGTACCAAAACCCACGACTGTCCAGTCTACTCTGACTCATAGTGACCCTATAAGACAGGGTAGAACTGCCCCACAGGATTTCCAAGGCTGTAAATCTTTATGGAAGCAGACTGCCACATCTGTCTTCCACTGGCACATAGTAAATGCTCAAAAATATTGGCTATTGCTGTATCTTTCTAAAGAAAAGAGATATGAAGGGAAGGAAAAATAAGTTTAAAGCAAAAAAAGGAGTTAGGGAAGGTTTTCTTGTCCATTTTGACACACAGTCCCCCTTTATGAGGCATTGATCTCTTCCTTCCTGATTTATAAGAGTACTTTATGTATATAAAAAAAAGAGTACTAATTATTTGCCATATGTGTTGCGATATCCTTTCACAGTTTGTGCTTCCCTTTTAGTTTTCTCTGTGGTAATTTTGATGCAAAAACGTCATACATTTACATAGTCAAAGGCTTTGTTTTCTTCTTAAGTCATTGTGTTTATTGAAGATTTCTCCTCAAGATCAGATACTGAGTACAGTTCCTTCCGGTGATTTTATTGTCTGACTTAATGCTTTAACCCATTAGAATTTGTTTCTATAGAATATGAAGTAGGGATCGAATTTAATTCTTCCTCCAAATAGCTGACAAATTATCTTAACTTCATGTATTGAGTAAGTCTTTTTATTTTTCTCTACTGATTAGAAGTGCACAAGTTATCCACAAATAACTTAGATAATGTCTTATTATGAAATAAAAACAAAGCAAAAGAAAAAAAGCATTAAAATACCCATAATCCCATCTAGGACAAAGTTCTCCCACTTTCTTTTCCATGTTTGTTTTGCTTATTTGTTTTGTTTCGTTTTTTTACAAAAATGGAACCCTACTGAGCATACTCGTCTGTAATCTACTTTTTCCCCCCTCACTCAAAGTATATCATCAGCATCTTTCCATGGCGTTAGTCTTCCACAGTTCCAATTTTAATGGCAATATATTGTTTTGTTTGATGAATGTAGAGTTTACCATCATATACTAAATTCTTACAGTGTGTCCTTCTAATTACATGTCCCATGTCTGCTTTCCCTGTTATGCAGGACCTGATACATTTTAGGCCCATGGTCAGTATCTGTTGATTTGAAATGAATTGAGTAGAAAGTGAGACTTGGAAAGTAGACTGAGGCCAATTAAGGAACACTTTGAAGGCTAAGCTGAGGCATCTGGGCTTGAATCACCAGGCAATAGAGAGCAGTGAGGGTATGGTCAGATCTGTGATTCAGATGGATAAGTGATGGGAGGTGGAAGAGAAACTGAGCCAGGGAAAGTGTGGAGGCTGCAAACCAATGGGGAGACTTCTAATAGTCCAGGTGAGAGAAGATAAGGACCAAGCTAAGACAGCAAGAGCAGGAATGGTAAGGAGATAGGTGATACAAGAGATGCTTCTGAAGCACCTGAATAGGTTGAAGGAGAGAAGTATCTAGAATGATGCCAAGGTGTCTGGCTTTGGTAACTGGATAGATGGGGTGTCATTAGCTGCTATAGGAAATACAGGAGACTGGACAGGTTTTAGGTGGGGGAGAAGACGCTGAGCTCTGTTTTAGATATCATGTCAGTTAACTTTCGCTGCATATAAAGCACCCCAAAACTTACTGGCTTAACAAAACAACCACTTATTAGCTCACCATCTGTGGGTTGGCAGTTTGGGCTGGGCTCATCTGGGAAGTCCTTCTGGTCTAGACCAGCCTCAGGTGATCTCAACCAGGACTCACTCATGGACTTTTCTAAGTACTTTATAAACACGAGGCTCAATTAATCCTCACAAAAGTGCTTGGAGGTACATGGATTTGAACCCCAGCTCTATTTTTGAAATGACTGCATTACTCTGGGCGAGTTGTTTTACCTCTCTGGGTCTCATTTTCCTCTTCTGTAAGGTGGGGCTATTGTCAGGATTAAATGAGTTGATACAGCCAAGGTGCTTATCATAGTATCTGGCACATTGTCAGTGCTCAGTCAAGGTAAGTTGTTATTGTTGTTGAAATACTGAAGCTCAGGTAGGTCAAACAATTAGATTAAGGCCAAAAAGCTACTAGGTAGTATGGTGGGAATCTGAATTCAGATTTGTTCTGACTTCAGAGTCCGTATTTTGATCCTGTAGCTAGCCTTCCCGGCACCACTCCTTGTTTAGGGGTGGTTGAACGTTCACCATAGCATGGTTTTTCCAGTAGAAGCCCTTAAGGAGAGCCCAGGATCCAACAGCTTCTCTACCCAGGATTCTCAGAAGAAAGCAGATAGGCCTGGTTGGATGAAAAGGTGTCTTGCTTCCTACAAACACACCTGCACACACACATACACTTACACACTCTCACACACACATATATGCTCACACATATACTTACACACACTCATGCATATACACACATAACTTGCATACATTCACATACACACATACCTATTTCTGTGCCTGTAGGGGTCAGGTGGAAACCCTGGTGGCATAGTGGTTAAGTGCTACAGCTGCTAACCAAAGGGTCAACAGTTCAAATCCACCAGGTGCCCCTTGGAAACTCTATGGGGCAGTTCTACTCTGTCCTATAGGGTCGCTATGAGTTTGAATCAACTCAACAGCACTGGGTTTGGTTTGGTTTTTTTTTAGGGATCAGGTCAGAAGCCAAAATGTCTCCCCGTGGTCCATAGATCAGTAGTTCTGAAAAGCTGATAGTGGGAGGGAAAGACAGAGAGAGAGAGAGAGCTCTGTCACAGACCACTCAGTTGAGGCTTTGAGAAGCTAAAGACCTCTGTCCCATCCAGAAAGGACCATCTGCCCCTTTTGCCCTACACCCAGTGACTTTGAGAAACAACCTGAACTACCCAGGAGCTCTGAGTTCCACAGGCATCGTTGCAAAGTTAAGAGGGCCAGTGAATGCTCAGAAAGCATAGAAATCAAAATGATATCTCCTGGTAGGTTCCTGGAAGTGGCCCTTGGACTGTTCTAAGGTAGAGGGAGCCCCACTGACCTCTGCTGGCCTCACACAGCTGTCGGAGTGGATCGACCCTCTCACCTAGATGCCAGGGTGGTGTACTTTCCTGGCCCAGACAGGTAGAGCTGACATCTAGGCTCTGTGGACAACTTGCAGACCCCAGGGGCTCAGAGGAACACCTGCCCAGGGGGCTGCTTCTTGGAAAAGCGTAGAGGATGGCATTGAATTGCAATGCCCTTGAGGGAAGCCACTGCTTAACATCTTTGCAACCCTGTTCCCCTTCAGTGCCTGGCAGGTGCTAGAGGCTCTCAATGTGTTTACTTTCCAGCTATTAAAGGAATGAGGAATCCCTAGGTTGTACAAATGGTTAAGGTGCTTGGCTGATAGCTGAAAGGTTGGAGGTTCAAGGCCACCCAGAGGCACCTCGGAAGAAAGGCATGGTGATCTATCCTGAAAAATCAGCCATTGTGAAAACCCTGTGGAGCACAGTTCTGCTCTGACACACACGGGGTCACCACGAATCAGAGTCAATCCCATGGCATTTATTATTATTATTAAAGAAATGAAGTCCATTTATTCTGTACTGACATGGAAAGAACCTCACCTTTTAGTGTAAGTGAGAAAGGCAGAGTGCAGGGCAAAGTGAATGTGTGATTGTACCCTGTCTGTCTGTCTGTTTGAGAGGCTGGACACAATCTGGTAGCCTCTGGGGAGGCAGGGAGGTCAGAGAGCTACGTTTGCCTTTGCTTGCTTCTGTCGTCTTAAATGGAAACCCTGGTGGCGTAGTGGTTAAGTGGTACAGCTGCTAACCTAAGAGGTCAGCAGTTCGAATCCACCAGGCGCTCCTTGGAAAGTCTACCGGGCAGTTCTATTCTGTCCTATAGGGTCGCTATGAGTCAGAATTGGCTCAACGTCAGTGGGTTTTTTTTTTTTTTTTTGGTTTTTTTAAATATTTCAAAATGAGCACTGTCAACTGCCCTTGAGATACTTGCAGTTAATTGAAGAAGACTAATGGGTCAGCAGATGAATTACAGTATACACAAAACAGAAAGAGATGATAAGCCACTTGAGATGTCTCCAATTTTTACCTACATGCAACCTTTTGATTCTCTTTTTTTTTTTCCAACGATAGTTCTTTCTACCTGGCCACTTCTTCCAAGAGAATATAGTTTTCTTCTCTCCCATAAATCTACCATCCATTTTCTGTTTACTCTCATTTCCAGAAAAAAAAAAAAAATGCTTACACACATGCACCCTGGAACCGAACTATATGCTGGTCATGATTTATAGCCAATTATTGTTCCACCTGTTTTGCAGTCTGGCTTATTTATTTGCAGTGACAAATATTCAGCTAGCACCAAACTTAGCAAACCACAATAAAAACATAATTTTGTAAGATTTTTGAGCTGTGAGTCATGCTGGTTTTGCCTCCCTTGGTAAGGCTATCGTTCACCTTGGCCTTCTCTAAGGAAGTCAGCTTTTTTCCTTGGGGGGCAGAAGACAAGAAGTTAGGGAATGGAACCTTCGCTGGGGTGGGGAATCCCAGGCAGGTCACAGTCACTGCTCATTTTTCCTAATCCCGCTCCCCTCTCCTAGCGAACTCTCCAGGGACTTCCTATCATTCTGAAAACCAAACCCAAACTTCTCAGCCTGGCATTTGAGGCCCAGCATGATTTGGCCCAGCCTCCTCTCTGACTTCAGCTCCAGCAACTTTTTCCCCTTTTGCCACATTCTGGTCACATTACACTCCCCCTCCCCTGCTCCAGCCTTTGCTTTCCTCTGGGCCCCATCCTCTTCCTCCATTTCTTGGTGAGGCTAGCTCTTTCTTGTCATTCCATGTTGAGCCGAAGTGCCCCTTTCTCTGAGACACTGTCCCTAATCACTCTATTGGAAAGATATCTCCTGGATAATATTTAATGAGAGGCCCCCTCTCAACCCTTCCAGTCTCCATACCCAACCTCCATTTCTTTCAAAGCATTGATCACTGTCCAAAATTATCTTATTTGCTTGTTGACCATCTGCCTACCCCACCAGAAGGTAAACTCCAGGAGTGCAAAGAACCTGTCTATCTTGATCATCTTGGTCCCACAGTGCTTAGAACAGTAGAGGCACCTAGTAGGTGGGTGCTCAGGAATGTTTGGCGAATGAATGACAAAGTGACTGCTCAGCCCCCAGGGGCTGCTAGCAGTGCCCCTGTCTGAGTCCTTGGGGAGGGCAGGGCTGAATATCCACTGTGTGATTGCAGACAGAGTCTTTGAAGCTGAGCGAACCCTACAGCCAGTGCACAGAGGATGGGAAGGACGTGCCAATCACCAACATCTACAATACTGCCTACTCCCTCCAGGTATGGGCTAGTGGGCGTGCACAGCCTGGGTTATGGTCTGGGCCCAGGAGACAACAGTATATGTAGGCTGGGGTGTGGCTGGGACCAGGAACTCTGGTAAGGATCCCTGGGGTTCATCCAAAGACCTCAAGAACAAATGATGCCGGCTGGTTCCAGTCCTCTGCAGCCTGTCTGTAACCAGAGCTTAATTGAGTCACTGAGGTTTGCGTGGAACACAATGTACTGCCCAGCTGGGCTGCTTAAATGGGCCTTGGCACGTGAGGGATGGGTGGCAAGCATCTGGGAGAGGCTCTGGGTCTGAGAGCTTGCTGTCCAGTCCTGTTTGCACCTCTCACTTGCCAATGCCCTTGGGCAGGTTGTGTCACTCACACCATCAGAGGCGGGAGATTGAATTGGAGCAGAGGCTGTTAATTGGCAGCTTCCCAGCCACTTCCAGGCCATAAACCTGATTTTTTAAGGTCAGGAACTTTCACAAGAAAATCCGGATTTCTCTTGGAAAAAAAAAAAAAAAAACAACCAAAAACAGGATTTGGCAACCTTGGGTCCGTATTCCTACAGAATGAACAGTGGATGGAGCTGTCTCTTTAAAGGAGGCATATGTTCTCTGGTTCCCCACAGTCCCCATCACTGGCCCCATAGGCATTTGAGTTTTCAATCCTTGAGTTTGATAATCTGTAATGTTTTGTCTCATATTCTGGGAGTCTGCAGTTTGCTTCTATGAGGGATTGGATTGTGTCTCCCCAAAATAGGTGTTGGAAACCCAACTCCTATAGCTGTGAATGTAATCCCATTTGGGAATAGGGTTTTCTTTGTTATGTTAATGAGGTTGTAACCATGTAGGGTGTGTCTTATACCTAATCACTTTTGAGATATAAAAAGAGCAGATTAGTCACAGAGAAGCAAGCACAAAGGGAAGGATCAATGCCATATGGAGATCACCATGGAATTGAAGAACAGCAAAGAAGAATGCTGGAGATACTGAGACAGGATTTTCCCTCAGAGCAGAGAGAGCCTTCTTCTTCTAGAACAAACAAAACCCGCTGCCGTCAAGTTGATTCCTACTCGTAGCGACCCTATAGGACAGAGTAGAACTGCCCCATAGGGTTTCCAAGGAGCGCCTGGTGGATTTGAAGTGCCGACCTCTTGGTTAGCAGCTGTACCCTTCTAAACTGTGAGACAATAACTTTCAGTTTGGTAAAGCCACCCATTTGTGGTATTTCTGTTACAGCAGCACTAAGGAACTAAGGTAGCCTCCTACCAGGATACCCCAGAGAATCAATGGAAATCATCCCAGCAGAATAAACAGATGAGGCACTCCTCAGCGCTGAGCCCTCCAGCTTACATCAGAGCTGAGCTGAGAGGGGGTTGGGACACTGAGTAAGAAGGGACCACTGATCCCTTTATGGCTTGTAAGAAATAGAAACTCAACCAAACTGACTCTAAGACCCACACCCAAAAGTGAGCTCATTGGAAGGACACTCCTGGGTAATATTTAATGAGAGGTCAACAGGTACACTTTACATATGTTGATTCATTTCATGCTCATGACAGCCACATGAAGTTGATATCATTATACTTATTCCAAAGATGACGAAAGCAAGACATCAGAGAGGCTAAGTAATTTGCCTGAGGTCACGTAGCTAGTAGATGGCAAAGCTGGAATTTGAACCTGAGTAGCGCTGGTGGCCCAGTGGTTAAGAGCTATGGCAAGCTGTAGCTGGTAACCAAAAGGTTGGCAGTTTGAATCCACCTGCCGTTCCTTGGAAACCTTATGGGGCAGTTCTACTCTGTCTTACAGGGTTACTAGGACTTGGAATCAACTTGAAGTTGAAATCGGCTCAACGACAATTAGTTTTAGCCCCTACAAGCTTTGTGGATATTGTGGTAGGTTATGGTCCCCAAGGGTGCAGCCTGGAGGACTTGGGCTGAAGAGTTGGAAAGTTGGGAGACTGTATTTGTTTCTGTTTCTTGGCATCTGCTCCAATTTTGCTACTTCTGTCTGCGTTGGCATCCACGTGACAGAAAGTGACCACCCATTTAGACTAATGGAGACCCAGAGACTGAATTTTCTAGCTTCATCTCTTTGGAGTTAGGTAACAACCCTTGGCCCAACTGGCTGCGGTATAAGAGGCACGTTCATGTGGTCAGCCTAGGTTGTGTGACGCTCACCTTGGATGGAGGATGTGTAGGGAGGTTACTCACTGGTATCCAGGTCCAAAGAAGTTGAGGGAATCCCCTGCTTTCTTTTTTCAGATCTGCCTTCACTCGTGCTTCCAGACAAAGATGGTGGAGAAATGTGGGTGTGCTCAGTACAGCCAGCCTCTACCTATAGGAGCCAACTACTGCAACTACCAGCATCACCCCAACTGGAGTGAGTGAGACCCACCCCCAGCCTTGTATACTTCAGGAGTGGGATCAGCCCAGTGCCTCCAATAGCCTGTACTAAGTGCTCCTGGGCCCTGCCCCATTGCCTTTTGGCTGAGGAAGGTATTGATAGAGAGACTTTAACTGGAGTTTTAACTTCCATTGTCAAGACTGGCTTGAATATACTTCCCAGTTAAGGAGCAAATGCTACATCCCAGCCTGTGCTAAGAGCTTGACCACCTCAGTCAGCTCCAGGAGGTAGGAACTATTGATGGCACCCTTTCACAGAACAGTTAACTGAGCCTCAGAAAGGTTAAGTGACTTGCCCAAAGTTACACAGCCAGGGATTAACAGAGAACAAAAAACCAAACCCACTGCTGTAGAGTCAATTCTGACTCATAGTGACCCTAGAGGACAGAGTAGAACTGGCCCATAACGTTTCCAAGGCTGTAAATCTTTATGGAAGCAGACTGCCATATCTTTCTCCTGCAGAGCAGCTGGTGGGTTTGAACCGCTGACCTTTAGGTTAGCAGCCGAACGTTTATAACCACTGTGCCACAAGGGCTCCCCAGGATTAACAGAAGTGGAACCAAACCAAGGACCCAACTCAGTGTCCCTAACTACTACCGTATTGTCTCCCAACATCACAAAGCAGCACTTGTTTCCAAAGAACCATTGTTTATAGAAAGTGAGAGGAGAAATAATGAAAATGAGTTTGTGGAAGCACCATTGGAGACCTGGGAACCTTCAGGAAGGGCACAGTGGTCCCAAAGCTCACACTGTCCTCTCCTTTGTCCCTCAGTGTATTGCTACTACAAATTACAGCAGGCCTTTGTCCGAGAAGAGCTGGGCTGCCAGGCAGTGTGCCGGGAAGCCTGCAGGTGAGTGGACTGGAGGGTGGAGACAAGCAGGGCTGGGCAGAGTGGGCCACCCATGCTCACACCGCCCCCTCCTCCCCTCAGCTTTAGGGAGTGGACACTGACCACCAGCCTAGCGCAGTGGCCATCTGAGGTTTCTGAGGTAAATTCTTCTGCCCCTTCTTCACTGCTGTCCTGGCTATGTCCTCTGGCCTTGAGGGTGGCCCATGGGAGAGGGAGCCACCTTGCTGAGACCAGGTGGGAGGCTGGGACTGAGGGGGAAGGGCAGACAGGCTGGCCCTGACCTCTGTGAGCATCCCCAGGTCCACCTTTTCTTTCTCCATCACAGAAATGGTTACTGTCTGTTCTCACCTGGGATCAAGGCCATCAAATGAAAAAAAAGCTCAACAAGTAAGTTTACCTCCACCCTGTCTCCTCTGCCTCTGCCACTACAGGCCCCAGAGTCCTCACTTGCTTTCTCATTGCCAGACGCTCTCCTTTGTATTCACTCATTCATTTACTCAACAAATATTTATTGAACATGTATCATGAATCAGGCCCTGCACTAGGCCTGGGGTTCTCAAGTTTTTTTGACCACAACCCATGGTATGAAATACTTTTTATACTGTGCCATTGACTACCTAACTGAAATAAAAGTCTAATGAAACAATACTTCCTTATGATACACAATGCACTTGGGCTGATTTTTGAATGGTTCGCTCTGGTCTGGCCAAACCAATTGCTTATATCCGTTCTGGTTGTTGTTGTTGTTAGTTGTTGTCAAGACGATTCTGACTCATGGTGACCCCAGGTGTGCAGGTTTTCAAGATTACCATGCCTGTCTTCCAAGGCATCTCTGGTTGGGCTTGAACCGCCAACCTTTCGACTAATATTCAACCACTTAACCATTTGCACCACCCCCCCAAAAAAAACCTTTTGCCATAGAGTTGACTCCGACTCATAGTGACCCTATAGGACAGGGTAGAACTGCCCCATAGGGTTTTCAAGGAGTGGCTGGTAGATTTGAACTGCCGACCTTTTGGTTAGCAGCCAAGCTCTTAACCACCACACCACTGGGGCTCCTTGTGCCACTCAGGGGCTCCAATATCCTTCTACTTGGCCATAGCGTCTGTTCCGGATGGTCACAAAGTCCATTCTAATTGACCACAGCATTGGTTCTGATTGGTTACGGTGTTCATTCTGATTCATTGGTGCCCACACCATACCGGTGGGTACAAAAAAAAAAACCCAGTGCCGTCAAGTCTGTTTTGACTCATAGCGACCCTATAGAACAGAGTAGAACTGCCCCATAGAGTTTCCAAGGAGCGCCTGGCAGATTCGAACTGCTAACCCTTTGGTTAGCAGCTGTAGCACTTAACCACTATGCCACCAGGGTTTCCATACTGGTGGATAAGTATCCTGAAAATCATGTTGGATGTAATCTGACATTTTCTATTCCATTTCATTTTGTAAAAGACAGTGGTCATGGCCTAGTATGTTTATTTCATGGCCCACAGAAGTATCTTGACCCAATTTGAAAAATGCTTCTCTGAGCTTTGCAGTTTCTAGTCCCACTTGAACTCCACCTAGAAATCCCTTCCAATGGGACCTTTTCCAATAATTAGTCAGGCCAGAGTTTAGAGAACCTCAGCAGTTTGAGACAAAGGTGGGCGAGGGTGGGAGAATCCACCAGGTGAACCCAATCTCTTCGGGTCATCACCATATCTCCTGTCCCCAGGCTGGGCCTGCATCCAGTAAGAACCAGTTCAGCTTCCTACGTTTTCTGAACATTCTTTAGGTTTCAGGTGCCGGATGAGGTGCTGAGCGTACAGTGATAACCTTAGACATGGTCCCTGCCCCTGCGCTGTGTTACTCTAGTGATAAAGACAGAAATTGACCAGCAATTGCAAACCATTAAACCAACTATTGCAAACCACTGACCCCCTAGGCTAAATCTAGCCCCCGAAAAACAGCCTATTGTTTCTAGTTTTTCCCGAAAGATCAAAAGCTGCTACCCAAAAGGTTGGTGGTTCAAATCCACCCAGAGGCACCTTTAAAGAAAAGCCTGGGATCAGCTATCGAAAATCCTATGGAGCACAGTTCTCTGACACACACAGGGTCGCCATGAGTCAGAATTGAATCAAGGGCAACTGGTTTTATAGTTCTGTTAGGACACAGTGCAGCAGTTAAGAGCACACACAGACTCTGAGGCCAGGCTATTGGATTTGAATTCTAGCGCTGCTGATTAGCTGCGTGTCCTTGGACAAGTGACTTAACCAATCTGTGCATCAGCTGCAGAATGGGGATGATTAAAATATACCTACTTCCAAGGCACAATACATGGTCTCTATTCACCTGGAGCAAGCAAGAGAGTCAGGAATAGGAGAAGAAATGGAACATGTGGTTAATTACCTTCATGAATAACTGTTTCCTCTGCCATGAGACCAGAAGAACTGGATGGTACCTGGCTACCATTACCAAACATTTTGATCAAAGATTCTATAGAAGAATCCTGATCAAAAGGGGGAAAATACAGAACAGAACGTGAAAATCTCATGAAATCCACATTTTCTGGAGCCAAGGAGGCTGGATAAAGCCCTAAAACTATTGCCCTGAGATAATTTTTAAACCTTAAACTAAAAATATCCCCAGCAGTCTTCTTCAAACCAAACAACAGTTTAGCTTAACTAATAAAGAATGTCTGCTTTGAGCGTTGTGCTCTTTTAAGGACTGTATCTAACTTGAAAGATTAGAGAGGAACCTTAGGGGGCAGTAAGTTTGTGTTAATAGAGAAGGAACACCTCAGAAAAGGAGGGTGAGAATGGTTGCACAATTCGAAGAATGTAATCAATGTTTCTGAACTGTACATGTGTAAACTTGAAATGGTGTATGTTTTCGCTGTGTATGTTCTCAACAACAGTAAAAATAAAAATAAATTATAAAACAACATCAACAACATACCTACCTCGTAGACTTGTTGTGAGACTCAAGAGTGAATTCACGGAAAGCTCTTAGAATGGTGCTTGGCAACACAGGAAGTGCCCAGTAAACGCTAGCTGCTATTATTGTTGTTATTATTATCATTATTATCTTATACCCAGCCTATCTTGCTCATTTACATTACCGGCCTGTCTCCTGTAGGGATTTGAGATTACAATCCCTGAATGAAAGAATGACAAATGCCGGGGTCTAATGAAGAGCAGGGTGCTAGGAGAGAATAACTGGGTAGGCTGACTGCGTGGAGGTCGGGAAAAGGGTTTTGAGTGAATGAATGACCTGAGCAACCAGGCCCAGGTTGAAGATGTGCTCTGGGGTGCAGAAGGAGCCTTATGAATCAGGCTCTGAGACTCCTGGGGAACTCAGAGCCTAGGCCATGCTAGGGGCTGGGCAGGAGGGAGACAGCCTGGCAAGGAAGCCAGTCACCTGGGTGAATGCCAAGGCTCCCGACTCACCTGGGCCTTGCCTATTGAAATTTCTGTAGGACAGACTTGGCCAAACTCTTGATATATTACAAAGACCTGAACCATAGATCCGTCATGGAGACCCCAGACAACACAGTGAGTAGCTTCTTTCTGAGTCTGTGATTGTACTCATCAGCTGGGCGTTGGGGAGCAGAATCAGGCCATGGGACCCAGACTGGCCTAGTAGGGCTGCTATAGGCAGCTTTCAGGTCGGGGGATGGAACAAGAGGGGTCAGGGAGCCTGCCACTTCTTCCTCCAAAGATGCTTGTGGCTCCCTTGGGAATTGAGGTCCCTTTTGATGGTTGTGGCTTGGCCTCCCTTGCAGATCCCGAACCTTCTGTCCAACTTTGGTGGCCAGCTGGGCCTGTGGTTGAGCTGCTCCGTTGTCTGCATCATTGAGATCTTCGAAGTCTTCTTCATAGACTCCCTCTCCATCATTACCCGCCGGCAGTGGCAGAAGGCCAAGGAGTGGTGGGCCCGGAGGCAGCCACCTTCCTGCCCCGAGGCTCCCCCCATCCCCCAGGGCCAGGACAATCTGGCCCTCGATATAGACGAAGACCTGCCTACTTTCACCTCTGCTTTGCGCCTGCCTCCAGCGGTAGGGACCCAGGTGCCGGGCACACCACCCCCCAGATACAACACCCTGCGCTTGGAGAGGGCCTTCTCCAACCAGCTCACAGACACCCAGGTGCCAGATGAGTCCTGAGGCAGGGCTGGGCAGAAAGATCCCATCAGAACCACCAGCCACGGTCTGAGTCTTGGGCCCTGTCTCTGGACACAGAGGGGGATGCTGTGTGTCCCCCTGGACTTTCCAGAGACACTGACTTGAAGCCTCCTTTGAACAAGATTGGGCCTGCGCATGTGCAGGGGACCTGTTGGACCCTGCCCAGCAGTGCTAACAACTATCCATGGTGAGTTACATCCCGGGCCCAGACTCTTAGCACATCCGCATGGAGAGAGAGTGCAGGCCGAGGAAATGCAGCCGGCCTGGGCAAGAGTGAGGCCTAACAGAGTTATTTGCCAGGCTTTGAGAGAAAAGCACTACTCTGAAGCCCTCTCCAGTGTGGACTGGGGCCCAAGTGCCTGATCTTAGGCATCCAGGCTTGATAGCCTGAGAGAGGAAGTGCCAGCCCTGGAGCGGGCTGTTTGTGAATAAACTGTTCTTAGTTGTTGACATTGAGGCAAGGTCTCCTCTGTGCCCTCCGGCCTGGAGCTGGCCCAGAGCCCTTGGAGAGTGTTTAGGGGAGGGGTGCAGTGGGGGAGGTTTGGGGGTGTGGCATGATGTTCCCTCTCTGACGGGGAGGGAAGAGGGAGAAATTCTGGGCAGCTAAGACAGTTTTTTTTTTTTTTTTTTTTATCCTGGGCCCCTTACCCAAACAGGGGGCAGGGGGCAGGGATAAGTTAAAGGGCAGAGCTGGACACTCCTGTCCAATGATAGTCCAAGGCATAAAGGATTGTCTCCTAGAACCCACCCTCAGCTGTTTTTCCTAGCAACCAGCCTCAGTGGTGACCCGTTGTCCCATCACTTCAAGGCAGGCCACCTCCACACCAATGGCCTGCCCACACCAACAAGCCAACCATCCTGACAGCCTGTTCACACCTTCTGATGTGATAATAGAGTTCCTGGCTGGACAAACAGTTAACGCACTCACTGGTAACCTAAAGGCTGGTTGAACTCATGCAGAGACACTGGAAGAAAGCACGTAGTAGGTGCCCAGTGTCAGTATGAGAACAGTGTGCTGGGCACTTACATAGATTAGCATAAAACCCAAACCAAACTCTGCTGTGGAATTGATTCTGACTTATAATGACTGTATAAGACAGAGTAGAAGTGCCCCCACAGGGTTTCCAAGGAGCGGCTGGTAGATTCAAACTGCCGACCTTTTCGTTAGCAGCTGAGTGCTTAACCACTTCGCCACCAGGGCTCCGATAGATTAGTATCAAACCAGCCCAAACCCAGTGCCGTAGAGTCGATTCCAACTCATAGCGACCCTATAGGACAGAGTAGAACTGCCCCATAGAGTTTCCAAGGAGCGCCTGGCGGATTCGAACTGCCGACCCTTCGGTTAGCAGCCGTAGCACTTAACCACTACACCACCAGGGTTTCCGATAGATTAGTATAGGGGGTGGCAAACTGCCACGCTTGGGCCAAATTGTGTGCTTGTGTGGCCTGTGAGCCAAGACTGGTTATCTGGCCCTTTACAGAAAAAGTTTGCTGACCTGGATTAGCACAGTAAGTATGTACAATTATCCTATATTGTGGATGAAGAAACTGAGGCATAGAAAGATTAAGTTTCTTGCCCAAGGTGACACAGCCAGGAAGTTGCAGAGCTGGGATTTGAACCCAGGCAGTCTGACTCCAGAGCCTGTGTACTTTATCGCTCTATCAGTTTGTATCGAATCAGTATCTGTGCCTTTTAAGGGTAAGGCTGATGTCTGTTTGTGTGGGAAGACGGAGAGGCACAACACCCAGTCCTAGGAGAGAAGGAAGTCCTTCATTCGTGGGTGGGGGAAAGGCCTGCATTTCAGGACTTCTCCCTGAAGAGAGATGGCTGCTAGTGGAGGCGGGAGTCTTGGTGAAAGAGCAGGGGCTCCTGGGACCCTGTCTGGACCCAGGGACTTCTGGTCCACCCTGACCCCAGGCCTGTAGCCAGAAGCTCCACTCAACCTCCTGGGGCAGGGCATTGCCAGCAGGCCTGTCAGCCTGCAGGGAGAAGGTCACCGTGACCTCAGGCTGGCTGGGGCTCCCCTGAGGAGAAGATTCAGAGTGGGGCATCAGGTTATAGAAGGCATGAGCCTGGCTGTTGTCCACGCTGGGCTTGGGTGCCTGCAGCCGGTGCTGACAGGGAACCTGCCTGGGACCATTGCCCAGAGAGGAGCTTCCTCCTCCTCCCCATGGTGGCAGGGGTGGGGGCTGTGACTGCAGATTCATGGAATTGCTCCGCCTCAGCATGACATCAGTCACAGCCAGGAACACTTCCAGCAGGGGCTGAGTTGCTGCTGGGCTTGTCAAAGGTGAGGCCAAAAGCATTTGGAGCAGAAGGCCACCTACTTCTCCCCAACACGTGTACCCCATGTCTCCAGCCATTTCCATTCTGCCTGGCCCTCAGCCTCAGTGCTGTGCTCCTGCTCTACGCCAGACTCTGCCTTCTCTTTTTCTCCACGTCCTTCCAGACCAGGTACAAATATCATCATCTCGTACAGTCTTCTCTGACCCCTCCCCTTGCATCCAGAAAGTTGGAGCTTCACCTATGATAGAATTTTTTACCCCCGATGCAATTTTTTATCCATTTGTCTGTCTGTCTCTGTCATTAGACTGTGTGCTCTCTGAGGGCAGGAATTGTGTCTTATTTCTTTGTCCCCAGTACAATGTTGGCATTTAGGAAAAGTTTGTTGAGCTAACAGCAGCAGCAACAACAATGATAATGGCTAATTTATTGAGCACTTATTTTTTGCCAGAGATCGTGCTAAGCTCTTGACACATCTCAGCCCATTTAATTCTCACAGCTCAACTACATTTTATTATTATTATTATTATTACTATTACTTGGTGAAAATATACACACCGAAACATTCACCAAGACAACTTCCACATTTACAATTCCATGACATTGATTACATTTTTCACGTGGTGCCACCATTATTGCTATCCTTTTCCAAGATATTCCGCCACTATTAACATAAACTCAATGCCTCCCAAACAAAAACTTCCCCTTCCTCCCTCCTTCCCATCCCTGGTAACCATTAATCATCTTTGATTTGTACATGTTTGTTTATTCCATGTAAGTGAGATCATACAGTATTTGTCCTTTTGTGAAGGACTTATTTTACTCAGCATAACATTCTGAAGGTTCATCCATGTTGTCGGCATGTATCAGAACTTCATTTCTCTTTATGCCTTTGTAATATTCCATTGTATGTTATCTGCCACATTTTGTTTATCCATTCATCTGTTGATGGACCTTTCCATTGTTTCCAACTTTGGGCTATTGTGAAAAGTGCTGCAATGAACACTGGTATACAAGCTTGTGCTCTTGCCTTCATTTCTTCTGGGTATATACCTAACAGCTCAGGTAGTCTTGCAGACAAGGAAACTGAGGCACAGTTGGGAACACTAGAGCTTGGGGGCTCAAACATGGGGCAAACTGCTTGTCAGAGGGAAGCACAGATAATGGAACCTTTTCCCCAGATGCCAAGCCTATCTGCCCCTAAGGGAGGAGAAGACCTCTTTGCCTTCAGGCCCAGCTTTCACAGCAGAGGGCCTTCTTGCCCCAAGGCAGAGGTGCGGGGCCAGGAATTCACCCTCCTAGGAGTTGTGATGGGGGCATTGGTGGTTCAGTGGTAGAATTCTTGCCTTCCATGCGCTAGACCCAGGTTTGATTCCCAGCCAGTGTATCTCAGGCACATTCACCACCCATCTGTCTGTGGAGGCTTACATGTTGCTATGATACTGAACGGGTTTCAGCAGACCTTCCAGACTAAGATGTTCTCTACACAAACAGAATCGGTGAGATATATATAAAGAGAGAGGTTTGCTTCAAGGGATTGGGTCATGCAATTGTGGGGTCTAGAAAGTCCAAAATCCACAGGTCAGGCGATAGGCTGGAGACTTTTGCTGGCTCACAGGATTGTGTGCTGCTGGCAAGTCCAAAACCTGTAAGTCAGACGCCAGGCCGGAGACTTCTGCAAGCTTGTGTCCCAAGACCTTTAGGCCAGGTGACAGGAAGAATGCAGTCTAGAATGAACTAGGAAGAAAGACCTGGAGATCCACTTCTGAAAACCGGCCTATGAAAATTCTATGGATCGCAATGGTCCAGTCCACAATTGATCATGGGCATGGCACATGACTGGGCAGCGTTTCGTTCCGTAGGGCATGGAGTCCCCATGAATTGGAGGGCCAACTCTATGGCAGCTAACGATGGCAACGTCAACAGAAGCTGTTGGGCAGGAAGCAGAGCCTGCAGAACCAAGGCAGAGAGGACAACTTTCCTCCCAGATTCCTTTGGCAAACAGCCAAACCCTTTCCTTTGCCCCAGAAAGTTGGAGCATTAGATAACATTGACTCTGTCCTGAGCATTGTGCTCTTTTAAAGAATTGTCTATATGGAATCAAATCGACAACAGCAACTTGAAAGGTTCCATAGGAAACTTAGGGGGCCATGAGTTCATGTTAATGGGAGAGGAACAATTTGGAAAAGGAGGGTGAGAATGGTTGTACAACTCAAAGAATGTAATTAGTGTCACTGAATTGTACGTGTAGAAACTCTTGAATTGGTATATATTCTGCTGTGTATATTTTCAGCAACAACAAAAATAAAATTTTTTTTAAAGAAATAGGTAAAATTAATTTTTAGTGTTTTCTATTTAGCCCAAGGGAGCCCTGGTGATGCAGTGATTAAATGATACAGCTGCTAACCAAAAGGTCTGCAGTTCAAATCCACCAGCCACTCCTTGGAAACCCAGTTCTACTCTGTCGTCTAGGGTTGCTATGGGTCAGAATCCACTGGACAGCAAAAGGTTCTTTTGTTTTTTCATTTAGCCCAATGTCCAGAATATTGTTACAACATGTAATCAATATAAAAATTATTACAATAACAATTATTTCAAAATTAGTAACAAAGATTTTTACAGTAAAAAGTAAATAACATTGACTCACAGAGTGAGAAAAGGATTCCAATTTTCCACGTTCGAAGAGAGAGTCCCAGTTCAGTGCTTACAGGTCTTTAACACTCTACACTTGTTAATCTCCTTTCTAACAAAGAGGAAGCTGCCTCTGATTGGGTAGCTCTCTCGCTATCTAACCGGAACTTAACAGTATCATTTTGTTTACACTGTGTTTGTTTTCTCAGTTAACTTCGCTTATTGTAAACGATACAGTTACTTTTCCAACAAATACTTATCATTCAGCAAATGTTTATTGAGCACCGTATTGGTTTCTTGGTGCAAATGGTTTGAGCTTGGCTGCTAACCGAAAGGTTGGTGGTTTGAATTCACCCAACGGTTACTCAGAAGTAAGGCCTGGAGATCTGCTTCTGTAAAGATTACAGCCAAGAAAACCCAGGGAGCTCAGTTCTACTCTGTAACACACAAGGTCACCGTGAGGCAGAATCGACTTAAAGGCAACAGGTATTAGCTTCCTATGGCTGCTATAACAAATTACCACAAACTTTGTGGCTTAAAACAATAGAAATTTGTTCTCTTACAGTTCTGGAAGACAGACGTCTGGAATGAGTCCTACAGCTAAAATCAAAGTGTCCACAGGACACATTTCCTCCAGAAGTTCTAGGGGAGAATCTGTGACTTTTCCAGTTTCCAGAGCTGCAATCCTTGTATCCCTTGGCTTCTGACCGTTTCCTCTACCTTCAAAGCCAGCAGCATAGCGTTTGCTTTAGTCATCACATTGCATTCTTCTTCTGCCTCTGCATCTTCTCACAAGGACACTTGTAATCACATTTGGGACCAACCCAGAGAATCCAAGATAATTTCCCATCTCAAGATCCTTAGCTCACCCCTCACATCTTCAAAGTTGCTTTTGTGCCGTATGATGTAACAGTTCCACGGATTAGTGTGTGGATGTTTCGGGGGCCATTATTCAGCCTCCCGTAAGCACCTACTATGTGCCAGGCACTGTTCTAGAGGCTAGGGATACATCTGTGGGTCAAGCAGACAAAACCCCTGCCCTTATGGAATTTACATGCTGCTGAGGGGAAAAAAAGAACAAAAAACAATCACCGTAGGAAATAAGTAAATTACCTACCATGTCAGAAGGTGACTCCAAAACCAGTTGCCCTCAAGTCAATCCCTACACAAAGTGACTCTATAGGACAAAGTAGAGCTACCCTATAGGGTTTCCAAGGCTATAATCTTTATGGAAGCAAACTGCCACATCTTCCTCCCACTGGTGAGTTCAAACCGCTGACCTTTCGGTTAGCAGCCAAGTGCTTAACCACTGCCCTGCCAGGGTTCTTTTGAGCCTCCCTAGGACTTTGAAAAAGAATCTTTATTTTTTTTAAGTAAAAGTCATGAGACTGTTGTTGTTGGGTGCCATCAAGTTGATTTTTGGTTCACAGCGACCCCAGATGACAGAGTAGAACTGCCCCATGGGGTTTCCAAGGCTGTAATCGTTACAGAAGCAGACTGCCACATCTTTCTCCCACACAGTGGCTGGATTTGAACTGCCAACCTTTTGGTTAGGAGCCAAAAGCTTAACCGTTGTGCCACCAGGGCTCCCTTCCATAAAGACTACAGCTGAGAAAACCCTACAGAGCTCGGCTCTACTCTGTAACGCATAAGGTCACCATGGGTTGGAATCAACTCGAGGACAACAGGTTATAGAGACAGAAAACAGACTGGTAGCTGCCAGGTGCTGGTGGAGGGTGAGGATGAGAGAAAAATGGAGAGCGATGCTTATTGGTTTCCCTCTGGAGTGCCGAAAACGTTTCGGAATTAGATAGAAGTAAAAGTTGCACAACATGCAAGTGTGCTAATGAACTGTACACTTTAAAATGTTTAATTTTATAAGGATTTTACCTCAATTTGAAAAATCATTTATTTAATTATAAAAAGTGAGTTGACATGAAGAAACATAGTAGGTGGAACTATAAAGAAAGCCAGGATGCACCTACCAGGACAGCAGCAACTTCTGGGGAAGGGAGTGACGAGCGTGACCTGGGCTCCTGGGCCACTTAAAGAGCTGGTCGGCGAGAATGTATTTCTTATCTTCAGTGGGGATGCCGGCATGGGTGTTTGCTTTACTTTTCCAAAAAACTACACCTATGTGTTTGATCCACTCCTCTGCAGTGAATGCTTTTGTACAATTTTTTAAAACTAAGAACCCCACTGCCGTCGAGTCGATTCTGACTCATAGCGACCCTATAGGACAGAGTAGAGCTGCCCCATAGGGTTTCCAAGGCTGTAATCTTTATGGAAGTAGAGTGCCACATCGTTCTCCCGTGGAGTGGCTGAGGGGTTCGAACTGCCAACCTTTCAGTTAACAGCCAAGTGCTTAGCCACTGTGCCACCAGGGCTCCTAAAACTCAGAAAAGAAAGAAAGAAAGAAAAAAAAAAGTGCGATGTAACGTAAGTATTGCATGGATATTAATATCCTAAAAGAACATTGTGTTCAAGGGAAGCCCCCAGGTGCAGACCTCTCTGCCTCTGTCCCCTCCTCCACTAGGCAGCCCTGAGAAATGGCCCCCAGGCATTCCCCAGGGTGAGTGCTCTGGGAATACCCCCAAACAGGTCGTGCTCGGGTCCACGAGGCCACCTTCCAGCAGGCTGAGGAACCATTCCAGATTCTTCTCTTCCCTAGGCAGAACCAGCCCAGGGTGGGGGAAGAGACCTGGACCAGCAGGATTCCTGCTCTAATTGCAGCCAAAGACTGAAGGAGCCTCATTGTGCCCAACTGGAAGCTGTAAGGAGTCTGAGGAGGAGGTGAAACAAGTAATTGTTAAAACGCTCCTTCACCCTCCTCCAGGAACTCTCCTGGAGACAGCTTTCCAGCCGTGTCTGCTCACCTCTTTGGGCAGGCCTGCAGGTGCACAGCTCTGTTTGTTGAATAACTGCATGTACTCAGGAATCTGACAGTTGTTTTTTGTTCTTTTTTAAATAATATTATTCCTGAATATGAAAATAATAAGTATTGTGTTAGGAATCTTACCTTCAAGTGACAGAAACCTAACTCAAATTGGATTTGAAAAAAAGAAGAAGAAGAGAAATCTATTGGCTCACACAACTGGAAAGTCCATGAATATCTAGCTTCAGGTACAGCTGGATCCAGAGACTCAAATGATGAGATGAGAACTCCTATTTTCCACCTCTCATCTGTGCTTTCCTTTGCATTGGGTCCATCCTCAGGCACACTCCCCCAACATGGTATCAAGATGGATGCTAGAAACCCCAGGCATGTGTCCTATCTCTCAGCACCCCCAAAAGAAAGTGAGCTTCTCTCTTACAACTGCTTCAGAAAACCAAATTATCTAATGGGTTTGCACTGGACATACTTGGGTCACATGCCTTTTCTTGAACCAATTACTGTGACCAAAAGGATGAGACGCTGTGATTAGCCAGGCCTGAATCATGTCCTTATTCTTGAATTGGGAGAGCAGTCCTCCCCCAAAATCCACATCAAAAGAAATTGGGAGAATTGGTTCCCCAAGGACCACCAGGGTGTTGCTATCTCTAGAAGGAAGAATGCATGCTTGTTTAGCAAAAATAACAGATATTTGCTACCCATTATAGAAAAATTTAAAATTTCAGAAAAACACAAGAAAATAAAGACCAGTCACTATTCCACCATGACACACTTCCTTGATATGTCATCTGGGTCATCTTTTTCATATATGGAGGAATTCAATCAAGCTCAGAGAATTTCCCAACCCAACAACATGAAAACCATTCAAGTAAAGGCATGAGAAGCGGGTTTTGGCAAGATAAGGCTGGCTATTCATGGTCCTCAGGTCAATCTCCAAGTCCCCACCAACCTCAGAATAAATTCCTGTCTCCTCAAATACCACCCCCCCATCTGACCATCATCCCTTTGTTCATCCATCCATCCATTCCCATATATCCATCCACACATCCATCTATCCAGTGCCATAACTGTCTGTCCATCCATGCCCATATCCATCCATCCACCCACCCACCCATCCATCCACCCTCCCAATCGCCCAACCAATAAATACCTTTTAAGCCCTGAAGTCAGACCACCTGGTTCAAATTCAGGTCCCAGCACTTATTAACTACGTGTCCTTGGGCAAATTACTTAGCCAATCTATGTTTCAGTTTCCTCATCTGTAAAGGTAGGCTTAATAGCAGTATATACTGCAAAGACTATTTTGAGGATAAAATGAGATAAGGTAGATAAAGTGTTTGACTGAAGGCCTGGCTCACAGAAGATATTGAATAGTTTTCCAGAGTTGGGCTTTTGTTGTTGTTTTTATAATACTAGGTATTTATGATGTATCAGGCATTAGCCAGGCCGCCTACAGGTAGCTGAATAGACTAAGGCTGGACAAGCACTGACAACTACAAATTTTCTCTCTTTGCTGCCTTAGGGGCAGATTCTGGCTTAAAGGGACTTTTGGGACCACAGGGGAATGTCCTCTTGGACTTCCTCATAAAAAAAAAAAAAAGCTGCTGTATCAATAGTAATAATAATGGCAGCTAAGGCTTCGTAACTCCTAAAGATCTTCAAGGCAGTTGTTATCTGCGCTGGCATTGGCTGCTATTGACTTTAACTTCTTGGCTTAAGGCTTGGGCACCTGGGACATCACCAGACTGGACCACTGCAGAGCCCCCATTTTAACACACATCTGAGGAGTGGGGCAAACAAATGTTACCATCCATCATAACCACAACAGACAACTTATGGAAGCTTACAGAATCCTTGGGAGTCAAGGCAGTGACCTTAATACTTCTTTGCACTGGGTTGGAGATGTTGGGAAAGATAAGAGGATTCAGGAGGTCACTAGATGGTTCTGCATGTGGAAAACTAGATATGGATTTGCAGACCATGGCTCGAGATCTTGGAACAATGTTCCAGACCTTGGCTGGTGATAGATGCAGGTTATGAAATAGGTAGAGACTATGGCTGCCCTGATGAAGCATTGTTGGTTCAATGGTAGAGTTCTCACCTTCCATTTGAAAAACTTGGGTTCTATTCCCAGCCAATGCACCTCATGTGCAGCCACTGTTAATGGAGGCTTGCATGTTGCTATGATGCTGAACAGGTTTCAGCAGAGCTTCCAGACTGAGATGAACTAGGAAGAAAGGCTTGGCAATCTACTTCTAAAAATCAGCCAATGAAAACCCTATGGATCACAAAGATTGTACATAGGGTCCCCATGAGTCAGAGGCTGACTCAATGGCAGCGAACAACATTCTGGAGGAAGAAGGGTCTCATTTTATTTGATATGAGTGAACTGTAAAAGCCACATAGGGTGGGATGGTGGTAGTGGCTTGCCAGAGGCCATCTTCCCACCATATGGAGAGAAGTGGTCTGAGATAAAAGGCAAGCAGATCAGGGAAATGGGGAGAGGGATGAAGTCCAGGTGACTGGCCGAACACCTGGGTCTGTCCATGCCTAAAGCTAAATGCATCTACACCTTTCACTTAAGGGAATCAAAACACCCTCAGCTCTCCTCTGCCTAAACCAGTGTGAGCTGGGGTATCTGCCACAACTGATGAAGCATTAATATAGAGGAAAACAGAACAGCAGAAACCAGAGTCCTTAGTGGATGTGAAGAAGGGACCTGGATGATAGTGGGTGATGTGGACAAGGATGAAGGTGGATGGAATGTCAGGGTCAGAGGCAAAGGGCTGTAAACAATGGAATGGGCATCCCACAGAGAAGACAGGAATTCTACCATTCAACCCCCCTTTCCCTCTCCCCCAGCTTGTTGTTGTTAGTTGTCTTCAGTTGTGATCAAACTCATCTAGGGATTATGATTAGTTCTGCTTGGCTCACACGTGCAGCTCTGAACCAATTACTGTGGCCAGGAAGAGGGATATTCTAATCAGCCACATCTGTGTCACACCTGATGAGAGTGAGTTCCACTCAAATCACATGGATCCCCAAAGAATGGTGGCTGAGCTATAACTCACCCTGAGCTAATTGAACTTGAACTGTGAATGTCTCACTCAAATCAGGAGACCGCACAACTCCTTGACTTCCTCAACTCCAGTAACTTTCATCTCCATTCCTCTGTAGTCACCAGTCCCAAGGCCACACCTTGGATGTGAGCATACCTCCCATCCCTCCACCCCTCCTACACTTGTACTCCCTTCACCCCTGCTTATTGACCCAATCTGAATCTCCAGACCCCCTCAGCTTTCCCTGGACTCCCAACTTATTAGCCCTTTTCTTTTTCTCCTTTTCATCCTAGACCCCAGATCCCACACTCTCACCATCTCATTCTTACCTTTCTACTCTCACAACCGTGGATCAGCATAGAAGGGATCTTCTCTCTTCATGCTAGTGGGCTCTCCAGCCTAGCTGGCGACCATCATGTAATTGTGCCAGTTGACTCCGTTACACACTGATGTTAATGGAGGTAATTTACCAGGATGCTTCTCAGCCTTGATGTGCACAGATTCAAGGAGCAATCATATTGCAAATGCAGATTCTAACTTGTTAGAACTGGAATGAAGTGTGGCATTCTAACCAGTTCCCAGGTAAGGCCAGAGCTCCTGGTCCTCAGTGCACGGTTTGAGAAGTGAGGGTTTGGCAAGGCATTACCTCTGTGTTCTCCATACTTCCCTCAAGATAAGACTGACCTTGAACCCCTGAAACTATTGCCTTGAGATAAACTTTAAACCAAAAATATCCTCTGAAGTTTTCTTAAAACCAAACAATAGTTTAGCTTATCTAGGAGAAAAGGATTGCCTTGATCATTACGCTGTTTTAAGAACTGTATGGAATGAGATTGACAACAGCAACTTGAAAGATTGGATCAGAAACTCAAGGGGCAGTGAGTTAATGTTGATGGGGGAGGAACAACTCAAAAGGAGGATGAGAATGGTTGCACAACTTGAAAAATGTAATCAATGTCACTGAATTGTACACACAGAAAATGTTGAATTAGTGTATGTTTTGTTGTATATATTCTCAACAACAACAACAGAATAAATAAAATTTAGAAGGAAGTTTGGAGAGGCAGGGCCAAGATGGCAGAGTAGTCAGACACTTCCGGTCATCCCTCTTACAACAAAGACCCCAAAAAACAAGTGAATCGATTATACCTATGACAAGCTAGGAACCCCGAGCATCAGAGGCAAAGTTAAGAAATTGAACTGAGTAAGGGGGGAAGGGGAGAAGGTGCAGACGCAGCAAGGAGTTGCTGAGTCAGTGGGAGTGGCTCAGCCCCGACTCCCTGGCGCAGCCATGGCAGGGCTGGTGGTAGTGTTCAGAATGCAGCTGCTTCAGCGAAAGAAGGCAAGAGAAGTGGCACACCCCTGGTCCCCTGGCACGACTGTGACGGGGCTGGCGGTGACGTTCAGGATGCACCTGCTTCAGCAAAACAAGGCAAGTGAGGTGGGGCAGCCCTGACCCCCCCCCGGTATGACCATGGCAGGACCAAACCAGTGCACAGTATCTACGCACGCCTCCAGAATCTGAGATAAAACAGCACTCTCGGCACAAGATAAGTGATTTTGTCTAATTTACCACATGGATCTAATAGCTCCCGCTTTTGAAAAAACTCTCTCCCATCTATCTGATCCCTCCTCCCTCTGCCCCGGCCAGCTTCAGTAACAGTTGATTTCTCTGGGCCTGAGATAGGTCCTGCTGCACTCCCTGAGCCATTCTCCCAGGCTTGGAGAAGGAACAAATTAACAAACAGGGCAAAAATATCTGCCTACTCCTCTAATCTGGAAACTCAGAGCAGAAGTGGCTCCTGTCCAGGCACAAGTTATCCACAGACTTTGTCTTTCACACCTGCATGGATCCAGGTGGCCCCATTACAGCAGATAGGATCTGGCTGTTATATTGCAAGGGTGAATCTGTTTGAGGTCTGACTGTAACTTTTTCAGCTGTGCAGTGGAGAGGTGGAGATTTTGATGTTTGGTACCACTCTGCCTATTAAACAGGCCCTCATCTACCCACAGCAGGGGCCAGAGGACTGGTGGCTCCACTCATGCCACCTAGCCATACATGATAGGGGTCCAAGGATAAGTGGTGCCTCCCAGGTCTTACAGTTAAAAGCATTGGGTGCCTATGGTATGGCTACAGAGCCTACCCACCAGAGTGCTGTAGAGAACAGGGATGCACCTTCCTCACAAACACTCAGGGGAAGGCTGTCAGCCCCCTGCCTTCCTCAGAGTGTGACCCCCCTGCTGCTACTAGAAACTTTTGCATACACCCATCACCACTGCTCCTCCTCTAAGATCGTAGGTGACAGCCTGCACCACACACTAGATGACTGACTACCTGGACACCTGAGCTGAATCTATACAAGAATAGTGAATGGACTCCTAGGCTTATATACCTGGTAACGGCTCCAGCCATCTGGCGACAGGACATTAGTGCTTCAAAGGCTCCAATAATCAAGTTAGCTCACTCTAGTAGCCTATTTGGGTGTACAAAAATAAAACAAAGCAAGAAGATAGGACATGGTGAGCAAATATAAAATAAATTAATACCATAATTTATGGATGGCTCAGAGACATCAGTTGATATCAAATCACATAAAGAATCAGACCACGATTGCTTCAACAAACTCCAAAAACAAAGAATCAAGGAATCTTCCAGATGAAGATGTATTCCTGGAATTCCCAGATGTAGACTACAAAAGGTTAATATACAGAACTCTTCAAGACATCAGGAAGGAGATCAGGCAATACGCAGAACAAGCCAAGGAGCACACAGATAAAGGAGTCAACAATATTAAGATTATTCAAGAATATAAAGAAAAATTTAATAGGCTGTAAGAATCCATAAAGAGACAGCAATCAGAAATTCAGAAGATTAACAATAAAATTTCAGAATTACTCAGTAGAAAGTCAGTAGAGCACAATTGAGGAACTGGAAGTCAGAATTAGTGAGACTGAAGATAAAACACTCGGCAACAATATATTCGAAGAAAAATCAGATAAAAGAATTTAAAAAATGAAGAAACCCTAAGAATCATGTGGGATTCTGTCAAGAGAAATAACCTATGAGTGATTGGAGTGCCAGAACAGGGAGGGATAACACATAATACAGAGAAAATTGTTGAAGATTTGTTGGCAGAAAACTTCCCTGACATCGTGAAAAATGAGAGGATATCTATCCAAGATGCTCATCAAACCCCATACAAGGTAGATCCCAAAAGAACGTCACCAAGACGTATTATAATCAAACTTGCCAAAACCAAAGATAAAGAGAAAATTTTAAGAGTGGCCAGGGATAAATGAAAAGTTACTTTCAAAGGCAAGTCAATATGAATAAGCTCGGACTACTCAGCAGAAACCATGCAGGCAAGAAGGCAACGGGATGATATATATAAAGCATTAAAGGAGAAAAATTGCCAGCCAAGAATCATACATCCAGCAAAAAAAAAAAAAAAAAAAAAAAACTGTCTCTCAAATATGAAAGCGAAATTAGGACATTTTCAGATAAACAGAAATTTGCAAAAGCCAAAACAAAACTACAAGAAATACTAAAGGGAATTCTCTGGTTAGAAAATCAATAATATCAGATATCAGCCCAACACTAGAATGCAGCACAGAACAACCAGATGTCAACCCAAATAGAGAAATCACAGAAACAAATCAAGATTAAAAAATGCTCAAAACAAGGAATCGGTGATGTCATTATGTAAAAGATGACAACAATAAATCAGTAAAGAGGGACTAAATAAAGTAATCATAGATCTTTCATATGGAGAGGAAATCAAGGCTATATAGGGAGATAAAGTTAGGTTTAAACTTAGAAAAACAGGGGTAAATATTAAGGTAACCACAAAGGAGACTAACAATCCTACACATCAAAATAAAATACAAGAAAAATATAAAGACTCTGCAAAAACAAAATCAACAACAATGAAAATGAGGAACACAGTATTTCCAAAGAAAAACTACTCAGCACAAAAAATTAAATGGAAAAAATAAACTGTCAATAACAAACAAAAAAAGACATCAAAGTGACAGCACTAAACTCATACCTATCTATAATCACACTGAATGTAAATGGACTAAACACACCAATAAAGAGACAGAGAGTTGCAGAATGGAAACAAAAACATGATTCATCTATATGCTGCCTACAAGAGACACACCTTAGACTTAAAGACACAAACTAAAACTCAAAGAATGGAAAAAAATATATCAAGCAAACAACAATCAAAAAAGAGCAGGAGTGGCAGTACTTATTTCTGACAAAACATACTTCAAAGTTAAATATACCACAACGGATAATGAAGGACACGATATAATGATTAAAGGGACAATATACTAGGAGGATATAACCATGTTAAATATTTATGCACCTAACAAAAGGGCTTCAAGATACATAAAACAAACTCTAATAGCATTGAAAAGTGAGATGGACTGCTCCACAATAATAGTAGGAGACTTCAACACACCACTTTCAGTGAAGGATGGAACATCCAGAAAGAAGCTCAATAAAGACACGAAAGACCTAAATGCCACAATCAAACAGCTTGATCTCATAAACATATACAGAACACTCCACCCAACAGCAGCCAAGTATACTTTCTTTTCCAATGCACATGGAACATTCTCTAGAACAGACCACATATTAGGCCATAAAGCAAGCCGTGACACAATCCAAAACATTGAAATATTACAAAGCATCTTCTCTAACCATAAAGCCATAAAACCAGAAGTCAATAACAGAAAAATCAGGGAAAAGAAATCAAGCACATGAAAACTGAACAATACTTTGCTCAAAAACTTATTGGATTATAGGAGAAATTAAGGATGGAATAAAGAAATTCATAGAATACAATGAGAATGAAAACATTTCCTATCAGAACCTTTGGGACACAGCAAAAGCAGTGCTCAGAGGTCAGTTTATATCAATAAATGCACACATCCAATAAAGAAGAAAGGGCCAAAATCAAAGAATTATCCCTACAACTTGAACAAATAGAAAGAGAGTAATAAAAGAAACCCTCAGGCACCAGAAGAAAGCAAATAAAAATTAGAGCAGAATTAAATGAAACAGAGAACAGAAAAACAATTGAAAGAGTTAACAAGACCAAAAGCTCATTCTTTGAAAAGATTAACAAAATCGTTAAACCATTGGCCAGACTGACAAAAGAAAAACAAGAAATGAAGCAAATAACCTGAATAAGAAGTGACATGGCTGATATCACAACAGACCCAACTGAAATTAAAAGAATCATAACAAAATACTATGAAAACTTGTACTCTAACAAATTTGAAAACCTAGAGGAAATGGACAAATTTCTAGAAACACACTACCTACCTAAACTAACAAACGGAGGTAGAACAACTAAATAAACCCATAACAAAAGAAGAGATTGAAAAGTAATTTAAAAACTCCCAACAAAAAAAGGCCTGGCCCTGGCGGCTTCACAGGAGAATTCTACCAAACTTTCAGAGAACAGTTAACACCACTACTACTAAAGGTGTTTCAGAGCATAGAGAAGGATAGAATACTCCCAAACTCATTCTATGAAGCCAGGATATCCCTGATACCAAAACCAGGCGAAGACACCACAAAAAAAAGAAAATTACAGACCAATATCCTTCATGAACATAGATGCAAAAATCCTCAACAAAATTCTAGCCAATAGAATTCAACAACATATCAAAAAAATAATTCACCATGACCAAGTGGGATTTATACCAGGTATGCAGGGATGGTTCAAGAGTAGAAAAACAATCAGTGTAATCCATCACATAAATAAAACAAAAGACAAGAGCCACATGATTTTATCAATTGATGCAGAAAAGGCATTTCACAAAGTCCAAGACCCATTCGTGATAAAAGCTCTCAGCAAAATAGGAATAGAAGGGAAATTCTTTCACATTATAAAGGGCATTTATACAAAGCCAACAGCCAACATCATCCTAAACAGAGAGAGACTGAAACTGTTCCCCTTGAGAATGGGAACCAGACAAGGATGCCCTTTATCGCCACTCTTATTCAACGTTGTGTTGGAGGTCCTAGCCAGAGCTATTAGGCTAGATAAAGAAATAAAAGATAAAAGAAAAGAAATAAAGGGCATCCAAATTGGCAAAGAAGAAGTAAAAGTATCTCTATTTGCAGATAACATGATCTTATACACAGAAAACCCTAAAGAATCCTCAAGAAAACTATTTGAAACTAATAGAAGGGTTTAGCAGAGTATCAGTATACAAAATAAACATTCATAAATCAGTTGGATTCCTCTACAACAACAAAGAGAACGTTGAGAGGAAATCACCAAATCAATACCATTTATAGTAGCCCCTAAGAAGATAAAATACTTAGGAATAAATCTAACCAGAAACATAAAAGACCTGTACAAAGAAAACTATAAGACACTACTGCAAGAAACCAAAAGAGACCTACGTAAGTGGAAAAACATACCTTGCTCATGGATAGGAAGACTCAGCAGTGTAAAAATGTCTATTCTACCAAAAGCCATCTATAGATAAAATGTGATCCTGATCCAAATACCAGTGACATTTTATAATGAGATGGAGAAACAAATCACCAACCAAGAGGCCCCCGATAAGTAAAGCATTACTGAAAAAGAAGAACAAAGTGGGGTGCCTCACTCTACTTGATTTTAGAAGACAGTAGTCGAAAGAGCCTGGTACTAGTACAACAACAGATACATAGACCAATGGAACAGAATTGAGAACTCAGACATAAATCCATCCACATATGAGCAGCTGATATTTGACAAAGGCCAAAAATCTGTTAAATGGGGAAAAGATGATCTCTTTAACAAATGGTGCTGGCATAACTGGATATCCATCTGCAAAAAAATGAAACAAGACCCATACTTCACACCATACACAAAAACAAACACAAAATGGATCAAAGACCTAAATATAAAACCTAAAACAATAAAGATCATGGAAGAAAAAATAGGGACAATGCTAGGAGCCCTAATACACAGCATAAACAGTAAACAAAACATTACTAACAATGTACCAACACCAGAAGAGAAGTCAAACACCTATGCTTATCCGAAGACTTCACCAAAAGAGTAAGAAGATTACCTACAGATTGGGAAAAAGTTTTTCGTTATGACATTTCGGATCAGTATCTGATCTCTAAAGTCTACATGATACTGCAAAAACTCAACAACAAAAAGACAAATAACCCAATTAAAAAATGGGCAAAGGATATGAACAGACACTTTACCAAAGAAGACATTCAGGCTACTAACAGATACATAAGGAAATGTTCACTATCATTAGCTATTAGAGAAATGCAAATCAAAACTACAATGAGATTCCATCTCACCCGAACAAGGCTAGCATTAATCCAAAAAACACAAGATAGTAAATGTTGGAGAAGTTGTAGAGACTGGAACACTTACACACTGCTGCTGGGAATGTAAAACAGTACAACCATTTCGGGAATCGATTTGGCGCTTCCTTAAAAAGCTAGAAATAGAACTACCATATGGCCCAGCAATTCTACTCCTTGGAATATACCCTGAAGAGATAAGAGCCTTCACACAAACAGATATATGCACACCCATGTTCACTGCAGTACTGCTTATAATAGCAAAAAGATGGAAGCAACCAGGGTGCCGATCAACAGATGAATGGATAAATAAATTATGGTATATGCACACAATGGAATACTATGCAACGATTAAAAACAACGATGAGTCTGTGAAACATTTCATAACATGGAAGAATCTGGAAGGCATTATGCTGAGTGAAATTAGCCAATTGCAAAAAGACAAAATATTGTACGAGAGCACTATTATAAGAACTCTAGAAAAAGTTTAAACAGGGAAGAAAAAAAGATTCTTTGATGGTTACAACGGTGGGGAGGGAGGGAGAGGGATATTTGCTAAGTAGATAAAAAAAAAAAGTAGATAGTAGACATAAATTTTTTTAGCTGAAGGGAAGGGCAACACACAACACAGAGATAGTCAATACAACTGGACTAAACCAAAAGCAGTTTCCTGAATACAGCCAAATGCTTCAAAGGCCAGAGTAGCATGGACAGGGGTCTGGGGATCATGGTTTCAGGGGACATCTAGGTCAACTGACATAACAAAATGTATTGAGAAAACGTTCTGCACCCCACCTTGGTGAGAGGCGTCTGGGGTCTTAAGCCCTAGCAAGCAGCTGTCTAAGATGCATACATTGGTCTCAACCTACCTGGAGCAAAGGGGAATGAAGAACACCAAAGACATATGGTGAAGATGAACCCAAGAAACAGAAAAGGCAACACAAACCAGAGGCTCCATCAGCCTGAGACCCAAAGAACTAGACAGTGCCCGGCTACCACCAGTCACTGCCCTGACAGGGAACACAACAGAGAATCCCTGATGGAGCAGGAGAACAGTGGGATGCAGAACTCAAATTCTTGTAAAAAGACCAGGCTTAACGGTCTGAGACTGGAGGGACCCTGACAGTCATTGTCCCCAGACCCTTTGATAGCCCAAGATTGGAACCATTCCCGAAGCCCACTCCACAGACAGGGATTGGCCTGGACTATAAGATAGACAATGATACTGGTGAGGAGTGAGCTTCCTGGCTCAAGAAGACTCTTGCGACTATGTGAGCAACTCCTGTCTGGTGGAGAGATGAGAAGGAAAAGGGGGACAGGAGCTGGGTGAATAGACACAGGGAACACAGGGTGGAGAGGAGGAATGTGCTGTCTCATTAAGAGGAGAGCAGCTATAAGTACACAGCAAGGTGTGTATAACTTTTTGTATGAGAGACTGACTTGATTTGTACACTTTCACCTAAAGCACAATAAATAAATAAATAAATAATTTAGATGAGGGGGAGGTAAGACTGACCTGGGGCACTTGTTAAATAGGAAGATTACTAGGCTACTTCTCTGGAATTTCTGGTTCAGTAGGTATGGACTGGAAGCCCAGATAGTGAATTTTACAAATTCCAAGAGACTTTTACCTCCTGGGAGAATTGGGAAATCTTCTGTCTCATCCTCATTTGGTTTCCTCAACTCACTTTTGGCTTCCAGGTCCACAGGCTCCTCCCTTTGCCCTGCTTCCCCTCACTCTCAGCTTGTGAGCTGACCCCTACCTCACAGAGAAAATGCAAGTTGGCTGGCATTAACCACTCTGTCCATAAACTTTAGTTACAGCCCATCCTTTTTTAAAAAAAAATAATTTTTATTGTGCTTTAAGTGAAAGTTTACAAATCAAGTCAGTCTGTCACATATAAGCTTATATACACCTTACTCCATACTCCCACTTACTCTCCCCCTAATGAGTCAGCCCGCTCCCTCCTTCCAGTCTCCTTTTGTGACGATTTTGCCAGTTTCTAACCCTCTCTACCCTCCTATCTCCCCTCCAGACAGGAGATGCCAACACAGTCTCAAGTGTCCACCTGATACAAGTAGCTCACTCTTTGTCAGCATCTCTCTCCAACCCATTGTCCAGTCCCTTCCATGTCTGATGAGTTGTCTTCGGGAATGGCTCCTGTCCTGGGCCAACAGAAGGTTTGAGGACCATGACAGCCGGGATTCCTCTAGTCTCAGTCAGACCATTAAGTCTGGTCTTTTTATGAGAATTTGGGGTCTGCGTCCCACTGTTCTCCTCCTCCCTCAGGGGTTCTCTGTTGTGCTCCCTGTCAGGGCAGTCATCGGTTGCGGCCAGGCACCATCTAGTTCTTCTGGTCTCAGAATGATGTAAGTCTCTGGTTCATGTGGCCCTTTCTGTCTCTTGGGCTCATAGTTATCGTGTGACCTCGGTGTTCTTCATTCTCCTTTGATCCAGGTGGGTTGAGACCAACTGATGCATCTTAGATGGCTGCTTGTTAGCATTTAAGACCCCAGACGCCACATTTCAAAGTGGGATGCAGAATGTTTTCATAATAGAATTATTTTGCCAATTGACTTAGAAGTCCCCTTAAGCCATAGTCCCCAAACCCCCGCCCTTGCTCCACTGACCTTTGAAGCATTCAGTTTATGCCAGAAACTTCTTTGCTTTTGGTCCAGTCCAGTTGAGCTGACCTTCCGAGTTATAGCCCATCTTAATCTTTGTTCTTTTACCTCTAATCTTGGAGGGAAAAGCACCTCCTCCACATTAGCTGGTCCCACCCCCTTCTTCAGCCACCTGGTCCCCCGTTTCCACTATGTCTTCAACTTCTCCCACCCTTCTGGGCCCTTTTCCTCCACCCACCTTAAAATCCCTCTCCAAATGAAGAAAACCAAAGACACAAGGGAAAGATCAGTCCAAAGGACTAATGGACCACAAGTACTATAGCCTCCACCAGACTGAGTCCAGCACAACTGGATGGTGCCTGGCTATCACCACCGACTGCCCTAACAGTGATCACAGTAGAGGGTCCCAGACAGAGCTGGAGAAAAATGGAAAACAAAATTCTAACTCACACACACACACGCACACACCCCAGACTTCCTGGTCTGACGGATAGTGGAGAAACCTGGAGAGTATGGCCCTCAGACCATATAGCTCAGTAATAAAGTCACTCCTGAGGTTCAGCCTTCAGCCAAAGATTAGACAGGCCCATAAAACAAAAGGAGACTAAATGGGCACTCCAGCCCTGGGGCAAGGATGAGAAGGCAGGAGGGGACAGGAAAGCTGGTAATGGGGAACCCAAGTTCGAGAAGGGGAGAGTGTTGACTTGGCATGGGGTTGGCAACCAATGTCACAAAACAATATGTGCACTAATTGTTTAATGAGAAACTAGTTTGTTCTTAAACCTTCATGTAAAGTACAATAAAAAAAATGTAGAAATTTTCTAAAACCTCAAAAAAAAAAAACTCCTCTCCACTCATATCCCATCTTCCTCCTCCCCATCACCACCAAGTGTTTGGGCAGGGGGAGGGGGTCATATCTACCTATATCTTACAATGTTATCATTTAAAAAGTGATCTTTTGGTCAGTAAACATATTTTTAGACTTTTTTAATCTTTAGATAATTTTAGATTTACAGGCAAGTTGCAGAAATAGTACAGATTTCCCTCCGTATCGTGGCCTTCACATCAGAACTGTGGTAAAACAAACAAAACCCAAACCCGTTGCCATTAAGTTGATTCCGACTATGGTGACCCCATTATCACAGAGTAGAATTTCTCCATAAGGCTTTCTTGGCTATAATCTGTATGGAAACAGATCACCAGGACTTTCTTCCATGGTGCTGCTGGGTGGATACAAACCGTCAACCTTTAGGTTAGCAGTTGAGAGCAAATTTGTCAAAACTGAAAAATTGACATTGGTACGTTGCTATCGGCTGAACTAGAGGCTTTTCCCATATAAATGCTTTTTTAAAAATGTATTTACCTTGTAAGCATATATTTTTTACAAAAATAGTTTTACAATGCCCTGCAATCTGCTTTTCCCACTAAATACTACACCATAAATGACTCTCCGTGTTAACAATTACAGCTCCAAGTCATGATTTTTACTTTATTAAAATTTTTATTTTAACTTTTTGATAAGTAGTAGTTCAAAATTCAAAAGTTAGAAAAGGGTATTCAGCAAAAATCTCCCTCTCAGCTTTATTTCCCACTTGCCCAATCCCTTCCCCTCCCAAATTATTGTATAGATCAAAAAAATGTTATTGGGTGAATGACTAAACCATGATTTTACTCAGTCAGTCCCCTATTACTGGATACTTAGGTTGAAATATTTGTTGACATTATAATGACGTTTTAACAATCTTAGACACTCCCCTTCGGCCCAGTGGTCAGATTATTTCCTTAGGATAAATTCCTAGCAGGGTTGTTGTTGTTAGCTGCCATCAAGTTTGCCCCCAACTCATGGGGATCCCATGTGTTACAGAGTAGAACTGCTCTGTAGGGTTTCCTCGGCTGTGGTCTTCATGAAAGTAGTTGACCATGCCCTTCTTCCAAGGAACCGCTGGGTGGGTACGAACCACCAACTTTTGGATTAGCAGCTGATGTCAAACCGCTTGCACCATCAAGGTACCTGAAAGAATTTACGCTTCAGGGAATCTTGATTTTCAACTTGCTTTCTACAAAGATGATACATCACGTCCCCACACCCAGGCACACCCAGGCTATTGGATTATACCAGTTGGATGGGTCACTAGTGTTGTTGTTTTAATTTGCATTTCTTTTGTTACCAGAGAAGTTGGGTCAGATCGATTTGGTGTATGTGAACCCACAAAGTTCTTGGAAGATGAACTCAGATTGCTGACTCCTTTTCTTCACATTCCCTTACATCTGGAGTCCATCTTCCCCCACACCCCCCAAGACGCTCCAGCATAGGCTGGAGTGTGGTTTGGGGGAACTTAGGGGTCCCTCAGACCCTTTTAGTGCATCCATGAGGTCAAAACCAATTTTCATAATAATACCAAGACGTTACGTGTCTTTTTTACTCTCACTGTCTCAGGAATGCAAAGTGGAGTTTCCCAGGGCCTATATAACATGACGGCACTGGGGTTGGGATATATAACGTGTAGCCTCATAAGCATTCAATCTGATGGGCCTTGATAGCCTCATTCTGTTCCATTTCCCTGTTTCACTGAATTTTATAGACCACGTCCTCCTTTTAAAAAATATTTTGGTTGTTAGATTGAGTCTGTTTTTGTTTCAATTCAGCTTTGTTTATAAGGAGCCCTGGTGGTGCAGTGGTTAAAGCACTCAGCAGCAGTTCGAACCCACCAGCTGCTCCCCGGAAGAAAGATGTGGCAGCCTGCTTCTGTAAAGATTTCAGCCTGAGGCAGTTCTACCCTGTCCTATAGAGTTGTTCTGAGTCGGAATCAACTTGATGGCAACGGGTTTGTTTTTTGTTTACAGAATTCACAGTTCTAAACATCCGGTTCAAGTTTCGACAAATATAGTCAGGCAACCACCACCACCATCATAATATAGAATATTTCCATCACCCCAAAGAATTTCCTTACTCCTCTTTGCAGTCAATCCCTCCCCTGGCAACCACTAATCTATTTACTATCACTACATTTTTGCCTTTTCTAGAATTTTATATAAATGGTATCATACAGTATTTGGTCTTTTGTTTCTGGATTCTTTCATTTAGCACAACGCTTTTAAGATTTATCAATGTTGTCGTGAGTATCAGTAGTTCATTCCTTTTAATTCCATTATGTTTATTCCTTTCCCAGCTGATGAACTTATGGGTTGTTTCTAGTTTTGGGCTATTTTGAGTAAAGATGTTAAGAACATTCCAGTACAGGCTTTTCTATGAACATATGTTTTCATTTCTAGTGGGTAAATTCCTGGGAGTGGAATTGCTGAGTCATTGTACAGGTGTATGTTTAACTTTATAAGAAACTGACAACCTCTTTCCCGAAGTAGGTGTGCTATTTTGCATTCCCACCAACAGCCATATGAGCGTTCCAGTTGCTCCACATCTTTGCCAGCAACGCACCAGTCTTTATAATTTTAGCATGCTAACAGATATGAAGTGGTATCTTGTTGTGGTTTTGACATGCATTTCCCAAATGACTAACGATGTTGAACAATTTTTCCATGTGCTTATTTGCTATTCCTATATCTTCTGTGATTAGAATTTTTAATTGAAAAATTAGGGCAATACATGCTCATAGTTTTAAGAAAATGCCAACAGCACAAAAGGAAAAGCAAACCTCTTTCATATCCCTAATAACATTATGAGGGTTACAGCTGAGGAAACTGAGGCACAAGTAACTTTCCACAAGTAAGTAGCTAGAAAGTGGTGGATCTGGGATTCAAACCTATGCAGTATGGTTCCAAGGAGCCCCGGTGATGGAGTGGGTTAAGAGCTCAGCTGCTAAGTGGAAGCTCAGCAGTTAGAACCCACCAGCCGCTCCGTGACAGAAAGATGTGGCAACGTGCTTCTGTAAACATGACGGCGTTGGAAACCCTGTGGGGCAGTTCTATTCTGTCCTGTAGGGTTGCTATGAGTCAGAACTGACACCATTGCAATGGGTTTAGTGTGGTTCCAAAGCCACACCTTTATCTGTTTTTACACAAATGATAATACAACCTGTTCTGCTTCTTACTTTTTCACAGCAAATGAACTTAGATATTGTTCCACATCAGTACTTACTCATCTCCTTTATTTGTTTTAACAATACTGCATATTCCACTGAAAGAATGAGCCATCATTTATCTGGCAAGTCCCCTATTGATGGATATTTAGGTTGTTTCCAGCCCTTTGCTGCAGTAAACCATGCTGCAGTGAATATCCTTGTACAAATCTCTCTGCATACACTTCTAAGTGTATGAATCCAGTAGTTTCCTAGAAGGGAAATTACTGAGCCAAAGGGTGTGTGCCTTTGCTAGTTCAGAGCGTGCTTGTTTCATCACATTCTCTCCAACAGTGTTAAATGTTTTCATCCTTGCCAACCTGACAGGTTGAAAAAACAGTGCTTCTTTTCTTCATTATACATTTTTTCTAATATAAGCGAGGCTGAGTATGTTTTCATGCATTTCACTCAATTGTATTTCTTTTCAGGTGAATTAAAGTCCCACTTTTTTAAAATGCCTTGTACTATCAATCTAACGGAGCTCTGGTGGCAAAGTGGTTAACAGCTCAGTTGCTAGCCAGAAGGTCAGCAGTTCTAATCCACCTGCAGCCCCTAGAAATCCTACTGGGCAGTTCCACTCTGTCTTATAGGGTCACTATGATTTGGAATTGACTCGATGGCAACGGGTTTTGGTTCATCTCCTGATTTACCTCTTACTTCTCTGAATTTTTCCTTTTCACTTTTCTTTGCTGTCTTTTCTTCCTCCATTTTCCCTCCCCAAATGGCAGTTGCCCAAAGCTTCCTCCTCAGTTATCTTCTCAGGCTACTTTTTGCTTCTGGGACATCTTGTCCTTGCCCACAGTTTCCATTATCCCCTTTTTATTTACAATTCCTAGTTTAAAATTTTTATATAACACTTTGGGAGTTCCAGGTTCACACTTTTAATTGCCTTCTGAACATTTTTTTCTTCAACGCCCTTCAAGAACCCCTCAAAAGCCTTATTTTCAATCTGGACTAGGTTTTTCCCCCCTTCAAATCTGTTCATCTTCCCAAATGTCAGCTGGTGGCATCTGCTTCTACTCAGCTGGTCAAGCAAAAACCCTGGAAGTCATTCTGTCCTCACCTGGATCCAACTGGTTATCAAGACCTAAATGTTGAGCAGCCTTCAAAATTGGCTGCTCAATTGTGCAACAGTCATTTTGGGCAACAAATTTAAGGGACAAAGGTGTCTGTCAATAGCTCTTTCAGACCTCTGGGCTACATTCCTCTTCACTTGGCCCTCAGGAAAACTCTTTATCACTCACTTGTTGCTGTTAGGTGCCATCGAGTTGGTTCTGGCTTACAGCAACCCCATGTACAATAGAACGAAACACTGCCCGGTCCTGCACCGTCATCACAATAGCTGCTATGTTTGAGTTCATTGTTGCAGCCACTGTGTCGATCCATCTCGTAAAGGGTCTTCCTCTTTTTTGACGACCCTCTACTTTACCAAGCGTGATGTCTTTCTCCAGGGACTGGTCCTGCTGATAACATGTCCAAAGTACGGGAGACAAAGTGTCACCATCTTTGCTTCTAAGGAGCATTCTGGCTGTACTTTTTCCAAGACAGATCTATTCCTTCTTCTGGTAGTCCATGGTATATTTAATATCCTTTGCCAACACCATAATTCAAAGGCATCAATTCTACTTTGGTCTTCCTTATTCATTGTCCAGCTTTTGCATACATACGAGGGCATTGAATATGTCATGGTTTGAGTCAGTTGCACCTTAGTTCTCAAAGTGACACTTTGCTTTTTAACACTTGAAAGAGGTCTTTTGCAGCAGATTTGCCCACTGCAAATCTAGTTTTGCATCATGAAATCTAGCTTTTTCAATGATACCTGGTAGCCTTTTTTACCTGGGGGTGTTTACTGATGCAATGTTTGTGGTAACAAATTGCTGGAAACAACCTTCAGGTAGCTAATGATGAAGTAAAAGAGCTGAACAAAAGATTTTGAAGGGTGGCTCAAGAAGACAATGTGAAGTATTATAATGAAATGTGTGAAGATCTGGAGCTAGAAAACCAAAAGGGAAGAACACGCTCAGCATTTCTCAAGCTAAAAGAACTGCAGAAAAAATTCAAGCCTTAAGTTGCAATATTGGAGGATTCCATCGGCAAAAAATTGAATGACACAGGAAGCATCAAAGGAAGGTGGAAGAAACACACAGACTCACTATGTCAAAAAGAATTGGTCTATTCAACCATTTCAGGAGGTAGCGTATGATCAAGAACTGATAGTATTGAAGGAAGAAGTCTGTGCTGCACTGAAGGCTTTGGCAAAAAACAAGGCTCCAGAAATTGATGAAATCCCAGTTGAGATGTTTTAACAAATGGATGCAATGTTGGAAGTGCTCACTTGCCTATGCCAAGAAATTTGGAAGAAAGCTACCTGGCAAACCCACTGGAAGAGGTTCATATACATGTCCATTACAAAGAAAAATTATCCAATGAAATATGGAAATTATCAAACAACATCACTAACATCACACACAAGTGAAATTTTGCTGAAGCTAATTCAAAAGTGGTTGCAACAGTACATCAAAAGAGAACTGCCAGAAATTCATACCAGATTCCGAAGAGGACATGGAATGAGAAGTATCATTGCTGATGTCAGATGGATCTTGGCTGAAAGCAGAGAATACCAAAAAGATGTTTACCTGTGTTTTATTGACTACGCAAAGGCATTCGACTGTGGATCATAACAAATATTGGGTAACACTTCGAAGAATGAGAATTCTAGAACACTTAACTGTGCTCATGCAGAACCTGTACATAGACCAAGAGACAGTCCTTCAAATAGAACAAGGGGATACTCTGTGGTTTAAAGTCAGTAAAGTTGTGCGTCAGGATTATATCCTTTCACCGTACTCATTCAGTCTGTATGCTGAGCAAATAATCTGAAAAGCTGGACTATATGAAGAAGAACATGGTATCAGAATTGGAGGAAGACTCATTTAACAACCTGCAACATGCAGATGATACAACCTTTTTTGTTCAAAGTGAAGAGGACTTGGAGTACTTACTGATGAAGATCAAAGACTATAGTCTTTAGTATGGATTATACCTCAACATTAAAAAAAAAAAAATTCTCACAACTGGTCCAATAAGCAACATCATGATAAACAAAGAAAATATTGAAGTTGTCAAGGATTTCATTTTACTTGGATCCACAATCAATGTCCGTGAAAGCAGCAGTTAAGAAATCAAATGATGTATTGCACTGGGCAAATCTGCTACAAAAGACCTCTTTAAAGTGTTAAAAAGCAAAGATTTCACTTTGAGGATCAAGCCACGGTATTTTCAATCGCCTCATATGCATGCAAAAGCTAAACTGTGAATAAAGAAGACCAAAGAAGAGTTGATGCATTTGAGTTATGGTGTTGGAGAAGAATATTGAATATACCATGGAATGCCAGAAGAACAAACAAACCTGTCTTGAAAGAAATACACCCAGATACTCCTTAAAAGTGAGGATGCTGAGACTTCATCTTAGGTACTTTGTACACATTACCAGGACATTATGCCTGGTTGAGGGTCAGCAAAAGAGAGGAAGATCCTCAATGAGATGGATGGATACAATGGCTACAACAAGGCACTCAAACATAGCAACAATTGTGAGGATGGGGCAGGACCGGGCAACGATCCCTTGTACATAGGGTCAACACGAATCAGAACCAGTTCAACAGCACCTAACAACACAACAGCTAGAGCGGAGAATCTTTACATTCCCACCTGGGTGACGGCAGCCTTCAGCCTCGGCCACACAGACATATGCAACATCTTAGAAAGGACCTGGCACTTCTGAGCTACAATCCAGCCACAGAGTGAGTCTTTTGCATGCTGTTGGCTGGAACATGGCAGGGGCTCCAAGATATTCCTGAAGATAAACCTATAAACTAGGCCAAAGATTTTGATCCTCCCATCTCTCCCAGATGCACTGTGAATATCAGGAAGACTAGATAATAATAATCATCATTAACATTTATTAATCTTTTACTTTAGGCCAGATGCTAAGCTATTGTGTTACACACATCTTATTTACTCTGCACAATGGACCTGTGAGGTAGGTACTAGTTTTATTTCCATTTTACAGAAAAGGAAACTGAAGCTCTGAGAATATAAATAACTTTCTTGATTCTCCCAGGCTGACTGCAAAGTCCATTAAAAAAAAAAATCTGTTGCCATCGAGTTGATTCTGACTCACAGTGACTCTACAGGGCAGAGCAAAGCTGTCCCGTAGGGTTTCCAAGGAATGGCTGGTGGATTCAAACTGCCAACCTTTTTGGTTATGAACTGAGCTCTTAATCACTGTGTCGGCAGGGCTCCACAAAGTCCATAGGCCTTGTAGAATGATGGTAGGAGTGGTAGGAGTAGTAGCTTCAGAACCTGTCTAACTTCAGGGAGGATAATGAGAATTGAGATCAGCCCAAGACTGATCTCCATGAGGTAGAGGTCAGACAAACCTCTACTCTCCAACCTTTACCAACTCTGACACCAGCTGTCCTTCCCATGGCACTCTCTACTTCTCTTCTGGGTTTGAGAATCTGTTGCGATGGCTACACAGAGAGAATCTGTTGCGATGGCTGCACAGAACTCATAGACCATACTTACAGTTAGGTGGTTTATTAAGGAACAGGGTACAAATTGGGATCAGGATCAACAGGCTACAACTCAGGATCAGGGTCAGGAAGCACCCAGGCAAAGTCTTCCTTCTTAGTGCACGACATCTCTCTCAACCAAGCAGGCTTCCTTTTGGCCCCCTGAGGACAAGCTTTTCTCTGCCTCTAGCAGGACAGGCTCCTCTTATCCCTGCCATCTGTCACTACTGGCTCCGACACTGGACCCCTTCGGGGTCTCTCCCTATCTTTAGTGTTATAGTCCTTGACTGTGTTACGGTTCTTTTAAGAGGTTCCTTGCTCCCTCTCCCTCTATGCTTCTTCTCTTCTTTCTCCCTTCTGCTTCTTCCTGCTGCTTCTCTTCCTGATTCTTTCTGTCTGCTAACCTCTGTGGGATGAATGGCTGCTTAAATACACAAACTTCTTGTCAATTTCAAGGCATGGCACTCCTACCATAGCCACGAACTGACCAATCCTGTCTCAGTAGGTCACAGTCACTTCATTTGCATAGTAGGCCATACTTATTGGTCTATAAGTATATTGACCAATCCCTGCAACGTGTGTAAAACGGACCCAATCACAGGGCAGGCTGCAGCCCAGGGCCAGACAAAAGGTACCAAACCATCAAGTTTTTTACAGCTTACCCAGGAAATGTCACTCAACCTGGACGAAAGTAACAAACTCTCTGGGGTAGAAAACTAGGGAAAAGGTAGCTCCTCGAGGCTTAGGAGAAAAATTTTTCAAACAGTTTTTCCAAAGACTCAAGGCAAAAGACCACATAAAGGAACTCATTTCAGCACAGTACTTCACTGTTATTGTTGTTTTAGTTGCTGTTGAGTTGGTTCCAATTCATGGGGACCTTATGTATAACAGAACGAAAAGTTGCCTGGTCCTGCACCAACTTCATGACCATTGGTATGTTTGAATTCATTGTTGTGGCTGTCGTGTCATTCCACCTCATTGAGGGTTTCTCTGTTGTCACTGACCCTCTACTTTACTAAACATGATATCCTTCTCTAGTGATTGGTCTTTCTTAATGACATGTCCAAAGTAAGCAAGCCGAAGTGTCATCATTCTAATATCTAATTCTGGTTGAATTTCTTCTAAGATCTATCTGCTGGTTCTTCTGGCAGTCCATGATACTCCAACATAATGGCTCATATATGCAAACTCTAGCCATGGAAAAACCAGCCACAGACACACAGCTTTCCTTTGGTCATCTGAGATTTCTTAGCACAACATCAGAGGGTCTGCCCAATTCCCAGCCCAAGGCTACTAAAGCCGTATTCAGAACATGTGGAACCAGAGATATCATTGCTGACCTCCGATGGATCCTGGCTGAAAGCAGAGAATACCAAAAATATGTTTACCTGTGTTTTATTGGCTATGCAAAGGGATTTGACTGTGTGCATCATAACAAATTATGGATAACATTGCAAAGAATGGGAATTTCAGAACACTTAATTGTGCTCATTAGGAACCTGTACATAGATCAAGAAGCAGTCATTCGAACGGAACAAGGGGATACTGTATGGTTTAAAGTCAGGACAGGTGTGGGTCAGGATTATATCCTTTTATCATACTTATTCAATCTGTATGCTAAGCAAATAATCCAAGAAGCTGGACTATACGAAGAAGAACAGGGCATCAGGATTGGAGGATGACTCGTTAACAACCTGTGTTATACAGATGACACAATATTGTTGCTGAAAGTTAAGAGGACTTGAAACACTTAACTGATGAAGATCAAAGACCACAGCCTTCAGTATGGATTACACCTCAACATAGAGAAAATAAAAATTCTCACAAATGGAGAAAAGATTGAAGTTGTCAAGAATTTCGTCTTACTCAGATCTGCAATCGACACCCATAGAAACGGCAGTCAAGAAATCAAAAGATGCGTTACATTGGGCAAAACTGCTGCAAAAGACCTCTTTCCAGTGTTTAAAAGCAAAGATATCACCATGAAGACTAAGGTGTGCCTGACCCAAGCCATAATATTTTCAATTGCCTCATATGCATGCAAAAGCTGGACAATGAATAAGGAAGACTGAAGAAGAATTGATGCCTTCAAATTATGGTGTCGACAAAGAATATTGAATATATCACGGACTGCCAGAAGAACAAACAAATCTGCCTTGGAACAAGTACAACCAGAATGCCCCTTAGAAGCAAGGATGGTGGGACTATGTCTCACATACTTTGGACATGTTATCAGGAGGGATCAGTCCCTGGAGAAGGACATCATGCTTGGCAAAGTAGAGGGTCAGTAAAGTAGAGGGTCAGTAAAAAACAGGAAGATCCTCTACAAGATGGATTGACACAGTGGCTGCAACAATGGGCTCAAACATAACAACGATGATGAGGATGGCACAGGACTGGGTAGGGTTTTGTTCTGTTGTACACAGGGTTGCTATGAGTTGGAATCAACTCAATGACACCTAACAACAACAAGGTTACTCCTTAAGGAGCTCCTGGGTGGCACCAGTGGTTACGTGTGCAACTACTAACTGAAAGATCGGCGATTTGAGTCTACACAGAGGTGCCTCAGAAGAAAGGCCTGGCAATCTACTACTAAAAGGCCACAGCCTTGAACTCTATGGATCACGGTTCAACTCTGCAACACGTGGGGTAGACATAAGTCAGAATCGATTTCACAGCAACTGGTTTGGTTTTGGTTTTTTGTCAAGCTGTTCCCACTGTGAGCTGACCTGAGGGTACCAGCCCAGGTGAGGAGAGCTCCTGTCCCTCTATCCTAGGACTTATCTTGCTCCCAGACCTGCGCCAAAGCAAGTGTTTCACATTTTTTTCTGATCACAGGCTGCTGCTTCAGGCCTTGTTCTCTGAAGCTGGCTAGTGATCCTTTCAGTGAATATTTATTAAATAGTCTGTGTCAGGCACAGGGCAAGAGATGAAAACAGAACCCAGCACTGTGCCTCACACATACTTGGCTCTTTGTAAATATTTTTGGAAACAATTGGTAAGCACTGCCCCTGCTCTGTAGCCTGCAGTTTACATGGGAAGAAAGATGGGTAAACAAGGAGTTAGAACTCCAGGTGGTAAGTTTTCTGAGAAGGAGCCCTGGTGGTGCAGTGGTTAAGTGCTCGGCTGTTAACTGATAGGTCAGCGGTTCAAACCCACCAACCACTGTGAAGAAGAAAGGTGTGGCAGTCTGCTTCCATAAAGATTACAGCCTAGAAAACCCTGTGGGACAGTTCTACTCTGTCACATGGGGTCATTATGAGTTGGAATTGACTTGACAGCACACAACAACAAAGTTCTCTGAGAGGCAGAACACAAGAGCTTTGAAGAGAGGAATATCTACTTGGGGGGGACTTCCCAGAGTACTTCCTGGAGGAAATGGGTTTAAGCTGAGGTCTGAAGCGTGGCTTGGTTCGCCAAGTGAAGGAGAACGAGGAAAAGGAATAATAAGGTTTATCATAACAGGAAAAGCTTCACCCCACAGATGGAAAAAAAAAAAAGAGTGCCTCTCACATGCCAGAAACATTAAGGAATTTCCAAAAGATAAAGAAAAAAAAAATTTTTTTTTTTACACTTAATTTAAACCAGTGTACATTGCCAGACCTTTCTTCTGTGGCCCCCACTGGGTGAATTAGAACCTCCAACCTTTTGATTACTAGCCAAGCTCAAACTCTTTGCACCACCCAGGGATCTCCAGATTGAGGGTAAACCAAAAACCAAGCTTCTTGTTGTTGAGTCAGTTCTGACTCATGCCGACCCCATGTGTTACAGAGTAGAACTGCTCTGTAGGATTTTCTTGGCTGTAATCTTTGCAAAAGCAGATCACCAAGCCTTCCTTTCACACTGCCACTGGGTGGGTTCCAACCGCCAACCTGTCAGTTAGCAGCTGAGCACTTAACCACTGCACAACCAGGGTTCCTTAGATTGAGGGTACCAAACCAAAACCTAACCCATTGCTGTTGAGTTGATAACTCATAGTGATCCTATAGGACAGGGCAGAACTGCCCCACAGGATTTTCAAGGCTGTAATCTTTACAGAAACAGACTGCCACATCTTTCTCCCATGGAGCAGCTGGTGCATTCAAACCACCAACGTTTAGGTTAGCAGCTGAGCACTTTAACCACTGCACCACCAGGGCTCCTTATAGATTGAGGGCCCAAAACCAAACCAAATCCATTGTCATCGAGTCGATTGTGAATCATAGAGACCCTACAGAACAGAGTAGAGCTGCTCCATAGGGTTTCCGAGGAGCAGCTGGTAGATTCGAACTGTTGATCTTTTTGGTTAGCAGATGAGCTCTTAACCACTGTGCCAGACGGTAAAAAACACACCAAACCTTTTCCCACTGTGGAGTCAACTCCTACTCAGCTACCAAATCATGATTTGCCCCAGGCAAGAGAAAAGCCCATTCAAGGAAGTGGAAAGGACCAGAAGAGTCCCACTGATTCCTTGCAGGCTCAGAGTATACCAGCTGGAGGCAAGATGGGCCATGGATGCAGTCTGTGGGGTCAAATCTTGATCCTGCTAAAGTGTCCACCAATGTCCCTTCAAACGAGATGTGCTCAGTTAAACGAGGTGGCCCCCAGACCTGGCTCCCAATGAGGCCAGCTGGACTAGCCAAAGAAGGTGTCATTGCCCCAGTTAAATCTGATTTCTACAACAAACATGAAGAAAAAAAGAGACCATTTGGCACAAAGGTAAAGTTCCCACTGAATCTGCCCTGGGCTGAAGCTCGAGCCCTATCTCCACAGATTGCTGACTCTTTAATAAGGCAAAGTAAATATAAGCTTTTCCCTCCTCTCTTTGTCTGGGCCCAGAATATTTAAACAGGCTGTTTAACTCATCTTAATGCCCCGTCCTGAACAAACACAGGCCTCCTTCTGTAGGAATGAGCAAATACAGAATAATGACTGGACATATACAAAGATCTACCAAGCCAAAAGGATACTGATATTAGGAATTAGAAAAAACGTCCCCAGCCAAATCACCCTTACTGCTCAGAGAACAAAATGTAAGGGGGAAAAACGCTGCTTTGTGGTCTTAACAAAATTAGAGATTATTGAACCTCACAATTATTAATTAAAAAAAAAGTATGAGCCCGCTTACACAAAATATTCAGAAAATGCAAATGCATAGAGATGAAAGTTCATTAGCAGTTACCTGGGATGGGTGGGAGTGGGAAGTGGGGGGGGGGGGACGGGTGGTATTGCTTAAGCAGTACAGTTTTGTGATAAAAAAATGGAAACGGATAGTAGCGACTGTTGTGCAACTTGCTGAATGTAGTTAACGTCACTGAACTGTACACATAAAAATGATTGAAATGGTTTGGTACATATATTCATCACAATACAAAAACTTCCAAATTAAAAAAAAAAGAAAAAACCCAGAATGAAAAAAAAAAAATTCTAGAGATGAACAACATATCTACTGAGTTTAAAAAGGGAATAGAGGCAGTGAACAGAAGATTGGGTGTTGCATAAAATTGAATCAGTGAACCGGAAGACAAGATTAAAATGTTCTTCTGAAACTTAGAGAGGAATAATGAGGGGGAAAATATATTCTCTCGAGGAAGGGGTTAGAGATTCAAAGGATGGAGCCACAACAGAACAAACCAGAACAGAAAGGAGCAGAGAAGAAAGGTTCAAATAAATAACAGAAGAAATTGCTAGTGGGAGGAGAAAATACTTGAATCCATGGGGTAAAATAATTCCTTGATTATCTGGCAGAAATTGATTTTTAAAACTCCAACATCTGTATACAGCTTAGTGAAAATTTTTGAAAAAAATTCCCACAAGAACACAAATAGAAAAACCAGGTTGCCTACAAAAGACAAAGAATTAGATTTTCAGCAAACTTCTCAGATGCAGACATCATATAATATTGGAGAAACATCTACGAGGTTTTTAGTGGGAAAGGTGTGATCCATTTACACATAAGTGAAACAGATTTTTTAAAAATCCCCTGGCATTCAAGAGTTCCGAAAGGATACCAGCTGTGTGCCTTTCCAAAACAAATTTCATAAATAATTACTCTAGCCTAAGAAACAATTCCAAATAAAGATCCCAAGGGCAGGAATGACAATGAACAAAAACATTAGCAAATGAGAGATAAGCATAATTGTTGAAACATAAAAAAATGTTGAAAATAAATCTGGAAAGGAAATATAAACTATTCATATTAATGTGGATCTAAAGTATCAGATTATTTTAATAATATCTATTGTCTATTGACATGTAACAAATTGCCCCAAAACTTAGTGGTTTAAAGCAACAATGAACACTTATTATCTCACCCAGATTCTGTGGGTCAAGAATTCAGGTGTTGCCCAGCTAGGTGGTTTTGGTTGGGGCCTCTCAAGACCTTGCTGTCTAGATGTCATCAGGGGCTGCAGTCTTCTGAAAGCTTGGCTATGGCTGGAGGAGCAGCTTTCAAGTGGCTTGCTCCTATGTGTGTATCATGGATTGAATTATGTCCCCCCCCCCCCCCCCCGCAAAATGTGTGTATCAATTGGGCTGGGCCATGATTCCCGTATTGTGTGATTTTCCCATATGTTGTGAATCCTGCCTCTATGATGTTAATGACGGAGGATGGGCGGCAGTTGTGTTAGTGAGGCAGGACTCAACCTACAAGGTTGGATTGTGTCTTAAGGCAATCCTTTGAGATATAAAAGACAGAAGGGAGCAGAGGGACAGGGGGACCTCATACCACCAAGAAAGCAGCACCGGGAGCAGAGTGCGACATTTGGACCTGGGGTCTCTGCTCCTAAGAAGCTCTTCAATCAGGGGAAGTTTGAGGACAAGGAATCTTCCTCCAGAGCTGACAGAGAGAGAAAGTCTTCCCCTGGAGCCGACACCCTGAATTTGGACTTTTAGCCTACTTTACTGTAAGGAAATAAATTTATCTCGTTAAAGCCATCCAGTTGTGGTATCTCTGTTATAGCAGCACTAGATGACTAAGATAGTGTGTTGTTAGAAGGCCTTAGTTCCTTGCCAGATGGAACGCCTGCCTGAGTGACCTCAGGGCATGGTAGCTGTCTTCCCTCAAGCTAGTGATATAAGAGATAGTTTTTTTTTTTTAATGACCAAACCTCGAACATCACACTCCATCATTTCCACGTATCTTATCAGTTACACACATCAGCCCTATTTATTTGGGAGAGGACGACACAAGGGCATGAATACCAGGAGGCAAGAATCATCGGGGCCCATCTTGGAGGCTGACCACCACAAACCCAAACTCAGCCTTAACGCTAACCCCCCTCACAAGACTAATCCTTCAAACCTAAAGCTGAGTAGGAAATGTGGGGGGGGGGGTGGGGTTGGGGGCGGGTAAACAATGAGGTACACCGGGACGTGGCACTGGACAAGCAAGTTGCGGCCAAACAGTGGGCAACTTTGAATGCCAGACTCAATCGTTTGGACTTGATTCTCCAGACAATCAGAATCACTGGAGGTTTCTAAGCATGGGAGCAATATGATCATATCTGTTTCAAACCCATAATTTAGTGACAGTGTGACGCATTAGCTGATGAAGGAAGAGAATGGCCCCAGAGAATTATTTAGGAGGTGACTGCAAAGATCCAAGCAAGTGTTAAGTGCCTGAACTAGTCAGTGACAATAGGAGTCAAGAGGCAGCGATACCTTCAAGAGACATTTCCAAGGGAGAGTCAAACAGAAACCAAAGCAAAAACTGAGTGTTGATTCTCATCTCAAGCCTCTTCCATTCCTTACCCCTAACCCTAGCCCTAATCCAAATTCCAGGTGGCAAGGGACAGAAACCCAATTCAAATCAGCATGTACTTAAAAGGGAATATATTGTTTTATGTAACCGAAAAGTCCAGAACTAGATCACGCAGGCTTCAGGCATGTCTTGATCCAGGGGCTCAAATGATCTCATTAGGGCTGCATTTGTCTCTCTCAGTCCGTCAGAAAGGGTTCTCTCAATTCTGGTGGGCAAGGTGGCCTCAAGCAGCCCAAGACTCATATCCTAACAGCTCAGTAATCCCAGAAAAAAAGAGGAAATCTCTAGCACCCAAACATTGGGGAGAAGTCTGATTGCCCAAAGTTGTTTCAAATATCTGTTCTGAAAACAATCACCATAGCCAGGGTGGTAGGACACTATCATCTGCCCTGCCTCTGTGTATAATGCATTGTTTTTCACCATATAAATGATATCAAACTATACGTGTACTGGTTTTAAAATATGTCAGCAAATTCTTTGACACTTCTTCCTTCAAAACATACACCCTAAATCCTCTTCCTTTAAATGTGGGCCAAACTTAGTGACTCATTTCTAGTAAACAGAATATGGCAGAGTGATGGTGTCAGATCATAAAAGGCATGACTCCTTCTGCCTTGCTCTCTCTTGGAATCCTTGTTCAGAAGGTAGCTAGTTGCCATGCCAGGAAGATACTCAAGCAGGCCCATGGAAAGGGCCACGTGGCAAAGAACACAGGCCTCCCACAAACGATCAGCACCGACTTGGCAGCCATACGAATGGATCATCTTAGAAATTGCTCCTCTAGCTCCAGTCAAGTCATTAGATGTTTGGGCCACCAATCCAACATCTCAACTGTAACTTCATGAGACGCCCTCCAGCTAAGCTACTTCTGAGTTCAGGACTCAGAGAAATATGAGGATAATAAATGTTTATTGTTGTTTACGCCACTAAATTTTGGGGTAATTTCTAACATGCCTATAGATAACTTATACACATCACGCTCTTTCATTCATTGTTATATTTTTAGCTCTAGCCATATTGACACATATGTTGTTCGCTGCCCTCAAATTGGCCTCCAACTCATGGTGGCCCCTGACTTACAGTGGCTTCATGCACAATGAAAGAAAAGCTACCCAGTCCACCACCATCCCCATTATTGGTTTCGATTCAGACCATTGTGATCCATAGGGTTTTCATCACCTGATTTTCGGAAGTAGATTGTCAGATCTTTCTTCCTAGTTCATCTCGGTCTGGAAGCTCCAATGAAACCTGTTCAGCATCACAGCGACATGAAAGCCATCAATGACAAACAGGTGCTGGCTGTACATGAAGTACCTTGGCCAGGAATCAAACTCAGGTCTCCGCATGGAAGGCAAAAATTCTACCCCTAACCAGCACTGTCTTCATTGATTTATATACTGAGAAACCAGACCCAGTGCCGTCGATATATGATTTACATAGATCTTGTTTGTTTATTTTAACTGCTACAAACCACATTTGATTAATCGTCCCCTTATTGCTAGTCTATTACAAATCATGCCACAACAAACTTGTGTGTGCTTCCTTCTGCACATGTGCAAAGATTCCCATGTGTGAAGGATGCACATGGCTGCATCTTAGGCAACACACAGTAGGTTTTCCAGAGCGTGCCAACCGCATAGTGCCAACTCATTCTGCAAGATCGATATCACAAGATAGTCTCCCATCAGGATTGTTTTCAGAGTACCATTTCCCCCATATCCCTGTTAGCATTCATATTGTCAGACTTGCAAAGTTTTTGCAACTCAGAAGAATGAGAAGACTCTCGTTGCTTTAATTTGCATTTCCCTGATAACTAGTGAACATCCCCATTCAGAGACTCGCACCACCTGGCCATCATCTCCTGGGACTCAGGAAGCACACTTGGGGTCAGAGCCCTCACATACTGGAGATAAAGCTATCAGGTCACTGCTGGGAATCCTGATCTCCCAAGAGGTTTTCCATGATCCTCTATGGAAACAGCCCCTAGGGAAAACTCCGTTCTCGGTCAACCGCTTGATAGAATACCTGGAAACGCCTGGCTGGTCAGCTCTTTCCAGGAAGTACGCAGACTCCAGACTGCAGTCTGGATTCACCAAGTTCCAGGACTGGAGGCTGGCTCCATTTCCTCCCTCCCCCTCAGGAAATGTGGCAGCTGGAGGCAAGGGGCAACAGCCAGCCAGGTGCGCTGGGCAGAGTACAGAATCTTCTGGAAAAAGCACCCAAGAATTCTGCCCTCTGGAGGGTGGCCCAATGGGGCAAATGGGAGTAGGGAAGGAGAAGACCTCAGCAAACTTCCCAGTCTGAGCTTCAGGCACCAGACGGGCCAGCATGTCCCTGCCATGCCCTGAGACAGATCAGTGGCACACAGGAACTGTGCCTGGCTTTGAATTTCCCTCTGAGCTGGGCTGCGCTTACAGACCCCTAGAACTAACTCAGGCCACAAGCAGGGCCTGTCTACTCTCAGCCTGAATCACACAACACCAGCTGGCATCCAGCCATGCAGTATGACGCGCTCTTTATCAAAGTTTAGTTATCTACAAAGCACCTTCATAATTTTTGTCCTAGCTGCATGCCACTAGAGAATTATTTAACATCTTAAAACATCTACTGATATGAGTCAAAATCGACTAATCGGCACACAACACCACCACTGATCTTTTAAATTGTTATATGAATTGCAAAACAGAGTCTCTACATGGCACAAACAGTTATGTGCTCGACTACTAGCCCAAGGGTTGGCAGTTCAAACCCACCCAGAGGCGCCTCAGAAGACGAGCCTGGTGATCTGCTTCCGAAGAGCCACAGCCTTGAAAGCCCTATGGAACAGTCCTACTCTGGCACACATGGGGTCGCCATGGGTCAGAGTCAACTCAAAGGCAATCAACAAGAGCAACTGTAAAAGAAAACTTTGTAACTCTACCAAGCATCAGTTGCCAAAAATAAAAGGCAATTGTAGAATATAATAAAAATAAACACACTGCTTAGGGGGCACCAACTTGCTGTTAAGGGTGATGGAAAAAGTTACAAATGGATAGTGGCAATGACTGCACAAAATGATAAACATATTTAATGTCGCTGAATTGTACATGTGAAAAATGGTGAAACTACACTTTTTGTTATATATGTTTTCACCACAAAAATAATAATAATAATAAGGAATATTAGTAAGCGCTATTAGAGACCTGCTGTCTTTGTTAAAAAAAGAACCTAGCAAAAGTAAACCCGTAGCCGTTGAGTCAATTCCGACTCATAGCGACCCTATAGGTTGCTATATGCCTCATAGGGTTCCAAGGAGCGGCTGGTGGATTCATAACTGTGACCTTTTTGTTAGCAGCCGAGCTCTTAACCACTGCGCCACCAGGGCAAAAGTAGGCAAGTGTTAAATACCACTAGTACCAAGTTGATACTTTATAATTCGATATTATTCAATGTCTGTAACTCACGATGTGAAAGGGACCACTAACTTTTCACCAAAATTCATCCTTACCTTCCATAGTAATAGAATAGTGGCTGGTCTAGCAGGGACCTCATTTCTCAGTCCTCCTTGTGGTTTAGTGTAGTCTGGGTTCCCCTGAGTAGGATGTGAGTAGAAGTGGTGTGTGCCACTTCCAAATAAACTGAATACAACTGTATAACCAACACTCAGAACAATAAAGAGAACAGCACCAGCGCCCCCCTCCAGAAGTTCCTTCTTATGAGCCCTTTCAGTCATTAACATCCCCACCACCACCAAGGTCAACCACCATCCTGACTTCTAACAGTATGTATTAGGAAGAATAGCTAATATTGTAACAACATATATCTATCCTGGCCTTCAAAGGCCTCCAAAAGCTGACCACAGCTTTTATCTCTAACTCTGTCTTTTATTCATTTCCAAGTCACACAGTTCACTGCATCTATTCCTCACTCTCCTTACTCAATACCACTTCTTTTCCCACCAGGAATGCGAAAAACAATCCAACAGAGTGTTGAATTCTATATCCAGTTGGAATATTGTTAATGTAGAAAGAGAACTCAAATATAGAAGAAGTCACATATTAGAACACTATGACTTGTTCTGAAAAAAATCAACTTGAAGACATAATGTAGCCAACTAGAAGATGAACCAAAATGAAAAATGAATGCATGGAAAATGTCTGGTGTGAAAGAACAGTACCTCAATAAACATAGAACTAAGTCTGAATAGAATTAAGATAAGGACTTAATAATTATAGATACAAAAAAAGAATGTGCTGTAATCACTATAAATATTGAAAGAAATATCTTCATGATAATTAATTATACTCAACTCAGAATACCACTTGCAGGATACGTCAAACAAAATACATAATATTGTTTATATATAAAGAGCTCTTACAAATCAATGAGAAAAGTAGAAGCTAATGAGGATAAAGACTGTCAAAGACATGACCAGCCAATTCCAGAAGAAGAAAGAAATGATAACCAAAAAATATAACAAAAGATGCTCAACCTTACTAAAGATTAAATATATTCAAGTTAAAATAAAAAATGTTTTCTGTTAATTCTCACCTATACCCGATGAAACTAACTCATAGTGACCCCACAGATAGGGTTTCCAAGGGTATAAATCTCCATGAAAGCAGATGGCCACATCTTTCTCCTGCAGAGCCACTGGTGTTTTCAAACAGCCCACCTTTCAGTCAACAGTTGATTGCTTTAACCACTGTACCACCAGGGCTCCCTAATTTTCATCTATACGATTGGCAAAGTATAAAATTTCATTTCATACCCAGTGTTTTAGAGAGCGTAGAGGAGGAGGCACACTGCGGTGCAATGGATCCCTGTTATATGGACTTCTTAGGCATGGTTTTGTAACTCCCTCTAAAAGATTGGGTGCGACCGTGCATATAAAGTATATGGAACCCTAATGAGAGGATTGGTCAGTTTTGCCAACCTGCTGGGCTTAAGATGAACCATCCCAGGGGCAGAAAGGGAGGATGTCACTATCACCAAGAAAAAAGATGGAAGCAGAGCACGTCCTTTGGACCTGGGATCCAAATGCTGAGAATGTCCTAGACCCAGGAGACAGAACACTGAAAATGGTTCAATATTGCAAGAAGCATCAGCAAGCACAGCAGAGAACTGGCAGCAACAGAACAAGAACCAGCAGCAGAATGGTGCAGTGGTTGGGATACAGGGGTTAGGATTTACAACACATATTTTTTGGAGGACAAAATTCAATCCATAACAAACCCCATGCTACTTGTCACTTCCACCAGCTCACCTTGTTCTGAATTACTGCTGCTCAGGCCTTTGGAGTTCATCTCAGGCTATCTGTTTTGTGGACCCCACAGCATTCCCAGCACGGACACAAGCTTTCCCTTATCTCACTTTCAGAGTGTAATGAATGCTGGGCTGTGGTGTTGAACCAAACTTGTCTGAATGGTTGGGAAAAAAAGAAATAAAGCACAAAAGTTGACTGATTAAAAAAAAAAAAAAAACCGTTGCCGTTGAATTGATTCCAACTTCTAGTGACCCCCTAGGACAGAGTAGAACTGCCTCATAGGGCTTCCAAGGAACACCTGGTGGATTCAAACTGCCAACCTTTTGGTTAGCAGCTGTAGCTCTTAACCACTATGCCACCAGGGTTTCCGACTGATAAAGAGACAATAGTCTTTGTAACTTTGGTGAAGGGTAAGAATAAAGATTTAAAAAAGTTGACTGACATTGCTCCTGAGACCACGAGCTCAAACCCAACCCGAGGAACTTTCTACTTCCCAACATGTTTCCACTGTGTTCAACCACATTCAAGAGGGTCTCCAGCCCTCTCTCTTGAATAGAAGACATTTTCTTTTCCTACAGTGCACAGTCCTCCAAATGTTTAAATTTTTTAATGATAACGTTTTGTTTTATAATCAGAAACACAGTCACAAGAAAACTATATATACATATAAAAAAAATTTATATATATATATAAAATCTTTCCAGAATTAAAGGTGAATCCAAATAACAAATATAGTTACCCAGAACAGGCAGTTCAGTTAAGGAACACTCCTTCTAGAGTACAGCTTGTTCCTGTCTGGGTGTGCCACATGTTACAAGCACCCAATAAATGTTTTTGAATGAATACATTAATGTTGACCCTGCCCTCCTGCGTCACCTTATAAGATAAAGTCCAACCTCGTTTGAATGGATTCCAAGCCTTCACGTCCTGGCCTTAAACTCATCACTTCACTCTATTCATGCTGCTCTATTCACTGGGCTTTTGCCTACACTATCTTATCCTTCCTTCCTGCCCCAGATCAAGTCTCACCTCCACTGTGAAGTCTTCCTTACAGTTGGTGATCAATAAATATCTATTGATTGTTGAATTCATTATACTTTTCCCGAGTTCATCTAATCATCAATTTTGTCTTAGGCTAGGCTCCCCGGAAGCAAATCTGAAGATCTGAGGCAGGATTAATATGAAAGTGATTTCTTAGGGTGGGTTCCCAGGGCAAACAGGTCCAAAACTCAAAACAAACTCATAGCTGTTGGGTCAATTCTAACTCATAGCAACCCTATAGGAAAGAGTAGAACTGTCCCATAGAGTTTCCAAGGAGTGCCTGGTGGATTTGAACTGCCAACCTTTTGGTTAGCAGCCATAGCTCTTAACCACTGCGCCACCAGGGTTTCCAGGGGTAGAGGAGTGGAATAATAGGGTGGGAAAGGGAATGCGGTCAAGCAAGGCTGTGTTATCAGGTAAAGTCACACAGAGGGTAATTGTGGCTCGAGCCCCCCAGGGGGCTTTGAGGACAGAGTGGGTTACCCCTCAGAGTCGTCCCATTAGGGCAAAAGAGCTAAAGTGTTTATACCCCTGCACCTCAACCTGTTACTTAAGGTCTACCCCTGAGGCAGGAAAACCTTTAGGCATCTCTAGCTCTCTTGGACTTGCTGGAAAAGCAGGTTCTGGCAGCCTGAGGCAGCTCTTTGAAATAGAATTGAAGGTCCTGGTGTTGGAACTGAAAACACACAGGAGTCCTGGGAGTCCGTGTGCACAAAAATGGCGAGATAATAAAAAAGGGTGTGGGAGAGCTGACAGCATCTACATATTCTTTCAACATCAACAGACATTTACTGAGCACCTACTGCATCATTGATACTACGTGGAAATTTTGAGACATAGGTTTGCCTTCCAGGCGCCAGTCGTGATATCTTGTAGGGGTGATGACCACAATCACACATGAGTTAAGTACTGTCCAGGATGAAAACTGCAATAAACCTAGGAAGGCAGGAACCCAGAGAAGAAACGGACAAACTCTGCCCAAGCGATTCAGGGACGTGATGTAGGATCTTAAAGAATGAGTAAGGGGAAGGGATATTCCTAGCAAAAGGAACAGCATGTGCAGAGGCAGAGGAACAAAAGTACACATTTGTTTGGAAATGGGGAGTAGTGTGCTGTGGCTGGAACACAGGGTGTGGGGGAAAGGATGAGAGCTGGGAGCTGAGGTTATAAAGAGAAACTGGGGTGCGGTAGGGAAGAGCCTTTTACGCCCTGCTAAGGAGACAGTAAAATTTTAAGATGCATCTGGTCAGGGTTAAAAGGAATCCTGGTGGCACAGTGGTTAAAGTGCTCAGTTGCCTACCGAAAGGTCCGGTTCAAACCCACCAGCCACATAGCAGGAGAAAGATGTGGCAACCTGTTTGGTAAAGATTTACAGACTTGCAAACTCTCTGAGGCAGTTCTACTCTGTCCTATGGTGTCGCTATGAGTCTGGGTCCACTCGAAGGCAGTGGGTTTTTGGCCATGGTTAGTGAGGTGTTTGGGGAGGAAGACGGCCCTATAAAACCCGACCTGGACGCCTGTTCTGCCAGCCCAGCATCCAGGGCCCCCAGCAGAGCATTCTGCTGCTTTAAACCCAGTTGCTGTCGACTCAATTGTGACTCACAGTGACTTTAGCCACGATGATTGGTGCAGGAAGAGGCACGTGGCCAAGTCAGACCAATGAGAGTGGGGTCAGGGGCTTTCCTTGTAGCTGATGGGAAAGAGGTTTGCTAGGGCTGCACAGCGAGTGGAATACACTCCTGGAGCTGCCTGAGGTTGGCACAAAGAAAAGAGCCAGGAGATGGAGACATAGAGAAGGGTTTCCGAGGACATCAGCTCAGCACCCGGATGCACCCAGATGTGTCGGTTAGGAATATCAGTAAATTTCCTTTTTCTGGCTTAAACCTATTTCAGTTGGGTTTTTGTCACCTTAACATGAAAAGCCTCCACTAATATAGAACGTATTTATCAAAACTGGACTATGAATCAAACACCTATGCTCATCTAAAGACTTCACCAAAAGAGTAAAAAGACCACCTACAGACTGGGAAAGAATTTTCAGCTATGACATCTCTGACCAGCGCCTGATCTCTAAAATCTACATGATTCTGTCAAAACTCAACCACAAAAAGACAAACAACCCAATCAAGAAGTGGGCAAAGGATATGAACACACATTTCACTAAAGAAGATATTCAGGCAGCCAACAGATACATGAGAAAATGTTCTCGATCATTAGCCATTAGAGAAATGCAAATTAAAACTACGATGAGATTCCATCTCACACCAACAAGGCTAGCATTAATCCAAAAAACACAAAATAATAAATGTTGGAGAGGCTGCGGAGAGATTGGAACTCTTATACACTGCTGGTGGGAATGTAAAATGGTACAACCACTTTGGAAATCTGTCTGGCGTTATCTTAAACAGTTAGAAATAGAACTACCATACAACCCAGAAATCCCACTCCTCGGAATATACCCTAGAGATACAAGAGCCTTCACACAAACAGATATATGCACACCCATGTTTATTGCAGCTCTGTTTACAATACCAAAAAGCTGGAAGCAACCAAGGTGTCCATCAACGGATGAATGGGTAAATAAATTGTGGTATATTCACACAATGGAATACTACGCATCGATAAAGAACAGTGACGAATCTGTGAAACATTTCATAACATGGAGGAACCTGGAAGGCATTATGCTGAGCGAAATTAGTCAGAGGCAAAAGGACAAATATTATATAAGACCACTATTATAAGATCTTGAGAAATAGTAAAAACTGAGAAGAACACATACTTTTGTGGTTATGAAGGGGGGAGGGAGGGAGGGAGGGAGAGGGTTTTTTATTGATTAATCAGTAGATAAGAACTGCTTTAGGTGAAGGGAAAGACAACACTCAATACATGGAAGGTCAGCTCAATTGGACTGGATCAAAAGCAAAGAAGTTTCCGGGATAAAATGAATGCTTCAAAGGTCAGCGGAGCAAGGGCGGGGGTCTGGGAAACATGGTTTGAGGGGACTTCTAAGTCAATTGGCAAAATAATTCTATTACGAAAACATTCTGCATCCCACTTTGAAATGTGGCATCTGGGGTCTTAAATGCTAACAAGCGGCCATCTAAGATGCATCAATTGGTCTCAACCCACCTGGAGCAAAGGAAAATGAAGAACACCAAGGCCACATGACAACTAAGAGCCCAAGAGACAGAAAGGGCCGCATGGACCAGAGACCTACATTATCCTGAGACCAGAAGAACTAGTTGGTGCCTGGCCACAATCGATGACTGCCCTGACAGGGAGCACAACAGAGAACCCCTGAGGGAGCAGGAGATCAGTGGGATGCAGATCCCAAATTCTCATAAAAAGACCATACTTAATGGTCTGACTGAGACTAGAGGAATCCCAGCGGCCATGGTCCCCAGACCTTCTGTCAGCACAGGACAGGAACCATTCCCGAAGACAACTCATCAGACATGAAAGGGACTGATCAGCGGGTGGGAGAGAGATGCTGATGAAGAGTGAGCTAATTATATCAGGTGGACACTTGAGATTGTGTTGGCAACTCTTGTCTGGAGGGGGGATGGGAGGATAAAGAGAGAGGGAAGCTGGCAAAATTGTCACGAAAGGAGAGACTGAAAGGGTTGACTCAAGAGGGGGAGAGCAAGTGGGAGTACGGAGTAAGATGTATGTAAACTTATATGTGACAGACTGATTGGATTTGTAAACGTTCACCTGAAGCTTAATAAAAGTTAATAAAAAAAAAAAAAACTGGACTATGACTAATGGACGACAACTACCATGGCCTCCACCGGTCTTAGTCCAGTACAATTAGATGGTGCCCAGCTACCACCACGGACTGCTCTGGCAGGGATCACAATAGACGGTCCTGGACAGAGCTGGAGAGAAATGTAGAATAAGATTCTAACTCATAAAAAAAAAGGACCAGACTTACTGGCCTGACAGAGACTGAAGAAACCCCCAGATTATGGCCCTGGCACACCCTTTTAGCTCAGTAATGAAGTCACTCCTGAGGGCCATTCTTCACCCAAAGATGAGACAGGTCCACAAAACAAAATGAGACTAAAGGGGCACACCAGCCCAGGGCCAAGGACTAGAAGGCAGGAGCGGACAGGAAAGCTGGTAATAGGGAACCCAAGGTTGAGAAGGGAGAGTGTTGACATGTCATGGGGTTGTTAACCAATGTCATAAAACAATACGTGTACTAACTGTTTAATGAGAAGCTAGTTTGTTCTGTAAACCTTCGTCTATAGTACAATTAAAAAAAACTAAACTATGAACAAGAAAAAAGCTCTTCCAGATATGCAACAAAAAGAACTTCATAATAGAGATGAAAACTACATCTACATTGATCTTGAAAAAGGCCTCAACATCATGCCACAAAACTCTGAAAAATAGAATATCCAGCACAATACACATGTCCAGCCCCTGAGCTCCATATAAAAGAAATTAATTGTGAAGAGACCTGATAATGTGCCTGGGCTGGCTGGGGAGAGGGCTAGAAGCACAGACAGGCTTTGGAAGAACAGGAAATGTGTCATTCAACACCTACCTGCTCCCTACTGAAATTCACCAGAGGTATTTGGATAGGAAGAGAAAGCCTCAACAAAGTAGGGAGTGTCCCCCTACACCGTATGTCACCTGAGGAGGGGCTGGGCACACGCTAGGGACTTCAGGAGCATAACTCAGCCTACAGGACCCTAACTGCTCCCAGAATTCACATGGAGCGTATGGTTTCCTAAATACAGAGTGCTCCATTCCGATGACTCCGTTTTAAGTCGGTTCTGATGTAAGTTGAATACCTCATCTTTTTTTTTTTAGTTTTCATTATCATTGTCTTTTAGTGTCAGTATCTTTATGAATTCGATCTTTATTTGTCTTTGGGGGTTTGAAACATTACATATAAACTTACACATATTTTTTAATCCATACATAAAACCAAAAAACAAACCTGTCGTCATCGAGTCAATTCTGATTCATAGTGACCCTATAGGAGAGAGTAGAACTGCCCCACAGGGTTTCCAAGGAGCAACTGGTGTATTTGAACTGCCAACCTTTTGGTTAGCAGCTGAGCTCTTAACCACTGTGCCACTAGGGCCCCTCATACATACATACATATATACATAAATATGTCATAAGTTGGGGACTACCTGTAAAGAGGATTTTGCCATCCAAGCACCCATAAAGCCACCAACTGTTTTGGAGAATGCTGCCAAGGTGGTATTCAAAGGAAAATACCTAGCCTTAAATGCTTTTATTAATAAACAAGAAATACTAAAATAAGTGAACTATGCATTCAACTCAAGAAATAAATTGATGAAATAAATCAAAAGAAAGCAGAAGGAGAAAATGTATAAAATTGCAAACAGATTGATGGATGAGAAAGTTTTAAAAAAGGCAGAATAGATAAATAAAGCCAAGAGCTGTTTATTGGAAAAGACTAGCCAATAAAGCTATATTTAGATAAATAGATAGATGCTATCAAGTTGACTCTAACTCTTGATGACCTATGTACAGGTACTCTGAGATTTACAACGTATTTGAGTTATGACGAACAGCACTTAAGACCGTGTCAGTATACCTGGAACATTGCATCTTCCTGGGAGGAAGTTATGAGAAAATACATGCAGGGGATATGGAAAAAATTGCTGGGTTATGTGAACACACTCCAAGCATTTCATCAGGATAATATGATGGAAGAGACTGCAGGAAAATCGTCCATATGGCAAGAACACCGAATTTAGAACTTATCTTCAATGTGGAATAGCTCATAATAGATCATGAACAAAGGGAATTGACAGATCAGGACTTGATGGATTTTGAAGATGAAAGAAATGCTGAAGAATGAAATAATAAGGGAGAGGAAGGAGAGAAGTTGTCAAAAAAGAATTTTACAGTGAAAGGATTAGCTGGAGTTTTTTCTAAACTAAATCAGGGGCTTCAGTTGCTTGAAAACATGGACCCAAACTCCGATAGCTTTGCTAAAATCGATAAGCAGTTTAGGGAGGCAGTGAGATGTTACTGTGAAATACATGAAGAAAAAAAGAAAAGGACCATACAGACAATTCTCACTAATTTTCTCACTAGAAACACCATCCCTGTTCCCAGGGATAATCCGGATGATCCAGAACCTTCCATAAGTGGAGTTATTACTGAAACTGACAAAATTTTGACATCATCCAACTCTTCTTTGTCGTCAGGGTAAATTTTTACGATTTGTGTATTTTTTATGTACTAAAAAAATCTGTAAATTTATATGTAATATTTCCAACCCCCCAAAATAAATAAGGATCAGATTTATAAAGATACTGATAATAAAAGGTTATAATAATGAAAACTAAAAAAAAAAAAGAGGTATTCTACTTATGTCAGAGTAGACGGATTTGTTGGAACAGAACCCCGTCGGAAGTTGGGACTACCTGTACAACAAAATGAAACATTGCCCAGTCCTGTGTCATCATCATGATCACCAGCACATTCAAGTCCATCATTGCAGGTACTATGCCAATCTATCTCACCAAGGGTCTCCCTAGCCCTTGCTGGCCCTTTATGTCACCAAACATGAAGTCCTCCTCCAGCTATTGATCCCTCCTGATAATGTCTCTGAAGCAAGTGAGTCAGACAGTGTTCTATTGCGACCCATAAGGTTTTCATTGGCTAATTTTCAGAGGCAGATCACCAGGCCTTTCCTCCTGGTCTGTCATATATATATGTGTTCATAAACTCCCCCTTTCTTTCGAGCCCATTTTTAAAAGTCCTGTATTTATGTATTTTTCATCTAATTTTTTTCCTCCTTCATTACAGAGAAGCCTTTCTTGCTGAAGAAAAAATTAATATTAATAATATGTTGTTATAGTAATGTGATAAAAAAATGTGATAGTTAATATAATTTTTATAATCAACCTAATAAGGAAGTGCTAAGAGAAAAGAGGATGGGAGTAATGAGCTCTGTAGAATCGGATCAAAGGAGGAGCTTGGAGGGGATTTTGAGGAGAGAGACACAGGTGCCTGTCAGGTGGTGGGGGAGCAAGTCAGGTGGGAGAGGAGCCAAGTAAATAGGCCTCAGCAGCGTAATTAAAATCCCTGTTCTGCCTTCTCAGATTATTGCACGAGATGGAAGGAAAGAGTGGCATAGTCTTTCCCAATTCCTTTTGACCGCCATAATGTGCTCCTGGAACGTGAACCTGAAGCTGCTCCAGGACCAGCCTTGTGAGCCTTCAAGTACATTTACATTACAGTTGAGGCAAAATAAAGAGGAGGAATACAAACAGAGCTCTAGGAAAGAGAAGAGATATAAGCAGTGATGGAGAAGCGTTTAGCATCATTTTTAAAGAGCACTTATCTTATGTCATTAACTGAAAAACGTAGATGAAAAAAGATTAAGATCAATTAAATCTGCAAAATGTCACAATGACTTTGGAGAGAACAGTTATCTTTACAATACAGAGTCTTCTCATCTAGGAATGCATCTTATCACATGTTGAAGTTTTTCTTTAGGTCCTTCTGTATAGTCCCTTGGAAGGGTCTTGCACAGCTTTTGGCAAGCTGATTCCTGGAATAGCTTTGGATTTTCTAGCCTGGATAATTGAGTGGATGGAGGAATCATTCACAATAGCAACCAAAACTACAAAGTACTTAGGAGTTAGTGCATTAGAATAGTCAAGACAATTTTGGATATCAGATATAATGGGAACAATGTTGGTGGGCAGGGAACTTAGCATATCAAATACCAAAATATACTATAAATCTACAATCATTCCTTCAGTGTCATGTATTCATTCATTTAGTGGTACATCCATATGATGGAACACTACTCAGCAATAAGAGGGAGCTAACTATTTTTTTTTTTTAACTACTGACCATGCGACAACTTGGATGAATTGCAAAGACACTATGAAAGAAGAGTGAAAGAGTCAGTCTCAAAGGTTACATACTATGTGATTCCACTTACATGACATTCTGGAAAAGACAGAACTACGTTGATAGAGAACAGAGCAGTGATTGTAGGGTTATGGATGGCAGGGGGTGTGACTACGAAGGTGGAGCAGGAAGGAAGTTTTGGGGTGATGGAATTGTTCTACATCCTAGTTGTGAAGGGGGTTATGCAAATATATACATGTAATAAAATTCATACAACCGTAGAGTAAAAGAAGTCATTTCAACTGTAGGCTAATTTTTAAAATAAAATAAACAAAGCAGTGTAGTTGTAGTCTAGTATTCCACAAATAGATGAATGGAACCAGACATGTCTATATCCATAAGTGTATCAGAATATAAAATGGCTTTTCAATCCAGTGGTGAAATGCTAAAAAAGTTTGGGGGTATTTGACTTTTTGTTTAGAAAAAAAAAAAAAAAAGAAAGATCAAATCTTCACTTGTTTTAAAAGACTGGTCAGGTTAGACTTTTTTTTTTTTTTTTCCCTTAAAAATAAATAAATAAAAACATGGAAGAACTAGAAAAAAAAATGGAGGGGAAAATTCTTATGATGGTGAGAAGCGAGGGGAGAAGAAAGCCTTGCAAAAGCTGGCAGGAAATCCAGGCATTGGAAAGGAAAAAGAGCGCTAGATTTGATGAGATAAAAATACAGGCTGATATATGGTAAAAGATATCATAAACAAGTAATTAAAAGATAAGTTGCAAAATGGGAAAAATATTTGTCATAGAATTCTGGAGGCCCCTTCATCTAATTCCTGAAACTGTCTGACCCCTGGAGGCTTCTGAGTTTTCATCCTGTGGTATGTCTCTTCCCTTTCAAGTCCTTGTCTTTGCCACTCAAGCTTTTAATATGAGAGACAGGAGAGTTCATGACAATTAAGGGTGAAAACTACAGACATAGCATGTAGATGACAAAGAGATACCTCCGCTGATTGCTATGACGTCAGGCTTTTCACCCACAACCATTAAGTCCATGAAGTGGGGCTGTCTTACTGGGCCTCAATTTCTCCAGTGTTGTTGTTGTTAATTGCCATCCAGTTGATTCCGACTTATGGCGACCCCATGTATGCAGAGTAGAACTGCTCCCTAGGGTTTTCAAGGCTGTGACCTTTTGAAGACAGATTGCCAGGCCTAGCTTCTGTTTCTGTCTTTCTTTCTTTTTTAAATTGTACTTTAGATGAAGGCTTACAGAGCAAACTAGCTTCTCATTAAACAGCTTGTACACATATTGTTCTATGACATTGGTTAGCAAACCCACTACGTGTTAACACTCTACCTTCTCAAACTTGAGTTCCCTATTACCAGCTTTCCTGTCCCTTTTTGCCTCCTAATCCTTGCCCAAGGGCTGGTGTGCCCCTTGAGTCTCATTTTGTTTTATGGGACCCAGCCTATCTTTTGAGGCACCTCTGGGTAGGTTTGAATCTCCAAACCTTTGGCTAGTAGTTGAGCTCTTAACCATTTGCATCACCCAGGGACTCCTCTCTCTGTCTGTAAATGAGGCTAATGGTGGAACCTCCCCATTAGAGTGCTTAACCTGGTGCCTGGCAGATAGTAACAGCTAAAGAAATGTTAGCCATTGATAACGATGGGTGATCAGTTTGTGGATGGTGGTGGTGGTCTGGTGGGAGTTGATTTTCTTCTGTATAAATTTCTGTGTTTTCCAAATATTATACAATGTTTAGGTCTTACTATTATAATAAAGAAAACGTTATTTAAAGTGTTTTTGTTTTTTTTTAAGAGGTGACTCAGAAATTTAAATAAATCTTTGGAGGAGAGAGCAAAGAAGGATAAAATCAGGATGTTTGGGCTAGTCCTTAATCTTTGACAGTGACGTTCCCTCCCCCTACTTCCATAACCAGAGTGGATACAAGGATGACTGGCATCAGCCCTACCCTGGCTCACTATCTAATGGAGGCAGATGGACAGGAAGCTAAATACAGCACAGGGTGATCAATGTCAGGTGAGCACAGAACATTATGGCAGGTGCTAATTCTGACATGAGTTTCTAAAGCAGGTCTTCCACAGGTGACATTTGAGTCAAATCTTGAAGGGTGAGGAGGCATTCACTAGGTGTTGGGGGTGAGGGCCCAGGAAGAGGGAATAGTATCCGCAAGTACACACAGGCACAGCAGGGCATGGCCAAGTTGGGGTGAAGTAAGACATCCAAATGGATTCTTCCACGAGTGGGGTTTGCAGATGGGGCTGGAGACGGCAAGCTGAAGACTGTGAGGGTCTTGAAGGGTCTTTGATTCATTCTATAGCCATAGGAAGACAATTAAAGGCACAAGGGCCTGGGAAAGATGCAATTAAATCTTCATCAGAAAAATGCACTGAAACAAAAAAGGGAGTGGATTGGAGCAGGGAGACCTTTCGTTCATTCGATTTCACAGATATTTACTGAGTGCCCATGCAGTATTAGTTTCTTATTGCAGCTGTAAGAAATTAACGCAAACTTGGTGGCTTAAAACAACACAAGTTTATGATCTTACGGTTTTTGAAGTCAGAAATCCGCAATGGAAATATGAAATGGGATGGTCAGAGAATTCCCCTCTAGATGATAAAAAGGGTGGGAAGATGTCAGTTATGGAAAGATCCAATGGAACTGTTCTCAGCGATGAGAACAGTGGGTGCGGTGGTCTTGAAGTAGCTAGAAGACCATTGCAATAGTCCGGGTGGACGGGGGCACAGCTGGAGTGATCACTAGGGAGTAAAAAAAAAAAAAAATCAAGGTGTGGAGAAACAAGTCCGTAACAAAAGGAGAAATACTGTATGATCTCATATGAAATAAGCAAATATAGTAATCCCTCCTTATCCTTGGGGGATATGTTCCAAGACCCTCCTGGATGCCTGAAACCACAGATAGTACCGAACCCTATATATACACTATATTTTGTCCTATACATACATATCTATGATAAAGTTTAATTTATAAATTAGACACAGTAAGAGATTAACAATAACTAATAACTAATGAAACAATAAAATACCATTGCCATCCCAAACCCTTGTGACGTAGTGGTTAAGAGCTACAGCCGCTAACCAAAAGGTTGGCAGATTGAATCCACCAGGTACTCCTTGGAAACCGTATGGGGCAGTTCTACTCTGTTGTATAGGGTTGCTATGAGGCGAAATCAACTCGACAACAATGAGTTTGGTTTTTAATAATAAAATGGAGCCCTGGTGGCACACTGGTTAAGTGTTCCGCTGTTAACCAAAAAACGTCAGCAGTTCAAATCCACCAGCCACTCCTCCGAAACCCTATGGGATAGTTCTACTCTGTCTCGTAGGGTCACTATGAGTTGGAATCAACGGCAATGGGTGTGGGTATAATAATAAAATAGAACAATTATGACAACATACTGTAATAAAAGTTATGTGAATGACAGAGCAGGACAGCCTAAGATTTCATCATGCTGCATTCTTACTCATTTAACATTTTCAGACAGTGGTTGGCTGTGGGTGACTGAAACCCAGGAAAGCAAAACCATGGATAAGGGGGAATTACTGTATATAGAAACCAAAGATTATTGATGGTTACCAGGGGTGGGAGACAGGGGAAAAAGGAAGAATTTTTTTTTGACAGGGGGACATTAGGTTTATTTGATGGTGGTAGATGGAATGTCTGGGAGGGTAGTGCTACACAAAAAATGTAATCAATGTCATTGAATAGTAAATGTGGAAGCTGTCGTGTTAGTGAGTGTTTTAGTGTGTATATTTTCCTCACAATAAAAAATACATAAATGGGAATATTTTGCATACAAAAAACAATCAAGGTGTGAGCTTGATTCTGGAGGCTGTAAGGAAGAATCCAATTTCTTGCCTTTTTCAGCTTCTAGAGGCTGCCCACATTCCTTGGCTCGTGGTCCCCTTCCACCTTCAAAGCATCTCTCTGGTTCTGACTCTACTGCCTCTTTCTTCCCCACTAAAAGACCCTTGTGATTAAGTTTGGTCCACCTGGATAATCTAGGCAATCACTTTATTTTAAGGACAGTTATTTAGCAACCTTAATTTTATCTGTGTGATGGCAAATTTTATGTGTCAACTTGGCTAAGTTACAGTGCCTAGATAGATGTTTGGCCAAACACAAGTCTAGTGTTTATGAAGGTATTTACATGTGGTTAACATTTATAATCGATTGACTTTAAATAAAGCAAATTACCCTCCCTAATATGGATGGGTCTCATTCAATCAGTTGAAGGACTTAAGAGCAAAAACTGGGGTTTTCTGATGAAGGAGGACATCTTAGACCGTGTGATTGTCCAATTCAAAATGACTGATATCAGCCCATTTCAGCTCATTAATGACTAGGATATTGATCTTCAAGCATTCCATTTCATTTTTACAACTTCTGATTTTCCTTTACTCATACTTCACACATTCCACCTTCTGATTGCTAATGAATGTTCGCAGCTGTTTCTTCACACTTTGAGTTGTACCAAAGAAAGTTTATCCAACAGAATGCGGAAATAAACAATATCCTTTCTATCACATGAAAGTTAAATTCTGCTGATGATAACTCAAAAACTGCCAGAGATTCAATCAGGATTCAGAAGAGGACGTGGAACAAGGGATATCATTGCTGATGTCAGATGGATCCTGGCTGAAAGCAGAGAATACCAGAAAGATGTTTACCTGTGTTTTATTGACTATGCAAAGGCATTCTACTGTGTGGACCACAACAAATTATTGATAACATTGTGAAGAATGGGAATTCCAGAACACTTAATTGTGGTCATTAGGAACCTGTACATAGATCAAAACGCAGTTGTCTGAACAGAACAAGGGGATACTGCATGGTTTAAAATCAGAAAAGGTGTATGTCAGGGCTGTATTCTTTCACCATACCTATTCAATCTGTATGCTGAGCAAATAATTCGAGAACCTGGACTATGTGAAGAAGAATGGGGCATCAGGAGTGGAGGAAGACTCATTAATAACCCACAATACGCAGGTGACACAACCTTGCTTGCTGAAAGTGAAGAGGACTTGAAGCACTTACTAATGAATATCAAGGACCACAGCCTTCAGTATGGATCACACCTCAACATAAAGAAACAAAAATCCTCACAGCTGGACCAATAAGCAACATCATGATAAATGGAGAAAAAATTGACTTTGTCAAGGATTTCATTTTACTTGGATCCACAATCAACACCCATGGAAACAGCAGGACATATTGCATTGGATAAATCTGCTGAAAAGACCTCTTTCAAGTATTAAAAAGCAAAGATGTCACTTTGAGAACTAAAGTACATCTGATCCAATCCATGGTATTTTCAGTCACCTAATATGTATGTGGACACCCTGGTGGCATAGTGGTTAAGTGAGATGGCCGCTAACCAAATGTCTGCAGTTTGAATCCACCAGCTGCTCCTTGGAAACTCTATGGCGCAGTTATTTTCTGTCCTATACGGTTCCTTTGGTTTAATATGCACGTGAAAGCTTGACGATGAATAAGGAAGACCAAAGAAGAATTGATGTATTGGGCACCTTGCTTGAGGATGGTGGGGCATTATCAGAGATGAGAAAAAAGCACTACGGCCTGGGCTCAGACACCAGTGAAAGGTAAAATCCAATTTGTTTTTTTAATTATTTGCATGGTCTGGTCACAATTCTCTGTCCCCATCTTGTTCACCAGCTGGGTCAAGATTCCCTCCAGAGGAAGAGGCTCAACGTGCTAGGAGCATTGTGGTGAAGTTCAGGTTTCATGAACTACGCTGCCACCATCTGGGGCTTTCTCATTACATCTGGCTTCTTAAAACCAAGGTCAACTGAAAAAGTCCTAATGTGATATTGATCTTCCCATTCCCTTCTAATCCCTCCCTCCCACCTCCCCCACATGGGTAAATCAACCCTTTGTTCTGCACAGTCAACAAAACAATACATGACACAGAAAGCAGGTGGGAATTTAAGGAACACCTGATGTTTGGGACAACTGACTTGTGAGGATCAAAGTGTCTGTTTCAAGGTGACAGGCTCAGGTGTCTGATTTCTCAACCTCATGTCACCCCTGGTCTCGTTATGAGATGCGCCCTCATGCTGAGAGACTAAAGGAATGTTTTCCACGGTTAACCTCCATTTACACTCTATCTTCCAGCTGTATTTTCAACAGGAGATTTCTGATTATGCAACAAGCATCTTAAAATGTGGAAACTGGACAAACAGAAGGCAAGGGCAGCTTAAGGTCATTTTCATGGTCAAACTGGTTGCGGGCAACTTTCTAGGCTGTTTGGTACACACTGTAGCACCAACCATCCAAAGAAATGGTTTTTAAAATTACTCCAAGGATTCCTGGAGTGGGCTTTGACACTTTCCTTTGTTGTTGTTATGTTAGGTGCCATCGGGCTGGTTCCGACTCATAGTGATGCTATGTACAACAGAACGAAACATCACCCAGTCCTGCACCATCCTTGAAATGGTTGTTATGTTTGAGCCTGTTGTTGTAGTCACTGTGTCAATCCATCTCACGGAGGGTCTTTCTCTTTTTCGATGACCCTCTACTTTACTAAGCATGATGTCCTTCTCCAGGGATTGGTCCCTCCTGATAACATATCCAACGAGTTCATTCTTCTGGCAGTCCATGGTATATTCTGTATTCTTCACCAACACCATAATTCGAAAACATCAATTCTTATTTATTGTCCAGCTTTTGCATGCATATGAGGTGATTGAAAACACTGTGGCTTGGGTCAGGTGCACCTTAGTCCTTAAAGTGACATCTTTGCCTTTTAAAACTTGAAAGAGCTCTTTTGCAGCAGATTTACCCAATGCAATACGTTGTTTGATTTCTTGACTGCTGCTTCCATGGGCGTTGATTGTGGATCCAAGTGAAATGAAATCCTTGATAACTTCAATCTTTTCTCCTTTTATCATGCTGTTGCTTATTGGTCTAGTTGTGAGGATCTTTATTTTCTTTATGTTGAGGTGTAATTCATACTGAAGGCTGTGGTCTTCGATCTTCATCAGTAAGTGCTTCAAGTCCTCTTCACTTTCAGCAGGCAAGGTTGTGTCATCTGCATAATGCAGGTTGTTAATGAGTCTTCCTCCAACCGTGATGCTGCGTTCTTCGTATAGTCCAGCTTCCTTTACTCATCAGTTATTTCCCAGATCAAAAACCAAGATCTGTTGCTTTAGTACCCTGAATGTCCCTAGAGTCTGTCTTCTCTATCTTCACCCTAGACCCAGCTACTACTCTCTGTCGCTTGGACTCCTGTAGCATCCTCCCAACTAGTTGCCCTACATCCTCTCTGCCCCTTTCCAATACATTTTTTTCATTGCAGCCTAAAGATCTTTCAAAAATATGAATCTTTCAAAAAGGTATCTGCCTTTACCTCCAATATAATGCCTTTCTATTGTTCTTAATATAAAGACATAAATCCTTACATGGCCTACAAGCCCCCTTTTGGCCTAGTACCTCTCTACTTGCTCTCTGCACTTCATTCAAGAGGACTTCTGTAGCAGATGCTCCTCACTTCCCCCCTTCTTTTGTTGCACACCTGCTGACTCCCAGTGTTCAAGTAGGAACAGATTACTCAATAATCAAGGTATGCATGGGCTTACTTGTGCTTACTTACCAATCTGTAATCGCAGATGTGGCAAAACCGATCTGAAATTGTGCACTACAGATGAGTAAGTAAACACAAGTAAGCCTGCGCGTACTTTGCTTACTGGTTAATCCACCCCTGAGTCAGTGCTTGCCTTATTTTGCCTGAGACCTTCCTCTATTCTTTAAAACTGCTTTGCCTACCTGCCTCCCACCACCCAGCAGCCTTCAAACAGTGACTAATGAAAGTTGGGGTGTAATTTCCCAAATTCCATCACTGGGTGGATAATTCTGATGAGTGTTCCATGCTGTCTCCCAGAGTTCCCCAGCAGGATGACACCCAAGTTGTCCACAGTGGCCACTGGCTTGAGATGCTACCTGCCCTTCCCTGTCTCACTTCCCCACTCCATATTCCTTCACCTGCCAAATAAACTACTTACATGTGAATCCTCTATGCAGGGTCTGTTTTTGAAGGAACCCAACCTAAGGACCTACTGTTGTGATATAGCATGACTGTCATGGATTGAATTATGTCCCCCCAAAAATGTGTGTATCAATTTGGCTGGGCCATGATTCCCGGAATTCTGTGGTTATCTTCCATTTTGTAATTGTAATTTTATGTTAAAGAGGTTTCAGATGAGAGTGTAACACCCAAGTAGAAAGTTGGGGACTTCATACCACCAAAAAAGCAGTGCCAGGAGCAGAGCATGTCCTTTGGACCTGGGGTGCCTGAGCAGAGAAGCTCCTAGTCTGGGGGAAGATTGATGAGAAGGCCAACAGAGAGAGAAAGCTTCCCCTGGAGCTGATGCCCTTGAATTTGGACTTTTAGCCTACTTTACTGTGAGGAAACAAACTTCTGTTTGTTAAAGCCATCCACTTGTGGTATTTCTGTTATAGCAATACTAGATGGCTAAGACAGTGACCATCTCATCCCAGTTTGCCAGACTGTCCTGGTTTGCCTGAGGTTTTCCTTGTTTCAGCACTGACAATCCAGTATCCCAGAACCCACCAAACCCACTTAGTCTTGGGCAAACCAAGGTGGCTGGTCACAAAACCTGCTCCCTCTCACTGTGGTGCCTCTGCACATGGTGTCTCTCTGCCTGGAAAGCCTCCTCCACTTCTCTGCCTTGTCAACTTCCAAAACTCATCCTTTCAGATCTCATCCGCATGTTGTTTCCTCACGGAAGCCTTCCCCAACCTCACATACCTAGATCAAATCTCCCTGTTTAAAACACTCAATAGAATTTCCACATGGCTATAATTTTACGTTTACATGTGTGATATTTTGTCAGTATCTCTCTCCTGCACTGGAGTCTGTCCTCCTTAAATAGGTGACTATGTTGGGGCTTACCCATTGCTGTCGAGTTGATTTTGATTCATAGTGACCCTGTAGGACAGCAGAACTGCCCTTTAGGGTTTCCAAGGCTATAATCTTTATGGAAGAAGACTGCCACACCTTTCTCCTGTGGAGCGGCTGATGGGTTTGAACCGCCGTCCTTTTGGTTAGCAGCCAAGTGCTTAACCACTGCTCCACCAGGGTTCCTGTGCTGGAGTTTACCCTCCATTAATCCCTGACACATGCTGGACATGCAATAAATACTTGTTGAATGAATGAATCCCCAGGTCAGTAAGGCGTTTTCCATGTACCTTCCTTTTAATAGCTGTTCTGCAGAGGGTATTGATAACCTGGGTGGAGAAAAGGAACCAGAAGTAAAGCATAAGACCTCAGAAGGCAGAAAGGGGAAAGTTTATAGAGACCCATAAAGGCAAAGTAAAGTTTTTACAAAATGTTTGTTGCTACGCAAGCAGTATACTTAGTTAGGCAAAACGGAGAAAAATAAAAATTGCCTGTAATGTAAAAACTGGTAAAACCTGAATAAGGTCTGTATCTGAGTTAATAGTGTTATAATAATATGTAAGATATTATCATTGGGAGAAGCTGGGTGAAGGGCATGATGGGATCTCTCTGCACTGTTTTTGCAAGTCTTGTGAGTCTTAAACTAATTCATAACAAAAAAGTTATAACAAAGAGTTGCCTATAATCCTACCACCCAAAGACAACCATTGTTAACATTTTCTTATTTTTCCTTCCAAACTCTTTCTATACATATATATTTGTGTTTTATAAATCATATTGTACATGCTGTTTTGAAACCAGTTTTTTTTTTTTTTCCATTAAACACAGTAGTTCTTAATTCTGAATCACCTGGTAAGCCTTTAAAAAAAAAAATACTGATGACTTCCATTTCCAGAAAGAGAAGTACTTTTCCCTATTTTTCTTATGGAGTACAACTAAAAACTCCAGGCATTGTACTTTTTTTTTTTTTTTTAATCATAGTTAGGTGCTATTGAGTCACTAGTGTTCAATGCATCAAATCTATTCTTCAGATGGTCTCTAAATTCCAGTGGGATATACTCAAGGTCATATTTTGGTTTTCATGGACTCGCTCTGATTTTCTTCAGTTTCAGCTTGAACTTGCATATGAGCAATTGATGGCCTGCTCCACATTCGGCCCCTGGCCTTGTTCTGACTGATGATGTTGAGCTTTTCCATCATCTCTTTCCACAGATGTAGTCGACTTGATTCCTGTGTGTTCCATGTGACGAGGTCTTTGTATAGTCGCCGTTTATGTTGGTGAAAGAAGGTATGTGCAGTGAAGAAGTCGTTGGTCTTGCAAAATTCTATCATTCGATCTCCAGTATTGTTTCTATCACCAAGGCCATATTTTCCAACTACTGATCCTTCTTCTTTGTTTCCAACTTTCGCATTTCAATCACCAGTAATTATCAATGCATCTTGATTGCATGTTTGATGAATTTCAGACTGCAGCAGCTAATAAAAATCTTCTATTTCTTCATCTTTGGCCTTAGTGGTTGGTGTGTAAGTTTGAAGTGACCAAAGACCAGACAAGTTGTGGAATGACATCAAGGACATCATACATGAAGAAAGCAAAAGGTCATTGAAAAGACAGTAAAGAAATAAAAGACCAAGATGGATGTCAGAGGAGACTCTGAAACTTGTTCTCCAACGTCGAGAGCTAAAGCAAAAGGAAGAATTGATGAAATAAAAGAACTGAACAGAAGGTTTCAAAGGGCAGCTCGAGAAGACAAAGTATTATAATGACAAGTGCAAAGAGCTGGAGATGGAAAACCAAAAGGGAAGAACACACTCGGCGTTTCTCAAGCTGAAGGAACTGAAGAAAAAATTCAAGCCTCGAGTTGCAATAGTGAAGGATTCTACGGGGAAAATATTAAACGACGCAGGAAGCATCAAAAGAAGGTGGAAGGAATACACAGAGTCATTATACCAAAAAGAATTAGTCGATATTCAACCATTTCAAGAGGTGGCATATGATCAGGAACCGATGGTACTGAAGGAAGAAGTCCAAGCTGCTCTGAAGGCATTGGCGAAAAACAAGGCTCCAGGAATTGATAGAATATCAACTGAGATGTTTCAATAAACTGATGCACCACTGGAGGTGCTCACTTGTCTATGCCAAGAAATATGGAAGACAGCTTCCTGACCAACTGACTGGAAGAGATCCATTTTTATGCCTATTCCCAATAAAGGTGATCCAACCGAATGTGGAAATTATAGAACAATACCATTAATATCACACGCAAGCAAAATTTTGCTGAAGACCATTCAAAAACGTCTGCAGCAGTATATCGACAGGAAACTGCCAGAACTTCAGGATGGATTCAGAGGAGGATGTGGAACCAGGGATATCATTGCTGATGTCAGATGGATCCTGGCTGAAAGCAGAGAATACCAGAAGGATGTTTACCTGTGTTTTATTGGCTATGCAAAGGCATTCGACTGTGTGGATCATAACAAATTATGGATAACATTGCAAAGAATAGAAATTCCAGAACACTTAATTGTGCTCATGAGGAACCTGTACATAGATCAAGAGGCAGTTATTTGGACAGAACAAGGAGATACTGATTGGTTTAAAGTCAGGACAGGTGTGCATCAGGGTTGTATTCTTTCACCATACCTATTCAACCTGTATGCTGAGCAAATAATCCAAGAAGCTGGAATATATGAAGAAGAATGGGGCATCAGGATTGAAGAAAGACTCATTAACAACCTGCATTGTGCAGATGACACAACCTTGCTTGCTGAAAGTGAAATGGACTTGAAGCACTTGCTAATGAAGATCAAAGACCACAGCCTTCAGTATGGATTACACCTCAACATAAAGAAAACAAAAATCCTCACAACCGGACCAATGAGCAACATCATGATAAACAGAGAAAAGATTGAAGTTGTCAAGGATTTCATTTTACTTGGATCCACAATCAACAGCCATGGAAGCAGCAGTAAGAAATCAAAAGACACATTGCACTGGGCAAACCTGCTGCAAAGGACCTCTTTTTAAAGTGTCGAAAAGCAAAGATGTTACCTTAAAGACTAAGGTGCGCTTGACCCAAGCCATGGTATTTTCATTCACGTCATATGCATGTGAAAGCTGGACAATGAATAAGTAAGACTGAAGAAGAATTGATGCCTTTGAATTGTGGTGTTGGCAAGGAATATTGAATATACCATGGACTGCCAAAAGCATGAACAAACCTGTCTTAGAAGAATTGCAGCCAGAATGCTCCTTAGAACCAAGGATGGTGAGACTGCGTGTTACATACTTTGGACATGTTGTCGGAAGGGATCAGTCCCTGGAGAAGGACATCACGCTTGGCAAGGTACAGGGTCAGCGGAAAAGAGGAAGACCCTGAACGAGGTGGATTGACACAGTGGCTACAACAATGAGCTCAAGCATAACAACAATCATAAGGATGGCTCAGGACCGGGCAGAGTTTCATTCTGTTATGCAGGGTCGTCATGAGTCGCTCGACAGCACCTAACAACAACAAGCTATTGAGTCAGCTCTGACTCAAAGTAACCCTATGTATAACAGAACTGAACGTCTCCCCACCCTGAGCTATCCTTAAAATTGTTGGTATTTTTGAGGCTATTGCAGCTATTGTGTCAGTCATCCCATGGAGGGTTTCCATTAGAAGACTCTAAAAGGTGGAGAAAAGAAGGCTGTAAAAACAATGTGAGGGTGGTATCTAACCCCTCTAACTTCACAAGGCAGAAATAGAACCAAGATCAACAGCCCAAGGCTGATTCCTATGAGGGGGAGGTCAGACATGCCTCCTCTCTCCACCATCTTTACCAATTCTGACACCAATCGTCCCTCCCATGGCACTCTCTACTTCTCTGATGCATTCGATAATTCATTGCAACAGCCACACAGAACTCACAGACAACACAGGTGATTATGGGGTTTATTAGGGAAACAACAGGTTACAATTCAGGTTCAGAAATGCTCAGGATACAGTTCTTCCATCAGGACAGGCACACCTGTCTCTGGCCCCTCAGCCTCTGTCCTGCTCAGGCAAGTGTTACAAAGCTCTTTTAGCTCTACTGATAACGGCCCTGGGGTACCCTACTCTGCCAATAAGCCTCCTGCCCAAAGCTCCTGCTCAGCTTTCTCATTCCACAGGATGGGAAGCCTTCCACACCATCTCCTGCTGTCATTTCTCTGCCACCACTTCTTGAGCTCGGTCTCCGTCTCCTGGTTCCAGTAGCTTCTCAGTGCCGGGATCCCAAGTCCAAAGGACTCACTCCCCGCTCCTGGCTGTTTTCCTTGGTGGTGGTGGGATCCTCTTCTACTCTGGAATTGGCTCTCTTTTGAGGCAAAACTGACCAATTCCCTTGGTGGGCCACAATTACCTCATTTGCACACTTGGGTGGGAGTTACAAGATCGCGGTGAGAAAGGCCACACAAAAGCAATCCATCGCACTCCAAAGGCAGACAGGCTCAGGACATCAGGACCTGAGGAATGACACAGTCATGAGTTTCTCAACTTTCTTTTTGCCATGCATATCCCAGATTTTGACAGGGAGGCACAAATTACCAATATCAAGAAATAAAACAGGGGACAATCAGTACAGATCCTACAGACATCAAAAATATACTAAGGAAATACAGAAGAATCCTGATCAAAAGGGGGAAAATACAGAAAAAAATTTCATATTCTCATGAACTCTAGATTTTCTGGAGCCACGGAGGGTGGATGAACACCTGAAACTACTCCCCTGAGATAATCTTTAAACCTTAAACAAAAAATATTCCCTGAAATCATCTTAACACCAAACAATACTTTCGCTTAACTAGTGAAAAAATCCCTGCCCTGACATTATGCTCTTTTAAGAACTATCTATATGGGATCAAACTGACAACAGCAACTTGAAAGATTACTTGAAACTTAGGGGACAGTGAGTTTAGGTTAATGAAGGAGGAACAACTCAGAAAAGGAGGGTGAGAACTCCAAAAGAAGGGTTATACAACTCCAAGAATATAATCAATGTCACTGAATTATACATGTAGAGACTGCTGAATTGATGTATATTTTACCGTGTATACTGTGTATATTCTCAACAAAAGCAATAAAATTTTTGAAGAAGGAAAATATATATTAAGGAAATACTTCAAATAACTACATGCATATAAATTTGACAACTTAGATGAAACGGACCAATTGCTCAAAAAGCACAAACTACCACAACACATCCAATGTAAAATAGTTAATTTGAATATCTTTATAACTAGTAGAGAAAATTGAATTCATAATTTTAAAACTTCCAAAAAAAAAAATTATCAGGCCCAGATGATTTCTTAGAGAATTCTACCAAATATTTAAAGATGAAATAACACTATTCTACACAAGCCCTTCTAAAAAATAGAAGAGGAAGAAATATTACCCAATTCATTTTATGATTCTGCTATTACCCTGGTACCAAAACCAGATGAAGGCAGCACACAAAAAGAAAACTACAGATCAATATCCCTCATGAATACATACGCAAAAATTCTTAACAAAGTATTAGTGAATAGAATTCAGCAATATATTCTAAGAATTATAAACATTGGCCAAATGGGATTTATCCCAGGGATACAAGGCTGGTTCAATATTTTATAAAATCGATCAATGTAATCCACCATATTAACATGTCTAACACGTTTAAAAAGAAAATCACATGATTATGTCAATCAATTAAAAAAAACTTTTGACAAAATTCAACACCCATTCATGACAGAAAAAAACCTCTCAGAAAACTAGGAATTGAGAGGAACTTCCTCAACTTGATAAAGATCACCTACAAAAAACATACAGCTAACATTATACTTAATGGTGAAAGACTGATGCTTTCCCCTTAAGATCAAGAATAATGCAGAAACGTTAGCAATCGTGACTCTTACTCAGCTGAGTACTGCAAGTTCTAGCCAGTGCAGTAAGATAAGAAAAGTAAATAAAAGATCAGAAAGGAAGAAATAAAGTGGTCCCCATTCACAGACGATATGTAGAAAATTCCAAGGAACTTACAAAAAAAATGCCTAGAACTGCTGAGTTCAGCAAGGTCTCAGGATACAAGACAACCATACAAAAATCAGTTGTATTTCTATATATTAGAAATGAATACTTGGACACCAAAATTTTAGATACAGTACTATGTACAATGAAATAGGTGCAAATCAAATAAGACATTATAGAATTTGTATGCTTACAAATACAAAATAATGTTGAAAGAAATCAAAGCTACAGCCTGGGGGAAAATATTTGCAAACCACATATTCAACAAAGAACTAGTATCTGGACTATATAATAAACTTTCAAAACTCAACAGTAAAAAAGTAAACAATCCAATTAGAAACTTGGCAAAAGACACAAATAAACATCTTACCAAAGAGAATAGACAGATGGCAAATAAGCACATGAAAAGATGTTAACATCATTAGTTATTAGGGAATGCAAATTGAAACCATAACGAGATATCATCACACACCTATCAGAATGGCTAAAATAAAAAAAACAGTGACTATACCAAATGCATAACTACAGCTGCTAACCAAAAGGTCAGCAGTTCAAATCCACCTTGGAAACCCTATGGGGCAGCTCTACTCTGTCCTATAGGGTCGCTACAAGTCAGAATCGATTCAGTGGCAACAGGTTTCGGTTTTGTGTTTTGTTTTGTTTTTTTGGTATACTAAATGTACAGCCCTGGTGGCACAGTGGTTAAGAGCTCTGCTGCTAACAGAAAGATTAGCACTTCTTATCCACCAGCACTCCTTAGAAGCCCTACAGGGAGTTCTACCCTGTCCTATAGGGTTACTATGAGTCAGAATTGACTTGACGGCAACACGTTTGGTATACCAAATGCTGGAGGGTATGCAGAAATTGGATCACTCATACTTTGCTGGTGGGAATAAAATAAAACAATCCTGGGAGACTGACAGTTTGAAAAAACTAAGCCAGCAACTATCATATAACCCAGCAACTGCGCTTCTGGACATTTATCCCAAAGAAATGGAGACTTATGTTCATACAAAAACCTGAACATGAATCTTCATAGCAGCTTATTCCTAAAAGCCAAAATCTGGCAACAACCCAAATGTCCTTCAAGAGGTGAATGGTTGAGGTATATCCATACCATGAATACTACACAGCAATAAAAAGCAATGGATTATTGATAGATGCAACAAGTTGGATGAATCTCAGAAGAGTTACGCTGAGTCAATAAAGCCAGTCCCCAAAGGTTATGTAAATTATAATTCCATTGATATGACGTTCTTGAAGTGACAACATTATAGAAATGGGTAACAGATTAGAGGTTGCCAGGGGTTAAGGACCAAAGGTTGAGGGTGGTGTTGGGTGGGGAGTGGGTATGGTTATCAAAGGGCAGCATGAGCTATCCTAGTTGTAATAGAAATGTTCTATATCTTGGCCTTGTGATACTGTACTATAGCCAAAACCAAACCAAACCAAACCAAACCCACTGCCGTCGAGTCAATTCCGACTCATAGCAATCCTATGGGAAACCCTGGTGGTGTAGTGGTTAAGTGCACGGCTGCTAACCAAAAGGTCAGCAGTTCGAATCTGCCAGGCGCTCCTTGGAAACCCTATGGGGCAGTTCTACTCTGCCCTGGGTAGCTATGAGTCGGAATCGACTCGACAGTACTGGGTTCTGGGAGCGATGACCCCATAGTTTTGCAAAATACACCCTTGGGAATTAGGAGAAATTAGTTAAAGGGGTCTCTCTGTATTATTTCTTACAACTTCATGTGAATCTACAATTTTCTCAATATTAAATCTTAACATAATTAAAAAAATACTAGTACCTGGGCCCCAGTTCAGACCAATGAAATTAAAATCTTTGGTAGTGGGTCCTAGGCATAGTATGTTTTTAAAAGTTCCCAAGATGATTCTAAGGTACACTAGGAAGTAAGAGTCATTGACTTAATAACATGGGCACATGGGGTCTCCATGAGTCAGCATCGACTTGAGGGAAACTGGTTGCTGGCAAGATCAACACTTTCCCAAATCAAATACTTCTGTGTCATAATTTTTAATGGTGGTATTGTATTCCAGCATATGAATGTACCAGAATTCATTTTAACAACACTCTGCTGTCACGCTGTTAGGTGTCATCCAGTGGGTTCCAACTCATAATGACCCTATGTTCAACAGAATGGAACACTGCCCAGTCCTCCACCATCCTCACAATTGTTGCTATGTTTCAGCTCATTGTTGCAGCCACTGTGTCAGTCCACCTCGTTGACAGTCTTTCTTTTTACCCCTGACACTCTACCAAGCGTGATGTCCTTCTCCAGGGACTGGTCCCTCCTGATAACATGTCCAAAGTATGTGAGATGAAGTCTTGCCATCCTCGCTTCCAAGAAGCATTTTGGCTTTACTTCTTCCAGGATAGATTTGTTTGCTCTTCTGGCAGTCCATAATATATTTGATATTCTTCACCAGCACTGTAATTCAAAGGTGTCGATTTCTCTTCCGTCTTCCTTATTTGTTGTCCAGCTTTCACATGCATATGAAACAACACTATACAGTTTGTAAAATAGGTTGTTTCCAGTGTATTTCTATTATAAATAAATATCCTTATAGATCAGAGTTTGGGTACACATATCTTGATTTGCTTTATTAGAATATGAATATGTTTAAGGCTTTCAATTGCTTTTGTCAAATTGCCACCCCCCCCCCAAAAAAAAAGGATTAGGTAATTCCACGGATGTATGTTTGTATTGCTTCCTAAACCCTGGACAATAGGATGTAGCATCATTCTTTAAAATCTATGCTAATTTGGTTGATGAAAAGTGATGTTGCTTTGATGCTTTAATTTACATTTTTAAGGTAGATTTATGAGGAAGTTGGCCATTTTTACATAGGCAAGGCAAGAAAACGGTACAATGTCAATACTGTTCAAACCTAATTGATATTTCAAACAAAAATTCAAAGGGATTCTTATTTGTGGAGCAGTGAGACGAAGATTTGACAAAGAATTTGAAGGTGATTTGGAAGCGTAAAAAGAAAATCATAAACAAAGAAACTTTGAAAAAGAAAAGTTGGGAGAGGGACTTGGCTCTGCCAGATGTAAAAACCTAGTATTAAAAATTTTAGCCACCAGAATTAAATGGTATGGCATTAGTACCAAAATCAAAACCCGCGAAACGGAGCAGAAAGCTCAGACACAGACACAAATAGATGTAAGAATTTAGTATATAACGTTGGCATTAGGAACCAGAGAAAAGGAAGATTTCTTTAATAAATGTATTGGGGAAACTGGTTAACCATTTAGAAGTAAACTAGATCATCACCTTGCTCCTTCTTTAAAAATAAATTCAAGATAGATTAAACAAAACAAACAAAAGCAAAACACAGCTAAAAAAAAGTATAAGAAAACGTATGTCAGATCTCAAGCTGGGAAAGGTCTTTAGAAATATTTCAGCAAAAAGAAAGATTGTTAGATTTGGCTTTACAAAAATTTTAATATTCTGAAGAAAAAGACATCATAAACAAATGGCAAATAGTTGCCATATATGAAAAACAAATGCTTTATATACTTATTCTATAAAAGTTTTAGCAAAGCAATAAGAAAAAAATAAACACCCTATTAGAAAAAATGAAGGAAAAACAAGTCATATAAGAAGAAGTAATAATACTCAATTAATGTATGGGAAGTATACAATCACAAAGAAATGCGAATTTTTATTTTTTCACGTTAGGATTTCTTATTTTAATACCAAATGTTGGCATTTGCAAGATTTCAAGGAAGCAAGTTAATTAAAATAGCTAATATTTATTGAGTACTAATTAAAACAAAAAAAAACCCCACTGCCATTGAGTCAATTCCAACTCATAGTGACCCTACAGGGCAGAGTAGAACTGCCCCATAGAGCTTCCAAGGAGTGCCTGGCAGATTCGAACTGCCGACCTTTTGGTTAACAGCCGTAGCACTTAACCACTATACCACCAGGGCTTCCTGAGTACTAATTGGAAACCCTGGTGTTATAGTGGTTAAGTGCTACGGCTGCTAACCAAAGGGTCGGCAGTTCGAATCCACCAGGCACTCTTTGGAAACTCTATGGGGCAGTTCTACTCTGTCCTGTAGGGTCGCTATGAGTCGGAATCGACTCGACGGCACTGGGTTAATTAGGAGCCAGGAAATCTCACATATTTCAAGTAGGAATGTACATTGTTATCATCTTTCTAGAGAGCACTTGGAAAAATATATCAGAGAGTCTCAAATTTTTTCATATTCAGTTTTCATTCATAGTTTTTATGCCCCAATTTTTTCAGACCCAGTAATTCCATTATAGGAATTTATTCTAAGGGAAGAATCAGAGAAACTAATAAAAACATATGTATGCATATATTAGTTATAATAATGTATGCATATATTCTTACAATAATGAATAACTGGAAAAATTATAAGGGGATTGTTTAAATACTTTATTATATATACCTTATATTAAATAATTTGAAACCATTAAGAATATTTAAAGTCATGAGAAATACTGTTATTAAAATTTTGGATTACAAAAGAAATCAATGCACACTGTAAGAAAAAGTATATATACAGAAAAAGAGAAAAGACTGAAATATACACTAAAATGTTAATAACACTTTGCTTCGGAAGTAGGAACGATGTATGGTTTTCATTTTCTCCTTTGTAGTTTTCTATGTTCCTAATTTTCTACAATGAGCATTTATTTATAAGTATAAAATAAATCTTGTATTTAAAGCTGAATATGTATAACAATAAAGACCAGAACTATACTGGTCAATGGATGGTGTGTTTTTTTAATAATTATTTTTATATGTTTCCAAATATTCTAATTTCTCAACAATGCTGGCAGGTTTTAATAGAGCAGCCAGAATATGACAAACGAGGAGGAGAGGTCTGGTGATCTACTTCTGAAATCAGTCAATGAAAACTCTATGGATCACAACAGTCAGATCTCATCGTGCTTAGAGTTGCACTGAGTCAGGGGCTGACCTAACGGCAGCGCACAACAATAACAGCATTACTGTTATAATCTGAAAATGGGAGTGTTAATTGAAAAATAAAAGCATTCCTCCAAATACAGATGAATTTCTGGGCTGGTTTCACTGTTGCCCTGACTTGGATGTGGGTTCAGCTCACATCCAGGTTCACACACTAAGGTGTCCTAAGGACACGTGTGTGATAGTTGACATTCAAGCATGAGGTACTATGGGCAGCCTCTTGGACCAGTTCAATCTCTGGGCCACCAGCGGGGTTTTTTTCAGCCACAGAGAAGGAATGCAGAGGAGAAGGTGAGGGGTAGGCAAGCTCAGGCACACCTGGATTGCCCATGTTTTTTCACTAATGGAAAGGATGCTGAATCATTGTTTTTTATTATTTGAAAAAAATGGAGTGCCAATTGCCACTGGAATGTAACAATCCCACATTTCATGAAACACATCACCCCTGTGGGACACATTGGTCCCATGGCGTATCACACTTCCTGGTTACACCTGAGCCATAAAATACTTACACCGCCTACACAGGAAACACTAAATAAACATTGCACTTGCTGCACAAAATTGCTATCAGTTTGATTTATAGTAGGCCATATTGGTACCCTGTTCCACGACACACACCACAGACATGGGACATATCGGTCCCATGGCCCAGGACATGCATTACAAACTGTTTTCACCCCAAAAATAACTCATTTACTTGATTATTTCTAAATGCTAGTAACTACACTTTGCCAATAACACAAAGGAAATAGTAAACATACTTGCAAGCCTTATCTCACTGTACAGAAGCCAAAAGACATAAAAGTTTCACACAATCATTCCTCCGGGAAGCATCCCCTCATAGGAATGGCTCTGAGCACTCAGTTTTGGTGCAGTCCACTTCCTTGTTTCTTAGGCAATTGCGCCAGTATCCGCCTCGACCCCAGAACATACTAGAGTGGCCCAAATGCCCGCCAATAAACTTTCAGGGCAGAAGATGTAACACGGGCATATATACCTCATGGTCAGTGAAAGGGTTAAGCAAACAGTTCTACAACTTCTGTCCACTCGGATATTCCCATATATCATCCCAGTTTTTCCCGTGCCGTGTGATCACCTGGCTTTTCCCACTGTGTCCAGACCTGCTTGACTGACCCAGAGATGTTGTGCTGCCCCAGCACAGGTTCCATCACTGTGAACTCACGGGCATCTGGAACAGAGTGAAGACTGACCCACCGTCCCTGCCAGAGAGACTAGTCACAGAGAACCACCCGGAAAGGACATGGCACCTCTCTTAATATTGGGTATCCCCTCCCAACAACTCAGCTTCATACCTGCCCTGCCCAGTCCTTAGACTGAACCAGCCCCTGGCAGAGGCATTGAGCTTTTCCTACCTAAGCCGTCACTTACCACGTGTTGGATCACAGCATGGATAGGCCAGTCATGCTTCCAGAACTCTGTCCACTGGTCCAATCACCACCACATGGGTGCATTAGTGCCACCCTGGCCCTAGAATGTTTATGACCCTCACTTATTGAGCAGTTGTGACTTACAGGGATGGAGCGAAGTACTTTACAGGCATGACTTTATTTCATGTTCACTCCTCACAACAACCCTATAAGGAATATACTCTTATTATTCCCATTTTACAGGTGAGGAAGTTGACTCAGAGGCTGTAAGGAACTTGCCCAGAGTCTTCCAGCAGGAAAAGGTAGAACTAGGATAATAATTCAGGTCTGTCTATTCAGGGACATCACTAGGGTTGGTGTCACCCAATGCAGTAATTCATGGTGTCACCCTCCCCCATGGACATCTTCCCATACCAGACCATGCAGAATCCTTAGTAATGTTTATTATCAATTTTAATCATAGACTAATGTGTGATAATATAGTTCCAAATTGCTTGACTGTAATGTTTCTTAGATTATATAAATATTAACAACAAAATTATTTTGTAAAATCTTTCTACATTGAATTCTTACAACATTATTAGCAACTGAGCAGAAGCCTTTTTTAATTTTTCTCCTTTTCCATTATTTACTATTTCATTCTCAAAAAACATATTGATATATGTTCATGAATATTAATTATCGCAATACCAAGAAATTTGACAAAATCAGTGACTATAAAAACATTGGCAGCCATAAAAGTGGAAATCAATAACAGGAAAAGCAGGGAAAAGAAATCAAACACTTGGAAACTGAACAATACCCTACTCGAAAAAGACTGGATTATAGAAGACATTAAGGGTAGAATAAAGAAATTCGTAGAATCCAATGAGAATGAGGACACTTCCTATCAGAACCTTTGGGACACAGCAAAAGCGGTGCTCAGATGCCAATTTATATCAATAAACGCACACATCCAAAAAGAAGAGAGGGCCAAAATTAAAGAATTATCCCTACAACTTGAACAAACAGAAAGAGAGCAACAAAAGAAACCCACAGGCACCAGAAGAAAACAAATAATAAAAATTAGAGCAGAACTAAATGAAATAGAAAACAGAAAAACAATTGAAAGAATTAACAAGACCAAAAGCTGGTTCTTTGAAAAAATCAACAAAATTGATAAACCACTGGCCAAAGCAATAAAAGAAAAACAGGAGAGGAAGCAAATGACCCAAATAAGAAATGAGATGGGAGATATTACAACAGACCCAACTGAAATTAAAGGAATCATATCAGATTACTATGAAAAATTATACTCTAACAAATTTGAAAACCTAGAAGAAATGGATGAATTCCTAGAAACACAGTACCTACCTAAATTAACACAAACAGAGGTAGAACAGCTAAATAGACCCATAACAAAAGAAGCGATTGAAAAGGTAATCAAAAAACTCCCAACAAAAAAAGCCCTCTTCCAGACAGCTTCACTGCAGAGTTCTACCAAACTTTCAGAGAAGAGTTAACACCACTACTACTAAAGGTATTTCAGAGGATAGAAAAGGACGGAATACTACCAAACTCATTCTATGAAGCCAGCATATCCCTGATACCAAAACCAGGTAAAGATACCACAAGAAAAGAAAATTATAGACCTATATCCCTCAGGAACATAGATGCAAAAATCCTCAACAAAATTCTAGCCAATAGAATTCAACAACATATCAAAAAAATAATTCACCATGACCAAGTGGGATTCATACCAGGTATGCAGGGATGGTTCAACATTAGAAAAACAATTAATGTAATCCACCACACAAATAAAACAAAGCAAGAATCACATGATTTTATCAATTGATGCAGAAAAGGCATTTGACAAAGTTCAACACCGATTCGTGACAAAAACTCTCAGCAAAATAGGAATAGAAGGGAAATTCTTCAATATAATAAAGGGCATTTATACAAAGCCAACAGCCAACATCACCCTAAATGGAGAGAGCCTGAAAGCATTCCCATTGAGACTGGGAATCAGATAAGGATGCCCTTTATCACCACTCTTATTCAGCATTGTGTTGGAGGTCCTAGCCAGAGCAATTAGGCTAGATAAAGAAATAAAGCGCATCCAGATTGGCAAGGGAGAAGTAAAAGTATCTCTAGTTGCAGAAGACATGATCTTATACACAGAAAGCCCTAAGGAATCCTCAAGAAAACCACTGAAACTAATAGAAGAGTTCAGCAGAGTATTGGGACACAAGATAAACATACAAAAATCAGTTGGATTCCTCTACACCAACAAAAAGAACGTTGAAGAGGAAATCACCAAATCAATGCCATTTACAGTAGCCCCCAAGAAGATAAAATACTTAGGAATAAACCTTACCAGAAATGTAAAAGACTTATACAAAGAAAACTACAGTACACTTCTGCAAGAAACCAAAACGAGACTTACATAACTGGAAAAACATACCTTGCTAATGGACAGAAAGACTTAACATTATAAAAATGTCTATTCTACCAAAAGTGACCTATACATTTAATGCAATTCCGACCCAAATCTCAATGACATTCTTTCATGGGATGGAGAAACAAATCACCAACTTCATATGGAAGGGAAACAGGCCCCAGATAAATAAGGCATTACTGAAAAAGAAGAACAAAGTGGGAGGCCTTACTTTACCTGATTTTAGAACCTATTATACCGCCACAATAGTCAAAACAGCCTGGTGCTGGTACAACTGATACATAGACCAATGGAACAGAATTGAGAATCCAGACATAAATCCATCCACATATGAGCAGTTGATATTTGACAAAGGCCCCAAAACAGTTAAATGGGGAAAAAGATAGTCTTTTTAACAAATGATGCTGGCATAACTGGATATCCATCTGCAAAAAAATGAAACAAGACCCATACCTCACTCCATGCACAAAAACGAGCTCAAAATGGATCAAAGACCTAAATATAAAATCTAAAATGGTAAAGATCATGGAAGAAAAAATAGGGACAACGTTAAGAGCCCTAATACATGGCATAAACAGTATATAAAACATTATTTAGAATGCAGAAGAAAAACTAGACAACTGAGAGTGTCTAAAAATCAAACACCTACGCTCATCCAAAGACTTCACCAAAAGCCTAAAAAGACTACCTACAGACTGGGAAAAAGATTTTAGCTATGACATTTCCGATCAGCGCCTGATCTCTAAAATCTACATGATACTGCAAAAACTCAACTACAAAAAGACAAAATAACCCAATTAAAAAATGGGCAAAAGATATGAATAGACACTTCACTAAAGAAGACATTCAGGTAGCTAATGGATACATGAGGAAATGTTCACGATCATTAGCCATTAGAGAAATGCAGATCAAAACTACAATGAGATTTCATCTCACTCTAAAGAAAAAAGATCACTCTAACAAGGCTGACATTAATCCAAAAAACACAAAATAATAAATGTCGGAGAGGCTGTGGAGAGATTGGAATACTTCTACATTGCTGGTGGGAATGTCAAATGGTACAGCCACTTTGGAAATCGATTTGGCACTTCCTTAAAAAGCTAGAAATAGAACTACCATATGATCCAGCAATCTCACTCCTTGGAATATATCCTAGAGAAATATGAGCCTTTACATGAACAGATATATGCACACCCATGTTTATTGCGGGACTGTTTACAATAGCAAAAGGATGGAAGCAACCAAGGTGCCCATCAACAGATGAATGGATAAATAAATTATGGTATATTCACACAATGGAATATTATTCATTGATAAAGAACAGTGAGGAATCTGTGAAAGATTTCATAACATGGAGGAACCTGGAAGACATTATGCTGAGTGAAATTAGTTGCAAAAGGACAAATATTGTATAAGACCACTATTACAAGAACTTGAGAAATAGTTTAAACTGAGAAGAAAACATTCTTTTGTGGTTACGAGAGGGGGGAGGGAGGGAGGGTGGGAGAGAGGTATTCACTAATTAGATAGTAGATAAGAACTACTTTAGGTGAAGGGAAAGATACACAATACATGGGAGTTCAGCACAACTGGACTAAACCAAAAGCAAAGAAGTTTCCTGAACAAACTGAATGCTTCAAAGGCCAGTGTAGCAGGGGCAGGGGTTTGGGGACCATGGTTTCAGGGGACATCTAAGTCAATTGGCATAAAAAAATCTATTAACAAAACCTTCTGCATCCCACTTTGAAGAGTGGCGCCTGGGGTCTTAAACACTAGCAAGCAGCCATCTAAGATGCATCAATTGGTCTCAACCCACCTGGATCAAAGGAGAATGAAGAACACCAAGGACACAAGGCAATTATGAGCCCAAGAGACAGAAAGGGCCACATGAACCAGAGACTACATCATCCTGAGACCAGAAGAATTAGATGGTGCCCGGCTACAACCAAGAACTGCCCTGACAGGGAACACAACAGAGATCCCCTGAGGGAGCAGGAAAACAGTGGGCTGCAGACTCCAAATTCTCATAAAAAGACCAGACTTAATGGTCTGACTGAGACTAGAAGGACCCCGGTGGTCATGGCCCCCAGACCTTCTGCTGGCCCAGGACAGAATCCATTCCCAAAGCCAACTCTTCAGACATGGATTGGACTGGACAATGGGTTGGAGAGGGATGCTGGTGAGGAATGAGCTTCTTGGATCAGGTGGACACTTGAGACTATATTGGCATCTCCTGCCTGGAGGGGAGATGAGAGGGTAGAGGGGGTTAGAAGCTGGCATAATGGACACGAAAAGAGAGAGTGGAGGGAGGGAGCAGGCTGTCTCATTAGGGGGAGAGTAACTGGGAGTATGTAGCAAGGTGTACATAAGTTTTTCTGTGAGAGACTAACTTGGTTTGTAAGCTTTCACTTAAAGCACAATAAAAATTATTTAAAAAATTATAAATTTCTGCTGAAACACTGCAAAAAATTTTTATAGACAGTCATTTTGGTGTCACCCCCACACCCCTAGTGACAACACTGTGTCTACTCCGGAGCCTGAGTTTTTAAATTGTTGTGGTCTTTTCTGTTTTTCCTTATCCTCCACCCATCATAAAACATTTGTGATTTTTGTGGTTTGGTTTTGTTTGGTAGGTTTTCTTGTATGTGAATTTTTCCCCTTTATATGTATAACTTGAGAATTGACACCTTTGAATTATGGTGTTGATGAAGAGTATTGAATATGTCATGGACTATGAGAAGAATGAACAAATCTATCTTGGAAGAAGTACAGCCAGAAAGCTCCTTAAAAGAGGGGATGGTGAGACTTCATTTCATGTACTTTGGACATGTTATCAGAAGGGACTAATCCCTGGAGAAGCACATCGTGCTTGGTAAGGTAGAGGGTCAGCAAAAAAGAGAAAGACCCTTATCATGGATTGAATTGTGTCCCCCCAAAATGTCTCTCAGCTTGGTTAGGCCATGATTGCCAGTACAGTGTGATTATCCACCATTCTGTCATCTGATGTGATTTTCCTGCACCTTGTAAACCATATCTGCATGATATTAATGAGGCAGGACTCAATCTACAAGATTATTTTGTGTCTTAAGCCAATCTCTTCTGAGATATAAAAGAGAGAAGCGAGCAGAGAGATACTGGGACCTTGTACGACCAAGAAACAAGAGCCAGGAGAATAGTGCATCCTTTGGACCTGGCGTTCCTGCGCTGAGAAGCTTCTTAACCAGGGAAGGTTGATGACAAGGACCTTCTCTCAGAGCCAACAGAGAGAGAAAGCCTTCCACTGGAGCTGGCACCCTGAATTCAAGCTTCTAGCCTCCTAGACGATGAGAGAATAAATTTCTCTTTGCTAAAGCCATGTGCTTGTGGTATTTCTGTAATAGCGGCACTAGATAAACTAAGACAACCCTTGATGAGATGGACTGACGCAGTGGCTGCATCAATGGGCTCTAACATAACAACAATTATGAGGATGGTGCAGGACCAGGCAGTGTTTCATTCTGTTGTACATAGATCACTATGAGTCAGAACTGACTCGACTGCACCTAACAACAACATGTATACCTACACTCATACATAGTTTTACATGGATACATAAAGGTAATCACGTTTTTTTTTTTAATGCAGCCTTTCTTTTCTTATTTTCTTGACTCTTTCTTGCTCTCCTTCGTTTCTTCTCCCACGTTACCTATTAAAATCCAGCACATGACCTTCGATATTTTTCTTCATTCTTATATAATCCTATTCCTCCGCTCCAGTCTCTCTCTCTCTACACACACACTACGTATACGAGTTGGGTTTTTTTTTTTTCCCATTTTTTTTTCTTTTACAAAAAATAAGATCTTCTATGCATGTTTGCCTTTCTTGTTTTTCTTACTCAATAGCACCTTTTGGAAATCCTTCAGATGATCTGATATGACGCTATTTCGTCACAGTGACAGCAGCATAACATTACATGGTGTGGGTGCACCGAGATTTAGTTGGTCTCCCTGTACTGATGGGAAGTTCCTGGGTGTTGCAAATTGTTTCCACCCGGCTGCTAGCCTAAAGGTTGATGGTTTGAACTCACTTAGTGGCACTACTGAAGAAAGGCCTGGCAATCTGCTTCCATAAAGATTTGGAAAAAACCAAACCAGTTGGTGCCAAGCTGATTCCAAATCATAGCGACCCTATGGGAAAGAGTAGAACTGCCCCCATAGCATTTTCTAAGCTGTAATCTTTACAGAAGCAGACTGCCACATCTTTCTCCCTAGGAGCAGCTGATAGGTTCGAACCGCTGAGCTTTTGGTTAGCAGCTGAGTGCTTAACCGCTGCACCACCCCCCTCCAGGCTCCTACCTATAAAGATCGCAGTCGAGAAAACTCTATGGAGCAGGATGGAAACGAGGTACTGATGGGCAGTCACTGTTTGCAGCATTTTGCCACAAACAGTGATGCAGTCATTTCCTTGAACAATAAGTCCTTTGCGTACTGATGCTATTTTCTCTATAGGATGAAGTCTGAGGATTGGAGTTGCTGGATTAAAAGGGTGTGTTTTAATTAAAATTTTTGAAAACGTACATAGGGGCAGTTCTACTCTGTCCTATAGGGTCGCTGTGAGTCAAAATTGACTCGATGGCAACGGGTTTTTTTTTTTTTACATATGGGAAAAAGATTCCAAGTAAGACAGAGGTCCCTAGGCTGCAGAAAATTCCACTGCCTCAAGCAGCTTGCTTGGCACGCCTCGTAGCTTTACATTAGAGTCCTGGTTCCTTTGCTTGGCAGGCCCCATAACTTTACATTAAAACCCTGGTTCCCCTCTCCTTAACTGCTGCTCCCAAACTAGAAGAAATTGGCAGAAACTGGTTTAGGTACCATGTTGACATTTCGGATAACCTTTTAGACCTCATACATAGTAACTTCCCTGCCTCTGGGTTGAGTTTAATGCCATTTTCTGAACATAAGATGCATGGTTATATGTAAACCCCATTGTGCCCACGTAGTGTGATTAAGAACGTTGCTAATATAACTTGTATTCTACTTCCTACTTGTAAACCCCTTAAAAGTAACCTTTCCCCACGCCCTCGCTGAGCAGTCTTGGCAGCAGCAACCCCAACAGTTTCTTTCCTTGTGTAACGAAATAAAAGTGTCTTTTGGCTCTCCCACCTCAGTCTCTCGTTTACTGGCAGAGCAAAACATGGGGTTTATTGCTGCTGTGAAAAAAATCATTACAAACTTGGTGGTTTAAAACAACGCAAATTTATTGTCTTACAGTTTTAGGGGTCAGAAGTCCTAAAATCAAGCTATCAGCACGGCTGTGTTCCTTCAGGGGGCTCTAGTGGAGAATGTGTTTCCTTGATTTTTTTCAGCTTCTAGCAGCTGCCTGCATTTCTTGGCTCCTCGCCCCTTCCTTGAAGGAGCCCTGGTGGTGCAATGTTCAAAAAGGTCAGGAGTTTAAACCCGCCAGACTCTCTGCAGGAGAAAAGACCTGGCCATCTTCTCCCATAAAGATTATAGCCTAGGAAACCATATGAGAGCAGTTCTACTCTGTCATATAGGGCTGCTGTGGGTAGGAACTGACTTCACAGCACACAATAAGAACAGCCCCTTCCTCCATCTTTAAAACCAGCAGCAAAGCATCTTCAAATAGACCTATCCATCTCTCTCTCTTTCTCTGTCTCTCTCATAAGGACCCTTGTGATTACACTGAGCACACGTGGATAACTGGTTGCTGTTGAGTCAATTCTGACTCATAGCGACCATACAGAACAGAGTAGAACTGCCCCATACAGTTTCCAAGGAGCGGCTGGTAGATTCAAACTGCCAACCTTTTGACTAGCAGCCAAGCTCTTAAGCACTGTCCCACCAGAGCTCCAAGCCCACCTGGATAATCCAGGATAATCTCCTCATCTCAGGATCCTTAATCACACCTGCAAAATCACTTTTGCTATGTGAGGTAACATGTTCACAGGCTCCAGGGATTAGGACACGGACGTCTTTGGGGGCCATTAATCAGCCTATCACACAGTACAAAAGGATAAACAGTAAACCTCCCTTCCTGTACAACATCTAAAACTCTTCTTCTTTTCCTTGTTGTTTCCATTTTCTAATGTGTCCTTCCAAAGATGTTTTATGCAAACTCAAATGCATATATATCTTTTTTTTTTTCCACAAATGATTGCATAACAGATACTCTATTTCCCATGCTTGACTTCTTTTCACTCAGCAGTAAATCTTGATGATTGTCCCATTGCCAGAGCTTAGGCTCTTAACCAGAAGAAAGGTCTGGCCATCTACTTCTGAAAGCTCACAGCCATTGAAAACCCCTACACAGTGCAGTTCTACTCTGCAACACATGGGGCCATCATGAGTCGGAATCAACTACATGGCAACTGGGTTTTTTTGTTTGTTTGGGTTTTTTTGTTTAGGCTCTGTCTTAGACATCTTGTGCTGCTATAACAGAAATACCACAAGTGGATGGCTTTAACAAAGAGAAATTTATTTCCTCATATTAAAGTAAGCTAAAAGCCCAAATTCAGGGAGTCAGCTCTAGGGGAAGGCTTTCTCTCTCTGTCAGCCTTCTCATCAATCTTCCCTGGAACTAGGAGCTTCTCCACACAGGAACCCCAGGTCCAAAGGACACACTCTGCTTCTGGCACACTTTCTTGCTGGTATGAAGTCCCCAATTCTCTACTTACTTCCCTTTCCTTTTATCTCTTGTAAGATAAAAGGTGGTGCAGGCCGCCACACCCCAGGGAAACTCCCTTTACATTGGATCAGGGATGTGACCTCAGTAAGGGTGTTACAATCTCACCCTAATCCTCTTTAACATAAAATTACAATCACATAATGGAGGACAATCACACTATACTGGGAATCATGGCTCAGCCAAATTGATACACACATTTTGGGGGGGACATAATTCAATCCATGATAGCCTCTTAACGAGTAAAGTTGAAAGGATTGAGAGAAAACAAGTCCAGCAGATAAAATGTGAAGTCCAGAGGCAGACAGAAAGTACTAGAAATGCAGGCAGTGTCAGGGATCTGGACTGGTGGGTGGAGGCCCGGCCCTGGGAACCGAGAAGGTATTTGGAAGTCCAGGAGGTAGGTCAAGCTTCAGGAGATGTGTCAGCAGGGAGCCCAGCTACTGGCCTGGTTCAAGGGCAGAACCTAGGTGTTAGGAGAGGGCTGGCGAGAAGCAGGAGGAACTCCAATCCTGGGCAAGTTACCAAAACAGGCACTTAGGAACAGAGAATTGAACAACCACAAAAACAGTTCCACAAATATTTATCTAGTGGTTGCTCTAGGCCAGGTGCTGAGCTGAGTGCTGGCTTACACCTTGGATGAGACAGGCATGATCTCTGTCCTCCCACAGCCTCGTGGTCAGGTGAAGAGACAGACAGGTAGAGAGGCTGTTGCTATTCAGTGTGGCAAGTCCTGCGGTGGTGAAGAATTCTTTGGGAGAAGAGGGAGGAGGGAGATAGAAACAGTACAGACATACTGTTGTTGATTGAATTGTGTCCCCCAAAAGATATGGTGAAGCCCTAACCCCTGGTGTCTGTCAACATGACTTTGTTTGGAAATAGGGCCTGTTGTGGACTGAATTGTGTCCCCTCACTGGAAAAAAAAAAGTACGGTAAATCCCCTGTACTTGTGGAACAAATCTGTCTTGAAGAAGTACAGCCAGAATGCTCCTTGGAAACAAGGATGGCAAGACTTGTCTCATGTACTTTGGGCATGTTATCAGGAGTGACCAGTCTCTGGAGAAGAATATTATGCTTGGTAAAGGAGAAAAAAAAACAAAACTCTTGCTATTGAGTCAATTCTGAGTCATAGTAACCCTATAGAACAGAGTAGAACTGCCCCAGTAGGATTTCTAAGCACAGCAGCTGGTAGATTTGAACTGCCAACCTTTTGGTTAGTAGCCATAGCTCTTAACCACTGCACTATCAGGGCTCCCGGCAAAGTAGAGGGTCAGCGAAAAAGAGGAAAAGCCTCAACAAGATGGATTGACACGGTGGCTGCAACAATGGGCTCAAACATAACAACAATTCAACAATTGAGAGGATGGCACAGGACGGGGTAGTGTTTTCTTCTGCCATACACAGGGTTGCTGTGAGTCAGAAGTGACTCGATGGCACTTAACAACAACGTACCTGTGGCAAGGAGCCCTGGCGGCACAGTGGTTAAAGCACTCAGCATTTTGAACCCAATAGCAGCAGTCTACTTCCATAAAGATTATACTTTGGGAACCCGATGGGGCTGTTCTACTCCTTCTTAAGGATCACTGTGAGTCTGAATCAACTGGACTGCAAAGGCTTTTATACTTGTGGATGTGAGAATACGGTTTTCTTTGTTATGTCAGCGTAGGGTGTGTCCTAAAGCAATCTCCTTTGAAATGTAGAACAAGCAAATTAGACACAGAAGCAAGGAAGCACAAATGGGGGAGGATACCTGCCATGCCACGTGAAGACCACCAAGGAATCAAGGAACAGACAGTGGCCTCACTAGGGGGGTGTGGGGAGTACAGACCACACCAGGTGACACTGTCAGGAGGGATGACACCAAAATGACTGTCTATAAAAGTTTTGTGCAATGTTTTCAGCAGATACGTACAATTTTTTATAAAAATATTCTTGTAGTTAGTTATAACAACAAAAACATTTTTCATAAGCCCAGCTTACATGTATCAATATACCTACAAGGCTGAAACGCTATGCTACTTTACTTTTTGAACTTTCTAATGCGCTCTGGTCAGAGGTGTCACTATTACCCAATTACAATGACACTAGGAATCACGAGGCTTCGTCTGCAAGCGCCATGAGCACGTGCTGCTGTTTTCGTTGTTGCCAGGGATTTTAGGGTCACTGATTTGGACAAGTTTCTGATGTTTTAGCTACAACGTTGTGGTAATTAATATCTGTGAACCTATACCAATAACTTTTTTGAGAATGAAATAGTAATTAAAAGGAAAGGAGAAAAATAAAAAAAGGCTTCCTGCTCAGTGACTAACAATGGTGTAACTAATAAAGTTATCATTCAATGGAGAAAGATTTTACAAAACAATTTTGTTAGTGTTTTTATAATCTAAGGCACATTACATTTAAGCAATTTACAAGTATGTTTATTACATATTATTCTATGATTAAAATTGATAACAAACATTACTAAGAATTCTGCATGGTATGGGAGGAAATCCATGGGGCGGGGGATGGTGGGTGACACCATGAGTTACTGCACTAGGTGACACCAACCCTAGTGGTACCACTGGGAACAGAAGCCAAAAAGAAACAAGGACCTTCCTCCGGAGCCAACAGAGAGTGAAAGCCTTCAACTCCCTAAATTTGGACTTCTAGCCTCCTGAACTATGAGAAAATTAATTTATGTTAAAGCCACCCATTTGTGGTATTTCTGTTACAGCAGCACTAGATAAATAAGACCAAAAAAAAAAAAAAAACCCCTACCGTTGCCGTGGAATTGATTCTGACTCATAACAACCGTATAGGACAGAGTAGAACTACCCCATAAGGTTTCCAGGGAGTAGCTGGAAAAGAGCTTGACCACTGCTCTACCAGGGCTCTAATAACTAAGACAGGGTCTTTGAAGATGTTATCTGCTAATTTAACATGAAGTCATACTGGAATAGGCCAAGCCCATTGCTGTCAAGTTGATTCCAACTCATAGGGATCCTATAGGACAGAGGAGAGCTGCCCCATAGGGTTTCCAAGAAGTGCCTGATGGATTCGAATTGCCGACATTTTGGTTAGCAGCTGTAGCTCTTAACCACTATGCCACCAGGGTCCTAATCCAATCTGAGAGGTGTCCTTATAAAAGTGGAGAAGAGACACAAAGACACACACAGGGAGAAGAAGGCCTTGTGATGAGGGATATATGCTGCAGGTGGGGCAACAGAAGCTAGAAGAGACAGGAAAAGATCTCCTCCTACAGCCTTGTGAGAGAGCATGGCCCTGCAGACTCCCTGAATTCAGACTTTCAGCCTCCAGAGCTGTGAGATAATAAATATTTGTTCTTACAAGCCACCCTGTTTGTGGTATTTTGTTATAGCAGCCCTCTCTCATTGCCATCGAGTTGATTCTGAACCATAGTGACCCCACAGAACAGAGTAGAAATGCCCCATAGGGTTTCCATGGAGTAGCTGGTGGATTTGAACTGCTGATCTTTTGATTAGCAGCTGAGCTCTTAACCACTACGAAACCAGAGTTCTGATATGCATATTAATCAGGATAGGCTAATTGCTAGGTCCTTGGGTGGCACAAATAGTTTGCACTCAACTACTAATCAAAAGGTTGATGGTTCAAATCTCTCTGCAGCACTATGGAAGAAAGTCCTGGTCTACTTCCATAGGATTACAGCCACTGAAAACCTGTGGAATGCAGTTTTCTCTGAAACACTTGGAGTCTCCATGATTCAGAATCGATTCAACAGCAATGGGTAGGCTAACTGTTGTAACAAACAATGATGAAATCTCAATGACTTAACACAATAAAGCCTTGTTTCTCACTTAAGTTACAGTCTAACGCTGGTGGGTGAGAGGGTAGGTGGGGCTCTGCTCCTCACAGACATTTTGGGGGCCTAGACACCTTTGATCTAATGGTTCCACTGCTCCCCATCTCTAGCCTCCATAGAATGTCAAATTCTTGGGATTCTCTGTGTCAACTCAGCAGAGGAGGAAAAGAGAGTGTGAAGGATCCCTCGAGAGATTTTCATGGGTCAGGCCTTGAATTGGTGTTCATTATTCAGCCCACTTTCTATTGGTCAAAACTCTGTACCCTGCCCCACCCAACTGCATAGGAACCTGGGAAATGTAGTCCAGTTGTGAGCCCAGGAGGAAAAAGAACCAGAGATGGGTGAACACAAGGTTCCCGGGTGGTACAAATGGTTAAACACTCAGCTAGTAACTGAAATGTTGGCAGTTGAAACCCACCCAGAGGCATCTTGGAAGAACAGCCTGGCAATCCACTTCCAAAAGGTCATAGCCATTTAAAAAACCCTACGGAGCACAATTCTACTCTGACATACACGGAATCACTATGAGTCGGAATCAACTCAGTGGCAACTGGTTTGGTTTGGGTGAACACATAGCAGTTAATTCTGTACCAGACTTGGGAAGATGGAGAAAACATCCTGCAGAGGCAGTTTCTAAGCTGATACCTAGAGGATACCTAGGAGTTACCTGGATGAAGAGGACGTAAGAGAAAGTGAGAAGTGTAGTGTTCCAGACGAAGAGAACAATGTAAGCAAAAACACAAAGTGTTGGCAATCATGGAATGTTGAGGAGAAGAAAGAAGTTCTACTGGCCTAGAGGGTAGAAGGCCTGAGTGAGGGTGGAGCAATCTACACAGGCTACACCAGACAAGCATTATAAGCAGTGTGAAGGAGTTTACCCCCAAGAGTAATCGAAGCCATGGAAGGTTTTTAAACATTAGGATCAACTTTGTATTTCAGAAAATTTTTTCTGGCTTTTGTGTAGAGAATAGATTGGAGAGTGTTGTGCACTGAATTATGTCCCTTCAAAATATGTATTGAAGTCCTGGCCCCTGTACCTGTGGATGTGATCCTGTTCGGAAATAGTTTTTATTTTGTTATGTTAATAAGGTCAAATCCAGAGTAGCCAAAAGCAAACCCGTTGTTGTGGACTCGATTCTGACTCATAGTCACCCTATAGGGTAGAACTGCCCCCTAGAGTTTCCAAGGAGGAGCTGGTAGATTTGAACTGCCAAATTTTTTGGTTAGCAACCATAGCTCTTAACCACTGTGCCTCTAGGGCTCCTACCAGACTAGGATGGGTCCTAAACCTAATCACTTCAATGTTATAAAAAAAAAAAGCAGAATAGACACAGAGATACACACAGGGGAAAGATAGATGCCAGGGAATGCCAAGTAGTGCCAACAACTCCTAGGAACTGCCAGGACTACCAACAAAGAAGGATGCTCCCCTAGAGATAATGTCTTGATTTGGACTTTTAGCCTCCGAAACTATGAGAAAATAAATCCCTGTTCTTCAAAGCCACCCGCTTGTGGCATATTTTGTTATAGCAGCACTAGCAAACTAAGGTGACAGAGGAAGACCAGAGAAGATGCCAGTAGACTAGCTGTCAAGGTGAGGAAAGATGAGTATGAGCTAGAGTAGTGACCACCGAGAGACAGTTCCAAGTATCAGGAAGTGGGATTTATAGAATTTGTGATGGATTGCATGTAAAACTAAGCAAAAGAGACAATCAAGGGTGAGGTCTGGGTTTCTGTCTTGGACCACTGGATGGTTGGTGATTCCAAGTGCCAAGAAGGATAACTCTGACTGTTGGTATGGTCAACAGGATGAAACTGGGAGACAGATAAAGCAATTAAGGACTGAAAACCATCCCTTGGTTTTGGCATCAAGGAAGTCAGTGGCCGTGGTGAGAGCCAGACCTCAGAGGATCAAAGAGAAGGATGTGAGGTGGAGGTACAGAGGAGACAACCCAGTTAGGAAATTTGTCTGTGAGGAAAGGAGGGATTCAAGCAGCAGTGGAGGAGGATTTGGTGTACCTACGTCCCTCGCTGCTATCTTGGCACATTGTAAGCCTCTTGGAATTTAGACACCGTACCAGGGAAAAGGGTAAACCCAAAACAAAACCCATTGCCATTGAGTCGCTTCCGACTCATAGTGACCCTGTAAGACAGAGTAGGACTGCCCCATAGGGTTTCCAGAGCTGTAATCTTTACAGAAGCAGATCGCCACAACTTTATCCCATGGAGTGGCTGGTGGGTTCGAACTGCCGACCTTTTAGCAGCCAACTGCTTAACCACTGCTCTGCCAGCGTTCCTAGGGGAAAAAAGGTAGAGAACCTCAAATTCATTAATTTAGCTAATATTTATCAGGCACTTACTATGTGATAGACATGAGGCATTCTGCAGTGGCGGTTTAGTGGTAGAGTTCTCACCTTCCATGTGGGAGACTTGGGTTCAAGTCCTGGCCAGTGCATCTTATGCGCAGCCACCACCTGTCTGTCAATTGCTGTGATGCTGAACAACTTTCAGTAAAGCTTCCAGGCTAAAACAGACTAGGATGAAAGGCCTGGGGACCTAGTCCTGCAAATCAGCCAGGGAAAACCCTGCAGATTACAATGATCCAATCCACAGCCAATCAAGAGGATGGTGCAGGACCGAGCAGCATTTTCTTCTGTAGTACATGGGGTTGCCGTAAGTCCAGGGCAGCTCGATGGCTGCTAACAACAACAACATGTGATTGACAAGCACCCACTGTGGTTTAGGCGAATGGGAGCCCAAAACATCCCTAAGCCCCACCCATCAGCAGTTGCCCCACCCCTGTTGAGTTTGCATCCTAATGGGGGAGGCAGTCAGTAAACACATAATAAATATTTAGATGGTGGCAACTGCTGTTATAGAGAAAAATAAATCAGAGAAGGGGAATAGAGAGGGCCAAGGGAGGGTGGTTTTGTAAGGATCATCAGGGAAGGCCTCACTGCAGGGACATTTGAGCAGACCTGAAGGAGATGAGGACACACACCATTGAGTTCTATCTGGGGGAGAAGCATTCTACAGGAGAGCGAGTGCAAGGGGCCTGAGGTAGGAGAGAGATGGGCATGTGTGTTGGGAACAAGGATGCCAGCCTGAGAGGCTGGACAACATGGAGTGAGGGGATAATGGTAGAGCTGAGCCCAGAGAAGTGATGGGGGACCAGCCAGGCTTTGTTGGACACTGTGAGGACTTCATCTTTGACTCTGAATGAGATAAGGTGCGCACTGGAAAGTTTCCCACAGAGAAAGGAGACGATTGTCTTAGGTTTTAACAGAATCCCTCTGGATTCCGTGTGGAGAAAAGGTTGGGGCAAGAGAAACAGGGATGGGGGCATACAAGGACAGAAGAAAGAAAATGCAACAATCCAGGTGAGAGCTGATATTGGCTGGACCAGGTGATAGCAGTGGACATGATGAGAAGTGAATCCATCTGTCATGAATTGAGTTGTTTCCCCCAAAAAATATATATTAACTTGGTGAGGCCACGATCCCCAGTATTGTGTGCTTGTCCTCCATTTTGTGATTGTAATTTTACATTGAGAGGTTTAGGGTGGGATTGTAACACCACCCCTACCCAGGTCAGATCTGTGATCCAATGTAAAGGGAGTTTCCCTGGGGTGTGGCCTACACCACCTTTTCTGTCTCAAGAGATAAAAAGGAAAGGGAAGCAAGCAGAGAGTTGGGGACCTCATACCACCAAGAAAGCAGCACCGGGAGCAGAGCGTGTCCTTTGGACCCGGGGTCCCTGCACCTGAGAAGCTCCTCGACCACGGGAAGATTGAAGCCGACAGAGAGAGAAACCTGTCAAATTCAGCTGAAGCCCTGAATTTGAACTTGTAACCTACTATACTGTGAGAAAACAAACTTCTCTTTGTTAAAGCCATCCCCTTGTGGTATTTCTGTTATAGCAGCACTAGATGACCAAGATACCATCCTAGAAATATTTTGAAGCTAGACCCAGCTGGATTAGGAGTATGAGAGAGAGGCATCAAGGACGGCTCAATGTCTTCGGTATGAAAGCTTGAAGAGTTGCCTTTTACTGAGGTAGAGAAGATTGTAGGAGGAGCAGGGATGGGAAGAAAATTTCGGTGTTCGCTTGGGATGTATTAATTTGGAGACGGCTACTGAACATCCGAGGCCGCCTGGGTGGCACAAATGGCTAAGCACTGGACTACTAACCAAAAGGTTAGCAGTTCAAACCCACCCAGAGGCATCTTGAAAGTAAGGCCTGGTGATCTGCTTCTGAAAGGGCACGGCCTTGAAAACCCTATGGAGCAGTTCCACACACATGGGGTCTCCATGAGTCGGAATCAACCCGACGGAAATTAACAACAACAACGCTGAACATCCAAGCGAGGTTGTCGAATAGACAGGTAGTTGTGAGTTTGGATTTGGGGGAAGATACTGAAGATATTTTGGAGTCTTTGGCATAGAACTCACCTTTAGACTTGGCACTGGCTTACACTAGGTTTCTGTTCATTGGAAGAAGAGGCCAGTAATAGAAATTAGGTTATTACAGAAGACTCGGCAAGTCTGTGTTTTGCACACCCTTGTTTGTGGACTGAAATTCATCCCTTCTACATTAGAACGGGCGGCAGCTCTTTAAGCCCATCCAGGCACGACTGATCTGGGCCTGGGAAGGGCTTGCTGGCAGGGAGGAGGGCCGCTGCAGCACTTGCATCCAGCACCTGAACCCAACAGCCGACTTTGTGTCTGCAGTAATAACGTGCCCGTCATGTCTAACAGCATTGTTTGCAGCCTGCCGGGACTTGTCGGTTGAAAAGCCTGAAGGAACACATCTGGTCTGTTAGCACCAGCAAAACTTTGCCAAATGAAGGAATGCAGTATTTAGAGCAACAATCTTCCATTGCTGGTGGTCATGGACAGTTAACGACTATCACCAACAAATAATACTAACAGCTGCTAATTATTAAGCTCTTCTTGCATTGTCCAGCACTATGCTAAGGGCTTCGTATTCATCATCTCATTCTGCCTTCACATCAAGCCTCTAAGTTAAGTACCATATTTTTACGCAAATAATGTACAGGTTATATATTTTTGCCAACCACAACCTCCCCTCCCCCACTTAGGTGTTTTCTTAAACTTCCTACTTTAATTTTTTTACAAGTAAAAATTAACATAGTGCTCTTACGAAAACACCTCGCAGGGAGAAGGGAGGGTGCTGTTGGCCAAAAACGCATAACACACATTATTTGGGTAAAAATATGGCATTATTATTATTAGCCCCAGTTTTTAAAAAAATACTTTTATCGTTGTACAAATATATATAAAACAATGTTTGCCAATTCAACATGTTTCAGGTGTACAATTTAGTGATATCAATTACATTAATTGTGTTGTGCAACCACAATCCGTAATCATTGCCAAACTTCCTATCACCATAACAAAGACTCACTGCTTCCTAACAAGAGCTCCTCCTTAGCCCCAGTTTTACTGGTATAAACAAGCACAGAGAGGTGAAGTGATTTGCCCAAGGTCACAAAGCAAGTAAAGGAAGAAGAATAAAAACAGGAAACGTCAGAGGCCTACCTTTCCACCACCCTGTACACAGATGGCAAGAAAAGGTGTGCAAACCTGGGGCCCCCAACCTACCATAAGCTTCCTCACCAGCCCTTCACACAGGGATAGGCACATAATTGGTGTCCAGAGTTTGCTGAATGAATTAATGATTGAATGAACAAGCACACAAAAGAATGATTAGCACATATCACTTCACACTGGGCTTAGTAATTATCGAGCTTGTCTCTCCAGCTAGGCCATGAGCTACTTGAAGAGGGAGACCCTTTCTTACATACGGAAATAATGGAGTCCAACATGCTTGGGAAGTGTAGTGTATGGGTTAAAGTTCATAGACTCTGGAGGCAGACTGCTTGAGTTCAAATCCTGTACTAGCCGGGAGACCTTTAGCAAGTTACGTAGCCCCTCTGAATTTTGTTTTTCTCACCTGGAAAATGATTTGTTGGGGAAATGGAAATGCAACATTTATTTACGAAGATTATATAAATTAAGACCTTAGTACATAGTAAGTGCTCAATAAACATTAGCTGTCTATGGAACCACAGGAAAAGGATTGTCCCCTGGTGGCATCAGGTACCGTTGGCACCCTATTGCCTAGAATAAGAATGGGTACCATTTCTGAACATTTATTAGGTGCCAGAGACCAAGTAAAGAACTTTATGTGTCATTAGATTTAATCCTCATAACAATAATCTGAGACAGATACGATTATTATCCCATTTTCCAGACAAGACTGAGGTTAAGAGAGATTAAGCAATGTGCCAAAAGTCTTAAAGCAAGTAAATCCAGATAAAGAAAAGGAACCAGTAAAAGCCCCATAAAGCCAGAGGCCGTGTCTGTTGTATCAATAAGGTTCATCAGAAAAACAGAAACCATTCTAGGTATTTCAAACAGAGGTTTGTTTATTTTTTTTTTTAATTGCGCTTTAAGCGAAAGTTGACAGTTCAAGTCAGTTTCTCATACAAAAACTTATACACACATTGTCATGTGACCCTAGCTGTTCTCCCGACAATGTGACAGCACCGTCCCTCTCTGTACCCTGTATTTCCCATGTCCATTCAACCAGCCCCTGTCCTGTTCCACCTTCTCATCTCACCTCCAGGCAGGAGCTGCCCACACAGTCTCATGTGTCTACTTGAGCTAAGAAGCACACACCTCACCAGTACCACTTTATGTCTTACAATCCACTCTAATCTTTGTTTGAAGAGTTGGCTTCTGGAATGGTTTTACTTTGGGCTAACAGCGGGTCCAGGGGCCATGTCCTCTGGGATCCCTCCAGTCTCAGTCAGACCTTAAGTCTGGTCTTTTTACTAAAATTTGTGGTCTGCACCCCACTTTTCTCCTGCTGCATCAGGGATTCTCTGTTGCGTTCCCTGTCAGGGCAGTGATTGGTGGTAGCTGGGCACCATTTAGTTCTTCCTGTCTCAGACTGATGGAGTCTCTGGTTTATGTGGCCCTTTTTTTCTCTTGGGCTCATATTTTCCTTATGTCTTTGGTGTTCTTCACTCTCCTTTGCTCCGGGTGGGTTGAGACAAACTGATGCATCTTAGATGGCCGCTTGTTATCTTTTAAAACCCCAGATGCCACACACCAAAGTGGTAACATTTTCTTATACTCTTTGTTATTCCAACTGACCCAGATGTCCCCTGAAACCGTGGTCCCCAGACTCCGCCCCTGCTACTCTATCCCTCAAAGTGTTTGGTTGTATTCAGGAAACTTCCTATATTTTGGATTAGTCCAGTTGTGTTGACTTCCCCTGTATTGTGTATTGTCCTTCCCTTCACCTAAAATAATTCTTGTCTACTATCTAATTATGGGGCAGTTGCACTCTGTCCTATAGGGTCTCTATGTGTCGGAATCAACTCGATGGCAGTGGTTTTTTTTTTTGTTTTTTTTTTTTACTATCTAATTAGTGAACACCCCTCTCCTTCCCTCCCTTCCCACCCTCCTAGCCATCAAAGAATGTTTTCTTCGGTGTTTAAACCTTTTTTTGAGTTCTTATAATCATGGTCTCACACAATATTTGTCCTTTTTGTGACTGACAAATTTCACTCGGCATAATGCCTTCCAGATTCCTCCATGTTATGAGATGCTTCACAGATTCGTTGTTATTCTTTATCATTGCACAGCATTCCATTGTGTGAATATACCATAATTTTGTTTATCCATTCACCGTTGATGGGCACCTTGGTTGTTTCCATCATTTGCTATTGTAAACAGTGCTGCAATGAACATGGGTGTGCATGTATCTATTTGTGTGAGGGCTCTTATTTCTCTAGGATATATTCCAAGGAATGGGATTGCTGGATCATATGGTAGTTCTATTTCTAGCTTTTTAAGGAAGTGGCAAATCGATTTCCAAAGTGGTTGTACCATTTTACATTTCCACCAGCAGTGTATAAGTGTTCCAGTCTCTCCACAACCTCCCCAACATTCATTATATTGTGTTTTTTGGATTAATGCCAGCCTTGTTGGGGTGAGATGGTATCTTAGTGTAGCTTTGATTTGCATTTCCCTAATGGCTAATGACTAATGATTGTGAGCACTTCCTCATGTATCTCAACCAGAGGGATTTTGATTCAAGAAATGATTGCACAAATGATTCAACAGCAGGAGATGGTGAAGCCACACTGGGCTTAGTGACAGCATGAAGCTGCTATTACCACTAGGGCTGGAGGGACACAGGGAGGAGGTGGTGTTATCAATGCCCAAAAGCTGGGGCTGTCCAGGAGGATCTGGGACCATGGCAGGGGCTGTCCAGGAGGGGCTGAACCAGGACGGAGATGCTGTACTGTGGAAAACGCTCTCTGAAGTCAGGGGGATGGGGTAGGATGGGCAGGAGGAGGGGTCTGGGGACACTCTAGTCCTCTCTTTGTCTCACTATCAAATCTCCTGCCAGTGTCTGTTTTTGGCCAACCTTAGCAGGAAGTTGACCAGTGTGCACTGGAACCTGGGAAATATAGTTTGCAGAAGAAGGGTGGGGATGGATCTAATATCAAACAGGCAAACGAGCCATACAGGCCATTGCCTGGTTTGCCTTGGGAACCCCAGCACACAAAAGTTGCTTTATAAACAGGAAGAAGGACGGGAGGTTGGGCAAAGGCAGGCAGACACCAAAGTCCATGTTCTTAACCCAGTGAGAGCAGCCCCAAACGTCTGCAGAATCCAGGGAGATTACATGAAAGAATGGAGTAAACCGGTTGTAGGGAGTGGTGACAATTGTGTCAAGCTGGAGAATGCACACTCTGTCTAAACAGGGCAGCCCCTACAAAACCACAGCCAACTTCTGCCAAGCAAGAATGAGGGATTCAGCGTCATCAGATCTGCTGACTTTTCAGGAAGGACAGAAGTTTTCAGGAGACACGGGAAATTCTGATTTTCAAATGAAATCTACCACTTTTAAATGTTGGCAAATAAATCAAATCCAGATGAGGCCAGGACATCTTGTTGGGCCAGAAAGCAAAGAAGTCATCAAAGACTAAGTGGCGTCATTAGCCTGTCAGACACACAGGAGCAGTTGGGGGGGCTCCCACTTGCTCAAGTTGGGTCATCTTTAAGTATCAAAAAGAATGACAGGTGGTATCCTAAAATGGATCCTGGAACAGAAGGAGGAAATTAGTGGAAAAACTATTAAAATCTAAAGAAAGTGTGGAGTTTTGTTAATAGTAATACGTCAATGATGATTTCTCAGTTTTGTCAAATGTACCATAGTAACGTAAGATCTTAACAACAGAGAAACTGAATGAGGGAACTCTACTGTCTTTGCAACTTTCCTGAAGTCTAAAATTATTCCAAATAAATAGTTTATTTTTTTAAAAAAATGAATGCCATTGAACGAAATATCTTACATCCATTTTTTTTTAATCAAAGAGTTCATAATGATAGTCCAAAAAGGGAAAACCAAAAAAAGAAAGACAAAATTAATTTGTCACCATTGGAGGCAGGCATTGCATCAAATCCTTAGTTTAAAAAGCAACAATTAAAGGGAAATAATTTTGGGGGGCACTAGTCAGTGAGGTAAAGCTCATCTCTATAGAAGAATGTCAGCGCATAAACATAGAAGGAAGGATGACATTAGCATTTTGTAACCTGAGTGAAATAATTGATTCAGGCAATGATCAGCAACAGATGCTGAAAACATGAGGTCAAAGATTCAAAGGGACTGGATATTCTCAAGGTGCCAAGTAATCAATAGAGAACGTACTGGTTGTGAGAGAAGAAACAACTTTATAGTGGAGGAATCAGGTTGTCACCACCTGAGCCAGCAGATCAGTCCGTGTTACACAAACGACTCAACTAGTCATTGCGTGCCTTCTGGTATGATGCAATAGAACGCTCACCATGCTAGCTGTGAAGAATTCTTACCAAAAATAGCCAAAATCTGAACCAAATCTTTAGATGTAGCTTCTCGTTTACGGGAATAAAGGAGATAGAGGAACAAGTTAAAACACACCAGGAGGAAGCAATCAGACAAAGCCAGAAAGTAGAACATTCTACAAGACAATTGACCTAGTTTCTTTAGCAAGTCAGTGACATGGAAAAAAGGGTGGAGGAAGCAAAAGGGGAAATACTGTAGATTTAAAGAGACTTAAGAGATAGGCTCAAAGGAATTTTTTGGATCCTGATTGGGTCCCCAAAACCAAACCAAACTCCTTGCCATTGAGTTGATTCTGAATTATAAAAGACATTTTGAGGACAGTTAGGGAAATGTGGATATGACCAGGAACTGGATGCTAACAGGATTTGAGGCTTATTTTGTTTGGTGTGATAATGGTATTGGCTGAGTAAAGAAGCGTCCTTATTTTTTAAGAATGAATATTGAAATATCCGGGAATGAAATGTCATGTTGACTGTAAATATTTTTAAATACTTCCACCAAAAAAAAAAAAAAAAGATGAAGCAAATGTGGCAAAATATTCACGATTGTTATATTTAAGTGATACATACTTTGATGTTCATTATGTGATTCTCTCTACTTTTCTATATGCTTGAAATAATTCATAATAAAGAACAAAAAACAAGTGCAGGCTAAACAAGCACTCATGTGTTACACAAATAATTATTGACCACTTATTATGTGCCAGACACAGATCCAGGCATTGGGTTATAGCCACTGAATAAAAAAGACAAAAGTCCTTGCCTTCCAGAAATTACGTCCAATTGGAGAAGGAAGAGAATCAACAAACCAAACAATGTCGAGAGATGATAAGTGCTATGGAGAAAAATAAAGGTAAGAAGAAGGGAGTGCTGGGGCAGAGATTGCTATTTTATGTGGGATAATCAAGGAAGACCTCTCTGAGGGGATGGCATTTGAGCAGAGATATAAAACAAGTGAGAAAAATAGTCTTTGGGATATCTGGTAAAGGAACCTTCCAAGGTTCAAGGCAGGGGGAGATAGCAAGTGCAAAGGTCCTGGGATAGGAGCATGCTTGGTATGTTCAAGAACCATCAAGGAAGTCAGTGCGGGTGGCATGGAATGATCAAGGGGAAATGGTAGGACACGAGCTCAGAGAGTTGGAGAAGTTGGAGGGTTGCAGATGATGGGGAAACTTACTGGCCATTTCAGCTCTTATTCTGAGGGAGATGGGAAAGAATAGAGGACAGATGTGACCTGACTTAGTTTTTAAAAAGTTATTACTATGGAAATTTTAAAATATGCAAATGTAGAGAAAACAGTACAAGGAACACTTGAGTATTCATTATGTAATTTCAACATTATCAAGTGATAGCCAATCTCATTTCATCTATGCCCAGAAACCCAGTGCTGTCGAGTCGATTCCAACTCATAGCGACCGTTTCATCTATATCCCATTATAATAGATTGCTTTGAAGCAAATCCCAGACATCTTATCATTTTAACTTTAAATATTTCTGTATTTCCTTTAAAGTATAGGGTATCTTTTTAAAAACTCACAAAAAATCATTGTCACGCCTAGAAATTAGCAGTAACTCCTTAATATCATAAAATATCCATTTGTGTTCAAAGGCTCCAATTGTCTTATCAACATTTTTCATAGAGTTTGTATGAATCAGCACTCATATAAGATTCATGGATTGCAATTGGCTGAAATAGGTCTTAAGTCTTTTTTAATCTCTGGGTTTCCCTTCTATCTCTACTTGTTTCTTTCAGTTTTTCTGTTGAAGAAACTGGGTCATTTGTCCTGTAGAGTTTCCCACCCTCTGGATTTTGCTGATTACATCACCATGGTGTCATTTAACATGTCCCTCTATTCCCCTGAATTTCTTGCAACTTGGTTGTTAAATCTAGAGACCTGATCAAATTCAGGTTCACTTTTTTTTCCTTTTGGAAAGAGTATGTCATAGATAACGTCATCAGGATGTATACAACGTCTGGTTGTCTGTTATCTCATTACATTAACAGCCACGAGTGATCATTGCCTAGATCCATTAATTCATTAGAATTTGCAAAGTATTGATATTTTCTTTTTCCTTCTTTCATTAGCTGAAATATATCTATAATGAAAAATTTCCCCATATCAACTATTTGGTTACCCTGAGGTTCCATTTTTATAGGACAGGCAGTATATGTGGTTGATTCTCTTCCTTTATTTACAAGTTTTCAAAATACTGAATTAATTTCCTAGTATATTAGTTATCTGTTGCCACGTAATAAATTACTGCACTTAGGGGCTTAAAACAATATACACTTATTGTATCACGGTTTCTGTGGATCAGAAATCCAGGCACGCTTAGCTGGGTCCTCTGCTTTATGATCTCTTATGAGGTGCAATCAAGGTGTCAGCCAGGGCTTGGGTCTCATCTAAAGGCTCGACTGGGGAAAGGTTCAATTCTAAGATCACATATATGGCTGTTGACAGAATTCATTTCTCTAGAGTCATTGAACTGAGGGCCTCAATTCCTCTCTGGCCGTTGGCCAGAAGCCACCCACAGTTCCTTGCCATGTGGGCCCCCCAGCATGGCAACTTGCTTCCTCAAAGCCAGCAAAGGAGAGAGTGCTAGCAAGATGGCAGCCACAATCTTACATAGCTTAATCACAGCCCATCATCTTTGTCATATTCTATGGATTATAAGCAAGTAGCTACATCAGCCCACACTCAAGGGGACAGGATTACACAAGGGTGTTAACACTAGGAGGCCAGAAGCATGGGGTAGAGCGCAACTTTGAGTCTGCCTGCTCCACCCATATCCCCCAAAGGTGACTGAGGAATTTTGTTTTTGTTTGTTGAATATGACATGTTAAAGAAAAGGATGATTCTGGCTGCTGTGTGGAGAATATAAGCCAGGGAAGCATGAATGGAAACAAACTGGCCTGCTGTAAGCATCCTCAGCGCTTCATTGTTTGACAACATCAATACTAAACATTTCGATATGACCAAAACACAAAACAAAACTCATTGCAATCCAGTTGATTCTGACCCATGGCGACCCCATGTGTTACAGAGTAGAACTGCTCCATAGGGTTTTCTTGGGTTTAATCTTTACAGAAGCAGATTTCCAAGTCTTTCTTTCATGGCATCACTGGGTGGGTTTGAACTGCCAAACTTTAGGCTAGTAGTCAAACACAAACTGCACCACCCAGAGACTTCTTCAATACGACCAAAACCTCATAAATGAAGTGAAAAGGCAAGAAACAGGCTAAGAGAAAACAACAGACAACAGGTTCCATCTTCAGAATGTGCAACTAGATAGGGAATCTGTGTGCCTCCATTTCCTCTGTTGTAAAATGGGGATAATAGTACCTATCTCACTGGGCTGCTGTGACGGTTAGCATATACATAACGTTGTTAGAAGAAGAATCGATGCCTTTGAATTATGGTGTTGGTGAAGAATATTGAATATGCCATGGGCTGCCTGAAAACTAACAAATCTGTCTCAGAAGTACAGCCAGAATACTCTTGAGAAGCAAGGACGGCAGGACTTCATCTCACACATTTTGGGCATGTTATCAGGAGGGACCAACCCCTGGAGACAGACATCGTGCTTGGTAAAGTAGATGGTCAGTGAAAGAGAGGAAGACCCTCAACGAGATGGATTGACACGGTGGCTGCTAGAATGAGCTCAAGCATAACAATTGCGAGGGTGGTGCAGGACATTCTGTTGTACACAGGGTTGCTGTGAGTCGGAACCTACTCAACGCCACCTAACAACAATATAAAAATGTTTAGGACACTGCCTGGCACAATAAGTGCTATATAAGTGTAAGCAGTTGCTCTTGTTGAAGTCATTATTATTATTATTATTATTATTATTATTATTATTATTATTATTATTATTATTATTATTATTATTATTAATGATGTGATTAAACTGTAATTTTTAAGGCCCCATCATGTTGACTTTTTTAAGGCTGCCTGGCCTTTTCTAGCCCACACTAGCTAGAAAGGTTTTATTTTTCAGTGACTGAGACAAAAAAAAATTTTTTTTTTTTTTTGAGACAAATGAAGGTTTCCTATTTTCCTTGCCAAAGTGGTCTGGTTATTTCCAGCCACTTACGTAGCAATTAAATAGCTTCAAAAGTGAATCTTACTCTGTCATGGGTTGAATTGTGTCCCCCCAAAAATGTGTGTATCAACTTCATTAGGCCTTGATTCCCAGTATTGTATGGTTGTCCTCCATTTTGTGATTATAATTTTATGTTGAGAGGATTAGGTCATTCAGGTCACCTCCGTGATCCAAGGTAAAGGGAGCTTTCCTGGGGTGTGGCCTCCACCACCTTTTATCTCTCAAGAAATGAAAAGAAAAGGAAGCAAGCAGAGAGTCAGGGACCTCATACCACCAAGAAAGCAGCATCAGGAGCAGAGCTCATTCTTTAGACGTGGGGTTCCTGCTCCTGAGAAGCTCCTCGACCACGGGAAGACTGAGGACAAGGACCTTTTTCCAGAGCTGATAGAGAAAGCCTTCCCTGGAGCCGACACCCTGAATTTGAACTTGTAACCTACTAAACCAAAACCAAACCAAACCCACTGCCGTCGAGTCGATTCCGACTCACTAGACTGTAAGAAAATAAATTTCTCTTTGTTAAAGCCATCCACTTGTGGTATTTCTGTTATGGCAGCACTAGATGACTAAGACATACTCATTAACACCCAAATGTCTGGGAAGACTTAGTTCTACCATGAGGCCCCTCCTACTCTTTTTAAAAGTATGATATTCTAAAAAATGAAGCCCATTATAAAAAGAGAAGGTAAATATTGTTTATTAGTTGTTGTTGTTTTAGTTTTTAATTACATAAGTGACATATGAACATACCCAAACCTGTTGCTGTTGAGTAGAGTCCAATTCACAGTGATCCCATAGGACAGAGAACTGCCCCATCGTGTTTCCAAGAAGCGACTGGTAGATTCAAATAGCCAACCTCTTGGTTAACAGCTGAGCTCTTAACCACTGTTTCATTAGTCCTTTAAAAAGTTATAACTAAGAATAAAATTATTTTTGACCACCATCCCCAACCTTGTTCCTTTCTTTTCTTTCTAGAGGTAACCAATGTTGACAATTTGGTATGTATATATTTTTTATCCTTCTAGAACTTTGTCTCTGCATTTATCTAAACACTTATGTACTCATTAAAATATTTTCTATTGTTTTAGAGACTTTTTCATGCAAATGATGTTATATTACAGGCATTGTTATGCAACTTGCTTTTTCTCTCACACCACACACCTGATCCCTCAGCAAATTATGTCAGCTCTTCCTGCAAAATATACCCAGAACCTGACCACCTCTCACTGTCTCCATGGCTTCCACACCAGTCCAAACCACCATCACCAGAGCCTCCTAACTGCTCCACCTCCCCGCCCCTCCCCATCTCTTTCCCTTGCCACCCTATGATCCACTGGCAACAGGTCTTACAGGGTGAGTCTTTTAAAATCTCAGTCAGATTATATCACCCCAGACCCTCTAAACCACCCTCGCTCCCATCTCACTATAACTCAAGGCCAAAGTTCCTACAAGGACCTACAAAGCCCTCCCTTCCATGCTTTGATCCTCACCCTCTATTACCTCCCCGAACCCCTGCCCCTTCCTATTCTTTTCTCCTTGTTCATTTCTGCCTCAGCCACGCGGGCCTCCTTACTGCTCCTCAAACACGTCTGACACGTTCCCTACCTCAGGGCCTTTGCATTTGTTGTTTCCTCTGCCGGTACACTCTTCCCCCAGATACCTATCTGCAAGGCCGGCTTCCTCATCTCCCTTAGGTCTTCGCTCATGTGACCTTCTCAGACCACCCTACTTTCAACCTTCCCTCCACTTCCTTGACCTACATTCTTTTGTTTCCATAGCAGTTATTACCATCTAGTAGATTCTTTATGCTACTTATTTGTTTATTCTCTGCCTTTCCTCACTGAATGTAAATTCCTCCACAAGGGCAGGAATTTCTGTCCTGCTCACTGGTGTATCTCTAGGATCTAAAACATATCAGTGTTCAATAATATTTTTGAAATGAATGAATGAGAGGCATGTGCCTGTGGACCTTCCATATTGGTCTGTTCGGCCCTATTTCAGCCTTTTTAGCTGTGGATTGGATACTGTCGTTCCTTCCGCCTCCCTCCCCCACGTGTTTATGAAGTTCTCAGCATTTAGTACAGCATTAGAGCATTTTAAGATCTTCAACCTGGCCTTTCTGAAGATTCCCGGATGTAACTGAAAACCTCAATAGCAAAGGCACAACATCTGTGTCCAGATCTTGCTCTTCCACAGGTCAAGGCCCCAGGACCTGATTACATTTTTCACCTGGGCAGTGGGGGGGAAGGATGGAAAGGTATGTGTTCTGAGTGGCTAGGTGAGCCCTGAGCGCCAGCCTGGCTGCGCCCTGTGTGACCTGGGGCTCTGTGGTTGGATTTCTGAGAACAAAGTAAAAACTGCCAGGCTTGGCAGAGCCTGAAGGCTTTTGTGGCAGCCTGGCCAGGCTACAGGGAAAGGCCAAGCCGAGGTGGTCTGGGCATCCTGGGGACGGAGGCCCCACACGCAAACGCCGGTGAGGCGGAAACGAGAGGGCTGGCTGAGTGTGAGACTCTGCTCGCACCAGGGAACTGACGATTATGGGGGAACCCCAGAGCCCATTTAGCGCCAAGCTCCAACCCACCACCAAGGCCAAGCAGGAATGGAAACCCAGCATAGCCACATCTCCTGATTGTCCATTTTCCAGAGAATCAGAAATTTGATTTTTATGCAATATTCCCAGATTTTTAAACATTGGTTCAAAAATTTTTAAAAATACCATGTGGTGGGACAAAACATGTTTGGAAACTGGAAAAAAGGGGATGTCCCCTCCCCCACCAACACGCATCAATCCAGGGATGCCGGTTTGTGACCTCCGAGGTTCACCAAAGCATCTAAGAACATGGACTTGGTTTCCAGAAAGACCTGGCTTTACAGCCAGCAAGCTGTTTGACCTGGGCAAGATCCTAGGTAACTCCAAGTCTAGTTTTTTTATCTGTAAAATGGGGAAAACAATAGAACTCGCCTCAGGAGGCTGTTTGGGAGGATAAAGGAGACAGCACTGGCCTGTGTACGGTTCAATAGATGTTTGTCCAACAGTCATAGTAGAGTAATGGAAGAGCAACAGGGGAGCAACTCAGGGCGACTCCATGTGTACCAGAGCAGAATTATGGTCCGTAGAGTTTTCAGTGTCTCATTTTTAGAAGTAGATAGCCAGGCCTTTCCTCTAAGGCACCTATGTGTAGTCTAGAACCTACAGCCTGTCCTCTGCTTAAGCACATTCAGGGTTTAAGGAGCTTCTCGAGATAGTCATTCAGCTTGTCAATATCTCTGTCCAAATGTGTCACTCTAAACTTAACTACAACGGTTGGTGGGATTATTTTCTCCCTTGATCGGCACCCTGAATCTTCATTCATGCTGCCTGGGTTGATACTAACTTTGGGGAACAGCATGTCACACACTCGGCCCACTCTCCTTGCAGACATCTTAAATGCCTAACTTGTAAGCTATGCCTGACTTGCCCTTCCCTTCCTTTGGGCCCCTGCCCAAAGCCAGGGCTTCCTATTTCATACTTACAGAGTTGCTTGTTTGAGCCTACCTGTAGGAGCTTACATTTGCTCTTGTTGTAATGTTGTCTTCTTAGTTTGGGGCTTGACATTCCAGTCTGTCGAGCTTCTATAAACAAATGTATTAGTTGTCCCTCCTGACTTCCTTCTTTTGCAGCTTGGAGAACATTTTCTCCAGAATCAGGAGTCTTTTGGTTGCGAGCAACAGAAACTCCAACCCAAAATGGCTTATGAAAAAAGGAAACTTACAGGCTCATGTACTTGAAATGTCTAAGAATAGGTTGCTTATAGGCTTCAGATATGGCTTGATATGGGTCAAATAATGATACCAGGACCTGGTTTCTCTCTGTCATCTTTCTGGGTGTATCCCACTCAAGCTCTTACAACCTATTCCTAGCTGCAGCTCCACATTTGAACAACTCTGAGGCCAGCGGGACTCCCTGAGAACTCAAAGATAAAATCTCTTCATGAGCCTTCATTGATAATGGTTAATCTGACTTGGGCCATATGCCCTCCCCTGAACTAATCAATCTCCCAAGAGGAATACAATGTGCTGATTGCTAGGCCTGGGCCCTATTAACCCTGACGGGGGTGGTGGTGAATGGAATCAACACTCCCAGGATCATACGGACTGAGGATGAGGACGTGAAGGTTAGCTCCGAGTTAAATCAGGCACTATCACCTAAAGTAGAATGAATGGCTACTCAGTGCTGCCTCCTCCCCAAAATGAGGAATAGTCATCTCGTCCTTTACGCAGTTAATTGTTTAAAATGGTGTTTATAAAGGTCAATACAGCTTCAACATCTAACACCCCATTGACTGCCAAGGTTGGCTTGGCTGGTCTTGGATCCCCTTTCAAATCTCATCATCTCCTGAAATTGCACAAACCTGATCAAAGAAAGCAGGAGGACAGTTCTTCCACAACAGTATAAAAATACTCAATAGGGGTTGGGTGTTTTTTTTTTTTTTTTTTTTTGGCCTTCACAGGCTTCCCAAGCTAGTCATGAACCCATCCAAACACAAATTCAGCCCAAGTGTCTTGATCTAGGAAAATACTTTTTTTTCTTTTGGCCAAATGATCTATCGTTCTAAACACCTGGCTAAAGTCCACGTGGACGCCCCCTAATATCCTTCAGACTAGAATCTATCAAAAAAGGGAAAGAAGCTAGTTCACTCTTCTAGAGCCAACCCAACGTAGACTAAACACACTCTGAGTTCACAATTGCTTAATAAATACCTTAAAATGTGTCAGCCTAACGCCAACCAGTCTGTAGCTCCTAGACAGCCCCAAAGCTCCAACTCCTCCATGTTAGAGATCATGACACGCAAGAAAAATATGTTGTTCGTGCAAAGGTGCCCAGTGCTACAGGGCAGGCACTCTGATAATGCTCAACCACAGAGCCTGGCCTGTTTTATATGATCCAAAAGAAGAACTCTCAAAGCTCCACTAACATGGCTTGGGTGGAACCATATGAAACTGCCATTTTGTCATTTCGTAGGAAAAAATAGGCAAATGTCAACAATTTCATAGGGTCACAATTGAATATATTAAGGCAGCAATTTTCAAAGTGTGTTTCATGGATTCCTGGAGGTCCTCGATATCCTTTCAAGAGGTACACAATGTCAAAATTACTTTTATAATACTAAGATATTATTTAGGGTCCCTGGGTAGTGCAAGGGGCCCTGTGGCACAGCGATTAAGCACTCAGCTGTTAACTGAAAGGTTGGTAGTTCAAACTCATCAGCTGCTCCTCAGGAGAAAGATGTGGCAGTCTGCTTCTGTAAAGATGACTGCCTCGGAAACCCTGTGGGGCAGTTCTACTCTGTCCTACAGGGTCACCATGAGTCGGAATCAACTCAACTGCAACAGGTTTAAAATGTGGTGCCAATGATTAGTAAGCACTCAGCTACTAGCGGAAAGGTTGGTGGTTCAAACCCACCCAGAGGCACCTCAGAAGAAGGGCCTGGTGATCTGCTTCTGAAAGGCCATAGCCTTGAAAACCCTGTGCAACACAGTTCTACTCTGCCCACCATGATGGCAACAGGCTTGGTTTGGGTTTTGATATGACGTTATTTGTCTTTTTCAACAAGTGGACATAGGCAGTGACGGTATAAAGCAATGGTGAGTACAACTATACGAAGCTGGAGTTCTTTCACTTTCTTCAATCAAAACCAACGTATTACAATTGACTGAATACAGAAGCAGATACGAGAATCTACTTGTCTTTTTTTTATTAAGCCAGACATTAAAACTATTCTCAAAAATGTTAAACAATACCATTCATTTTTTTGTTTGAGAAGTATTTTTCATAAAAGCACTTTATTTATGTTAACTTTTAATGGTTTTATTACTGTTATATTTTAATGAATTAATACATATTTGAAAGTTCCATTTTAGTTTCTAATATGGTAAGTATCAATAGACCTAAACCATGCAAGCAAAAACTTTCTGGGATCTTCAACTATTTTTAAAAATACAAAGGAGCCCTGAGACTAAAAACTTTATGAACTCCTTTATTGGGGAAATCTATGGAGAAATCTACATGAAATAAGGTGAAAACAATCAGAACAATAAGAAAACATGTAAGACTAGGGAGATGGCACTGAGGCTGGAGACCACAATGTTTTTTAGAAAGAGTGATTTTTTTTTAATATAGAAAAATACAAAGACTAATGCAGGGCCTTACCACCCACAAGTAAAAGTTGTAAACATTTTATAACATTTGCATTTAGTCTTTTCTTAAAATTAATTAATTACTAAACCTTCCAGCTAAAATTAGAATCTCTTTGGTTGCCATCCCGTCTCTGAACTCCACAGTCAACCACTACCATGAATTCCAGTGGTTTTCATCCAGGGTATGTATTTATAAATTCCTTTCAGTATATATAATTATTTTATGTGTTTTGAAACATTTCCACAAAATAATTCATAATGTACAAATTAGTCTGCTGCAAGTAAGCACACAGGCTCTGGATTAAGACTGCCTAGATTCAAAGTCTAGTTCTCACACTTCTTGGCTGTGTGACCTTGGGCAAGTTCCTCAACCTCTCTGTGCCACCATTTCCTCATACCTGCCCCACAGGGTTGTTGTGAGTTTTAATACATGCCAAGTGCCTAGAACAGGGCCTAGCACAGAGTACGCAGTAAAAATGTTTGTTCTTATTATTATTCCTATTCTCTTGCTTTTATCACTTGGGATTGAGAAGTCTATGAACATTCATATACACAGATGGGATATGTTCTTAAGTATTGCATAGTAGTCTGTCAAACTAACATTCCACATTTTATTTTACTATTTCTCTATTACAAATGATGGCAGTGATAAATTTTCTTCTACTCGTAAAGGTTCATAAATTTGTAGTGTCAAAAATCTTCCTGTTTGACTAGTTTTCTCTAGAAGGGCTCAGCCTCCCAACGGCAAACTCACCCTTTCAGAGGTGGATTCAGCCACCCAAAGGTGGGTTCAGCCTCCCAGAGGGGGAACTCGGCCTTCTGGTCGTAAATTCAGTCTCTACAGTAGGAAGAACGATGAGCTCCCAAATACGTCTATGTTCTAAACCCCAGAACCTGTGAATACGTTAGGTTACATGGCAAAGTGGAATTAAAGTTACTAATCAATTGACCTTGAGATGGGGAGGTTTTCCTGGCTTATCAGGGTGGGCCCAATGGCAAGAGTCCTTATCAGTGGAAGGTAGACGAGAGAGAATCAGGGTGATGGCAGCACTGACTTTGAAGATAGAGGAGGAGCCACAAACCAAGGACTGCAGGCTGCCTCTATAAACTGGAAAAGGCGAGAAAACAGATTCTCCCCTAGAGCCTCCAGAAGGAGCACAGCCTTGCCGACCCATTGTAGGACTTCTGACCTCCAGAACTGTTGCGTTATTAGTTGCCGTCGAGTCGGTTCCAACTCGTGGCAACCACATGTGTGCAGAGTGGAAGTGCTCCACAGGGTTTTCAATGACTGTGACCTTTTGAAGGAGCCCCGGTGGCACAGTGATTAAGCACTCAGCTGTTAACCGAAAGGTCAGCAGTTTGCACCCACTAGCCACTCCACGGGAGAAAGATGTGCCAGTCTGTTTCCGAACAACCTTGGAAATCTTATGGGGGCAGTTCTACCTTATCCTACAGGGTTACTATGAGTCGGGAACAACTCCACGGCAATGGGAATGACCTTCTGAAAGCAGATTCCCAAGTGCCTCTAGGTGGGTTCAAATCACCAACATTTCAGCTAGAAGTAGACTGCTTAACCATTCATGCCACCCAGGGACTCCTCCAGAGCTGTGAGAGAATAAATCTGGGTTGTTTTAAGCCACTATGTTTGTAGTCATTTGTTACAGCAGCTGTAGGAACCTAATACAGCCTAGGAGGGGCAGGCTCAGACACTGGGGCTTTGCCATGCACATGTGAGATGAAGAGCCATGTGTTAGGGATGTGGGCAAGGAAGTGGTTGAAATGACAGACTTGGAACCTCAGCTGGGTGGGAAGAGAAGGCAGAAGGGAGGGAAGAAGTGGAGAGATTAGAAGATGCAGGAGGGCGAGGGCCTGGCAAAGCGCGTGAGGACAAAAAGCAGATGCACTGGGTGTCCCTGAGTGGGGGAACCAGAGGCCCAACCACCAGGTGGGCTGTTTGAATTTCCAGTTCGGAGGTGGGGCCCTAGTTCAGGGGATGACAGCGATCCAGGGAGTGGCCTCGGAGTGGGTGGCTGAGGCCTAGGGAAGAAGTCACTGGGAAAGCTGAGATGAGAGAATTCAGAGGTCAGGGCGGGGTGCAGGGACATTGCTGGGGAAATCAGCTGCCTCTGCTGAGCTCCCTAAAATTCCCCACTTGCCCAAAAGATAATCCGTGCCTGCGGGGGTGTGAGTGTCAGGGGGTGCGGTTGTACAGGTGCTGATATGTTTGCATGAGGGGGACATGTACACGTGTGGGTGAGATAAAGTGTTCATATATGTGGTATGTATGTGTAGGAGGAAGGTGGGGGACATGTTTGGGAGGCGTCTGTGTGTACACATTTGTAGCACGCGTACGTTTGTGTGGAGGGAGAATGGGGTGTGTGTGCACATGGGGGACACGTGTTGGGGGCTCATGGGCAGTGCTGTGTGTAGGTATTTGTAGCATGTGGAGGTATGTGTGGAGGGAGAACGGGATGTGTGTACAGGTGGAGGGTGTTATGTGGACATGGCATGTGCGTATGAGTGAGTGTGGGGGCTGAGGATGAGTAAGGGGCCCCGAGGCCGCTGACTGCAGGCGCCCAGGCAGTGGGGACCCGCCGCCGCGGCGCCCGACAAGCTCCGCCAGGGCGCTCCGGGGCTTCCCCGTCGCCGCGCCGCCCTCCTGCCCCCGCCGGCTCCCGCCCTCCGCCCGCCCTTCCCCCTGCCGGCGTTCGCTCCCAGCCCGACGCCAGAGCCACTCGGCAGCCGCCGCTTCCCCCTCCGGACGTCGCCGCCGCCGCCCTCAGCGCGCATCCGAGCCGCCCCGAGCCGCCACCGAAAGCAGGTACGACAGCGACCCTGGCGCGCGCGGCGGGGCGGACGTCCGGCAGCCCGCCCGCGCCCCGCACCAGGGCGCCCGCCCGAAGCCCCGCGTCCCCGAGCCCGGCGGGCCGTCCTTCGGCTCGCTCCCTCCCGCCACTGTCCCGGCCTCAGTTTCCCACGGGAGGGCGCCTGGGTGCTGGTCTGTGGCGCTGCGCTGGCGGCACTGCTGGGGCCCAGCCGTGGGGCTGAGCCGTCCGGGGTCGAGGGTCAGGACTGTAAGGGTGGGGGGCGGGGCGAGGGCCCTAGGGGAGTCGGGACGGCAGAGAGGGCTGCACAGTCCTTGGCATGGAGAAGGTGGAGTGAGATATTGGTTGAGATGACGATATCGAAGCTTGAGAGCGTGTACTACGTGCTAGGCGCCGTGAAGCCTGACACTGTATTCAAAATACCTGATTTGACCCACGCAACATCCCTGTCAGGTGGGATCTTTTGGTATTCCCATTTTACAGAAGCGAAAACTGAGGTTACTAGGGGTGGGAAAGCTTCCCTCGGTCCCAGGCAATAGTTGCTGAGCACAGATTTGAAGCCAGCCAGTCTGACCCCAGAGCTTACCTCTGAGCCTTCTCTGTCAGCCCCACGCCGGGGAACTTGGATTTGGTCACTAAATGCCCCCCTTTGGTGCTGGGGAGGAGGCCAGATCTGAACCCCCTTCAGCCTATCCCCCTGAAGGTTCTGTAGTTCGTCCAGAGAATGTCCTATGGCTTAGGTGTGCTGGGGGAGAGGAGGAGGTTGGGAACAGGGTGTTTGGAGAAAGAAACTGAGGCACTGAGAGCATCTCCCATCCACATTAGGTACAACAGCTTCCCCCGCCACCATCACTAGGTTGTGGAGGCAGAACAGCCAAGCCTGGCATTGTCCCCCAGCAGTCTGGCCCTCAGAGGAGGGGGAGGGTGTTTTTTCTGAATGCTCCCCACAGTCTAAGGATTTCTGTGGCCCCGACCTCCATGAATGACCCAACCTACCTGCCCACTGAATTGTTTAAGTACATGAGGACTACCTGGATCTGTTCTGCTTTTTAAAAGTGAGAACAGTATAGAGGACACTTAATTCCCCTATGTCTATAACCTTCCAGATGTAACCATCTTCATAATTTGGGGTGCTCCTTCTAGATCCTTCCCTACACTTATACAGTCATAGTATATGTACCCATAGGACATATGTAAAATACATACTATTGTAATGGGTGGGTGTTTTAATAGAAATGGTATCATCCCTTCATATCATTCTGAAACTTGCCCCTCCCCGTTATCATTTCTTTGTGAGTTATCCGTTTTGCTGCCTTTAAATCTAGCCTAGTTATTTTAACTGCTGCATAGTTTCCCCCCGCCCCCAGTTATGCCTACTGATGGGCAGTTAGGCTGTTAAATTTTTGTGGACTGGTTTTTATTTCAACTTCTTCTGTAAGTTAACATCTCAGGCTTAAGTAAGGTTTCCTTTTCTTTGTCCTAAACTTACTTCCAGGATTTGGATTTGAAAGACAAGACTCCCCCTCCCCCATTGCACACACACATACCCAAGTGCACACACACCTATCCACACATGAACGTGCACATGCACATGTGTGTGCATATTTACATACACATACACACGCGTTCACTGGCATATACATGGGTAAACACACAGGCATACACATGTGTAAACACACAGGCATACACATATGGGCATGTGCACACACGTACACACATGCACACCCATACACATTTATATGTACACACAGACATACAAATGCATGGGGCACCCACATGCACACAGATCTATGCACACTTGTATGAAGACACACATACACATGTATACAAAGCATTGGCATGCATACATACACATGTATACAAAGCAGTCAGATGCACACATACACATCTGTACACACGCATGGGCATGCGTGCACACACATACACATATACGTGCACATGCATGTTCACATGCCCACAAACACCCTGCTATCCTGTATGTGACAGAGGACAAACACCACACCCTCTATGGCTCCAGTCTCTGCTGATCTCAAAGGCCTGGGACACAGCCACACCACAAGCTCTGCCTGTCCAGGTCCCAGTGGGCAAAGGTGTTCTCTAGATGCCTTCCTTCCTCTCCCCCTCCAGAGGGAGTCGAGAACCACGTGCTTCAGGCTGGGGTGTCCAGAGTCCTATTTGTATACCACAGACTTCCCAGTCCAGGCTGTAGCTTAAGTTTCCCCAGGACGCACGATAGAGCCATCAAGAGTTTAGTGGAATGCCTGGTAACAGCTGGGTTGGTGCAACACTGCTGGGGGGCTAGACTCAGAGCCACTTCCATAACAAGCCCAGCCCCACCGCTTCCCAGCTCAGCTGAGCCGCTTCCCCTCTCTAAGCCACAGTTTTCACATTAGTGAAACGGAGATGATGATAATAGCTACTTCTCAAAGCTGTTGAGCTGATTCAGTGGGACCACGCAAACAACTCGTTTAGGGTATCGTCTGCACTTGGTAAGCAGGAAGTCTTGTCACTACCAGGCAGGTGAGACCCAGAGATGATCCTGGGGCAGGGGTGACACTCAGAGCCACTGTTTGGAACACTATTTAGGGACCCATTTACGGACCCCAAGTGCAGGCCAGTGAGTCTAAGAGCTAGGTGGGAGGGGAGGATGAGATTTCTGCTTCAGTGCTGAGCCCCGCTCACCATGGAGTCCAAAAAGTGCCACACGTGTTTACAAAGGGCAGGCTGTGTGCCTGGCCTTGAGGGAAGCTCTGCTGATGCAGAGACAAGGAGCCAAGGCCCCCACCCTGGAGATACATGAGACAGCAGAGATCTCAAGGGAGGCTTTTGTGAGGCTCGTAAACCACTGCTGTCAGTCAGTTCTGACTCAACACGACCCTGCGGGACAGAGAACTAACTGCTCATAGGGTTTCTGAGGCTGGAAATCATTACGAAAGCTGGCTGCCACATCTTTCTTCCACAAAGCAGCTGGTGGGTTTGAACCACCTGTTGGTTAGCAGCCGAGCACTTTAACCGCTGCCCCACCAGGGCTCCATGAGGTGCATCTCATTGGAGACCAAACCCACTGCTGTGGAGTCAGTTCTGATCAGAGCAACCCTATAGGACACAGTAAAACTGCCCTATAGGGTTTCCATGGAGCAGCTGCTGGATTCAAACTGCTGACCTTTTTGTTAGCAGCCAAGCTTTTAACCACTACGCCATGATTTTTTTTTTAAATGGGAGATTTCACATAAAACTCCATATTTCTGGATCCTCTTGAAAAGCCAGAAAAGCTGACAACTCCAGGCCCAACATTCACACAGAGCAACATTGAGCCGGAACTGGGTCATGGCTGCCCCCTTAGATGGAGCAGACACCCTCTAGGGCACCTCTGTCCCCACCTGGCCCACACCGCATTCAGAATGAAACTACCCCTCATTCATAAAGGGCTGTATAATATAAAAGCTAATAACACAGATTCCACAGCCAGACTCTGTATCCCAGCTCTGCCATACATTTGTTGTGTTGTCTCAGACAAGTTGCTTAGCCTCTCTGTGACTCTATTTCCCCATGTGTATAATGGGAATAATAACATCTGCCTCAAAGGGTTGTTTTGGATGTTAAATGAGTCAGTACATGTAAACCTCTTAAAACAGCGCTTGGTGTATTGTAAATACTAAGTGTTGACGATGCTGCTGCTGCTAATGACAATATTAGCTGCATGGTCCCTAACCAACCAAACCAAACCCACTGCCATCGAGTCAATTCTGACTCATAGTGACCCTATAGGACAGAATAGAACTGCCCCATAGAGTTTCCAAGGAGTGCCCGGTAGACTCGAACTGCCAAACTTTTGGTTAGCAGCCGTAGCACTTAACCACTACCCCACCAGCGTTTCCCATGGTCCCTACAGCAGTGCAATTTGTACTCCAAGCACAGTAAATGCTGTGGAAACAAAGATGAGGGAGAAAGGAAAGAAAGCAACACTTTGAACCCCTTCGACAAATAAGATGCTGCAATCCTAGATACTTCTGCCTACGGGCAGGAAAGGAACAATATTTTAAGGAAAGAGACAGAAAGGAAGGAGCTTCTAAGGTGGGTTTTGAAGGACGGAGAGGAGTTCTTCTGGAGCAATGGAATGAGAAGGGCATTCCATGCAGAGGAAGTAGCCTTTACAGAGACTTGGAGGCATGACCAAGTGGGGTGTGTTTAGGAAATGACAAGTAGTCCAGTGTGAATTTGAGTAGGAGGAAAGGCAGGAAGATGAATCTGAAAGGACAGGAAAGGACTTTGAGACCATGATGAGTCTTGAAGCAGGAAAGGAGACAAGCATTTCTTGAGCACCAATTGTGTGCCTGTGTTTTTACAATCACTACCCCTGTAGTTCTCATGATATCCTCGGGAATCATGCGATGCACATTTTATAAACAAGTTAGGTGGAGGCTCAGGGCAGGTAAGCTATTTGCCCAAGATGACATAGTGGATCAGTGACAAAGCTGGGGTCATACCCCAGATCCATCTGATTGTAAAGCCTGTGCACCCTCTCTGAGCCTCAGTTTTCTCACCTGTAGAGTGATTATTGTTCTTGTTTGGTGCCGTCGAGCCGCTTCTAACTCATAGCAACCCTATGTATAACAGAACAAAACGTTGCCCAGTCCTACGCCGTCCTCACAACTGTTGTTATGTTTGATTGTTGCAGCCACTGTGTCAATCCTCTCATTGAGGGTTTTCCTCCATTTCGCTGACCCTTTACTTTACCAAGCATGGTGTCCTTCTCCAGGGTCTGGTCCCTCCTGATAACATGTCCAAAGTACATGAGACAAAGTCTTACCATCCTTGCTTCTAAGGAGCATTCTGGCTTTACGGAAGCAGACTGCCACATCTTTCTCCCACAGAGAGGCTAGTGGGCTCAAACCACCTACCTTTTGATTAGCAGCTAAGTGTTTCACCACGGTGCCACCAGGGATCCTATTGTAAAGTGGGGAAAGTACTAATAATACGTGCTGCGTAGGTTTGTTGTGAAAATTCAGTAAGAGAATGAACACATAGCCCTAAGCATAGTACCTGGTACAAGACAAAAAAAAAAAAAAAATGTGCACCTAAATCTGAGCAATTGTTGTTTTTATTGGAATAAGGCCTAGTCTACTGGGTCTCAAAGTGTAGTCCCTAAATCAGCAGCATCGACATTACCTAGGAACCTATTAGAAATGCAAAATTAGAAATGCAAATTCTCAGGCCCTCTGAAGACCTGTGAATCTGAAACTGAGGTGGGGCCCAGCAATCTGTATCTTAACAAGCCCTCCAGGTGATTCTGATGCAAGCTCAAGTTTGAGAACCATGGCCTAGAAAAAAACTTTAAAGTGTGGTCTCCTCCAGCCACCTGTATCTATTTAACAGTAGAAGAAAGGGTGAGTGGTAAGAATGTTGTCCTTAGCAAAGACCCAAAGTAGATAGAGTATCTAAGACAAAAGCATGACCCCCTCAGCCCTGGAGACAGGAAGAAACCTTTTCATTACAGATAGGAAAGTTGCCAAGCATAGTGGAGTTCCCAGGGGTTATTAGTCTTTAGAACTTGCTCGCCTTCCTAGTCTTCCTAGTTTTGCACCTTGTGGGCCTGGAGCAAAATTCTGACTTCCAGACAACCTGTTTCTTATTGGAGGCTGCCCCAGGCATCTGAGCTCCCCCTGCCCTCCACCCCCAAAACCCCCTCCACTCCCCACCACACACAAAAGTTTGTTTCTAGAGGCCCCTCCATGCCTGGGGCCCTTGGCCCCCATGAAAACATGTGCCTGGGCACAAGTCTTGAACAGTGGGGAATGGGCCCGTGACTCTGCAGAGAGGACAACTAAGGAAGCCCCAGGTCAAGTGACAAGGAGGTCGGGGAGGATCACATCCTGCAGAGGACCTCCAGTCAAGAAGCAGTCCCTCTTCACATCCTCTTCAAAGCACTGACCAAGAGAGGGAAACTTATGGATAGAAGCAAGCCTTTAAGATTGCTAAGTCTGCCTACATAAAAATTTATATAGTTTACATGACCAAAAAAATACCATAAGCCAAGTACAGAGCAGTAAATTACTTAATAAGGTCCTTATAGCCCTAGTCTTTGTGACTCCTACACAATGATTGAGTGAAACTATGCAAATAAGGTATATGAAACCCATGATGGTTAAGGTTATGTGTCAACTGGGCTGGGCTATGATTTTCAGTGATTTGGGAGTTATGTAATGATATAATTTGGTAGTTAGGTAATGATGTAGTCATCTTCCATTTTGTGATCTGATGGTTGGTAAATCCAGAATCTGCAGGTCAGGCACAGGCTTATGTCCCAAGAACTGGAGGTCAGACAACAAGAAGAGTGCAGGGTTGAGAAAGAGAGCGAGTTTTGCCTCAACAGCCATTTATATACTGGAGGCAGGCCACACCCCCAAGGAAACTCCCCTTTCAACTGATTGGCTGTTCATATCAGATCACAAAATGGAAGATGATTACATAGTGTCTGCCAAACCACTGAGAATCATAGCCTAGTCAAGATGACACATAACAGTGACCATCACAGGTAGGAATACACAAAAGATGCAACAGTTCTTAACCTGGGGCCTGTTTACCTAAAGAGATTCAAATCCTTCTCTGCTGCTTATTAGCTGTGTGACCTCAGGCAAGTTACTTAACCTCTCTGAGCTTCCCTCTTCTAAACAGATGATAATAATTCTTAACTTCATTGAGGGTATTGGGAGGATTAGATGTGTCAAGTTCTTAGAACAGTGTTCACCACACAGAAAGTCCTAAATAAACAGTAAAGAAATGGTGTCCTAGCCCTGGGCTGAGCTGAACCTGGAGAAGTTCCCTGGTTGGGAGATGGCTTGGGGAGGCAGAAGGCAGGTTAGGATGCCCAGCTGATGGGGATGGGACAGTGAGAGACTGAGGCTCTGAGAGGTCCTGGGACTCTGCAAGGGGCCACACAGCAGTAACAATAGAACTGAAACTCAACCCCAACTTTCTCCTCCTCCCCATGCCTCCAGGACTGGGAGAGTCTTGAGGATTTGGGGAGGGGAAGGCTTGGAGGCCACCAGTCTCAATGAACATGGGCCTGTCCTTGCAGGTCTCTGGAACAAATCCAGGCAGGTTTGTTTCTTCCTGCTGAGATGGGGAGCCCACTCCTGAGCCTCAGTCTGAAAGGAGAGCTAAGATCTAGGAAGTCTAGTGTACCCTCCCAAAACAAACTCCCTCCACCTATAGCCCCATTCCTGAAATTTCCCCCTGGGTGTCTCCTGGTTGAATGGCACCCTCTCTTCCCTCCCCCAAGGGAGGGATCACCCTTGTCCTTCCTCAGTGGTTTGCACCACAGTGAGGAGTTGGATGGATAGAAGGAGTTGTGGTGGGTTTGGTTAGTGAGAGAGACCACAAAGAACCTTTGAGGGCCTGAGGCTGTGGACCTGAAGGCCGCCTTCGTAGGGTAGTGTTTTAAAGATTAGGGGGAAAAAGTAAAATGTTTAGAAACATGCCTGGCATGTTGTGAGTGCTCATTAATGGAGAGAGAGAGAGAATCAGAGAGAGACAAGCAGTCAGGGAGAAAGACAGAAAGGAGAGAAAGGCAGAGCCAGCAAGAGACTGAGTAGAAAGAGAGACATGATAGACAAAGAGACAGAGAGAGACAGGGAGGGAGAAAGGGATAGGAAGAAAGTGGCAGAGAGCCACGTAGAACAAGAGGGAGGGAGAGCCAAGGAGGGAGAACAAGAACTAAGGCGGGGTGGGAGGGCAGTGGCATCACTAGGAGGGTGCAAGGGGTGCAGACTGCACGGCATGACACTGTCAGAGGGGGCAACACCAAAATGACTGTCTGTAACATTTTTGTGCAGTGTTTCAGCAGCAATTTATTATTTTTTATAAAAACACTCCTATAGTTATAACAACAAAGATATTTTTCATAAGCCCAGTATACCTACAAGGCTAAAACTCTGTACTAATTTACTTTTTGAACCTTGGGTAATGTGCTCCGGTCAGGACTGTCATTGTTACCCAGTTACAAGGACTCTTCGAATCACATGGCTTCGTCTACACGCTACCAGCACACGCTGTTGTTTTTGTTGTTGCCAGTGTTTTTATGGTCGCTGATTTTGTCAAATTTTCTGGTGTTTTAGCTGTAATATTGTGGTGATTAGTGTTTGTGAACCTATATCAATAATCTTCTGGGGAATGAAGTAGTAATTAAAGGAAAAGGAGAAAAATCATAAAAGGCTTCCGCCGAGTTACTCGTCATGTTGTGACTAATAATGCTGTCATTCAATATAGAAAGATTTTGCAAAGCAATTTTGTTGTTAGTATTTCTGTAATCTAAGAAATATTTAAGCAATTTACAACTATACTTATTACATATTATTCTATGATTAAAATTGATAATAAACATTATTAAGGATTCTATATGGTCTGGTACGGGAAGAGGTCCATGGTGGGGGTGACACCAACCCTAGTGATGTCACTGGGGGAACCAAAAGCCAGAAAGAAACAGCAGCCATGGTCAGTCCAGGGCAGAGACCCCTGCCTCCAGCACCCACCCCACCATGTCCCCTCCCCAGTCTCAGTCGGGGGGGGGGGCGGGGACAGAGGCTGGCCTGTCACAAAGCCGCTCTTGGAGGCTGACCCTGGGAGGAGGAAGGTTTGTATTATTCCACACCGTGGAGGCAGGGCCTTTGCCTGGCCTGGGGAGATTTCTGTCCCAAAGCAGCAAGCCCAAGGCTTAGATGCCAAAAGCCCCAAAACTACAAAAAAAAAAACCAAAACCCTCCTTGCCATGGAGTCAATTCTGGCTCATAGCAACCCTGTAGGACAGGATAGAACTGCCCATCGGGTTTCTAAGGTGGTAAATCTTGACAAAAGTAGGCTGCCACATCTTTCTCCCACAGAGTGGCTGGTGGGTTCGAACTGCTGACCTTTTGGTTAGCACCCAAGTGCTTAACCACTGCGCCACCAGGGCGCCTTAATTTTCCTCCTCAGAGAGGCAGTGTGTCTAACAGTTAAGAGTTTGGGAAATAGGCAGGCTGGAGTTAGAACTCAGCTCCATATGACCTTGGACGAGGTACCCCAACCCATGTTTGTCAGTAGGTGGGGTGGGTGAGTGCATGTGTGTGTGCACAGAGCCCGGAATCGTGCCTGCGACTGCTCTGATTAACTCCAGAAATGCTCCTGTGCTTTCTTCTCCCGCTTCCAGAAGGGATGAGGGCCAGGAGGAGAGGCCTGGGCTGAAAAGCCAGAAACCTTTACCTGCAGAATTCAGGGAAAGTTGAAAGATCAGTATCCGGCTTGAACATGTATGCATCCAGGAAAGGGGCCACGTTCAAGTGGAGAGCAAACCAGCTCGTTGCAACTTGTCAGTGGATGGAGCAGGAGCTGGGTTGGGCTGGGTCCTCACCCCTCCCTGACCCTTCTGGCACCCAGTGACAGCAGGTGGGCAGCCAGGCCAAGGGATGATGGGCCCATTGGGCAGATCCCCATCCCAAGAAGACAGAACCTGGAAGCAGACCTGAACTAGGGGAGGGGTCCCGACACATTCCCAGTGTATGTGTGGGCAGAGACAGAATGCCTCCTTTTCTCTAATAGAAAGCAGTTTTCTCTTTGCAATTCATTCATTCATCCAATTGATATTTGGGGGGAGTGTCCCTGAGTGCTACAACCCTAGTTCACAAGAATGTCAGCTAGTGGTTCCTTTGTTCACTGCTGTAGTCTAGCTCCCAGTAGGTACTCAATGAGTATTTGTGGAATGGATGAATGAGTGATGGATGGGTGGATGAGTACTAAGCATTCAGTCACGTACTGGAGGTGCAGTGGTGAGCAAGCCACGTCTCTCAGCCCCCAAGAGACTCCTGAGCCTACCACCCCAGCCTCCTCCCATCATTCCCCCCACTCACTCCCACTCCTGATTCCCAATGGGCTGGGTAGGGTTATATTCTTGTTGCATCTTTTCTTTTCTCTCTCTTTTAATAATATTTTATTTGTTTAAGGTGAAAATTTACACAGCAAATTAGGTTCACATTTAACAATTTCTATGTAAATTATTCAGTGATATTGGTAACATTTTTCATAATGTGTCATCATTCCCATTCATTCCATTTCTCGTTGCATCTTATGATCTAGTTGACTAAGAGCTAGGCCCTGGGGACACTTCCCCCCAGAAGAATTTGCACATGCCAGGAATTTCCCAGCGTTTGGAGACTGCTCCAGGTGTCCTTCTACACTAGGTCAGACAGCTCCAAAGAGCATGTCATTCACTCATGGAGGTGTGACCACTCCATCTGAGGACCATGTTGTTTGGTTTGCCTTATGCACAGGGACGAACTGGCTTTAGTTTCTCAGTTGTTGTTGTTTTCCATTATGCTTTAGGTGAAAGTTTACAGAGCAAATTAGTTTTCCATTAAACAAGTTAATATATATATTGTTTTGTGACATTGGTTGCCAACCCTGTGATGTGTCATCTCTCTCCCCTTCTCAACCTCAGGTTCCCCATTTCCATTCATCTAGCTCTCCTGTCCCCTGCTGCCTTCTCATCCTTGCCCCTGGGCTAGTGTGCCCATTTAGTCTCATATATGTGGTTGAGCTATATGTGATATTGTTTGTTTTATAGGCCTGTCTAATCTTTGGCTAAAGGGTGAATTTCAGGAGTGACTTCGGTACTGAGTTAAAAGGGTGTCTGGGGGCCATACTCTCAGGGTTTCTCCAGTCTCTTTCATTCAGTATGTCTGGTCTTTTTTTGTGAGTTAGAATTTTGTTCTACATTTTTCTCCAGCTCCGTCCAGGACCCTCTATTGTGATCCCTGTCAGAGCAGTCGGTGGTGGTAGCCAGGCACCATCCAGCTGTGCTGCACTCAGTCTGGTGGAGGCTGTGGTAGTTGTGGTCTGTTAGTCCTTTGGACTAGTCTTTCCCTTGTGTCTTTCATTTTCTTCATTCTCCCTTGCTCCAGACGGGTTGGGACCAGTAGACGTATCTTAAATGGCCACTCGCAAGCTTTTAAGACCCCAGACGCTACTCACCAAAGTAGGATGCAGAACACTTTCTTAAGAGACTGTGTTATGGCAGTTGAGCTAGATGTGCCCCAAGACCATGGTCCCCAGCCCTCAGCCCAGTAACTCGGTTCCTCAGGGAGTTTGGAGGTGTCTGTGGAGCTTCTGTGACCTTGCCTTGGTCAAGTTGTGCAAGACTTCCCCGGTATTGTGTACTGTCTTACTAGTTTCTCTTTCAACACATAATATAGTTTGTCAAATAAATGCTGACGGAGCCAAGGTGGCTTCCTCCCCTGTAGTAATAATAAAGATACAGGCAGCATTTTCAGAGTACACATTTCAAGCCAGACACATACATTATCTCACTGAGTTTCTTTCAGTAACCAGAAGAAGTAGGTGCAATTATTATTCCCATTTTACACACAGGGAAGCTGAGCTCTCTCACTGCTGGATTTCATTGTGTTCTTGCAACCTATCCCCCACCCCCCAAAAAACTTAAACAAGTTGCCATTTAATTGATTCTGAGTCATGGTGACCCCATGTGTATCAGAATAAAACTATGCTTCACAGAGTTTTTAATGGCTGATTTTTTGGAAGTAGAGCTCCAGGCCTTTCTTACGATGTGCCTCTAGGTAGACTTGAACCTCCAACCTTTCTGTTAGCAGCTGAGCACATTAACTGGTAGCACCACTCAGGGACACTAATCCTTGCAAGGCCTGGTGAAATAAACCAAAACCAAATCTGTTGCTGTCGAGTTCATTGGTTATATGCTTGGCTGCTAACCAAAACATCAGCAGCTCGAACCCACCAGCCGCTCCTTGGGAGAAAGATGAGACAGTCTGCTTCTGTAAAGATTACAGCCTTGGAAACCTTATGGGGCAGTTGTACTCTGTCCTATAGGGTCGCTAGGAGTCAGAATCCAGTGAAACAGGTGGGGTAATTGTCCGCATTTTACATTTGGAAAAATAGGATCAGAGGTGTTACGTAACTTGTCCAAGGTCACACAGAGATAGCAGTGGCAGGTGGGGCTAGGATTTAGACCCAGGCAGTCTGACTGCAGAGCCCACTTTCTTCTCTCCACCCTGCCTCTCCTTGACTCCCCCATGTCATCTGAGAGGCCAGCATGGAAGAGGAGTGGGAATTTTTGCTCTGCGATACGGTTTTCCAAGACCTTGCTTCACCTGCAGCCAAGTGGAAGGTTTCAGCTTTTCACTCTTCCAGGAACCACCTGAGTCACGGTGAAGATCCTTATCTCCTCCAACAAAGACGCCAAGGCCCGAGCCTAGCTTTGGAATCAGCCCCTGGCTTTCATGAACTTCAGAGTCTCAGCTCCAAGTCTCCCTGGAGGCCTGGCTTTCTTCCATCAGATGGCCTTCCAGGAGCCAAGGAAGCCCATGGAGCCTGGGTCTCCCTCCCAAGGACTCAGTTCCAAAGCCAGCTGCTGTGCCAGCCAGACCCTTCCACCAGGTAGAAAACACATGGCTTGGGCCCACGTCCCTGAGAAGCAAAGCTGGGTTTCAGAGGTCGGTGGGAAGTGGAGATTCAGCAGGAAGGGTCAGGAGAGAAAAACGTCACTCCTTTTTTTTTTTTGTCTCTGACTCATGCCTTTAACCTGGGTTTGAGGAGGAGGGTGTTTACTTAATAAACTCCAGCACAGTGGAACCTACTCTGGAAGTGAGTCTGTGGTTTAGAGAACCCAGCTGACCCATCATTTACAGAGTGCTTACTATAGAACAGGCACCAGGAGCAATGCTATGCCTGAGTTATCTCATTTAATCTGCACAATAACTCTATCAAGTAGGTACATCATCATCACCTCGTCCCCACCATTATCAACATCATCATCACCACTCCCCCACTATCACTACCACCACCATCGTCACTATCACTAACACCATCAGTCACCACCACCACCATCATCACCGTCATCACCACCATCACCATCATCATCACCACCACCACCATCACCACCACCATCACCATCATCACCATGCCCACCATCACCACCACCATCATCACCACCACCACCATCATCACTATTGTCATCATCACCATCATCACCATGCCCATCATCACCACCACCATCATCCTCACCACCACCATCATCATCACCACCACCACCACCGTCACCATCATCACCACCACCACCATCACTATTGCCATCATCACTATCATCACCATGCCCACCATCACCACCACCATCATCACTATCACTAACACCATCAATCACCATCACCACCATCATCACCATCACCACCACCATCATCACCATCACCACCACCATCATCACCATCACCACCATCATCACTACTGTCATCTCACCATCACCACCATCATCTTCATCATCACTAGCAGCAGCATTATGGTCCCCCACATGGCTTCCCAGACTCAAGACCCAATCTACAGGTGGGGAAACAGACCCAGAAGACATGATGCATCCCCTAGAAAGATGGTTAAGGGTTTGGGCTGTAAAGCCTGAAGGATTCAAATTAGCTCTGCCACTTTCTAGCTGTGTGGCTTTGGGCAAGTGGTCTAACCTCTCTGAACCTCAGAGTCCTCTTCTGTAAAATGGGATGATCACAGTTCCTGCCTCGTAGGGTCAAATGAGCTAATACATGTAAAGGGCTGGCTCAGGGCCTGGATCAAATCGTAAAAGTAAAACAAACACAAGGAAAACATTCTGGCAAGGGGAGCAGCCTTTAAGGGAATAGCTTGGGGCATTTGGTTGGGAGTTCCCAGCCGTGCTGGATGGTGAGAGGCAGGTGTTGCCTAGCGTGGGAACTGGCACTGGAGGGCCAGCACAGGGAAGCTTGGGGGCAGGACTGGAGAGACCACTGAAGAGTCCTTCTTTCTTCTCAAGGAGCCAGGGCGTGGAGAGGTGGGAGGGGTGCTTTTTGCCAGGAGTAGGGCTGAGAGTTCAGAGCTAGAGCCAGGATCCTTCCAGTCTGAGGGAGATTAGGGAGTGGGATTTTTTTCCAAGCTGATGGAGGAGGTCCCAGGAAGAGCCAGCCATTCCCTGCCCCTGAATCAGAAAAGAATCAGAAGGGTCCCCAAATCTGCCAGCACAGCCCCCACCATCCATGGTGGCATTTTCTTCTGGGTCCCTTGTCCTTTTTAATGGTTTGTTTCTGAACAGCGGTCTTGTGGGCACCCAAGACTGTGCCCAGGTAACCCTGAGCCTCTCTCCCCCAGGGGCACCATTCTCCCACACTACCTTGTGAATGATGCCCTCTAGAGCTGAGTTGGAGCTCTGGTGGCGCAGTGGTTAAGAGATGGGCTGCTAATCAAAAGATTGGCAGTTTGAGTCCACCAGCCACTCCTTGGAAACCCTATGGAGCAGTTCTACTCTGTCCTATAGGGTCGCTGTGAGTCAGAATTGACTCGACAGCAATGGGTTTAGAGTTGAGTTGTGCCATGCCCAACCTGCACAGCCATACAGGGCAGCTCTGCCAGCTCCTTCTTCCTGGAGAGAGTGCAGAATCTACCTTGGGTGACCCAGCTCTAGCTCAAAGCAGAGAAGGGTTTAGCAGCATCTGGATGTCAGTCAAGATGCAGGGAGCCCAGGTTTGCTGCCTAAGGCTTGTCCTTGGGAAGGTAATGTCTGACTGTTGTGGCGATTGATGATGGCAGCAATATAGACTGAAGGTACCACCAGTTACCAGTTGCCACCAAGTTGATTCCGACTCGTGGAGACCCCATGTGTGCAGAGTAGAACTGCTCTGTGGGGTTTTCGTGGCTGTGACCTTTCAGAAGCAGATTGCCAATCCTTTCTTTTGAGGTGCCTCTGGGGTGGGTTCAGACCACCAGCCTTTTGGTTAGTAGCTAAGCCTTTAACCGTTTGCACCACCCAGGGACTCCTTCAGGAGGCAATGTAACAAAGGGGTTATGAGAGCATGCTCTGGAACCAGAGGGATGTGCCACTCTCACTGTGTGATTTTGGGCAAATCGCCAGACGTCTCCTATGCCTCCATTCCCTCATCAAAAAAATGGGTGTATTGGTATAGGCCTCCCTCTCTTGCAGAGTTGTCGTGAGAAGGAAATGAGATGGTGCAGGTAAACCACTAAGTAGCACAGTGCCTGGTGTGTAGGAAACGCTCACTACGTGTTAAGGGTCAAAGCAATCTCCAGCCAGAGAGGTGGGGCTCAGAATTACCCATTGGAAGGCAGCTGCCTGAAATCCCGCCAGGGTGATGGAGGAATTGGGGCCCAACCAAAGTCTTTGGCCCAGAGCCAGATCAACCCAATACTTGATTAGGCCTTATCAACATAACCTTTTCACAATCAAGAGCCACTAAGGTTTCTGAGATTGTGTGGGGGACATGATGAAGGCAAATATTGGGAAGCAGAAGAAGGCTTGCAGTCTTGATTCATTCTTCTAGCACGGGGTCGGGCCAAGTTCAGCCCACCTCTTGTTTTTGTACAGCAGTGAGCTAAGAATGGTTTTCACATGACTGAAAGAAATTAAGAAAAAAAAAATTGTGACACATGAAAATGACATGAAATTTCAATTTCAGTGCTCATAAATGACGTGTCATTAAAACAGTCACACTCGTTCATTTGCATGTCATCTGTGGCTGCTTTAGAAACCCTGGTGGCACAACGGTTAAGCGCTCGGCTGCTAATCGAAAGGTTGGAGGTTCAAACCCACCCGGCAGCTCCACAAGAGAAGGACCCGTAGATGTGCTTCTGTGAAGATTAAAAAAAACAAAAACCAAACCCATTGCCATTGAGTTAATTCCCCCTCATAGTGACCCTATAGGATGAGTAGAACTGCCCCATAGTCCTTCCAAGGCTGTAATCTTTACAGAAACAGACTGCCACATCTTTCTCCCGAAGAGCAGCTGGCAGGTTCAAACCTCTGACCTTTCACTTCACAGCCGAGCGCTTAACCACTGCACCACCAGGGCTCCTTCCATAAAGACTACAGCCTAGAAAACAGGGCAGTTCTGCTGTGTTACGCGGGGTCTCTATGGGTAAAAAATCAACTCACCGGCACCTGACAACAATGGCATGGCTGTTTTCTACTATCGCAGCAGCTTTGAATAGTTGTGGCAGAGACCACATGGCCTACAAAATATAAAACCTAAAATATTTACTACCTGGCCCTTTACGGAAGAAGTTTGCTGGCCTCTGCTGTAGTCCAGTAGTTCCCAATCTCGAAGCAATTACCTGGGGAACTTTTAAAAAGCTTGATTCTCAGGTCAAACCCCAGACCAATCAAATCAGAATGTATGGGGTGGGAACCAGGCATTCAGCGTTTTTTAAAGATCTGCGGGTGATTCCATTAAACAGCGGAGTTGGGGGACCTCTGAGCTCCCTGCCATGCCTGGGAGAGCTGTCCCTTCCCACAACTCAGAAACCTTGCCCCAAGTTTAAGGTACCTTCCCTGCCCCAAGGCCAGTGGGCAGGGTTGCAAGCTGACACCCCACAAACCGTGCGACCCTCACAACAATTATTCAATCTGGAAATTTCACTTTAACATCTGGGTTTCCGGATTCTCTTGAACAACTGGAAGATCTGGCCACCCTGAGCCCACATTTCCAAATGGCAATAATCGACTGGTTCTGATTTGGCTTCGCTTTTTACCACCACCTGCTTGGCCCCTGAAGGCATGTGAGTTTGAGACCAGAGCTTTTCATTTTTACGGACATACACGCCACTTGGGGATCTTGTTTAAAACGCAGATTCTGGTTCAGCAGGGGTGGGGCCTGAGACTCTGCCTTTCTAACAACCTCCCAGCTGATGCTGCTGGCCCTGGTACCCAACTTTGCATAGTAAGGCTGTAGGGCAGTGGTTCCCAAACTTGCGAGTGTCACTGAATCTCCTGAAAGGCTTGTTAAAACCTGGATAGCAGGCTCCAAAGTTTCTGATTCAGGAGATCTGGGTTGGGGCCTGAAGACCTGCCTTTCTAGCAAGTTCCCTGCTGCTGCTGGTCCGGGGACCAAGCTTTGAGATCTCCCACTCCAGGCTGAGTACCTTGTGTTTGACCCACTGACAAATACCTGAGGTGGGGTACTCAGGGGCCCCCAGATGCCAGGATATCTGTTCCCTCTGAGGACAGAGTCCTTGGCACCCAGCAGTCACAGTGCGAATCTGGTCTTGGGTGGCTTCTTCAGTTAACTGTCTCTTTGACCAGACCCAAGCAGTTCTCACAAGGTCAAACCCACAATTCGAAGACATAACTGGAGCCTGGAGACATTCTGTCCATTTATTGCAAACCTCTTCCCCATTCCACGGGGTTCTGATATGTGCAGTTTGCAACAAAGCCTCCTCCAAAGAGATCTCGTCTCACGTTAAATACCACGGGAGGCCCTGCTCAAACAATTGGAGCCCCAGATATGGGGGGTGGGGGGTGGGCAGAACTTCAGAGCATGGAAGAGAAGACATACCCCACAGACAGCTGTGGCTGCTGCAGTTCCAGGGATGTGCAAGGACCTCCTACAAGTTGGGCTGGGCCCAGCGCCATCTGCCACAACTGCCCTGAACAAGAATGACCACCTGGAGTCCTTGAACTTGAGAGGGCAGCAGCCAGATCTGTGCAAGCTTAAGAAGATCGGAGATAATGAATTATTTAATCCTTTCCCGTGGACCCTGGGAGCAATGGCTTGCTGCCTTGCTGAGGTTCCTTGTTGGCTCTGGAAGCAGGACTCTCTTTGGTGGGTGGGAAGCCAGAAGCCCCAGCCCATGGGGTGGGGTATGGGCAGGGCTGGTGTCCATTGTCCATCCCAGGCAGGGCCTTCAGACTCCACGTGACTGGACAGCACATGGGGCTGGCCCCTGTGGTGGGGTAGGCTTGGTGGGGAAGCTTGGGCAGCTCGAGTCTAAGCCTTGGCTCTCCACTCACCAGCTGGGTGTCCTCCTGGGGCCTCCATTTCCTCCATTCTGTGCTGGGGAGGCAGTTATTGCTTGCAGAATTGACTGGGATTAAATGAGATGATGTACCTGAAGGGCTATGACAGTTCCTGGCATGTGTTAGGTGCTCAGTAAACAGTGGTTGCCATCACCAGCATAAGAGCAGGTATTCCAATTATTCAGTTATATAAACTGCCCGCCACAGCCTCGTTGCCATGTCCTCATAGCCTGGAAGATAGACGGTTTGCTTATACTCAGTAAGCACCTATTTGGCAGCTGCTGTATTCATTCTGGAGCCCTGGTGTGCAGTGGTTAAGAGCTATGGTGAGCTACAGCTGCTAACCAAAAGGTAGGCAGTTCGAGTCCATCAACTGCTCCTTAGAAACCCTATGGGGCAGCTGCACTCTTTCCTATAGGGTCACTATGAGTCAGAATCTACTTGCCAGCAATGGGTTTGGTTTTTTCTTTGGTATTCATTCCCGAGTCCCTGGATGATGCAAATGGCTAATGTGCTCAGCTGCTAACCAAAAGGTTGGCGGTTCAAATCCACCCAGAGGTACCTTGGAAGATAGGCCTGGTGATCTATTTCCAAAAAGTCAGCCATTGAAAACATTATGGAGTATAGTTCTACTCTGACACACTTGGGGTTGCCATGGGTCGGAGCCAACTCAACGGCAAGTGGTTTGGCTTGGTTTTGGTATTCTTTCCAATATCCAACCCGTATTTATTAAGGGCCTACTGTATGCTAATCATTGCTCTACACCAGCAATGTCCAATATAAATGTAACACAAGATAAAACTCTGAACTACATATGCAGTTTTTTTCTTTCGTTCCTATGGGTTTTTTTTTTTTTTTTAATTTCTTTGGTTGGGGTTAGTACGGTTGCTCCTGTTGTTGTTTCATGAAAGAGAGGAGTAATGTATTTTGAGTTAATGAAACTATGCCGAGAACATGAGAAAACAACCTCAAGTACTTGTCGAATGAAATGAATTTTGAGAGCCTTCTGACTTCACGATACAGTATTTCCAGGTTCAGTTGTTGTTAGGTGCTGCCGAGTGAATTCCGACTCATAGCAAGCCCGTGTACAGCAGAAGAAAACACTGCCCGGTTCCACACCATCCCCACAATCATTGCTATGCTTGAGCCCATTGTTGCAGACGCTGCTTCAGTCCATCTCCTCGAGGATTATCTTAGTCATCTAGTGCTGCTATAATAGAAATACCACGAGTGGACAGCTTTAACAAAGAAATTTATTCTCTCACAGTCTAGTAGGTTATAAGTCCAAATTCAGGGTGTCAGCTCTGGGGGGAGGGTTTCTCTCTTTGTCAGCTCTGGAGGAAGATTCCTTGTCATCAATCTTCCCCTGGTCAAGGAGCTTCTCAGGTGCAGGGACCCCAGGTCCAAAGGACAAGCTGTGCTCCTGGTGCTGCTTTCTTGGTGATCTGAGGTCCCCCTGTCTCTCTGTTTGCTTCTGTCTTTTATATCTCAAGAGATTGCCTCAAGACACAATCCAATCCTGTAGGTTGAGTCCTGCCTCACTAACACAACTGCCGCCCATCCTCCCTCATTAACGTCATACACGCAGGATTTACAACATATAGGAAAATCACACAATACCAGGAATTATTGCCCAGCCATTTTTAGGGGGACATGATTCAATCCATGATATTCCACCCTTTGGCCCCCCAAAAATCACATCCTTGCAACATGCAAAACATATTCACCCCATCTTATCATAGCAAAAGTCTTAACTCCAAGTCCAAAATCCAAAAATTCCTCTACATCTGTGAAATCTAGAATACAAGTTACTTGCTTCCAAAGGTGCAATGGCAGAACAGGCACAAGCTAGACATTTCCGTTACAGATGGAGAAACTGAAGGGAAAGAAGGGATAACAGGCTCCAAGCAAGTCAGTAGAACACATTATATTAGCCCTTAGAGCTTTGAAAATAATTCTCTGTTCTCTGAGACAATTCACCCAATGGCCCTGCCCTCCAGAGTCCAGGTATTGGCCATACTTTCCGGATTCTCAGTGGCGATCCCTCGGCCCTGGGCTTCACCTCCACATTCCAGGCCCACTGGGACAGCAACTTTGCTCCCTTGGTTTTAGATGCACCATTCTCCTCTTCCATCTCAGTGGCAACTCCACCTTTAGAAACACCAGAGGTCATGGCTCCACGCTTTGAAACCCCTGAGGTCATGGCCATACCTTTTGAGACTGAGGCAGCTCAGCTTCTTGTGTTCTTTTGTCTCTTCAGCTTCTGCTTCCTGGTTTCTTGGCCTTTCGGCTCCTTGGGCCTCACACCCGCATCTGCCCTGCTGGGGCAAGTATTCCAAAGCTCGATAGGTCCACCAATAAATGCCCGGAGGCACCCCACTCTGCCAGGAAATCTCCTGCACACAGGCATTCAGCTCTCTCAGCACCATTTCGAGCTGATCTCCTGGTTCTGCTGCTGCTGGTTATCTGCTACTGCCACTTCTCTGCCACTGCAGGTTCTCTGCTGCTCCTGGCTCTCTAGGCATTCATAGTTTCAAAACCACTTCCACATTTTAGGTATCAGAGCAGCACCCCACTCTCTCGGTACCAAATTCTGTCTTACCCATCTAGTGCTGCTGTAACAGAAATACCACAAATCAGGGACATAATTCAATCCATGACAAGGGTCTTTCTCTTTTTCCCTGACCCTCGACTATACCAAGCATGATGTCCTTCTCCAGGGACTGGTCCCTCCTGATAACATGTCCAAAGTATGTGAGATGAAGTCTCGCCATCCTTGCTTCTAAGGAGCATTCTAGCTGTACTTCTTCCAAGACAGATTTGTTGGTCTTCTGGCCCCTTACCCGTTGCTGTCAAGTCAATTCTGGCTCCTAACGATCCTACAGAACAGAGTAGAATTTCCCCATAGGGTTTCCAAGGAGCAGCTGGTGGATCTTAGTCCTCAAAGTGACATCTTTGCTTTTTAACACTGGAAAGAGGTTTTTTGCAGCAGATTTGCCCAATGCACTGCATCGTTTGTATTTCTTGGCTGCTGCTTCCATGGCTGTTGATTGTGGATCCAAGTAAAATGAAATCCTTGACAACTTCAATCTTTTCTCCGTTTATCATGATGTTGCTCATTGGACCAGTTGTGAGAATTTTTGTTTTCTTTATGTTGAGGTGTAATCCATACTGAAGGCTGTGGTCTTTGATCTTCATCAGTAAGTACTTCAAGTCCTCTTTGCTTTCAGCAAGCAATGTTTTGTCATCCGCATATCACAGATTATTGAGTCTTCCTCCAATCCCGATGCTGCATTCTTCTTCATATTGTCCAGCATCTTGGATTATTTGTTCAGCATACAGATTAAATAAATATGGTGAAAAGATACAACCCTGATGCACACGTTTCCTGATTTTAAACCATGCGGTATCCCCTTGTTCTGTTGGAATGACTGCCTCTTGATCTATGTACAGGTTCCACATGAACGCAATTAAGTATTCTAGAATTTCCATTCTTCATAATGTTATATCTATAATTTGTTATGATCCACACAGTTGACTTTGCATAGTCAATAAAACACAGGTAAACATCTTTCTGGTGTTCTCTGCTTTCCACCAAGATCCATCTGACATCAGCAACGATATTACTTGTTCCACACTCCTTCTGAATCCAGCTTGAGTTTCTGGCAGTTCCCTGTCTATGTTCTGCTACAAACACTTTTGAATGATCTCCAGCAAAACTTTACTTGAGTGTGATATTAATGATATTGTTCAGTAACTTCCGTATTCTGTTGGATCACCTTTCTTTGGAATGGGCACAAAATATGGATTTCTTCCAGCCAGTTGGCCAGGTAGCTGTCTTCCAGATTTCTTGGTGAGCACTTCCAGCATTGCACCTGTTTGTTGAAACATCCCAGTTGGTATTCCATCAATTCCTGGAGCCTTGTTAGTTGGAGCCATGGAGGCACAGTGGCTTAGAGCTACAGTTGCTAACCAAAAGGTTGGCAGTTCGAATCTACCACCTGCTCCTTGGAAACTATCTGGCAGTTCTACTCTGCCCTATAGGGTCCCTATAAGTTGGAATCAACTCAATGGCAATCGATTTGTTTGTTTGTTTTTTCTTTCTTTCTTTCTTTTTTTTGGTCCAGTTAGTTGGCCAGTTAGCTGTCTTCCAAATTTCTTGGCATAGACGAGTGAATGCATCCAGCATTGCATCTGTTTCTTGAAACATCTCAATTGGTATTCTATCAATTCCTGGAGCCTTGTTTTTCACCATTGCCTTCAGTGCAGTTTGGGCTTCTTCCTTCAGTACCATGCGTTCTTGATCATATACTACCTCCTGAAATGAGTGAACGTCGACCAATTCTTTTTGGTATAGTGACTCTGTGTATTCCTTCCATCTTCTTTCGATGCTTCCTGCTTTGTTCAATATTTTGCCCATACCAACCAAAACCAAACCCATAGCCATCAAGTTGATTCAGACTCGTAGTGACCTCATAGGACAGAGTAGAGCTGCCCCATAGAGTTTCCAAGAAGCAGCTGGTGGGTTCAAACTGCTGACCTTTTGGTTAGTAGCCGAGCTCTTAATCATTTTGCCTATAGAATCCTTGAACATTGCAACTTGAGGCTTGACTTTTTTCATCAGTTCTTTCAGCTTGAGAAATGCCAACCGTGTTCTTCACTTTTGGTTTTCTAACTCTAGGTCTTTGCATATTTTGTTACTTTGTCTTCTCAAACTGCCCTTTGAAATCTTCTGTTCAGTTCTTTTACTGTATCATTTCTTCCATTTGCTTTAGCTATTCTACATTCGAGAGCAAGTTTCAGAGTCTCTTCTGACATCCATTTTGGTCTTTTCTTTCTTTCCTATCTTTTTAATGACCTTTTGCTTTCTTCATGTATGATGTCCTTGATGTCATTCCACAACTCACAACCTGTCTCATCTTCAGTCATTAGTGTTCAGTGTGTCAAATCTGTTCTTGAGATGGTCTACAAATTTAGGTGGAATATACTCAAGGTCATACTTTGGCTCCTGCAGACTTGTTCTAATTTTCTTCAGCTTCAAATTTGAATTTGTATATGGCAATTATGATGGTCTGTTCTGCAGCCAGCCCCTGGCCTTGTTCTGACCGATAGTACTGAGCTTCTCCATCGTCTCTTTCCACAGATGTAGTCAATTTGAGTCCTGTGTATTCCATCCGGGAAGGTCCACATGTATAGTTGCCATTTATGTTGTTGAAAAAAGGTATTTGCAATGAATAATCATGGTCTAGCAAAATTCTATCATGGATCTCCAGCGTTGTTTCTATCTCCAAGGCCATATTTTCCAACTACCAATCTTTCTTCTTTGTCTCCAACTTTCACATTTCAATCACTAATAATTACCAATGCATCTTGATTGCATGTTTGATCAATTTCAGACTGCAGAAGTTGGTAAAAATCTTCAATTTCTTCATCTTTGGCCTTAGTGGTTGATGCGTAAATTTGAATACTAGTTTCATTATAATAGTTCATTAATAATTGGAACATGGAATGGCCCAGGGTCAGTAGGTATGCACAACTAGTTAACACAGGTAGTCCCCATCTTACAACAGGTTTCCATTTCAATGACTTCTGCGTAAGTGGGTACTGACATAAGTTGAATACCTTATTTATTTTTGGTTTTCATTATTATAGCCTTTTGTTATCAGTATCTTTAGGAATTCGGTCTTTATTTGTCTTTGGGGGTTGGAAACATTACATATAAACTTACAAATATTATGACATCAGCAAATTACGTGCAACAACACTGAATGTAGCACATATTACTAACAATAAGATGGACAAAAAAAAAAAAAGGATGATAGCAAGTGCAGGTCTCTCCTAACTCAAATACGTCATAAATCAGGGCTACCTGTAAGCACGTTTTTAAATATCAGGATTTCAAAATTATCACTTACCAAAACATTTCTTTTAGGAAACGGAGGAAACAATTCTGAAAGTTGGAGTAAGTTTTTGTGAATTTGCCAGAGCTCCTTGAGTAGTTTCTCAAAGTCATTGTATCTCTTCCATATGACTGTCTCCTGGACACCCTCGGAAGTTTTTTTCCAAAACATCCCAGGCAGTAACCTTCTACACTGCATGAGTGTCACTGAGGCTCAGTGAACATGTAGAAACGGGCCAGATCTGAACTCCACTCCCAGAAAGAACTCATCTACCAGCTGCTGCCGTTAGCCCAAGACTGTCACAGAAGCCTGGCAACGCTGTGGTCCGGGCTTTCCATGCAGCCACAGAGCTGTGAGGGGATGGTGGCCTATGAGTGCCATTTTAAATTTTCTAGTTGCCGCATTATGAAAAGTGAGAAGAAACAGATGCAATTTAATTTAAATGATATATTTTATTGAAGCCCATGTGTCTAAAATGTTATCACTTCAACATGTAATCAATATTAAGAAATTATTAACGAGATATTTACACGCTCTTTTTCTTACTAGGTCTCTGAAATCTGGAGTGTGTTTTACACTTACCAAAAAACCCCATTGCTCTCGAATGGGTTCTGACTCATAGCAACCCTACAGGACACAGTAGAACTGTTCCATAGAGTTTCCAAGGCTGTAATCTTTACAGAAGCAGATTGCCACGTCTTTCTCCCTCGGAGTGGCTGGTAGGTTCCAACAGCCAATCTTTCAGTTAGCAGCCAAGTGCTTAACCACTGTGCAACCAGGCTCCTTCTTTACACTTAAAGTGCATCGCAGACTAGCAGCATTTGAAGCACTCAGTAGCCGCCACATGAAAATCATGGCTATCACATTGGACAAGGAAGCTCTAGATGCTGGGGATGAAGCTGGAAGCAAGGTAGGCCCCATCTGTACCTTCAGGGAGTTTAAAGTGTAGTGGAGGGAGACAGACAGTAAACACATTAATGGATTAGATAGTCTCAGATAGTGTTAGGTTCTAGAGAGAAAATAAATAGGGCTATGGCATAGAGAGCAAGTGCTCTCGGTGACTTGGGTCAGGGAGGGCCTCTGTGACAGGGGGCCTTGAGGCTTGATGGTCCTCAACCCTGACTCTGCCAGACCCTGCCCCACCCTAGAGAACAACCTCAAGTGTTTGCTGAATGAAATGAATTTTGAGAGCCTCTGACTTCATGATACAGTATTTCCGGGTTCAGTTGTCATCGTTGTGGTCAGGCGCCTTCAAGTCAGTTCCGACTCGTAGTGATCCTGCGTACACAAAACGAAAACACTGCCTGGTCCTGCACCATCCTCACATTCATTGCTATGTTTGAGTGCATTGTTTAAGCCACTGTGTCAGTGTTCCTCTTTTTCCCTGACCCTCTACTTTACTAAGCATGATGTCCTTCTCTAGGGACAGGTCCCTCCTGATAACATGTCCAAAGTAAGTGAGATGAAGTCTCACCATCCTTTCTTCCTAGGAGCATTCTGGCCATACTTCTTCCAAGACAGATTTGTTAGTTCTTCTGGCGGTCCATGGTATACTGAATATTCTTTGCCAATGCCATAATTCAAATGGATCAATTCTTCTTCAATCTTCCTTATTTACATGCATATGAGGAGATTGAAAATACAGTGGCTTTGACCAGGGGCACCTTAGTCCTCAAAGTGACATCTTTGCTTTTTTACATTTGAAAGAGGTCTTTTGCAGCAGATTTGCTCAGTGCAACACATTCTTTGACTTCTTGACTGCTGCCTCCGTGGCTATTGATTGTAGATCCAAGTAAAATGAAATCCTTGACAACTTCAGTCTTTTCTCTGTTTATCATCATGTTGCTTATTGGTCCAGTTGTTAGAATTTTTGTTTTCTTTATGTTGAGTTATAATCCATACTGAAGGCTGTAGCCTTTGATCTTCATCAGTAAGTGCTTCAAGTCCTCTTTACTTTCAGCAAGCAAGTTGGAGTCTTCTTCCAATCCTGATGCCAAGTTCTTCTTCATATAGTCCAGCTTCTTGGATTATTTGCTTAGCATACAAATTGAATAAGTATGGTGAAAGGATACAACCCTGACACAAACTTTCCTGATATTAAACCATGCAGTATCCCCTTGTTCTGTTTGAACGACTGCCTCTTGATCTATGTACAGGTTCCGATAAGCACAATTGTTCTGAAATTCCCATTCTTTGCAATGTTATCCATAATTTGTTATGATCCACGCAGTCGAATGTCTTTGAAGTACTATTACTGGTCCCATTTTATAGATGAGACAGCTGAGGCTCAGAAATGCTGTGATTTTGCCAAAGTCACCCAGATAGCAAGAGATGGGCCGATACTCTACCCCAGTCTGCCTGACTCCAAAGTTCACATTTTTAACAATAAAAGAATAATTCATGTTTCCTGATGGACACAGAGAGAAAGGTCATAGAGTTGGACCTACTATGTGAGCCCCAAAATAATCACAGGCTGCCTTTATTTTCCTGATTCAAGTCAGGGACATAGCATTTTATTCCCAAAGGAATCACCACCTCCCTCCTCTACCTCTACTCTCCACACCCCTGGCATCTTCCGAGGCTTGGCAGATACTCTCTCCCGAGTCGCCTTCAGCCTTGGCAGGGCATAGAAGGAGGGAGCAAATGAAACTGACCACATTCTTCCCTGCCTGCTGTCAGCACACACCACCCACCCTAGGCAAGTGGCCACTTGCCCGGCTGGGGAAGGGCAGGGCCGTAGGTTTGGGTGCTCACCATTGGAGCCTCCAAATCATCTGTCCATTAGGATGGGATGACGTGACTCCTGGCTCTGGGCCTGGCGGATGAGGTGTTTTCCCATGTAATTGTGATTGTACACGATAAAGCCCGCTGTAGCTGAGTACTTGGGCAATAAGGAAAGCAAACACACCATTAAGGTTCTGTCAACAAGGGTTTGGAAGAGAGGAGCCGTCCAGGAAATACAAGTTCTGGTGTGGCCACCTCCTGTGAAATCCATCTTTGGCTCACCCTGTCCCCAAGCAGAAAGCCAGGCTTCTAGAGACCCCAGACATATTTTCCTAGTTGATTGAACACCCCCACCCCATGCCTTTTTTGTTTCTTTTTGAATTTTAATAAAACTGTAAAAGTAACAGAAAAATTTGGAAACCACGTACAGATATTAGGATACAAGTTGAAGTGTGCATCTAATCTTAGCCTCTCCTGCGAGCCCCCATTCTGCCAAATAGTCCAGCTTCTCGGCTTATTTGTTCAGCATACAAATTGAGTAAGTGTGGTGAAAGGATGCAACCCTGACACACACCCTTCCTGGTGTTAAACCCCGCAGCAGCCCCCGGTTCTGTCTGAACACCCAATACCGGTTGCTGTAGCGCCAAGTCCCACTCATGGCGACCCCAGGTGTGTCATGGTGGAACTGTGCTCTATGGGCTTTTTGATGGCTGATTTTTCAGATATAGATTGCCAAGACTTTCTTCCGAAGCATCTCTGAGTGGACTCGAATGTCCAGCCTTTCAGTTAGCAGCTAATCGCATTGACCGTTTGCACCATCTTAATCCCGACCAGTCTAGAGACTCCTCTACCCCCTCCCCAGAATTCCATCTAAGCAGTAGGGAGCTTACATTAAAAAAAAAAAAAAAAAATTCTCCTATAATTCCAGCTACCCTAACTACCATTCTTTCTAATTATCAATTTTTCTGTATAGTTATGTTGCTTTTTTTTTGGAGATAATCATGATAAACGTTCTGGTTAATGCCATCCAAATTTTTTTTCCTGTGCATATAAAAACCAGTTGCCATGTAGTGGACCCCGACTCATGGCGACCACATGTGTGTCAGAGTAAAGCTGCTTCATTTAGGGTTTTCATTGGCTGATTTTTCCATAGTAGATTGCCAACCCTTTCTTCTGAAGTGCCTTTCAGTTAGCAGCCAAGCATGTTAACCACTTTCACAAACATACTTATAAATCCATAGTTTTTTTTTTTTAACAAAAATAATTAACCACCCTTCTTAATGGCTCCCCAGTATTCCATTGTGTGCCTGTATCAAAGTTTGTAGAACACTTCTACTCTTGTCGTTCCTTTAGATTTTCTTGCCATGAGCATCTGTGTCCACACAAAGAAGCCAGGCAGCAAGGATTTAACTGCCACAAGGTGTGGTCACCTTTCAAACCCACCTGTGGTACTTGGCCACCAGGTGAACAAGGAAATAACAAACCAAGAGCACTCTGGCCTCATGACAAGACGGGGTCCTCCAAGGTTTAGCGTGTTGGCCAAAGGCCAGATGCATGTTTGTGTCTCCTTTAAAAGGCCACTGAAAAAAAGAAAAGAAACTAGAATGTCTTTCTGGAAGTTATGGCCACATCTGAAATCTTGGAATTTGGGGTCTTCTTTTTTTTTTTTCTGGCTGGGGTGGCAGCACATGAAGGCTCATATAATTCCAGACCCAGTGATAGAGAAACCTACAGAACCCAGTGGTAGAGAAACCTACAGAACCAGTTTTGGTTGCAGTATGTCTTTGAATCATAGGAGGCAAGTACTTTGTCTGATCTGGCAGTTTTAGGAGACAAGGCAGGATCTTTGCTGAATCTGTTTCCCTGTGCAGTATGGCAGGTAGGGGTGGTTTTCAGAAGGTGCACAGACAAATGTTTTTCATCTCATTAGTAATTATTTTTGTTGAGGTGCATTAGAAAACATGTATAATTAGTAACATCAAGCGGGTGATTTTGTGACCATTATTGCTTAGGACAAAGTTGAAGTAGGTATTTAAGTAAAAATAAGAGTGAGTCAACTTAAAGAAAGATACTAAGTAGATGATAGTATAATTGGTACCGGATATGGCCCAAATCATGGGAAAAAAAAAAAAAAGTTGCCATCAAGTCAATTCCAACTCACAGTGACCCGGTAGGACAGAGTAGAACTGCCCCATACAGTTTCTAAGGCTGTAAATCCTTACAGAAGCAGACTGCTGAATCTTTCGCCTGTGGAGCAACTGGTGGATTCAAACTGCTGACCTTATGTTTAGCAGCCAAGCACTTCAACCACAGCACTACTAGGGCTCCCAAATTATCACAGTGGTACCCAAAGTCAAGCAGTTGGTCCACAGGAACAGAAAGACCATCAGCAATCTTCAGTGCCAATCCTTGACCTGCCTTTGCTACAGGAGGCCTCTGTCTTCAGAGAGCTTCTTGGCACTTCTTAACCCTTCCAGTGTGAGCTGGATTCAAGAGCCAGAAGGTACCAGAACAAGCAGTCAGCACAGACCCATCATCTAAGTTCCTAAAACCTGGAAGCTAGTCTGGTCACTTTAGAACGTGGAAGTCAGGTCCTGCAACATTTTGATTAATGCCTCTGAATCCTGGGTGATGGTTTCACCACCTTTGCCATAACTTGAATGTTATTTTTGAAGTGAGATTTTTAAGACTTAAGATTCTCTTTAGACTTTGGACTATCATGTTAGCCTATGAAGCAGTCCAAGTTGTCTCCCAACTATTATTGATGACGCTGTTATAAATATAGGAGCCCTGGTGACACAGTGGTTAAGAGCTTGGCTACTAACCAAAAGGTCAGCAGTTCAAATCCACCAGCCACTCCTTGGAAACCCTGTGGGGCAGTTCTACTCTGTCCTCTCGGGTTGCCAAGAGTAGGAATCAATTCGACACCAATGGGTTTGGTTTTTGTTTTATAAATATGTGAATCTTTAAAGAGATGGTTCTAGGCTTTTGACTGTAACTGCTTGGCTGGAGCTGGTAAGAATGACTGTCAGGAAGCTGGCAATGGGCCATCGTGAGGATGGGGGTCCTTGGGTCATGACTGTGAGGATTCCCAAGATCTGAGTGCAAACTGAGTTTCCTCATCCTTGGGTTCATTTTTTTTTCTGACCTTTGTAATTTTCACGTCAAAAAATTGAGTTCTCCAAGTAACATCAGACAACGACCTGAATCTAGGATGCAAGACAGCATCAGCCAGATACCGACCTAGGTAATGAACTCTAAAGGATAAAACAAAACCAAAAGATTTACAACAGTGAACCAGAGAGGTCATTCTGTAAATGACAACAATGTCAGAACAATAAAAGAGGGAATAAACGATGTAAGTACAGGACTTTCAAATGGAGAGGAAGTCAAGGTGCTATCAAGTAATAAAAGCCTAGCTTAAACTTAGGAAGATAGGGGTGAATTTCAAGGTAACCACGAAGAAAGTTAACAAACCCACTCATCAAAATAAAGATCTACAAAATCCACAAAAATGAAAGAAATGAAAAAAAAAATCCACAAACAAAAGGAATTCATCATAGGAGTGTAAGAGGAACAAAGAAAATGTCAGCATCACCAAAAAAAGCACTACAAAATGACAGCAATAAACTCACAACTATCAATAATCACAGTGAACTTAAATGGCTTAAATGTAGCCATAAAGAGACAGACAGTGACGGATGGATAAAAAAAAAACAGGACCCATCAATATGCTGTCTGCAAGAGACACACCTGAGAAACAAAGACATATTAAACATTAAAGGATGGAAAAAATATATCAAGCAAACAGCAACCAAAAAAGAGCAGAAGTGGCAGTAGTAATGTCAGATAAAATATACTTTAGAACAAAATCCACCATAAAGGGCAAGGAAGGACATTATATAATGATTAAAGGGACAATCCACCATGAGGACATAACCACAATAAGTATCTATATACCCAATGATAGGGCTCCAAAATACATAAAACAAACTAACAGCACTGAAAAGAGCAATTGACAGTTCCACAATAATAACAGGAGACTTCAACACACCACTCTTGGTAAAGGACAGACCACCTAGGAAGAAACTCGACAAAGATACAGAAGATCTAAGGGCCACAATCAACCAACTTGACCTCACAGACATATATGGAACACTCCATTCAACAGCAGCAAAGTACAAGTTTTTTTTCCAACACATGGAACATTCTCCAGAATAGAACACATCTTAGACCACAAAGCAACCCTCAACAAAATCCAAAACATTGAGATAATACAAAGCATCTTCTCTGATCACGATGCCATCAAATTAGAAATTAATAACAAGAAGAGCAAGGAAAAACAATCAAATACATGGAAACTGAATAACACCGTGCTTAAAAACCTCTGGGTAATAGAAGAAATCAAAGATAGAATAAAAAAAAAAAAAATTCCGAGAAAAAACACTAAATAGACAATAGATAAGTGGTAACTTTAGTGAAGGGTAAGACAGTACAACTTGTACAAGGTAAGGTCATGGAAGCTCCATAGATACACCCAACCTCCCTGAGGGACCAAATTGCTGGGCTGAGGGCTTGGAGACCAAGGTCTTGGGAAACATCTAGCTCAACTGGCATAACATAGTTTATAAAGAAAATGTTTTACATTCTACTTTGGCGAGTAGTGTCTGGGGTCTTAAAATCCTGTGAGATACAAAACTGGTCTCACCCCTTCGGGAGCAAGGGAGAATGAAGAAAACTAAACATAAAAGAGAAAGATTAGTCCAAAGAACTAATAGTCCACATCTACCATGGCCTCCACCACAATGAGTCCAGTACAACTAGATGGTGCCTGCTACCACCACCGACTACAGGGATCACAATAGAGGGTCCCAGTCAGAGCTGGAGGAAAAGATAAAACAAAATTCTAACTCACAAAAAAAGATCAGACTTATTGGTCTGACAGAGACTGGAGAAACCCCAAGAGTATAGCCCCCAGACACCATTTTAGCTCAGTAATGAAGTCACTCCTGAGGTTCACCCTTCAGCCAAAGATTAGACAGGCCCATAAAACAGAATGAGACTAAACGGGTAGACAAGCCAGAGGCCAGGACTAGAAGCAGGAGGGAACAGGAAAGCTGGTAAAAAGGAACCCAAGGTCAAGAAGGGAGAGTGTTGACACGTCCTGGGGTTGTTAACCAATGTCATAAAACAATATGTGTACTAACTGTTTAATGAGAAACTGGTTCTGTAAACCTTCATCTAAAGTACAATAAAAAAAGGTGTTAAAAAAAATTCCGAGAATGAAAACACATCATACCAAAACCTTTGGGACACAGCAAAGGCAGTGCTCAGAGGTCAATCTGTAACAATAGATGCAACACATCAAAAAAGAAGAAAGGCACTATCTACCCAAACTAACACAAACTGAAGTTGAAAATCTGAACAGCCCCACAATAAGAGAAGAGATTGAAAAAGTAAAAAAACAAAACAAAACAAAAACAAACCCCTCCACCCCCTGCAAAAAAAGCCCTGGCTCAGATGGCTTCACTAGAAAATTCTACCAAGCATTCAGAGAACTTGCACCAGTACTACTCAAACTATTTCAGACCATAGAAAAGAAAGGGGTACTTCTGAATTCATTCTATGAAGCCAACATAACTCTGATGCCAAAACCAAGCCAAAGACACTACAAAAAAAGAAAATTACAGACCAATATCCTCATGAATATAGATGCAAAAATTCTCAACAAAATTCTAGCCAATAGAATTCAGCATCATATCAAAAAAATAATACACCACAGCCAAGTGGGATTCATGCCAGGTATGCAAGGATGCTTCAACATTAGAAAATCAATCAGGGGACCTCATAGTACCAAGAAAGCAGTGCTGGGAGCAGAGTGCATCCTTTGGACCTGGGGTCCCTGTGCAAAGAAGCTCCTAGTCTGGGGAAACATTGATGAGAAGGCCGACAGAGACAGAAAGCCTTCGCCTGGAGCTGACACCTGAATTTGGACTTTTAGCCTACTTTACTGTGAAGAAATAAGTTTCTCTTTGTTAAAGCCAAAAAAAAAAAGAAAATCAGTCCACCACATAAATAAAAGAATCACATGATCATCTCAATTGACACAAAAAAGGCATTTGACAAAGTCCAACACTCATTCCTGATAAAAATGCTCAATAAAATAGGTATAGAAGGGAAATTCCTCAGCATAGTAAAGGGCATCTAACAAAAAGGTCATCAGTTTGTGTCCATCAGGCTCTCCTTGGAAACCATATGGGGCAGTTCTGCTTTGTTCTATAGGGTTGCTATGAGTCAGAATCAATTTGATGGCAACGGGTTTTGGTTTTGGTTTTATACAAAACCAACAGCCAACATCATTCTTTTTTTTTTTTTTTTATAATTTTTATTGTGCTTTAAGTGAAAGTTTACAAATCAAGTCAGTCTCTCACATAAAAACTTATGTACACCTTGCTACATACTTGCAATTACTCTCCCCGCAATGAGACAGCCCGCTCTCTCCTTCCACTCTCTCTTTTCATGTCCATTTTGCCAGCTTCTAATCCCCTCTACCGTCCCATCTGCCCTCCAGGCAGGAGATGCCAACATAGTCTCAAGTGTCCACCTGATCCAAGTAGCTCACTCCTCACCAGCATCCCTCTCCAACCCATTGTCCAGTCCAATCCATGTCTGAAGAGTTGGCTTTGGGAACGGTTCCTATCCTGGGCAAACAGAAGGTCTGGGGGCCATGACCACTGGGGTCCTTCTAGTCTCAGTCAGACCATTAAGTCTGGTCTTTTTATGAGAAGTTGGGGTCTGCATCCCACTGTTCTCCTGCTCCTGCAGGGGTTCTCTGTTGTGTTCCCTGTCAGGGCAGTCATCAGTTGTGGCCAGGCACCATCTAGTTCTTCTAGCCTCAGGATGATGTAGTCTCTGGTTCATGTGGCCCTGTCTGTCTCTTGGGCTCATAATTACCTTGTGTCCTTGTGTTCTTCATTCTCCTTTGATCCAGGTAGGTTGAGACTCATTGATGCATCTTAGATGGCTGCTTGCTAGCGTTTAAGACCCCAGACCCCACTCTTCAAAGTGGGATGCAGAATGTTTTCCTAATAGATTTTATTATGCCAGTTGACTTAGATGTCCCCTGAAACCATGGTCCCCAAACCCCTGCCCCTGCTACGCTGACCTTTGAAGCATTCAGTTTGTTCAGGAAACTTCTTTGCTTTTGGTTTAGTCCAGTCGTGCTGACCTCCCCTGTATTGAGTGTTGTCCTTCCCTTCATCTAAAGTAGTTCTTATCTACTATCTAATTAGTAAATACCTCCTCCCACCCCTCTCCCTCCCCCGTCTCGTAACCACAAAAGAATGTTTTCTTCTCAGTTTAAACTATTTCTCAAGTTCTTATAATAGTGATCTTATACAATATTTGTCCTTTCGCAACTAATTTTACTCAGCATAATGTCTTCCAGGTTCCTCCACGTTATGAAATGTTTCACAGATTCCTAACTGTTCTTTATCGATGCGTAGTATTCCATCGTGTGAATATACCATAATTTATTTATCCATTCATCTGTTGATGGGCACCTTGGTTGCGTCCATCTTTTTGCTATTGTAAACAGTCCCACAATAAACATGGGTGTGCATATACCTGTTCATGTACCAACATCATTCTTAATGGAAAGAGGCTGAAAACTTTCCCCTTGGGAACAGGAACAAACCAAGGATGCCCTTTATCACCTCTCCTATTTAACATTGTGCTGGAAGTCCTAGCTAGAGCAATAAGGCAAGAAAAAGCAATAAAGGGTATCCAAATTGATAAGGAAGAAGTAAAACTGTCCCTATTCATGGATAATATGATACTGTACATACAGAACCCAGAAGATTCCATGAGAAAACTATTGGAACTAATAGAAAGACTCAGCAGAGTAGCAGGATACAAGATAAGCATACAAAAATCAGTTGGATTCCTACACACCAACAAAAGAGAACTACAAAAAGGAAATCAGGAAAGCAATACCATTTATAATAGCCCCTAAAAAAATAAAATACTTTGGAATAAATCTAACCAGGGTTGTAAAAGACCTATACAAAAAAAACTACAAAACACTACTGCAAGAAACCAAAAAGACCTACGTAAGCGGAAAAACGTACCATGCTCATGGCTAGGTAGACTCAACATTGTGAAAATGTCAGTTCTACCCAAAACAATCTACAAATACAATGCAATCTCGATCCAAATACCAATAGCATTCTTTCACAAGATGGAAAAAGTAATCATTAGCTTTATATGGAAAGGAAAGAGGCCCCGGATGAGTAAAGCACTACTGAAGAAGAAGAATAAAGTAGGAGGACTCACAGTACCTGACCTCAGAACCTACTATACAGCGACGGTAGTCAGGACAGCCTGATACTGGTACAATGACAGATAGATTGACCAACGGAACAGAATTGAGAACTCAGATGTAAGTTCATCCACCTACAGTCACCTGATCTTCAACAAAGGCCCAAAGTCCATCAAATGGGGAAAAGACAGTCTGTTTAACAAATGGTGCTGGTAAAACTGGATGTCCATATGAAAAAAAATGAAACAGGACCCATACCTCTACCATACACAAAAACTAATTCAAAATGAATCAGAAACCTAAATATAAAAACAAAAACTATAAAGATCATAGAAGAAAAATAGGGTCAACACTAGACACCCTAATTCACGGCATAAACGGGATACAAACCACAACTAACAATACACAAACACCAGAAGATAAGCTAGATAACTGGGATCTTCTAAAAATTAAACACTTATGCTCATCAAAAGACTTCACCAAGAGAACCTACAGACTGGGGAGAAAATTTGGGGTATGACAAATCCAACAAAGGTGTAGTCTCTAAAATCTACAGGAAAATCCAACACCTCTACAACAAAAACACAAATAACCCAATTAAAAAACGGGCAAAAGATATGTGCAGACACTTCACCAAAGAAGATATTCGGGCAGCTAAGAGACACATAAGGAAATGCTCATGATCAGTAGCCATTAGAGAAATGCAAATCAAAACTACAATGAGATACCATCTCCCCCTGGCATTACTGGCACAGAATTAAAAAAAAAAAACAGAAAATAACAAACATTGGAGAGGCTGCAGGGAGGTTGGAACTCTTATGTGCTGCTGGTGGGAATGAAAAATGGTATAACCATTTTGGAAAATGATCCGGCACTTCCTTAAAAAGCTAGAAATAGACATACCATATAATCTAGCAATCCCACTCCTAGGAATATATCCTAGAGAAATAAGAGCCATCACATGAATAGACATATGCACACCCATGTTCACTGCAGCATTGTTCACAACAGCAAAAACCTAAGCGCCCATCAACAGATGCATGGATAAACAAGCTATGGTACATACATACAATGGGATACTACCCAACGATAAAGAACAATGATGAATCTGTGAAACATCTCACAATATGGATGAATCTGGAGGGCATTATGCTGAGTGAAATAACTCAATTACAAAAGGACAAACAGTGTACGAGACCACTGTTATAAAAACTCATGAAAAGGCTTACACACAAAAAGAATACAATATTTGATGGGTATGAGAGAGCAGAAGAATAAAAAAAAATTTAGAATAGGGAGGGAAAAACACTAAATAGACAATAGATAAGTGGTAACTTTGGTGAAAAGTAAGACAGTACACAATTTTGGGGAATTCAGCAGAGCTTGACCAACGCAAGGTCAGGGAAACTCCATAGACACACCAAACTCCCTGAGGGCCTGAATTACTGGGCTGAGGGCTGTGGGGACCATGGTCTCAAGGAACATCAGGTCAACTGGCATAGCATAGTTTATAAAGAAAATGTTCTACATCCTACTTTGGTGAGTAGCATCTGGGGTTTTAAAAGCTTGTGAGCAGCCATCTAGTATACTCCACTGGGGCCCACACCATCTGGAGCAAGGGAGAATGAAGAAAACCAAAGACACAAGGGAAAGATTAGTCCAAAGGACCAGTGGACCACAACTACCACAGCCTCCACCAGACTGAGTCCAGCATAACTAGATGGTGCCCAGCTACCACCACTGACTGCTCTGACAGGAACCACAATAGAAGGTCCTGGACAGAGATGGAGATAAATGTAGAACACAATTCTAACTCAAAAAAAGAGCAGACTTATTGGTCTGACAGAGACTGGAGAAACCCTGAGAGTATGGCCCCTGGACACCCTTTTAACTCAGTACTGAAGTCACCCTTCAGCCAAAGATTAGACAGGCCCATAAAACAAAACAAGACTGAATGGGCACACCAACCCACGGGCAAGGACGAGAAGACAGGAGGGAACAGGAAAACTGGTAAAGGGAACCCAGGGTGGAGAAGGGGAGAGTATTGACATGTCGTGGGGTTGGCAACCAATGTCACAAAACAATATGTGTATTAATTGTTTAATAAGAAACTGGTTTGCTCTGTACACCTTCATCTAAAACACAATAAAAAGAAAAATTGAGTTCCCATCATAGTTAATTTTGCTAGGTGCTATAATCGTGTTGTAATTATGAAAGAAAATGTTTTCTTATCTGAAAGATCCATATGGAAGGATATGGGGATGAAATAACATGATGTCAGGAATTTGCTATAAAAAGGGAGGAAGCCAGGAAGAGAAGGAGGAAAATAAGGTAGGAAGAAATGGAGAAGGGACAGATGAAGCAAGTATGATAAAATTGTTAAATCTGGGGAATGAGTATATGGGGGGTTATTATTTGGAGCCCTGGTGGTGTAGTGCTTAAGAGCTCAGCTGCTAACCCAAAGGTGGGCAGGTTGAATCTACCAGCCGCTCCTTGGAAACTCTGTGGGGCAGTTCTACTCTGTCCTACAGGGGGGCTAGGAGTTGAAATCGACTCAACAGCAATGGGTTTGGTGATTATATTATTGTCATGGATTATGTCCCCCCAAAAAATATGTGTATCAACTTGGTTAGGCCATGATTCCCAGTATTGTGTGGTTGCCCTCCATTTTGTGATTGTAATTTTATGTTGAGAGGATTCGGGTGGGGTTGTAACACCACCCTCACTCAGGTCACCTCCCTGATCCAAAGAAAAGGGAGTTTCCCTGGGGTGTGGCCTGCACCACCTTTTATCTCTCAAGAGATAAAAAGGAAAGGGAAGCAAGCGGAGAGTTGGGGACCTCAAACCACCAAGAAAGAAGCACCAGGAGCAGAGTGCATCCTTTAGACCTGGGGATCCTGCACAGAGCAGCTCCTAGAACAGGGGAACATTGATGAGAAGGCCAACAGAGAGAGAATGCCTTTCTCCTGGAGCTGATGCCCCGAATTTGGACTTCTAGCCTACTCTACTGGGAGGAAATACATTTCTCTTTGTTAAAGCCATCCACTTATGGTATTTGTTATAGCAGCTCTAGATGACTAAAACAGAATTTGGTATCTAGAGAGTGGGGTGCTGCTCTAACAGAAACCTAAAATGTGGAAGTGGTTTTGAAACTGTGAATGCATAGAGAACCAGCAGCGGCAGCAGAACCAGGAGACCAGCGCGAAATGGCGCTGGAGCAGACCCGTGGATCAAGAGAGCTGAGTGCCTGTGTGCAGGAGGCTTCTGGCAGAATGGGGTGCCTCCAGGCACTTATTGGTGAAGCTAGAGAGCTTTGGAACATGTACCCCAGCAGGGCAGATGTGGGAGTGAGGCCCGAAGAGCCGAGAGGCCAAGAAACCAGGAAACGGAAGCTTAAGAGAAAAAGAACACAAGAAGTCGACCTGCCCCAGTCTCAAAAGGTATGGCTATGACCTCAGGGGTTTCAGAGCGGGGAGCCATGGCCTTTGGTGCCCTAAGGGTGGAGTTGCCACTCAGATGGACTAGGAGAATGGTGCGCCTAAAGCCGAGGGAGCAGAGTTGCTGTCCCAGTGGGCCTGGAAGGCGGAGCTGAAGCCCAGAGAGTGTGGCCAATATCTAGAGTCTGGAAGGCAGAGCAATTGTGTAAATTGTCTCGGAGAACAGAGGATTATTTTCAAAGCCTTGAGGGCTAATGTAACAGTGTTCTGCTGACTTGCTTGGTGCCTGTTGTGCCTTCTTTCCCTCCAGTCTCTCCCATTTGTAATGGAAATGTCTAGCTTGTGCCTGTTCTGCCATTGTACCTTGAAAGCAGATAACCTGTATTCTAGATTTCACAGATGAAGGGAAATTTTTGGATTTGGGACTTGGAGTTAAGACTTTTGCTATGATATGATGGGATGAATATGTTTTGCATGTTGCAAGGATGTGATTTTGGGGGGGCCAAAGTTTGGAATCTCATGGATTGAATTATGTCCCCCCCAAAATGTGTGTATCAGCTTGGTTAGGCCATGATTCCCAGTATTGTGTGGTTGTCCTCCATTTTGTGATTGTGATTTTATGTTAAGAGGATTAGGGTGGGACTGTACCACCACCCTTACTCAGGCCACCTGCCTGATCCAAAGTAAAGGGAGTTTCCCTGGGGTGTGGCCTGCACCACATTTTATCTCTCAAGAGAAAAAGGAAAGGAAAGCAAGCAGAGAGTTGGGGACCTCAAATCACCAAGAAAGAAGCACCAGGAGCAGAGCATGTCCTTTAGACCCAGGGTTCCTGTGCAGAGAAGCTCCTAGTCCAGCAGAAGATTGACAAGAAAGACCTTATTCCAGAGCCAACAGAGAGAGAAAGCCTTCCACTGGAGCTGAGGCCTTGAATTTTCAGTCTGCTAGACTGTGAGAGAATAAATTTCTCTTTGTTGAAGCCATCCACTGGTGGTATTTCTGTTATAGCAGCACTAGATGACCAAGACGATTATTCTCCCTACTTTTTTATATGTTTCAAAAACTTTTTCAATAAAAGGTTGGAATTATTTAAAACAAAACAAAGAAGTTTCCAGATATTTAGAATTAAAGATATAGTCTCAATCTGGCTCTTTGATGGAAAATTTATGAAAGACTGTACTGTATTTCTACCAATTGCCATCAAGCCAACCCTGACTCATGGCGACCCCACGTGTATCAGAGTAGAACTGTGCTTCATAGGGCTTTCAATGGCTGATTTTTCGGAAGTAGATCGCCAGGCCTTTTTTCCAAGGCACTTCTGGGTGAACTCTAGCTTCTAACCTTTCAGTTAGCAGCCAACCATGTTAATCATTTGTACCAGAGACTCCAATGTACTTTTAAATTAGGAAAAAGCTATAATTAAATCACTTTGAAAATCTACTATCCCTCCCTGCACTTGTCACTAACCAAGTATGAGGCCCCAGGAGGCCACACCACACAAGTGCCTCAGTAAGCATTCACACCTGAAGGCCAGCCTCACACCTTATCGACATATTAAAATTCACCCCATCCCACCTGAAATCTCATTTACATAGGACCACCTTGGAGTTGAGTTGCGTTTGACTGGTTAGCATAATATTGCAGATGTTTCTTTTCTGTTCTTTTTATGTTAAACTCTGGAGTTTTCTTTTCATATTTGGAAGTAAAGACTTTTTTTTTTTTTTTTTCCCAGACCCTCAACATTTGCATAGGCCCGTGAAAGAATAAGACCTAATCAGAGCTGACGTTCGCAGTGTGACTGTGAACCAGGCATTGTTCTAAATGACCTTGGTGTAGATGTAACACTGCCCTCATTATTCAGATGAGGAAACTGAGGCCCAGAGACACCATGTAGCTTGTCCAAGGTCACATAGGGCACCAGGATTCAAACCCAAGTGGCTTGGATCTAGGACCCAAGCTCGAGCCACTTCCCTGTAAAGGGAGGCTTGGGTAGATCTTTCCTACAAACTATCTTCATTGGATTTTTTCCATATCTAGGGGAAGTTCACCTCCATATTCCAGCCAAGGGATAAGAGACATTCTTTGGAAAACATGCCCCAGCTCAGCCAAACATCAGTGACTGTGGTTCCAGGCAGAAGCTGAAGCCCCAGAAGGCTGTGGCACTAAGTGTTCACAGGGCCGCCCCTTAGGACCCATGTGGTGTCTTCGAGGACATGAGAAAAAGGCACCTCCCCATGTGGATGCCGCCCTGGGGAACTACGTACGATACGGCAAGTGGAACACGGGCTGGATGTCAGCCCTGTCCCCGATCCTCCATGGGCGCCACTCTGCAGGCCCAGCCTGTGTAATCATTCTTGGTTGCTTAATGGTTAGAGAGAAAACCAGGTTTAAGCAGCAGTTCCTAGGAGCAGATAACCCGTAAGCAAGGTGCACAGGGGCTTATGTTAAGCGCGGTACGTACCAGCTTACAGAAAGCAAGATACATGCAGGCTTCCTTGTGTCTGCTTGCTCATCTGTAGTGCACAATTTCACATGAGTTTCACCACGTCGACGTGGAATGGTGCACTACAGATTAATAAGGAAGCACAAGGAAGCACATGTGTACCTTGCTTATTAAGTAAGCCATCCCTGCTTGAGGCCATAAATTCTTGAGGTCAGTTCTTTGCCACAAGGGGCATCAGTCCACCTTGCAGTGTTGACAAGAGGGCCTTTGAAGTAGCAGGAAGCTGGCCAGAGGGGCCTCTGAGCTGTGTTTCCCCCTCAGTGGCCTCTTGAGTTCAGATGCTGCAGCCTGCTCTTTGTGTGATGCCCAAGGGCCAAGGCGTGTCGTGCACTGTGCTGTGCAGGGCGAAGGCAGTGGGGCATGCGGCTGTGATCAGGTCCCCAACCTGGGCTTGCAGTTCTGTCTGTGGGCAGGAGACCCCATTGTGGCTTCACATCTGGGGGCCCAGAGAAGTTTCTCCAGGATCCTGATACCCGCACTCTGGGAAGCGTGGCAGAAGCCTTTTACCGCCACCCTGCAGGCTCTGGACTCTCACCTGAGACCTGTCACTAGTCATCTTTCCTCCCAGGACCAGCCAGACTGGCATGGCAGGGCCACTCCAAGCAGACAGGTTGGCAGGGCGGTAGGTGTGCTGCTGCTTCTGATGGGGCCTGGCATGGGGTTGGGGCAAAGGCCACGTCACATTTCTGCCCCACACACTTTGCCCAGCCCCGCGCTGGTTTCTGTTCTAGTCTCAGCCTTCCTTCTGAGACTTCCTGGGGCCGTGTTCACTGCCTGCAGCTTTGGCCTAACGGCTCCCTTCCTTTCCCAACACCCAGATTCCAACGCTCATGTCATAATTGGCCACCTCAGGAGAGATGGCTTCATTCTGCTTGGGGATGAAGGGAAAGTGCTGGCACCTGAGTCATCTGGAGGCTGCCCCGGGGTTCTCAAGAAGGAGGGCACAGGGAAAGAGTCCACAGGCGGGGTCTCCTGCCCCCCAGCCTGATGCGGGTGGCCTTTTACAGTGAACCCACGTCCCTGCTTTCCCAGCCTAACTGATAGTTAGCCCAGGAGGAAAAGCTTCTGTATTCTGGGTCTGGTTTCTGTCTCTCCAGGTGCATCCTTGGCCATGCAAGGAAGTGGGATGAATCCTACACACCCACAAGGGGTGGGTTAAAGATAGGGCTTTTCGGGAAAACCCACAAGGCCAAAGTCAGCAAGCCAGAGATGTTTTTGATCACCTGGGCTCCCCATCTGCCAGAGAGGCGTGCTGTGACCAGGGCATCTGCTGACATTGTGAGGTTTCATTCCCATGGAGAGTTCCCAGGGGTCTTCCTTGATAATGGAGCAAGTGTAGAAAGCAGCCTTGTGAGCATCCTGTTCATAGGAATTGTCTGGGAAAGCCTGTTGCCAGCACCTGGGGCCTTTGGGGCGCATAGGATTTGCAGCACCCCTACCAGGGAAGGACTCAATCCCAAAAGAAGCAGAGCTTGGGTGCCACTTCGCTAGCTGGTCATTTCCCCATGCTAGTCTCAACAATGTTAATAAAACATAATAATAACCCACCTCCAGCTGTCGAGTCCATTCGGACTCATAGTGATCCTATAGGATAGAGTAGAACTGCCCCATAGGGCTTCCAAGGCTATCTTTATGGAAGCAGACTGCCACATCTTTTTCCCACTGAGCAGCTGGTGGGTCTGAACTACTGACCTTTCAGTGAGCAGCCAAGCTCTTTAACCATTGTCCTGCAGGACTCTTTATAATAATAATAGCAGCTCCTCTTTATCAAGATTTTACATGATAGGCACTGTGCAAAATTGTTCCCATGCATTATCTCATCAAATCATGACATCAGCCTCAAAGGCACAGATACTGTTATCGCATTTTACAGATAAGAAAGTTAAGGCTCAGAGAGGCCAACCTTTTTTTTTTTTTTTTCCCATGGGTTGAATCCTTCTCTTTAGGAGACAGCAGAACCAGACCCTAACTGACTCTCAAACCCTTCACTGTCTGCCCCCTGGTGGGAATGAGAGTCACATCGGGGTCCCTAACATAGGGCGCTTAGTGGCCTTTTGAAGGCCATGGGGTGCACTCATCTGTGTCCTCATTGCCCTTTGAGGGTGCACCCTGCCCTGTAGATGAGAGGCTGACCCCTCCATGACCCTGCCGTGGAGTGAAAGAGTAGGACATCCACCAACATAGCCCCATGGGGTGCAAGACAACATCCCCCAGACACCACTTTAAAATGTGGGGCAGTGACATCTCCATGAGGTGCAGGGGTGTGACCACCACCTCGACACCAGCATGGGGCGGAGGATAAAAGCGTCCTCACCCTAGAGAGTGACCCACATATGACCTCGCCACAGAGAACTGGAGTGACAACAGTGTGACTCTGTCACAAATTCCTCTCATTTCAGAGCTGGAATGAACTTTAAAGCTCTGCTAAACCAGCATTTTCTGACCTTTTTCACGTCATGATGCAGAGAGAAAGAACATATTTGTATCCTGTGTTAAAATAAGGAGATGAGGCTGCTGTGGCTGACGGCAACGGGGTGTGGGGTATACCAGCTGCCCTACCCAGCCCAGCGCCCAGAGGCTAAGCACACTGACAGCTCAGCTCACCTGAAGGTCTAGGAGTAAGCCTGTGGAGACTGCTCTAGTCCAGCCTTTACCTGCAGCTTAATCCCCACAACAAGCCTGCACACAGCTGCTCTTCCTTGCTCCGCAACAACACCCTCGCGCTGGGGAGTTTCCCACTTCACGGCAGGCTCTTTCATTCTGCACAGTGAGGTTGTTTTCAGGATGAAGGCATCCCAGCATTGTACTTAACGTCCTTATTGTGCCCTTGGACGAGGTGTACCTGCGTGCGCGCACACACACACACACATACCCCCCCACCCACACACAGAGTAACTGGTGAGGTCACTGGCTATTACGCTTTAAATACAATAGAACCAAAGCCAAACTCTTTGCTCTCCAGTCCATTCTGACCCAACAGAAACTGCCAAATGGCTCCCCAAAAGACTGCACCAACTTAAACCCTGTCAGTATCAGAAAGATGTTCTTTCCCCAAAACTTGGCCAGTACTCATCGTCACAAAATAGTTTCATCCCTGGTGGCGCAGTGGTTAAGAGCTCGGCTGCTAACCAAAAGTTTGGCAGTTTGAATCCACCAGCCACTCCTTGGAAACCCTATGGGGCAGTTCTACTCTGTCCTGTAGGGTCACTATGAGTTGGAACGTACTCGACGGCAACGGGTTTTTTTTGGTAATCTAATGGCTACTAGGAAACCCTGGTGGTGTAATGGTTAAGAGCTACAGCTGCTTACCAAAAGGTTGGCAGTTCGAATCCACCAGGCGCTCCTTGGAAACTCTATGAGGCAGTTCTACTCTGTCCTATAGGGTCGCTGGGAGTTGGAGTCAACTCGACGGCAGTGGGTTTGGGTTTTTTTGTTTTTTTAATGGCTACCATACTACCATACAGATTTTTTGACCTAACGCTGATGAGAATAAATTTTAAAACTTCATTTCTCTTTTTAATAATGATTTTATTTTCTCTGTATCTGTGTGTGCTACACAAAGGCAGAGATGCCTAGAACAGTGCTGGGCACACCGAAGAACCAGTTGCCGTTGAGTTAATTCCAACTCATGGCAACCCCAGGTATGTCAGAGCAGAACTGTGCTCCATGGGGTTCTCAATGGCTGATTATTAAGAAGTAGGTCACCAGGTCTTTCTTGCAAGGCACCTCTGGGTGAACACAAACTTCCAACCTTTTGGTTAACAGCTGAGTTCGTTAACTGTTTGTGCCACCCAGGGATTCAACTGAGCATCCCCCCAAAAAATCAAACTCGTTGCCATCAAGTCAATTCCCAGCCATGGTGACCTCGTGTGTTACAGAGTAGAACTGCTCCATGGGGTTTTGTTGGCTGTAATCTTAACTGAAGCAGATCAGCAGGCCTTCCTTTCACAGTGCTCCTGGGTAGGTGTTTGAACCGCCAACCTTCAGATTAGCAGTCAAGCACAAACCATTTGTGCACCTAGGGAACTACTGGAGCCCAGGTGGTGCAGTTTGAATCTACCAGCCATCCCTGGAAGCCCTATGGGGCAGTTCTACTCTGTCCTATAGGATCACTATGAAATGGAAGCAACTTGAGGGCAATGCTTTGGGTTTTTGTTTTGTTTTGTTTTTATTAGGGACTTACTGGACAAGCCCGTTGCCGTCAAGTCAATTCTGACTCATAGCGACCCTACAGGGCAGAGCAGAACTATCCCATAGGGTTTCCAAGGCTGTAAATCTTTACAGGAGCAGACTGCCACATCTTTCTCCTGTGGAGTGGCTGGTGGGTTTGAACTGCCAACCTTTCAGTTAGCAGCCGAGCACTGAATCGCTGCACCACCAGGGTTCCTTACTGGGCACATACACATTAAAAAAAAAACCATTGCCATCGAGTCGGTTCTGACTCATAGCAACCTTATAGGACAGAGTAGAACTGCCCCATAGGGTTTCCAAGGAGCAGCTGGTGGATTTGAACTGCCAGCCTTTTGGTTAGCAGTCATAGATAGCTCTTAACCACTACACCACCAGAGCTCACAGTAGGTGCTTAGTAAATATTTGCTGGCTGAATAAATGAATAGGCTAAACACTCATGGTCCAAAATTCAAGAAGCGCAAAAATAGTAACCAATTAAAAAAAAAGTCTCCTCTGTGCCTGGCTCCCGAGCTGCCCACTGCCGCTTCTTAAGACAACTCATATTTTTCACTACTTTCCTCTTTCTTGTGTATTTTCTCGGAGATATCCTGTGCAAAGCACAAGTAAATATTGCTGTACTTCTTTTTGCCTTTTTATATACTGTTCTGCCCTGGCTTTCCTCTCACTTAATGATATACCTTGGTGACCAGTTGCCGTCTCTGATCAGTTCAAGGGAGACCATCGCATGTTCCCTGCCTGGGGGACACCCCTCTTCTTATCGTCTCCATTAGTCACGCCGAGTATGGCATTAGAGGAGACCCCTTAGGTGTTGTGAACCGCAGCCTTGGGTGAGCGAGGTACGCCCATGCTCATGGAGGAGGTGGCTGACCCTATGGCTACACCTGAGACTGCCCTGACACCACCAGAGCAGGTGCACGAGGTCTAGTATCCTGTTTAAGTGTACTGGTGAGACATGGCTGGAAGCCAGCTGACCTGGTTTCTGTTTCTGGATCTGCCTTTGACTCACCATGACTGTGCGTAAGTCACTGTCCAGTGGAGTTACCGTGTCTGTGAAATGGGCATAATCATGCCTGCCCTAGCATACTTCAAAGAGCGGCAGGAATGAACATGGAGAAGTGCCTTGGAAGTGATCTCTTTGGACCAGTGCATGCTTCTGCGGGGTGGAAAACAATTAACAGAGAATTTCTTAAAGGAAGGGAAGCAAGGTGACTTTAAGGGCACCAAAACCAAACCAAACCTATTGCCATATCGAGTCTATTCTGACTTCTGGTGACCCCGTGTGTTACAGAGTAGAACTGCTCCATCGGGTTTTCTTGGCAATCATCTGTATGGGAGCAGATCGCCAGGCCTTTCTTCCACGGCATTGCCACATGGTTTCAGACTACCAGCCTTTAAGTTATCAGTCGAGATCCAACTGCTCGAACCATCCAAGGACCCTAGTAGGACACAGAGGAACTCTTTTTTTTTAATAGTCAAGAGATTATTTGAATGTGTATTGGAGAAAATGTCTTAGCACATCAAACCTGTTATTTCACAGGTATAGTACTGCTTAGTACTCACAGTATTGCTTACAGTGAGGCTGAATTTTAGCAAAACAACTGAGTTGATGCGATGTAAGTGACTTCACAAACATCACGAAGGTGGCGTGCAAATGATTAATGTTTGGGAAACATTGGGTTAGCAGGTTTTTTGGGGAAAAAATCAAATCAAACTTACAAATATGAACTATGAAAATCCAATTTTGAAGATCTCTTTATTTCCTGTAAATATATATGACATAGTAAAGCTGGAGTCAGCAAACTTTTTTCTGAAAAGGGGCAGGTAGTAAATATTTTAGGCTTTTCAGGCCACTTGGATCTCTGTAGCATATTCTTTTTTTTATAGCTCTTTAAAAATGTAAAAACTATTCTTAGATCAAGAACCATATAAAAACAGACCTTGGACTGGCTTTTGAACCATAATTTGCAGACCCTTGTAGTAAATTAAAGAGCTTACTGGACATTATAACTGCTAATGCCCCAAAACCAGGTAAAACAACCTGAATGGGGCTCATTTATCAATGACATTTATTAATAACATTACTGTGTTACTACCAAAACCAAACCCATTGCCATCAAGTCAATTCCAACTCAGAACAGCTCTATAAATGGAGCAGAATTGCCCCATAGGGTTTCCAAGGCTGTAATCTTTATGGAAGCAGACTGCCATATCTTTCCGCCACGGAGCCGCTGATGGGTTCGAACCACCAACCTTTCCATTAGCAGCCGAGCTCTTAACCGCTCTCCACCAGGGCTCCTCTTAATGTGTTACTGCTCCTCCCTTTTTTCATATCAATATGAACTCATGGATTTTTATGCATTTATGCATTTACTATGTTTCGATTCATTGAGATTTATTTTTGGTGTTTTTTTTTTTTTTTTTTAAGATGCTCAAATTGCCCCAACTTTGCCTATAAGAGCTCCTTCAAGGAGTCCCCTTGATGGATGCAAGTAGTTCCTGGTGCCTTCCTTGCTTTCTGGTATGATAAGCTATCCCAGGCTTATCTTGTCCACTTCCTAAACCAAAGCTGGTATCAGCCATTTTTCTAAGAAACCCTGGTTTCTTTTAGTTGGGAATGGTATTTAGAGACCCAAAGCTGAGTGCTGGGTATATAATATTTGAGTACCCAAATATTTGAATTTATAAATAGAAATGATGCCCAGAGTATATCCTGGAGAGATTCCAACTGCTCCCCTAAAACTCTGCTCTCCTTCTAGCGTGGTCTCATAAGCACCATGTACGGCCCCATATATGGTTCTCACACCGGGTGCGTGCCTAAGAACAAGGAGTCAGTCATGCTCCACAGGCAGCCCCGGCAGAGGCAGAAACATGGCAGATTTTTCAATAATCGGAGTCAAATCAACGTTCAGGTTAGCCTTCAATTAACTATACAAAACCCAGCTACCCAGAACGCTTATTCCCCAATAACCTTGAGTAATTGCAGTTTTGCTACCAAAATAAGTACAGGGGGTTTTAATGAAAGATTCTGACCTACCATTTACAGGGGTCACAAAGTCAGATGCCCACATAAGCCAAAGCAGGTAATAAAAAAGTGAGTAAAGTGGGCTGGGTGTAAGATGGTAGGGAGCGGGGAGAATTGGGGTGAACCAGGGGACTCGTGCTCTGCCAGAGGGGGACAGCTGCCATTTAACTCCAGCAGAATGTTGCATGAACTGAAGTGGGGTTTTTTAAGCTTTATGGAGATATAATTCACCTACAATAAAATGCACCCCCATTTTAAGTGTATAGTCTGATCAGTTTTTACAAATGTAGACACCCAATTTACCACCATCCACTCAAGATATAGAACATTTTCATACCCTTGTACATCTTCCCAACCAATCCACTGTTCACCCTAACCCCAAACAATCACTGATCTCCTCCCTGCCATTGTAGTTTGCCTTTTCTAGGGCTTCGTATAAATGGGATCATTTAGTCTGTACACTCTCTCTAGTGTCTTTTACTCAACAATGTTTTTTGTTTTTTTTTTTTAATATCCATCCATATTGTAAACCACTTACCATTGAGTCTATTCCAACTCATGGTGACCCCATGTGTGTCAGAGTAGAACTCTGCTCCACAGGGTTTTCAATGGCTGACTTTTCCAGAATTAGGTTGCCAGGCCTTTCTTCCAAGGTGCTTCTGGCTGGACTCAAACCTTTTGGTTAGCAGCCGAGCGTGTTAACTGTTTGCACCACCCAGGGACTCCATCCATGTTGTAGCATGTATCAATCGTTCATTCCTTGTTAATTGCCGAATAGTATTCCATCTTGTGGATATGCTGCAGTTTGTTTATTTATTCGTCTGTTGATGGACATTTGGACTGTTTTCAGTTTGGAGTTATTATGAATAAGGCTGCTGTGAACATTTATGTGCACCGTCTTTGTGTGAATAAATGCAGTTTTCTCAGGCAAATAAGAGTGGAATTGCTGGGTCATGTGGTAAGAAACTGCTGAACTGTCTTCCAAAGTGACTGTACCATTTTGCATTCCAATCAGCCACGTATGGGAGTTCTGGCTGCTCCACACCCTCACTGACACTAGATGTTGTTGAACCTTCTAGTGGGTATGTAGTGGTGTCTCATCGTGGTTTTCATTTGCATTTCCCTAATGACTAAAGATATGAAGCATTTTTTCGTGTGCCTTTTTTTTTTTTTTTTAATGACTAAAGATGTCAAGCATTTTTTCGTGTGCTTATGGGCCATTCATATATCTTCTTTTATAAAATGTCTTTTTAAATCTTTTGCCCTTTTTTTTTTTTGGTTAGGTTGTTTGTCTTCTTACTGAGTTGTAAGAGTTTTTTACATAGTCTGTCTTCCAGTTCTTTGTCAGATATAACAAATGTTTTCTCCTAGTGACTTGCTCTTTCATTTCCTCAACAGTGGCTTTGGAAGAACAGAATATTTTAATCGATTTAATCGATCTGTGTTTTTCTTGTATAATTCATGCTTTTAGTGTCCTTTCTAAAAAAATCTTTGCCTACCCCAGAGTTGCAAAGATTTTCTCCTATGTTTTCTTCTGGAAGTTTTATAGCTTCAGCTCTTAGATTTAGGTCTCTTCGTTCATTTCAAGTTAAGTTTTGTATAAGATGTGTGGTAGGAACTGAGATTTAATTTTTCTTATATGGACATTCATTTGTTCCAGCATCTTTTGTTGAAAAAACTATCCTTCCTGCATTGAATTACCCTGGTACCGCTGTGGGCCTATTTCTGGATTCTCTTCTGTTCCACTGAGCAATATGTCTGTCCTTACACCAATACCATGCTGCCCTGATTACTTTAGAGTAAGTCTTAATATCAGATAGTATATGTCTTCCGATTTTGTTCTTCTTTTTCAAGTGTTTTGGCTATTTTGGATTCTTTGCATTTCAATATAAAGTTTAGAACCACCTTATCGATTTCTAAAAGAAAAAAAAAAAACGTCTGCTGAGGTTTTGACTAGGATTGTCTCTGAAACTGAGCGATTGTTTTCTTTTCTAAGAAAACAGGAACAGTTGCCTACACATGTTTTTGCATTTGCTGCCAGGAACACTTAACTGCAAGCACAGGCCAAGGTGTCGATAGCAATCTGTGACTCTGAGAAGCATGACGGTGTCCACTCTTCTGCGTCCAAAGATGGACTTAATCTTGACTTTGCTTGTTTGGGTTGGTTTAACCTGTAAGCTGACTCAAGCCCTTCTACCATAAACTGGGTATACATTCCAAACACAACCATCTACATCACCTGAGGGGTGAAAATCTAACAGGAACAATGTAAAGTTGTTGGCAGCATTTATTGATTTTCACTTGGCCAGTGACCCAAGAGAACTTGTTAGGGGTTAAGCCAGTACTTAACAAACATCGGTTGTTCGCCTACCATTGTCACAAATTTTGTTGTAGGTGATACTATTGTTTACTTAATGTTTTTCTTTAAATCCATGTTCTTTTTTTAACTTAAGGGTATTTATGAACATAAAGCAGAAACTGGTATCTCTTGCCATAAATTCACTCTTAAAAATAAACCCAGTAAAAACAGAATGCTGTTGGTTTTAGCTGGACACCTTTGCCTGACAAGGTTCTGAACCTGAGGCTTCATCATTAAACCCAGAGATTAGCAAAGGTTAGGGAGGTTTTAAGGACCTGTTACTACCAAGCTGAGACTTTCTCCCTGACCTAAACAGAACGATTAAATGAGAACTGAAAAGCGTAGATGTCCGAAGCCCTTTGTCGACTTCCTCCACACCTATTTATTGGAGCTTACTGTGCTGTTCAGGGGCAGTGGTGGTTCAGTGATAGAGTTCTCACCTTCCATGCAGGACCTGTGTTTGATTCCCAGCCAATGCACCTCAGGCACAGCCAAGACCCCTCTGACAGTGGAGACTTTGTGTTGCTATAATGCTGAACAGGTTTCCATAGAACTTCTAGACTAAAATGGACTAGGAAGAAAGACTCGGTGATCTACTTCCAAAAATCAGCCCATGAAAACCCTACGACTCGCAATGGTCCAGTTCCATTGTACATGGGGTCACCATGAATCAGTGGCCAATGGCAGCACCCTGGGGTGCTGGACTCTATAAGACAGACGAATCCCTGTTCTTTTCAAGTTTACGGTTGTGGATAATAATGTATATGAATGAAATAACAGGTGAAGCCTGATGTATGCTAAACTCTTAATGCTTTAATGTTGTTGTTTTTATTACTCTTATTAATGTTTTATGGTTTTAGAACAGGGAGTAGGTCTTCTGGGGAAAGGTGGGGGTTGAGCCAGCCTCTGAACTTCCTGTCTTACAGCCCTGATGGCCGGGACAGGCCCATGGACCTTGATTCCCATTAGAGAATGGTTTGGCCAGGATTCAGGAAAGGGAAGGCGAGGGATGTTACTGTGTCAGAAATTGGGTCAGCTGTGAACATGCTTGGAAAAGTTTAAAATGTGCTTAGATATGAAGGTCTTGCATTATACATCTGTCCATCTGGTGGGGTGCTGGTACTGTGACGGGCATTTGGGGATAGAGAGCTGCTACCCTCAGGGAGCTTATGAGCTCATAGGACTTAGAAGACATGGGCACAAGTAACTGTGACATAGAGTAGAACAAGGTGAGTTTCTTTTTGTCAAGATTCTAATGGTTGCAAGTGACAAACCCACAGTTTGGACCAGCATAAGCAAGAGAGAAAATTTATTGGTTTCCATAAGTGACAAGTTCAGGAATAAATGGCTTCAGGCATGGTTGGATCCAGGTGATCAAATGATGTCAGAAATCTCTCCTTCCATCTTCTGAGTCTGCTTTCCTTGGGATTGGCTTCATTCTCAGGCAGGCTTCCCAGGCCAAATACCACCATTAGCTTAGTCTTAGCTAAGAGAGGCCTTTTCCTCAGTTGTTCCAGCATTAATTACCAGAATCAAGTCCCAGTGGACAAAACTGGGTCATGTGGTCATCCCCTCAAAACTAAAGAGGGAGGCCAAGGTCTCCTTGGCAACTCACACCAACTAGACTGGGGCAAAGGGGAAGTTCACCTGAGGATAAATCAAGGGGAGAGAATGCTGGGCAAGCAGGAACTGCAATGTCCCCCATAGTGCAACCAAAGAGACAGAGGCTCTCAGAGCAGGGACAGCTTCATGAAGGACGTGGCCTTTGGCCTGGACCTTGAAGGTCAAATACAACTGGGATTTTAGGGATGGGGCTGGGGTGCTCCTGCTTTCTGTGGTAGGGAGGGGAGGCAGAAGGGGAGGAAACTCATTTTCTCACTTCTAGAGAACCCACCAAGTGCAAGGTTCTGTGACAAGTGTCTTGCTTAATCCTCACAAGAACCTGTCTCCATGTACAGATGAGAAGCAGAGTCTTGGAAAAGTTAGATCTTCCTCAACAATAGACAGCAGGCACCAGATACCCCCTGGAGCCATCCTCACCCACTCTGGTGTATCATCTACACAGCAGCTGCAGTGCTCTTTCAGACCAATATCCTTTATGAACATAGATGCAGAAATCCTCCACAAAACTCTAGCAAACTGAACCCAAGAGCAATATTAAAAGGATTATACACCATGATTCAAGTGGGACTTATCCCAGGAATGCAAGGGTGGTTCAACATTAGAAAATCATTCAATGCAATACACCACATTAACAGAACAAAGGAAAAGAACCATGTGATCATCTCAATCAACGCAGAGAAACATTTGACAAAATCCAATATCCTTTCATGATAAAAACACTCTGCAAGCTAGGAATAGAAGGGAAATTCCCCAATATGATGAAGGGCATTTATGAAAAACCCATAGCTAACATCATACTCAACGGAGAAAAACTGAGAGCTTTCCCCTTAAGATCAGCAACAAGACAAGGAAATACTAGTACTGGAAGGCCTAGCCAGAGCAATCAAGCAAGAAAAACAAATAAACGGTATTTAAATTGGGATGGAAGAAGTAAAACTATCCATTTTTGCTGATGACATGATCTTATATATAGAAAACCTCAAAGAATCCACAAGAAAACTGCTAGAACTAATAAACAAATTCAGCAAAATGGCAGGATACAAGGGCAATACAAAAAAATCACTTGGGTTTCTATATATCAGCAATGAGCATTCTGAAAAGAAAATTAAGGAAACAATTTCGTTTATTACAGAATCTGAAATAATAAAATCCCTAGGAATATGTTGAATAGGTGTATGATCTGCTGTGCATATTTTCACCCAAAAAACAAAAAAATTCTGAAAAAGAAAAAAAAAGCTAGGAATAAATTTAACTGAAGAAGTGAAAGAAGTACACACAAAAAAAACTATAAATCGTTACTGAAAGAAATTAAAAAAGACCTAAATAAATGGAAGGACATTTGTGTTTATGGATTGGAAGACTTAATAGTGTTAAGATGTCAGTATTACCCAAAGGAAGCTATAGATTCAATGCAATATCCATCAAAATTGCAATAGCCTTCTTAGCAGAAATGGAAAAATCAATCCTCAACTATATATGGAACTACAAGGGGGCCCAAATAGACAAAGCAGTCTTGAAAAAGAACAAAGTAGGAGAACTCACATCTCCCAATCTCAAACATATTAAAAAGCTACAGTAATCAAAACTGTAGGACTGGCATAATAATCGACGTATTGATTAACATAATAGAATTGAGAAATAAACTCGCACATCCACGGTCAATCAGTTTTCAACAAGGGTGCTAAGTCCATTCAATGGGGAAAGAATAATCTGTTTAATAGATGGTGCTGGAACAACTGGATTTCCACATGCAAACAAATAAAGCTGGATCCATACCTTACACCATATATGAAGAGCCACTCAAAATAGACCAAGGGTCTAAATGTAAGAACAAAAAACACAAAACTCTTAGAAGAAAACATAGGGGTAATACTTCAAGACTTAGTATTAATGAATTCTTAGATATGACACCAAAGCACAAGCAGCAAAGTCTAAGGTAAATAAATGGAACTTCATCAAAATTTAAAAATTTTGGTCATTAAAGGACATTATCAACAAAGTGAAGAGACAACCTACACGATGGGAAAAAATTGGGAGGAACCATATATCTGATAATGGTTTAATCTCCAGAATATATAAAGAACTTTGCAACTTAACAAAAAGACAAACAATCCAATTAAAAAATGGGCAAAGGACTTGAGTAGACATTTAACCAAAGAAGAAATACAAATGGCCAACAAGCACACAAAAAAATGTTCAATATGATTAGCCATTAAGGAAATGCAAATCAAAACCACAATGAGATACTACTTTACCCCCATTAAGATGGCTATGTTTAAAAAAAAAAAAAAGAAAGAAAACAACAGATGTTGGTGAAAATGTGGAGAAACTGGAACTATCATCTATTACTGATGGGAATATATGGCCACTGTGGAAAACTGTGTGGAGGTTCCTCAGAAAGTTAAACATAGAATTACCATATGATCCAGCAATTTCACTCCTAGGCATATACCCAAAAGAATCAAAAGCAGGAACACAAACAGATACACGTGTACACCAATGCTCACGGTACTCAAGAAGTGGAAACAACCTAAATGTCCGTCAACAGCTGAATGCATAAACTAAACGTGATACATATGTACAGTGGAGTATTACTCAACCATGAAGAGAAATGAAGTCCTGATTCATGCTACAACATGGATGTACCTTTGAAACATTATGCTGAGTGAAATAAGTCAGTCACAAGGACAAATATTGTTTGATCCCACTTAGATGAAATATCTAGAATAGGCAAATGTATGGAGAACAAAGTCTATTAGCAGTTACCAGGGGTAGAAGGGTGGGGGGAAAGAGGGATTCATTGCTTGGGAGACATTGAGCTTCTGTTAAGGGTGATGGAAAAATTTTGAAATGGGTAGTAGTGATGGTTATACAACATGATGAAAGCAATTAATGTCACTGAATTGTACATGTAAAAAATGTTGAAATGTCAAATTCTTGTTATATATATATATACACACACACATACGCACCACCACAATTTAAAAAGTTAATTTTTTTTTAACCCAGATTTGATAGCATCACACCCCCATGACTCCAAAGATTCTAGTTTTCTTAGAATGGAAACCCAAATCCTTAACATGGCCACAAGGCTCTGCATGGCCTGGCTCTGCTCACCTCCCCAGGCTCCCTCTCACCTCAGAGCCTTTGCTAGAGCTGCCCCTCCACCAAAATGCCTTTCCCCTCTACCGCTCCTCTTCACCAGCTAAGTCTTCTTGTCCTTTAACACTCACCTCTGCCCTCACTTCTCCAAGGACTCTCAGACTCAGTCAGTTCTCCTTTTTTTAAAAGCAAGAGCTGATACTAGGTGCCAGGCATTAACCTACTCTCTACATAGTTTCCCTCATTTAGTCTTCATAACAACCCTATGAAGTGGAGGCTATTATTATTCCCATTGTACAGATGAAGAAACTGAGGCACAGGGTAGGGGGAGTAAAGTGACTTGCTCAAGGTCACGCAGCTGTACGTGGCAGAGCTGAGATTCAAAGCCAGACGGTTCAGCTCAGAGTCTTTATTCTTAACCTCTGCCCTTTACTGTCTCTAGGATCTCAGGGCACAGAGTCCCAAGCCTTCCTATCACATTTTATAATTATGCACTTTTTGATGGCTTATTTGATTAACATCCATCTTACCCACTCACCACTGTATAATAATAATAGCTAAGATATCGAGCACTTAGTCTGTGATAGGTGTTGTACTTAGCACGTTTGTGCATCCCCTAATTTCACCTTCTCAACAATCCTGTTAGATACAATTACTATCCCCACTTTATACATGGAGAACCTGGGTTGTTGAGAATCTAAGTAACTTTCCTGTTAGGCTGGAAATTCCCAGAAGGAAGAAACCTTCTGTGTTTTTCTCATCATTGAGTCCAGAAGTACTAGTTGCATGCCTGGCATACGGTAGGCACTCAATAAATGGTTGTTGAATGGATGGGTAGATGGATAGGTGTGTGAATGGATGGGTGGAGGGAGGGAGGGAGAAAGGGATGGTGGAGGGAGAGAAAGAGTGGGGAGGAGAGGAGGAAGGGAGAATGGACTGACGGACAGGTGGATGGGTGGCAGGAAGGAGTGGAAGGGCTGGGATGTCTGTCTCCAATGTCCATCTTCTGCCACAGTTGGGACAACCTCAGAAGCAAGGCTGGCATCACATCTTATGTGGCTTTCCTGTATCTCTGTGCAGGTGCCACCATGCAGGTGAAAAAGTACCTGCTGAAGTGCCTGCACAGACTGCAGAAGGGCCCTGGCTACACATACAAGGAGCTGCTGGTATGGTACTGCAACAACACCAACACCCACGGCCCCAAGCGCATCATCTGTGAGGGGCCCAAGAAGAAGGCCATGTGGTTTGTGCTCACCCTGCTGTTCACCTCCCTTGTCTGCTGGCAGTGGGGTGTCTTCATCAAGACTTACCTGAGCTGGAAGGTCAGCGTCTCCCTCTCCATAGGCTTCGAGACCATGGACTTCCCCGCTGTCACCATCTGCAACGCCAGCCCTTTCCGGTAGGTGGTCCCTGGAGCACTCAGCTAGGCTCAGCAGAAAAAAAAAGCAAACCAAACTCATTGCCCTTGAGTCAATTCTGACTCATAGCGACCCTATAGGACAGAGTAGAACTGTCCCATAGAGTTTCCAAGGAGCACCTGGTGGGTTCAAACTGCTGACCTCTTCGTTAAAAAGCAGCCGTTTAACACTTAATCACTACGCCACCAGGGTTTCCCACCTCAGCAGAGAGGCCTCTTTTTTTCCTTTTCTTCATTTTCTGATTTTCTTCCATCTTTTTTCCTTCCTTACAGCTTTCTTTTCCTTCCTTTGCTTTTCTTTCTCTTTTCCTCCCCTACTTTCTTTCTCCATTTCCTTCTCTCTTTATTCCTTTTCTTACCTTCTTTTCTTTTCCTTTCCTTCTTCCTTTTCTTTCTTTCCTTCCTTTCTCTTCCTCCCTTTCACTTTTGCAGCAAGTAAAATTCGAAACTCATGAACTCCCTAGATTTAGAGAACCTCAAAAAGTATCAAGTTCCTGTCTTCAGGCATAAGGAGACCTGGTGGTACAGTGGTTAAGTGCTCTGCGGCTAACTGAAAGATCAGCTGTTCAAATCCACTAGCCACTCCTCAGGAGAAAGATGTGGTAGTCTGCTTGCATAAAGATTACAGCTTTGGAAACCCTATGGGGCAGTTCCACTCTATCCTGTAGGGTCGCAACGAGTCGGAATCAACTCAGTGGCGATGGGTTTGGGTTTTTCGTTTGCTGATTGTCTTCAGGTATGCCAACACCTATGTATTTATTCAATATGTATTTATTGAGCACCTACTATGTGCCAGGCACTGTTCTAGGCACTAGGAATACAGCAGTGAACAAAACAAAGTCCCTGCCCTCTTCACAGCCTAGCAGAGAAAACATATTTTTTTTTCACAAATATTGAATTCATTATAATTGTGATTTTTTTTTTTTAATTTTGACTATATGACGAGTGCTTGTGATCTGCCAGGCAGTGTGCTGAGTGTTTTTTTTTGGGGGGGGGGAGGGTAATTGCTGTAATTCTAATCCACACAACCATCCTAGGGGTAGGCACTACTGTAGCAGCCCCAGTTTACAGATGACGAAATGGAGATTCAGAGAGGCGAGCGAACTTGCCCAGGGACACATAGTGGGCAACTGCAGGATTTGAACCTAGGCCTAGTTTGACTCCACAGTGGGCAGTTTTCAACCATTCTACCTTGTTCTCCCTTCCCCACTTGATGACAAGGCCCATGAAGGGGACATACAAGGAGACCCAAACCAGTTAGGATTGGCTAGAGGCAGAAGATACTAGAACCCAACCCCACAGCCCCATTGGCCTTCCCTCCTGAATCTGGTTCCTGTTCCCAAAATTGCTCCTTGAGATCTAGCACCCTCAGGATCATACACATGCCACTCCTCACAATGTTCTCTATTCCCTCTTGGAAGGAGGGTCTCAGAACTCCTCCTCCCCCTAAAACCAAACCCATTGCCGTCGAGTTGATTCTGACTCATAGCGACCCTACAGGACAGAGTAGAACTGCCCCATAGAGTTTCCAAGGAGTTGCTGGTGGATTCGAACTGCTGACCTTTTGGTTGGCAGCCGGATGCTCTGGATGCCCCCTGGAGCCCACTAAACCCAGGTTCCAATCTCAGTTTTACCCCTTATCAGTAGGGCAATCTTGGAGATTCCTAAGAAGTCCGAGTGCCTCAGTCTCCTCACCTCTGTATGGGGAAAATAATAGAGCTGTGATAAAGATGAAGTAAAATAGTACACAGAAAGCCCCTACCACCTGGCATGTGGTAACAGTCAATAACCATGAGTTGTTATGATTCCTCCCTACTAGAATGTGAATTTCATAAGGAAGGAGACCCAGGCTGTCTGCTACTATATCCTCTATGCCTTGCCAGTACCTGGCACATAGTAGGTGCTTATTAAATACTTGGTGAATGAGTGAATGGGTGGGTGGTAGGATGCATGCATGGATGGATGGATGGAGAGATGCATGCTTGGGCAGGGCATTCTTCTTATACAAGGTGGCAGCCACACTGGAGGCAGAGAGCATTCCAGATTCTAGTTGTCCTGCCCACCAGCATGACAGGCATCAAGAGGCAGTGGCCCTTTATCCCTCCGACCGGGCTTCTTCCCCACGCAGATATTCCAAAGTCAAGCATTTGCTGAAGGACCTGGACGAACTGATGGAAGCGCTCCTGGAAAGGATCCTGGCTCCCGAGTCAAGCAATGCCAGTGCCACCAGGGCCCTGAACTTTACCATCTGGAACCATACACCCCTGGTCCTCATCGATGAGCGAAACCCCGACCATCCAGTGGTCCTCGACCTCTTTGGGGATAACTACGCTGGCTCAGCAAGCAGCAGCTCAGCACCAAAAATCCATAATGCCCAGGGGTGCAAAGTGGCCATGAGACTAGTAAGTAGTTCCCGGGCACATGCCAAGCCCTGGGCTGATGGGAGTTTCCTTTCTTGAATAACTTAGGTCTTGCTGAGGGAAAGGCAGGCTGGGAGCCACTGCCCGTTTATTTGTTTGCAGAACTTTTTAAAAAATAGAAGTAGGTGGTATGTTAGTCAAGACTCTTTTGGATGCAAATGACCCAGCTCAAAGTAGCTTAAGCAAATAGGAATGTTCACATAAATGAAAAGGCCAGGGATATAGTGAGTTCAGGTGTGGCTGGAACCAGGTGCTCCAGTGGTGTCATTAGGACTCATGTCTCTCCGTCTCTTGCTTCAGCTTTTCTCTCTATCGACTTTACTCTCTGGCAGGCTCTTTTTACCTGGAGTGCCCTGGTAATGCGAGGCTTATATCACACCCACAGACTCAGCAACCTCCATGGAAAGAGCTCCTCTTTCCCAACACCAGACCAGTTCCCTTCGAGTCAGTTCTGACTCATGGCAACCCCACGTGTGTCAGAGCAGAGCTGTTCTCCATAGGGTTTTCAGTGGCTGATTTTTTGGAAGTAGATTGCCAGACCTTTCTTCCAAGGTGCCTCCAGGTAGGCTCGAACCTCCAGCTTTCAGTTAGCAGCCAGACATGAACTGTTTGCATCGCTCAGGATAAAAATCAGCTGTTGAAAGCCCTCTGGAGCAGAAGGCCAAGTCTGTGCTGTGTCTGTGTGGTGGCCTGCACTTCGTGATGGGCTGGCTGTGGTGACATGGAAGGGCGCTCTGCATTTCCTGAAGGCTCAGTCCTGCCTGTCTCTCCCAGAGTGGAGGAGGAGAGAGAGTCTCTTGACTCTCTGTGGCTCACACAGGCTCGAGGGGCACCGCGTCTGGATATCTTGGGAAGGGGCTGGGACCGTATCTATCAGGAGGAGTCATCAGGGTCTGTGCCTGTATACGTGGCCATGTGAGTATCAGTGTGGTGGCGACTTGTACGAATCTAGGTATATGGGGGAAGGGATGGATATGTTTATAAGGAACCCTGGTAGCACACTGGTTAAGTGCTCACCTGCTAACCGAAATGTCAGTGGTTCGAGCCCACCAGCTGCTCCGCAGGAGAAAGATGTGGCAGTCTGCTTCCGTAAAGATTTACAGCCTTGGGAACCCTATGGGGAGCTCTACTGTGCCCTATAGGTCACTGTGAGTTGGAGCTGACTCAGTGGCAACAAGTTTTGGATGGATATGTGTATGCTGTTTGTGACCATGATATCATGTGGCTATGGATGTCAGAAAGTGGGCATCTGTCTGCATCTACGTGTGACTGTGTGTGTGTGTGTGTGTGTGTGTGTGTGTATACACGCACACTCATATTTACAGCAAACACTTGCACAGCCCTGTTGTGCATAGTGGTGGTTATGGGGCAGTGCTGGTGGCTGTGAATGTGAGTCTCCATGACCATAATCTCGTGTGTGAGGCAGAAGTGAGTATAAGTGTAAATACATCTCCCACGTGCCAAGCAACTGGTAGCCCCAGCACCAAGGTGCAGACAGAGGAAGGGCAGCTGGCCAAGCGCTGCCCTTGACCTACTGGGACCCTTGAGTAGTGACTGGGGTGGGCAGAGGCTGGGGCCCTGCCAGCAGCCCCCGCACCCACAGGAACCCTTCTCGGTCTCCACAGTGCAGCTTCAACGGGACTGTGTGCACCTTCAAGAACTTCACTAGCGCCACCCAGGCGGTGACGGAGTGGTATGTCCTGCAGGCCACCAACATCTTCTCCCAGGTGCCGAGAAAGGAGCTAATAACGATGGGCTACCCTGGCAAGCAGCTGATCTTGGCCTGCCTGTTCGGGGCGGAGCCCTGCAGCTACAGGTGAGCACCCAGCCAGCCCCCTCCTCTCAGAGACTGGAGAGTGTTGAGGCTAGGAACCCAGATTGCCAAAGTTCAAATCCTGGCTCAGCCACTTACCAGCTGTCTGCACCACAGTTTTCTGTGTCTCAGTGTCTCGGGCTGGGTTTCCTGGAAGCTGAGCCTGAGACTGGGATGCATTAAAGGCTCCATGATGCACTGAGTGAATCTAGGAAAAATGTGTAAGGAAAGCAGGATTTGTGGAAAGAGCAAGGACGTGGTCTCTGATGAAGTTTAGCCTCGGGTTGATCCTCCCTTGAACAAGAGAAAACCAGTTGCCATGGAGTTGACTCTGACTCACGGAGACCCCATGTATATTAGAGTAGAACTGTACTCCATAGGGTTGTCAGTGGCTGATTTTTTGGAAGTAGATTGCCAGGCCTTCCTTCAGAGGCACCTCTGGGTGAATTCAAACCTCCAACCTTTCCCTTAGCAGGCAAGCACATTAACAGTTTGCACTACCCAGGGACTCCAGGGCTGGCCTTTTGTACCCCCACATCAGCCTGTGGGCTCTCTCCAGGAGGCCGGGGTAGGGTATCCTAAGTTCCCAGGCAAGGAGGCCATCATCAGCCCAGGGTGGTCCCAGGAGAAGGGGACGCTGAGAGTTACCAGCCTCCACCCTCAGCACCTGGGGTATGGGTACACCAGCCCAACGCAAGGGATCTGGGGTGAGGGCACTCCAGAATCTACCCTCAGTTTTTTCATCTCTAAAACAGGGACAATAATCGTACTTACCTCACAGAGTTGCTGTGAAGAGTAAATGAGTTGGCTTACGTCAGCACTCAGAAGAGGGCTATGTTTAGGTGTTTGCTGTAAATATTATTTTTCCCTAACCACCCTGAACATTCAGAGGGTGGCAGAATGCGGGCAACGTTAGCCCAGAAAGTCTGGTTCTTCTTGTAACTAACTAGTCCACAGATTCCCACGTCCTTTGCCTCCCCGGCTCCTAACAAACCAAACCCAGGCAAACTAGAGTACAGGCAGCCCCCAGGTTACGAACAAGATCTGTTCCTGTGTCTTTAAGTCAAGTTTGTATGTAAGTCGGCACAGGTGCATACGGTGACCCCGGGAACTGCCTGCACTGGGAACCAACAACCAGACTGCAATTAAAGAGAATGTTGGCACATTGTGAAAAAAGTAACTAATGTCACTGAACACTTTGTGTAGAAATTATCAAATGAGAACCTAATTTGCTGTGTAAACTTTTACAGAAAAAAAAATATATGTGTATTTTTTAAATCCTGGGCCTAGGAGCCCAGTTCTGTCCACACCTCCTGTGGCACCACACGACTGGCAGGAGCACATAGGTAGGCAGGTGGCGAACAGCAAGGGCACTGCAGAAACCCCAGGGCCCTAGCCTGCCCATGGCAACACCTCCAGGTGTGGGAGGGGCTGGGCCACACCTGCCTTGCCCCCTTACCCCCTCACCGCACCCCCACCCACCACCCCCAACTTCAGCCTGTCCAGTTCCCTAGAGTTGCTGACGTCCTACTGCTCTGAAGCTTCAAATTCTCCCACTCCAGTCCTCTGGGAGAAGGTCTTCTTGCTGAGTCTCGCTGCTTTGGGCACATGCCAGGCTTCAAGTCTCACCCTCCTGGGACCATGGTGTTGCCTTGTGTTCTGTTGACAAGCCTAAGCCCAGCTCTCTCAACTCATGAACCTTCAGGAACCTCTATTGAGAATCTGCTGAAAGCTATGGACTCTGTGCCCCCTAAAACAGGCAGGCATCTTATATGTAATGTCAGGGAATTCGAGGCCCATCAAGCAGGGCACTTATGGCCCTTTTGTTTTAATTATGGCCTAGAAGTAGAAGGGAGTTCCTGGATGGTACAAATGGTTAAGCTCTAGATTACTAACCAAAAGGTTGGTGGTTCGAAGCTACTCAGAAGAAAGGCCTGGCAATGTGCTTCTGAAAGGTCACAGCCACGAAAACTCCATGGAGCACAGTTCTACTGTGACATATATGGGTCCACCATGAGTCAGAGTTGCCTTAATGGCAACTGGTTACAGGTAGAAGAATTACAAGATGGCACCCAGGCTGATGGGACATGACTTGTGGACTACTGCTTAGCCCCTGGTTGCAGGCTGAATTTCAACCCCCAGTTCCTTGGCCAGGAGCCTTTGTGACGAGCACACCTGTCCACCCCTGCCTGACAGCCCTGCCATAAGACTGGGGATACCCAAAGTGTAAGGTACACAGACTCATCTCTACTCAACTAAAAGAGAGAGATGTAATACTGTAATTTCAAATATATGGCCCACTGCTCAGTAAGAGTATGTCCTGGAGTTAGAGTAAGGGGGAAACTAGGAAAATTAGGATCTGCTAAGATCTGCTGTCAGGCCCCAGTGTGTGCCCCTTCCCACTGGGCAGGATCCCAGTGTACAAACACACACCTTTTGTATGCAGCACGGGCCCTAAACCAAGCAATGCCATAGGCTGCTCCAGAGCTGGATTCAGCTAGACTGGGCTGGACCAACTGGGGGATGGTATATGTGTTGCCAACATGGTGCCCCTCAAAGGGAGTCTCATATAGACTGAGGGTGAGGGATGGATGGTCCCCAAAAGGGAAAGTGTTAGCAGAAAAATGGGGAATGGGTCACTGATGGACAGGCAAAACCTCTGGTATTGGCCATATAACCTCTGTGGTGTGGCCATGGCTGAGGAGACAGTTTAATGAAGGAGTCAAAGACTTGGGCTCTGGGTTCAAATCCTAACTCTAGCTTATACTGTGTGACCTTGAATGAGTGTCTTAGCCTTGCCGTGCCTCAGTTTTCCTCCTCTGTAAAATCAGGGTAATCATAGTGCCTACCCTATAGGGTTGTTTTTAATATTGAATGAGTTAATACACATAAAGGGCTCAGTAGTGCTGGGCTCATTAAGTAATAGTTGTTACTATTACAGTAAAACCTGAGAAAGCCGAAACCTGTGTAAGGCAGAAACCTGTCAGAAAAACTCAAATATTTTCCACAAAGAGAGAGCGATAGAATTGGTAAGACTGCACCCTGTCAATAGTGGAAAACTTGGAGGATCCAGAAAAACAAGTCAGTGCTGTATAGTTCCAGCTCTCACAGGTTTCGCTGTATTAGACCCACATTTGACAAGGAACACAAATTCAATAACGCTGCTGGCATTTTTGAGCCCTGTCTGCGTGCCAGGGACTATTCTAAGCCCTTTGAAGCCCCAAAACCAAACCCTCTGCTGTCAAGTCGATTCCAGTTCGTAGCAACCCTAATAGGACAGGGTAGGACTGCCCCATAGGGTTTCCAAGGCTATAATCTTTACGGACTTCTGCAGAGCGACTGGTGGGTTTGAACCACCAACCTTTTGGTTAGCAGCTGGGTGCTTTAGCCACCATGACACCAAGCCTCCTTATTCTAAGCACTTTATATGTATGTAAAACTGTTTTAACACTGACAACAAACCCTTGAGAAAGATACTATTATTTCTCCATTTTAGAGATGATGGAACTGAGGCCCAGAGAGGTTAAGTTACATGTCTGGGGTCACACAACTAGTAAGTAGAAGAACTAGGAGGTATGACCAGCTGTGTGGGCACCCACCCCACGTCACTGTACCACCGCATAAGAGAATGACATTATCATCGTCCCTCTCTGCCCACCTTCTCGCTAACCTATTTCCCCAGCCCTTGGCAGCTGTGAGTAAAAGGTGCCACCCAACCCCCTGGAGCAGAAACCTCACAGTCAACCCAACTCCGTGCTCTCCCTCACTCTCGCAGCTAGCTGGTCACTCACCTTGCTGAGTCAGCCTCTGATCCAGGGAAGTGCCTCTCTGCCCTCCCCAGTGCTGCCCTCCCAACACTGGCTCCTGCTTCCTCTCCTTCAGACTCCATTCTTTCCCCCTTGGACTCAGACCTGCCACTGAGGAATCTTGCAAAGAAAAATAGGTCACCTTGTTGGCTCCCTGTGTCCCAAGGCAGAGCTGAGAGTTTCCGGGGTTGTCTGTGTGCCAGGGGCTGAGGGTTTCACGGGAGTCACAGTCACATCCAGTCTCCACATAATCTTTGGAATAAATACAATGATTATCCCCATTTTACAGATGAGGAAAACAGAGGCAGAAGGAGATAAAATGACTTGACGAAAGACACAAAGCTAGTCAGGTGTCAGAACCGAGACTCCACAGCCCATTGGCTCCAGTTACTTGACCAGGCTATACTCTGTGTTGACACCCTTCTCTCCTCCCGGGATTCCGTCTCCTTCTCCTCTGAGAGAACATCTCAGCATTCCCTTCTCCTGCTAGGGGAGCTGGGGGGCATTTGTAGAAAAGCGTGCTGGCCTTGGAATCAGGCATAGTTCCAACCCTACCTTGGCCACTTGTAGGCTCTGCCTCCTTGGCCAAGTCACTTCTCTCTGAGCCTTAGTTTCCTTGTCTGTAAAATGGACCAATTACGCTATTTGCTTCAGAGGGCTATTGAGGAAATTAGACAAGATGGCACATGTCGAGGGCTTGAAACCAAAAAACCAAACCTGTTGCCGTTGAGTCCATTCTGACTCATAGCGATGCTATAGGACAGAGTAGAACTGCCCCATAGGATTTATAAGGCTGTAATCTTTACGGGAGCAGACGGCCACATCTTTCTCCCATGGAGCAGTTGGTGGGTTCCAACCGCTGACCTTTTGGTTAGCAGCCAAGCACTTAACCACTGTGCCACCAAGGCTCCTTTGTCAGGGGCTTAGCACATGACAAATAATCAAGCAGCAGCAGCTGCAAGTGGTTGTGCTGGTGAATGGTTTGGTGTATATTTTCACCACAACAAAAAAAAGGAGAGGGGAGGGGGGTGGGGGGGAGCAGCTTCACTATTAGGGAAATATGGGGCACTTATGGACCCTGACACAAAACTGCGTGGGTTTATATCCCAACTCTGTGTGTTGCTGGGCATGCTACTTAACCTTTCTGTGCCTCAGTTTCCTCATCTAGAGAATGAGGATAGTGAAATGACCTCATAGGGCTGTTGTGGGGACTAAATGGTTAATATATGTAAAGTGCTTAGAACTGCCTGGCCCATGGTAAGCAACACGTAAGCTTTTTTTTCTTTTAATTTTACATGTTTTAGGTGAAAGTTTACAGCACAAATTAATTTCTCATTCGAGAAATTTATACACGAATTGTTTTGTGACATTGGTTGCCATCCCCGTAATGTGTCAGCACTCTCCCCCTTTCCCTTTCCACCACAGGTTCCCTGTGTCCATTCGCCCAGGCTTCCTGTCTCTTCCTGTCTGTGCTTTTGAGCAGGTGTTGCCCATTTGGTCTTGTATACTTGATCGAACTGAGACGCGTGTTCCTCACGTGTGTTATTGTTTTATAGGCCTGTCTGCATAAGCATTTTTTAAATCAGCTTGTTATTCTGGAATCATTTTAGATTTACAGAAAAGCTGTGAAAGTAGTCCGCAGAGCTCCTGTGTACCCCTCACTCAACTGCCCGTATCGTCAACATCTCACATCACTGTGGTACAAGAAACCAGGAGGGACACATCCTTCTAGCTAAACTTGACACTTTATTCAGATTTCACCCATTTTCCCCAGGCTCATTCCACAGCCCCATCCAGGAGGCCATGTTTCTCTTAGTCCTTGTGTCTCCTTAGTCTCCTCAGATCTATGACAGTTTCTCGGTCTTTCCTTGGTTTTGATGACCATGACAGTTTTGGGAAGTACTGGTCAAATACTTTGTAGAGTGTCCCTCAATTTGCGTTTGTCTGTTTTTCCCACGGGAGCCCTGGTGATGCAGTTTGTCTGCTAACCAAAAGGTTGGTGGTTCGCACCCACCAGCTGCTCCAAGGGAGAAAGACAGCTTCCATAAAGGTTTACAGTCTCAGAAACCTTATCGGGTAGTTCTACTGTCCTGTAGGGTCACTATAAGTCAGAATCGACTCGACAGCAACGGGTACTGTTTTCCCATGGTTAGACAGGGGCGCATCATATCATATCAGGGGTGCACGACACCCCTGGTGATGGTCACCTTCATCACTTGGTTAAGGAAGTGTTTGCTGGGTCTCTCCACTACAACGTGTCTATTCTCCCCTTTCCACGCTGTGCCCTGACTCACTAAGTCCAGTCTAACTGGGGGGCGGGGTGGAAGGGGCTTAAGTGTCCCTGTCCTGGAGGGGGTATATATCTTATCTGTAATTCTTCTGTGGGAAAGATTTGTCTTGTCTCCGCAATTCATTTATCTATTCGATCATTTCTTTGTTCTAGTGTGAAAAAAACAAAAAACCATTGCCGTGAAGTCGATTCCGACTCATAGCAACCCTAAAGGACAGAGTAGAATTGCCCCACGGGGTTTCCAGGGAACGCCTGGTAGATTTGAACTGCTGACGTTTTAGTTAGCAGCCGTAGCTCTTGATCACTACACCACCAGGGTTTCTTATGAACTGGGGTATATTTGTCTTATACACTGGGTTGTAATCCAATACCACATTATTTTCTTGCTCAAATTCTTCCCCCTTTGGCCACTGGCAGTCGGCTCCTGTGGCTGTTTGACCATGTCGTTATCCATTTGTTTGAGCATTTCCTTGCTTTTTGGCACTAGACGATGCTCCAGAGCTAGAATCAGACAGTTGTCCAAGAAGCCCTGGGAGTATATAAGCATTTATTATTATTATTATTATTATTATTACTACTACTACTATTATTACTTTAGTTGGAGCCTTTGTGGCACAGTGGTTAAGCACTCGATTGCTAACCAAAAAGGTCAGCAGTTTGAATCTACCAGCCACTCCTGGGAAACTCTATGGGGGTATTCTACTCTGTCTCATCGGGTCACTATGAGTCGGAATTGACTTGACGGCAACAGGTTTGGGTTGGGTTTTATTATTACTTCAGGGATTACCCAAATAGCTTGTGCCCCAGGAAGCCTTCCCTGGCCCCTGGCCTGCATCTGGGCCACACAGTATGGCTGCTGCTATACTGCTTCCTGCTTCATGGTCTGTTGTGGAAAGTGTGCAGGCCTTTGGGCCCAGCCTTGCCCCAGGAAAGGTGTGTGGAGAGAAAAATCTGACTTGGGGGCTGGAGGCAGCTGTGCTGGGAGCAGCCTCTTGGGGTAAAGAGCGTTGTCAACAAGCAAATGGTTGGCACGTACAGCAAGACCAAGAACACTGCCCTGGGCAGGAGAGGATCCAGCCTCACCCTGCCAGCCTCATGCTCCTGGGCTACCCCTGTCTAGACTGTTTCTTGGGAACACTGTGTCCCCACGCCCCTAGGGTGGGGTCACTCCTCCAGAGCAGTGCCCGGCTTGAGCTGGTTTGCCTGCACTGTGCCTTCCCATGGCCACAGCCCTGACCCCACAGTGCCTGCCCATGGCTCTTCTCCCTCCAGGCCTTGCCTTTGCTGTGCACCCGCCCAGTGTACCCTTGCTCCTGCCCCACCCCCTTGACATGGCCACCTCCTTATCATCCTCAATGTCTCTGCTCAGGCCTCACCTCCCCCAAGAAACTGTCCCTGGCCCCAACCCCCCCATCGAGGGAATTAGGTGTCCCCTCCTCTATGCTTATCTCTGTTGGTGCCCTTATCACATATTATAATTTATTCAGCAAATATTTACTGAATGTCTGTCTACTATGTACCAGGCGGTGGGGACAGAGCAGGGAGCGGTAGCAGCCAACATTTGTTGAGTATGACAGTATGCTAGGCATCTAACCCCAACCCGAGCCCTGTAGGGTGAGTGCTGTAATTATCCCCGTGTTACAGGTGGGAAAAGTGAGGCACAGAGAAGTCAAGTGACTTCCCCCAAGCTCACCAGCTAGTTAAGTGTCAGAACTGGAATTCACATCCAGGCAATCTGGCTCTGAGCCCGTGTTCTTGGCCTCTGGCCTCTTCTCCCTCGAGACAGGCAAATTCACTGTCATTATTGGCTTAGGTTCTAATGCAGGAGGCAGCTGAAAAGCAAGAAATAAATAAAGAAAATACTTTCAGATATTGATGCATGCTGTGAAGGGAATTCACTTACTTACCACTTGTTTTCTAGTCAACTCAGTCATGGCGTCCCCATGCACGTCAGAGTAGAACTGTGCTCCATAGGGTTTTCATTGGCTGATTTTTTTTTCAGAAGTAGATTGCCAGGACTTTCTTCTGAGGTACCTCACAGCAAACTCAAGCCACCAACCTTTTGGTTAGCAGCCAGGCACATTATCAGTTTGCACTACCCCGGGATGCTTATAAAGGAAAGAAACAGGTGGAAACGATGGAGAGTAAATGGAAAAGGAAGTGAGGGATGAGGAGAAGCCAGCTCTTTGAAGAGCTGTGAAAGAATATTCCAGGCAGAAGGATGAGCAGGTACAAAGGCCTTGAGTTTGGCAACATCTTGGAGTGTCACTGCAGCGCAGGGAACGATGCGGAGAAGGCCAAGGTAGGGAGTTTGCATTTTATTCTGTGAGCAACGAGAAGCCATTAGAAGGTTCTAAGCAGAGGTGTGCCATGGTTTAAACAGAGGCTGTGCAGGAGCCTCTGGGTGGTGCAAACAGTTAGTGTGATTAACAAGCTTGGCTGCTAACCAAAAGGTTGGAGGTTGAAGTCTGCCCGGATGCACCTTGGAAGAAAGGCCTGGCAACCTACTTCCGAAAAATCAGCCATTGAAAACTCTATGGAGCACAGTTCTACTTTGACACACATGGGGTCGCTGTGAGTGGACATCAACTTGACAGCAACTGGTATCTGACTGCTGTACAGTGGGAAGATTTTCAGGGAGCAAGAGGGGAAGCTGAGGCTTCTTCGGGAATCCAGGAGTGAGCTGCTGGTGGCTTGACCAGGGTGGGCACCTTCATCATGGAGAGAAGCAGACGAGCTAGAGATCCATGTTGAGAAGAGAACTGCCAAGACATTGCTGTGTGTCCTCCACCAAGCTGGAGGCTTTCAAGAGCTGCACCATCTTGTTTGTCTTGGTGTCCCTAGCCCAGTACCTGCCTCAATAAATGTTTGTTGAGTGAAGAAAGGTGATTCCCCTTTCACCGCTGAGGAAAGCAAAGCTCAGAGGTTGATAAAGAGCCCAAATCAGTCAGGCAGTGACAGAGCCAGGGTTACACCCGTATCGGATTTCATACCCTGCCCTGGGATCACCTCCCTCTGTCAGTAGATGGGGTGAAACAAAAGACACAGGAAATAGCTTCCTTATCGGAAAATATTAAATTTATATATGTATATGGAGCCCTGGTGGAGCAGTGGTTAAGAACTCAGGCTGCTAACCAAAAGGTCAGTAGTTCAAATCCACCAACTGCTGCTTGGAAACCCTATGGGGCAGCTCTACTCTGTCCTATAGGGTCGTTACGAGTCGCAATCGACTCAACAGCAACGGGATTTTTAACTTGAAAATAGGGACAAATAATACTTAACCTTATGGAGTTTTTCTCTAATTTTTTTGTTGTTGCTGCTATTGAGATTATACACAGCAAAACACACAGCAATTCAGCAGTTTCTACATGTATGATTCAGTGGCATTGGTTACTGTCTTCGAGTTGCGCAACCATTTTCATCCTCCTTTTCTGAGTTGTGCCTCCTCTGTTAACATTACCTCACTGCCCGCTAAGATTCCTATCTAATCTTTCAACTTCCTGTTGTCAATTTGATGCCATGTAGATAGTTCTTAAAAGAGCATAATGCTCAAGGCAGACCTTTTTTTACTAGTTAAGCTGAACTATTGTTTGGTCTCACAATGTATTTGTTGAAGAAACTGGGTTATTTATCCTGTTGAGCTCCCCAGAGTCTAGATTTTGCTGATTGACTCTCTGTGGTGTCTTTTAACATGTTCCTCTGTCCCCAGGACTTCCTGTAAATGATAGAGATAATTCAGGTCTGATTTCTTTGTGGTAAGACCACTCCTGACCTCTTCAGTCAGGAGACACACAGCTTCTGGCCCCCATTAATGCTCACCACCTAAATCCATTTAGCAAAAAAGAAACTACCTACCATCGAGTTCACGTCAACTCATGGTGACCCCATATATGTCAGGGCAGAACTGTGCTCCATAGGATTTTCAATGGCTGATTTTTTGGAAGTAGATGACCAAGCCTTCCTTCCAAGACACCTCTGGTTAGACTTGAATCTCCAGTCTTTCAGTTAGGAGCCAAGTGGGTTAACCATTTGCACAACTCCATTTAATTCATTAAACCAAAAAACCAAACCTATTGCTGTCGAGTTGAATTCTGACTCTTAGTGACCCTCTAGGACAGAGTACAACTACCGCATAGGGTTTCCAAGGTTGTAATCTTTATGGAAGCAGACTGCTGCATCTTTCTCCTGTGGAGTAGACCACCGACCTTTTGGTTAGCAGCCAACCACTTGACCCTGCACCCCAGGGCTCCTTATATAAATGCATTTAACCCAAAACCAAACCCACTGCCATCAAGTCGATTCCAACTCATAGCGACCCTACAGGACAGAGTAGAACTGCCCCATAGAGTTTCCAAGGAGCACCTGGTAGATTTGAACCGCCAACCTCTTGGTTAGCAGCCGTAGTACTTAACCACTACACCACCAGGGTTTCCATATAATGCGTTAGGGGTTGCAAAATGATGAAATTTTAGTTGGGTCATCCCTTCTTCAGTTATTAGCTCGGTCAAACTAGAACTCTTTTGACAGATATACTGCAAGAAGAAAAATAAAAGTGAGATGAAGGGGCGTCCATAGATTAAAAGAGACTTATCAATCAATCACAACATGTTAACATTATTTGGATCCTGATTTAAACAAATAAATTGTGGGGGGGGGGAGAAGCATTTATGAGACAACTGGTAGTGTGAACTGAATATTTAATAATATTAAAGAATCTTTATTATTTGTTTTAAGCATGTTAATCATATTTTTTAAGAGTTTTCATTTTCAGAGATACATATGGGAATGTTTACAAATAAAATCATGATGTCTGAGATTTGCTTCAAAATCATATGGGAGGGGAATTGGGGGGAGGTTTACAGACAAAACAAGACTGACTACAGGGTGATTGATGATTGTTGAACTGATGAGATTTGTTATTCTCATTTTTTTTGTTTGAAATATTCCATAAGAAAAATGAAAAAAAAAAAAAAAACTCTCTTTTCTGACACTACATTATATAGTCCCTACCACAGTCAGGGAAACTCTGGTGGCATAGTGGTTAAGTGCTATGGCTGCTAATCAAAAGGTCGGCAGTTCAAATCCACCAGGTGCTCCTTGGAAACTCCGTGGGGCAGTTCTGCTCCATCCTATAGGATCACTAGGAGTTGGAATCGACTCGACGGCAATGGGTTTGGTTTTTTTTTTGGTACCACAGTCAGCATCTTTACAGAAGCATTTTTTTTTCCATCAAATTATTCTCTTAGTAAACATTTACGTGACGTAAGTTAGAAACTGGTATAAGGCTCTTCATCCCCTTCTTTTGAAGTTCTCTCTTTCCTCAGCTTCTCTTCCACCTCCAGATTCGAGTCCCCTCTCTCTGACCCTCCATCTCAGTCCACTTTTCTCTCTTTGTCTGAGTTCCTGAGTTTCCCAGACCACCTCTATGGGCTCTGCCAGCTCCTTCGAGCAAAGACTGTCTGGAACAACCCTCTTAACTCTTAGGCTCCTACGAGACCATGTATGTGAGACAAATGAAAACAGCTAAGAAATTTCTCTCATAATCCTTGACTAAGCCAGAGAGACTGCCTTCCCCTTTCTGTCTGGGAACCTCCTTTCTGGCTTCTGCACCGACGCAGGGGGATGACCAGAATGACCTGTTGCTCACCTCCCCTTCGTGGGCCTCTCTGAGCAGGAAGCAGAGAGCAGGGAGGAGCTGTGGGCCCCTCTGCACGGTGCTCCTGACAGCAACACAGGCAGAGGAGCAGGCTAGGGGAGGCATGGGCTGGGCTGCACCCTGCTCTCCAGCTGATGGTCTTTCTCGTAGGAACTTCACCTCCATCTTCTACCCCGAATATGGCAACTGTTACATCTTCAACTGGGGCATGACAGATAAGATCCTCCCCTCCGCCAACCCCGGAGCTGAGTTTGGTAAGTCTTGGCTCATGAGTCTTCGCCAAGAGACTTGTAACTCCCCACCACGTGGGGCTGAAGACAAACTTACCATCAGGTGTCAAGGGACAGTATTGAGGGTTAGCCAGCACAAAGAGGAGGGGCTGTTATTGAGTCTCTACTGTGGGCCAGGGGAGGCTGGGCCAGCTGCTCTCCCAGCCACGATCTCACCCAATGCTTGTAATCCTCAGGGTAAGGACTGTTGTTCCCATTTTGCTGATGAGCAAAGTGAGGATTTGGAAGCAGTACAGCTTCTTGGTCAGAAGCTCAAGTTCCCAACGCCTGGCTCGAATTCCAGCTCCAGCACTTACTCACTGGGTGACCCTGAGCATGAGACTTTACTTCTTGAAGCCTTAGTTTCTTTATTCAGAGAATGGGCACAAAAAATAGTACTCGGTGACCTCATTGAGTCATTGCGGCATAAAGCAGGCAAACAGCTCATCACAGTGCCTGGCGAGAAGTGGTGGTGGTGTTAGCTGCCCTCCAGTCAGCCTGGACTCATGGTGACCCCATGCGCAACGGAAGGAAACGCTGCCCAGTCCTGCACCATCCCATGATTAGTTGAGGACTGGACTGTTGTCTCCGTAGGGTTTCCACTGGCTGGGGTTTTCAGAAGTAGATCACCAGGCCCTTCCTCCTAGTCTAGAGCTCCACTGAAACCTGTTTATCGTAGCAAGACGCAAGCCTCCACCGACAGATGGGTGGTGGCTACGCATGAGGTACATTGGCTGGGAATCAAAAATAGGTCTCCTGCACGGGAGGCAAGAATTCCCAATATATGCAGGATAAAACCAAAAACCAAACCCAGTGCCATTGAGTCGATTCCAACTCAGCAACCCTATAGGACAAAGTAGAACTGCTCCATAGAGTTTCCAGGGAGCGCCTGGCGGATTCGAACGGCCGACCCTTTGGTTAGCAGCCATAGCACTTAACCACTACACCACCAGGGTTTCCATATGCAGGACGTCCTGAGAAACGTTTGCAGAAGTTGACCGGTAAGTGGCAGAGCTCTTAGCCTCTTGGAGGAGAGACACAGAGACAGAGAGCGAAGGAATAAAGAGGAGAAAGTGGGGTGTGACTGCTGACGGTTCTGCTTCTGTGGAGGTTGATGCATTGACTGGGTTCCTCAGGAAAGGCTGGCAAACCTGGGCAGGCCATGCTTTCAGGCTGTGAGCCTGGCATGAGGGGAAGCAAATCCTTCCTCTCGCCCCTCAGGTCTGCCCTCCCCAGCAACCAAGAGGTGTGTTGTCATTCAGTGGCCTTCCGGGCTGCTGGCTAAGAGGATGTGCTTTGTGGAAAAGAGATTATGGGGGCAAGAGGGGCCCAGGTAGGAGGCTATGCAGAGCCCATGTCAGAGATGGTGGTGGATTGGACTAGGATGACAGCCTTGGAGAAGGCAGCAAGGTTGAGGGGTCTGGGTTTTCCAAAGCTGAGCCAGCTTCCCTAACAAGCCCGGGAGATGTCTTTGGCTGGAGTGGCCTTGGACAAGTTGAGGGTAGATCTCCCCTCAACCTTGCGGAGCAAGTTCATGCAACCTTTGGCCCACCTTCCCCTCAGGCCTGAAGCTGATCCTGGACATAGGTCAGGAAGACTACGTGCCCTTCCTCACGTCCACGGCTGGGGCCCGGCTGATGCTGCATGAGCAAAAGTCCTACCCCTTCATCAAAGACGAGGGCATCTACGCCATGGCAGGGACGGAGACATCCATTGGGGTGCTGGTGGTATGACCTGGTGTCCAAGGGCAGCCCAAGAGCAGGGACCCGAGCCTCCCCCAAGCCCTACCCCCGCTTACAGTCCACCCTTGCTTCACCTTATGGCTGGACCCACCAGCGCAGCCATTCCCTGGGGGAAGCAAGCTCCCTCTGGCGCCCCCTCTGGTGCCTGCTGAGGCCTGCAGCTCTCCCTCCTTCCAGCATCCCCTACTCCAGGCAGGCTTGATACTCTCAAGAGCTAATAGGGAAGGAGGTTCAGAGGGGGCTTCTTGGCAGTGATCAGGACTCCCACGAGCAATCCTTCTGACACAGGACAAGCTGGAGCGCAAGGGCAGGCCCTACAGCCAGTGCACCATGAACGGCTCCGACGTCCCCATCCGAAACCTCTACAGTGACCACAACACGACCTACTCCATCCAGGTGGGCAGACAGTGCAGAGCCGCCGGGCCTGAGGCCTCAGGTCTCTGGGGGAGCTGGCCCCAGCAAGGCTGGCTCTGCTGGATTTGTGTAGTTGGCCATGGGGCATCCTGGGGCCCAGGGCTGGTCACCTCTCAGCCCTACCTGGGCAGGTGTGCCCTTGGGGATGTCCAGGATTCTAGGGATCCCACTCTGGGGTCTTCCAAGAGTGCTTGGTATGTGTAAGGCACTGTGCTAAAGGCTTTAAATATATCATTCGATCCTTACAACACTTCTATGAGGCAATAATATTCTAATAATAGCAGCATTTATAGGGATTGTCATGTGCTAGGCAGGCACTGTTCCCAGGACTTTACATGTATTAAATCATTTCATCCTCACCACCACTGCCACCAGTTGTCACTAAGTCGGTTCTGACTCATGGTGATCTCATTTGTTTCAGAGTAGAACTGTGCGCCATAGGTTTTCAATGGCTGATGTTTCACAAGCAGATCACCAGGCCTTTCTTCCGAGGCCCCTCTGGGTAGACTTGAACCTCCAACCTTTCTGTTAGTAGCCGAGCACATTAACGCTTTGCACCACCCAGGAACTCATTTTACCTGAGAAATTCCTCTTTGTATCTGACTTCAGTCCCCCTTACTGACTGGGGGCAACTGGGGGCTTCTCTCTTGTGCCAATCTCCTGAGAGGCCTCAGACCAGCCCCAGTGGAGAGGGCACGCTGAATCCTGGCAAAGATGACAAAAATGACCTCTTGCTAATACTTCCTCTCCCAGCCCAGTTGGCCTCTGGGGTTTGCATTGCCCTGTCCTTCCTCCCATGCCCTTCCTTGGCAGATAAGGAAACTGAGGCACAACACGGGGTAGCCAAGTGCTGCCTCCATGTCTGAAAGCCCAAGCTTGGCATGGGTTTCCCTTTTCCTTAGTCACAGGAAATTGGCCCTCCTGGGTGCGAGGCCAATGACTGCCCACTATGCCCCACCCCACACTGACCTACTGGTTTGGCCACCTCCTGTCTGGAGGGGATCCTACCTGCCATGCAGGACTCTGGGAATCTTCTGAGCCTCTGGAGGTGTCTTAGTCATCTAGTGCTGCTATAACAAAAATACCAAAAGTGGATGGCCTTAACAAAAAGAAGTTTATTTCCTCACAGTAAAGTAGGCTATAAGTCCAAATTCAGGGCGTCAGCTCCAGGGGGAGTCTTTCTGTCTGTCGCCCTTCTCGTCAGTCTTCCCCCTTGCCAGGAACTTCTCTGCGCAGGGACCCCAGGTTCAAACGATGTGCTCTGCTCCTGGCACTGCTTTCTTGGTGGTATGAGATTTCCCCCCTATCTGCTCACTTCCCTTTCCGTTTTCTCTCTTGAGAGATAAAAGGTGGTGTAGGCCACACTCCAGGGAAACTCCCTTTACATTGGATCAGGGATGTGACCTTAGCAAGGGTTTACAGTTCCAACCTAATCCTCTTTAACATAAAATTACAATCACAAAATGGAGGACAACTACACAGTACTGGGAATCACGGCCCAGCCAAACTGATACACACGTTTTAGGGGGGACATAATTCAATCCATGACAGGAGGGACAGACAGACAGGGTAGAGACCTCATTCCAGAAACACCTCAGTCCTTGCTTCTTCCAGTGCAGTAGCCATTCTGGCCAAAGGCCTTCACCAAGACCCAGGCCTGTTCAGTGCTCTGGCCATGCTCACCCCACTCAGACCAGGAGCAGCCCTGGGCCCACCCCCAGCCTCAGACCCAGGGCCTGGAAGCATAAGACACTTGGCCAAAGTCACAGCTCCTTGCCTGCCCCACTGCCTCCGGGCTCAGCTCTGGCTCCTCCTGGCTTTGCCATCTTATCTCCTAGCCAGTCTGCATTTCCTGCTCCAGCGGAGCCCACATATGTCAGGTAGGCCTGGGAAGGAGCAGTCAGGAGGGTCAGAGGAGGAGGTGCACCCATTGGCTGTAGGGGAGGAGGTCTCTGGGAAGGCTTCTTGGAGGGGTGGGCCAAGTTGAGAGAGCTAGAGAGCAGGCGGGGTGGGCACGTGAGGCACGCAGAGCCTGGAGTCCGTGTGCTCAGAGGTTAGGAAACTGGACAAGGGGAAAACATGAATAACAGCTGCTTCCATTTATTGAGCGCTTGCTAAATGCCTGACGCCAGGCTGAGTTACCCAGATGAGCTCAATGAATCCTCCCTGTGGCAGGAGACAGGTGTATCTAGTACCCTCCTTCATCTTTGAGGAAAAGGCTCAGAGCTTAATCACTTGCCCCAGGACACACAGTTGGTCTCTGTAAAAGTGGCGTGGCAGATGGCGTCTGACCTCCTCTAATTTCACAAGGGAGGAGGAGAATCAAGATCAACAGCCCAAGGCTGACTCTTGTGAGGCAAGGTTAGACATACCTCCTCTCTCCAACCTGCCTACCAATTCTGCCACCAACCATCCCTCCCACACAGTCTCTACTTCTCTGCTGGGTTTGATAATTCGTTGCAGTGGCCACACAGAACTCACAGACCATGCTCACAGTTATAGGGTTTGTTAGGGAAGTAACAGGTTACAATTCAGGATCAGGAATACTCAGGATATAGTTCTTCCATCAGGACAGCCTCTTCTCAGCTGTGCCCACAGGCAGGCCTCTCTCTGGCCCTCGAACTCTCGGCCCCTTGGCCCAGCCTCTGCCCTGCTCAGGCAAATGTTAGAAAGCTCTTTAGCTCCACCATAGGTGCCCAGGGGGACCGCACCCCACAAGGAACCCTCTTGCCCGAAGGCGCTCAGCTCTCTCGCTCTGTGGTTTGGCATACCCACGGTATAACTTCCTTGTTCCACGGTTCAGGAAACCCACTGCACCATCTCATGCTGGTCTCCTAGTTCTGCTGCTACCACTTCTCTGCCACTACCTTTCAAGATTTTGTACCATCTCCCGTGTTACAGCTCTCTCCTGTCTCCTGGGTCTAGAAGGTTCTCAGCACAGGGACCTTGGTTGCAAAGGACATGCTCCACTCCCGTCTCTTCTTGGTAGTAGTGAGATCCACCCTTTCCACCTATGGGATGGCTAATTTTAAGCCTAGGGGGATGGCAAAACTGACCAATCCCCTTGTTATGGTTCCATACACCTTATTTGCATGGTCCCACACCTACAAGCATGCCATGCACCTTATTTGCATTTTTAGCTAGTTGTCCAATCCCCTTGGTTGGGCCACAAGTGCCGTATTTGCATAGTCCCACCCAATCATTTGGTGGGAGTTAACAAGATCATGGCAAGAAAGGCCACATAAAAGTGATCCATCACACCACATTCCCTGAGTGGACTAAAACCAGGTACACTGGGGCAGCTGAGTCCCTTTTCTTCCTCCTGCATATCCAGGAGACATCCTACAGACACCAGCGGCAGCTCACTTCCTTTTTCATCAGCTCTGAGCATTCAAAGATCCTCCTACTTGCTTTCACCAAGCTTTTTCCTCCAGGAAGCAGCAGTATGCGGCAAGCTTCCCCATCTTCCTCAGGACTTCTCTGAGTCCCTATGTTTACAGAGCTCAGAAGGGGGATAACATCCTGTATTACATATACAAGCTATCTAAGTGTTGGAAGTCCCTGGGAGGTGTTAACAGTGAACGTACTTGACTGCTAACTTAAAGGTTGGAAATTTGAGTCTACCCAGAGGTGCCTCAAAGAAAGGCCCTTCCATCTACTTCCAAAAAACAGCCATTGAAAACCCTGTGGAGCTCAGTTCTACTCTTACACACATGGGGTTGTCATGAGTTGGATCAACTCCATGGCAAGTGATTTTTTCTAAATCTAAGTGTAAGTTTATTACTGGGGCAAGGCCACACCTCCTCATGTCATCTCAGGTACCCCAGCTCTGAACAGTGGCAGGGGCCCAACCTCAGAGAGCTGGACTGCTGGAGTCTGGCCCAGGTCCATCTGTGGAGGCACAGCAGGAAGGACAGCCATGCCCTGGTTGCAGTCAGGAGCAGCTCTGCCCTTTCAGCACCTCTTTTCAGCTGAAAGGGCACCTCCCCGGGCTCCTGTGCCTCCCAGCTCCCTTAGGCTGTGCGTTAACATCCCTGGGCCCCTTCCCCCTGGGACTAGGGCTGGGACATCATGCACCATGTCTGTGTTCTCCCCTGTCCCCCCAGGCCTGTCTTCGCTCTTGCTTCCAAGACCACATGATCCAAAACTGCAGCTGTGGCCACTACCTGTACCCACTGCCCCATGGGGAGAAATACTGCAACAACCAGGACTTCCCAGACTGGGGTGAGGGGGGCCCATGGGTATCAGTGCCCTCACCAGCTGGGGCCATTGCCCACAAAGCCTCTGACAGTAAAGGAGAAGGCAGATCTCAGTGCCCTCCACGGGGCCCAGGGACTGTCCCTGTGGGGTCACTAAGGGACTGGTGGGGGGAGGGAAGGTGCAGACCATACCCCCTAATGCAGTCCGAGGGGGTGACACCAAGATGGCCTCAGGGCCCGTGGAGGTGGCGCCACCAAGGCAGTGACATCACTAGGATTGGTGTCACCTGTTACCCAGTACAGTAACTTGTCACCACCCGCCACCCAGTCACCTGCCAGTCAGGGTATGGACAGGCCACAGACCTCTCCATTGGGCAGAGAGGAGGGTCTCCGCCTTAGCCAATGGGAGAGGGAAAGAGCTACGGGGGAGCCTCCTGTGGCGGGGCAGGGAGGGGCGGGGCTGCATGGCAATGGGGTTGGCCTTCCACAGGGGCTGGGGCCAGGCCTGGCCACTCCACCCACGAGGCAGGAGGGGGTTGTTCACTAGCAGGCCCCCGGGAGGTGGGGGGAGTGATACCATGAGTTACCACAGTGGGTGCACCAATCCTAGTGACACCACTGCAGGGACCGGCCAGGGCCCTCCATGGTGCCACAGCCCCTTCGCACCAGCCTACACCTCCTTTCTGCAGGGGCCAGCTCCCCTCCACACTTGGAGTCCATGAAGCGTATGCTTGAACCATGTATGTGCAGGAGTGCATTTGTCCACGTGGGCATGTGGCTGTGTGCCACGTCAGTGCCCCCATGCATGAGCCAGGATGTATGGCTGCCAGCAAGCACACGCATATGTGCATTTGTGTTTTCACATGCGCACGTGAAAGGCATTCTGCGTCTGTTGGGACACTGATGCACATGTATGTATGTGTGCTCAGGCATGGGTGTGAATTGCTTTCCAGGGCTTCACTGTGCACTCAGGTTTGTATACACATGTATGTGTGTGCACACATCCACAAGGCTGTGTGTATTCTCAGCACATGTGCCCCTATGTGCTCACTGGGTCTCTCTGTGGGGTGCTAGGGTGGGAGGGGAGAGGGACAAAGCCACTAACATAAAAGTGGCCTCCAAGGACTGGAAACCTGAAGCCACAAGGGGAGGAGCCCCTCTGGGCTCACTGAGCTGGAGGTCTGGCCTGGGAGCCCTGGTGGCATGAAGGTCAAACACTGTGGATGCTAGTAGGGAAAAGGGGAGAGTCCCACCACTGCTTAAAGCCAGCAAAACGTACAGACAAAAAGGGAAAACTTGATTCCTTCCGGCCACCCATCTCTTTGTGTAAGACCCCTGAGCAGGGACAGGAAGGATGAGCGAGGGGAAAGCTGCTCTGATCCCTGCTGGACTGGGCCCAGAATGTCTGGGAGAGGATCCTTCAGGCCAGGCTGGGGAGATTCTTCATGACAAGAGAGCTTAGACTGAGAGTCTCACGTATCTTTAGCTGCCCAGGGCCCTGGGAATCCCTCTCTGAACACAAGGAGAACAGAAGAGCCAGCCTCTCTCCCAGCCCCCGTGTGGCCCCGGGGCTTGAGGGAGAGGGGGGCACCTAGAGATGCCCCCTAAACTCTTGCCCCCCTGCCTCTCTCCTGCTCAGCCTACTGCTACTCAGCTCTGCGGATGAGTGTGAAGCAGAGGGAGGTCTGCATCAGCAACTGCCGGGAGTCCTGCAAGTGAGTCAGTGCGAGGGGCAGCCAGGCACCTTGGTGGGCAGGGTGGAAGACAGAGTTGGCAGGACAGAACAGTGTGACTTTTCTTTTCCAGTGACACCAAGTATAAGATGACCATCTCCATGGCCCAGTGGCCTTCCGATTCCTCGGAGGTGAGATGATGGAGTGGCCAAGACCCCCGGTCGTTGGGCTGGGGACAGGTCTGGGGACAGGCCTGCAGGCTATTTGGAGCTTTGGGGAGGGTGCTTCCTAATTTCCTCCCTCCCTCCCTCCACCCCCCACCCTTCCTCCCTTCCTTCCTCTTTCTTCCCTCCCTCCTTCTCCCTTCCTCTCTTCCCTCCATTCCCCACCTCCTCCCTCCCTCGATTCCTCCCTTCCTTAACTTTCTTCCCTCCCTTCCTCTCTTCCCTCCATCCCCCACTTTTTCCCTCCCTTTCTTTCTTCTTCCTTCTCTCTCTTCCTTCCTTTCTCCTTCCCTCCCTCCCTCTCACCAGTATTCCCCCAGACATTTTGCCAGGGACATAGCAGTGGACAGGACGAAGTTCCTGCCCTTATGCAGCTTATATTCCAGTCAGAGAGACAGACAATATACAGAAACACAAATAAGATCATCTCAAAGTGTGATAATGGCTGTGACAGAAATAAACGGGATGATGAGAGAGACACCACTCTAGATAGGTTTCAGGAAGGGCTTCTCTATAAAGGTGACATCTGAGCTTAAACCTGAAGGATGAGACTGAGCCATCCACGGGCAGGGCTGGGGAGAACATTCCAGGCAGAGGGAACCGCAAGCACAAGGGTGAAGGTGGGCAAGAGCTGGGGACAGGGTGGCTGGGCCTAGAGGGGAAGAGTCCGGAGACCTGAGTTCCTTCTCCCCCATAACAGCAGCCATAACTGGGACTATTAGAGTCTTCCTTCTCCTCAACCCAACACATGGTCCCCAGAGGGTTTAGAAAGGTAGAGGGTCTGCCTCCCCACAGGGAGCAAGGGCCATGATTCGGAGGAAGTGTTGCAGGTGCCATTTTCTTTCCAGCTGCCTTCTTGTTTTCCAGGACTGGATTTTCTACATCTTGTCCAATGAGCGGGACCAAACTGACAATATCACCATAAGCAGGTGAGCCTACAGTCTGGCCAGGACTGGAGAAGGCAGAGACAGGGAGGAACCAGAGCCCAGGGGGAGGGATTTGGCCACAGGGCAGCTACTCAGAAACCTTCTTCCACTGATCAGAACCAGGAGCAAGCCTGGAAGAGGGATGTCTGGGAGTGAGCAGCAGCCAAGGGATTCAGAGTCTACCACTTCCTAAAAGACAGCCTGTTCTCCCAGTTTAACACCTATCCATCCATCCACGCATTCATCCCTCCTTCAGCCATCCTTCCATTCATCCATCTATCCACTCAGCTCTTAATGCCTCCATTCCTCCATCATCCATCCTTCCACCCATCCATCATCCATCCTTCCATTCATCCATCCATCCAGTTATTAATGCCTCCATCCCTCCATCATCCATCCTTGCACTTATCCATCCCTCTTTCATCTATCCTTCCATTCATCCCCCCATCCATCTATCCACTCACTCATTTATCCATCCCTCCATCCATTCATCCCTCTATCATCCATCTTTCCATTGGCCCACCTCTCCATCCATTCACATGGAGACGCAAGGCCCATGGCATCAGGAAGGTGAAGTCTAGAAAGGACAGAGATAGGCCAACAAGTGATGAAAGACTGTACAAAACCCTCAGGGGAGGATCTTCTATCTGCCTGAGAGATAAGGGAGGTCTGTATAGGAAGATAACACTTGAGCTGACTCTCCAAGGAGGAGTAGGAACTACTCAGATAAATAAGGACAGGCAAATATGTCCAAGAAGAAGATACAGCTTGGCCAAAGGCCTGGAGGCATGACAGCACAGCCTTTCTGGGGACCATCAGGTGTAACAGAGGAGCCCACCTGGCCACCCAATGCCCCCAGTAGAGGCACAAGGCAGAGAAGTCTGCTGCACATAGGCTGGGCGTTAGGGAGCTCAAAGCTAATTCTTTGGGCTGTCTCAGGCCAGAGTACCTGCACAGTAAGGATCAGCATGAATCCAATCCCCAAAATGTAGAGACTGATCTAATCTTCATATCGCCACTTCTCCGTTCTTATCACTAGCCACCCTCGTGGCACTCTCTCTGACTCTGGCCACCTAGAGCTAGGTCAGTGCTCAAAAGTGAAAAGGATGGTTCCTTCAGACTGCCAAAGTCACATACTGGCTGCAAATTTGGAAAGGCCACAGGACACCCCAATGTTCTGATCTGCTGGCCACAAATTTCGGGCTGCTTTCTCACTATTCCTTCAGGGTGCCACCCACAAGCTTGGGAGTCTACATGACACCCTTACTTTCTGACCTGCTGGCTCCTACCACCCCCTTGGCTTCAAAATTCACTAAGATTCACAGAATTCACAGAGAGCATACCACATTTGGAGGAGCCCTGCTGGTACAGTGGTTAAGAGCTATGGCGAGCTACGGCTGCTAACCAAAAGGTCAGCAATTCAAATCCACCAGCCACTCCTTGGAAACCCTATGGGGCAGTTCTACTCTGTCCTATAGGGTCACTAGGAGTCAGAATCGACTTGATGGCAGTGGGTTTTGTTTTGTTTTGTATACCATACTTATGAGTACGGATTTATTATAACCAAAAAAGATATAATAAAGAGATGCATAGGGCTAGGTCTGGGAGGGTTCCCAATGTGGAGCTTCCATGTCCCAAGGAATGCACTTCCCTCCCAAAAGCAGATGTTTTTGCCAACCAGGAAGCTCTCTGAGCCTCCATGTTCAGGGCTTTTATCAGCCAGTCTTGCATGACAGGCTAAATTATGCCTCCTGAGGCTAGTTGTTATTGGCCTCCAAGGTGAGTCTTTCCTGGTCTGGCCAGTGCCCACTTGCCAACACAAATTATCAGGTATGGCCAGAGGGGGCTGGGAAGGGCAGCACTTTAGGGTCTTGCTTGGTTATTACCATTCATGGAAATAGGCTTGTAAGAAACTCAGGCCAGAGGAGGGTAGGGAGGCCCCTGGACTGCATTTCCAGCATGTGTGTGTGTCTGTCTGTGTGTGCCTTGGGGGAGGATGAGGCTATAGTCTCAGCCCTCTGGGTGCTTCCTGTAGGAAGGGAGTTGTCAAGCTCAACATCTACTTCCAAGAATTCAACTATCGCACCATCCAGGAGTCACCAGCTAACAACGTGAGTTTGGAAGACTCCTGACACAGCAGCCCTACCCTCCTTTGTTACCCTGAGGGTGGGGAGGGTCCTGAACCCAGTGGGATAGGGCAGTCCCTAGCAATCCCAACTTATTTCCTTGGGCTGAACTGGTCACCCTTTTTATACTTCACGCCCAACAACCCACCTCTCAGGAGCCTGAGGCTGGGCTCTAGGCAAGAATTTGTGCCTGGCCCAGCCCTGCCAGGCCTCAGCCTCCTTTCCCCTACAGATCGTCTGGCTGCTCTCCAGCCTGGGTGGCCAGTTTGGCTTCTGGATGGGGGGCTCGGTGCTGTGCCTTATCGAGTTTGGTGAGATTATCATTGACTTCGTGTGGATCACCATCATCAAGCTGGTGGCCTTCTCCAAGAGCCTGCGGCAGAGGCAGGCCCAGACCCGCTATGCGGGCCCGCCCCCCACGGTGGCCGAGCTGGTAGAGGCCCACACCAACTTCAGCTTCCAGCCCGACGTGGCCGACCTTGGCCCTGACAGTGGAGCCTATGCTGATGGGCGGACCCTGCCCATCCCAGGCACCCCACCCCCCAACTATGACTCCCTGCGCCTGCAGCCACTGGATGTCATCGAGTCTGACAGTGAGGGTGATGCCATCTAGCCCCTGCCCCTGCCCATCCCAGGAAGCTCAAGGACACATGCCTGAGAAGCCATATGGTGCCTTCTCCAAAGGGCGGGACAGTAGATATCCAAGCCCAGGGCCTTGTCCCTCTGCTCACCTACCAAAGAGCCAGGGCTCCATGGGGTCGTGGTGCTGGTACAGGGTGTGAGAATTGTATTCTCACCTGCTTCCTACCCACATCCCCAGCCTGCCCTGGTCCTCAGCCTGGGATGTCCCCAGCTAGGCCCCAGAGACCCCAGAACTCCCTCCTGTGACAACAGGCCGCTTCCCTCCCAGTGCCAGTCACCATCTGCCTGGAGAGGGACAAGTGGGCCTTCTCTGCCTTCCTGGCTTTGGCTGACCTCTGTGAACAGGCTCAGGGAGGGCAAGGGGAGCATCAGGCACAGGGCCCTGCCAGCTGGCACCTGTTCTGTTCTGGAAAATAAAAGCAGAAAACACCGAGTCAAGCTCTGTTCTTTGATGGGGGTGGTGGGCAGGGGAAGTGGGGGGTTTGGCCGCAGTGCCCCAACCCATGTCTGAGGGGGAAGGGTATCCACACTGGCTGTGAGCGAGGCCTTGCCGAGGGAAGGGCTAGAAGCAGGCCCAGTTCCCCGTGGTGATTTTTAAAGTTCTTTTCAAGTTGCCCCTGAAGCAGTACGCTTCTAACTTTTCCAGCGCCACCCAACTTCTTTTGATTGAAAGGAGAGACGGAGAGAGAAAATACTGAAACTAAAAAATCATTTGTAGTTTATCTGAAATCCAGATTTAACTAGGCATCGACCCCATGTGTTACAGGGTAGAGCTGCTCCATACGGTTTTCTTGGCTGTAATCTTTATGGAAGCAGATTGCCAGGCCTTTGTTCCTCAGATCTGCTGGGTGGGTTTGAACTGCCAACCTTTAGGTTAGCGGCAGATTATAAACTGCCTGTGCCACCTGAGCTCCTTATTTGGGACACAGTATACTACAAGTTCATTGCTTGTTTCTCCGAAATTCAAATCTAACTGGGCATCCTATATTTTTACTTGCTAAAGTTAGCAATCCTGTGGTTCAGTTCTACTCTGTCCTATAGGGTTGCTATGAGTTGGAATCGACTTGACAGCAACAACAACGTGGTTCCCCAAGAGACATCAGGGAGTGGTTGATGAAAACGAAAGGCTCTGCCGTGACCTGCCAGTGTCCCCCTCTACCCTCCTCGGCTCAGGCTTCACCCCTGCTGTAAGTCTAGAACACCTGGGTTCTCTGGTCTGGAAGGCAAACAAACTGACCTCTCATAAAGCACCCACAAGAGAAGCTGTGGTGGAAGGAGGTGCCACAGACCCGGTGCCATTTTGGCCAAAGGCTGCATTGCTAGGGGCTGAGTGAGAAGGGCCTGGGAGAAGCCCAGTTTCCCAGCACCCCCCAGCCACACTGGCTCCTGTGCCGCCGCCTCAACCCGGCTGGTTTGCAAGGCTGGAGCCACAATGCCTGTTAGCTGCCACACTCGATACGATGATTCCTCCTACTATTATTATTACAGGAAAACCTGCGAAAGCTGGAACTTGTGTAAGGCGGAAGCCTGTAAGACAAGGAAAACTCAAATATTTTCTGCTAAAAGGAGCAATAGAAAAGTGGTAACACTGCACCCTGTCAAAGGCCAAAAAATTGTGAGACCTGGAAAAACAAAGCAGTCCCGTCAAGTTCCAGCTCTCACAGGTTTCACTGTATTATTATTAGTCACTACATTCACTATTATCACTTATTATTAAGTAACTACTACATTGTATCAATCACTTACCACATACTAAGTACCACATGCCAAGTACGTTATAAGCGACACACTATCATGCCCATTCTACAGGTAAGTAAATTAAGGGTCAGGGAGATGAAGTAAGGCCGCCGAGATCTAGTAAGTGATAGAACTGAGATTCAAACCCAGACCCCAGCCTCATCCTCTTGGTGCCAATGGTCATAACAATACCAGTCCCTTACAGGAACCCAGAGCTTTCATATCTATTGTCTAATTTGATGCTATAGGGAGTCAGAGCAATGATTATCTAGCTCCTCTTGCCAGATCTTTTAGTTACCAGTCAATTTAAACTGGCTTCAGCCAAAAATGAAATTTATTGTCTACTGCAATAAAAGTCCAGGGATTTCAGGCATGGCTGTATCCAGGGGTCACCTGAATCTGATGTTTCTCCAGCTCTTGGTTTTCTTTTCTTTGTGCTGATATCCCACTCAAATAGGTCCTCTCCACCCTTCCCAAACATCCCCTTGCCGCCTAGAGTTCCAGGCTCTACTCCCACAGCTCAGCAACCCCAGAGGGGAGCAAGCCCCTCCTTCACAGTATCCCAGTAACAGTCCAAGAATGAGGCTCATTTGGATCAGCTGGGGTCACATGCTCATCCTGAACCAATCCTGTGATGGGAATGGGAGCTACTGCCTGCCCTGCCCGGCCCGGCCTGGCCCGGCCCGGCCCGGCCCTGCCCTGCGCTGCCCTGCCCTGCCCTGCATGTATATATGGAGAGTAGCCCCTCACAGGCCTGGGAGAGGTTCTGTTCAGAGGCGTTTTGAAGCAGGAGTGGGAAGAGTGGTCCTACCCCCAGAGCTGCCTGTAGCCGATGAGACCAGGACCAGTCTGACAATGGGCAATAGCCTACCACTCTCCCCAGGGAGGTTAGGGGTCAGGGCTCTGCTCAGGAGTGGTCAAGGCCTGGCCAGATCACCCTGGGGCCTGCCCTCCACCCCAGGAGACATCTGCTTACAGCCAGACCAGAAAATGTGTGGCCTCAGGGTTTTTTCTAAGGTGAATAGGAGGCAGAGCTGGGCATCATTTTCTTCTGCCTGCTTCCACTCCCTTTTTTGGCTCTGGCCTGCTGCTTTCTCAAAGTCCAGGGCACAGGCTAACGGCCCATCTCTAGCAGCAGACCCTGCGTCCAACAGGCAGACAGAAATCCTTCTCCCCTCTGGAGCTGGGGAGGGGGAGAAGCGCTGTCTGTCCTTACCTGAGTGACCATCAGAACCTTTTCAAAAAAAAAAAAACCACTCATGGCTGTCGGGTTCACTCTGACTCACGGCGACCCCGTGTGTTACACGATAAAACTGCTCTGTAGGGTTTTCCTGGCTGTAATCTTCACGGAAGCAGGTCACCAGGACCTTCTTCCACATCCCCCCGGGTGTGTTCAAACCAACAAGCTTTAAGTTAATAGTCTACAGCAAACCACTTGCGCCACCCAAAAAAAAAAAAACCCACTGCCGTCAATTCCAACCCTCGGTGACCTCACGTGTTATAGAACTGCTCCGTAGGGTTTTCTTGGCTATAATCTTTACGGAAGCAGATCACCAGGACTTTTCTTCTGCAGTGCTTCTGGGTGAGTTCAAAAGTGGCCAACATTTGGGTTAGTAGTCGAGTGCGAACTGATTGCACCACCCAGAGGACCTTAAACCAGTTGCCATCGAGTTGATTCTGACTCATGGAGACCCCATACGCTGGCAGGGTCTCTTCCCTTCTGGGCTCCTCCTCCCCTGTACCACTCACAACTTCTCTTCCCTGGGCAGGGGTGTCCCAGGCCTACAAATCTTCCTGGGCAAATGTAGGAGGGATTCATTTATGCCTGTGCTTCTCAAAGGTGGTCCCCTGTGCAGTGACATCAGCATTACCTGGGGACTTTTCATAAATGCAATTCTCAGGCCCCACCCCAGACCTACAGGCTCAGGAAACATGGGTGGACCCTGTAATGCAGTTTCCGCAAAGCCCTCCAGGAGGTTCTGATGCCGCTCAAGTGTGAGGAAACACCGGCCCCGCTTGCAGCCTGAGCATAGTCCCAACACCTGGAAGAGGAGGAGGACTGCTGACTTCGAGAGGGCCTAGGACAGTGGCAGCAGCAACCACCTGCAGAAGGATGCTCACAGCTGGGTGCCAAGGAGAAAAAGAGACTGAAGCTGTCCAAGGGGACAAGCCTTCTAAGCCTCAGAGAGAGAGGAAACCGAAAGGGCCACAAGCACTCACGAATAGGATTCTAAACCAAGATGATTTTCCCCCACATGCAGCGTAGAATAACCCTAGAAGTATTCCCTGAAGCCTTCTTAAGACTAAACAATAGCTTAGCTTAGCTAGTAAAGAATGTCTGCATTGACCATTATGCTCTTTTTTTTTTTTGAGGTTGAGCAGTGTAATATTTATTAACAGCAAAGAACGGAAGACGGATAGTTTCCTCTGCAGCAGCTCATTAACCACTGGTAATACACACAGACCAATGGACATGAGCTAAGAAAGAGAATCAATACAATTAGGGACCCCTCCACTATAGGATGAGGTGCTGTACTCTTATTACCAACGACAGTCCCTCCAAGAAAGGCACGCTGCCACATCCGCCCTCTTTCAGGGGGCAGGTTCACTATACTTGTCATGTAGATCAGCTACACTGTCACTGGAGACTCAGCTCCAGCCATCTTCCAAGACACGGCAGACGTTGACCACACCTTGCGTAGGCATCTCCGTAGGTGGCTTGGTAGATGGCTCGACAAGCTAGACCATAAGCTTGCTCCACTTCCAGGTCATAGGGTTAGCCCCTACCTATGGAAACCCTGGTGGTGTAGTTACTAGTTAAGAGCTACAGCTGCTAACCAAAAGGTTGGATGCTCTATGGGGCAGTTCTACTCTGTCCTATAGGGTCACCATGAGTTGAAATTGACTCAATGGCCACGGGATTGGTTTTTTTTGTTTTATGACCTCAAAGGCATACACAGAGCCAGAACCTACAGAGAAGGTGGCCCCTGGGACCTGGTTCCCCTCACTGTCCACACAGCAGAAGCCAGGGCCTCTGTTAGTCACAGCCATAGATCATGGTCCTCGTGGACAGCCTCATGCCTTTATACGGATAAACAAGCAGCTTGGAGGCAGCTGCTACTGAGATGCATTCCATGTTTCGAAGCTTAGAGATTCGACATGGCTGAGCCAATAGCCTCTCCCAGAAACTACAATCTGCTGTGTAGCCATGGTGCCCAGCAGGTAAGGGTTGATCTCACTCACCTTCTTCACAGTCTGGGAGGCAATGTAGGTACCTGCCGTGGCCCGGGAGTCCACCGCAACGATGACTCCACGGAGAAACTTGAAGGCCAGGTGGTGGTTCCATGAAGCATTTCAAGTCCCGGCTCCTCTGAGACACCTCATTTGGGCCTGGCCAAACTCAGTCCATTACCGGAACTCCCTGGACCCAGGTCCAGCAGGTCTGCACGACTCACGTTATGCTCTTTTAAGAGCTGTGTGTATGGGATCAAAGTGACAACAGCAACTCGAAGGATTACATAAGAACCTTAGGGGGCAGTATTTTTATGTTAATGGGGAGGGACAACTCAGAAAAGGCAGGTGAGAATGGTTACACAACTCAAAGAATGTAATGAATGACACTGAATTGTACATGTAGAAACTGTTGAATTGGTGTATGTTTTGCTGTGTATATTCTCGACAACAAAATAAATTTAAAAAAATACATGAAAAAGATGATTTCCCCCCAAACTGCCCAGAAAATGGCATGCTTTAATTTCCACCTCTACCCCAAAAGGAAAAGTCATGTACAGAAAGCTATACAAGAAATTTGTATTTATTGTGTGCTTACTACCTGCTGTTGCCCCCACTGTATCTCAACGACTCCTCAAATAATCCTGTAAGATAGGTACCATTATGATGCCCCTTTTCAGGTTTTTTTTTTTTTTTTCAGGTTAGGTAGGAAACGAGGCTCAGGGAGGGGGTAGTGACCTTCCCAAGGTTGCACAGCTAGGAGGCGATGAAGCCAGGAATCGAGCCCAAGCCTGCTGGCTCTCCCAAACATGGACACAGAGGCCACCACAAAGAGGTTTCCACTTCAGAGCAGCATGTCACTTTCCAGGCTTCCAGCTCTCAGTTCAAGGCAGAAGCCAGGCGTGATCCATGCCAGGGATAGTCTGTGACCCACTAGATGAGAAACCAAAATATTTGTCTTGGTTGGGGCTCCCAGCTGATGCTCCACCAGGGCCAGCAGAGCTAGCTCCAAGGATGTGAGGATGGGATGTGTGGAGCCCCTCGGATGACAGACCAGTGGACACAGGCCCGGGCAGCCTGGTGGTGCTGGTTCACAAGAGGCGGAGAGGCTGGCATGGGCAGGCTAACACCCGTGATTAGGTGTGCCTGCTGTGTGCCTCTCGTACCCTGCCCAGGAAGAACACATGACAGCCAGGGGCACAGACTCCACAGTCCCGAGGCTCAGCTCTGACCCCGGCCCCCACCACGGAGTGGTTGAGTGACTCCGGGCAAGTTCCTTAAACCTCTTCAAACCTCAGTTTCTTTGTCCATAAATGGGGATACTATCCCCTGCTTTCCAAGGCTCTCATGAGGCAGGCCAAGTGAGACAGTGCAGGTGAAAACAAAGCTTAGCCTAGACCCTGGATCACAGCGAGTGTTCAACTTCGATAACTAGACCCTGGGACAGACTCTGGAGTCCCCAGGAAGTGCAAACAGTTAAGCACTTGGTTGCTAGCCCAAAGGTTGCAAGTTCAAGTCCATGTGGAGGTGTCTCAGAAGAAAGGCCTGGTGATCCACTTTCGAAACATCAGCATTGAACACCCGGTGGCGTACAGTTCTCCTCTGACACGCATCGGGTCACCATGAGTTAAAGTTAACTCTACGGCAACTGATTTTGGTTTTCTGGTTTTGTGACAGACTCTGTTGCCACTCCCCAACTTCTTCCTTGCTAGCAGAACTCCAACTGTATCCAGGGGCCGCCACAAGCCCAGCCCAGGCAATAAATCCTGAGTGGTTTAACTTGGTGGCACAGTGGTTAAGAACTTGGCTGCTAACCAAAAGCTCAGCAGTTTGAATCCACCAGCCACTCCTCGGAAACCTTACGAGGGGCAGCTATACTCTGTCCTATAGCGTTGCTATGAGTCAGAATAGACTCAACAGCAACAGGTTTGGCTTTTATTTATTTATTTGGTCTAACCCAGTGTTTCTCAGGTGGAGGTGATTTTGCCCGATATCATTTCTGGAGACAATCTTGGTTGTCAAAACTAGGGGGTCCTAGCGGGTAGAGGCCAAGGATGGTGCTGGGCATCCTACAACATACAGGACCGCTTCACAACCAAGAATTGTCTGGTCCCAAACGTCAGTATGCCCAGAGAAGGGGCCCTGGTGGGAGCCAATCGCAACAGTCGAGTTCCCTGCATTCTCAGCCTCCCTCACAGCCAGGAAGATGCCTGTGACCAACGAATGTCCTGGAGGCCCAGGATAAAGTCGGCTGGGGGCTTCTGGAAATGCCTTTGATTTCCTGATAGAAGGGACAGGCATGGCTACCCTCCCATGCCTTTCCCCCTTTCTTCTCCCCTTGAAGGTGGCAGCCATCCTGGGGTCCAGGTGTCACCCCACGATGACGAGGCATCCAGCTCGAGGGAAAGGCCAAGATCACAGGGAGGCCGGTCCTGACTCTGTCCTGCCACTGAGTCAGTGCCTCTGGCTGCCCACCACCTGACTTCTTGTTGCTGAGAAAAAGTCACTGCTATTTGTGTAAGCCACTCAGACTACGTTTTTCTCTTCCTTGTAGCCAAATGCAACATTAACAGATACAAAAAAAAAAAACATTAACAGATACAGACATCATTAATCAAAAATTGATATTTACATCATCTCATGAATTTTAAAACAGGAAAAAGTCAAAGCCAAGTCCTTAAGACGGCCTGCCCACAAGGCATGTATGATCCGGCCCCATTTCCTATTAGGCTCCCCTCCCCCACCCCCACCCACCCTGGCTGACCTTGAACATGCCCCGGGCCTGGCCACCTGTCCCTCTGCAGGAATCCTCCTCCCCTGGCTCTTTGCCATGCATGTCTCCCACACTTCACATCTCAGTGACACGCGACTGTCCCTTTCACAGCCACATCCCAGTAGCTTCTCTGAACACTGCATCCAGCGAAACGACTGCATAGCGCATAGTAGGCCCTCAGACATTCAGTGGAGGAAGGAAAGAAACCAGCCCCCTTCCTTCCATCAAACCAAAAAACCAAACCCTGCAGGAAACCTGGTGGTGCAACGGTTAAGTGCTTAGCTGCTAAACAGAAGGTCGGCAGCTCAAATTCACCAGCCGCTCCTTGGAAACCCCATGGGGGCAGTTCCACTCTGTCCTGTAGGGTCCATATGAGTCAGAATCGACTCGATGGCAAGGATTTTGGTCTCCTTCCACAAAAAAATTTATTAATTCCATTTTCAAGCTCAGATAATTTTAAAACTTATTAAAAAAATCACCTGAAAAATTACTCTCTAATAAATACTATACCTCTAATTCACAACCTTTTTAGATTATGTAAATAAACCATGTCTTTTGAAAACAAGTTCTCACCAATCCGTGGCAGATTTTTTGAGCAAGTCCACCCTGGAGAGTGGCTGCGGCCACCAGCCCTGGCTCTGCTCCGAGGACTGTGAGGTGGTGTCAGTAAGCCACACCCCGCATGGCGGCTATTGTAGTGGCGAGGCGGCGGGGAAGGCTTTTGGTGGCCTGTCTGTAATCCTCAGGTTTGGTCTTCAAGAGGGTCACGATGTTTTGGAGAGTGCGGGATGGCTGCAGGCCCAGGGCGTCCATCACATTGGTCAGGTAGTCTGCGGGTGTGCGGGGTGCGGGGAGACGCGCTCAATATCCAGTGGGACAGAGCCCTGAAGGGCCTCCCCTGAGTAACAAACAGAGAAGTCCCCAGACTCCTAGCCCTGGGTGCCCGCTCTGCCCTCAGCAGGCAGGCCTTGACTCAAAGGGTTTTACCCACAGGGTCAAGCCTGACTGTGAGTGTGGCCTGGGTCCAGGAGGTCTAATTTAATAAAGAACTACCCAACATCATCCCCACCCCAACATACACACACACACACACACACACACACTCAGATATGCATGCACGTGCACACACTTGCATACGCGTGCACTCTCTCACACGTACACACATGCGTGCAGCAGACACACAGGCATGCACACACAGACACAAACACATGTACACATACTCACACTCGTGTGCACACACACACCCTCTCCAGCTGAGCTCCCCAGAAGCTCTATTCTTGGAACTCCTGGATGGGCAGCCCCGCTCCCCAGTGTATACCACTGAGCTCATGGAGAGCCTCAGGGGTCAGGGGACAAAGGAGCTTGTTTGAGCAGTTACCAAAGCCTCCCCATCGAAACCCCACAGGCAAGACAAGGACCATATGTGAGGCGAAGGCCTGGTATAACGCAGGGTTCCCACACTTCCCAGATGATAATCCTTCGGGTCACTTTCCTCTCCTCTCCCCCAGAATAAATCGATGAGACTCTCCAAGACAGGGTCAGTTATGGATTGAATTGTGCCACTGCAAAATATGCACTGTAAGTCCTAACCTCTATGCCCGTGGTTATAATCCCACTGGGGAATGGGTTGTCTTTGTTACGTTAACGAGGCAGGATTAGTGTAGGGTATATCTTGAGTCAATCTCTTTAGAGATATAAAAGAGGCTAAACAAGCAAGTGAGCAAGCAGAGATGGGGGAAGAAAGATGACAAGCCACATGAAGATCGCCCAGGAGCAAAAGCTCAAAGAGACAAGGACCTTCCTCCAGAGCCAACAGAGAAAGGCTTCCCCTAGAGCTGGCACCCTGTATTTGGACATCTGTCTAGCCTCCTGAACTGTGAGAGGATAAATTCCTGTTTGTTAAAGCCACTCCTTTGTGTTATTTCTATCATAGCAGCACTAGCTAAGTAAGGCAGGGTCCTAGGATTCTGCAGTTGTCAAGGGCAGCCCCAGCAATCTGGTGGAGTGGAGTGCAGGAAGAGAAGACCAGGTATAGCCGGTGTGCCCATGGTGAGGTCCTTCAGGCTCTAGAGCCTCTGCTTCATCTGTCCATGCAGTCAGTGCCCGCCCACCAGGCAGCAGGGTTCAGAGCACTCAACGGGACAAAGGACGTGAAGGCGGCTGATGGGAGGCAGGTGATCAATAAATGCCTGCTGCCCTTCCTTTCTCCTTCCTGGGTGGGTACAACCCAGACCTAAGGGAAGCATTCTGCCCACCCACCTCCCTCACCCTGTTCTAAAGGACTAGAAGCCTGTATGTCCCTCGTTAATGTTTTTTTTTTTTTTTTACCCCTGTGGTGAAATACATGTAACAAAACAGTTGCCATTTTAATGACTTCTGAGCATACAATTCAGTGACATTAGCTACATTCAGCACATTGTGCAACCGTCACCACTAGTCACGGGTAACGTCTGTTCAGACAACATCTGACCGAATATGCGTCCCGACTGGATATGCACCGGTGGTCCCATAAGGTTTTTTGTTTTGTTTTGTTTTGTTTTAAGGGAAAGCGGGTCTCCTTTTGTTTATTACTTCCCCCGAATGGCTTTAAAGACCCCAAACCCTGACTCTTGGCAGCAATGGACCACGAGTGGGATACAGGCAGGTGAGGCAGAGGACATGGCTCTGGGCTCTGGCTCTCGGGCTTTGTCCGGCGGGCAGGCGGGGGAGGTGATAGTAAGGACTGTGGGGCCTGGGCTCCTGCTCCTCAGGCAGGCGGGACAGCAGGCGGGGCTGGGTGTGCTCCACTGCCTCCTCGCTGGCTTCGTCTCACTCTGCTCCTGCCACTGCCCTCTCAGCCACCACTACCTGCTTCAGCAGCAGCAGCCACAACAACAGTGACCGGGACTGGGCTCTCAAAAGGTTTTAATAGCTTGTACAAGGGTTGGTTAGTATCTAGGGATTGTACATAAGTCAGACGTTTGTAACCCAGGGACTGTCTGTAAACAATATGGTGTTTGTACAATGTCCAATCATATAATGTCCTATTTCACAGAAAGTATCATGGACGTTGAGTGACGCATGACTGTGTTTATGAAATTCAGTACCTTTTAAGCAATAACTCCCCATTTCCTCCTCTCCCTCGCCCCTGGTAACCACTACTAAACTTTTGTCCTTATGCATTTGCCTGTTCTGGATATTTCATATAAAAGGGGTCACACAGTATCTGTGCTTTTGTATCTGACTGGACCGTATGGCAATTCTGTGTTAAACTTTTTGAGGAACCGCTAAACCATTTTCCACAGCTACTATACCATTTTACATCCCTATGAGCAACAGACGGAAACCCTGATAGTGCAGTGGTTAGGAGCTACAGCTGCTAACCAACAGGTCAGCAGTTCACATCAACCAGGCACTCCCTGGAAACCAAGTGGGACAGCTCTACTCTGTTCTGTAGGGCTGCTATGAGTCAGAATTAACTTGACGGCAATGGGTTTGGTTTTTATGAGCAATGGATGAGGGTTCCAATTTCTCCACACCCTTGGCAATACCTGTTATTTTCCATTTTGCTGATATTGGCCATCCTAGTGGGTGTGAGGTGGTTATCTCATTGTAGTTCTTCAATGCTTTCTGATCACTGTCTAAGCTAATCTCTTTTCCCTAACTGGCCTAGAGCTCCAGAGAGGCCCATATCTTTCCTTATGTGTTTTTTTGAGGCCCAACTCAGGGCAGGGCCTCTAGGAGGTACCTGCTCCGTCCTGGCTGGCTGGCTGACTCACATCCAACTCAGAAGGAGCTGCTTCCGAGAAAGGGTACCACCAATCAGTCAGGCCCCTGTCTTCTTCACAAGTTTATCCATAAAACTGTGAGCTCTACTAGCCTGCATGCTTGTTATGCAACTGCTCTGTCCCTCTGGTTCCTTATCTACCACGGAGACAGAAGAACCCACCTTGTTAGCATCTGGGGTCTTAAAAGCTTATGAGCAGCCATCTAAGATACTCCACTGGTCTCACCCTGTCTGGAGCAAGAGAGAATAAAGAAAACCAAAGACACAGGGAAAGATTAGTCCAAAGGACTAATGGACCACATCTACCATGGCCTCCACCAGGCTGAATTCAGCATAACTAGATGGTGTCCGGCCACCACCGCCAATTGCTCTGACAGGGGTCACAATAGAGGGTCTCAGACAGGGCTGGAGAAAAACGTAGAACAAAATTCAAACTCACACACACACACACACAAAAAAGACCACACTTACTGATCTGACAGAGACTGGAGAAACCCCAAGAGTATCCCCTTCAGTCAAAGATTAGACAGGCCAATAAAACAAAAAGAGGCTAAATGGACACACCAGCCCGGTGCAAGGATGAGAAGGCAGAAGGGGACAGGAAAGCTGGTAATAGGGAACCCAATGTCAAGAAGGGTGAGTACTGACACGTTGTGGGGGGTTGGCAACCAATGTCACAAAACATTATGTGTATTAATTGTTTAATGAGAAACTAGTTTGTCTGTAAACCTTCATTTAAAGTACAATAAAAAAAAACCCACCTCACAGGGAGTACTGAGGATTGGGTAAGAGTGCTGAGCTCAGCGCCTAGCGTGCCAGGTATGCAGTTAAGAGCTTAACAAACGTTAGTTTTGATAATTATTATGTAAATGGGGCAGAAGGCAGGATAGCGCAAGGTAGCAGCTGAGTCGGTATTACTCATATCAACTAACCAATGAGAAACCTCTGGGTGGTGCAAACTCTTAATGTGCTCGGCTGCTAACTCAAAGGTTGGAAGTTTGAGTCCACCCGGAGGAGCCTCAGAAGAAAGGCCTGGAGATATACTTCCAAAAACCAGCCACTGAAAACCCTATGGAAACAGTTCTACTCTGACACACATGAGGTCGCCATGAGTCAGGGTCGATCCTACAGGAACCGGTAAATCTCACTGAAGCTCCCCTTAGTGGGTCTTGGCCTCGGCAGCCCACCAAATACAGATGTCTGGGCTTCAACCCAGACTTACCGAATCGTAATCTTGGGGGACAGGGCCTGGAGAATCTGCATTTTTAACAAGCTTCACAACAGCCAAATCCAGAGTTGAAGTCATGAGGAGAATTGGGATAAGATTCCTAGAGAGGGCACTGACAGATGCAAGGGGTAAGAAATGCCCATCCCGCTGCCTGTCCCACGAGGACCTACCAATGTCAGTGGCCAGCTGCTTGGTGGAATGCGGGGTCAGCTCAGGGATCTGGAGGATCACATCACAGTAGGTCTGCATCGTGGCCCGGGCAATGGAGCCCAGCCAGTGGTCAGCCATGTTGTCCAGCTCGGGCAGCTCGTCACCTCAAAAGGGAAAGAAGGAGGTCACCAAAGACATACAGAACCTACTCAGGAAAAACCCATCAACCCACAGTTTTTTTTCTTACAGCTTGGATCATCCATTTTATTGGGAGAAGAATGTCATTAAGAAATGAGACCCATTGCTATCAAGTGGATTTCAACTCATAAAGACCCTACAAGACAGAGTGGAACTGCCGCATAGGGTTTCCTAGGCTGTAATTCTTTTCTTTTTTTCCTAACTTTTAGTTTGTTGTTGTTGTTGTTGTGAATATACACAGCAAAACATACACCAATTCAACAATTTCTACACGTAAAATTTAGTGCCATTGATTACATTCTTCCAGTTGTGCAGCCATTCTCACCCTCCTTTTCTGAGCTGTTCCTTCCTCATTAACATAAACTCACTGCCCCCAAAGGTTCCTACCTAATCTTTCAAGTTTCTGCTGTCAACTTGATTCCATATAGATAGTTCTTAAAAAGGCATAATATGCTCAAGGCAGACATATTTTACTAGTTAAAAAAAGAAAAAAAACCATTGCTGTTGAGTCGATTCCGACTCATGATGACCCTATAGTTAGTTAAGATAAACTATTATTCAGTTTTAAGATGACATCAGGGTTTATTTTTCAACCCACAGTTCTTACTGAGCCCTTCCGGGTGACCTGGCCCATGACAAGTGCTATACACACAAACACACCAGGAAGCTTACAGTCTGAATGAGAAGCACAGGAAACAGGGAACAATGAACTCTTAGGTCAACTGATACTGACTCAGTACAGTGAGGATTCAGAAAAGGATGCAATCAGGTGAGGCTGAATAATGGAAGAGTCCCCAAAGGCCTGGGAATCAAGTCTAGCCACATAGTCCAGTGGGATTTCTGCAGACAGAGAATAAGAGGGAGGGCAGGAGGGAGACTCAGACAGAGGGGGGCCCCAAACCAGAAGTTAGAAGGTGGGAGAGTTGGCACAGGTAGAGAAAGGGAGGATCCCAGCCTCCCTGGAAGCTCAATGGCAGTGGTCGAAGCACGGTCATCAAATCAGAATCAAGACTGCAATTCAAGGCCAACTCTGTCACTAACAAGTTACCCAGCCTGTCCGAGACTGTTTGGTTCAAAAGCCCTTCAGGGCTGCTGTGGGAATTAAATCAGTGCACATGAGGCAGTAGGCATGGGGCCCACCACACACTTAGTGCTCGGTCATGGGGCAGCTGTTAGTGTTGTAATTATTACGGGGGGAGTACAACAGGGAACCTGACCCATTGCCATCGAGTCAATTCCGGCTCAGAGCAGCCCTATAGGACAGGGTAGAACTGCCCCATGGGGTTTCCAGGGAGCACCTGATGGATCTGAACTGCCAACCTTTTGATTAACAGCCGAACTCTTAACCAGAACACCACCAAGGTTTCCACCACAGGGAACAGTGAGAAATAAAGTGTTGGGAGGACAGCACTGGGTCATGGAGGGCACCCCGAGAATCATGCGGATACCAAGTCACAGGAGACAGGAAACAAATGGTTCCCAGGAAAGTTGTGACATGATAAGCCCATGCTGGGGAGCCTGTTAAGCTGTGGCAGGCTGTGGGGGGAGACAGAGTAGTCATGCAGGCAAGAGAAGGAGGGCCTAGCTTCCTAGGGAAAGGAGGACACTTGGGAGCAGGTATGGAAAGAAAAGGCTAAATCATAGTACACTACGAAAATACCTGGGGAGGGGGCACAATTGGCAAAAAAAAAAAAAAAAAAAAGCATACGATTGTGTTATTTGTGTAAAAACACTACTGCTGATGAGGATGATGATGGTACAGAATAAAGTCACATGTAACACACTGTCTGCACAGGAGCGGGGCCAGAGGGACACATGGGAAGATGAAAACACCAATGTGTTAAGTGGTGGGGACACAGTGATTTTTTTTCTTCTTAAACTATGATCTTTTTTTTTTTTTAATAACTTTTATTAAGCTTCAAGTGAACATTTACAAATCCAATCAGTCTGTCACATATAAGTTTACATACATCTCACTCCCTACTCCCACTTGCTCTCCCCCTCTTGAGTCAGCCCTTTCAGTCTCTCCTTTCTTGACAATTTTGCCGGCTTCCCTCTCTCTCTATTCTCCCATCCCCTCTCCAGACAAGAGTTGCCAACACAATCTCAAGTGTCCACCTGATACAATTAGCTCACTCTTCATCAGCGTCACTCTCCCATCCGCTGACCAGTCCCTTTCATGTCTGATGACTTGTCTTCGGGGATGGTTCCTGTCCTGTGCCAACAGAAGGTCTGGGGAGCATGGCCGCCGGGATTCCTCTAGTCGCAGTCAGACCATTTAGTTTGGTCTTTTTATGAGAATTTGGGGTCTGTATCCCACTGATCTCCTGCTCCCTCAGGGGTTTCTGCTGTGCTTCCTGACAGGGCAGTCATCGATTGTGGCCAGGCACCAACTAGTTCTTCTGGTCTCAGGATGGTGTAGGTCTCTGGTTCATGAGGCCCTTTCTGTCTCTTGGGCTCTTAGTTGTCGTGTGGCCTTGGTGTTCATTTTCCTTTGCTCCAGGTGGGTTGAGACCAATTGATGCATCTTAGATGGCCACTTGTTAGCATTTAAGACCCCAGACGCCACATTTCAAAGTGGGATGCAGAATGATTTCATAATAGAATTATTTTGCCAATTGACTTAGAAGTCCCGGCAAACCATGTTCCCCAGACCCCCGCGCTTGCTCCGCTGACCTTTGAAGCATTCATTTTATCCCGGAAACTTCTTTGCTTTTGGTCCAGTCCATTTGAGCTGACCTTCCATGTATTGAGTGTTGTCTTTCCCTTCACCTAAAGCAGTTCTTATCTACTGATTAATCAATAAAAAAACCCTCCCCCACCCTCCCTCCCTCCACCCCTCGTAACCACAAAAGTATGTGTTCTTCTCAGGTTTACTATTTCTCAAGATCTTATAATAGTGGTCTTATACAATATTTGTCCTTTTGCCTCTGACTAATTTCGCTCAGCATAATGCCTTCCAGGTTCCTCCATGTTATGAAATGTTTCAGAGATTCGTCACTGTTCTTTATCGATGCATAGTATTCCATTTTGTGAATATACCACAATTTATTTACCCATTCATCCGTTGATGGACACCTTTGTTGCTTCCAACTTTTTGCTATTGTAAACAGAGCTGCAATAAACATGGGTGTGCATATATCTGTTTGTATGAAGGCTCTTGTATCTCTAGGGTATATTCCCAGGAGTGGGATTTCTGGGTTGTATGGTAGTTCTATTTCTAACTGTTTAAGATAACGCCAGATAGATTTCCAAAGTGGTTGTACCATTTGACATTCCCACCAGCAGTGTATGAGAGTTTCAATCTCTCCGCAGCCTCTCCAACATTTATTATTTTGTGTTTTTTGGATTAATGCCAGCCTTGCTGGTGTGAGATGGAATCTCATCGTAGTTTTAATTTGCATTTCTCTAATGGCTAATGATCGAGAGCATTTTCTCATGTATCTGTTGGCTGCCTGAATATCTTCTTTAGTGAAATGTGTGTTCATATCCTTTGCCCACTTCTTGATTGGGTTGTTTGTCTTTTTGTGGTTGAGTTTTGACAGAATCATGTAGATTTTAGAGATCAGGCGCTGGTCGGAGATGTCATAGCTGAAAATTCTTTCCCAGTCTGTAGGTGGTCTTTTTACTCTTTTGGAGAAGTCTTTAGATGAGCATAGGTGTTTGATTTTTAGGAGCTCCCAGTTATCGGGTTTCTCTTCATCATTTTTGGTAATGTTTTGTATTCTGTTTATACCTTGTATTAGGGCTCCTAAGGTTGTCCCAATTTTTTCTTCCATGATCTTTATCGTTTTAGTCTTTATGTTTAGGTCTTTGATCCACTTGGAGTTAGTTTTTGTGCATGGTGTGAGGTATGGGTCCTGTTTCATTTTTTTGCAAATGGATATCCAGTTATGCCAGCACCATTTGTTAAAAAGGCTATCTTTTCCCCAATTGACACTGGTCCTTTGTCAAATATCAGCTGCTCATACGTGGATGGATCTATGTCTGGGTTCTCAATTCTGTTCCATTGGTCTATGTGTCTGTTATTGTACCAGTACCAGGCTGTTTTGACTACTGTGGCTGTATAACAGGTTCTGAAGTCAGGTAAAGTGAGGCCTCCCACTTTCTTCTTCTTTTTCAGTAGTGCTTTGCTTATCCGGGGCTTCTTTCCCTTCCATATGAAATTGGTGATTTGTTTCTCTATCCCCTTAAAATATGACATTGGAATTTGGATCGGAAGTGCGTTAAATGTATAGATGGCTTTTGGTAGAATAGACATTTTTACTATGTTAAGTCTTCCTATCCATGAGCAAGGTATGTTTTTCCACTTAAGTATGTCCTTTTGAATTTCTTGTAGTAGAGCTTTGTAGTTTTCTTTGTATAGGTCTTTTACATCCTTGGTAGGATTTATTCGTAAGTATCTTATCTTCTTGGGGGCTACTGTGAATGGTATTGATTTGGTTATTTCCTCTTCGGTGTTCTTTTTGTTGATGTAGAGGAATCCAAGTGATTTTTGTATGTTTATTTTATAACCTGAGACTCTGCCAAACTCTTCTATTAGTTTCAGTAGTTTTCTGGAGGATTCCTTAAGGTTTTCTGTGTATATAATCATGTCATCTGCAAATAGTGATAACTTTACTTCTTCCTTGCCAATCCGGATACCTTTTATTTCTTTGTCTAGCCTAATTGCCCTGGCTAGGACTTCTAGCACGATGTTGAATAAGAGCGGTGATAAAGGGCATCCTTGTCTGGTTCCCGTTCTCAAGGGAAGTGCTTTCAGGTTTTCTCCATTTAGAGTGATGTTGGCTGTTGGCTTTGCATAGATGCCCTTTATTATGTTGAGGAATTTTCCTTCAATTCCTATTTTGGTAAGAGTTTTTATCATAAATGGGTGTTGAACTTTGTCAAATGCCTTTTCTGCATCAATTGATAAATAAGATCATGTGGTTTTTGTCTTTTGTTTTATTTATGTGATGGATTACATTAATGGTTTTTCTGATATTAAACCAGCCTTGCATACCTGGTATAAATCCCACTTGATCAGGGTGAATTATTTTTTTGATGTGTTGTTGGATTCTATTGGCTAGAATTTTGTTGAGGATTTTTGCATCAATGTTCATGAGGGATATAGGTCTATAATTTTCTTTTTTTGTAATGTCTTTACCTGGTTTTGGTATCAGGGAGATGGTGGCTTCATAGAATGAGTTGGGTAGTATTCCGTCATTTTCTATGCTTTGGAATACCTTCAGAAGAAGTGGTGTTAACTCTTCTCTGAAAGTTTGGTAGAACTCTGCAGTGAAGCCGTCCGGGCCAGGGCTTTTTTTTTTTTTTGGGAGTTTTTTGATTACCGTTTCAATCTCTTTTTTTGTTATGGGTCTATTTAGTTGTTCTACTTCTGAATGTGTTACTTTAGGTAGGTAGTGTTTTTCCAGGAATTCATCCATTTCTTCTAGGTTTGCAAATTTGTTAGAGTACAATTTTTCATAATAATCTGAAATGATTCTTTTAATTTCATTTGGTTCTGTTGTGATGTGGTCCTTCTCGTTTCTTATTCGGGTTATTTGTTTCCTTTCCTGTATTTCTTTAGTCAGTCTAGCCAATGCTTTATCAATTTTGTTAATTTTTTCAAAGAACCAGCTTTTGGCTTTGTTAATTCTTTCAATTGTTTTTCTGTTCTCTAATTCATTTAGTTCAGCTCTAATTTTTATTATTTGTTTTCTTCTGGTGCCTGATGGATTCTTTTGTTGCTCAGTTTCTATTTGTTCAAGTTGTAGGGACAGTTCTCTGATTTTGGCTCTTTCTTCTTTTTGTATGTGTGCATTTATCGATATAAATTGGCCTCTGAGCACTGCTTTTGCTGTGTCCCAGAGGTTTTGATAGGAAGTATTTTCATTCTCGTTGCTTTCTATGAATTTCCTTATTCCCTCCTTGATGTCTTCTATAACCCAGTCTTTTTTCAGGAGGGTATTGTTCATTTTCCAAGTATTTGATTTCTTTTCCCTAGTTTTTCTGTTATTGATCTCTAGTTTTATTGCCTTGTGGTCTGAGAAGATGCTTTGTAATATTTCGATGTTTTGGACTCTGCAAAGGTTTGTTTTATGACCTAATATGTGGTCTATCCTAGAGAATGTTCCATGTGCGCTAGAAAAAAAAGTATATTTTGCAGCAGTTGGGTGGAGAGTTCTGTATAAGTCAATGAGGTCAAGTTGGTTGATCGTTGTAATTAGATCTTCCGTGTCTCTATTGAGCTTCTTACTGGATGTCCTGTCCTTCTCCGAAAGTGGTGTGTTGAAGTCTCCTACTATAATTGTGGAGATATCTATCTCGCTTTTCAATTCTGTTAAAATTTGATTTATGTATCTTGCAGCCCTGTCATTGGGTGCATAAATATTTAATATGGTTATGTCTTCCTGATCAACTGTCCCTTTTATCATTATATAGTGTCCTTCTTTATCCTTTGTGGTGGATTTAAGTCTAAAGTCTATTTTGTCAGAAATTAATATTGCTACTCCTCTTCTTTTTTGCTTATTGTTTGCTTGATATACTTTCTTCCATCCTTTGAGTTTTAGTTTGTTTGTGTCTCTAAGTCTAAGGTGTGTCTCTTGTAGGCAGCATATAGATGGATCGTGTTTCTTTATCCAGTCTCTGACTCTCTGTCTCTTTATTGGTGCATTTAGTCCATTTACATTCAGGGTAATTATAGATAAATAAGTTTTTAGTGCTGTCATTTTGATGCCTTTTTATGTGTGTTGTTGACAATTTCATTTTTCCGCATACTTTTTTGTGCTGAGGCGTTTTTCTTAGTAAATTGTGAGATCCTCATTTTCATAGTGTTTCACTTTATGTTAGTTGAGTCGTTACGTTTTTCTTGGTTTTTATCTTGAGTTATAGAGTTGTTATACCTTTTTGTGGTTACCTTATTATTTACCCCAATTTTTCTAAGTAAAAACCTAACTTGTATTGTTCTATATCGCCTTGTATCACTCTCCATATGGCAGTTCAATGCCTCCTGTATTTAGTCCCTCTTTTTGATTATTGTGATCTTTTACCTATTGACTTCCATGATTCCCTGTTATGTGTATTTTTTTTTTAATTAATCTTAATTTGTTTGTTTTTGTGATTTCCCTATTTGAGTTGATATCAGGACGTTCTGTTTTGTGACCTTGTGTTGTGCTGATATCTGATATTATTGGTTCTCTGACCAAACAATATCCTTTAGTATTTCTTGTAGCTTTGGTTTGGTTTTTGCAAATTCTCTAAACTTGTGTTTGTCTGTAAATATCTTAATTTCGCCTTCATATTTCAGAGAGAGTTTTGCTGGACATATGATCCTTGGCTGGCAGTTTTTCTCCTTCAGTGTTCTGTATATGTCGTCCCATTCCCTTCTTGCCTGCATGGTTTCTGCTGAGTAGTCTGAACTTATTCTTATTGATTCTCCCTTGAAGGAAACCTTTCTTTTCTCCCTGGCTGCTTTTAAAATTTTCTCTTTTTCTTTGGTTTTGGTGAGTTTGATGATAATATGTCTTGGTGTGTTTCTTTTTGGATCTTAAATGGGGTTCGATGAGCATCTTGGATAGATATCCTTTCGTCTTTCATGATGTCAGGGAAGTTTTCTGTCAGGAGTTCTTCAACTATTTTCTCTGTGTTTTCTGTCCCCCCTCCCTGTTCTGGGACTCCAATCATCCACAGGTTATCCTTCTTGATAGAGTCCCACATGATTCTTAGGGTTTCTTCATTTTTTTTAATTCTTTTATCTGATTTTTTTCCAGCTATGTTGGTGTTGATTCCGTGGTCCTTCAGATGTCCCAGTCTGCATTCTAATTGCTCAAGTCTGCTCCTCTGACTTCCTATTGCGTTGTCTAATTCTGTAATTTTATTGTTAATCTTTTGGATTTCTACATGTTGTCTCTCTAAGGATTCTTGCAACTTATTAATTTTTCCACTATGTTCTTGAATAATCTTTTTGAGTTCTTCAACAGTTTTATCGGTGTGTTCCTTGGCTTTTTCTGCAGTTATCCTAATTTCATTTGTGATATCTTTAAGCATTCTGTAAATTCGTTTTTTATATTCTGTATCTGATAATTCCAGGATTGTATCTTCATTTGGGAAAGATTTTGATTCTTTTGTTTGGGGGGTTGGAGAAGCTGTCACGGTCTGCTTCTTTAAGTGGTTTGATATGGATTGTTGTCTCCGAGCCATCACTGGGAAACTAGTTTTTCCAGAAAATCCGCTAAAAAAAAAATGCAGTCAGACCCCTATCAGAGTTCTCCCTCTGGCTCAGGCTATTCGGATGTTAATGAAGCCGCCTGGGGAGGGCGGGGGAGGGGGAGGGAACAGAGAGATAGGAGAGTAGCACCTCAGAATATAGCCAGAGTTGCTTGTCTTGCTTGGAATGACTATTATATCTGAGATTCCCGCGGGCGCCTCGCCTATGTGTGCTGGCTGTGTGGAGATTGCCCCCGGGGGGTCTGGCCCGCTGGAGTCACGGTCAGATCCTCCGCTTCCAGCCCCACGCCCAGCGTCAAGGCTCCCCTACTGGGACGGTGCACTCTCGACTCCAAAATCAGTCGCTGCCTCCCGGGGACTTCTCGTCCCTCCAGCCGCGTGGCCCTGCCGCCCCCGCGAACCCGGTGGGCCCCCTCCCGGGGTTAGTTCAGATGGGTGGAGCAGCTCCCCGTGCTTGTGCTGTGACCGAGTGTCCCGGCTGGGACGCTGTTCTCCCCGCTCCAATACCAGTTGCTGTCTCCCGGGGCCTTCTCCTATCGGCTGCGTCCCACGCCACCCGCGCGACCCGGCTGGGCCCCTTCCCGGGGTTAGTTCAGGGGGGTGGAGCAGCTCTCCGTGTTTATGCCGTACCTGCGTCCAGTCCAAATCCCGGCGGGATGGTTCCCTGGCTGGGACGCTGCTCTCCCCATTCCAAGACCAGTCACTGCCTCCTGGGGACTTCTCCTACCGGCTGCGTCCCACGCCACCCGCGGAACCGGCTGGTCTCCCTCCTGGGGTTAGTTCAGGGGGGTGGAGCAGCTCTCTGTGCTTGTGCCGTACCTGACTGGTACGCTGGCTCTAGGCTCTGGAAACAATCGCTGCTTCCCCGTATTAGTTCATTCTCCGTCTCTAAATCTGTGTTTGTTGTTCAGGGTTCGTAGATTGTTACGTATGTGATCGATTCACTTGTTTTTCCGTGTCTTTGTTGTAAGAGGGATCCGAGGTAGCGTCTGCCTAGTCCGCCATCTTGGCTCCACCCTTAAACTATGATCTTAATTGTTTTATAGAACATCCATGCAATAATACAAACTAGAAGGTTAAAAAAAACAAGCCAGGTTTGGTGACAAGTAAGCATAAGGATGATAATGGTAATCTAGTTCCACCTTGATATCGCCAGCCTGGTCGTGACATGGCCAAAAACGCAGCTGGGCAAGGAGGCTGGTTTAAGGGATAGGCCACATTCCTGCTGACTGTGACTTGAGGGTAGAATACCCAGGAAGGCTAAACATAATGGACCAGAGCACAAACACCTAGAGCTGAGAGTTGTCAGAGAGAGATGAAAGCGGACGACATAAACATGGACGAGAAGAAGAAATGAAAACGAGCAAGAGACTGAGGAGACACCCGGGTTGAGGATGAAGAGGCAGAAGTGGCACCCTGTCCTTGACGTAGAAGAAGTATGAGCACCAGACCAATTTCCCAAAAGCCTGCAGCACTCGGCACTGCCCTGGGCGCTGGTGCCAGGTGGGTGCTGCCCTTAGCGCACTCTCCATTCAGGGGAGAAAATGAAGCCAGTGCTATAGCCAAGGCATGTCCGAAGACAAATGGGAGCACACAATTGGGAGCAAATACCTTGGCTTCAAGCTGCTGAGGAAGGGCAGGGACAATTGGGCTGTTTGCCAGGTGCACATGGGAAAAAGCCTCTCTAAGCAGGAAGCACAAAAATTGTTTTACTTTTTTTTCCACAATAAACCCAGTATACATGAGATGTGACTATCCCATTTGTGGAAAATGTAAGTGCGTATGTGGATCTCGCTTTGGTTGTATGGATCTTTTCTGTCTTGTTTCTTTTGCTCAATAACGTGAGACGCATCAGTGTTATTATGTGTAGCTGTAGTTCATTCACTGTCAATACTATATATGATTTCATTGCATGACTATATCATAATGTATGTATCCATCCATTTTACAGTTGATGAACATTTGGGGTGCTTCCAGATTGAGGCTCTTACCAACCAAGTCACTATGGCCCTCCTTAGAGATTTACATGGGGCACATATAAAAGAGTATCTAGGACATACATCTAGGAGTAAAACCACTGGGCCAAAGGGTATGCACGTTGTCACCTTTACTAGAAAATGCCACACTGTTTTTCCAAAGTGGCTATACCAATTTACAGCGGTAGATGACAGTTCTCTAGTCTTTTCCTTTTATGTTTATATACATGGCAGTTTTTTTTAAATGGAATCACACTGTATATATTATTTTATAACCTCCTCTTTGCACTTAATATGCTGAGGATATCTTTCCAAGTCATTAAATATCCTTTTCCAATATCTTTTTTTAATTGTGCTTTAGACGAAGGTTTACAGAACAAATTAGTTTCTCATTAAACAATTCACAAGCACATTATTTTTGTGACATTGGTTGCCAACTCCACGATACGTCAACACTCTCCCTTTCTTGACCTTGGGTTCCCCATTACCAGCTTTCCTGTGCCCTCCTGCCTTCTTGTCCTTGCCCCTGGGCTGGTGTGCCCATTTAGTCTCCTTTTGTTTTTAGGCCTTAGTAATCTTTGGCTAAAGAGTGAACCTCAGGAGTGACTTCAGTACTGAGCTAAAAGGGTGTCCAGGTGCCAGACTCTCAGGGGCTATTATCTTTTTTAATAGCTACATAGCATTTCACTATGTAGATGTAACAGGATTTTTTAACTAATCTGTACCATTTCACGCTTATTTTTCTTTCCAATGTTTTGCTTTTATAGACAATGCTGGGATGAACACTCGTATACTTACACTCATGACTATTTTATTAGGACAATTTTTTAGCAGTAGAACTTGTGTTCTAAAAGGTTTGTACGTCTTTAAGTCTTCTGATCTTATGTCAAACAGTCCTCCAGAAATTCAAACGTATAATATAAACTGTTTTCCTCCGTGGCTGCCAATAACCAAAACCAAACCCAGTGCCGTCCAGTCAATTCCAACTCATAGCGACCCTATAGAACAGAGTAGAACTGCCCCACAGAGTTTCCAAGGAGCGCCAGGTGGATTCGAACTGCTGACCCTTTGGTTAGCAGCCGTAGGACTTAGCCACTATGCCACCAGGGTTTCCTGGTTGCCAATATTAAGCATAATCACGTTAAAATATTCACACAGTCAATTTGGTAGGTTGTAAAACGGTATATTCTTATTTTCACTTACAGCCTGTTCAGAACTATGTCCTGCAGAAGTTCCCAAGGGTGCAATCAGTGGGCCCCAACCTTTCTCAGTCCCTATTTTATGTTTTGACAATGAGTTCAATGGCAGTTTGTAGAGATGTGTGTGTTAAGTAAGGGTGTTAGAGACGTGCCTATACATCACACCTTACCTTGCTCAGGAGGAAACGGTAGCTTTCCAGCATGCAATGCCAACTCTAAGGCAGAGTCCTCCTGAGTCACGAATGGCTCAAGATTCAGAGGAAGGGACATGATGTACTGCCCGATCTGAAACAAAAGAAAGTACTTTCAGCCTGACATTGACACACACAGATAGTTACTTCGTGCATCATGTGAAGGCAAATGGCCCAGGGACAAAATTGCTATACCTGGGGTAACCCCAGATCTGATCTTCCCATCTTTCCAGTATGTGGAAATACTGGTCATGGCAACACCTTAAAAAAAAAAAAAAAAATCAATGGATTCAGTCTTCTCATTAATTGCCCTGGTACTTTTGGAAAGCATTCAACACAATCTCTACCTCATGTGACGTAATGAATAGCGAAGTGCTTTGCAAAACGTGAAGCACTGTGTTTAAGTTATTAAAATCAGTGAAATGTCAATGGCAACAACTGCACTGCCAACCTAGAATTTAAATCCTGTCTTCTGAATTTGGATCTGGTTCTCACCCTTCCAAGGAGCCCTTGTAGAGCAGTGGTTAAGTACTCAGTTGCTAACTGAAAGGTCAGCATTAGAACCCACCAGCCGCTCCATGAGAGAAGATGTGACAGCCTAGGAAAGCCTATAGGGCAGTTCTACCCTGTTCTAGAGGGTCACTATGAGCTGGGATTGACTCAGCGGCAGTGGGTTTGGTTTTGGTCTCTCTCTTCTAGGTGATTTAACCAGGGGAAGGAAGGAATTTTGTTTGGGAAAAAAAAAAGTCATTTATAATTATAAATTAATTTGAAGGGAAAACTATGTGGTTTTCATAATACAAACTCTAGAGAATAAAGATTGATGAAACCTTCTTGGTTGGTGGGGAATCAAACAAAGTAGAGTTAGAAGACATTTGACACGAACCTTTCAATTAATAGTGCTTTCACCATGCATTTGTCAGCTGTGATTTTCATCATGGGTATATTTTATACACCTGTTTTTTTTTATTTCTAACACAACTCATAACTGTTTTGTGTTTTAAGGTATGTGGTTTATTTTAAAATAAGGCTTAGTTTTCAGGTTACAATATAAAAAGGTAGTCTTTGAGCCTGTTGTCGCTTTTTTTGCTACATATTCATTTCATTACATTCATCTCAAATTAGAGTTGAAGCTAATTCAAAGACAGCGAGCTATCGAAGTAACATCTTCTCAACCTGGCCTCATGCATCCCTAAATAGTGGCAGATGTTAGACCCAGATGTTGTTGTTAGTTGCCATCAAGTGAGCTCTGACTTATGGCAACTCCGTGTACAACAGAATGAAACGTTACCCGGTCCTGCACCATCTTCAAAATCATTGCTATACTCTAGTCCACTGTTGTGACTGCTGTGTATTTGGAGTGTCTTCCAACCTAGGGGGCCAATCTTCCAGCATTATATAGGACAGTATTCTTTTGTGACCCATAAGATATTCACTGGCTAGTTCTTAGAAGTAGATCACTGTCTTAGGCTGGGTTCTCTAGAGAAGCATAACCAGTAGAGCAGAAAAATATATATACAGAGAGATTTATATCAAGGAAACAGCTCACACGGTTGTAGAGGCTGGAACATCCCAAGTCCGTGGATCAAAATAGGGGCTCCTCCCGATTCATGCAGCCAGAGGGACTGGCGAACCCAAGACTGGCAGGTCGGAGAACAGGGCTCTTGCTAACAGGCTGTGAAGATCAACAAATCCCAAGATCGGCGGGCAAGACCACAAGGCTTCTTCTGACTCACGTAACTTCAGGGGCTGGCGAACCCAAGATCAGCAGGTCGGAGAGCAGGGCTCTTGTCCACAGGCTGTGATCATCAGTGAATCCCCAGATCAGCAGGTAAGTTGCTAGCTCAAGTCCCAAGAACCGGAGGTCAGACAAACAGAAGCCAGCTGCAGTATCCAGAGCCGGCAAAAGCCAGAATGTCCACTTATATTTAGATGCAGGCCACACACACAGGAAACTCCATTTCAACTGATTGGCTACTCATGGCAGATCCCATCGTGGGGGTGATCACATATAAACACTGAAAATCATGGCCCAGCCAAGTTAACCATCACAATCACCAAGGCTTCTTCCTAGTCTGTCTTAGTCTGGAAGCTCCATTGAAGCTCCAGGTCCTCCATAGGTGACCCCGCTGGTATTTGCTGCTTCCAGCATCATAGCAACATATAAGCTACCACAGTATGGTGGTAGACCAAGATACAGGGGCCTATAAAAAGGAACAAAACTTCTGCCTACTGAGATACAGGCATGATCAGATGCCTGAAACAGCTCAACAGCCACTGCTGCCAACTAGAGCTGTCACCACTCTGTGCACCCAGCTAGATTCCACAATTTTTGCCTTTGTCCCCCCTTTTCAGAAGCTGAGGATGATGACACTTTCCCAAAGACAGCTTTATATATATGTTCATGGACAGGGTTCAGCTTTTACTGAAAAGTGCATTCCTCTTACTAGAATGAACTTGAGCCAAAACTACAGAAGCTGTGTTTTCAATAGGGGAAACGTCCATCTTTCTCTGTACAGCCCATCAGGTTGGATTCATGGCTCCCTGGTGGTCAGCTCACTGATCTGCGTAGCCAGTTCACTCTCTGAGGCAAGTGCCCACTCTTTCACATTCCCTCACAAAGCCGCTGCCTTTCAAGCACAGCGACTTCGGGCCATGCCCAGAGTCTCTACGGCAAACGAACAGAACTGAAAAAAAGAACAGTGAGTGTGCTGAGCACACCCCAGCACTGCTTCGGGCCCAATCCAGATTTCTGGCCAGAATCCAATGAAAAACATCAGTTTTCATTGGCGTCTAACACTAACCTCGCCCTTGAGATCAATGTGACCAATCATGTGGAAAACAGCGTGTCAAGTGCATCCAAATTTCCCCTGGCTTTGAGAAGACTGGGATCCCTAACACCAAGTTCTTCTGTTCCTAACATGGTCCAACCATTTGCACCAATTTATAAGCTTAAGGACACACCTACTGTACTTCAGAACATTCAAGAGAAGCCTGCTTCTACGTCTTAGTCTCATCTAACTTATAGAGCTGTTATGAAGTTTATTTTTCTGTACAATTCTTACAGCAGTGCCAGGCATAGAAAAGGCATTGTGTTAGCTATAATTATTATTACTGAGTGTGAACTATAATTATTATTAATTACTGAAGCAAATGCCGTTTTGTTTTCTCATGCACTAGGCTTCCCAGCCCTGGTCATCCTGCTCGCTTCCCTCTGCACCAGCTCCATTCTGTCAAATTCCTCTTAAAAAGTGTGGTGTCCAGAAGTTAACACAGACCCCAAAATCTGCCTAGCCCAGATGACCACAGGAGGATAACACCCTCTTTTCCAAACATATAACATGGTTTGGAGGTAGTAGGTCTAAACATTTTACGGTCCATCATGCTTACAAAAAATTAATAGTTGGTACTCTAAGAAGTAGTAAAAGAAATTAAATCAGCATTCTTTGTTTTCTTTCATTTATTTAGTACAACCTTTCAACCACACTAGGCAAGTAGTCATTTAAACCAGTTGCTGTTGAGTTGATTCTGACTCATGACTACCCCATGTGTGTCAGAGCAGAACTGTTGCTCATTGGGTTTTGTTTTTTTTATATCTTGTTGTTGTTGAGAGTATATACCACAGAACATACACCAATTCAACAGTTTCTACATGTACACTGATTACATTCTCCAAGTTGTGCAACCATTCTCCTTCTCTGAGTTGTTCCTCCCACATTAACATAAGCTCACTGCCCCCTAAGATTCCCATCTAATCTTTCGAGTTGCCACAGTCAATTTAATCCAATACAGAGAGCCCTTAAAAAAGCACAATGCTCAAGGCAGGCATTCTTTACTAGTTAAGGTAAATTATTATTTGGTTTTAAGAAGACCTCAGGGAAAATTTTTGGTTTAATGTTTAAAGATTATCCCAGGGTAACAGTTTCGGAGGTTCATCCAGTCTCCATGGCCCCAGAATGAGTGGATTCCATGAGAATTTGGAGTTCTGTTCTGCATTTTCCCACTTTTGATCAGGATTCTTCTGTAGAATCTTTGATCAAAATGTTCAGTAATGGTAGCCAGGCACCATCCAGTTCTTCCAGTCTCATGAAAAAAGAGGCAGTTGTTCATGGAGACAATTAGCCACACATTCCATTTCTTCCTTCTGTTCCTGATTCTCCTTCCTCCTCTGTTGCTTCAGGTGAATAGAGACGATAGGGTTTTCAATGGCTTATTTTTCAGAAATAGATCACCATTTACCTTACTAATAATAACCACTGTACATTTCAGCTCATAGAGAATAGAAAATTAATCATTTTCCTCCAGGCTGGGGGAAGAGAAGGATGCTAACTTCTAGGGCTGGAATTCCTCCATTTGAATTCTATTCAACAATCACTGCCTGAACATCTACTATGTGCAAACCTTGTGTATATTCCTGTATTTGGTACACCTTTCATCTGTAGCCATAGCCTTTTGGCTGAATCCATGGGCCCAGTTTTACTTGAAATAAAGCATTATCATTATTATATCTTGCATAAATGTTTTTCAAAGCATTCTCTCGTATTTCATCCCTTTATGATTCTCACGGTTCTGTGTGGATGAGGGTATTCATCAACAAACCAAAGTGTCATTTAGGTGCAAAATTTCAATAATCTCATTATCTCAAAATTCATTAACTGGTCTTAGATTATGAGGTTGCTGTGGCTCCTGGACAGATTCTAGGGCTCTCGGTTTCACTCAGGAGTCTGATCCATATTTATTTTTTGGAACTCAATATGGAAAGGGATGCTTGTCATCATCACACCTATGATATGTGCCTACTGTTCTCACATACTCAGTAATTGCTTCTTGATACCCTTTTTCCCTCAGCTTGGCGAGCCTGGCTCTGCCACTGTGTGACCCTAGCCAATTTACTTCCTCTGTCTCGGCCATGGTTTCATCATCTCTAAGACGAGGACTTACTTCAAAGGGCTGTGGCGAGGACGAGATGAGATACTGAGTGATATATATTGTATAACACATATCTGGCCTCCTGACTAACAGAGCAACTACTGGGAAACTGTTTCTTCCGTGTGCCTCTCCCATCACCCTGAGCTTTGGTGCTCGCTGTGAACCTGCCACGTGGCTCACAAAGTTGTTGAGATAAAAGTATGACATAGACCATGCATTACCTATAGGCACCAATGTAAGCCTGGCACTGTCCTTGCACACGGCAGGTGTTCAATAAATGTTCCTTTCCTGAATTTAGGTCAGCAGCCCTCAAGTACAATGGTATCCATGACTTCTGAGGGTCACAGGAAGTAGTAAAGGGCTGAGGCCTGCAAACTCATCCTGGCTTTCCTGACTTCTCTACACTTCAGTTTCCTCAACTTTCAAATCAACTCAATGGCCTCTCAACTCTCATCCCGTAGTATCAAATTTAGATTGTAAGGCAAATTGTCTGGAGTCTAAAAATAAGATTATTGTCACTGGTTGTAGAAGGCTGACTCACATCTTAACAATTTCATTTGAACAGTATACTGGGTACCGCCCTGGAAAGCAGCAGGGTACTGATCATCATGATGGACGTGCCGTTGCTCGAAAAAGGACAGAGAATAGCAGGCCATCCTCCTCTCTGCTTGCCAGTGGGACTGCCTGCCACACGCTGCTTCTTCTTGTACAATGTTTACTTTTCAAATGCCTTTATATCTACTACAGTAAAGTTACATCTTACACAGTGGTCGGGCTCTTAGGTGAGAACATAACACAGAAAGCACCTATCTCAAAATTACCCTGGAAAATCCCAGATATCTCCCACAGTAGGGATTATATGTGGTTTGGGGTATACTACTCCTGTACAGTATTTCTTAAGCACTCTGACATTTCAGAACAACTGGGGTGGGAGCTAGACCCACAGAAGGAATGAAAGGAAAGGCCATGTGCAGATGTCTGGGCAGTCAAAGTCCCTTATAAAGGGACTATCAAACCCCTAGGGGTGCATGGGCAAAAGCGAAAGGACTCCAAGTACCCTACAAGGTTCACCCTGTTCTTTTCATATTAAGCTCCATAACTACAATTCTCACTAAGAGATTTGTTATGAAGCAATTCTACTCGGCACACATGGGGTCACCGTAAGTAGAAATAAACTCAACCACAACTAACAACAACGAATACACATGAAAGCACTCAGCACAGGGCCTGGCACACAGTAATGCCCACTAAAAGCTGGCTGAATTTGAATTCAGAATCACATACACACTGTTCTTACGAAAGGCCATCAAGAAGAGTCTGGCCACCTTCCTCCTGTCTTTCCAAGCCAGGATTTCCTATGGGACCCTGACTCTCATGCCCTTAGGTAGTGGCCACATCTCATACTGGGAGAGATGTGGGGTGGGTGGCAATGTGTTAGGTTCTGAAACCGCCACGTGGCTCTGCTGCATTTCCTTGAAGTGCACCTAGGAAATGACGGCAGACTATCCAAAAGCAAAGGTCCAGCCACAGCACAGATGGGGTGATGGCTAGTTTACCTAGAAGAGCCAAAATTAAAAGATGGGGTGAGGTCTGAAATGCTATCACCACCACAAAGAAACGCACAGAGAAGCTCTCTTACATTGCTGATGTACTCAAGAGGAGTGAGGCTGAAGGTGGGCAGGTCATCAGTCAGAGTCTCTCCAATGCCAGCCGTGTTCCAGCTCTAAGGAAGAAAGGAGAGGAAGCCATCAGTAAGCACAGCAACCGGGCAGCACAGACAGCGCCAAGCACTGTGCGAGCGGCTAAGAGGGAAAACACAGGAAGAGCACAGCCTTGCCCATGAGGTGTCTCCTTTGTTCAGAACTGGCCTTTGGAACCAACCCACTCAACAGGCCAGGGATTTCTCTTTCTTTTAAGTCATAAGTTTGAGGCCCACCAGAATCACCCTTCTCTCTGTACTCCTGCAGATCCATAAAGTAGGAACGGATCCCTCTGATCCCTCTTAGAATGTGAAATGATGAGTTGGATAGCCCATGGACTGAGTTTCTCTACTGGGGGGTCGGGAGGGGTCAAGGTGATAGAAGTCACCAGTGCAAGCAGCCTCACTCACTCGTGGGTCTTCAGCACCCTGAGGAGAACAGGACTGCTATAGCCCTTTGCAGAGACCACGTAAAAGTCCCATATCTTGAGAGGGACACTTAGGACGCCCCTTCTGACTACAGGAATATCCAAACCACATTCCCCTACATCACTTCACCCAAATTAAAGCTGCTGTTTATACTTCAATCTTCTGGGTCTATTTCTCAACCGATTTAGAACACCAAAGGTAAGAAGTGAGAAGTACCCTACAAAGCCCACAGCCTCCCCTTTGTCCTCTTCAGGACCCCCAACCAGGGGCTCTCCAGCACCAGCATGTGCCTCAGTTGTCATTTAAAGTGGAAACATCTACAGGATCACGGTGTGAACCTTCTGGCATTCTGCGTGAAGTGAGACAAAGTATTGGTACGCATGTGGCTGGCTGCAGACTTCACTCTGGCACACCTATGCCCAGAAATCTAGTTTCTTAATTTCAACCTGAGTCACTCCAAAGCCAGCCTGGAAACAGGGCCCTTTCTGGCTGGACTCCTGCTGTGGCTCTGAGGTCACGTAGCTGCTCCCTGCAGCCAACTGATGTCTGATCTGGTCGCTCGATTCTTTAAGCAGCGTTCCGGAAATGTAATGGTTACATCTACCCCTGGGCTCCCATCCCAGGCAGAACCTCAGCAGTCCTCCTCATGCCCTGCAGCACCAACTCAACTCTGTCTGATTTTGTTTGCTCTGACAAGTTCTTTTCTTCCCCACCCCCTGCCCCGACCATTTTCTAGACTCTGTTCCTGCTTGAGGATTCTCTCTTGCTTCAAACTATCCTAACTTTTTCCCAGTTAAATCCACTGAGGATTAACACTCTAACCGTCTACATATGGTGCCTTGTGCTAGGACACGAAGACAGGAAAGGACTGGTCTTCTTGTTCCAGGAGCCTCATCTGGGGAACCAAGACACCCCTCATGCCCCCACCCTGTACACCCCCATGCCTCCCTCCTTATTCCTTCCTCCTCCACCACCATTGCATACGTACATGCAGGCTTCCATTTCAAGAGTTTCTGATGTCACATGCAAGGTTTACACAGTAAAAGTTCAAAGGAGCAATTGCTTAGAGTGATTAGAGAAGGGGACAGCCACAGGACACACCAGGTGCAGAGAGGTAGACAAAGAAGGCTGGGAAGAGGTAGTGCACAGCTCTGAACACCACGCTAAGAAACGGCTTCATCTTCAACAAAAAAGTGCAGGGGGAGGGGAGAGAAAAAGAGCTGCGCGGGAAACCTATGGTTCCCAAGAGACACGAAAAACACACCAACCACTCACAACATGCAGAACTTTATGTGGATCCTGATGCAAACAGTTAAATTATGACATTGATAATTTGAACACTGGGTGGTGATATCAAGGAATTAGCTTTCATTTTCTTTCTTAGGGGTGATTGCGGCATTGTGATTTTCTTGTAGAGTCCTTGCATTTTAGATAAGGGGACAGATATTAAACACGGTGGCCAGGAGGTGACAAGTGCTGAAACAGGGTGATGAGTACATGGGGTTCGTTATACTCCTCTCTCCACTCCTGTATATGTGTGAAATTTTCCATAATAAACAGATTTCACAAACTGATTACCATGGCCCTGGGGAGCCCAGTAAGAATTTTGAATGGGGAGAGAGAAAGTCAGAGCAATGCTTTATGAATAAAAATCAACATGACAACCCTGAAGAGGACTAAGGGGTGGGGAGGGGGCAGATAAAAAGCTCGAGAAATAGTTCAGAGATGATAAGAGCCCAAAGTAGGACAGTGGCCATGGAAATAGATGGGAGGCATTTAAAAAGCAGGAACAACAAAGCCTGGTGGCTAACTGGCAAAGAATTGGTCCCTGGGTGGCACAAACGGTTTGCACTTTTCTACCAACTATGGTTGGCAGTTTGAACCCACCCAGTGGCACCACAGAAGAAAGACCTGGCAATCTGCTTCTGTAAAGACTACAGCCAAGAAAACCCTGTGGAGAGAAAAGCCTGTGGAGTGTAGTTCTACTGTGTAACACGTGGCATCACTGGGAGCTAGAACAGACTCACTGGCAATGGGTTTGGTTTTTGGGTTTAATTGGCAAAGAGGGGAGCAATGAGGGAGCAGAGATGATGATTAGGGAACAGAGTGGTGGGAGGCGCAATGGCTCCCATAAGACTGTGACCAATACCATGGGGCAGGAGAGAAGCAAGAAATGACCCGTGGGGCAAAGACGGGTGTCACCAGAATCCATCCAAGGCACGAGCACTGTGGCTGGAGGCCCTGGGAAAGCTTTCAGAGAGGAGGCAGGAGGAACAATGTCAGAAAATGATCAGGCGGAGGGAAAGATAAACAGCCAGAGTGAAAAAGAAGTTTGGAATAAGGGCAAGACAGGGCGAATGGGATTGAGGAGAGGCTTAAAAAGCAGGCCGACTTCACACGAACAGATATATGCACACCCATGTTTATTGCAGCTCTGTTTACAATAGCAAAAAGCTGGAAGCAACCAAGGTGTCCATCAACGGATGAATGGTTAAATAAATTGTGGTATATTCACACAATGGAATACTACGCATCGATAAAGAACAATGACGAATCTGTGAAACATTTCATAACATGGAGGAACCTGGAAGGCATTATGCTGAGTGAAATTAGTCAGAAGCAAAAGGACAAATATTGTATAAGACCACTATTATAGGATCTTGAGAAATAGCATAAACAGAAGAACATACTTTTGTGGTTACGAGTCGGGGAGGGAGGGAGAGTGGGAGAGGGTTATTTACTGATTAGTTAGTAGATAAGAACTACTTTAGGTGAAGGGAAGGACAATACCCAATACACGGAAGGTCAGCTCAACTGGACTGGACCAAAAGCAGAGAAGTTTCCGGGACAAACTGAATGCTTCAAAGGTCAGCAGAGCAAGGGCGGGGGTTTGGGGACTATGGCTTAAGGGGACATCTAAGTCAATTGGCAAAATAATTCTATTATGAAAACATTCTGCATCCCACTTTGAAATGTGGCGTCTGGGGTCTTAAATGCTAACAAGCAGCCATCTAAGATGCATCAATTGGTCTCAACCCACCTGGATCAAAGGAGAATGAAGAACACCAAGGTCACACAATAACTATGAGCCCAAGAGACAGAAAGGGCCACATGAACCAGAGACTTACATCGTCCTCAGACCAGAAGAACTAGATGGTGCCCGGCCACAACTGATGACTGCCCTGACAGGGAGCACAACGGAGAACCCCTGAGGGAGCAGGAGATCAGTGGGATGCAGACCCCAAATTCTCATAAAAAGACCAGACTTAATGGTCTGACTGAGACTAGAGGAATCCCAGGGGTCATGGTCCCCAAACCTTCTGTTGGCCCAGGACAGGAACCATTCCCGAAGACAACTCATCAGACATGGAAGGGACTGGACAATGGGTTGGAGAGAGACGCTGATGAAGAGTGAGCTACTTGTATCAGGTAGACACTTGAGACTGTGTTGGCATCTCCTGTCTAGAGGGGAGTTAGGAGGGTAGAGAGGGTTAGAAACTGGCAAAATTGTCACGAAAGGAGAGACTGGAAGGGCTGACTCACTAGGGGGAGATTAAGTGGGAGTATGGAGTAAGGTGTATATAAGCTTATATGTGACAGACTGACTTGATTTGTAAACGTTCACTTAAAGCTCAATAAAAATTATTTAAAAAAAAAAAAAAAAAAAGCAGGCCGAGAAGGTGGACTTGGAGAGGGCAGTAGGGAAAAACTGTAGATTATTTTTCAGTCATTCTAAATTTACTCAAAATTTTCTTCAAATGGGCTTTTCTCTTCATCTGTCACCAGGTTAATCCAGGTAGACCTCAGTAATCTGTTCTGAAATTGAATATTGTGCTGGTCTATATTCTCGTCATATAAAAGGGCAGTACAGTTTACCGGCAAACATAAAAACAAACATTGAATGACCAAGGTTTAATTTTAAAATCCTCACAGCCAAAGCGTTTGCCTTTGTACTGTGAGCTTCTATGCTGGCACTCTGGGGGAAGTCCTCCTAATCTCCAGAGCTGCCTGTGTCCCTTCCCAGCGGCCTCGCCGTGTTGTGGTGAGGCCGGAATGAGAGGGCGAGATCCAGCAACCCAGACCTGGATCACAATAATGAACTCTGGAATGCAGAAATGGAGGCAAAAGGGCAGGTTGGTAGGCACTAAGCCTGTTTAGATGTAGAAGCAAGGCTACACAACTGGGAGGATTAAGGTCTCACAAACAGAAGGTCAATATTTTAAGCTTTAATAAAATAAAAATCGTAAAAACAACTGAATCTGGAGGCGGGGTGGAGGGAAGATGAGAGAGATAAGGAATGCTGATCTCTCACCTTTCAGGGAAGGTCAATCAATACCAGTATGTCTGAGACGGAAACATGGTTAACACAGAGCCATGACTCTACTCTCCTAATAGCTTTCATAATCATTTTTCTTAACCTTGGAGGCATCTTTTGGGAACTAATATCTTCCGTGGTGAAGTAACAATTACCTCAAGTTCAACAATTCCTTTGGCTTCGTTTTTGTTTCTCTCTTTTCTAGTTAAATTCAAATAAAATTATATAATATACATTTTGTTTAAAAAAAAAAAAATCCATCTATCTTCCTATCTTCTATGCCCATCCAACCTTCAAATGTGTGTGGGTGGCCATGAAGAGGCATCCTGAGTAATGGACACCAAATGTTTACATTGATTATTTCTAGATGGTGAGATTTTGGAGGGATTTATTGCTTCTTTCATTGCTTGAATTTCTGAAAATGAATATATGTAATTTTTATTAGAAAAATAAGAGGCCATTCCTTTTAAAAAAGGAGAATCACAGGAAGGAAGAAAATTGCTGTTTATGAAGCACTCTGGCAGGTGCTGTGCTCAATTCTATCATGTGCAGTAGCTCATTTAATCCTTGTAAATCTGTATGGTGAGGATGACTGCATCCCCATTTTAAAGATGAGGAGGTGGAGGGTCACAGAGGAATCAGTAAGCTCAGTCATGGGATCCAATGAGACAACAAACAGACATGCCAGTGCAGTGCCCATGGACCTCAGCATAGCTGTTGGCCATGGACACAGCTTCTGTACACTGTGTAGCAGCAGTGGCTCCTCCAGTTTTCCCTCCCTCGAGGTTAGAAATGAAAAACCTGGTTGGAGCAGATCTCATGGGATTTTGCACAGAAAGATCATGAAGAGTAAGAATCACAGAATTTCGGGGTAGAAAGAACCTCACAAATCATGTGGTTCAGCCACCTCATTTTATGGATGGAGATTCTGAGACCCAGAGGAGGGATGAGACTTGACCAAGGCCATACAGGGAACGAGTGACTGGTCCTTGACTCCCGGCCTAGTATGTTTTCCAGAGGCAGCAGAAAGCAAAGAACGTGTAATTACGTTATACGAGTGCTTGTTGCCTCCCTTCACCTGGCTCCTGCAAAGATCTCTTGGTTATTAAAGACCCATAACTGGATCTTTCCCAAAGACTGTCTTCAAAAGAAGTCAAATCAAGATGGACTTAAAGGGAAGACACAGGAGCCAAAGAGAAAGGGTCTATCCCAGTGATCCAACAGGAAAGTGATCAGGTCTGGATGAGGGATCAGGTCTAGAGTAGAGAAAATATAACTGAGAGGCAGTCAAGACAACCAGGAAAGAGAAGGGAAGAAGGTGCAGGGTGAAGCAGATGAGACTACGTTAACCCCACTGCCCTCTAGTCGATTCCAACTCATAGCAACCCTATAGGACAGTGCAGAACTGCCCCAGAGGGTTTTCAAGGAGCGCCTGGTGGATTCAAACTGCAACCTTTTGGTTAGCAGCCATGGCTCTTAACCACTATGCTACCAGGGTTTCCTGAGACTACTCTAGGAATATCCAAATAGAAACGGTGTCCAGGAAAGAAAGTGGCAGAACTCTTCAAAATCCCCTCACTAATACAAGATCAAATCTGTGATGGCACACTCCTGGGTAAAGTTCCAGAACCAATTCTCCAACAATGTTAGTGGCACGAAAACAATTCAATTTCAACAGACAATTAGCTCCTCAGCCTTGGCTTAACCTATTCTGCAGCACATAACCTCCCTTACCTCTCCCTGAGAAGGCATAGCTATGCTGCTTCAAGCGGAAAAAAGCTAATCAAGTAATATGAATAATCCCAAGAGACCATGTGTAAACAAAGCAGCAGAGTAACTACAAGTGAGATACGAAATGCATGCTGAGCAATGAGTTGAAAGGGAAATGTGACTCTTTAATGTGGCACTTTTAGCCTAGGAGAGCCAGTATGGGCCCCTCCTAACACTCTAGGGGCAGGGGCTAACCCTGTGTTCCAACTTGCTTGCAAGGACCTCGGGGCAAAACCACTGCAGGCAGTGGGAAACTCACATCCATCTTGGAAACAAGTAACAGCTGTTGTTTGATACGCAGGAAAACAGAATCGAAGGCCAACTGGTGGGCCTGCTGGTTAAGCCGAGTGAGGGCTGCTCGAGACACAGACAGCAGGTTATGATTACTGGACCCTTTTTCCTGAAAAAGAAAATGCAAAAGGTAGTTTACTAGGCCCTGAATCCAATCAAAGTAGTAGCTAGTTAAATATTTTTGAAAAACCATTGAGAGAAAAATGCAGAACACAATTTGAAATTCTCCTTGAATTCAGATTTTCTGGCTCCACGGAGGCTGAATGAACCCCTGAAACTATTGGCATGAGATAATCTTTAAACCTTAAAACAAAAATATCCTGAGGTTTTCTTAAAACCAAACAATACTTTCGCTTAACTAGAAAAGAAGGTCTGCCCTGAGTATTATGCTCTTTTATGATCTATCTATATGGGATCGAATTGATGACAGCAACTTGAAATATTAGCTAGGAACCTCAGGGGACAGTGAGTTTTCGTTAACAGGGAGGAACAACTCAGAAAGGGAGGGTGAGAATGGTTGCACAACTTGAAGAATGTAATCAATGTCACTGAACTGTACACGCAGAAACTGTAGAATTGGTACATGGTTTACTGTGTATATTCTCAACAATAACCAAAAAATTATTTAAAAAAAAAAAAAAGTGAAGAGGAGTTCTATACAATAGTGGTTCCCAAACCTGGCTGTGCCTCAGAATCCCCTGGAAAATATGCCGAAATTCAGCTTCATGAGTTCCACCCCAGAATCCACTAGGTTGGAGCCCAGGAACTTGCATTTTTAATTCACCTTCCCTGGTGTTTCTGATGCCTTTGGGCTGACATGGGCTCATGGGTTGGCAGTCTGGAGAAATTACTACAAATAACCTATGATGGCCTCTTGGGGATAGAAGAGGAGGTGGGAAAAGATGAGAAGCTTCCCATATAAACAAGAGTGATCTTCAGAGCCCTGATACCCAGGGAGGTCAGGTCAATTATTCGCAGCCTAAAGCCAGAATACGAACAACCTGTGGTAGTCCCAAGGAATTCCAATCAGCCTGAGAAAATACAGAGATGGAAAGTGTTACCTTAGTTTTGCCATTATAAATGAACCAATTGCAAAAAAACAGACATAAATCAGATTAGCAATAAAGATAGAGTCGCTTTAACCTAATCGCAGAAGCATGGATGAATGAACTTACAGAACTGCTTTAAAAGTGTGTTTGTCAAGCTCAAATGCAGCCAGCTAGGGGGCCAAGGCGCAGAGGCATGGAGAAGACCCGGCAAGAGCAAGGCTGAAGCCCCGGACGTGCACAGAGGTACACCTGCAGGCCTGTACAGACAATCTTAGACTGCATTCGATGCCACGGGGATGGCAGTGTCTCCTTTGACTAAGTGTCACCCACAGAGTGAGGCTGAAACCAGATCGGGAAGGCAGGCAGGGGAACAGTTCTGAAAAGGATGCCTAGGGCCCCCACATAACCCTGGGGCCATTCATAAAAAGCTGTGTGGCTCCGTTCCATTTGGTGGGAGGTTGTCTTGTCCCTGGACCCAACGGGGTCCAAAGCTCAAAATCAAGTGCAGCTTTATGGTAGATGAACTAAGAGTTTGAACCAAAGAAATGGCTAGGACAGAACACTTATCCCCACATCCTCATGTTACCATATGGGGGAATGTGCACTAGAGCAGTGCCCCCAGCTGAGCCGTGTCCCTGGCTGAGCAGTGCCCTGGGCTGAGCAGTGCCCTGGGCTGAGCAATGCTCCGAGCCTCTCTCCACCCCTCGCGCCTCCTCTAGGGAAGAGGGATGACTTCTCTGGCTGCTGAGTTGGGGTCCTCCTTTATGGGTTTTGATCCCCTCTTTGCCCTCAGTAGAATGGGACTGTACCTGCATGGGGGCAGAGGCTGTCCAGGTCTGCCTGTCCCATTGACCAGCTGAACTCAAGTGAAGTACAGCAAGCCCATTTGGCTGCCGATCTAAAGCCACATTCACCAACCTAGCTTTTATCAGTCACAAAGCTCCATCTCCCCGGCTCCTACCTCTATATCTCAATTGTTTTCAACTCAATTTTGTCTACTAGCTCCTTAAAACCCCAACATAAAGGAGAAACAGAAGGGGCAGCAGGGCACACCAGAACCTGAAAGCCTGGACCAGGGACAAGGGAAAAGCTTTCATTAGCAAGAATGCCATCAGTCTGGTCTCATACCTTGAGGGTATAAAGTATTTCCATCAAACTGGCATATTCAGCAGGGTTATCTTTCTGAAGGTAATTATATTCTTGCCACGGATTCTTGGCAGTGCTCTTCTTGTCTGTCAAGATGCTATCCTGAAAGCCGGTCAGGCTCCGAGGGCAGTATGAGTCAGAGAGATACTTCCCAGCTATGGACAAAATCCTGCAAACGAAAGTGCTGACCATTATGCCCCCTAGCCACTGGTATACGGCTTTCTTCTGAGAGCATTCAGATTGCTCCTCATACAAAATCCCAGGATATCCTCATGAGACAGATTGAGTTAAAACCTGTTTTATTAGGGAATGCAGATGTCATTGTTTTCCTAAATGAGCTGGACCGCAGGTGCACAGGGTCCCAGGGAGTTTTATTTCCTACTTCACATTCACCCCACTAGAATACCCCATCTTCCTAACATGGACACACAACCTACACAAGGGCAGTCCTCAGTTAACTACAAGCTCGACTGCTGTGCACTTTCTATGGAGGCCTTTTTCTGACGTATGAGCATCACCGATTGGACGGGCAAGTACTGTGGTGAGCCGCCAGCGTTCCTCGCGGGGCAGCAAGACCCCGGACCCCCGGAGGATGGTGAATGGCTGCTCACTGCATGCCCTTCACCCACAGGCCTCACCCAATCCCATGCCCTGGGCCTGCATGGTGTTGGCTTCCTGGCACTGTAAAGTTCACTCTTGTGGTTCAGGTGCTACAGAGAGGTCTACTGAGAGAAGCTGAGCTTTCTAACCTCTTTGAGTGAGAAAAAACCCTAGAGGGGGATCTATATAGTAATCAACCTGGTGCAGGCCGGCCTGCCTTTCCCCGGCTCCAAGAGCGGTGACCTTCCCCTTTCTTTTTCCTTAACCCTATTTTACCATTCATTCTCCACATTTAACTGTGTGTGTGATTAATTTTTCCCAAATGTGACTCGTGTCCTGACCCCTCAACCATAATTTCCTAGGAAAAAGTTGTGTTGGACACAGCAGTTTTGAGGTTGCACTTGCTTCTTTGGAGTTTGTCAAGGAGTGTGTGTGCTTAGCAAACGAATCCTGGGGGGACAGGGCTTCCTCACGGGCCACTGCTGACACGCAGCCACCTGCCTCTGCCATTAAGGTCAAGTTACAGTTTTTCCTGTTGTTTAAGCCGCCAGGGAGTTTTGGTTGGGTCTTTTGTCTGTCCAGTTGGGGCCATCACTGCCACAGCTTTATTTCAAGGTGTCACTGCTGCTTGTCTGTACTTATGGTAGCCTTGCAACTGGTCTCCCTTCCTCTGGTCCTTCCACAGCCCACTTAGTCTGCCCTCCAGAGGATTAATAGAATGATCTTTCCAAAAGGCAAATTTTTCTTTTTCCCCCAATGATACTTCAGTACCCCCAGGATAAAACTAAAAACACGTAGGCATGGCACTCAGGGCCCTCCACTTCATGTCCTTCAAACACTACCTCCTACTCCTGCCAAACTGCCCGCCACCCCCACACACATGCCTGCCACGCTGGCATGCTGTGCTCACACTGCTCCCTCTCTCTGAGATGCTCCCCCTTCCTTCATGCACCAGGAAGCTCTTACTTCTTCAAGGACTGGGCCCAGGGGCTTATCCTCTGTGAGGTCTTTTCTAATGTCTCCCACTAGGCTCTCAGTCCTCTGCTCCCATGAGCCTCTCACCTCTGTTATGACATTTATCACATGTTATCTCAATAGTGCCTTTGGCTGCTAACCAAAGATTGGAGGTTCAAGTCCATCCAGAGGTGTCTTGGAAGAAAGGCCTGGCAATCTGCTTCTGAAAAATCAGCCATTGAAAACTCAGGGGAGCACAGTTTTATTCTGACATATATGACATACCAAATCAATTCCACAGCAACCGGTGTGTGAAATGCTGAAGACAAAATCCACATGTTCTTCATCTCTGAATTCCCAGCCCCTGGCACAGTGCCTGGAGTGCTGGTGGCACAGTGGTTAAGAGCTACAGCTGCTAACCAAAAGTTCGGTAGTTGAAATCCACCAACCACTCCTTGAAAACCCTATGGGTGGTCCTACTCTGTCCTATAGGGTCACTATGAGTCAGAATCGACTCGACGGCAACAACTATAGGGTCACTATGAGTCGGAATCAACTTGATGGTTTTAGCACAGTGCCTGGCACATGGCAGGTGCTCGACAACTGTTTATAGAATGAGAGGCGGCCCTGAGTGTGGTAACTGGAAAGCTGAGAGCTGAGCTTTTGTCTCTGCCCTCTGGAAGTCAGCTCTCCTTTGCGGGGTTACTGTAATATGTGTTCCAGGCTCAGTCAGCTGGGGGCAAACTGACCTCACAGCATCAGCCTGACATCCGAGTAGAGGAAAAGTAGATACATTGAGAATGCTTTAAGTATTAAAGATCATACTTTAACACATCAGGTTAATACAGCCCCAACCCTAAGGAACTAAGGACATCTTTTTCTTATCCACCTCTTCATTCACACAGACACCAATAGATTATTCAATCCTTAGCATCTGATTTCCTTCTATGTGTATTTATTAGTATTGTGAACTAAACCTTACCCAAGAAATAAACACTTTTATTTCTTTATTGCTCAGAGAAACATTTTCTCATGATAAAGGGCTCTCAGCTAGGTCTTGGGGCTATCAGATGGTTAAACACAGTCCCTGCACTCAACAAGCTCAGGGGTTAACAGGGAAGCCCCATGTGTGAGCACAGAAATTATAGGGCAAATATGCTCACTGTTGTGCCAGGAGAATTCGGTTAAGTGTGTACAGAGGAGGGAGTGACTACCATTTCAATTCCATTTCCTTAATTCAGTGTCTTTTCATAAAAAGTTGTGACCCACTCCTCAGCCACAGGCACTTGTAAGTATATATCCAATTCCTAAACCTGACTGTCCCATTGGCTTATCCCACTAAGATCTTATCCTGGGGAAAATACCACCGTTCCAAAAATAAGCAGGGGACACCATGAAAGGACAGAAGAGACATAGCAATCTCCCTATATCTCATCCAAGAGAAATCCCTCAAGTGACACCCAACTCAGCCCATAAGTTACAAAATGATCCCATCTGCAAGGAGGTCATGTTCAGAGCCTGAAAGCCAACAACACTCTTGTCACTAAAGCACAGTCTGGAGCGTTTCAAGCTGCTGCCTCTGCCACCCGTGGGAGCGGGCCTTGGTAAGAGTCTGGGTTCTGCAGGTGAGATTGGTCATGAGATAAGATAAGCTTTACAGGCCCTGCCACACACTGTGTGGCCTCCCTGATGGGAACACAGATGGTGACTGTGGCTCTTTACTTGCTCTAGGCTCACTACTTCCAGGATGAGGTCACCTCTTAAAGAGGCTCCCGTAGATATGCCCGGTCTGGTATCTTGCACCACAGCTTGGGCCCGGCTATCAACCTCTCTGGGCTGCAAAATGCAGCTCGAGAGGCTCCCCATGCACCCTCCTAACCAGGTCTTTCCTTACCCTTTAGGACATATTACCTGCCTTCATTAAAAGGTCAAGGAAAATCTGTACGCCCTGATATGGAAACATTCTTGAAATATGGTGAAAGTATAAGTAAAAAGGCAAGCTTCAGAATAGTAATGTATTATTGTTTTTAAACGTGGAAGTATAAAAGTCCAAGTCTGAATGGGGCCATCTCAGAGCAATGTAAAGGCCCTGGCAAGACGGGCCCTGACAGGTATCAGAATAGAGAAAGGGGGTAGAATGGACTTTTCCTATGGCAGACTCCAGAAATTCTTCTCTGACACACACTCCCTTTGGCAGCACAGAATTCTGCTCCAGAACCCAAAAGGCAGGTTGGCTGAGTTAGTCCCGATTCTGTAGGCTGGCCCAGGGGACTTAACTACCACTTGTAACATTGGTTTCTATGGGGAAATTTATTCTTAGTCCCAACAGCTAACTTACAAATAAGCCACCAGAACCCAGCCCATTCATAATTTGGAGACAGCATGTACCGTTTCCTTGGTTAGGCTGAAACCTCCATATCTAATCAAAATTACGTGTGACCACTGCCAAGTCGAATGGAGCCTTGCCCTTTTTGGTGCTCAATAAATGTTTAATGATGACAATCATGACAACTTGTATCTAGGTACAGACTGTCCTCAGGCCCCGTGGCTGTCAGGTTTGACCATATGCCGTCTGTGATGTATACTGTATCAAGTTCCTCCCCAGCTAAGAACCTTGGGGACACCATGACAGCCCTTTCTCCTACCTGTTTGCTAGCTGCTGCTCGAAGTCCCCACACTGACGCAAGAGCTCTCCACAGGTGGCTATTATCCTAAACAAAACAAAAAAGCACTTCAAACCGAAGTATCTGGAATGCCAACATTTACAGGACATTGTCTTGTTTATAAAGATTACAACTATTCACTCCTTTTTGGCGGTGCTGGTTTCTGGGAACGCAGTTAACCATTTGATGGCCTGCCTGAGAAGTTCCATTCATTAGTAATTAATGTCCTAAGTAAATGCTAGTCCCTTCTAACATCCTCTAGGTCCCAGGTTTCTCTGGGATGAATCATAACTCTATCCGTGCGATCTCAAAAAATTGCACATTTCCAAAATGCTGAGGTACTTCTGGGCTTTATCCTTGAGAAAATGGGTTGTAAATCCTCGGTATCTAAAAATTTAATAATAAAAATTTATTATTTAATAAGTTAGATGCCTGCTATTTGCAAGGCATAAATGAGAAAACTTTTGATACAAGAAGTATTTCTCTCTGATCCCATGAAAGGCAGATGAAAATTAATCCATTGTTGCTCAGAGACAAGCCTGAATGACCATCATATCTGTATTTAATACCCTTTGATTTTTAAGTAATTTTATGCCTAGTCTCAAACTCCAGCTACTGAGTCCTTCAACACCAAACTCATAATGTCAGGACAAATCCAGGGATTAAAAACATCTTAAATCTAGTTAACTTTTAACTTTCTCTAAAACCACCTATCATCACCAAGGTATCTAGGCATTCCATCATAAGAAAGGTTAAGAGAAAGTAAAATATTCCACTCTCTTCAGGTTCAACAGAACAACCTTGTACATAATATTTTCCTATATACCAACGCACCGCAGATGAAAAGGGATATAGTTAACATCTAGAACATAAAATTTCATCAAAAAATAATAATAATAGAAGTCTGCAACAACTATCAAAAATTACATGTGTGGTCACAGACGTATGTATGCATGCACATACGTATATAAGTAGGTATATATGTGCATGTATGTGTGCATATATTGATGTATTTACATGTATATTTATATACATTTATGTGTATACATGCATATATACATATATATACATATATATAAAACAAAAAACCCAGTGCCATCGAGTCGATTCCGACTCACAGCAACCCTATAGGACAGAGTAGAACTGCCCCATACAGCTTCCAAGGAGCGCCTGGCGGATTCAAACTGCCAGCCCTTTGGTTAGCAGCCTCAGCACTTAACAGCTACACCACCAGGGTTTCCATATATATATATACACATATATATGTATGTATGTATGTGTATTATGTATGTATGTATGTATATATGTGTATATGTGTGTGTATAAAAAAAAAAAAATTTTTTTTTTCAGGGTTTCCATATATATATATACACATATATATGTATGTATGTATGTGTATTATGTATGTATGTATGTATATATGTGTATGTGTGTGTATATATATATATAAAATAAAGTACAGAGGGGGCACAGTTATGGATACTTCTGAGACATAACCAAATACCTTACAAGATTGGTTTTCTGCGTTTGAAGACTTAGGACCATAATCTCATGGGGCAATTCAATCAATTAGTGTAATGTAGTTCACAAAGTTTATGTTCTACATCCTAGTTTGGTGAGTAGTGTCTAGGATCTTAAAATCTTGTGAATGGCCATGTAAAATACAACAATTAGTCTCTACTCGTCTAGAGCAAAAGAGAAAGAAGGAAACCAAAGAATCAGAGAAGAAATAAGTCTACAGGGCTAACAGTCTACAGGAACCACAGAATCATCCACCCTGAGACCAGAAGAACTAGATGGTGCCCAGCTCCCACTACCAACTGTTCTAATCAGGGCCACAATACATGCATCCTGATAGAATGGGAGAAAAATGTGGAACAGAACTCAAATTCTTAAAAAGTCCAGACTAATTGGACCAGTTGAGGCTAGAGGACTTGCCCTGAGACATTCTTTAAACCTTAAATCAAAACTATCCCTTGAGGTCACCTTTTAGCTAAATAACAGACTGACTGATAAAATAAAGCATATCGCCTGTGAGTGCTGCACTCCTTTAACAAATCATCTATATGAGACCAAATGGACAATAATTACTCTAAAGCAAAGATGAGAAGGTAAGGGGCAGGGAAACTAGATTACCGGAAATGGAGCAACCAGAATGGAAATAATGAGAATGCTGACACATTGTGAAAAATGTAACCAATGTCACTGAAGACCAAAATCAAACCAAATCCAGTGCTGTTGAGTCGATTTCGACTCATAGCAACCCTATAGGACAGAGTAGAACTGCCCCAGAGAGTTTCCAAGGACTGCCTGGCGGATTTGAACTGCTGACCCTTTGGTTAGCAGCCTTAGCACTTAACCACTGTGCCACCAGGGTTCCCTGAACAACTTTTCAGGGTCCCTGAACAACTGTTAAATGGATACCTAATTTGCTTTGTAAACTTTCACTTTAAACACAATAAAATACTATTTTTAAAAAGTCCAGGCTAATTGGACTAAAGAAGAGATAATCCAAAATGATCCTGGGAGGTTCTGGATCTGCCCTGACTAAAGACGATCTTCAGAGGGTCTGGATCTGCTCCGGCATGGGCCACCATGTTTAGACCTAACGTTTCACGGGTACCCGCACATGTCACCTAGGCCCGGGGTCAGGCAAGAAAGAAAGTGGGTGAAGCAGGAGCAGCTGCTCTCTTTAGAATGTACATCCACATAGAAAATTACTAGTGGTATTAAGGAAAAAAAATTTCTAGACTGTTTTTTCATTTCAGCCTAATAGAATAGTAAGGTCCCCTCGGTAGTGCAAGTGGTTTGCACTTGACTACTAACCTAAAGGTTGACAGTTTGAACCCAGTGGTGCCATGAAAAAAAGAAAGGCCTGGCAATCTGCTTGCATAAAGATTACAGCCAAGAAAACCCTAAGGAGCGGTTGTACTCTGTAATACACATGGGGTTGCCATGAGTCGAACTGGACTCAGTGGCAACAGGTTGGGTTTTTGGTTTAATAGTATACTTGTTAGGCCACTTGGGAGCTGGCAGAACCATAGTACAGCAGAGAACACATGCCCAGTCCAAAGGAACCTCAGCTACCCGTGGATTACAGCCTTGTGCGAATGCAGGCCTAGTGTTGCCAGAACTTCCAGTTTTTTTAGTTGATGTTAGAAACTTGGATTTTCATGTTAAATTAAGTCTGGTTTTTAAATGTTGGCAACTAATGCACACAAAACATGTCCAAAGGTCAGATCCATATACAGGCAGTCTCCACTCCCCGGCTGGATGTATCTAGGCCCAAACCTTCTCAGACCACTGCCAATGACACTCCCTCTGGGCACTGGGGTTGGGGCAACCTATATGCCCACAGGTTACACTGGCTACTTCAGAGTCTGGCCATCAACAGGCAGCTGGTAGGGTCAACATTTTCATTGCCCTTTGAAGGCCATCTAAGGTAGCTTACCATTTAGTACTACGGTTCTTAGACCCAGAAACAGGATCCCATCAGCTGTGCGTTCTCTAAAAGATAAGCTCTACGTCATTTTAGGTCTGTAAAAACCATGAGGCTGAGGGGAAAAAAATCTCAAACCAAATATAAAACATTTAAGTCACCAAAGAAGAAGAGTCATCCATAATTTTCTTTTTAAGCTTCTAAAAATATTTTAAGAACTACAAGGGTCTTTTTGGTGTTGCTTGGTTTGGTCTGGCTTTGGGTTTATTGGCCTGTTTTTAGAGTCTAGAGTATCTGCTTCAAAAAAAAAGGAAAACCAGGCATTCACAGGCACTGAGGGGGAGACTGTCCCTCGGCAAAGTCCCTTCTAGAAGGTCATTTGGCAGCATGTTATGAAAAGCCAAATCCAATTCTATGATTTATTTTTTTCAAATCATGGAATGTTATTGCTTAATAGGTACTGAGTTTCTGTTTGGGGTGATGAAAATGTTTTGGAAATAGACATTGGTGATGGTTGCTCAACAAGGTGAATGTAATTAATGCCGCCAAGTTGTACACGTGAAAATCGTGGCAGTGGAAAATTTCATTATACATACTTTAGCACAATAAAAAAAAAAAATTTAATTTAAAAAAGCACTGAAAAAAAAAAGTGAACCCCTTCTAAACACATGTTATTTTTTTATACTATATAATGCATGTTTATGCTTACTACATTAGGTACAGGCTTAAACTACAACCTCCACTTTACCTAATGGAGTTCTGAAAAGCTGTCCAGTCCTCGTGAAAAAGGGAGTTGGGAGGAATTTCATCCAGCTTGCACTTCTTACGTATAGACTGGAGGGTATTGGTGAAATCAGACACATACCTATGGGGTAAGAAAAAAAAAAAAGAAAACAGGGATGTCATCATAAACTCCTCAAATCTAAAGGCACCTGGAATCATACAACTTTGGACAAACTGCTAATAATAACCTTGAGAGTGTCTTTAGAGGCTCTTACCGAGAAGTGAAACTACTTGTAAACTTCTGGCCACAAAATGATCCTTCTCTGTCTGGCAAGATTGTCTCTTTCACCTGGCAGAGCAGCTTTGAGAGAGATGCACAAGATGAACAGGAAGACATAGCCACTAAGTTGACTCTGGTGACTGATACGGTGAGAGATGACGCTGGTAAATTCCCCCTCATCCTAATAAATGCATTCTTTGGAAGCTGGTTTGAAGAGCTATTTTAAAACATCACAGTCTCACAATAATATCCTGTCACACTGGATACTGTAAAGCAGTTCACTGACATTCAGGATACTTTTGCAGCATTCTGTTGTTAGGTGGCATGGAGTCAGTTCCGACTCATAGTGACCCTATATACAACAGAACGAAACACTGCCCTGTCCCGCACCATCTTCACAATCATTGCTATGTTTGAGCCCATTCCTGCAGCCACTGTTATCAATCTATCTTGTTGAGGGTCTTCCTCTTTTTCGCTGACCCTCTACATCACCAAGCATGATGTCCTTCTCCAGGGATTGGTCCTTTCTGATAATGTCCAAAGTACGCCATTCTCACTTCTAAGGAATATTATGGGTGTACTTCTTCCAAGACAGGTGTGTTCATTCTTCTGGCAGCCCATGGTATTTTCAATATTCTTCATCAACACCATAATTCAAAGGCATCAATTCTTCTTCAGTCTTCCTTATTCATTGCCCAACTTTCAAATGCATATGAGGTGACTGAAAATACCATGGCTTGGGTCAGGTACACCTCAGTCCTCAAAGAGACATCTTTGCTTTTTAACACTTGAGAGAGGTCCTCTGCAGCAGATTTGCCCAATGCAATATGTCCTTTGTTTTCCTGACTGCTGCTTCCATGGATGTTGATTGTGGATCCAAGTAAAATTAAATCCTTGACAACTTCAGTCTTTTCTCCGTTTATCATGATGTTGCTCACTGGTCCAGTGGTGAGGATTTTTGTTTTCTTTATGTTGAAGTGTAATCCATACTGAAGGCTGTAGTCTTTGATCTTCATCAGTAAGTGCTTCAAGCCCTCTACACTTTCAGCAAGCAAGGTTGTATGTCATCTGCATATCACAGGTTGTTAATGAGTCTTCCTCCAATTTTGGTGCCGCATTCTTCTTCATATAGTCAGGCTTCTCAGAGATTATTTGTTCAGCATACAGATTGAATAAGTACAGTGAAAGGATACAATCCAGACACACACCGTTTCTGATTTTAAACCATACAGTATTCCCTTGTTCTGTTCAAATAACTGCCTCTTGGTCTATGTACAAGTTCCTCATGAGTACAATTGAGTGCTGTGGAATTCCCATTTCACAATGTTATCCATAACTTGTTATGATCTACACAGTCAAATGCCTTTGTGTAGTATAGTCGATAAAATACCAGCAAACATCTTTCTGGTATTCTCTGCTTTCAGCCAGGATCCATCTGACATAAGCAATGCTATCCCTCGTTCCACGTCCTCTTCTGAATCCAGCTTGAATTTCTGGCAGTTCCCTGTCGACGTATTGTTGCAACCAATTTTGAATTATTTTCAGCAAAATTTCATTTGCATGTAGTATTAATGATATTGTTCAATTAATTTCCACATTCTGTTGGATCACCTTTCTTTGGGATGGGCACAAATATGGACCTCTTCCAGTTAGTTGGCCAGGTAGCTGTCTTCCAAATTTCTTGGCATAGACAAGTGAACGCTTCCAGGTTGCAACCATTTGTTGAAACATCTCTACTGGTATTCCATCAATTCCTGGAGCCTTGTTTTTCGCCAATGCCTTCAGGGCAGCTTGGACTTCTTCCTTCAGTACCGTGGGTTCTTGATTATATGCTACCTCCTGAAATGGTTGAACGTCGACCAATTCTTTTTGGTACAGCAACTCTGCGTATTTCTTCCATTCCCTTTGATGCTTCCTGCGTTGTTCAACATTTTGCTCACAGAATCATTCAATATTGCAACTCGAGGCTTGAATTTTTCTTCAGTTCTTTTAGCCTGAGAAATGCCAAGCGTGTTCTTTCCTTTAGGTTTTCTAACTCCAGGTCTTTGCACATTTTACTATAATAATTTACTTTGTCTTCTTGAGCTGCCCTTTGAAATCTTCTGTTCAGCTCGTTTACATGCAGCCTTCTAAGCCCCTGGATTCAGATTAAACAGCCAAATTCCATGGCAGGCAAGAGCCTAGCTTTAATGGCACAGGAGCATGAAATGGGATTCAAAGTCAGACGACCCTCCCTCACCCAGACTGTGGTGTTTGCTCTCATTGTACACCACGTACTTTTCTTTCATAGCACCCGATGTGACTATAAATAGCTTAGTTAATATATTTGTTTACTATTATTTGCCACTGGCAGACTATAAGCTCTGGGACAATAGGACTGTGCCTGTGTAGCTCATAATTGCATCCCCAGGACTTAGCACAGAGCTGGGCATGAAGCAGACACCCAGAAATAGTTCCTTAATGAATGAAAGACTTGCACTGAAGCCTTGGGCAAGTACCTAGATGTCTTTGGGCCTCAGTCTCCTCAACTTTGAAATACAGTTAGTGATGTCTTCTATATTGCCTCACAGTGTTGTTGTGAGGATAAAATTAAACAGACGAAGTAATAGACATACAAATTCTCTGACAAGTATAAAATGAATGCTGATGTGGGATGGTATTGTCTTTTAAGAATGTAGAGTTCTTGGGATATGAACAAACAAAAGTGCATGTCCTTGGGAGGCTGAGTGTGTGTCCCTGGTGAAGAGGACTAAGAGGGGGGCCATATTCTCTGAAAGCCAAGAGGCCCCCTGAATACCTATGACATCTGTGTGCATCGCAAGAAGCCCTACCCCTCTCCCTTCCCAAGCCAGGAGTTATAAGTGAGGAAGATGGAATGTGATGACCCAGGACGTGGCCCTGAAGGGTAAGTGTGAATTGTGGAGAGGAAGGCCACTCAAAGAAGCAAGTGGAAGAAGCTGTTCAGACCACTCCATTAACTACAAATGATACTGCTGCTCCCTTTACAAAGTCCTTAAGGCTCTCAAGTTCAAAACTACGAAACCAAAATTCCAACAGCACCTTTCCCTCACACCAAGAGAGGTGGGCTGCTTTCTTGGAGACTTAGCCCTGGGAGGAGAAGGAGGCTGGGCCTCAAGGACACACTGACAGGGGAATGTTGGAGTACCTAACTGTGCTTTAGCTGTAAGAGGTTGAAAAACTGTGCTGCCATCCTGCAACTATTACAAGTATGTATAAGGAGAACATGCTATCCAACAATCCACGTGTACTGCAGAAGCTCAGGGAACAGAGGTCCCAAGATGGCGGGAGGGCCAGTTTTTTCCAGCCAGGGTTCCCAGGCACAGCTGTATGCAAATGCTTGTTATATTCCATTATCCTTCACTTCAGGATTCCAAATGGACCTATCACGAAACCTCATAAGAAAGTGTGACTTTTATCACATCGCTTTTATCCCAGGATCCTCCAATTCTCTCTCACAATAGACATTTCCAAGTGTCTACCATGTGAGAAAGGAGCCCTGGTAGTGCAGTGGTGAAGTGCTCAGCTGCTAACCAAAAGGCTGGCAGTTTGAACGCATGAGCTGCTCTGCAGGAGAAAGATGCGGCAGTCTGCTTCCATAAAGAGTTCCAGCCTAGGAAACCCTGAGGGGCAGTTCTACTGTATCCTATACAGTCTCTATGAGTTGGAATTGACTTGATGATGGCAACAAGTTTGGTTTGGTTTCTTTGGACCATGCGAGAATCACCGTGCTCAGAGCTTTCATGGCCTGCTTTCATTTAATATTCTCGACCACTGTGGAAAAGAGACACCATCTCCAGTTTACTCAAAGAAAAGACACGAAGACTCAGAAAGGAGCACTAACCTGCCCAAAGTCCCAACTAGTAAGTTGGTCCAACTCCAGAAACCACTCTCCCATCATAACTTTAAGGCCCCTAGTTCTCTAACCACCTGGTTGGCTGCTATATTCTATGGTTCCACCCTACTTTGTATTAGGTCAATCTACTTCTGCCTCCCATGTGTGTTCCATCCTTCCTACCTCTGCATTCCTTGATGCCCTTCCCCAACCCCTCCCCACTACTGAACAGTGTCCCATTTCAACCCTGCTCAAATTACCTTCACGGTGATTTCCCTCACTAGTTTTATAAGCATCGGTCATTTCAATAACTTGAAAATCTTCCTTAGAGGAGACCTGCTTTCATCATATATACTTTTGTACAGCTTGAATGTTTCCTGTAGATATGTACTATGTTTAAAAATGAAGTATCAAAATAACCATCCAGAAAAGTCAGAAGTATCTTGATACATGCTACAATATGGATGGAGCACGAAGACATTACACTGAGTGAAATAAGCCAATCACAGAAAGACAAATATTGTATGATCACACTTATATAAAAAGACAAGAACAGACAAATGTATACAGGACAAAGTTTCTTAGTGGTTACCAGGGGTGGGAAGGAGGGGAAAAAGGGGAGAGGGGGTCATTGCTTGTGGAGTACTGAGGTTCGGTTTATGGTAATGGAAGAATCATATTGAGTAAGGGTGGTTGCACAGCCAATTAATGTAATTGCTGTGAATAAAGCTGTACACTTGTAAAACACTGAATTGGCAAAAGTTGTGTAACAGATATATTTACAAATATATGTATATTTATATATTAAGAAAAAAAGAGTAGCTGCTGAGGCTGCTTATGTATAAACAAATACCCCATGGGATTTGGTTCCTTGGTCTGGAGGTTTAGGGTCATGGGTTCATGGGAAATCCTGGTTAACTGGCCTAATAACATCTTTAGTACTTCTGGTCTACCTCCTAGTTTGCTGTGTAGTGCCTGGGGTCTTAAAAGCTTGCAAGCAGCTATCCAAAGCACAACGATTGGTCTCTATTCACCTGGTGCAACAGAGGAAGGAGGAGAATCAGGGATAGGAGGAAGAAATGGAATATGTAGCTAATTCCCTCCATGAACAACTGCTTCCTTTGCCATGAGACCAGAAAAACTGGATGGTACCTGGCTACCATTACAGAACATATTGATATAAGTCTATAGAAGAATCCTGATCAAGAGGGGGAAAATGCAGCACAGAATTTCAAATTCTCATGGAATCCGGACTCTCCTGAGCCACCGAGGCTGGAAGAACCACCAAAACTATTGCCCTGAGATAATCTTTAAACCCGAAACCAGAAATATCCCCTGAAGTCTTCCTAAAACCAAACAATAGTTTGGTTTTAACTAGTAAAGAATGTCTGCCTTGAGCATTTTTCTCTTTTAAGAATAATCTATATGGGATCAAACTGACAACAGCAACTCAAAAGATTAGATAAGATTCTTAGGGGGCAGCAAGTTAATGGTAATAAGGAAAGAACAACTTAGAAAAAGAGGGTTGAGAATGATTGCACAACTCAAAGAATGTAATCAGTGTCACTGAATTGCACATGTAGAAACTGCTGAATTGGTGTATGTTCTACTGTGTATATTCTCAACAATAAAATAAATTCTTAATAAATAAATAAAAATAAACAGAGACCCAGAAATAAGAAATTACTTGGTGAAGGCAACAGAGCAGGAACAGAACCCAGTCTCCTGAGTCTTAGTCTAATACTGTCTTCTACATCAGTGGTCTCTGAAGTGGATCATGTGTGCATGAGGAGATGGGAGAAAAAAAAAGTATGTATTTGTGTATTCTAGTCTGGTATAATTTCTAGTTCCTTGTAGATTATATCAACACAGCATATTCCTTAACTAAAAAAAAAAAAGTAAAAATATAACTAACATGAGCTGGGAGAAGCAGGGAACAAGAGAAAGAAACCGTGCTTAAGTAAGCTCAGTTGCTCACCTTGCACAGCGCAGAGTCAAGAGACAATATTTAAAGCTGATTTAAAAAAAAAAAAAAATCTTGTTTAAAGTCTGGAGGGAAGCATTAGGAGACTGAAACCGGAATGTCCAAAACTGGTTACTTCTGAGGAACAAACCTAAGTGCACAGGTGATGCAGAAGGCTTGCACTTTCTTATACTTTTTGTATTTTTATGACTTACTTCCGAAGCATTCATTTCATTATTTTGTAATAATATTTCTAGATCTCAAAAAAAAAACAAACAAAAAAATTATTTCCACCCACAAAAGCCTGGTTGGTGGCAGCGAGAGAAAGAGGCAGTATTTTATTTGATTAAACTTGTCACTGATGTTTCTTTTTACAGGAACACATCTGGGCTCATCTGGATACACCTCTGCCTGTGAACAGGGCAGTCCTTCATGCCCACACCTCCCTTGGTGAGATGCTGCTGCCTACGGCCTTCGGTGACTGAGTGCCTGAGAACACTGGGTCCAAGGGCCTTAGGGAAACTCAGGGCCCACAGGGACGTTCTCAGTATTTCTGGAATGACAAGAGCTCTCTAAACGTACCACAGCAAAAGGGCATTCAGTTCAATAAAAGGAATTTATCAAGACTCAGGGCAACTTCATTCTGGAACAAGCTATCAAAGGAAGGTCTCCTGGAGAGCATAAGAATGTATTTGTCCATAAACCAGATAGTGGGGCATATATCCTCCTGAGGGCCTTTATACCTCAGTTACACAGGCCAGGGAATCCAGTCAGATATTACTTGCTTGCTTGCCTCTTTTCCTTACTAAACCTACCTTTAGTTCCCCCTTCTTTCTTTTTTTTATAACAGTTTTATTGTGATACAATTTCACATGCCAAACAATTCACCATTTAAAGTGCAAAATCCAATGGTTTTTAGTATATTCACAGACTCGTACAACCATCACCACATTCAATTGTAAAACATTTTTATCACCCTGAAAAGAAACCCATCTCCTCACAACTTCTCCTATCCAGTCCCATGCAACCACTCATCTCATTTCTGTCTCTATTTGCCTATTCTGGACATTTCATATACACGGAATCATACAATATGTGGTCTTTTGTGACCAGTTCCTTCCACTTACATAAGCAGAGCTCACGGAGTAGTTCTACTCTGCACATGTGAAGTCGCCGTGAGTCAGAATCAGCTCGATGGCAACAAACAATGACCAGTATGTTTATATTGCTTTTTCACTTATATTTTTAATTACACAAGAAATATATGAACATATGCGTCTTTAAAAAAAATTATAAAACAGAAAGAAAAAAAATTAAAGAGTAAGCTAATTATATCAGGTGTACACTTGAGATTGTGTTGGCAACTCTTGTCTGGAGGGGGGATGGGAGGATAGAGAGAGAGGGAAGCCGGCAAAATTGTCAAGAAAGGAGAGACTGAAAGGGCTGACTCAAGACGGGGAGAGTAAGTGGGAGTAGGGAGTGAGATGTATGTAAACTTATATGTGACAGACTGATTGGATTTGTAAACGTTCACTTGAAGCTTAATAAAAGTTATTATAAAAAAAAAAAAAAAAAAAAAAAAAAAATTACAAAGCTAAATCCCCTATGACCACCATCCCCAAACCCTGTCCTTTTCTATCTCCTCAAAGATAATCAGTGCTTTGAATCTGTAACCTAACCTTCCACATCAGTGTTCAGCAAACTTTTTCTGCAAAAGGCCAGATGGTAAATATTTAAGACTTATGGGTTATAAGATCTATGTCACAACTACTCAACTCTGCCTTCATGGTGCAAAAGGAGCCACAGACAATAGGTAAATGAATGGGCGTGGCTGCATTCCAATAAAACTTTATTTATAAAAACAGATGGCAGGCCAGATCTGGCTCGTGAACTGTAGTTTGCCTACCCCTATTTTATAGGGATATATAATGCATTTTAAAGTATTAAAAAAGTAATCTAGGGTAGGGGTCACCACTGGTGTTTTTGTAAATAAAGTTTTATTGTAACACAGCCACGCCCATTTACTCATGTATTGCCTAAGGCTGCTTTCATGTTATAAAGGCAGAGTTGAGTAATTGCCACAGAGACCATATGGGCCCACAAAACCTAAAGCATTTATTATCTGGCCCTTTGCAGAAAAAGTTTGCTGAACGCTGCTACTGAAAACATGACCAGTTTTTAAAAAAAACTAAACTTGCCACGGAATTTAATCCAACTCATAGTGATCCCATAGGACAGAGTAGAATTGCCCCATAGGGCTTCAAAGGCTATAAATCTTTATGGAAGTAAACTGCCACATCTTTCTCCCACAGAGCGCTGGTGGGTTTGAACCCCTCCCTGACTTTTTGGCTTAACCACTGTGACACCAAACCAAACCCATTGCCGTCAAGTCGATTCCGACTCAAAGAGACCCTATAGGACAGAGTAGAACTGCCCCATAGAGTTTCCAAGGAGCGCCTGGATGATTTGAACCACCGGCCTTTAGGTTGGCAGCTGTAGCACTTAACCACTATGCCACCAGGGTTTCCACTATGACACCAGAACTCCTTATCTAAGTGTTAGACTCTATATATTATTCTGCAACTTGTTTTTTTTCACTCAGCAATATGTTTTTGAGATCTATCCACGTTGATATGTGTAGATATACAGTATCGCTACATAAATAACGTGCACCTTCTATGTTTGTTTGCCAACCATGCCCTTCCCCACAAGGTATTTTTGTCAGCACGCTATGCTAATTTTTTTACAGTAACGTGAAAAAAAGAATTGGCATAATGGTGCTTGTAAAAATACCTGTCAGTGGGGTGCTTGGTTGGCAAACAAATGTAGAAGGTGCATGTAATTTGTGTAAAAATACAGTAATTAATACTAATAATACTGCTGCATAGGGTCCCCTCATTTGAATATAGCCGATCTTATTTAGCCATTGTCTAACTGATGGACATTTCAATGGCTTCAAATTGTTTCACCATTACGAACAACACAATAATTAACATCCTTGAGCGTGCCTTCATGGGCTCAGGTGCAAGTGTCTGTCCAGGTTCATGGCAGAACACAGAACACATGTTTTTATTTTTAATTGGGTAAATACTGCCAAACTGCCCTCCAATCGGTGGGCCCTATCCCACTCCCCGCGGCCTTACTTGGCAAAGAGAGATTTCAGGGCTGTCAGCAGGCCACAGGTCCCCAGGCCGTTGGTGAATCTGATGCATCTGTCAATGGCTGTGGACGCCAGACCAAACAGCTTGTTCACAGAGTGGCTCAGCTCTTGGACACAGTCAATTACTTCCCCGTGCTCCTGGTCAGCAAACACAGACAAACAAAAGCCGCATCAGACTCGAGAAGGCCTGAATAGATAATATCAAGGTGGGGGGACCTCCGAGCCTCCATGAGGTAAAATCACTTAATAAAGATGGCAGAAACAGAACTACAGTCCCCAAACCGCGACAGCTCTCAGAGAGCCTGAGCCAGGGGAGGACAGTCTAAGAGACCGGTGAGAATGCAGAATTTAACTTCTAGCAGAAGAGCACGGTCAAATGTCTAATTCAAATTATATTTCTCATTTCTTTCCTCTTTTTCTGTGATTATTAAGATGACATCTCTCCCTTTTGCTCTCATGTAAGGAATCAAATTCTCCGTATGAGACACTCCCAGAGACTGTACTGGAAGGAAAAGGCCTCCTTAAGGGGCAAGAATGTAACTGAGGCGGTACAGACTTTCTAGGTACATCCCTAAAAAATCAGTTCTTCAAGGTCAATTCACCTCATATAAGAGGATCTTAAAAAAAAAAAACTAAACCAAATCCATTGCCGTCAAGTCAATTCCAACTTAAAGTGACCCTGCAGGACAGAGTAGAACTACCCCATGGGGTTTCCAAGGACCGGCTGACGGATTAAAACTGCCAGCCTTTTGGTGAGCAGCAGAGCTCTTAACCACTGCACCACCAGGGCTCCTTAGATGACTTGAAAACAAAATATATGAAATTGAAATGACCTCTATTCCCCCCTGGTGACCTGTATTCCTCTCTCCCAGCCAACCTGCCCTTACAGCACTGTCCAGGAATGCTAAGCATCTGTGCCCACCTACGTATCTTCCTTCAGGGAAAAAAAAAAGCCCACGCTAATAAGAAATTAGCTAAACCAAGGGAGATAATCAATTTATCTCCCAACGATTTAATCCTCTCTTTCTACCAGACTTTTTTGGAGGATTTTAAACAGAAAATTGACAGCATTTCTGTGATCTCATTTTTCATTTGGGTTGAAGAGCCTATGAAGGCACCTTGAGCCTACTTTCTGCACATCTGATCCCATTTTTTCACATCTGATCCCACCTCACACCTTCTCCAGTGCATCCCACCCCCAACCCTTTGTCAGACATGGCCTCAACAGTGGCAAACAGAGAATAAACCTAAAGGGCCACTGGCAGCACGATGACATACCAGCGGCACGGCACTGATCTGGATGAGGAGGTGGCTCTCTTCCATGTCCCCATACTTCAGCTGGTAGGGCCTGTACGGACCATACACTGCGTCCACCAGCTCCGTAACTTTCACCAAGTTGTGCTCATCTTTAGGAAATCAGAAATTGAAAACAATGAACAAACGACCTTAAACTAAGTGCTGGAAAACAAGAGAGGTACTCTACCAGAACTTGTCTTGTGCTTCATCACTAGGGGTCACTACATTTTGTTAGGACTGAATTATGTCCCCCTGCAAAACATGTGTTGTAAATCTTAACCTCTATGTCTCTGGTTATAACCCCATTTGGGAATGGGTCATATTTGTTATATTAATGAGGCAGGATTAGTGTAGGGTGTATCTTGAGTCAATCTCTTGAGAGATTAAACAAGGGAGCAGAGCAGAGACTGAGGAAGAGAGATGCCAAGCCACATGAAGGCTGCCCAGGAGTGGAAGCTCGGAAGAGACCAAGGACCTTCCTCCAGAGTCGACAGAGAAAAAAAGCCTTCCCCTAGAGCCAGCACCCCAAACTCGGACTTCTAGCCTCCTAAACTATGAGAAAATAAATTTCCGTTTGTTAAAGCCATTTACTTGTGGTATTTCTGTTACAGCAGCACTAGACCACAGCGTCATCTACCCTGAGACCAGAAGAACTAGATGGTGCCTGGCTACCATTACCAACCATTCTAATCAGGGCCACAACAGATGGACCCTGATAGAATGTGAGAAAAATGTACAACAGAACCTCAAATTCCTCAAAACAAAAACTCAGACCTACTGGACTGGTGGAGACTGTAGGACTGCACAAGACTATTTTGCCTAAGATACTCTTCAAACCCTTAATCAAAACTAACCCCTGGGATCTTAAAAGCTTGTGAGCGGCCATCTAAGATATTCCACTGGACTGACCCCATTTGGAGCAAGGGGGGATGAACAAAACCAAAGACACAAGGGAAAGGTTAGTCCAAAGAACAAATGGACCACCACTACCACAGTCTCCACCTGACTGAGTCCAGCACAGCTAGACAGTGCCAAGCTACCACCATGGACTGCTCCAAAAGGGATCACAACAAAGGGTCTCAGACAAAGCTGGAGAAAAATGTAGAACAAAATATTAACTCACCAAAAAAAAAAAAAAAAAAAATGACCACACTTACTGGTCTGACAGAGACTGGAGAAACCCCAAGAGTACGACCCCCAGACAGGCTTATAGCTAAGTAATGAAGTTACTCCTGAGGTTCACCATTCAGCCAAAGATTGGACAGGCCCATAAAACAAAATGAGACTAAATGGGCACATCAGCCCAGGGGCAAGGACAAGAAGGCAGGAAGGGACAGGAAAGCTGGTAATGGGGAACTCGAGGTCGAGAAGGGGAGAGTGTTGACAGATCATGGGGTTGGCAACCAATGTCACAAAACAGTATGTGTATTAGTTGTTTAATGAGGAACTAGTTAGCTCTGTAAACCTTCATCTAAAGCACAATAAAAAAAAAAATAAACAAAAACTAACCCCTGAGGTCACCTTTTAGCTAAATAACAAATTGGCTCAAAAAATGATGAACATCACCTGTAAGTACTGTGCTCCTTTAAAAAATCACCTCTATGAGACCAAAACAGTCGACAATTACTTTAAAACAAAGATGAGAATGTAAGTGGGCAGGGAAACTAGATTAATGGAAACAGAACAACCAAAATGGAAATAATGAGGATGTTCACATATTGTAAAGAATTTAACCAGTCACTAAACAACTGTGTAGCAACTGTTGAATGGGAACCTAAATTGCTGGGTAAATCTCCACCCAAAAAAAAAAAAAAAAGCACAATAAAATATTATTTAAAAAGAATTTCTTAAAGTGATAACCCTCATCAGGATCAGGTTCAAGAACTGCCATGGGGAAAAGTTTCCCCATGAAGAACATTTTCCATCTCCAGTCTTCCTAGGACTTTATAGGAATAGGATACTCCACACATTAGGCATCCCAGAAGTTTCCATATTCAAATACATCAAAATTTAAAAAATGGTTTGTACCAAACATTTTAATGTACATATTCTATGACACAGTAATTCAACTTCTAAGAACTATTCCAAAGAAATTAATAACTATGCAGAGATAACACTCTGTATACAAGGATGTTTACAAAATCATTGCTTGCAATCACAAAGTTCTAGAAACAGCCTTATACCTCCCAACAGGGGATGGGTAAACACAATAGCCTACTTGCTGATCTCACATCTTTATGGCCTCCTCCAATCCATCTTCCAAATGGAAGCTAGAAAAATATTCCACAAACAGAAATCTAACCACAATATTGCCCTACCTTGTAGTAATTGTCACTGCTCTTAAGTTAGAGCCCAAAATCTTTTCCATAGCCTACAAAGCCCCACATGGTCTGATCTGAGGAGGCTAGAGAGGGTAACACTTGAGAGTGAAGGCTCTTCGATCAAAGCTCTACTTCCTAGTTAAATGATTGTGTGTGAATGATTAACCTTTCTATGCCTCAGTTTCCTCAACTATAAAATGGGGGTAATAATGGCATCAATTTTATTAATAACTATTACCCACTCTAGCCTCCTGAAGTCAGACCATGTAGGGCCTTGCAGGCTATGGAAAAGATTTTGGGCTCCAACTTAAAAGCAGTGACAATCACTACAAAATAGGGTAATACTGTGGTCAGACTGGGTAAATTATTATATGTCTAGCATGTGGTAAACTCTCAATAAATGCCAGCTATTTTTATTATTACTTCTATAGCCTCATCTTTCTTAACTCTCACCCTAGCCTCCAGCCTCCTCTCAGTTCCTCAAAAGCACCATTTTCCCTCTGGTCATACGTGAATTCTTCTGCCTAGAAGAGCCTTGTTCTTTCCTATCCGTCTTCATCTAGTTAGCTCCTCCTACTCCTCTTCTCCACCACCGTTTGTTGTAACGTGGTGGCTTGCATATTGCTATGATGCTAGAAGCTATGCCACTGGTATTTCAAGTACCAGCACAGTTACCCACGGACACATTTTAGAGGTGCTTTCAGACTAATACAGACTAGGAAGAAAAGCCTGGCCATCTATTTCCAAAAACTAGTTAATGAAAACCCTATGGGAGAGGAAAAAAAAAACACCATGGGTCACAACAGAATATTGTCCAATATACTGCTGGAAGATGAGGCCCCTAGATTGGAAGACACTCAAAATACACAGTAGCCACAACAATGGACTAGAACACACCAATAATTGTGAAGATGGAGCAGGACCAGACAATGCTTTGTTCTGTTGTGCACAGTGTGGCCATGGGTCACAGCCGATTCAGTGGTGACTAATAACAACTCCTCCTTTAGTACTCGCTCAGCTCAAGCCCACCAGTCTCCATCATCTTTCTTTGTTTATATACTCTCCTAGAACCATTTTGCTTTTCTTCAAAGTACTTATCTCACTTTATAACTACACATTTATCAGTGAAGTTATTTGATTATCTCTCACTAGAATATGTCATATGAGAGCAAGGACTATGTCTGGTTTTGCTCAGCATTGCATCCTCAGCATCCAATACCCCAGAACTAGCCCACTTTTAGTTAAATGAATAAATCAGTTAAATACATTTTGACCTATCCACAATACAGTCATGAAAAAAATTGTACATATATGTAAAAGACACACACACACACTGTTGGGAACCAGGAGTCTCACTATAGAAGAGAAAAACAAATCAGAATGGCAAGTGATAAAAATCTGGTGGTGTTAGATTTTATTTGGAAGTATCAGTATAAACGGGCAATCTTTTAAATATGCATGTCCTACCTCTGTCCACAAAAAAGGCCCAGATGTAATAACACCCCAGCAACAATGAGCACCTCTAGTGCCTGTAAGTTGGTTTCTAACTACCATGTCCCACTAGAAGAAACCAGGATTCCTTGGAAGAGTGACTTTTTTCAGGTCCATATGACAGGAAAGTACAAGATGTTCCTGGAAGATTTTGTGCCAAAATAGGAAGGAAGCACTCATAGACTGCTAGGGATGTGTCAGAGAGATATAGGAGCCAACCATACAGGGTGCCCACTGACCAAATTTGAAATAATTTGAGCATCAAAATGAATGACAATAATGGACCATAACACATTAAATGAAAAAAATCCATGAGTTCACAGTGATATTATATAGAGAGAGAAAGGGAAAGCTCTTCTTTATAAAGGAATGCCAGTCAACAAATGTAGACTATCTTATGGTCAACAATGCAAAATGTATTCAGGTCTGGATTATCGATGGATGCTAAAATAACTGGGTACATGTTTCTTGGGGAATATACTTGTTACTCATTAGTTACAAAGGCAACTTTACAATGGAACAATCTGGCAGACACAACATTAACCAAGTGATTAATCTAACCCATCACCGGGGACTGGAGATTCTGTGTCTCCTGATGGGATGCAATGAGAAAGTACACGTCATCATCAGTATAGTATTATCCTTCTCAAGAACGTGCAATCTAATCCAATCACAAGGAAGCCATCAGACAATTTGAGACTGTTGGGTTGGGGACATTCTATAACAAAATTACCCTGTATTCTTCAAACATATCAATGTCATAAAAGACAAAAGATGAGATGATTTTTTTAGACTAAAAGAGATTAAAGAGGCATGATAACCAAATGCAATGTATATATATTGATTGGATCGGGATGGGAGGGTAGGTGAAGAAGCAGCTACTAGAAACATCTGTGGAAAAAAGGGGGAAATTCGAATATGGATTGAATATTAGATGATAACACTGAATTAATATTAAATTTCTTGGGTGTGGTAACGGTAATACAACATTCTATTAAAAATACATTTAAGTGCATGCATACACACACACACACACAGACAAATCTGGATATTATGTCCAGAATCAAAAATGTTATTACTGGATGGTAGGTTGAAGGTGATTTTCCTCCTTTCTTGTATTTTCTAGATTTTTCTAAAATGAACGCATACTGTTTATCACTTATAATGTCAAATTAAACTGTTTTAAATTTTTACTTTTCACTGCATAATCTTTTATGTCTTCTGAATTGTACCATGCGCATGTATCAACTATTAAAATAACAGAAAATCGTAAAGGCAAAATAACCCCCACCCAGTGCCATCGAGTCGATTCTGACTCATAGCGACCCTATAGGACAGAGTAGAACTGCCCCATTGAGTTTCCAAGGAGCACCTGGCGGATAGAACCTAGAAAATACATCTGTGATATCTGATAAACAATGGGGGGAAAATCCTTACTATACAAGGATCTTTTGAAAAAATACAACCAATTTTTTAAGTGGTTATTTCTATCCAGTTATTTCTTTCATTTTGGGCTATCTACTTCTCTATCCTAAATTTTTATAGCATGCACTTTTGTTGCTTTTTATGATATATGTAAAAAGACAGTTATATATTTTAAATAAATTACTTATAAATTAATTGGAAATCAATAAGTTCCCAAACAGAACAGGCAAGAGAATAAGCAATTCAAAAGAGAAAAAAAAAATATATTTTTATATCTTTCAAACTTGTTATTAATCAAAGAAATAAAATGATACATCACTAATTGTCTAAGAATCTGGAAAATTTCGAGAAAAAACATAGAGCCTAGAGCTGGTGAGGGCAAGGGGAAATGCCAAGGGTGGGAACTAACAACAACATTGACAGGCACAAAAACAGGAAGAAACTTTCTAAAGGGCAAGGTATGACAAAAATCTTTATGACAAAAATCTTTAAAATGTTCATTTCCAAGAATTTCCAATTTTGAAATTTATCCTAAGGAATAAATAGTTTGGCTCAAAAATTAATGTGTAAGATTGTTCATAATAGTCTTATTTATAATCTAACCCATTACTGTTGAGTCCATTCCAACTCATAGCGACCCTATAGGAGAGAGCAGAAGTGCCCCATACAGCTTCCAGGGAGCACCTGGTAGATTTGAACTGCCGACCTTTTGGTTAGCAGCCATAGCTCTTAACCACTACGCCACCAAGGTTTCCTTATTTATAACAGTGGTTAAAAAAAAAAAGATAGTAAACCACAGTTATAAAGTGGCTGCCAAAAATCCTATTTTAGAAAAACATTTAGTGACATTAGAAAACGTTCACTATATTGAGTATATAAAACTGTATAGGCCCAACATTTTTAAATATGCATATGTATTTGTGAAAAATGTGTATTTATGTTTGAACTACTGGAAGAAAAAGTAACAAAATGTTGACAGTGGCTCTGAGTGATGAAATTATGGATATTTTAACTCTCTTTTTAATTTTTACTTCTTGAGGTGTATTTTCCAAAGTACTTTCTAAATTAAAAAAAAAAATCTCTTTTTAAAAACTTCAAGTGGAATCATTAAAAATCTATACCCCCATGGCTGACTAACAATACATTTCTCTATCTGATCCTTGAGGGGGCGGCTCTCTTTTCTTCAATAATGTCCACCAGCAGTCGGAGGAATGCAACCTATTCCTTGCCCCAGCTTCATTCTACTCTGCTCCAGCAGGATGCATGGCCTTAACACCCTTGAACCATTGTGACAATGGCATTCTGGCCTTAACACCCTTGAACCATTGTGACAATGGCATTCTGGCCTCTGGAAGCTTCCCACAACCACTGTGCCTCTCCCACAACAAGGCCTGACGAGAGAGTGTGCCGAACCACTGCATGAATCATCAGGAACCCGAACAGTAAACACTCCCTGGAATGTCCAGGCAATTATACCCAAATGTAATTAAAGCGTGTAACTATTAAATACACCGAGTTAGTGACACACACCAGCCAAACGGCAGAACAAGGCCTTCCTGATTTCCTGATTTGACAGCAGCATGCGTCACAAGGTCTGTGTTACTTAAAAATGCATGATGCTTTTTAGCAGAGATGGGGAAGCAACTGGGAAAATGGAACACACCACACATTGTTCACCCAAATGACAGTAAGGAGTGCTTCGCTCTCAGACGACATCTGAGGGAAGCCCATTCTCTTTATATCTTTCATCCTAGCGCACCTCCCCTGCCCTGAAAAACTTGCTGTTGCCCCTTCAAAAGGCTCCTTTCACCTACTTCTGCGCTTACACTTACTTCTAGGGTTGAACTGTCTAAGCCTTTATGATGACTTGAAAGGAGGAGAACACTACTCTCGCAGCGTAACCTGCTGCCAGTGGGTTACCACTAATGTCTATTTACCTCACTGCTAAGCCTGCTCACTCTCTAAGCCCCTATAGAAGTGCCCATCACTTCCCCGAGCGTGCAAAGCACAGAGGCAGCACTGGTTCTAGGTAAACATATTAAACAACAACTACTTCCGTAATGGCAATGCTTTCAAGGACAAGGCTCCGATATCTGTTGAGGAAGAAAACACCGATCCATTGCATTTCTATAAAATCAGTCACCTGAAAAGGCAAACAAACCCAGAACCTACAAGCCTCAAAGAGGGCGAGTAAAGACAAGCTAGAGAGCCAGGAGGAAGGAATGTTTACGTAGGTGGGAGAGCAGTGCCATCTCCAAGCCCTTGGCAAAGTGGGCGGTAGTGTCATAGAACTCCAGCAGTTTAGTGAGCTCCATCTCGGGCCCCGCCCTCTCCACGGCTGAGCTGAGGCAGATGGGCAGCGAGGGCACCAAGGCCCCCAGGGTCTGAATCAGCAGCACTGTCACCACCTCATGGGGATTCTTGAAAACCTGCAGTGGGAGAGAGGTCTCCGCGTTAGCACAAGGTACCAAAGAGGAGCACAGCTTCTAAAGACAAACTCTGTCACTGAACAGTTTGTAAAGAAACTGTCAAATAGGAACTTCATTTACTGTGTAAACTTTCACCAAAATCACAATAAAATACTATTTAAAAAAAAAAAAAGACACAGTCTCCTGAATCGTTCAAGGAAATCCCCCGATATCCGAAAAGTATTCTAGTCATGAGCTACAAACTTAAAGTTGTCCTCACTGCAAACGTGAACACACTCAGAAAGTAAGGCAAGGCTTACAACTTGTCCAAACAACTGGCTATTTCCTGTCTACCACTGGCCCCAAGGGCCTAGCTATTTTCAAATCTACCAAAGGCTTTCATGTGGTATTTAATGGTCACCAAAAATCGGCTAGGGAGAAGGGTGAGATGACAGAGCAGAGTTTGGGGCCTGGGAGGTGGGGAATGAAACAGAACTAAAGAAGAGCAATTCACTGACTCAGAGTTAGAAGGGCCTTTAAGTACCTTCTCAGACTGGCCTGCACCTACCTCGAACCTACCTCTCCTCTTGACACAGCTCTTCAGTCAAGATGGATCTTTCATTCTTTTTAATACTTTTTATTTTTTGTTGTTGTTGAAAATATGCACAGCAAAATATACACCAATACAAGTTTCTACGTGTACATTTCAGTGACATTTATTACATTCTTCAAGTTGTGCAGCCATTCTTACCCTCCTTTTCTGAGTTGTTCCTCCCCCATTAACAGTAACTCATGGCCCCCTAAGGTTCCTAGCTAATCTTTTGAGTTGCTGTTGTCAATTTGACCCCATATACATAGATTTTAAAAGTGTATAATGCTCAAGGCACACATTCTTTACTAGTTAAGCTAAACTATTGTTTGGTTTTCAGAAGACTTCAGGGATATTTTTGGTTTAAGGTTTAAAGATTATCTTAGAGCAATAGTTTTGGTGGTTCATCAAGCCTCCATGGCTCCAGAGTGTCTGGATTTCATGCGAATTTGAAATTCTTTTTTGCACTTCCCCCCTTTTGATCAGGATTCTTCTACAGAATCTTTGACCAAATATTCAGTAATGGTAACTGGGCACCATCCAGTTCTTCTGGTCTCATGGTAAAGGAGGCAGTTGTTCACGGAGATAGCCTCACATCCCATTTCCTCCTCCTCTTCCTGATTCTCCTTCTTCCTCTGTTGCACTAGGTAAACAGAGACCAGTTGTGCCTTGGATGGCTCCTTGCAAGCTTTTAAGACCCCAGGCACTATACAACAAACTAGGAGGCAGAACAGAAGCACCAAACACATTATTAGGCTAATTAACTAGGATGTTCCATAAAACCATGACCCTATACCTCCAAACCAAGGAACCAAAACCCACGAGGTATTTGGTTGTACACAAGCAGCCTCAGCAGCTACTTTCTGTTGTTGTTGTTCTTGTTGTAAATATATCTGTCACAAAGCTTTTGCAAATTTAAGTTTTTACAGGTGTACGACTTATTGACAGCACTTACATTAACTGGCTGTGCAACTCTACCCTTTAATTAATGCAATTTTTCCATCACTGTAAACTGAAGCTCAGTACCCCATAAGCAATAAGCCCCTCTCTTCCTCCTCTCTCCCACCCCTGTTAACCACTAAGAAATTTTGGTCTCTATACATTTTCCTGTTTTTGTCTTTTTATATAAGTGAGGTCAAACAATATTTGCCCTTTTGTGATTGACTGATTTCACTCAGTGTAATGTCTTCAAGCTCTATCCATAGTGTAGCAGGTATCAAGACTTCATTTCTCCTACTGGTTGGGTAGTATTCCATTGTATGTACATACCACATTTTGTTTATCCATTCATCTATTGATGGGCATTTAGGTTGTTTCCACCTTTTGGCTATTATAAACAGCGCTGCAGTGAACACTGGTGTACAAGTATCTGCTTGAGTCTCTGTTTTCAAGTCTTTTGGGTATATATCTAGAAGCAGAATTGCTGGGTCACAGGGTAGTTCTATTTTTAGGTTTTTGAGGAACTGCCACACTGTTTTCCACAACAGCTGTACCATTTTGCATTCTCACCAACAACAGATAAAGGCTCCAATATCTCACATCCTCACCAACATTTGTTATTTTGGTTTTTTTTGTTGTTGTTGTTTTATCCTAGCAGGAGTGAAATGGTATTCCATTGTGGTTTTGATTTGCATCTCTCTGATGGCTAATGATGCTGAACATCTTTTTAAGAGTTTGGTGGTCATGTGAATGTCTTCTTTGGTGAAATGTCAATTCAAGTCCTTTGCCCATTTTATAATTGGGTTAGTTGTTTTCTTGTTGTTAAGTTGTCAATTTTTTATATACATTTTGGTTACTAACTTCTTGTTGGAAATATGGTTTCTGAAGATATTCTCCCAGTTGGTAGCTTGCCTTTTCACTTTTTTGGTAAAGTATTTTGATGAACAAGGGTTTGGATCTTTTATTCTTAAGGACTACCAGGAATAGTCTATCCAGAGTCTTTCAGGTTATAGACTCTCTTATTCATTGAGGGTCTTTCTTACCATCCCATGTATTATAGATCTCTTGGAAAAAACCTAAGTAATATACAGAGTTCCCTGTGTGTGTGTGTTGGGTGGGAGGGGGTTCTCAAAGACCCCCAGTGCTGATACAAATGCCTTTATATTACAACACACTTTAAAGATGCACAAACGTGAAACAAGATGTAAGAACTGTTCTTAAGCAACTGTAAGGCAAAAAAGGAATATAAATTCAAAAACTATAAAACCAACAGAATTCAAAACAATAGGACAGGTAATGATGATGTTCTGCTGCAAATAAACACCCTTTTTGGTCATTACTGTGGTCTGAATGCTATAGTACACGTCCTTTTAAGTTGGGCATGCCTATACTACTCTAACCACCTCTCTTTATTCACACTACTAAGAAAATGTCCTTTCTCAAGTGGGCTATGACGTTAAACAGCTTTAACTTGGCACCACCATTCATATCACATAAGCAACAAGTACTTTCTCGTTAGTCTCCAGTGTAGCTGTAACACCATGCACCCACTGAAATCACTTGACAGCAACTGGTTATAAGGTGGTCATGCACATAATCCAAAGTGTGCTTATGTCTTTTTCTAAGATCATCACTGAAATGGAAAACAAAAATTTTTAATTCTCATAGAGAACTCACAAAACTTCAGTGGACACCTGCTTGGTTTACGAAACCCTGTGTTAGACTCTTGGAGCCTCCCAGCTGGAATGTGAGAGGAAGAAACAGAAGAATGGACCAAACGAAACTGACAAATGACAATATGGCCAAGCAGCCAACAAGGCTCCAATCTGTATTTCCTGAGCAACAGTCTTCCAACTATTTACTGCACGTTACTGTTAGATGAGCCACTCTCACTTGGGCATCAACAATTGGAATTCGTATTTTCCCAATGGCCTTCCCAGACCTGTTTTCCTTCAACTATTTCTGCTGGTGGACCTCTATTCAACCAGGAAGAAAATCTTTCTGACTTTTTGTTCTTTCACTTCCTGTTATCAGTTAGCAGGTCCTAACAGCTCTTCATTCTCGAACTGGGTACCTTTCACTACATTGCCATCACCATCCTACAGCGGGCAAAAGGTTCGCACCCTGTCTCCAATCTTTTCCTCAGCAATTCGCCTTCTACATCACCACTAAAATGATGATTTTTTCATGTTATTTTAAAAATTCCTTTTCTATTTTAAATTTTTAAATATCACAAGGTTCACCAATTATTAATATTTTGGCACATTTTCCCTTCTTTCTCTTTCTAAACCATTTGAGAATTAATCGCTGGCATCATGACACGTTAAGGAGATCTGGTGGCGCAGCAGTTCAGGGCTCAGCTGCTAACTGAAATGTCAGCAGTCCGAACCCACCAGCCACTCCAGAGGACAAAGATGTGGCAGTCTGCTTCCGTAAAGATTACAGCCTTGGAAACTCTATGGGGCAGTTTTGCTCTGTCCTATCAGGTCATATGTGTCAGAATCGACTCAACAGCAATGGGTTTTGGTTTGGTTTGGTTTGGTTTGGTTTGGTTATCATGACACATCACACCTAAGTACCTCAGCATGTGCCTCCTAAGAACAAAGGCACCCTCTTATACAACCACGATACAATTAATCATGCTTAACCTTGATGCAATACCATTATCTAAAACAGTGCAGGTTCAAATCTCCCTAACTGTCCTTTTAATGTGCTCAATAACTTTTTTTTTTAATCATGCAGAATCCAATCACAGATCATGCGTTGCATTTAGCTGTCATATTACTTCAGTCTACTTTAAAAGACCCCTCCAGTTTTTTCTCTTTTGTGGCACTGACATTTTTAAAGAGTCCAGGGCAGTTGTTTTACAAAACGACCTTGAATTTGGATATGTCTGTGTATTTCTTCATGAAGCATTCAGGCTGAACTTTTTTGGCAGGGAAATTACATCGGTGATGTTTTGACACCAAAATATACTTAAATCAGTAATGTCATCATTCGCTCTACAGCTCCAGATCCTCACCAGCTATGTGAGAAAGTCAAACCCTGTGGTCTTGAATTCAAAGTTTCTACTCCACATCTATATTCATCTTCCATTAGCTGCACCGTCGCCCAAACATGCCAGTGTAAAGAGAATCGGAACTTTAGACACTGCCCAGTCCACCTTCTTCATTTGACAAAAGAAACATCTTACTGTGAGAAGGGAAGGAGGTGAAAACTATGCCTGCCTAGAAAAAGAAATACTGACTCCTCCCTTTGCATTTTAAGAAAGGACTAGGCTTGAGTACCTACTTCGCTCTTATCTCCTATTTATACGACTGGGGGAAGGAAAGAGACTAAACAGCTCCAAAGTTCAGACTGGCTGGTCAACCAAAACTATCAAGTCATACCCAGGACCTTCAGTGGCATTTTTAAAATGCATGTTTCAGTTAAAACATACTGCGTCCCTTATGGAAACCCTGGTGGCATAGTGGTTAAGAGCTATGGCTGCTAGTCAAAAGATCGGCAGTTTGAATCCACCAGGTGCTCCTTAGAAACTCTATGGGGCAGTCCTACCCTGTCCTATAGGATTGCTATGAGTCAGAATCGACTGGACAGCAACAGGTTGGGTTTAGTTTGGTTTGGTTTGGTTTGTGTCTGTTTTACTAGGAGATTTCCCCTTTCCTTTAAAGTGACCTGGCAAGAAGGGACTCACTGGCCATTGGCCAAAGAACAACCAAAGTGTTCACAGACCATAAGACCAAACTTACCAACTAGGGCTGCAGAGTTAACTTAAATAGCCCATGTAAAAACAATTTGACCCTACTTCACATTATACACAAAAATTAATTCAAGATGGACCACAGACCTAAATGTAAAAGCTAAACAAAGCCTCTAGAAGAAAATACGGATGATACCTTTACAATTTGGAGGTAGGCAACAGATTCTTGGACATAAAATCCAATAACCATTAAAAAAAATTAATCAATTAGGCTTCATCAAAATCAAAACTTCTACTCGAGCCACTGACTAGAAGAAAATATCTATAAAAAAATATCTTACAAAGGACATGTATCCAGAATATACAAAGAACTCCTACAACTCAGTAACAAGAAGGCAAACAATCGAAATTTTATACATGGGCAAAAGATTTGAACAGATATTTCATAAAGGAAGATGTAAATGGACAATAAGAACACGAAAAGGTACTCAACATCCTTTGTCATCGGAGAAATGCCAATTAAAACCACAATGAGATACTGATACAAACCGACCGGAATGGCTCTAATTCAAAAGAACTGACGATGCCTAATGGTGGCAGGGATGTGGAGCAACTAGAACCCTCACGCACTGTTGTGGGAATGTAAAATATACTACCACTTTGGAAAAAGGCTTGGCACTTTTTTTTTTTTTTTTAAATATTTAAAAAAATTTCTTTATTGCCTAATTAAGTCAAAGTTCACAGAGCAAATTAGTTTTCCATTCAATAGTTTGTACATGAAGTATTCCATAACATTGATTTCATTCCCCACAATGTGTCAGCACTCTCCCCATTTCTGTCCTAGCTTCCCTGTTTTCTTTCATCCTGATTTTGTGTCCCTTCCTGCCTTCTCATCTTTGCTTTTGGGCAAATGTCGCCCTTTTGATCTCTTATAATTTGTCATTGTAAGGAGCGTGTTCCTCTCCAGTATTATTGCTTATTTTATGAGCCTGTCTATGGTTTGGCAGAAAGGTGATCTCAGGGTGTGGCTTCAGTTCCAGTTCAGAAGTGTGTCTTAGGGCCATAGTCTTGGGGGTTCCTCTAGTCTCTGTCAGACCAGTAAAGTCTGGTCTTTTTTTTTTTTCTTTATTAACTTTTATTGAGCTTCAAGTGAACGTTTACAAATCAAGTCAGACTGTCACATATAAGTTTATACACACCTTACTCCGTACTCCCACTTGCTCTCCCCCTAATGAGTCAGCCCTTCCAGTCTCTCCTTTCGTGACAATTTTGCCAGCTTCCAACTCTCTCTATCCTCCCATCCCCCCTCCAGACAGGAGAGGCCAACACAGTCTCAAGTCATCACCTGATATAATTAGCTCACTCTTCATCAGCATCTCTCACCTACCCACTGTCCAGTCCCTTTCATGTCTGATGAGTTGTCTTCGGGGATGGTTCCTGTCCTGTTGGCACTTTTTTTTATAAAACTAAACATACACCTCACCTAACCTATGATCCAGTAATTTCACTCCCAGACATTTACCCAAGAGATATAAAAACATGTGTCTACAAAAAGGCTTATACAAAAAGGTTCTAAACTGCTTTATTCAATAATAGCCCCAAACTGGAAATAGCCCAAGTGTCCATTAATAAGAGAATAATAAACAAGCAACGGTATACTCATGTAACGTGACTGTTATTGCTGTCGTTTGCCTTCTAGTCTTCAGCAATAAAAAGGAACAACCTCTTGATACACACAACAGCATGAGTCAATCTCAAAAACAGGGTGAATGAGAGAAGTCTTTTCAAGCGAACATACACTGCCTGATTCCATTTACATGAAACTCTCGGGCAGGCTAAACTAATTTATGGCAGACAAAAATAGAACGGTGGTTGCCTTCAGGGATGTGAGCACAGGGATTGCCTGGGAAGGAGCATGAGGGAACTCCCCAGGGTGACGGTAACATTCTGCATCTTGATAAGGGATTGGCTTACACCAGTATCTGCATTTGTCAACAAGAATGAAATAGAATATTTAAGATCACTGCATTTTACCACATGCAAATTTTACCAAAAAAAAAAAAAAAGTAAATGAAGATTGAACTTGAGTGAACATGTACACTGTGAAGTGAATGAAGACTGCAACTCACTTTGAAAAGCATAAAAAAATAAGATGGGTTAGAGAACAGACAGAGGCATGGATAGATTAAAGTTGTTAGTTACTGTCGAGTTGATTCTGACTCGTGGCAACCCCATGTGTGCACAGTAGAACTACTCCATAGAATCTTCAAGGTTGTGACCTTTCAGAAGCAGATCACCAGGCCTGTCTCCCCAGGTGCTTCTGGGTGGGTTCAAACCACTAACCTTTCAGCTAGCAGTCAAGTGTTTAACTGTTTGCGCCACCCAGGAACTAGATTTTTAAAATGTGTAAGTAGTAAAACGTTCACTGTAGAACCTAGGAAGTGGGTATATGGGTGTTCACTATACAATTCTTTCAACCTTTCTGTATGTTGGAAGATGTTCATAATTAAATAAAAAACCAAAAAAACAAACCCAGTGCCATCAAGTCGATTCCGACTCATAGCAACCCTATAGGACAGAGTAGAACTGCCCCACAGAGTTTCCAAAGAGCGGCCGGCAGATTCGAACTGGTTAGCAGCCATAGCACTTAACCACTATGCCACCAGGGTTTCCTCATAACTAAATACTGGAGAAAAAAAAAAATCTGAAAGGCACACATTTACTCTGGCACTTTTGGTCTTCTTTTGCACTGTACTGAGCTTAGGAGATGACAACCCACTCGTCATGCTTACATCCTGGAAAAAAAAAGGGTCATGTGCCAAAGGCATAAATGAGCATAAACTCATGCCTTACAAAATTTAGGATGAGACCCAGATAGCAGTCTAAGAAGTCTAAGTCCATTTTTTTAGATGATGGAGAGCGTTCATATGTGTGAACATGAGCTGTTTTTATCTTCATGCTGCCAGAAGTAGTAGAAGGGGGAGGACACCTAATGAATATGGATGGACAGGGTCCTTGAAAGTGATGATCACATCAAAGCTGGGAAACCACTGCAGTGGCTTTTTTGTTTGTTTAAACATAAGTCTGAATTAGGTTGGTTCAAGGAGAAAGAAACAAGGATGGGGAGAAGGAGTGCTTTAACCCACTTGAATGACATGACTCTGAACAAGGAATTCTCTACTACCATCAAGTTAAATTCCAGCAAATGACTAACGCACATTTAAAGAATGATTCACAACTAACTGTGGGGGAAAAAAAAAAACCCACACCATAAACAGGCCCAATAAGTCATTTCTCCAAACTAAGATCACCTTTTTTCCCTTCTATAAGAGGATCTACTGCACCTCCTGGCTTCAAGATACGAGAACAATGAATGGTTCTTGCCCTTCAAGGCTGAAAATGCCTAGAGACTTTGGGAAAGTCAGTGATGGCAAGTTTCCACCTAAAACAAAGTTCCTGTCTCACCTTTCCCCTAGTCAAAGGGTATCTTTAAAATTATACTCTTCCTCTAACTCTTCGTGTACTGTAAGAACAATGGAACTTCAGGCTGGATAAATTTCACCCGAAGTTAAGATCCAAAACAACCTTGTTCACTCAACTACCTCCTGACTAAGGGCCTCCTGCGTTTAGATCTGAAGATAACGGCCTTCAGGAATTCCACAGGCTCACTTGCTGAACAACAAGCAACTCTGTCACATTAGATTCAATTTAAGATATAGATAAGAGTGATAAGAAGAGTTTTAATAGAGACCTAATGATTTTACTGACGTGGGTTTCGCAGGTTATCCTTTAACCCCTCTGGTAACAGTGGCAACTGGGGAGATTCTTCGAGGTGCTCTGTAGTTAAGAGAGACCATTCCCGAGGCAGTCACCCATTCCCTTGTTGCAAAGGCCTTGTTCTCTCTAGAAACCAAATGAGCTGTTACCTGTGTAGTCCATTGGATTTGCGCGTGCCAAGCACCAAGCAAGGCATCGTAGAGTCCGGTGAGCTGCTGGTCTAGGGAGAGGTCACTCTGGCACAACTCTTGCCAGGTTGCTAAGAGCTGTACCTGTAGGAGCAGAACAAAAGGGGCCTTACCAGGTATGCCTGCTAAAACGCCCTGCCCTTCTACGCATGCAACTGATAACTACTGATGTTCACTCCCTTCAGAAAAAGGTGGGAAAACACCCAGAACACATTTACAGTCACCTGCTCTGATCATCAATCAAAGCTTCAAGGTGTTACCCTCCACATGATCCTCCCTCCTCTTATCCTGTCCCAAAAGTGCGCCAGTCGGGTTCCTTCCACTCAGCATACTATCCCTCTTCTGAACAGGCCTTAGAGGAGGGCTTGGGTGTGTGCTTAAGTTTCATGTCCTAACACTGTTGCTTAAAAGACACATAAGCAGTGGACTTGAAGGAATTAAGGTGAGCCCAGGAAGTTTTTAAGTTTTTCAGTAACCTAACTTCAACAACTCTAGAAAACATATAATATTCTCACAGCTTGCTGAGGGCTTAATAAAACTTAAGACACAAATCTTCAAAAAGCAAAAATGAGAAAAATTAGAACAGACTTTTTTTCAGGTTTGTACATTAGATCTATCTCTCAATACAAAAGAGACTGAAAAACTGATGACTTTTTTTTTCCAGATGGCCATTAACTGAATCCACAGGCTGGAACAAGAGCACCCCCTACTGGCCAATTCAAAGAAAAAGGGCCAGGGGGTGAGGAGGCAAAGATTTTTACGTTTGAGTGTGAACTGGAATTCTGTAGTCCAGTGTTGTAAGCACTACAATATTGTAACCACTCACAGCTTCTTACCTTGTGACACTTATAGTAGTATGCAAGAAGTTGGGGCATTCGGTCAATTTCAGTAAAAATCTTCACAAACATTTTGGCCTGATCTAAAGGAGAAGAACATAAAATGTTACTGTTACCAGGTTTTCTGTTGCAGTCAAGAGAAAGAATTCACCAGGATCAATGTAGATATATGTGAGCTAGTTCTTACTGAGGTAATGCATTAACTCAGTCATGGAGATGATAAATATGAAAAATAAGTAAAGAGCAAAATTCCTAACTCAATAATTAGACAATGCACACCAAGGCTTCTTAAATGAATGCATCAATAAGCATTATTCATATAGCCCAGATTACGTATTAGCAAGTAAGTCTTTAAAAGTAAATGGTAAATTCAAATCCGGGTCAGGAATAGGGGGAAGCAAGCCTGGGGTACAAAACGTAAGGAGGCTCTCGCTGCCAGGATCATGTGAGTGCGAGGTGACAGCCTTTTTAAATTCTGTGCCCTTGGCACCTCACTTGCCTCACCCTAGTCTTGGCCCTAATTAGAATCATAAAATGTCTGGGACAGAAGGGATGTAAAATAACTCATCAATCGCAGCCCAAGAACTAGAGTTACTTAGAGGTCAGTGGCAGAACTGCTAAAATAGGGACAGGTTGAACCATATGAATCTGCTGATATTTGTCTATTTCTGATCTATAAAAACAGCAATTTCAACAGGAAAACTGGATAAATGGAAACAGGGAAACTGGGGTGGAGAAGGGGAGGGTGTTGACACGTCGTGGGGCCGGCAACCAATGTTACAAATCAATTTGTGTATTAATTGTTTAATGGGAAATTAATTTGCTCTGTAAACTTTCACCTAAAGCCCAATAAAAAATTAAAAAATGAACGATATTTATAAAGTCATGACAATTAAGCACTATTTATCAACTCAACTAAAAATAATGATATAGTAGGAGAATACGAAAGGAAGGTGGAGGTGGTATATAAAAGCTAAATTCTTAGCTGTAACAGGAAGTCAACAGATAACATCTAAAAGTGATATGGCAAAAAATAAACTTATAAATGTATTATGCAGAAATATGACATGAAATACCAGGAAAAAAAACAGCTCAAAGAATTAAAAGTGGAGGCCCCCTAGGAATGGGAGTGGGGATGAGGAGGTGGAGGAAGAGAGTGTTAGGTTCCCTCGAAGTCCTCCAGTAGGAGCCCCAGTGGTGCAATGGCTAAGTGCTCAGCTGCTAACCAAAAGGTTGGTGGTTCAAACCCACCAGCAGCTCCATGATTTGCTCCTATAAAAACTACAGTCATAAAGATTACAGCCTAGGAAACTCCAGAGGGCAATTCTACTCCATCCTATAGGGTCGCTATGAGTCGACATCGACTTGACAGCACACAACAAACCCTCAAGTACTATTTAACTTTTTCAACATGAAGGTGATGGAAACAAAATTAAACTGAATTCAACAACAACAAAAAAAAGGAAACCAATTAACTAATTTATGGGTCTGGGTTTCCAATCAGTAATTTGGCTAAATCTGCTGAGCTACACTGCCTTTTAGAAAAGGATGTGACTCTCCTGCAAACAGAACCTTCAGATGTTCCTTGTTGGTCTCTTTGGGCTACTGTAAGAGGTACAGAAACTTAAATGAGAGGTCCAAGAGAAGAAGCTTAATGTTTACTGAACGCTGTCTCTGGACCAGGAGCTTCACATCTGATGTCTTGCTTAATCCTTACAAGAATCATATAATGCACGTACCCACTCATCTGATGAGGGAACTGAGGCTCAGAAAGGTCATAAATTTGCCTGATGTCTCATTGCTAATATATAACAAACCAAAGATTAAAACTAGGTCTGTCCATCTCCAAAGCTGAGACACCTTCCATTCTGCCACACCCCTCAAGTAGCCTAATAAACTGTTGTTTTTGTCAACTGCTGTCGAGTCTATGACAGCCCCATGTGTACAGAGTAGAACTGCTCCACAGGGCTTTCAAGGCTGTGACCTTCCAGAAGCAGGTCACCAGGCCTGTCTTCTGAGGCACCTCTGAATGGGTTCGAACCGCCAACCTTTTGGCTAATAGTCAAGTGCTTAACCGTCTGCGCCACCCAGGGACTCCATTAATAAACTGTTAATTAATAGCTATGAAAATATTATTCCTTAAATAAAAACTCCTTTATCTATTTGAAGCAACCTATGCTTTGTCCTCAACCTTCCTTTGCAGCTTCATCTTTGACCATTTCCCAATGTTCACTCCACCTCAACGGTTTTAAATATTATTCCCAAAACAGTCCCTCAGTTTTCCAGTTAAGATGTTGTTTCCTCTGCCTCAAATGCTTCTGTTCACTCATCTTAGCTCCGTGGGAAAATGTTCACGCTATACTGATAACTGGAAGGGAAAAACATACAAAATTATATGTACTGAATGTATACAGGAGCGATGGTGGCACAGTGGTTAAGTGCTCGGCCAACTGAATGGCTGGCTGTTCAAACCCACCAGCTGCTCCAGGGGAGAAAGAATAAGCAGTCTGTTTTCCATGAAGATTTACAGCCTTGGAAACCCTATGGAACAGTTCCACTCAGTCCTATAGGGTCACTATGAGTCGGAACCCACTCAAAAGCAGCAGTTACGTATGCACGTATGTAAGGCAATTGTCCCGTTCCTTCTTGTAATAAAAGTATTTGTGTACTTGTTCTCTCCCAGCCCCACCTTCAGCCAGGCTGTAAGGTCCCGGAAGGAGAGCAACCTTATCTTACTCATCTTCGTAATGCCCATTGCTCCTCACACGGTTAATATTTTAAAATAATGTTTATAAGTTAGTTACTCCTTTGGAAATTCATAGTTGGATTATGCCAGAAGGAAACCATTACAAAAAAAAAGAAACACCGACCTCCTGTATGTTCACATATTTAGTGCTTTGAGGAATAAGAAAATGATTTGGTAAACATCAGCATTCCACACATAGCAATGATCTGTAAGAGCGAAATTACAGGTCTACCAAGTAGTTGCTTACATATTTTCCTAAGGGCAGAGGAAATGACAAAACAAAGCACTTGCCTCCAGACTTGCTACTGAAAAGACTGGGAGGCCCATTTAAGTGCAATTCCTTAAGATACATATATATATATTTTTTTTTTTTTTTGCAGTATCCACTCTGCTAGCTCCTGTCTGCCACCTGCTGGTCAAATGTAGCGCCCACAATCACAGAATTGAAGGAAAAAAAAATTGAGCTAACGGGTCCTAAACCTTTTTATGCCTGCTTTGTGCCCCTTCCTCTCTGGCAAGCCCAATAAACTGCTGAGAAAGAAAGTTCTCACAGCTATCTCTGCAGAGACACCCAGCTAAGCTTATGAGACCTATCAAACAAACAAACAAAAAAACCAAACCTGCTGCCATCGAGTCAATTCTGACTCCTAGCGACCCTACAGGACAGGGTAGAACTGCCCCCTGGGGTTTCCAAGGAGCAGCTGGCGGATTTGAACTGCCGACCTTTTTAGGTTAGCAACCGTAGCTTGCTGTAGATCTTAACCACTGCACCATCAGGGCTTCATGAGGCCTGCCAATAGACTTGAACTTAACAGGCAGGAATCAATGAGGTAGAAAACAACTATATAACTTTAAATTTTTCATTCCTTTCATAAGATCTCTTGAATAAACAAATCTTCCTGCTACATTTTAAATTATTTTACAAAATGCTGCTTCAATTAATCACCTGAATTTATTCGTTCAATAAAATAGACACTTCTATCTGGATAAACACAATTGTCACACTGGGAGGGAGATGGAAAGGGGTAATGTGTTGGGGCTGTACTAACTTATCAGAGATTCCCCTTTAGAAACTGATATAAAGAAGCACTTTAGCCTTCCAGGAAAGATGGCAAGTTAAAAAGCACATTTCCTTGGGGAACCCTTCCTGGTACTTGCCAAAATTAATCACCAAAAGAAATGAACACAATTTCACCTGTGTTGGCGGCAGGGAAAAGACTTAATACAAACTTTAGAGAATGCTAATCAGATATTCGGAGCCCTGGTGGCATAGTGGTTAAGAGCTCGGCTGCTAACCAAAAGGTCGGCAGTTCAAATCTACCCGCCACTCCTTGGAAACCCTATGGAGCAATTCTGCTTTGTCCTACAGGGTCACTTTGAGTTGAAATCAACTCAACGGCACCTAACAACAACAATCAGATGTTCAACCAGTTTGGCCCAAGATGAGTGGGGATGCTGAGCTAATACACAATTCTGAATGGTAAGCACCAAGTGGCATGGCAAAAGGAGATAAAAATTGGGGCAAAGACAGAAAAGTAGGCAAGACGTGGGAATAAGCCCTGATTCCACCTCAGCCCAGCACTGGGGACAGCTCACAGGGTGGGATAGTGCCATTTTTCCCCTTCTGAAATCAACTTCCTCCCTACAAAGAGTCGAGTCTGGAATCAAGGCTGATTCAAATTTATGGACAAAAGGTAGCCGAGCTGACCAAAACATCCACTTACTCACAAAACCAAAGCCCAGGATCCTGACCCACAGGGCACAATTCAAGCCAGATCCCGGCTCCACGTAGCCAGCTCACCCAGACGTAAAGGAAAAGAATCTAAATTCATGGAGCCACCACCTCCCATGCCATTCCCACTTCCCACCCCTATATAACTGGACACACACCCCAAAAACACAGTTAAGCTCCATGGGTCTGTAGTTGGTCTGTAAGTTAGAACAAATTTATGAGAAAATGTGAGGAACAAAGCTCCCAGACAGGGACATTTCAAAGACCCAGCCCTAGTCTTTCCTTCATTCTCTTTAGGCAACTGAAGAACAGAACAGAATTTAAACCTTTAAATCAAGGTCTATAGGAAAGCTCTCAACAGAGCCCAGGTAATAAGGAGAGGCTTGCAAGGAGATAGTAATATAATACTAACCCATTATCATCAAGTTGATTTCGACTTACAACACCCCTATAAGACAGAGTAGAACCACCCTATAGGGTTTCCAAGGAGCGGCTGGTGGGTTTGCACTGCCAACCTTTTGGTTAGTAGCCAAGCTTTTAATCACTTTTGGTATAAATATCAGGCCCACAAAAAAAAAAAATCCACATCCAAATATGAATAAGCAAAAACTGGCAAAGAAACTCCACCACGGTGGGGAGAGGGAGGGAACTCTACCATGGGACTTAGGCAAAAATACCACAGCAAAAATATAAGAAAGAAAGGGAACACAGCATGCCAATGTACATCAAGAGAGCACTTCAAAAGATCTATTCCAGGAAATACAAGAGAAATTTAGGCTACAACTACTTCACACTCCCAAGGAAATCACATAAGGTATACTATGCTTTCTTTAATAGGATCTAAGGCATCACAATGAGATATAAAGGGAGGCTGGCAGAGCTAAGGAAAGAAACTTAGGAAGAAAATAGTGACATAAAATTAAATTTTAATCAGTGGTGATGTCACACAAAATGGCAGAGTAGGAAACTGAAGGGGTCAGTTTCTCCACAAAAACAAAAATGAACTGGAAAGAACAATTCGAATCAACTGTGTTGTAAATCTAAAACGTGATATGACTCATATCAACCAAGGTAGTGCTTGATGAAGGAATAGGCTATTGATCTTTCCTAGGTGAGTCACATACACCAATGGGCTAACATTCTCAATTCTTCAGCCTTGTTACAGTGGTGGGGATGACAGCCATGTTCATAGAGTCATTGGCTGGTTATCAGACCAAGCAGTGGAAACCTTGCCCTCCAAGGATTTGGGGTAGTGCATTTGTGTTGGTATTGAGGTACCCTGAGGGACTGGCACTGACAACTGCCTGATTTGGGCCCACTCACAACAGTTGCTTTCCCAGCAGCAGTGGATTAAAGGGCCAGTGTGCGTGTGTGTGTGTGGTCTGTCAGGCTGCTGGCTGACTGCAGAGATAACAGAACAGAAACACCAGTGACCATATACAATTGGAATACACATTACAAAAATAGTTTGAAAAAGTCACCTAACAGATAACTGCAACCATCATCAAGTAACACCAATTCCTGAGGAGTGGGACAATCAGATTTCCAGAGATACTACATTATAATACTCTGAACGTCCAGTTCTCGACAAAAAATTACAAAACATAAAAAAGAAACAGGAAAGTACAGCCCTTTCACAGAAAAAAATGAATTTGACAGAAACCATCCTTGAGGAAATTCACGCATTGGAATTACCAGCCAAAAATGGTAAATAAACTGTCTTAAATATGCTCAATGAGCTAAAGGAAAACATGGACAAAGAACTAAAGGAAATTAGGAAGAGAATGCACAGAGTTGGGGACTTCATACCACCAAGAAAGCAGTGCCAGGGGCAGAGTGTGTCCTTTGGACTATGGGTTCCTATGCGGAGAAGCTCCCAGACCAAGGGAAGACTGAGGACAAGGACCTTCCTCCAGAGCCGACCGAGAGAGAAGACCTTCCCCTAAAGCAGACACCCTGAATTTGGGCTTGTAGCCTACTACACTGTGAGAGAATAAATTTCTCTTCGTTAAAGCCATCTGCTTGTGTTATTTCTGTTATAGCAGCACTACATGAGTAAGACAAATGGGTAAAAAAACTCTGGTACATACACACGAAGGAATACCACGCAACGATAAAGAACAACGGTGAATGTGCAAAACATTTCACAACATGTCAGAATACGGAGGGCATTATGCTGAGTGAAATAAGTCTGTTACAAAAGGACAAATATTGTATGAGACCACTGTTATAAAAACCCAAGAAAAGGTTTACACACAGAAAAAAACAACCTTTGATGGTTACTACAGAGGGGGAAATGGAAGGGGAAATCACTAACTAGATAGTAGACAAGTGTTAACTTTATTAAAAGGGACGGCAATACACAATATAGGTGAAGTCAGCACAACTTGATCAAGGCAAAGTCACAGAAGCTTCCTAGACACAGCCAAAGACCTTGAGGGACCAAGTTACTGGGGCTGAGAGATGGGGACCATGGTCTCAGGGGATGTGTAGGTCAACTGGCACAACATAGTTCATAAAGAAAATGTTCTATATCCTACTTTGGTGAGTAGCATCTATCATCTTAAAAGCTTGCAAGCAGCCATCTAAGATACTTCTATCAGTCCCATCAAGTTCGGAGCAAAGGAGAATGAAGAAAACCAAAGACACAGGAAAATATTGGTCCAAAGGACTAAGTAATAGACCACACGAACCACAGCTTTCACCAGCCTGTGCCCAAAAGAAATAGATGGTGCCTGGCCACCAGCACAGACTGCTTTGACAGGGGTCATAAAAGAGGGTCCAGGACAGAGGAGAAAAATACAGAACAAAATTCAAATTCACAAAAAAAAGACCTGGCTTACTGGTCTGACAGTGACTAGAGGAACCCCCAAGCTCCCGGACACCCTGCTGAGAACTGAAGCCACTCCCGAAGACCATCTTTCAACCAAAGATTAGCAGGCCTATAAGATAAACAATAACACATATGAGGAATGCGTTTCTTAGTCCAGTCAAGTATAGGAGACCAAATGGGCAACGCCTGCCCGAAAGCAAAGGCGAGAAGGCGGGAAGGGACAGGAAAACTGGATGAATGGACACAGAGAACCCAGAGCAGAAAAGGGGAGAGGAGTACAGACACATTAAGAGGATCTCAACCAATATCACAAAAAAACCTCTATATAAATTTTTGAATGAGAAACTAATTTGCACTGTAAACGTTCACCTAAAACACAATCAAATTAAAACAAAAAATGTACCATCATGTAGAAAAATCACATTCATTAAGGATAAGTTTGCACATCCAATTAATATAGGTACTGTCAATAAATTGTATACCTGTAAAAAGTTGAACTGGCAAAAGCTGTGTGATAGATATATTTACAACAAGAAGAACAACAAAAAAAAGTAGCTGCTGAGGCTGCTTATGCATAGCCAAACACCTCATGGGATTTGGTTCCTTGGTTTGGAGGTTTAGGGTCATGGTTTCACGGGACATCCCAGTTAATTGGCCTAATAATGTGTTTAGTGCTTCTGCTCTACCCCCTAGTTAGTTGTGTAGTGCCTGGGGTCTTAAAAGCTTGCAAGCAGCCATCCAAGACACAACAACTGATGTCTACCTACCTGGAACAACAAAGAAGCAGAGTCAGGAATAGGAGGGGGAAATGGAATGTGAGGCTAACTGTCTCCATGAACAACTGCCTCCTTTACCATAAGACCAGAAGAACCGGATGGTACCAGGCTACCATTACTGAATATTTTTATCGAATATTTTTATCAAAGGTTTTATAGAAGAATCCTGATAAAAAAGGGAGCAATCCAGAAAAGAATTTCAAATTCTCATGGATTCGCTTTCTGGAACCACGGAGGCTGGATGAACCCTTGAAACTATTGCCCTGAGATAATTTTTAAAACTTAAACCAAAAATATCCCCTGAAGTCTTCTTAAAACCAAATGATTGATAGTTTAGCTGAACTAGTAAAAATGATCTGCCTTGAGCACTGTGCTCTTTTAAGATCTATCTAGGTGCCCAGCTACCACCACCAACTGCTCTGACAGGGATCACAATAGAAGGTCCTGGACAGAGCTGGAGAAAAATGGTGAACAAAATTCTAACTCACAAAAAAAGACCTGACTTAGTGGTCTGACAGAGGCTGGAGACACGCCAAGATTATGGCCCCCTGGCACCCTTACAGCTCAGTACTGAAGTCACTTCTGAGGTTCACCCTTCAGCCAAAGATTAGACAGGTCATAAAACAAAATGAGATTAAACGTGCACACCAGCCCAAGGGCAAGGATAAGAAGGCAGGAGGGGACAGGAAAGCTGGTAACCAGGAACCCCAATGTTGAGAAGGGGAGAGAGTCGACATGTTGTGGAATTGGCAACCAATATCACAAAACAAAATGTGCATTAATTGTTCAATGAGAAACTAATTTGCTCTGTAAACCTTCATCTAAAGTACAATAAAATGAAATAAAAAAATGTTAATGGTAGAATGTAAACGGAATGTTCACTGTACAATTCTTTCAACGTTTCTGTATGTTTGAAATTTTTCATAATAAAATGTTGGAAAAAAGTAACCAGCCAAAAGTTAACATATTTACTTCTAATCTACATAATTTAATCAGTACTAAGACATTCGGAAGACTGAGGAGTCAGAAAGCCTTATTTCTGAAAAGCGGTGTACAGAGATGAGGAAGTGGCTGCACTCACCTACAGACTGAGAGCTGAATACGGTTACAATCTGGGGGCTGGCCAGGGCCTCCAGCCTGTTCTTCAATGCCTCCAAGTGCACACATTTTTCTGAGTAGTCTGGTGTATCAACGAGCATCATTAAACTGTTCTGCATCCCTGTTAGCTTGGCAGAAATCATAGCTATGTCCTATAAAAAGGTCAGAAAACAGAATAATTATTTAAAATACCCTGCTACCTTACCCAAGCATGGACAAAATACATGAAAACGCAATTTATAAAATAAGAAAATGGCCCATAAACGTAATATGTTCAACATTATTAATACTCAAACAAATGCAAATTAAAACAAGGAAGTGCGATTTTCCTAACAAACTGGAAAAACCTTAGAAAAATTATAATGGCTACTGTTGGTAAGGGTGCAAGGAAAGAAGACAATCTGTCTGACCACAATAAATTTATACTGTCTTTCTGCAGGACAAATTAGCAATAAGTGTCAACAGCCTTAAAAATATTCACATCCTTTGACCTGGTGTTTCCTCTTCTAAAAATTTGTCCTAACGAAATAGTCAGACGGACACAGAGAGATTAACATGTTGTAATTAATTAACGTGATTTTAGTGTTATAAAAAAAAAAAAAAAAACTGAAAGCAGAAAACTAAATCTTCCATAATAGCAAATAAAATATAAATTAAGAGTCATTTGTAACGGAATGTGGAGTCCCTGGGTGGCGCAAATGGTTAACGTGCTCAGTTCTTAACAGAAAGGTTGGAGGTCCAAGCCTGCCCAGAGGTGCCTCAGAAGAAAGGCCTGGTGATCTACGTCTGAAAACCCTGTGGAGCAAAGCAGTTCTGTTCTGACACACGCGGCATCGTCAAGAGTCAGAACCGACTTGACAGCAATTGTTCCTTTTTAAATGGAATGTGGAATACTGCACAGCCATTAAAACTCATGTTTTTGAGAAGTATTAATGCAGAGCAAAACACTTATAACTTACTATAGAGTGAAATACGCAGAATAAAAAGGTATATAGACACTAGAATCCAATTTTTTAATAAATACAAGTATATAAATACCTGTAAAAATGACTCCACAAACAAAACACAAACGTAGGTACACACATGTACAAGTACACAGAAAAAGCACCCCACAGACATAAAAAAATACATTACTAGGACATAGGACTATGAGTCCTTTTTGTTTTCTTGTATGTTTCTGTATTTTCCAAATCTTCTAAGACATACATAATTATAATTAGAAAAATTAATATTATTTAATTAAAGTAATTAAGAGAATAATAAGTGATCCTATTTCAACATTTAACAGGCATCCATGAGGTGCCAGACGCTGTACTAGATATCTGAGACACAAAGATGAGTAAGGTCACATTTCAGCCCTTGAGTTCACAATGTATTGAGCCGGAAAGACTGCATTACAATTTAAGAAGCAAGGCTCAAGTGTCATAGGAGTCCAAGTGAGGGAGCAATTAATTTTGCCTCAGAGAGAGCCAGCAAGGAGAGGTATGAAAGGCGGTGACACTTTAGTTGGACACTGAAGGACAAATGGCGGTCTACTCTCCTGAAAAAAAAAAAAAAACTAAAAGCACTAAGGCATGAAAGGGATGGTGTGTCAACAGCCTGGAGCAGGCAGAAGGGAAATATCATATGGAGGGAGTGGCCAGAGAAAAAGCTGAAAGCCAAGCTGTAACACTGTCATGAAAGATAGCCTATGCCTTGTTAGTGGGCTTAGAACTTATCCAGTAGAAAGCAGAGACTCGTTGAAAGTTAAAATAAAGGGGTGGGCAGGGAACGGACATGACAATTTATGCTTTAGAAGATTCCCCTGGGTTGGATATGGAGGATAAATTAAGAGTAGGGCTGACCTGGAGGCAAGGAGACCATTAGGGGCCTATTGCGATAGTCTAGGGATAAAAAGACTGAAGAGCATGACTACAGTGGTAGCAGAGGGATGAAAAGGACAGACGTGCAGAGGAGAGAGATGGAGGGAGCAAGGGACAGGGAAGAGGGAGCAGTTAAAGATTGCTAAGGTTTCTAACCTGGACGCTTGGGTGGAAAATGACTCCATTAACCAAAGATGGGGAGGCCAAAAGCAGGAACAAATACAGGGCTGGAAGGAGGTGGCACTGGACAGAAATAATGAGTTCAGTTTTTGAGGGGTTGTGGGGAAGTCTAGCTGGATGGAACTGAACTTGTGGGAAGTTAGAAACACAGTTCTGAATACCAGGATAGCTGGGGGGCAGAAAAACAAGATTTATAACTTGCAGCTAATTAACATTTATAATAAATAGTAGTGTACTGTTATTAAAATCAGGATCCATGTTTAAATCCATCCTCTCCCATGATGCCAGGAATTCAGTAAGATTTGCAACGTACGTCTGTGAAGCCTGGATCGATTAAGCTTGTCAAGCACTCTGAGGGGCTCTGAAATGGGATGGGAAAGAGTATTCTCCTTAAAGACAATGACAGCTGATATGGAGTAACAGCTATACTGTTGGGTGAAAAAAAGCAAAGTGCAAAGCAGTGCTCACAATCAGCTACCATTTGTGACAAATAAGGGCAGCGAATGTGTGTTTGTGTATGTGTGGTGCGTGTATCTGGAAGGATAGGCATATAGGCTTAAACCTGAAAACGAGGCTTGTCTCTAGAAGGGAAATTAGCAGATTGGGGTCAGATCAGCAAGATGAGCACGTTAGAAAAAAGACTTACTTTTCACTGCTTATTCCTGTTTACTGAATTTTTTCCCATGTGTATTCATAACTTTTTACAAAACTTAGAAAAGTTAGAAAAAAAAAAAAAAGAGAGAGATAACTGATTTTTCTTTACAATTGTAAAAGGGTGTTCCATAAGCCATCATCTCACTTCATCTTTACTACCAGATACCAAAAGTATTACTATTATGAGGTACATACCCAAAAGAATTGAAAGCAGATACTTGTACACCAAAGTTCACTGCAGCCCTGTCCACAATAGCCAAAAGGCGGAAACAACCCAAGTACCCATCAACAGATGAATGGATAAACAAAATGTATATCCATACAATGAAATATGACTCTGACATAAAGAGAAATGAAGTTCTAATACATGCTACAAGGCGGGTGAACCCTGAAAACATTATGCTGACTGAATAAGTCAGTCGCAAAAGGACAAATACTATATGATCCCACTTATATGAAATATCTAGAATTGGCAAATGTATAGAAACGGTTATGGATTGAATTATGTCCCCCAAAATGTGTGTCAACTTGGCTAGGCCATGATTCCCAGTATTGTGTGATTGTCCACCATTTTGTCATATGATGCGATTTTCCTATGTGTTGTAAATCCTACCTTTATGATGTTAATGAGGCAGGGTTAGAGGCAGTTATATTAATGAGGCAGGACTAAATCCACAAGATTAGGTTGTATCCTGAGTCAATCTCTTTTGAGATTTTAAGAGAGAAGTGAGGAGAGAGACTGGGGAACCTCATGCCACCAAGAATGAAGAACTAGGAAGATAATGCATCCTTTGGACCCAGGGTCCCTGCGCTGAGAAGCTCCTAGACCAGGGGAAGATTGATGACAAGGACCTTCCCCCAGAGTCAACAGAGAGAAAGCCTTCCCGTGGAAATGGCACCCTGAATTTGCACTTCTAGCCTACTAGATTGTGAGAGAATAAACTTGTTTGTTGAAGTCATCCACTTGTGGTATTTCTGTTACAGCAGCACCAGATAACTAAGACAGAGACCAAAGTTCATCAGCGGTTACTACCGTGGGCCGGAGGGAGGGGAAGAGGGGAAGATTGTGTAAGGGATCCTGAGTTTCTACTAAGGGTGATGGAAAAATGTGGCCATGGGTAGTGGTGACAGTTGTACAACATAATGAATGTAATTGATGTCATTAAATTGTACACATAAAAATGTTGAAATGGCAAATGTTTTGTTACATATATTTTTACCACAACAATGCAAACAAAAAATTACTATTTTCCACTCTTTGCAGACCCAGAAGGGTTAAATAACTTGCCAAGATCACACAGTGTCTAAGGCCCCTCTGCCCAAGTTTTTACTTCCCCCATTTTGTCTGCCTGTGCATTTTTATCCGTGCTCCTCCAGAGCTCTCTTACCGGGACGAAGAGGCTCCAGTCTTGCACAGCATGTAGACTAAGAGGGCAGTAATACTCAAGAGCAGTTTCCCCACCCTGAGCCTGAATGTTTCCGTATGCCACCACTTATACTGTGCCTTATAGTTTTGAATGAATGACTATCTCATCTGCTTTCACCAAATCCCAAGTTCCTGCTTATGTAGATGTCATGACAACCCCCAACCGAAAAACCTACTTGAGTCTTGAATGTCTCCTCGATATCAGCACTCAGTGTGCTCCACTTGTCTGCTTCTTGAAGAGATTCTGCAGCAAGCTGCATTCGAGACTTCACCTGGTCGATTTCTACCAACACCTCAAAGAGAAATGAGGAGTGAAACAGTAAAAAAAAAGGACGTGACAATTCCCTTTGCTCTACCGTCCACCCGTGGCTCAAACATCTCAGCATGCTCCTGTCTTCAGAGAGCCTCTGTGTCCCTTACAACACAGATCACATGGGTAAACGTGTCCCCCAAAAACCCAAACCCACTGCCATTAAGCAGATTCCAACTCACAGCAACTCCACAGGACAAAGTAGACCTGCCCCATAGGATTTGCAAGGCTGTATATCTTTATGGGAGCAGACTGCCACATTTTTATCCCGCAGAGCCGCTGGTGATTTCAAACCGCTGGCTTCTCAGTTAGCAGCTGAGCACTTTCAGTACTGTGCCACCAGGGCACCAAATAAATATTGAAATTGAATATCCTGGAAGAACTGATCAGTAACCCTTTCTTTCCTACAATAAAACTTGTATTTTTTAAAAAGTTGCGGCTTTTAGGAATCTCTACATGTCCATTTTTCTATCCCTACTCTCACAGGTCAAAAACGTTGTCTGAAATACCGGGCATTCAGCACTTCTTTATTACGGATTCCTCATCACATTTCCGAGAACCATCGATTCCTTGATCAAGAGTCATATCTAACAATAAAAATTATTAAAAAAAAAAAAAAAGAGTCATATCTAAGACCAGCACTTTTCATAGCTGTTCAGAGAGTATAAGATCTCAATGCAAAGAAAATTACACAACAAAAGCTGAGAATGCTTTTCATTTCAAACGCATTACATACCCTCAAAATAGACCTCTTTTCCCTTTTCTTGTCTGGTGTCAGATGCTCAATTTGGCCAAACCCTAGAGGTGGTTTGGGTCAGCTGACCAGAGACTTCACAGAAGAGATCATCAAATCACAGAATAATATAAAGCAGAATAAACAAGAATGCAAAAATAAAATAATTCAGGAAAGGCTGAAGGCTAAGAACGGAGATACAATTAAGAAATTAAAAATGGGACAAAACTGAAATACTCAGGCTGCTTAAAAGAAATGAAATGAGCTATAAAAATTTTTAAAAGCCAAAAAGATTTTTAAAGAGAAAACAAGATAAAAAAATAAGAATTATAAGACACTCTCAATTTTTTTTTTTTTTTGACCAAACAAAGAAAAGTTAAAGTAAGTTCAGGAAAAAAAAAAAATTAAGATTTAAGATAATTCCACACGAACAAACAAAATGAATAAAAGGTTAAGATTAACAAAGAAAAGGATAAAACCCATGAACTATGAAATTAGTGAACATATACCAAAAAGCTAAAGATATAAAAAACAGTAAGCTTTAATCAAGAAAATTGAAGGCTTTCCTTTTTAAAGGAAAAATTTCCTTTTTAAGGAAAATAAAATAAAAAAAGTTTAAGATTAAAAATATAATTTAAACCTCATAAATCAAGCAATCTAATGTATTGAAATAATACAAAAAAATATAAAAAATCAAGCACAGAGTTGTTGGGGGAGAGATGAATAAGCTGAAAGAACCAAGCAAGAGTAGTTTGAGAGCTTGTAGAAGCTTGAGTTAGGGTTGGCATCCCACAGGTTGTACTCTTCTAAACCAAAGCTTCCAAAACCAAAAACCAATATTCAGGACAGGAGTCAACATACCTGCATCGATTGAGCTGTGTCCTGTTCAAATTTTTTAATGTCCTCCTTGACGAGAATCATTTGTTCTTTCAGAAAAGACGCTTCTTGTTTAAGGGCTTCGACATCACGGAGAACTTTGGGCAAGTTCTGAAGGGCCTGGTGACTTGTTTCTGCAGCAAGAACCCAAGAACAGCAGTATGCACAAAAGGTGAATATCAGACCCATCACTAGTGAATAACAGGAAGGAAATGAGACCACAAAAAGGAAATCTTCCCAAAGCATTACCAACCACACAGTTTTCAGGGCGCAGGGAAGGAGAGTTGGGGGAGACGGCTGTGAGGTGGTCTTCACCAGGACCATGTCCTCCCCAGACTGATGGGTGAGGGTTGGGGATATGCCAGGGAATGAACCATCAACTTGCCCCAGCATGAACTGTTTCCCACCACTGTGTTAAATCTTAATCATCCCACTGGAAGGAAGGAGAATGAAGGAATCGGGCACTTGTTGAAAGCCTGCTTCCTGCCAGGTGCTTTACATACATCCCACCCCTTAGCATCCGTGGCAATCCTAGGAGGTATTGGCAGCCACCTCTTACAGATAAGAACACTGAGGCTCAGAGAGGTTAAGACTTGCCTGAGATTTCACAGAGCTGAAGCCCCAAAGCTTGCTGTGCAAAATGTATTCCACCGAGCGAGCACCAGCATCGGCTAAAGTTCCGTTACAGCGCAGGTACCCAGCGAGGCCACCTGCCAGAGATTGTAATGGCGCAGTGGAAAGCACTCAGCGGCTAATTGAAAGGTCCGTGGTCAAACCTACCAGCTGCTCCACAGGAGAAAGACAGGGCAAACTGCTTCCATAAAGATTACAGCCTTAGCAACCCTATGGTGCAGTTCTACTGTCCTATAGGGTCGCTGTGAGTCAGAATCGACTCAGCAGCAGCGGGTTTAGGTTTGGTATGAAATCAAGGAATCTGCATTTTGTTAAGAGACATCCCAAGTGTAGACTAAAGTTTGAAAATCTTTGCAGACCATGATGTTTTCTCTGGAATTGGGAGGGTAACATCATCACCCTTTAACCCTTCAAAGAGTAAGCAGGTCTGTATGTAGCCAACCAAAGAAGACCAGTCTTCTGTTCTACAAGTGCAATGAATGCAACCCTAACATCCTGAAGACGTACTTCAGGAACTTGTTCATCTAACTCTGCCATAAAACAACAACCTGTTTCCAGCCCTGACGCCAGGTAAGGTTCCAGGACGGGTCTGAGAAGCAAAGACAGAACACAGAGATGCCTTCAGTGCGCAGGACTTCACTGACTTTTAACAGAGCTGTTATGATCCCAGCTAGGTCTCCCACCTGCTAAAGCTCCGAGTCACTCTTCAGGCCCTGGTTGGTGCCCTTGGGTACCTTTTTCCCTCTCTGCAGTCCACTCCTGATTCCACTGGTTGCCTCTTTCTTTCACTGGACAGAAGCTCCAGGGCGCTTTCCAGGATGGGAATATGTTTTTGCCAAATATAAGGATTCATTGAGTATTATCTAAAGTTCTTAAAATTCACTCTTTTAACTTAAGTTTTGAAAGGACTTTTTATAGCACCGCTGGAGGATCCAAATTCAGCATGTGTTAAAGACAGCCCAAGTCCAAGCTGAGACTTTTCTCCTTGCTGTAATCAGAAGGACCGAAAGTGGATCGGACCAGGGCTTGCTTTCCCATAAAATGAACTCCTGATATTTACTGCCCAGTACGTGTACCACCTGGGTACCCCATGCCAGTTTGGGGAACTCTGCCCACCGGGAGCAGGGGAGGGCACCGCGGCTTGGGGGACCCCGGCAAGGCCCCGCGGCTCACCCTCCACGGCGTGGTTCACCTCTTGGATAAACAGCTGCAGCTTCATCACCAAGGTGGCCGCGTGGCCGTCCGCCTTCCCGGCCGCCGCCTCCTTGGGGCCAGCCCTGAAGGCCGCGTTGATCCACTCCTTCACGTCGAAGTCGTCAGCCAGGAATTTGGAGAAGTCCATGGCGACCAGCCTCAGCCCTGGCGTCCAGGCCGTATTAAGGGTTGGCTCGGGGTTGTTTTATGGCTCGGGTGTTGGCGCAGGCGACTCAGCGAGGACACTGGGGCTGGCCTCCAGGTGAGACAGGCCGGGATGAACACCACCGCCGCCTTGTCCCTCTGCTGCCCCTTCCTAAACGCGCTCGGGGAGACGGCTGGAAATGATCCTCGCCGCGCACTGTACTTCTTCCGGAAGTGGGTGGCCGTTACCATGGTGACCGCCAGAGCTCCGAGCTCTGCGATCTGCTCTGTAGGAGAAAAGCTCGGGACTGAGTACCGGGTTCTGAGAATCGATCCTTGTCTCCATCCAGCTTCTTTAGAAATTCTTCTACAAACATTAGTTAAGCACTTAGTACGTGCTTGCTATAAAGCCTTTATATATATTAGCGCGCTTAATTCTCACAGTTCTCCCCAACATAAAGATGAAGACCTGAGGTGGAGAGAAGTTAACCAACTGGCTCCAAGTCTCATAGCTAGAAAGTAGCACCGTCGGGATTTGAACTGAGACCTGCCACTGGGGCCTGCACGCTTTATGGTATTTTACTTCCCCCCTAAACGGAGCAGGTGAAGCAGGCCTCAGTGATCTGCTTACGCTGCACACCACTTTTCCCTCTTGTCTCTTCCCTCCAGCCACATTGACCTCCTATACTTTTCGGAAACACAAACACACCGTGCTGGAACCCACCAGAGTCTTTGCACACGCTGTTTCTGTGCGTCTGAAACTAACAATGTGACGCCTCAGAAAAGAAAGACTACCTGGGAAGGGTTCCTTTGTCATGTGCCGTTCATACATACTCATTGCCATCGAGTCGATTCTGACTCATAGTGACTCTATGAGACACAGTACAACTGCCCCGTAGGGTTTCCAAGGTGGCCTGGAACTGCCGACCTTTTGGTTAGCAGCTCAACGCTTAACCACTGCACCACCAGGGCTCCTCCTTTATCATGGGAACCCCCTCCCCCCCCCAAAAAAATCCTTTGTGTACAGTTATGTAATGTGCTTCTCCTTAAAGTGGGATAGTTTTGTCACTTAGGTCTCATCCTAAACATACTCTGACTCTAAGTAAATACGGTAATTCTTGAAGACTGTACTTCCAAGAACCTAGATCCACAAACTAGGAGGCTAGTACACCAGCCTTGGTGGGAGTAAAGTGAGCAAGTCCCATGGCATGCTGGGAAGACATAGGTCCCTTCACAGTATGCAGTCCCCCATCCTATCCCCAGGAGCTGACACTTTTTAAAACAGCTTTATTGATGCATAATTTACATGACATAAAATTCAGCCTCTGTAAGTAGACAATTCAGTGATTTGTAGCAAAGGTATAGATGTGCTGTCTCCACAATCAAGGAGCCCTGGTGGTGCAGTGGTTAAAGCGCTTGTCTGCTAATCAAAAGGTCAATGGTTGGAAGATACCAGCTGCTCCCTGGGGCAAAGATGTGGCAGTCAGCTTCCGTAAAGTTTACAGCCTTGGAGACTCTATGGGGCACTTCTCTGTCCTATAGGGTCATTATGAGTCAAAATCGAGTGGATGACAATGGGATCTCAACGATCCCAATTCAGAATATTTCCATCAGCCAAAAGAGTTCCTTGTGCCTTTTTGCTGTTAATCCCTGCTTCCACCCCCAACCATGGGCACCCATTGATCTTCTGTCTGTATAAATTTGCCTTTTCTGGGCATTTCATATATATGGAATCATACAACTCATTTTCTTTTGCATCTGGCATCTTTCACTTAGCATAATGTTTTTGAGGTTTATTCCTCTTGTACCATGTATCAGTAGTTCCTCTATGTTGCTGAAAATAGTCCATTGTAGAGATATGACATATTTTGTCTATCCACTCATCAGTTGATGGACGTTAGTATTGTTTCTAGTTTGGGGCTATTATGAATAAATAATGCTGCTATAAACATTCATACAGGTCTTTGTGTGGACATGTTTTCATTTATCTTGAATAGATTGCTAGGAGTGGAATTGATGGGTTGTAAGGTAAATTTTAAAGAAACAAAAACCAATATGCAACATCATGATAAACAGAAAAGATTGAAGTTGTCATGGATTTCATTTTACTTGGATACACAATCAACATCCATGGAAGCAGCAGTCGAGAAATCAAACGATGTATTGCATTGGGCAAATCTGCAGCAAAAGACCTCTTTTCAAGTGTTAAAAAGCAAAGATGTCACCTTGAGAACTAAGGTGCCCCTGACGCAAGCTGTGGTATTTTCAGTCGTCTCATATGCATGCAAAAGCTGGACAATAAATAAGGAAGACCGAAGAATTTATGCATTTGAAGTATGGTGTTGTCAAAGAATACTGAATATACCATGGACTGCCAGAAGAACAAACATGTGCCTTGGAAGAAGAACAGCTAGAATGCTCCTTAGAAGTAAGGATGGTGAGACTTCGTCTCACATACTTTGGACATGTTATCAGGAGGGACCAGTCCCTGGAAAAGAGGGTCAGGGAGAGAAGGACCCTTTAAGAGATGGATTGACACAGTGGCTCAACAATGGGCTCAAACATAGCAACAATTTTGAGGATGGCATGGGACCAGGCAGTGTTTCATTCTGTTGTACACAGGGACGCTATGATTCAGAACCAACTCGATGGTACCTTAACTACAACAACAAGATAAATTTATGTTTGACTTCCTGGGAAACTCCCAAACTTTTCCAGAATGGCTGTACCACTTTACATTCCCATCAACAACGTATGAGGGTTCCAGTTTCTCTATATCCTCACATACTTGGGATGTAGTGGTAACGTATCGTCTTAATTTGCGTTTCCCTAATACCCAGTGACGAACATCTTTCTATGTGCTTGTTAGCCATTCCTGTATCTTCTTCAGTGTCATGTCTATTCAAATCTTTCACTTATTTTCAAATTGAGTTGTCTTCTTATTATTGAGTTGCCAGAGTTCTTTACATATTCTAGACCTAAGTCCCTTATCAGAGATAAGGTTTACAAATAATTTTCTCCCTGTCTATAGCTTGTCTTTTCATTTTCTTAATGGTGTCTTTTGAAGTGCAAAAGTTTTAAATTTTTATAAAGTCCACTATCAGTTTTTCTCTTATGGATCATGCTTTTGGTGTTGTCTCTAAGAAATCTTTGCCTCATCCCAAATCATGAAGAGTTTAAGTTTTCCTCTAGAAGTTTTAAAGTTTTTCATTTAGGTCTGTGATCCATTTTGAGTTCATTTTTTGTGTATAATGTGAGATTAAGGTCTAAATTCATTTTTTTGCATGCAAATATTCAATTGTCACAGGCACTTTTGTTGAAAAGACTATCCATTCTCTATTGAATTCTCTTTACAACTTCCTAAAAAAATCAACTGACCCAAATGTAAGGCTTCCTGGACTCTTCAGTCTGTTCCATTATCTACCCTTGTGCCAATATCAAACTGTCTTGATTACTATAGTTTATAGTCGGTTTTGAAGTCAGGGATGCCAGAAACAAAGCAAGAGGAAGGGAGAGGATTGCTAGGAAAGACAGCATGCTTGGGCCCAGGGGAATGGAGCCAGTGGAAGGGAGAGGCTGGGAATACAAGGAAACTATCAGAAAACTGATGTGCCAAAATTTTAATATGGAGCAGTGTCAACATATAAATAATCTTTACTATATGACATCAAGAGAGAGGGCAACAGAGGCTATTCCTCTATCCCTTTTTATTAAGCAATTCCTACTGATAATGGCATTATCTCCAAACTATTTACACTCTTACTTGAAAAAAGCAAGGCACAGAACAGTATATTTGTTTGGACATGCCTAAAGTATCTTTGGAAAGACAGATAAGAAACTATTAACACTGTCTCCAAGGAGGGTAGTTGGGGTGGGTGGGAAGAATCTTCATCTTTTGTATTTTAATTTTGGACCATGTGAATGTCCTCTCTATTAAAAAAAAAAATTAACATTGAGCCTAAAAATAGTTAAATTTCAAGTTTAAAATTTTTTGAAAATTCAGATTTTGTATGTGTGTGTTTTGTTTTAAAAACTAGGGTCATACATATATAAAAGCATAACCCGCTTTTTACATTTAGCAATAGTTCAAGAGCAGTTTTTTTTCTCCAACAGATTACCATAGTTATCTCGTGGCAGACTGCTAAATTACTAGCATATCCAGTCTCCCTTTGTTCCTTAGTGACGAAGCCCATTTTATGTAGGTGGCAGAATGTGCAGACAAGGCTATATTCCTTAGCCTCTTTGCACCTAGGTGTGGCCATGTAACTAAATGGAGAGAGAGGAATAGCCTCTGTTGCCCTCTCTCTTGACCTCATATAGGATGCAAATATCATTTGAAACTTCCAAGAAACCTTAAAAGAACATTGGCATTTTTTCCTTTATTCTTTCCCCTCTTTCCTGTGGTTTAGAATACAGATGTGATGTCTGGAGCTAAAGCCATCATCTTTTAACAAGAGCTTGTGGAGCTTATCCCTGGGTGGTGACTAAAGGGCTGGTTGGAGCCTGGATCCCTAACGACTTTGTATGCTCATCCCAATTCTGGACTACCTACCTCTGATCTTCCATTACATAAGAAAATAAACCTTTGTGTTTGGCCCAAAGGGAAAAGTTTAGGTCTTTGAAAAGAGGGTAGGTGTTGAGAGGCAGCTGGTTTTCTACAATATAAATCCTATACATTTCTTAAGTTTATTCGTAAGAATTTTATCCCCACGCAACATACCAAAATCCAAACCCGTTGCCATCAAGTAGATTCGGACTCATCAAAAAACCCAAACCTGTTGCCACTGAGTCAATTCCGACTCACAGCAGCCCTAGCGGACAGAGCAAAACTGCCCCATAGTTTCCAGGGAGCACCTTTTGGTTTTTACCTTTCGGTTAGGAGACGTAGCTCTTAACCACTAAAACCACCAGGGTTTCTAACTCATAGTGACCCTATATAGCTGGATAAAATTGGTATACAGAGAACTAGCATATTTATTTTGTAATATTAGTTCTAATATTTACTTGATTTTGTCTACAAATATTTTGTCTTCTTTCCAAAGGGTTTTAATCCTTTTTTTTTTTTTTTCCATTTGAGAGCGCCTTCACCACCACATTAAATATTCCTAAATTGGCTTGTTTCTAATTTGAATAGGATTCCTCAGCATTTCCATATTAATCATGATGCTGGCTGTTTTATTAGAAATAAATGAGATAAAATGTCTTTTCTACGTCTATTGAAATGATCATTACTTCTGAGCTATTAATATGGTTAACTGTATTTTCAGAAAATGCTTTGTACAGTGTATTCTTTTAATATACTGCTCGCTTTAAAGTCCCTAATATTGTAGGTAAAATATGTGCACATGTATGAAAACAAGAATAGACTTTGTGCTATCTGCTTCAGATTCGGGTGTCAAAGTTACTTACTTTAGCCTGAGTATGCCCTTGTTCACAAAACTCTTAACTGAACAAATGTTTCTATAACAATGGGCTCATTCTTAGTTTCCATAGATTCTTTCATGGATTTCTGCTTCTTCTTGACTAAGTTTAGAAGTGTAGTTTCCAATTAACATAATTTTTTGTTATCCTTCCATATTTTTTTTAACCGTGGTAAGAATATATATAAAACATTTGCCAATCCAATTATTTCTACATGTACAATTCGGTGACATTGATTACGTTCATAATGTCGTACAACCATCACCACTACCTTTTCCAAATTATTCCACCACCATTAACAGAAACTCCTTGCTCCCTAAGCAATGACTCCCCCTTATCTCAGTATTAACTTGAACCTCACCAAAAGGTTGACTATTTGTTTTTTTTTTTATGAGGTTATTTTTAAATAATTAGGGGCAAGCCTGTTCACATTGTGGAAGCCAGATGGTCATGCCAGTAATAGCAATGACTAAGATTTATATGTCACTTACTGAGTGTCAGGCTGCGTTGTAAACACTTTAAGTGTTTTAACTCATTTAATTCTCAAAACAATCCTATGAAGTAGGTACTTTTATATCCATTTTACAGTGGAGGAATTTGATAAATGACTTCCCCTAGGTCACACAGTTAGAGCAGCATTGGAGGTAAAAAACAATTCCAATTAAGGGCTGACTTAATTATTTCAGACTGTTCCATCTTCAGTACACAATCTCTGAATTCAAAGGCCCGTGTATCTGGGGCCTGTATGATACGTTATTTCAACTTTTTTTTAGTATTGCTTTTAGAAGTAGGATGAAGTATGTACTCCTCTCAAGAATAAGTCAAAGGAGTAGAATATTTGCACTTTTTTAAATGGAAGCTTTCTCAGAATACATTTGCTATTTTTGGCAATGAATTAGCTAAGAGAATGAAAGGTCTGACACTTTCCATTCTAGCTGCGTGTGTGATGACAGCTCTGGACCTTCGGTACTCAACTACATAATGCAAGATTTGGTTCATCCTTTCTAAGGACACTTTCTGCTTTGTTCTACTTGACACCGCCTTTCTCCAGGTGAAAAACATCAGGTTCCACCTTTTTTCAAAAAATAAAACCTTGTCTAATATGGCATTCGAGGAACCTCACCTCTTTTCTAACAAAACAGCAGCTAATCGAAAGCATGTTATACTCTTGAGTTTTATGAACACTTTCTGTATTGGATAAACTTGAATTTAAGAGACTTGTAGTAATCAAGCACTATTTGTATTTTAGAACATTGCTTTCACTTTCTACCTTATTAGAGATCTCCACTTACACTATTTCATTTTTGATGGGTGTCGTGAATTGAATTGTGTCCCCCAAAAATATCTGTCAACTTGGCTAGGTTATAATTCTCAGTATTGTAATTATTGTCTACCATTTTGTCATCTGATGTGATTTTCCTATGTTGTAAATTCTATCACTATGATGTTAATGAGATGAATTAGCAGCAGTTATATTGATGAGATCTACAAGATTATTTGGACTTGTAGCCTACCAGACTGTGAAAGAATAAATTTTTGCTAAAGCCATCCACTTGTATTTCTGTCACAGCAGCACTAGATGACTAAGACAGAATTTGGCACCAGGAGTGGGGTGCTCCTCTAAGACATACCTAAAATGCAGAAGCAGTTTTGAAACTGTGAATGGATAGAGGACTGGCAGCAGCAGAGGACTGGCAGCAGCAGAACCAAGGGACTAGCACCTGACAGCGCCAGAGTCAACCCACAGAGAGGAGAGCTGAGTGTCTGTGCGCAGGAGGCTTCATGGTGGAGTGGGGTACTTCCAGGCACTTATTTGTGGAGCTAGGCTTGCCAACCCAGGGAGCGAGAGTGCCCAGTGCCTCCAAGCTAAAGTTTACTGGACAAATGGGGTGACTTCAGGCACTTATTGGTGGAGCTACAGAGCTTTGGAACACTTATCCCTGCAGAGCAGATGCAGGCATGAAGCCCAAGGAGCTAAGAGACCAAGAAACCAGGAAAACAGAAGCTGAAGAGACAAGAAACACAGGAAGCTGAGCTGCCTCAGTCTCAAAAGATATGGCCAGGACTTCTGGGGTTTCAAATCGTGGAGCCATGGCCTCTGGTGTTTCTAAGAAGGGGTCACCACTCAGGACTAGAATGGTGTGCCTAAAGCAGAGGGAGCAGTTACTGTCCCAGTGGGCCTGGAAGGCGGGAGCTGAAGCCTAGAGCTGAGGGGTCTCCACTCAGAATCCAGAGTGTGGCCAATACCTGAAGTCTGAGGGACAGGGCTATTGCGTAAACTGTCTCAGAGAACAGAGGATTATTTTCAAAGCCTTGAGGGCTAATGTAATGTGTTCTGCTAACTTGCTTGGTGCGTTATGCCTTCTCCAATTTCTCCTCTTTGTAATGGAAATGTCTAGCTTGTGCCCATTCTGCCATTACACTTTGGAAGCAGATAACTTGTATTCTAGATTTCACAATGAAGAGGAATTTTTGGATTTTGGACTTGGAGTTAAGACTTTTGCTATACAATGGGGTGAACATGTTTTACGTGTGGCAAGGACATGAATTTTGGGGAGCCAAACGGTGGTATGTCACGGTTTGAATTGTGTCCCCCAAAAGTATCTGTCCACTTAGCTGGGTCATAATTCCCAGTATTGTGATGACTGTCTACCATTTTGTCATCTGGTGTGATTTCCCTGTTTCTATCACTATGATGTTAATGAGATGAATTAGGAGCAGGTATATTGACAAGGAAACCCTGGTGGCGTAGTGGTTAAGTGCTACCTTTACTAACCAAAGGGTCAGCAGTTCAAATCTGCCAGGTGCTCCTTGGAAACTCTATGGGGCAGTTCTCTTCTGTCCTATAGGGTCACTATGCGTCAGAATCGACTTCACAGCACTGGATTTGGTTTTGGTTTTTTGTTGTATTGATGACATCTACTAGGTAGTGTCTTAAGCCGATCTCTTTTGAGATGTGAGAAGCCAGCAGAGACACGGGGACCTCATATCACCAAGGAAGCAGTGCCAGGAGCAGAGCGTGTCATTTGGACCCAAGGTTCCTCTGCAGAGAAGCTCCTAGTCCAGGGGAAGATTGATGACAAGGACCTTCCTCCAGAGTCGACAGAAAAAGCCTTCTCCTGGAGCTGACACCCTGAATTTGGACTTGTAGCCTACTAGACTGTGAGAGAATAAATTTGTTAGTCATCCACTTGTGACATTTTTGTTACAGCAGCACTAGATGACTAATAGGTAATACTTTCTTTTGGTCATAAACTATGTATTGTTTCCAACATTTCCTATCTCCAATGCCTATCCATGCCAGAGAGAATGGCTCACCAATGAGGCTGCATGCGAACCCAGTCTTAAAGTCAGTGGGGAAATGAAAGGAGAAGGATTAACTGCATGTATAAACCAAAACCAAACCTGTTGCCGTCAAGTTGATTCTGACTCGTGGCAACCCTACAAGACAGAGCAGAACTGCCCCATGGTTCCCAAGGAGCACCTGGTGGACTCCAGCTGCCGAGCTTTTGGTTAGCAGCCATATCACTTAACCACTGAGCCACCAGTGTTTCCACTGCATGTGTAGTCCCAAAGAAATGAAAAAGCAAGAAGGGGCTGTGGGAAAGGATGCTGTTATGGTGACCAATGTTTGGGGCGGATGTGGAGACTGATGACGCCACACACACACACAAGGAGGGTTTCAAAAGTTTTATTACCTACATAATGAGGTCTCTGAGGAGAGCAGGGCAGGGCTCTCAAACAGATGTGAAATGGCTTCAAAGAGACTGCCCTGAGTTTTTATTGTAGTTAGGAGGTGGAGCTAACATTTCAGCATGCAGGCAGGGGCTGGAATCTTCCTCCAGAATGAAAAGAGGGCACAGCCAGGCTTATCAACTTGTCCAGATGTGGGGCACAAGGGAGAGAGAGAGAGGGGTGAGGCTTATTAGCTATCAGCAAACATTAACGATGGAATCAGGCTCACTTCAGGTGCTCTAGTCTTGGCAGGGGATCCTGCGGGCACAGTGGTTAAGATCTCAGCTGCTAACCAAAAAAGTCGGCAGTCTAAATCCCCAAGACACTCCTTGGAAACCCTATGGAGCAGTTCTTCTGTCCTATAAGGTCGCTATGAGTTGGAATCAACTCAATGGCAACTTTTTTTTTTCTGTCTTGGCACATGACACCAGAAGGGCATGAATGCTGGCAATGTGAATTTGGCCCTGCAGGCATTAGGAAGCTATTCAGAACTTTTTAGCAGGGGTTCAAGTGCTCGTATTTATTAGGGAATCCTAATGGTGGCAAGTATAATGGCTTAGACAATTGGGTGGCAGTAGGCAACTGCACTATTTCTAAAAAGATGAGGCCCAAACCAGGACAGTGGCAATGTGAATGCAGGGAAGGGCAAAATGTGGTCATATTTAGAAAAGACTAGATGAGACAAAACTACTGGGTGGATGTACATGGTACAGGAATCAAGGATCCACAAGGTCTCTAGGAAGATGCTTTAAAGTAAAAGAACGTAGGGGTAAAAATGGAGAAAGATTCTAATCACAGAGTGGAAGCTCCAGATGGAGATATCCAATGACAGTCTGAAATACAGATTTCAAGTCAGCAAGGAGGTGGAAGCCTGAGATAGATCCAAAACCACCAGCTCATCTTAGGTGACTGCGAAAACCACAGATGTGCTTGACTGCCCAAGACTAAACCCTGGGGGGGTCACTACATTTAAGGGACTGAGAGAGGAACAGGAACAGTCACAGAGGTAGGTGAATTTTTTTTTTTTTTAATCAAGAAATAAAGGTGAAATGGAACAACTTGAAGGGAAATAATGAGCTGACATGCTGACACAACGTGAAGAATGTAACCAACGTCACTGAAGATTATGTATAGAAACTGTTGAATAGGAACCTGTTCTACTGGTGGTATACTTTCACCAAAAACACAGCATTTTAAAGAAAAGAAAGAAGGGTGAACAGAACCCTGGAAGGACTTCCAGATGGGGAAAACAGATCATCAGGGCCACATCTCCACCAGATCTATTGTGAATTCGTCTCTCTCCACTAGAAGATTCATGAGGGCGGGACTTGTCATTGCTACTCAGTGTCTACCACAGTGCCTGACTCATGGTAGGTGGTAAATAAGGACTTGCTGACTGAATGGAAGAATGAGGACTGGGCCCTAAGTGGCCAACAATCATGGCAATTAGAAGGCATCAATAATATTAATAAGGGCCATTTTCAGGACACGTACCCCATCACCACCACATCCTACCCAACTACTCCTAACCAGAACACCTCTGGGAATCTGCCTCCCAGCAGAGAGAAAAATGTCCAGACACACAAACCCAACTTCACCTCTCGACTATGGGATAAAAGTCTGTCTTTTCAAAGTAAGTCTCAGTTACCCATTTTGATGTAAGTTCTTCATGGGCACACATTGTCATTATGGAGGGTACTTCTCAGACTTTATGTAATAGCTATAGAGCCTAGGAAAGCTACACAGAATGCTTAAATAAAAGAGTAATTTTAGGTTAAAATTAATCCTATGTGAATTTCACCAAATGAAGAAAGCACCCCTTCATTTATCTGCTTTATGAGTTTTCCATTTGCTTAAAAAATAGCTCACCCTGATGATCTTTTGCAGCTCCCATTCCCACCAGTTAGTACGGGCTGATTTACTACTATATAGAGAGAAGCTGAAAGCTCAGCTTAGAAAGCTCCAGACTTTGTGGTGAACTGATCCAGAGAGAGCTTTATAGTCCTTGAGGTAGAATCGAGCCCAGTCAGGTCTGCTGCTCAGGCTTCAAAGCCCTTTATCAGGGCATCTCAGCCTTGCTCAGGCTCCTTCTCCCACTAGCAGGCCAAGCAGGACTTGGTCAATGTGCAGATCAAAATGCCTGGCACACAGTAGGTGCTCACTAAATATGAGCTGACTGTAAATGTGAATTTTTCCTTCAGACCATAAATGTAACAAATATCCGCCTCTCCTCTCCAGCTTTCTTCGGATCATCAGGGCTTCTTTGTCACTGAAGCAGTTATTGGGGTTTCAGATCCTTCAGAAAGTCTTCCCCACTTCTCCAACAGATGACAGTTCCTTTTAGGCCGATCATCTCTAAATGCAACTGGCTGGGCACCTCCCAACACTCCACAAAGTATATTTGCTACATGGTATTTATTCAGTGACGTTCTATATTTAGTTACCACTTAAATCATGGCTAAGCTCTTCTATCTATTTGCATTACAGTTCTCTATCTTGGATTGCGAAGTCAGCAACAGCTAAGGGCTGGCCTGTTTAGTGATAATTTACAATGAATCACACCCTGTCAGTCAAAGAGCTCAGTAAATGCTTGAGGAGGAGAAGGATGGAGATGAGGGTCCCAAGTAAGGGGTCAGACTGCCCAAGCCACCGAACCTGAGGCCTGGGGTCTGCTTTCCCCTCTGCCCCAGTGGGGTCCACCTAAGGGCAGGTCTAAGGCACAGTGGTGAAGGACCACCAAGTGTGGTCCTCTGGTCTGGAGGCAGCCCCTCACCTGGAAACAGTCCAACAAGCATCCTATGCAGACAGTCCTCCTGAACACATGTACACAGCAGCATTCTCTAATGGAAATGGAGACAAGGTCTTTCTTGGAAGAGAGTGCCTCAGAAGATACTCTCTGCCCCAAGACCAACCAGGTCCCTTTTAAGGTCCCTGAGAACAGCAGCCTGGGAACGACCAAGACTTTCAAAGGCTGACAAGGCACAGAGTGAATGAATGAAAAGATAACGATATGTGAAAAAAACCTTTGGCTTATAAAACCACCATATGTGAAGCAGGAACAGTGTCCATCGACATGCAGAACAGATACGGTTGTATCGGGTGATTATCAGCAGTGGTTCTGCATTTCACAGGCTGCCCACATTCCAAGCCCCTCTCTACCCACCCCCAGCCCCCACAACACACACAAACAGTATCAGCAAAGTAAGTCTGAGGGCAGCATCCAGAGCCTGATGACAGGAGAGGACTCTTGGCACTCTGTGTGAAAATCAGTCCTGTCTAGACCATGAGAGGAACACTGGCCTAAGCTTGGATGGCAGGGTCCACCTCGTGAAAAGTTAGGCTGCACTCAAGACAGCCAGGTCTGGAAAATCCTTCACTTCTCCTACTTCACTGAAAGGCTGCCCGCCCTGGTTGAACGTCAGCTTATACCGCAACCGGATGGGCTCCTGGGTAAAGACATAAGATGTTAAATTAGTAAGGGTAACACAGCAACAGCCCAGAGAAAAAGACTTCACCCACCCAGCAGCCACCAGGAACAGAATGTATGTTAACTCCCACCCAAGTGAGGGCTTCACACCACTGCCTGACATGAACGCTGTTTGGGATACAAACACAAGGGGAGCCCTCCCACACATCCGCAGTCCTGAGGTGGGCCACAATTCAGAGACACCAGCTCAGGAAGACAGAAAAGACTCACCCCTCAGGACTCCCATGGCATCAGGGAAAGTTCATACGCCCCCCACCTTGCTTCCCAACTATGACAATCTATCACAGATCTTCTTTCATTAAGCCCCGAAGGAAGAGGCTCTAGCAAGAAATATTCCACCACCACCCTCAACTGGAGACTTTACAGCCAGGCCTCAGCATGCCTCTCTCCACCTTCAAATTTACCTCCCTAGACTTCAGGGCCCCCAGTTTCCTGCTACCAAAGGTAAGATCCAGAACATACTTTGTGTGGATTTTCAAGCAGCAGCACCTGAGAGATCATGGCTGGAGGCGTCAAAGGACTGAAGGCAGGAAGCTTGGAGCTGGACGCCGGCTGCAACTTCACTCTCATTGACTATGGGGGGAAAACCAAGACGTAACTCATTCCTAACAGGCTAAAGCTTCACTGAGCTTCACTGGGTGGACAGCAGCTGGGCTTCCACATGAGTTCCCGAAGAGAAAATGTGCTTCTCGGTCCCTCAAGAGACACAGTACCCCAAGGCAGCTGTGGGAGCCCAAGGAGATGGCTCCTACTAATTCAGGTAAGGATCCACAGGATTTTCCTGCCCCACACAGAATGTATCTGAAGTTGTGTGGTCAATGGCTGGCATCTGAGAGGCAGCATAAACAGTGAGGGTGCATGCTGGTTTGAGTTTATCTAATTCTGCCTCTTACTAATCCTGTGTGACCTTGGGCAAAATATTTACCCTCTCTGAGCCTGGGACTCATAATTTATAAAACAGAGGTAATAATAGGACATGCCTCACAAGATTACTGTTAAGATTAGAGAATACATATTTTTGTCTTGAATCTTTTCCTTTCAGGATGCGCCCCTTTTCCCATTTCTTGTGATTCTGGTATGGTCATTAATCAGGGGGGCCCTACTTTCCTTGAAAAAGGGTGAGGATATTATCCAAATTGGCCAGAGTACCTCTTCTGTCTGTACACATATTATTGGCCCAAATACGCAAGAAACATCAGCAAGGCCAATCAGGGCCCTTTCTTAGGTAATCAACATGCATGCATCATTGCCAGCTGAGTTTCTTTCTGAGATGAAAAGTATCAAGGACAACGTAACCCTGGAGCTCCTGGTGGCTACCCGGATCCAGCCACACCTAAAGCCAGAAATCCAAATATCCCCAGCTAGGTGACCCAATAAAATTCCCACTTTATCTTAAATTAGATGGAGTGAAGATTCTCACCCTAACAACCAAGAGTCCTAACTAATAGAATGCCAGAGTCCCAGCAGAGTAGCTGGTGCTCAAAAATGATAGCCGTTACTGAAAAATTCAAAAGCCCTGGCCAGGAGATGACTCACTTTCGGCGCGGCTACTTGAAACATGATGTCCCACACGGGCTGGGTAGCAGTGCTCATCATGGTCAACAGCAACACCTGCACCTCTGGGTGGCCAGGGGCCCCAGTCTGGGAGAAGTGGAGCAGAATTCTGAATCCATTCCGGTCATACAGGACAATGGGAGGCAGGCTGCCTGGTAGAGAGGGACCCAACCAGGAGGGTTAGCACACTACAAACTCCCCTGGCAGCCAAGCTTGAAAGAGATGGCACAACATCACCAAGTCCTTTTGCCTCATGATTCAGAACACCACTTGGACTTAACCTTTCAGTACCGTCACTGTCACTGCCAGAATCCAAGTCCTCATCACTTCTAGTTGACTCCTATCACCCTCCAAATTGACACCTTCCTACCATCCAACCATCCTAAACACAGTCCCAGGTAGTTCTAGGACTATTCCCTTCTAGTCGGTTTTGTATGACTATGCACATATACAACTTACATTTAACAGAACCTTAAAGACAGCCAACTCTTCATATTAATAGATTTAATGAAATACCAATAAATATCTTAAAGGGATTGTTTTAATTTAGCTAAGATGTGATTCTAAAGTTAACTGGGAAGAAAAAAGTACATGAAGATAACCAAGAAATTTTTAAGAATAAAAAAAGAGGGGCAGGACTATGCTATTTGCATTAATAAATACTCAGATACCATATAAATTTATAATTCAAGCAATGTGGTATAAAATTGAGTATGTGACACACACAAATTTAACATAAGAACATGTATTTCAAAATCAAGGGCTGATTAAATAAATGGCACTCAGACAACTGGCTAAAAATCTGGAAAAAATTTGAATGAAGCTCTTTATCTCATGCCTGACATCATTTATAATCAAAATGCAAATTATAATGCCATAAATTTTCAACTATCAAACTGTCAAAGATTTAAAAGATTGAAAATACCCAATGCTAATGAGTAACTGGGGAAATGGTAACTTTTCTGGAAGGCAGCTTGGTAATATAGATCAAAACTTAAATGTCTACACCCTGCATTTCCACTTTTAAGAATAAAGCCTAAAAAAAGGTCAACAATTACTCTAAAGGAGAGATGAGAAGGTAAGGTGCAGGGAAACTAGAGTACTGAAAACAAAAAAACCAGAATGCAATTAAAGGGAATGTTGACACACTGTGAAAATTTTAACTAATGCCAACAATTTATGTAGAAATTGTCAAACGAGAACCGAATTTGCTGTTTAAACTTTCACCAAAAACACAATAAATTATTATTAAAAGAAAAAAAAAGGAATAAACCCTAAAGAAACATTTTAACAAAAAACAACTGTATACAAACTATTCCTCTGAAAAGGACTGAACAAATGAATTATGACACATTTTTTTTTAATGGTATAATACATAGATCCATTAAAAATCAAGTTTTTGAACAGTTAAAGAGCACAAAAAAGTGCTTATGAGCTTATGATTTAATAGAAAATAAAAAAGATATAAAGCAGTCCACATATGCTATGGTGCCAATTTTATTAAAAACCATACACACATACATATGTATGTATATGGCTAAGACAAGAAAATACATTAAGACATTAAGAGAATTTCCATCTCTAGGTGGTGATGGCATAGTTGCTTAAATTTTCTGCATTATTTTCTAAAACCTCTACACTGGAACATATTCTTTTTTAAACAAAAAATTAACATTAGAAGAAAAAACTCATTGCCATCAGGTGGATTTCAGCTCACGGTGACCCCACGTGCTTCAGAGAACTGTCTCCACAGGATTTTCTTGGTTGTGGCCTTACAGAAAGGAGCACTGGTACACAGTGCTTAAAGTGCTCGGCTGCAAACCAGAAGGTTGGCAGTTTTTGAACCTACCAGCTGCCCCACAGGAGAAAGATGTGACAACCTGCTTCCGTAAACATGGCTTTGGAAAAAACCACGTGGGGCGGCTCTACTCCGTCCTGTAGGGCTGTTATCAGCCAGAATCAACTCGACAGCGGTAAGTTCGGTTTACTCTTAGAGAGCACATCACCAGGCCTTTCCTCCATGGCACCACCAGGTGGATTTGAACCATCAGCCTTTTGGTCAGTACCCAAGAGCAAACTGTTTGCACCACCTGCTTAAATTCCTCCGCCTGACCTCAGGGCCCCCTGCAATCTGCCCTCACCACCGAGCCACAGGAGGGTTCTGTGCTCTAGAAAAAAGAGCCCGGGCCCTGGAGTCCAAGGCCCTAGGTGTTTCCCGCCCTACCACTTACTACAGTGCACTGACCTACCCAGCTGGGCCTTCACCTTCCTTTCCTCTAGAACAGTGGTAATACCCACTTTCCTGCTTTAATGAGGATCCCTGAAGACAAAGGATGACTAGCCAACGACTCCCCCGCTTCCTTCCTAAGTTCCTCTTCTTCCCAGTCACTTCAGGCCACACTGAACATTCCCGTCTCTGAATTGCAAATGAATTAACACCATGGCCCTAAGTACACTCAAGTCCCCTCATTAAATTAAATCTGAAATCATTAAATCTTGCCTGCCAATATTCTTCAAAATGCCAAGTCTAACTTTAAGACAAATAGTAGCTAAATTATAAAAGAAAAATATTAGCTAAGAGACCTTGCACCCATCTCTTCCTCTCTGACACTGGTTCCAACACAACACTCCAACACTCATCTTCCCAAGTCTAAGGACCACATCTACCAATCTTTAGTGGATAAAGCTAGACAGTTAACAGAAAGGGGGGGAAAAGGGGAAACTGTACTTACTGGGCTTAACAGATTCCAAAGGGACAAATACTTGAGCCAGAGGTGTATTCTGGGAAGATGGCGTAGAAGCTAAGGAGCTAGCCTCCCAGGACCAGCCTGGAGAGGACTTAGTGCCTGGTGGTACTTCCTTGGGGATACTCTTCTGGGGAACATAATTTCTGCAAAGATATTAAAAAATATATATATTAGTAAAAATTCTGGACAATTTCAGGAATTTGTGATTAGGTGTTCTGAATAACAAGGGAAAAATATATATATATACACACACACACACATTATGTATGTATACAGAAGTATGACTTTAAGCAACTAACCTAACCTCTCTACGTCTCTGTCTCCTCATCTACAAAATGGGGTAACAGAAGTATCCACCTCACAGGGTTATTACAAGAATTAAATGATTGGAAAGCATTTATCTGAGCGTCTACATGTAATAAGGACCCAGTAAACCAGAGCTATTATTACTAAAGAAACCCTGGTGGCATAGTACTTAAGAGCTGCGGCTGCTAACCAAAGGGCTGACAGTTCGAATCCACCAGGTGCTCCCTGGAAGCCCAATAGACCAGTTCTGCTCTGTCCATGGGGTCGCTATGAATTGGAATCGGCTTGACGGCAATGGGTTTGGCTTTGGTTTTCGGTTTTATTATTACTAAGGTTATTAATGCTGTAGTTGTCAGGCAGTCTCGTGTGTGATGTAAGGTCACACTAGAGTGACGCAAGCTATGTAGATGACACACAAATTGATACACGGGCCACTTCATATTTCTTTGTGATTTTGTTCATTTGGAAACTGAATCATTTTTGAAAAGCTGAAGTCCAAAAAGGAGGAAAAAAACCCACCCGAATTAGAATGATTACTGGCCCCTGGTCCAGTGGTTAAAGGAGTAAAACCAAAAGAAAACACCCTCTGGGTACAAACAGGAATGATCTCCCAGCACAACTCCATTTCCATCACAGCCCTGGGGTCTCCATCAGGGACAGGGCAGTCGCAGGCCATTCAGGGAGAGGCAAACTGCTACAACTTTTCCAAAGGTGAAGGGATGGGATCTATGAAAATGATTTCATGGTCATACCTCGGAGCACCTCCACTTCCCATACAATGAATTATTATGGAGGTATTAAAAACAATGAGATAAATTTATATAAACTGGTATGGAAATGGGATATCAAAGATGCAATATAAAAAAAAATGTCACACTGCAATACAGTTTGTGTAAAAATAAGCCACAGTCATTTATTACTACCTGTAAAGGAAGAAAGGAAAGAGCGAACAGTCACCATTGTTTTTAGGGAGAAGTATTTTGGTCTTCTATAACACTCTAATGATCAAATCTTGCATTACTTATTACATTTGTAAGGAGCCTTGATGGCACAGTGGTTAAGCACTTAGCTGCTAACCAAAAGGTTGGCAGTTTGAATCTACCAGCTGCTCCACGGGAGAAAGATGTGGCAGTCTGCTTCTGCAAAGATTACAGCCTTGGAAACACTATGGGGCAGTTCTACTCTGCCCTACAGTCGCTATGAGTCAGAATAGACTTGCCAGTAATCAGTTATTATATTTGTAACCAGGAAAAAGAAGATCAACAGACACCAAAAACAGCAATCACCTATGACTACTCCTTCTCCTCCTAAAATAAGCCCCTTTCAGAGGTTCTGGAAAGCGTGTATTCTCATATGACTTGGGATGGGGCATTAAAGGAGAAAGGTGGAAGAGGCATACTGAACTTCCAATGGGAAGGAAAAAGTCTCTCCAGCGTGAGAGGTCTCTGGCTGTCTTGGAGGGTCAGGCCCTTCTGCCTGGCCCTTGTGCAATGAGACGGAGCTACACACAGCAGCCAGACTACACCCCTTGTCCAGAAGACTCACTGAGGGCCCGAAGAGGGCTGTGGTGACAGGAGATCCAGCAAGTTCCTTTCTGCAGAAGGACTCTGGACACCACCACCTGGCAGTGTGCTGGAGGTGGGATTCCTCCTTTCCTTACAGCAATTCTGACGGGCAACCTGTCAAACCAGGAATGACTAAAATAAGGCCAGGGCATGAATGACCATCAGCCGCGGTAACCCCGGTGTAACTCTCCTGACCCCACCAAAGCTGCCGCAGCCCAGGACCTACTACACTTCCTAAGGCAGGAGGAGAAAGAAAAATCCTACCTTGACCTCAAGAAATCAAACCACGTTTTGCATTGGGCAAATCGGTGGCAAAAGACCCCTTTAAGGTATTAAAAAGCAAAGATGTCATTTTGAGGACTAAGGTGTGCCTGACCCAAGCCATGGTATTCTCAATTGCCTCATATGCATGCGAAAGCTGGACAATGAATAAAGAAGACTGAAGAAGAATTGATACCTTTGAATTATGTGTTGAAGACTATTGAATATACCATGGACTGGCAGAAGAATGAACAAATCTTGTCTTGAAAGAAATACAGCCAGAATTGCTCATTAGAAGCAAGAACAGCAAGACTTTGGCTCACGTACTTTGTACATTTTATCAGGAGGGACCAGTTCCTGGAGAAGTACATCATACTTGGTAAATTAGAGGGTCAACAAAGAGAGGAAGACCCTAAATGAGATGGACTGACACAGTGGCTGCCAACGAGGGGCTCAAACATAACAATGACTGTGAGGATGGCATAGGACCAGGCAGTGTTTCATTCTGTTGTACAAAGGGTCGCTGCTGTAAGTCGGAACCGACTCCATGGCACCTAACAACAACAACCCTGCCCTCCCTGGCCCCTAGGAAGAGCTTCCTTACCTTGTCTGTAACAGGGGCATCACTGATCCCTGTAAGAAATGAGCAGAGTGAGGTACACAGCGGTAACCCACTAAGTGATATAAGCTAAAGATCAATACCGTGGCTCAGCCCTTCTCAAACATTTACAACGCTAAAGCCTAGACGAATAAAGTGACTTACTCAAGGTCATTCAATGTATCCGTGGCAAAACTGAGACTGCGGTACCAAGGGGACCTTTCTGAACTGCCCAGTATACCCGATTCCCTCAGAAGCAGGTATATCCTTTCTAAAGGGAACTAGCTCACTCTCTCCCCCTACTCAGGACCTTCTGTGCCTGCTGCTGCTAAACAACCCACTCACCTAAGGCTGCCAGGTCCTGATGAAGTAAAGATGGCGCCAGAGTCTCAGTCTGCCCGGATCCGCTGTCACCCTCCAAATCAATCAGGGAGCAGTTCTTCACGCAGCCTGTTGGATTCTGAATGACTAGAAAACAGATAAGGTGAGGAAAATAGGTCAGTCAGATATGAGAACAGAGTCTCCACTTAAGAACCTTCCACCTCAGCAGTGCATCTTTACGCATGGCCTGTGTTGTCATCTGGACTATCAAGTCGTCAAGAGGACTGTGTTCCAACCTCGGTGGTGATCAGAAGGCTACAGTCCCACCCAAGAGATAAGAGTCCTCCTCCAAAGGGCCCAGGAAACCTAGACAGGAGAAGGCCTGGCTTTCTTCACCAGCTCAGGGGCCTTGGGAGGTTTCTGGCCACAGCTGATCACCTCAAGTGCTCAGTAAAATGCAGATACTCAGGCCCATCCCCAAGAGGTCTTGATTCAGTAGATCCAAGCACCAGGGACCTAAGGCTTGGTGTTTTAACAAATGCTCCAGGTGGTTCTGATGCAACTAGCCTGGCACTAGGAACCACTAAAGAAGACCATTTCTTTGGTCTCCAGCTCCCATAAGAAAGTGCTCATGAGGTGAATCCAAGCCCAGGCACAATATAGCCTTCTGCCTCTGTCCATAGCCAAAGCTGGTATCCAGTTTGGTGACAGTGCACAATGGCACCCGTGGCACAAGCTTGCTACTTCAAACCCATTTTCACAAGAAGGAGAAAAGCTGGTAAGCTCTGTCACTTCTATGCCGTAACCCAAAATATTCTCAGGATACATTTCTTTTCCAGGATTTACAGGCTGCCCCAAGGCAGACGGCAGGAAAAGGCTTCGTCCACATACCTCTGGAGACAGGTATGTCTCCCACCGGGCTGGTCACTGTATTCCCAAAGGTGACACGGCCCTCCATCACCTGTTTGTACAGGAGAACTCCCTGGGTGAGGAGGTCATTTGCCTGGAGAATCTCCGCTGAAGAGTGAGAGAAATCAGAAACCTCAGATTTAGTACACTAACAGTCTCCGTCCACCCTTTTAAGCCATTCCACGCAACAGTCTTCCCGGGGCTCTACTGGGTTCAGTCTATCACACCTCCTGTCCCCAGAACATGTAATCAGACCCCTGTCAGAACTACGCGCTCCAACTCCTGAGCCCTAGCACTGTGGTGCAAACTGTTAATGCACACGCCTGGCTGCTAATGCAAAGGTTGGAGGTTCGAGTCCATCCAGGGACACCTCAGAAGAAAGGCCTAGCAATCTACATCTGAAAAATCAGCCACTGAAAACCTTATGGATCTCATGGGATAACTCAGTTAACTGGCATATTATAGTTCACAAAGTTCATGTTCTGCATCCTAGCAAGGTGAGTAGTATGTGGGCTCTTAAAAGCTTTCAAGCAGCCCTCTAACATACAACTACTGGTCTCTACTCATCAGGAACAAAAAGTAGGAAGAAAATCAAAGTTGCAGAGAAGAAACTAGTCTACAGGGTTGATGGCCTACACAACCCACAGCCTCATCTACCCTGAGACCAGATGAACTAGATGGTGCCCAGTTACCACCACTGACCGTTCTGATCAGGGCCAGAATAGATGGACCCTGATAGAATGGGAGAAAAGCGTGGACAGAACTTAAAATCTAAAGAAGTCCAGGCTTGCTGGAGCAGTTGAGGCTAGAGAACTCCCCGAGACCATCGACCTGAGATGCTCTTTAAACCTTGAACCAAAACTATCCCGAGGTTGCCTTTTAGCGACATAACAGGCTGGCACACAAAATAATGGATATTACCTGTGAATACAGTGCTCCATTAAAAAAACCACCCATATGAGATCAAAAGGTCAACAATTACTCTAACGCAAAAATGAGAAGATAAAAGGGGAGCGAAACTAGAGCAGTGGAAACAGAACAACCAGAACGCAATTAAAGAGAATGCTGACACATTGTGAAAAATGTAACTAATGTCACTGAACAACCTGTATAGGAATTATTAAATGGAAACCTAACTTACTGTGTAAACATTTGCCGAAAACACAGTAAAACATTATTAAACAAAAACAAAACCCCATGGAGCACAGTTCTACTCATGGAGTCACCACGAGTTGAATTAGCTCAACAGCAACCTGTTTTGCGTCCACAGCGTTCAACAGGAAGGCCAACAGCCACGTGTAGCCAGTAAGCACTTGAAATGAGGCTCCTTCAACTGAAGAAATAAGTTTTTAACTTTATTTAATCTAAATTAATTTAAATTTGAAACCTGAAATTTTGTCAATGTGAATGCGAATATTAAAACTATTTTTATGGTACTTGACTCAGTTATTGGATAGTTTTTAAGTATGTATGGAGAAATGTGGTACGTAAACCTACTTTTTCAGCTGTAAATTTTATGAAATCTAAATACGGGTGAAGTGTCTGCCACGAAAATTTGGCATCCAAATTGAAGTGTGGTGTAACTATAAAACACACACTGAATTTCCAAAACTTCATATACAAAAAAGAATGTAAATCTTATTAATGATTGAAAATACAGACTACGTGATTATTAAACTAATGTCACTTGTTTTACTTTTTTTAGTGTAGCTAGTGGGGAATTCAAAATTATATACATGGTTTACATTCTATTGCTATTAGACAGGGAGAGTGCTGTTCTAAATTCTAGTTTGGTCTCACAGCCAGACCAGTGTCTCCAACATCTCAAGGGCACCTGTGGGTTATGACCAGCCCTATCAACATAGACCAATCATATTCAGAAAGGGCACCAGGGACCAAATGCGAAGCAGCCCTAAGGAAGCAGGGGAAGCAACTCTGGCTGTGGGCAGAGCATCCCATGGCATGCTTTACCTGCAAACCAATCTCTCCTGAGAGACATGAGAATAGCAACAAGGCCAATGGCTATTTAAATGAAGACAGGCCAAGTATGGGAAAATTACTTCTCTGTGGGGTAGAGACTGCAAACTGACAACTAGGGGCTAAATTCAGCCAATGACTATTACTTGGCATGTGCAAGTTGTTTAAAAACTTAAATTTGAACACCTCTGGACATCATCACAACCAGTGCAAAAATAACGGGTTTAGGCAGTAATTGTATCACAAAAGGGACATCAAGTTCCATGTGTTTCTCGAACACCACCTATTAAGTATTCTTGCCACCCCTACCAAATCAAGCCTGAATCTGATCAAGCCTCCTGATCTAGTTAGCAATTTATAAGAATTATCAAGACAGAAAAATGACATGTTAAATATCATGGGGAAGCAATCGGCAGAACTGAGACCAAGAGAAAGTCCACAGGGCAAAAGACCTGTTATTCATTCAAGGAAAAAAAAAAAAAAAAGAGAGAGATGGGGCAGGGTAAACCTATGAATTAAAATATACTTAAGAAATATCAATCAATTACAAAGTATGTCTCTTCTTTCGTTTGACTAGAACTGTAACCAAAAAAAAAAAAAAAGTGAGAGAGGAAGAAATGAGCAGCAATATCTGAACACTGACAGAATATTTGATTATTTTGAAATGAAGGAATTTGCTTGAAAATAGCCCAAAGTCGAGATGGGTATGGAGTCCCTGGGTGGTACAAATTGTTACTGAGCTCAGCTGCTAACTGAAAGGTGGGAGGTTCGAATCCACCCAGAGGAACCTCAAAAGAAATATCTGGCAATCTACTTCTGAAAAATCAGCAACTGATCTCATAAAACAAAGCGAGACTAAAGGGGCACACCAGCTGAGGGCCAAGGACTAGAAGGCAGGAGGGAACAGGAAAACTGGTAACAGGAAACCCAAGGTTGACAAGGGAGGGTGTTGACATGTCGTGGGGTTGTTAACCAATGTCATAAAACAGTATGTGTACTAACTGTTTAATGAGAAACTAGTTTGCTCTGTAAACCCTCACCTAAAGTACAATAAAAAAAAATCAGCCACTGAAAATCCTATGAAGCACAGTTCTACTCTGACACACGCAGAGTCATCATGAGCTGGAATTGATGGCAACTGGGTTGGCTTTTTGGTTTGGGGCTGGGTGGGAAGAAGAGAAGAGTATGCATGAAAGAAAGTCAGAAGATTAGCTGTGAGTTGGTAATTGTTAAAAACACGTGAAGGGTACATAGGATTTATTCTCTCACTGTTGATGTGTTTTCAGATTGTCCATAATAAAAGTTGTAATACCTGTGGACAACGGACCCTACTATGCCCCATCAGCCTGCCTCATTTTGGTTAGCTGACCCCCAAAGGCGCTTAAGTTGATGAACTCTTCTAGATGCAGCACCACAGCTGGCTTAGGCCTCCGCTGGCCCCTCTATCCTTCCGTTCAGCGTGCTCTTCTCACACCCCATTTGCTCGGTAAGTTGCCACCCGTTCCTCTGCTTTCAGACCTGCTGCTGATTTCCTGCTCAAGCCTTGGTTTCCCGGAAATCACTTCTAAGTCAATTCAGGCCGTGCCCTTCCCTGGCCCAATCACCATCAAACGTGAAGGTCATTTTTCTTGCTCCTGGCGCCACAGCTGCACAACAGGAGCAACCATGTCTGCTGGAGGGTAGCTAACACTCTAGGCTGACATCCAGACAAAGGAACTTTTAAGAAGTATTACCGAGCGCGTTGTCATCATCTGTGGTGTCACTCGCTAGCCGGAACAGGGTGGGCCGCAGCTTTTCACATCTTTCATACACGACCTGGGAAAACAGCCAGGTTTCACAACACACACTTGGGACCCACAGCAAGGCCTCTGGGGCTTCGAATCTGCATGCAGCAGCCTCTAGCATCCTCTTTAGTCCATTGCAAATTCATAAGTCAGGTTTAAAGTATGCCCCAGTTAAATATGTGCAATTTACAGTTTGTCTGCTATACCAACATAAAGCTTTAAGGATTACCTGCAGGGCCTCCTGGTCTGGTGGGGCCTGCCCCGGCCTACGGTACATGCTCAGCATTTCCTGCAGCACCTTCACATGGCTGCGGACTTCCTCCACCGCGCTGACTCTCTTGGACACCTTCTCTGACTTCTGTTGCTCCTTTAAAGAGAAAGAAGAGGATGGAAGTGAGGGAGACGGGACAGGGCATACCCCTGGGCAGCAGAGAGCTGAGGGAAGTCATGAGAACACTGAGTGAGCAGGAATGTTCACTCAGTGGATGAAGAAAACAGTCAAAGCCTGGAATTCTGGGGGCGACAATATAGTCTGGGCACCTGGTGGACTGCTCCTTTCTACTACCAGCCTCAATTCTTCTGGAAAATAAAGATTCCTGAACCTGGACTCCTGTCCACCCAGTACCTATCACTAGGACAGAAGCTGACGTCTATAAAATGCTTTGAATCCCATGAACAAAGTACTGCATTAGGATTTCTGCTTGAGCCACCATCTTGCTACCTTTTGGGGACCCCACAGTTGTTCCCCAGTTCTGGGCCAAGAAGCCATCCATTCTCCCAGCCACTATTCATCCACACCCTCAAGCACATACATACTGTCCTTCAAAAACCGAACCTGGTGCCGCTGAGTCAATTCCAACTCACAGTGGCCCTATAGGACAGAGTAGAACTGCCCCATTGGGTTTCCAAGGAGTGGCTGGTAGACTGCAACTGCTGACTTTTTTGGTTAGCAGCTGAGCTCTTAACCACTGCACCAGCAGGGCTCCACTGTCCTTCAGCCCCTGTCAAATGCTGCCTCCATGGAACCAGTTAGAAAGTGCCTACCTCCTTGACCAGATCCTTGATCAGCCGGTTCGCAGCCTGAAGATCCTCAGGGTGGCTACTCTTCAAAAGCCTTGTCAGAAGCTGAAAAGAGTGAACAAGCGCTGTATTCCCTCTGTGTCAAATGGCAGAGTGGTAACGACGGCAACAGAATTCATACTAATAACAGCTCACACATTTTATATGCACCTTAGCAAATCCTCACTATGACGTTATGATATAGGTATTATGAATATCCCCACAGACCAGTGGTTTTCAACAGGGAGTGTGTGTGTGTGGAGGGGGAAGGACTAGGGACATTTGGCGATGTCTGGAGACATTTTTGGTTGACACACTGAGAGGGAGGGTGTGCTACAGGCATCTAATGTGCAGAGGCCAGGGATGCAGTAAACATCCTACAGTGCACAGAACAGCCCTCTATAACAGAGAATTTTCCAGCCCTAATTTTGTCCATCAGTTTATTTCCAATGCCTAGCAGAATATCTGGCACATAGGAGCCACTTGATCTTTGTTGAATACATGGCCAGAGAGACAGAGAAACTGGCAATAAAGATAGGGAAACTGAGTTCCAGAGAGTATACCTAAGTTGCTCAAGGTGATACAGGACTGCTTCTCAAAAGTCAATGCCCCTCCCTAGGCCCCCCACTCACTGCAACTGTAAAATAACAAGTAGGAAAAGAACCAGAAAGGCAGCTCAGGATCTAGAGTAAAGCTGCTTGTTCTGCCCACAGTGACTTCATGGACACTGAGCACCTAGATCCAAGGGAAGAGTACCCAGGAGGGTGCACCTGGAAGGCAGAGCACACCGGACAGAAACACACACGTGGCATGGAACCTGCCTGGTCCTACACTTCCCAGACCTTGTGACCGACCAAGAATACCAATGGACAAAAGCACTGCCATCAGTAGTGCCAAAGAGCCATTTCCCTGTACAGAAGCACTACCAATATCTCTGGGTCTTGGCCCATGTGTTGACTACCTTCCTTTTCCCTTCCCTCTCCTCAATGATGTCTTAGAAGTAGTAATTCCAGGAGGCAGAAGTGAAAGGAAAATGGGTGCGGTCAAGCTTACTGGCATTAGAAAAGATCTGAGCAAATATACAACCAATTCTCTCCTCATTACCAATCCTCACCTCAATGCCACATATACACTGGATATGGCTGATCATCCCACATTTCCCACACTCCCCTTGAATTATCCTTTTTCCTTCCCTTCCCCCAGGAACACCTGTACAGATAAGGAAGGAGGTTAATACAAAGAACACAGTATTTGGCCCATCCAGGCCTTATTTTACCTCACTACCCAGAACCTGCTCCGCAGAGGAGAACTCACTAATCCACCTTTCCACACTCTCCCACACTCTAGTGCTGGGATCAGAGGACCTTCCACGGGACATTTCAAGTAGAGTCTCTAAGAAAAGGTCTTATCAGACTCCAGATCAGCCACCAAGGTCAGAGAAGAGTTCCTTACCTTTGACTTTTCTTCATCAGCATCAAAGATGGAACTCTTGGGCCAGGGAGATGGTGGGGGTATGATTTTGTCCACTGGTAGTTTAGGGTCTTGCTTTATGATTCCTAAAACATGCAATTCATAAAGTTAAGACAGTGATATGGGTACCCATCGACTTCAGAAACTCCTGCTTCCCGATATCCCGTAAGGAAAACATTGTCAACAATCTTAATACTCAGGGTCATGGTATAATCAAGGCTCTGCATAATCTCTCAAGAGAAGCCAGGAACCAGCACAAAGTCAGAGACATCACAGCCTTCAGGGGCACCTTTGGCTGAAGAACAAGACAACAACTATGGCCAAGTAAGCAAGAGAAGAACCAGACCCCAGGAATAGCAGTCTGTGGGCCTTATGCTAGAAAAACACTGACCATTTTATGGAGATGCATATCTTCCCACAGCTCAGGAAGATACTGTGGGATCCCTGATGAAACTCCTAAAAATGTTAAGTGAGTGTACTTGACAGATTCCTTCTTCTAAAGAATCCAAGATAAAGAGGAATGAAGACTCCCAACTTCTGCCTTGGACACAGGAAGGTGGGAACAACATCATTCCACCTTGATAACAACAGAAAAACCACTAGACAACCTGCAAATTCACAACTTCCCTTGAATCCATAATAGAGCTGAGATGCAGGGCAACCAATTAACCTAAAATCTAAGGAAGGACAGCGGTCCAAGGAGAAATGGGAGGCAACACCAGGAAGAGTAATTCAGCAAAAGTTTTTAAAAATTCCTTCCAGGCTAGTGTGCTAGCAAGAGGACACAGAGCTTTTAGGGGTCGAACAACAAAACGGGAACAGCCTCATCTCTGCATGCCTCACCACGGGCTCACAAAAGGAATGGGAAGGGCCTACAGCCCCACCTAAATCCTCTCCTCTATCACCCTACAGAACAAAAGCTTTACGCTGCCGCGGGGACAACAAACGCTGTAGCCCTTGGAACACTGGTGAAAACTCACTACAGCTGGGGAACGAAAATCAGGGGGGAAAAAATACCTTCTACCCCTGGGGGAGCAGCAGAAATGTGCCCTGGGTCCCAACCCTCAGTTGGGTCACCAAGTAGGCCCTACCCCCAAGACTCACGGACATGGGGCCTGCCTAAGGCTTAGGCTTCATCTGAACAGAAAACAAGCCCCCGCTACCAGGCTAACAAATGCTGAGTAACAGCCGTCTACTGCTGGGAGAGAGAGGCAAGAGCATGTTCTCTGTGTTCTCTGAGGTACAGAGCAAAGGGAGGCCCTAAAGCTCAGGGTGGAGCAGATATTGAGAAAAATGCTCTGGCAAATCAGCCCCCACCCTAAGCACAAGGTAACACCAGAGAGTGTTACTGTGGTGGTTTGCGTGTTGCTATGATGCTGGAAGCTATGGCACTGGTATTTCCAGTACCACCAGGGTCACTCACGGTGGACAGGTTCACCAGAGCTTTCAGACTAAGAAAGCCCTGGTGATCTATTTCCGAAAATTAGCCAATAAAAACCTTATGGATCACCACAGAATACCGTCTGATATAAAGCTGGAAGATGAGGCCCCCAGGCTTGAAGGCACTACACAACAGCCACAACAATGGACTCAAACATATGAAGGATCTTAAGAATGGTGCAGCACCAAGCAATATTTTGTTCTGTTATACTTAAAAGTCACCACGAATCGGAGCCAACACCATGGCAACTAACAACACACTGAGAGTAACTATAGCAACGCCAAATCTTAAACCGAGCTCAAACTTCTGACTAAACTGACTCAACCTCTCAAACTCACGGCCTACCAGAAGTAAAGTTATGCCCATTTTCAAGCATAAAAATTATTTACCTCAGTCCCCACTGTCCTACCAAGATGCCCAACTCTCAACAAAAAATTACAAGGCATATAAAAAAGAAACAACATACTGTCAAAAGGGAATGCAAAGAGAAGCCAGACCTTGTTTCTTCAGCATCTGATAAGCATCTCGGATCTTGATGTCTTCTGGGAACCAGACTGTCCAACTAAAGAGTATTTCAATGACTCTTCCTTTAACTTTTTCTGTGGTCCAGGACCCTAAGTACTGAAAGGAAAAAGGAAAGAGAATTATAGAGCTGAAAGAAATTTAGTGGACAATCTAGCAAGCACTTTCACTGAAGAAATGGCTGCTGAGGCCCAGAAGTGAGCTGCCCATAGCTGGTTAAGAGCGAGACACAACCTAAGACAGAGGGCTGAGGCACAGCCCAGCCCCAAAGCTCCTTCTAGGTTTCAAGGAGTCAATCTCCAAAACTGCTAAAATTAAACGCCCATCATATAGGAGCCTAGATCTGCACCTTGTCTATATCACTGAGGACATCCATATTTTGAGAAGGGAAAGTAAGTGCTCAACCAATGTTTGTTACCCTAGAACAGTGGGGAACATTGTTAAGACAGTGCTGGGAAGGAAAAGGCAGAGAATGAGGCAAGAAGTGATATGGAAAGTAAAGTTACACCAACTCTCTCTTGCTATCTCAACCAGGAAAGCTGTGCCTCCAAGATAGACTTCCTCCAGACCATCCATTCACAAGGGAGAATTTGAAAATGCTAGCAATAAAAGGGCAGCTGATAAGGATGACCATCATCCTAGACCTTGAAGGAGAAAGCTTCAGACCTCTCACAAGCCTGAGACAAGCTGGCAGGTTCTGTCCCTGCACAGTCCTGCTCTGGCCTGAGAAGGGTGACAGGAGTTTGAAGGTTACGGGCAGGTGGAGTACAGTGGGCAAGGCTGAGTCTGGGGGGTGGGGGGGTACTCACCTTTGGAGACAACACTTTGATCAGCTCATTCAGGAAGCGGAACTTGGCTACTTCGTTGTGGAACTTCTCTCCACAGTGGTTCATACAGGTCTCCAACACCTGCACAGAACACGGGACGCCATGAGAAAGGGGAAGCCAGTGGCACCAGGGCTTCCCTGGAATCTAATAAGCACTTGCTGGTGACTTTACTGGTACCATAGCTAATGCTTTACCAAGCCTATGATGACACTGGGGTTTTGGGAAAAGGGCAACATTTTTAGATTAAGAAAATATGCCACCTGTTGGATCTTGCTGTTTAACTGCCAGGTTTGTACCCCGGAAACATTTCTGTGAGGTCTGTGTGCCCTGAGGTAACCTCACCTTTTAGGGAAGTTCCTTTAGCAGGTGAAACTGGTCAGAGAATCACCTCTCCCCAGAGGCGGCTATCTGACATGTAGTGCCCAAGAACTGGTAAGTCAAAAGGGGCAACCTAGGGCTACATACATTTCCTTGGGTCCACATGGTTTTCAACATTTCAAAATAGTCATAAGCATATAAATATTCAGAGAATTCATATAAAAATGTGGATTTATGGTTTCTCTCGGAAAATGGAAAGTTCTATCAATACTGGGTCCGAACTCACGCCTGGCCAATAGCCAGATGGCCCTGTGCAGCAGCTGCACTCTTTAACTCAGCACATGCTCTCCAGTTCTGTGGGCTTTACCCAGCTGCTTCACTCATTTATGTTACCAGGCTGGTCCCTGTGAACACGTGGACTTGCCAGCCCTGGCCTAAGAAAAGAAAGAAAATAAAACCTTCCTTTCCTTCTCCCAAAACGGGTTCAGTGCTGCTCTCTAGAAACAGATCTAAGATGGGGCAATCTGAGCCCAGGACTCCCTACAGCCTGCTGTTCTCAGGGTCTGTGAATATGAACTTCCCAGATGCCCCGACACAGTCAAAAAGAGCCTGGAGCAAAGGCGAAGTCCCTCCCAGCAACCTCTTCAGCGTCAGGACAGGAAGGCTTAGGCTAAGGGGCAAGTTGCACTCACTGTTAAAGCATAAAGAGCTTCCTTCTCTTGTGGAGACTGGATCTTGTGGGCCAGCAGCCAGGGCGCATGTGTTGGGCTAAGGGAAAACAAAGAGACCTGGACTCTGAGAGGGGAGGACACACTAAGCGGTCACGCAGGGTATGCTCAGTAAAGTCACCTCTCTGCCAGGAGCTCGTGTCCCAGGGCAGAGGTGGAACGTGACTGGCAGGTAGCCCATGCAGGACGAGCCTCGGAGGGGGCCAACTCCACTCCCCCTTCTTTCACCCACAGCCCGAGGGTCCTCCTTCTGTCCAGGGCACATCATTCTCCCTCCAGCCAACCAAACCCTCAAACTCCAAGCTGGACAGTCAGCAGGCCCAGCCCCCATGTAACAGGTCCTGAACAACACAGACCCTGTCTGTCGTATCATAAATGCTCAGTAAACACTTCAGGAGAAACAGGGATCAAAGTTCTGGCTCATTTCAAAATAGCTGAATATTCAGCAACATATAGATTAAACATCTGGATGACTGACTTTATATTTCAGCTCCTAATCGGACACTTTGGAAACAGACAATTCAATAAAACCTTACCCTCTTCCTGGTTTTTGTTACCCAAGAAGATTATATTTAAATGACAGAGAATACAATTATCTCTTTCACGTAACCCAGCTGCATTTTGTCTGCAACATGCAGAGTTCTCCTGACCATTAGTGTTTAACAACACTACTTAAATGTTTTTTAATAATTGCCAGTTGCAAAGTGACTATTCCGTTTTTGTTTTTTAATACCAGGAATTTGCTATATGCAGAACAATGAAATAATGTTCTCAACAGATTGTGGGGAAAAAAACAAACAAGAAAGCAAGCCTAACTGTGTGAAATAGCCCTGAGAGAGCAAGGCAGGCACCTGCTAGTCAATCATGTGTGTGAAAGTCATCTTACCCGTTGGGATCAGTGTTCACCTGCTCGCAGAAATTCTGGAGAGCCGACCAATCCTGTTCCGACACGCTTGGGTCTGTAGCTTTATCTGTTAAGGAGAAAAATCAAAGAACCCACGATAAAAAGAAATATACAAAAAAGGTCTGCCTTGAATATTATGTTCTTTTAAGGAGTATCTAAATGGGATCAAATCGAGAACAGCAACTCGAAAGATTAGATAGTAACCTCAGGGGGCAGTGAGTTTATGTTAATGAGGGAGGAACAATCCAGAAAAGGAGGGTGAGAATGGTTGCACGATGAGAAGAATGTAATCAATGTTGCTGAATCATACATGTAGAAACTGTGGAACTGGTATGTTTAGCTGTGTGTATTCTCAACAACAAAATAAATTAGAAAAAAAAAAGAAAGAAACATACACCCCTCTAAAAGCCTGACCGCTGAGGGCTGTGACATCACATCCTTGGGGAATCAGGCCCAGTGGGCGGAGACCTGAAAGGGGCAGGGACCATGCCTGTGTTGTTCACCAGTCAAGCACACTGTCTGACAAGCGACATGCTCTCAATGAGTATTTGTTGACTGACTGAATCAACAAATTGATTAACAAACTATTGTCCTAGAAATGGCTCCACTTCCAGTGCAGGCTGGACCTGCGTGTGCCTCCTTTATGCCCCATTTCAGGACCCCCAATGTAATGTGGATTGACACAGGCCACCACCTGAGAGGCCACGTGGAGGTTGTCTTAGCTGTGTGACTAAGGACTATGACATATCATATGCTCTTGGGTAACTCTACCTGGCCAACCCATCAGCTCCAAAAAAGCAACTCCCCTAAACCTCAGCTCATTGAAGACCCTCTCTGACATCTTATATAAGAATCTCCCCCAGGTCAGCTGCTTGCCCAATTTGACAACAGGGATTTGAGACGTCTTCGCTCTTTGCTGCCTTACTCATCCCGAGGGAACCTAGGTCCAACTACACTAGGATCTCCCCCACTGACACATTCATATTTGGATGGAATCTGAAAACACTGAGTATCACAGGGCATCAGGGCACAACCAAGAGCAGAAGAGGACTGGAGTGAGGAGGATTGTCAGAAGGCATGAGGTGAGGCCATGCTCCACTGAGGGACCATGCCTGTGCTGTTCACTAGCCAAGCACAGTATCTGAACGTGGCATGCTCTCAATGAGTATTCGCTGAGTGAATGAGCAAATGGATTAACAAACTATTGTCCTGAAAATGGCTCCCCTTCCAGCACTCCCCATTCTTGCTGGAAGAAGAGGTTAGAGGTGTCTTCTCCAGTGCTAGGAGACGGTAGTGGCTTTCTTGTCTCCCACAGCTGCTGGCTAGAATCCCCGTCCAGCGTCCAGCAAGGAGGCCCACTCCAGGGCCAACATGCTCCACCTCCCTATCGAACCTGTCCACATTCTCTCACAAAGGAGTTGCCAACATGCTCTTTGTCCTGCCCTTTCATAAAATCTCCTAGGCCCCTCAACTGGTCAGCCTGTCCTGGCTCACCCAGCCTCTCAATGAAATATCTTGCCAGTGCTGACAAAAAAGCTCATTCTTAGGGTCCTATTTCTGATGTTATCACTCCTCTTGACTGAATGCCCACTCCTCTCCTCTCAAAATCCTTTCCATTCCTTTAAGGCCCATCAAATTTCCATCTTCTCCAGAAAATTTCCTCCCACTGCTCCAGTCTGACTAATCCTCCTCCGTTCTGATTACCTAAGACTCCACAGTCAATCTAGAGCTTAACTTCCTGACTGCAGCCACATTTATGTCATGCAGAAATCATGTGCCTCCCCAGCTCAGCTGTGAGGGTCCATTCCAAGACAATAACTCAACAAATGAGACTAAATCAATCCGATATCAAGCCCCACATACCCCTCACCATTCCCTGCCCTCAAAGCTCCTTCCCTATATTCTACCTCTCAAAATCTTAGCAGCCCTCAAGCCTCAATTCAAATGTGATCTCTTCATACAGACTTACTTGGTCTTTTATCTCCCAACCCCACAAAACAGAGCCATCTCTTTCAGAAGTTCCCTATTTCACCTGCAGCTCTTTTATAATTGGGATCTCTAACTCCACCCCTCATTAGTTACATGCCCTCAGGTTCTCTGACCCTGTTTCCTTAACTATAAAATAAGGACAACAGGACTCTCCTAATGGGACTGTTTTATGAGATTTAAACGAGACAGTGTGTAAAGTGCTCAGAATAGCAACACATAGCAAACAATAAAGGATAGCTAATTTTTTTTTTTTTTTTTTTAAGGCTACTGTTTACTACTTTAATACGTGGTCTCTGCCTTTTTTTTTTTTTTTTTAAGAATATTACACCTAAAGGGGAAACCCTAGTGGCATAGTAGTTAAGTGCTATGGTTGCTAACCAAAGGGTTGGCAGTTCAAATCCACCAGGCGCTCCGTGGAAACTCTGTCCTATAGGGTCGCTAAGAGTCGTAATCGACTCGACGACACTGGGTTTTGGTTTTTTATACCTAAAGGGACTAAAACTTTCAAATACCATATATTCCCTACAGTGCTTAGCCCATGCCTTACTCATAGGTACAAAGCAAATATTCACTAAATAAATTATTTCAAGCAATGATTCTCAGAGATTCTGATGAACAGGGTCTGAATCATCTAAGATAATTCTACCCTAAAACTGAAAATGCTTTAGTTGCAGTTCACTACAAGGTCAAGGTCGACACTCCAAAGGCATTATGACCTCAACATGTGACTGACTGGACCTAAAGGCAGAGAACAGCACTGAGGACCCAAGCTCACCACAGAGAATCCAGCCCTCTCCCGGCTCACCTGTCACAAAATGGAAAAGTCACAGTACAGACAGGCAACAGCTGTTTCAAAAGAAAAAACTAGAAAACCTCTAAGAGGTTAAATCATGTTCCAAACCCTTTACCCAAGTGTTACAGATTGACTTGTATCTCCTGATACCAGTGAACATGACCTTGTTTGGAAATAGGGCCTCTGAAGATGTTATCTGTCAACATGAGGCCCCACTCCAATCACAGTGGTATCCTTATAAAAAAAAAAGACAGAGACAAACAGAAAGTCACACCAGGTAACACCGCACCAGCAAGCCAAGGAACGCATGGAGCTACAGAAGCTAGGACAGTTACGGAACAGATTCTCCCTCAAAGGAACCACCATGGCCAACACCCTGATCTTAGACTCCCACCTTCCAGAGCTCTGAGACAATAAATTTCTGTTCCTTAAAGCCACCCATTTTATCCTGTTACAGCAGCCTTAGGAAACCAATACATAAGAAGATCTAGAAAATTTAAGTTTTTTTTTCATTTGTTCTATCTTGTATCATGAGGATGCATTCAAGGTTTATTACGGCCCAAAGATAAGATTAATATATCCACTCCTCACTCTCTGACATGGTTAGGGTCCAAAGACCAGGTTGTTATGCGAAAATTGGTGTTATGTGAAAATGGAGGAATTCTTCTTGTTTTCAGACCATCCATTTGTCTGATTTTTTTTATTTAGAAAATATGATCACAGAAATAAAAACAGCTAAGATTTACTGATGTGCTCATCACTGTGACAAGTCCAGATATGGATTACTCCTCTGCAGAGCAGGAGGCTTGGAGGAGACAAAGCTGGATTAAGCAGGATGTGTGGCTGAAGGGCCCACAGCTTAACCACTTCGCCTTCCTCCTGCACTCCATTTCCACCCCTGCAAGCCCTATGTTCATGATCCCAGTACTTCCAGTGAGGGGGCTGGGGGCCTGGCCATGCACCCGAACCCCCCAGGCAGAGGCTTTAGGCCCAGTTCGGCTCACTCTGGGATGTCATTAAACTCGCAATCAATCCTATCTTCCCAACTCCCTCTTGGATAACTCTCCTCCCTTCCCATCCCACAGCAACTCTGAGCTACAGGGCATCAGGACGCATAGGAGCTGGGGACCCAGACCAGATGCCCACTCTGGCTTAGGGCTGCCTGGGCATCTGCCTGGAGGCCACTGCCACAGAGGAGGCCATCCTGCTCTGCAGCTGGACATGGCGCCCCTGCTGGCAGGAGGGAGCACAGGGTGAGGGGCAGCACGGCCGAGCTTTCTACAGGCAACCTGGAGACCCTCCTAGAGGTAGGGGATGCTTCACGGCCACTGTTGTCATAAATGCTAAATGTCGGTTAATGAGATAGTCAACAACTGAGGAGTAGGTCAGGTAGCCACCAACTTATGACTGGGTTACGTTCTGATGACTGTTGTCAGTTCTGACATGTCGAATATCTCTTTTTTTTTAGTTTTCATGATTACTGCATTTTATTTATCAGTATCTTTATAAATCCGACCTTTGTTTTTGGGGGTTGGAAACATCACATATAAACTTAGACATGTTTTAACATTGTATGTAGTACCTATTACCAACGATAAGATATACCAAAATAAAACACAATGGTAAGTGCAGTTCGTCGTAACTTGAATGTGTCTTAAGTCGGGACTACCTGCACATAAACAGACTGCAATCCAGACCTCTCCAGAACTCCGAAAGAGGCATAAACGGGGGACTGGAAGGAGGACAGTACACAGCACCTAGGAGTAAGTCCAGACAGAAGACGGGGATTTATTGAGCACTTGACTTTAACTAAGCTACTGCCTCCCTGGCAGCACTATCAGAGCTAGAATCAAGTAATCAAGAGGAACAAAGTGCTACTTTTAATGGCACAAGGCTGGCAACAAGCTCAAATGTACACAAATAGGGAACTGGTTAAAAAAAAATTATACTACACCCAACAATAAGAACAAGGAAGCTATATATGCAGTAACTTGGAACAGTGATTCAAATATTCTGTTAAGTGGGGAAAAAGCTTTAACAGGATGCATAGAAGACTTCTGTTTGTATTTTTAAAGCATGTGCTTCTGGCAACAGCTTCCTGATGTTCCTTTGGGGGAATCCTCTCTCCTCAGTGCTAAAGGTCCCAAATTTGGTTGAGTCTGTTCCCTTCCCTCACCCTTTGGGTCTGGGAATGGATACCACGCCCACCCACAGGCCTGGCATTCTGCATATTTCACCCTCCTGGCTATCCCGATTTCAAGACAGATACAGGACCCAAACTGGACCAAGAGCCAGGAAAGCCATTACTCTTGCTGAAATTAATGGGAAAAAGAAATTATTTCTGCTGGCATTGCAGCAGGGAGCAGAGCAAAACAGTGACAGCTGAAGAGAAGAAATGAAGCTTGGTGATGCCATGGAGCTTCGGATTGAGCTAGCCTGGCCCTACCCTGGGCCTTACTTTCTCAAAAAGCAAATACAAGTTGGTTTTCTGTCACCTGCAACTAAAGGACTAACGATAATAACTAACTTATTGGGCACTTGGTCTGCACCAGGCACTACTCTAAGTGCTTTATGTGCATTAACTCCTGGGACCCCCACAACCACCCTAAGAGGGAGGTATTATTATCATTTCCATTTAAAAGACAGCTGCTTGCTTGCTGAGGGAAGTTCAGCCAGGAACCCGAGGTCAGACCTTCCTTAGCCCCCATCTAGATTTACTTCTCCATCTAACCTAGACACACAGTGAATCCCTTCACCTACACTCCTGTCCCAGCCACACCATCAGCCCTTCTACCCTCCACCCTTGTCCTTCTATATGGCACCTCCTCCACCCCCTATAACCTACCCCAGTAAATCTCATTTAAAATACAGTTCACTTTCTCTGCTGCTACTGGGGGGAGGAAGAGAAATCACACAACCAGGAGGACTGCCAACACACATTCCTGCTGTCCCATTAACAGTCCTTCTAATGCCTCATGATCTCAAGAGTGGGGAAGTGATTGTGCCCCTCCCCTTCCGGAGGACATTTGACAAGATCTGGACACATTTTTGGCTGTCATGACTGGGGAGAGGGGTGTGTTATTGGTATCTAGTGGGTAGAGGCCACTCGATTCTACAGGATGCTGCTAAACGTCCTATATGCACAGGACAGCCTTCCACAACTAAGAGTTATCGGGCTTGTCATGGATTGAACTGTGTCCCCCCAAAAATATGTGTCAACTTGGTTATGCCATGATTCCCAGTATTGTGTGGTTCTCCTCCATTTTGTCATTGTAATTTTATGTTGAGAGGATTAGGTGGGATTGTAACACCTCCCTGATCCAAGGTAAAGGGAGTTTCCCTGGGGTGTGGCTTGCACCACCTTTTATCTCTCAAGAGATAAAAGTAAAGGGAAGCAAGCAGAGAGTTGGGGATCTCATACCACCAAGAAAGCAGCACTGGGAGCAGAGCATGTCCTTTGGACCTGGGGTCCCTGTGCCCGAGAAGCTCCTTGACCAGGAGAAGACTGATGACAAGGAATCTTCCCCCAGAGCCGACAGAGAGAGAAAGCCTTCCCCTGGAGCAGACACCCTGAATTTGGACTTGTAACCTACTAGACTAAAAAAATACGAGAGAATAAATTTCTCAAAGCCATCCACTTGTATTTCTTGTTACAGCAGCACTAGATGACTAAGACAGGGCTCAACATGTCAATCGTGCTGAGGCTGAGAAACTTTGTTCTCAAAGTGTTCAGGTGGGCTCCCTTTTGCTTCTTACCAGCCATTCCCAATCTTCCCCATCTTCCTCAAACCCGTTACTCCACCTCCTACTCCACCTCCGCCTTAACACTCAGCAGGGAGCCTCCACAGAGACTACGTGGTGGTGCGGGGGCTGGGGTGGGGGGGACCGCTGACAAGCTTGCTTGTGCAATCATCTTTATCTCCTTCCCCTAACCCTCAGAAAACAAATGGTGCCCTTCCTCTTTGTGAGCCCCAGTCACCCCTTCCTGCTCCAGCTCTTTCCTCCTGCAGTACCTCTAAGTCCCCTTTCAGGTGTTGGCTGACTCTGTTACCTTCCCTCGCCCTTTGATCTGGGAATGGGTACCACACCCACCCATAGGCCTGGCATTCTGCATATTTCACCCTCCTGGCTATCCTGATTTCAAGACAGATACAGGACCCAAACTGGAACAAGAACCAGGAAAGCCATTACTCTTGCTGAAATTGGTGGGAAAAAGAAGTTATTTCTGCTGCCCTTAAGCAAAAAGACTCACAAACCCACTGTCTCCTTTTAAAATCTCCTTAACTCCCTGATTCCTTCTAGTTAACTCTCTCCTTCCATATTCAAGAACCATGAAAACAAAAGACAGAGGCCAGTGGCCACATCCTCCCAACAGATAAATTCTGTCTGGCCTGCACCAGCCAGATTTTATACTTCAGAGTACTTGCCAACTTTTGGAGCCCTGGTGGTGCAGTGGTAAAAAGCTCTGCTGCCAACCAAAAGGTTGGCAGTTTCAATCCACCAGCCACGTCCTTGGATACCTTACAGGGCAGTTCTACTCGGTCTTACAGGGTCATTATGAGTCAGACTGGGTTTCGGTTTTGGGTTTGGTTTTGTCAACTTTTAAAAATTCAGAAGATTTCACACAGAAATGCAGGTTTCCACCCCTCCCTGAAAAGCTGGAAGATCCAGCAACTTCAGGCCCCCATTATCCCCAAAAAGCTGAAGAACCCCTCTTTGGTCACAGCATGAACTCTCTGTGGAGGCAGACATAGTTCCAGGCACTCCCTCTTATCTCCTCCACCAGGGTCAGCTGCCAGTTGTTATCGTACCCAAGCCATTTACTCACTTTTTGTGCAATGCAATTCTAAACCTACAGTTCTCCATAACCTCTTAATTAAAAAAAAAAAAAAAACAGTTGCCGTGGACTCATAGCAACCCTATAGGACAGAGGAGAACTGCCCCACGGGGTTTTCAAGACTGTAAGTCTTTACGGAAGCAGACTGCCACATCTTTCTCCCGTGGCACAGCTGGGGTTCAAACCACCAACCTTTTGGTTAGTAGCCAAGTACTTTAACCACTGCACCACCAGGGCTCCTAGCTCCTAATTGTTGTTGTTCTTAGATGCTGTCAAGTCAGTTCCGACTCACAGACTCAGAGTGATCCTATATCAACTACCTTCCATTCCCACCACTAATTTAAAGATATCTCAATGATAACCTTTTAGTTGCCAAAGTCAAGACAACTTATCCTTCCTCACCCTACTCCACTTTCAGCAGCTAAACTACCAACCATACCCCTCCTTTGGTATCTGTGGCTCTCCCCTCTCCCAGCTCTCCTGCCTGTCTGCTCCACCCTCAGTCATCAGGCTGCTCGTAGGTCTGCCCCTTAAATACTTGGGTTCCCATGCTTCATCTCCAAATCCTTGCTTTTTTTTTTTTTTTAATATACATACCCTCTCTAGACAAGCACACTGCCAACGAGCTGCTGACTCCCAAACTCTGCCTTAAACTCTCACCCTCTCTGGAGCTAACCAACTGCCTAGAGAGCTTTTTTTAAAAAATATATATATATATATATTTTATTGTGTTTTTGGTGAAGGTTTACACAGCAGTTTAGCTTCCCTTTCAACAATTTCTATACAAGTTGTTCACTGACACTGGTTACATTCTTCACAATGCATGAACATTCTCGTTATTTCCATTCTGGTTGTTCTGTTTCCATTAATCTGGTTTCCCTGGCCCCTCACAGTCTCACCACTGTTTTAAAGTACTTGTTGACCGTTTGGTCTCATATAGGTAATTTTTTAAAGGAGCATAGTACTTCGGGTGATATTCATTAATTTTTGAGCCAATTTGTCATTTAGCTACAAGGTGACCTCAGGAGTTAGCTTAAGAGAGCATCTCTTTTTGACTGCACCGTAAGCACCTCAAACCCAACAACTCAACTACCTCTTCCTTCCTAAAGCAGCTCCTCCCCACAGGTGAGACATTCTAACCAACCAATTATCTGAGCCCAAAACCTAAGGTCCATCCTAGATTCTGATCTCTTGCCACCATTCCAATGCATCAAGGCTGCTGATTCTGCCTGATAATTTTTTATTGTACTTTAGATGAATGTTTATAGAGCAAACTACCTTCTCATTAAACAATATACATGTTGTTTTGTGACACTGGTTGCCAACCCCCCTATGATGTGTCCACATTCTCCCCTTGTCGACCTTGCTTTCCCCGTTACCAACTTTCCTGTCCCATCCTGGCTTCTCATCCTTGCCCCTGGGCTGGTATGTCTACTTAGTTTCATTTTGTTTTATGGGCCTGTCTAATCACTGGCTGAAAGTTGAACCTCAGGAGTGACTTCAGTACTGAACTAAAAAGGTGTCTGGGGGGGTCATACTCTTGGGGTTTCCAGTATTTGCCAGACTAATAAGTCTGGTTTTTTTTTTTTTTTTTTGGTGAGTTAGAATTTGGTTCTACATTTTTCTCCAGCCCTATCTAGGACCCTCTATTGTGATCCCTATGAGAGCAGTCAGTGGTGGTGGCCCTACACCAGCTAGCTGTGCTGGACTCAATCTGGTGGAGGCTGTGGTACTTGTGCCTCATTAGTTCTTTGGACTAATCTTTCCCTTGTGTCTTTGGTTTTCTTCATTTTCCCTTGCTCCAGATGGGATGAAACTAGTGGAACATCTTAAATCTAATAATTTCTGGTGGGCACTGCCTACTCTCCAATCCCACTGTTTCTGTCCTACTTCAGCCACTAAACACTGCCAAAATAGCTTTTTTCCTACACTCCCTGCCTGAAGTCTCACCCTGCCTAACCAATCCAGCTCCCACATGGGGGCTCCTGTGATGATGCTTCTAGCAGACACACCTGATTACAGGTTCTTCTGCAGAAAACTCCCCAACAGCCCACCATCACGGGATAAAACATAAACTGCTTTCTGTAGTATACAAGATCTTGGCAATCTTTCACAAATTAGTTGTGTAGCCTCATTTCCAGATTCTTTGCTCTTTAGACTTTGCATTCCAGCAACACTGACCTACTTGTTGCCACCAGAATGTTCTGCACTCTCTTGTCCCCCAGCTTTTGCAGTGTCCTCGGTCTGGAATGCTACTGTTTCCTTTCTCCACTCAAATGCTCCCTCTGCTGTGACAGCTCCCAGGTAAACAAACCAACTCCTACCACCACAAGTTTAATGGAACCAAACCCCCACCTTCTCATCAAACTATACGGTGTTTGTACCCACTAAAAAAAGTCTCTGACTGCTCTGACAGGGATCACAATAGAGGGTCCTGGACAGAGCTGGAGAAAAATGTAGAACAAAATTCTAACTCATACATAAAGACCAGACTTACTGGCCTGACAGAGACTGGAGAAACCCCGAGAGTATGGCACCTGAACATCCTTTTAGCTCAGTAATTAAGTCACTCCTGACGTTCACTCTTCAGCCAAAGACTAGCCAGGCCCATAAAACGAGACTAAAGGGGCACACAACAGCCCGGGCACAAGGACTAGACAGCAGGAGGGGAGAGGAAAGCTGGCATTAGGGAACCCAACATCAAGAAGGGAGAGTGTCAACATGTCGTGGGGTTGGCAACCAATGTCGTAAAACAATATGTGTACTGTTTAATGAAAAGCTAGTTTGTTCTGTAAACCTTCATCTACAGTTAAATAACAACCAAAAAAAAAAACGCCTTTGAGGACAAGGCCCTGTGTTACCCACCTCGGTATCTTGAGCACCTAGCACACCACTAACTAGTAATACGAAAACAACAACCCAGTGCCGATTCCGACTCAAAGCGACCCTACAAGTCAGAGTATGCAAGGGGTATATTCTTTATCCTCGCTGAACCTCAATTCCTTATCGGTAAAACCAGGACAGTAAAAGCCGTTATCCTGGGGACTGCCCGGAAGCTTACAGGAGACAACATACATAAGTCTGGCCATAATAAACATCTACAAAAGGTGTAAAGAAACTGTTTCGACGTTAGAGGCAGCTCCAAACCGACTGCAGGAGGCTGCGCGATCTTGCAAGAACTGAGTCTCCTTAAGTCTCTAAAGCGGGGATAATAATAGAAGCTAGCTCCTGGGGTCCTAACGAGGATCAGCAATGGCTGAAATGCTTTCAGCACAGTGCCTGGCACAAAAGAAAAGCTCAATAAACGTTAGCCGTTACGGTTAATAATGAGAATGTTTTGCTACTAAAAAAAGGGGGGGGAGGGGAGTGGTCAGTGGGGGAGGGAAGCAAAGGTCTCAGGTCTGCAGAGCCGGCGGAGCCTTGGACTCCTCTCGGGGGGGACCCGGGCGACCTTCTCACAAGCGGCGAGCCCCAGTCCCCCTCCCCGGCCGCTGGGCCCACCCCAAAGCCGTCCACCCGCCCGCTAACCTCCTAAGAAAGGATCAGGGAGGCGGGAAGTGGGGCCTCACGTGCGCCGCTGCGCCCTCCCAGGGGGCGGCCCCCCGCTACTCACTGAGCCACAGCTCCAGTGCCACCGCCTGCCCCGGGGGCCCCTCCGCAAACTCGGTGCCCTCCGCCGCCCCGGACCCCGCTGCCACCGCAGCCGCCGCCATCGACCCAGCGCCGCTGCTGTGGCCGCAGCTGCTCCGGCCCCTTTCAGCTGCTGCTATCGCCGCCGTTGCTACCTCCTGGCTTGCTCCGCGGCTGGCGACGCAGCAGGCGCGAGTCGGCACGTGACGGGGCGTGGCCGCGCATGCCCCGCCCACCGGGCTTGGTCCCGCCTCTGCGCGGGCCCGCGAGGGGGCGCGTCTTCACATGGATCCCCTTCACTGCGAGTCTTCGGGGCTAGCTATCACTACTTATCTAGCGACCAGGGCTAAGGTCAAAGTCGATCAAACATCTCAAGGCCTGCGCCCTCTCTTCCTTCAGAAATAGGGTCGCCAGATAAAATATAGGACCCCCAGTTAAATTATCATTGCTGATGTCAGATGAATCCTGGCTGAAAGCGAAGACTACAATAGTTTACCTGTATTATATTGACTATCCAAGGCATTTGACTGTGTGGATCGTAACAAATTATGGATGACATTGCAAATAATGGGAATTCCAGAACATTTAATTGTGCTCATGAGGAATCTGTACATAGACTAAGAGGTAATCGTTGGAAAAGAACAAGGGAATACCGCATGGTTTAAAGTCTGGAAAAGTGTGCATCAGGGTTGTATCCTTTCACCATACCTATTCAATCTGTGGAAACCCTGGTGGCGGTTGTAGTGGTTAAGTGCTACAGCTGCTAACCAAAGGGTTCACATCCACCATGCACTCCTTAGAAACTCTATGGGGCAGGTCTACTCTGTCCCATAGGGTCACTACTCAATCTGTATGCTTAGCAAATAATCTGAGAAGCTGGACTACATGAAGAAGAACCTGACATCAGAATTGGAGGAAGACTCATGAACAACCTGCGTTATACAGATGACACAACTTTGCTTGCTGAAAATGAAGAGGACTTGAGGCACTTACTGATGAAGATCAAAGACCACAGCCTTCAACATGGATTACACCTCAACATCAAGGAAACAGAAATCCTCACAACTGGACCAATAAGCAACATCATGATAAACGGAGAAAAGATTGAAGTTATCAAGGATTTCATTTTACTTGGATCCACAATCAACGCTCATGGAAGCAGCAGTCAGGAAATCAAAAGATGCATTGCATTGAGCAAATCTGCTGCAAAAGACCTCTTTAAAGTGTTGAAATGCAAAGATATCACCTTGAAGACTAAGGTGCACCTGACCCAAGCCATGGTGTTTTCAACCCCCTCATATGCATGTGAAAGCTGGACAATGAATAAGGAAGACTGAAGAAGAATTAATGCTTTGAATTGTAGTGTTGGAGAAGAATATTGAATATACCATGGACTGCCAAAAGAATGAACATATCTGTCTTAGAAGCAGTGCAACCAGAATGCTCCTTAGAAGTACAGAAGGCGAGACTATGTCTCACATACTTTGGAAGTGTCAGGAGGGATCGATCCCTGGAGAAGAACATGCTTGTTAAGTAAAGGGTCAGCGAAAAAGAGGAAGACACTCAACGAGATGGATTGACACAATGGCTGCAACAATGGGCTTAAGCATAACAACGATTGTGAGGATGGCACAGGACTGGGCAGTGTTTCGTTCAGTTGTGCCTAGGGTCTCTTTGAGTCGGAATCAACTAGATGGTACCTAACAACAACAACAGTAAAATATGAATTTCAGATTAGCAACTAATACTTTTTCAGTGTAAGTATGTCATATTAACCACTGCCCTGGTGGCACAGTGGTTAAGGGCTTGCCTGATAAACCATAAAGTCAGTGTTTAGAACCCACCATAACACATCATACCATTGGCAAATTAAGTATTTACATGCTTATTTTGTTAAAGGATAATTAAAAAAAAAAAAAAGTATGCCATGACACTTATACTAATTAAATGAGGGAAGCAAGCAGATGTTATAATTGGTTCAAAAGAAATGTGGAAGAAGTGCAAAGTTTTATGGAATAAAGGAACTTGAAAACGAACGTGCAAATGCACCTTCCCACCTGCAGGGAGGGCTGTCCCTCCAGCTCACAGAATTAATTTGCATGTCTGTGGACAAGAATTACTTGGCTTTGCTATCAGTCATCTACAATTTACGAGGTTGCAAAACATCTCAAAAGCAAAGAAAGGCAAGAAACCAGAAGGGTGTGCTGTCTAGACAATGCACTTTTCCATTGCAGCACAAATTCCTCCCTATAGTCGTTTGCCTGTTTTATTACACTAGTATATACACAGGGACATTGTTTTGTACATTTCTGTATCACCTGTCCCTAGAATAGTGCCTGGCACACACACCACTAGACAAGTGAACAGTGGAAGCAATAAGAGATGGGTGTGGGAGCCCTGGTGGCACAGTGTTTAAATCACTCGGCTGCTAACCTAAAGGTCTGCAGTTCGAAACCACTCCAAGGGAGAAAAATGTGGCAGTCGTCTTCCCAAGGGAACAGGTTATGCGACTTGTAGGTGCCATCTCTACCCCAAATATACAATCTAAGTTAAAAACATACCATGGACTGCCAGAAGAAGGAACAAATCTGTCTTGGAAGAAATACAGCCAGAATGCTCCTTACAGGCGAGTATAGTGAGACTTCATCTTGCTTACTTTGGACATGTTATCAGGAGAGACCAGTCCCTGGAGAAGGACATCATGCTTGATCAAGTAGAGGGTCAGCAAAAAACAAGACCCTCAACAAGGTGGATTGACACAGTGGCTGCAACAATGGGCTCAAACATAGCAACAATTGTGAGGATGGTGCAGGACTGAGCCATGTTTTGTTCTGTTGTGCACAGGGTCGTTGTGAGTCAGAACCAACTCAGCAGCACCTGACAGCAAGCTAAAAAGTTTCTTTGCCGTGCCATTTCAGTTCCAAAATAAATCTAGTCACACACATTCCCATCTGAGGGGTTGCTGCTCATAAAAAAAAAACACCCTTTGAAATGGAAATAATGAAACTGCAGTTGAAAGAATGACAAGTGACTCACTATGTACCAGATCCTACGCTAAATCTTTTACAATTATTACTCGTACAGGACTGTTACACTTCATTTGTATTACAATGAAAACTATTATACTACTATTGCATTATTTGATTCTCATTTTGGGGGAGCTATTTTACAGTTCTGTAAACTGTAGGTAACTAACAGCAATGGAAAGTTATTCTTCTCTAGAGACATGCAAAAGATTCTGTCCCCTGGAGAGACAACCCTCCGCTCTGTGGAAAAAACATTTCCATTTGCACATCCATTTCAATATTCCTGATGTATAAATACATCTGCTCTTTGAATTCTCCTTTGAACTGGTGTTAAACACCTTACCAGTTTCTCCACTAATAAGTAAAATCTTTAATTTAACACGAGTTCATTTTTACTCTGTGAAAGTCATGATTTTACCCTTTTCTGAAAATTATCTTTTAACATCTGGTCTAGGCCTTAAAATAGTCCTGTTGTCGTCGTTTTGGGTGCTGTCCAGTCGATTTTTATCTCTTAGCGATTCCATGTGAAAGAGTAGAACTTCCTCATACGGTTTCCTAGGCTGGTGGCACAGTGGTTAAGAGCTACAATGAGCTATGGCTCCTAACCAAAAGGTCGGCAGTTCGAATCCATCAGCTACTCCTTGGAAACACTATGGGGCAGTTCTACTCTGTCCTATAGAGTTGCTATCAGCCGGGATCGACTCTATGGCAATGGATTTTTTTTTTTTTTAAAACCTTTACTGAGGAGCCCTGCTGGTCCTGTGGTTAAAGCTCTCCGCTGCTAACCAAAAGGTGGGCAGTTCGAACCTGCCAGCTACTCCTAGGGAGAAAGATGTGGCAGTCTGCTTCTGTAAATATTTACGGCCTTGGACACTCCACAGGGCAGTTCTAGTCTGTCCTATAGGGTCCCTATCAGTCGGAATCACCTTGACAGCCAGTGGGTTTTTGGTCTAATCGTTACTGAAGCAGATCACCAGGTCTTTTTCCCAAAGAGCCACTGAGTGGGTTCTAACCCCCAACCTTTTGGTTAGCAGCCAAGCACTTAACCGTTGCGCCACCAGTGTACCTTAATGTACTCTTTTAATGCTCGTTTGTCAGATGTGGAGGCTGAGTCACAGTGCAATCAAATAACTTACACAATGAAAATGAGTGTAAAGCAGAAATCAAAAACTGGCGTCTGAGAGCCAGACTACTATAAAAAAAAACTACTGTAGAGGTGTTTTATTCCCCTACCCAAACCAAACCCAGTGCCATCGAGTCGATTCCAACTCATAGCAACCCTATAGGACAGAGTAGAACTGCCCCACAGAGATTCCAAGGAGTGCCTGGCGGATTTGAACTGCTGACCCTTGGGTTAGCACCCGTAGCACTTAACCACCACACCACCAGCGTTTCCTTTATTCCTTTTTTCTGGAAATGTCCGTTTTTTTTTTTTCCACACTTAAAAAAAAAAAAATCAAAACTTAGAAGCAACAATCTTGGTTTCTAATATCATTCTCTAAAAAAAAGAGCCAGGGCTCCTTGGGGAAATGGTTGATTCTAGGACTGGGGCAGCAAATCTATCAGAGGAGGCTAGAGCATCTACCCCTGCATTGATGGGGGTATATCAAAGGCATACAGGAGCGAACTCATTAACTCCCAGTGGCCAAAGCTGGCACAATTTAAGCAATAAAATAAAAAGGTAGTACTGGATTATAACCTAAAGTATAAGATAAATATTCATGAATTCATATTGACATAAATAAAGGGTTAAATAGAGAAGAGACAAATTTCCCATGCACAAAAATTCTAAATATTTTTGTAAACACTCCCCGCTTCAATGAGTTTGAATACAACTCCATGAGACTGGGATCTCTTTGAGGTAGGGGGATTATCTTTTGCTCACTTGTTAAGTTTAACAAATACACAGAAATAGTAACAAATAAGGTGGATACACATCTGTGGACTGACCACCTACAATGATATGGCTTTGTCTTCACCGTCTCTGCACCCCCAGGCCTAGCAGAGGCCCTGGCACCCAGGAGGTGTTTCAGCCAAATGAATGAAAGAAGACCAGATTGGATGAACTCCACCAAGTGGAGGTCTGTGGAAAGAGAAGCCCCAGTCCCCTTAGCTGGGCTGTCCTACTGCAATCAGGAACAGGGTAGAGAGTGATGGGCTGAGGGGACCCTGGCCTGGAGGGAAAGGCTGTGACCCCAACATTTTGCTCAGATCTGAAAGGTAAGGTGGAGGTCCCCAGGGTATCACAATGAGCATAATACATGCCAAGTCAAACTTGTACTACCCTTCTGAAGAAAAACAAAAAGTTTATATTACGTGATTCATTAAGTAAAAAAAAAAAAAAAAAACCCCACTGGTGTCGAGTCAATTCTGAGTCATAGGAACCTTATAGGACAGAGTAGAGCTATCCCCAAAGGGTTTCCAAGGCTGTAAATCTTTACAGATGCACCGCCACATCTTTCTCTAATGGAGCAGCTGGCAGGTTCGAACTGTTGACCTTTCAGTTAGTAGCCAAGTGCTTTATAACCACTGTGAATAAAAAAAATAATAGTTAACCACAAATGATGTGAAGTTCCTAAACATGCAAAATAATATTCTAGCTAAACCTAGTAACTAGGCATAGCAGAGTGGAGCCTGCAGCTGTGCACTTGACTGAGCCTCTGACCATCCAACCTGATCAGATGCGGGTCTGGGCTTTCATTCAACAAATACTTATTGAGCACCTGCTACATGAACTGGCACCTTTCTCAGCAGTGAGGGTACAATAGTGAACAAGACAGATGAGATGCCTGGACTCGTAGATCTCAAAGACTGAATCAATACATGGACAATGGCCAGACCGTACATAAAAAGAGAATTCTAATCCACAACCTGCAACATTCAGCCCAAAAAATCAAACCACTACCTGCAGCTACCGGGCCAGGCAGCCAGACAATAATCCCTGTAACAGTGGGCTCCAAATGTCCAGGACTTAATAGCCGACAGCTTCCCTAATTTTTGTTCCTCCTGCCAACTCAGGACCAACCAGAGAAAGCCAAATATGTTTCTCTAACCAATCACATAAGATGCCCCGCTTCTAGTTAGCCTGCCTCTGGCATCTCCACGCCAACAGCTTCCAGGCGGGGCACACCTGAAGCCGTCCCTCCTTTCCACTAAAAGCTTTCCTTCTCTACCGCCTGCCTTTGAGTCTCTGACAAAAGCCTTTGTTGTTCTCATTTGGGTGTTCTTTGTCTACTTCCACAGATTTTGCGATTTGGCCTTAGCAAAAAATTGCAGAACTGATTACTCACACAGTTATTTACACAATTAGTTACAATCACGTGCTATGGAAGAGAACAGGGTACTTCTGACAGCTAATGACGGATGACGCCTTCTGGGAGGAAGGCAGAGGTTTCCTTGGGACGGGTGATGTGGAACTGAGATCTGAAGACAAAGAGGTGACTAGGCAAAGGGGGGCTGTGGTGGGTGGGACAAGAGTATTCCAGACAGAGCGACCACATGCATGAAGTCAAGAAGGGACATGACATGTCTAAGGACCTACAGAAAACTAATATGGCTGGAGACCAGAGAACAAGAAGGTGTGAGTGTAGCAGGAATGAGTGAGGAGCAAAGGCAGGCAGGGTCAGATCTGGTAGGACTTTATAGGTGGATATGAGAAACACGGCTTTATCACGATCACAGCCCTCCTCCGTGCCTCATTTTCCGATCATCTCCTACCAAGCTCCCTGCTTCTGTCTGGCCGTGAATATCTCTTTTTAGCGTAGTTGCCAGAATGATCCTTCAAAAAACATATATCTGATGTGATTTCCCTGCTTAAAACTTTTCAATGGCTCTGTACCTCCCATCTCATGAAGACCCAACTCCTTGTCTTCACTTACTGAACCCCCACTTTGTTCAGATACCCACCACTCCCAACCCAGCCAAGCACCTCAGGGCAAAGCTCACCCTAACCACGCAGCACAGACAGTGGGCCTGAGGCTGACTGACTGATCTACTGGAACCACAGTGATGGGTTAAGAATCTGGAAGTCAGCTAGAGGAGGGTGCTTGGAGAAGTTTCCTTGCTTTTGAGGGGGACACAGGAAGCCACTCTCTCACCAGACATGAAGGAGGAAGTGCAGAGAGGCCAGATTGCTTCAGGCAGCCAACTGTGAGCACCAGAGAACTAGCCCTAGGCTGTGGCAGAGACCAGCCAACAGAGCAGAGAAAGATCCTGGGTCCTCACTAACGTCAGTGAGCACGTAATTAACCAACCCTGGAGCCTGCCTTACCTCTGAACTTCCTGTTATGTGGGTAATAAATCTTGTTTAAGCCAGTTTGAATCTGGGTTTTGTTATTTGCATCACATTGTGCCTTGCTAACCTTAACCTGGCAAAGAAGGATCATTCGGGCCTGGCCCTGCCTGGTTTCTCAGCCACATCTTCAACCACTCCCCTGACTCCTACCCTTGGCACCAGCCATGCCCAACTTTCTGATGTTCTTTTTCATCACTCTGCTTGGAATGCCCTACAAACCCTCACCTATGGGGGAAACTCCTATTCACCCCCTCAGAACCCTGTTCAATGGTCACCTTGTGAAGTCCTCTGATACCTCTGAACAAAATCAAAAGCTTCTCTCTCTGGGCCCTCCTATTACCCAGAGGGTCCTTATTTTCTAAATATTCATTATCTTGGTCCCTGGGGAGGTAGAGAGAGAAGTGAAAACCATCATAAGACAATATTAACTGGTGAATAGGCAACTCCTAATTTTAGACGAGGGAGCCCTGGTGGCGTAGTGGTTAAAGCACTCGGCTGTGAACCAAAGGGTTGGAGGTTCGAGTCCACCAACAGGCACCTTGAAAGAAAGCCCCAGTGATCCACTTTGGAAAAATCATCCATTGACAACCCCAGAGAGCACAGTTCTATTCTGACACACACGGGGTCACTGTGAGTCAGAATCAACTCAATGGCAACTGTTTTTTAAATTTTAGTACCGACTAAGGCATCCCTCCATATCGAACCATTCCATCTGTCCCTACATTTCGCTTCAAATTCTCTGTCAAAGGTCTCTCTCAGATTGCTGGATTCAATGCAAATTATAGGCAAATGGACTAGACTGCTAACTACAGTTGTAAATCTTATGAGAGACACAATTTCCTGAAGTAAATTAAAGTGAAGTTGGAGACTGTTGGAATCTGGCACTTAGATCTGCTGACGACTAGCAATTCTGAGAAAACTGATCTAATGAAGCCCTCAAACTTTTTTTTTAATCACAAGATCTTTGCTGATTCTCCACTGTGTCAGGCAGTATGCCAGGTGCTGTGGTTATAAGCAAGATAAGACAAACTTCCTGCCTGCCTTAGTTGTGTATATTTTTAAGGTAGACAGTTAACATATAAAAATATACTATGTCATTTCATATGGTAGTATTATGAAAGAAAGGAGCACTGGTGGTTAGGCGCTCAGCTGCTAACCGAAAGGTCAACAGTTCAAACTCACCAGCTGCTCCAAGGGAGAAAGATGTGGCAGTCTGCTTCTGTAAGATTTACAGCCTTGGAAACCCTATGGGACAGTTCTACTCTGTTCTATAGGGTCGCTATGAATCAGAATCGGCTCGTTGGCAACGGGTTTATTACGAAGCAAAAAAAAAAAAAAAAAAAGGGATAAAGATAGTATAGATGGGATTCCAAATTTGGCTATAAAAAAATGCTAATCTTCTGAAAAGGATACTCAGTGAAACTGTGAGACACTGAAAGAGAAAGTGCTGAGAGAAGGAACTGCTCCCACCTATCACTACAGTGGGCCCCACTGCCATGTTTGTATTACACAACTCTGACCCACTGGCCACAGTTGATTGGATTGGGGTAGACACCTGACCTAAGCAGAGGGCCGATTCAGCTTTAGGCTGGGACAGCTGTTAGCCAAGTACAGAGAAGAAGAGGTCAGCCTGCAGAGGGAGAAGATGGGAGAAGACATACAAGAGAGACAGATGTGAGAAACTGTGGGGCCTCAGAGAAAGTGGCTGCCTTGTGTCTTAATGGATTTTCAGGTATGGATTCCAGTCTCTCACGAGGTCCTGCTGGAAGTCCTGCCCTTTGGATATGTGGGTTCTAATTCCTCCAATAAATTATTTTCTTGGTTTAAGTTAGCCTGACTAGGTTTCTATGCCTTACAACAAAGATCACCGTTTATAAGAATGAAAATGATGATGGTGACGATAGCTAACGTTCACTGCCAGGCACTGTTCTAAGAACTTTTCATATGTTATCTAATTCTTACAAAAACTCTTAGAGACAGGCACAATTCTTATTCCCATTTTACGGATGAGGAAAACGAGGCACAGAAAAGTCAGAGAGTAAGTGGCAGAACTTGAATATGAATTTAGACAGTCTGCCTCCATGCTCTTTACCAGTACACTATACTCTCGAAAACACTGGGGGATAACGAGATTATTTAAAATGTGTGAAGTCCCTTCCTACAGGCCTCCTGGTCCTGAACAAAAGCCCCAAACCAAGAGACATCTATTACTTTCTATATACGTGAACTGAGGAAGAGGCAATGACATTACTGACTCAGCTTTAAACATCACCCACCTTGCTAAGAACATTCATTCTGTGACTGCAAGTTGAAGAGCTTCTGGCCACCATTTTTAATGTCTTGGAAGTGGAGGCTCTGATGCCCCTTAGCATTTAAGAGCTGAGCTGGTAATGTGGATTGCCACAGGCCTGAGTGTAAATCCTGGCTCTGCCTCATACCATAACTTTGCAAAAGTTACTCAACTTTCCTGAGCCTGTTTCCCTATCTATAACATAGGAATAATAACAACGGTACCTCTCTCAGGGGGTTGTGAAGATTTAACGAGATGATGGGCTGAAGTGTTTGCCAGCATGATCTGAGACCATGGATGTGGCTGAGGCTCATATAAGTGCACATGAAGTCCTAAAAATTGGTTTATTACTATGTCTCCTTCTGTGGCTGACATCTGCTGTTTCTGCCTTTACCCCTTCTTCTGGAGAAAGCTCCCTAGGTTTTCTTGGGACTTTTCCTCCAGTGGATACCTACTCCTGGCTAAGGAAGGACAACATGACCTCAGCTGCCCAACCAGACACTCTCTCCTTCGATTCTGAATCTTTAGCTGAGTCACTCAGAACTAAGGAGTAAAATGCAAACTGAGAAACAGACAACAACAAAAATACTTGGAGTTCAGGTGTTCCCATGAAAAAACTCAGTCCAAACTGGTCATTAGCTCCTGCTGCCTGGATAACCAGAGCTTTACTGGTTCCTGTCTTTCCCAAGACCTGGATCCTTGGCTTTTCTGTAGATTCTAAACCCGTTAGAATTAAAAAAAAAAAAAAACCCAAACCCATTGCTGTCGATTCCAACTCATAGCAACTCTATAGGACACAGCAGAACTGCCCCATAGGGTTTCCAATGAGCGACTGGTGGATTTGAACTGCTGACCTTTGGGTTAGTAGCCGAGCTCTTAACCGTTGCACCACCAGGACTCCATGGCTCTCCCATAGTTTCCAATAAACTTTTTATGTTAGGCAGAGTTGGTTTCTATGCTGGCAACCAAAGACCTTATCTAATATACTTTTCAAGAAGAGATTCTAAGGCTTGACAAACTCTTTAATGTTCTTCCCCTACTCCCCTGCCAAGAAGAGTGTATTGTTATCTACTGATCGGTAACAAATCACCAAAAAACAAAGTGGCATTAAACAATAAACATTTATCATCTCACGATTTGAATATCTGAAATTCAGAAGCTGCGTAGCTGAGTGGTTCTGGCTCAGGGTCCCTCATGCAGGTTACAGTCAAAATGTCAGCTGAGCCTGCAGGCATCTGAAGCTTTGACTAAGGCTGGAAGATCTGCTTCGGAGATGGCTCATCCCCATGGATGGTGGCAGAAGGCCTCATTTGCCCATCACACAGATCTCTTCATAGGGCTGCCTGAGGGTTTCCATGACCTGGAAACTGGCTTCTCCAAAAGTAAGGGATTCAAGAGAACAAGATGGAAGCAGCAACATGTTTTATAACCTAGACTCAGAAGTCAAACTCTATTGATAATTTCCTCAATGGCCTACTGGTTACATAAGTCAGCCCTATTTGATGTGGAAAGGGACTATGCAAGGGTGTGAATACCAGGAGGTACGGATCACTGGGGGCATTCTCAGAGGCTGGCTGCCATACAGGGGAAGCCTTGTGTTATGGACTGAATTGTGTTCCCCCAAAATATGTGTTGTAAATCCTAACCTCTATGCCTGTGGTAGAATCCCATCTGGGAATGGGTTACCTTCATTACGTTAATAGGACAGGATTACTGTCCGGTGTTCCTGAGTCAATCTCTTTTGAGTTTTTTTAAAAGAGATTAAACATGCAAGCAGAGATGGGGGAAGGCACATGCCAAGCGACATGAAGACTGCCCAGGAGCAGAAGCTCAGAAGAGACAAGGACCTTCCTCCAGAGTTGACAGAGAGAAAGCCTCCCCCTAGAGCCAGCACCCCGAATTTGGACTTCTAGCCTCGTAACTATGAAAAAATAAATGTTTATTTGTTAAAGCTACCCAGTTGTGGTATCTGTTACAGCAACACTAGGTAACTAGGACACCTTGTCTTTCTGCCCAATCACCATCCTCTTTTCACTTTAACTGTTCCCAGTTACCTAAGACCCCAAGAAGAACACCTCATTTCAGACACCCTCAGACAATGACTTACAAGTCATGGGTGGAAGAAGGTGGATATGAAGAAAAAGATGCAAATAGCAGGGTGAATGCCTCCAGTCCAAGGATCAGGTCTGGAGAAGTGGAAAAGAGGAAGAAATGACTTTCAGGGAAGGAAGAAGCAGGCTGCTCCAAGGTTCAAGCACAGAGTATTTGAAACACTTGGCAGATGAGTAACTTCTCCCCGTACAAGCCCCAAAGGAGGTCTGACATAAAGTTACCCCTGCTTCTGTCAAGGATCCTTTACTGCTCTAAGTCCACACCAGCCTGAGGAATATGAGTCTAGGCTGCTGCCGAGCACTGTGGACGACTGTTCTGTGATGCTGACTGTTCCGTGAACCAACCTCTGCTGCTTAATGTGGTGCCAAAAACTAGACACGAGTACTTTTCAGAGTCAGGGAGATGAGATGGGCATGGGTTTCCCTAATCAAGTTGGGGGATGGGCCTGCGTGAAGCCACAATGCACTCGGGCATGTTGTTTCCACTATTAGTTCCACAAGCTTCCGGATGGGCCCTAGTCTTCCTTCTCCTCTCCTCCAAGGGCAGTCCAAGCGTAGAGGTCACGAAGGTCACTTCCACTGCCTGTACATCTTCTCTTTAGCTGGAAAGCACCTTCTGTATTCGTTCCCGAACTTCCTTTGGTCCCAATGACACAATCATTTCAGCTACAGGGGGTCCTTGCTGAGAACAAAAAGAGAAAGCATTGCCTTAAAATGTGCAGGGAACTAACACACAGCCTTAGTCTGCAGAAGTTGTGCCCCAGCCTAACCCATGCCTGCTGCCTGCATCCCAAGGAGCATGGTTTGTATTTTATTGGTCTTTAATGCTCATGGGTGAAGATGGATCCCAGGGGCCTATTTTTCCTTTATTAAGTAAACTTTTTATCTGCCTGCTACCCCCAATAAATGGCAAACCCCGTGAGGGCAGGGACCACGTTTGCTTCACTCACGGCTGTACCCACTGTACATACTACCTGTTGAATGACTAAATGAGGGGAGGGGTCATCTTCCGTTCATCTTTGTACCCCCACTAAACTAAGCTTAAGGCCTGCTGGTGAGTGGCAGATAAACAACTGCTCCAGGAACAGCCCAGCCCCTGTGCCCGCCTCACCGGCTGTCCACTGAGGGCCACTCGGAGAAGTCTCATCACATTACTGTATTTTGTGCCTTCCAGACCTTCGGACAGCTTCTTCAGTTCTCCATTCAGCACATCCTGAGTTAAGCTCACACCAGGTCTTTCTAAAAGCCTAGAAGAGGACCAGTCTGTAAGGGGCCTGCATGGGTTCAGAAGATTATGGTATAGCAACGGCATAAGCAGCACAACCAATGCTCAAGCCTGTCGTAGGGGATGGGGTAAGGAGAAGGTATCTACCTTCCCCAGAAAGGGCCTCCCTGTTAGGGAAGAAGAACAGCGGAGGGATCACATACACAGATAATCCAAGTAAGTGAACATACTATGGGAAACTCAGAAGGTACGATAACGAGAGGATTTACTAATTGCTTCCATTGTTACGTAATCTTTATGCCTCAGTTTTCCCATCTTTAAAGAAGGGATAATAATAGTGCCTGCACCCCTTCAGGCTAAGGTGATGAGTTAAAACTTGTAAAGCACTAAGTGCAATACATGAACATACGGTATTAGATTTTATATTTCAATGAAAAATTAAGGAAAAATGTATTAGCTATAATTTATTACATCAAAAGCTCAGGGACATTGCAGAGGGATCACAAAAGAAACTTAAGAATGAGTCAGACACTGGATGGAAGAATATGGCCCTCTGGGAAATTATCTGAAACACAACTTCCAGATGGCAGGACTTGGGGGTCATTTCTTTGGGATATAGCACGAGAGCTGAAAGAATCAGGAGGCCCCAGCTCCCATAAAGGCCCTGCCATCAACTTGCTGAGTCACCTTGAGAAAGCTACAATCATTCTTTGCCCACAAACTGAAGCGTTTCAGCATCTAAAATCCAATAGCCAACAATCATCCCAACTTTCCTGGCAGGCCGGCTGAGATACTCTCCTAAAATCTTGTTTGAGTTTCAAGAGAAATTCCCCATTCTGTTAGAGCTGGACTTGTAAACTATTTGTCCCAGCCCTAATTCTGAGCTAGAGCAAGAGATGGGAGTGGGGCGGAGGTAAGTATATTTCCAAGCAACTTCACACTTTCCCTAAGTTATTATCAAGGTTTCCAAATTAGAGACACTGGAAAGGGACGCTGGAGATTTTCATTGGTGTAACTGGTCCATGATGCCAATTCTGACACCTCTGCTCATGATAGGGTCCAAATGCCTCCATTTTAAAGACTGAATCGATGTGGGGTGCCGAGGGCACAGGGAATGGGGCTCCTTAGTGATTTGGAAAAACTGCCTTTTGCTGTAGATTTCCTCAGTGCCAGTACTTGAGCAATTGAGCTTCAACTTAAGACAAAAGTAACTGTCCTCACTACATCATTAACTGGGCCACATGATTACTGTTACTTCCTAAATTATGAAAATAAAATACTAAAAATATAAAAAGTAATGTGGGAAAAAATAGACATTCTCCTCAGTGTTGTTGTGGATTATCAGGCTGTTAAGGAGCTGATGAAAGAGTGGCAGGTTCCAGGCAGCCAACAATGGCAGCTCGGACTTGTTGTAACTGGCCCAGAGGTTGGCATGGGCACAGAAGGGGCTTCTAGAGATTTGGCGGCTTCTAACATGTGGGTGTCAGTTTCCTGACTTGAGTGGGAGCCCAAAGGTGTCTCTGAAATCAGGGATGGGGAGTTACGGCACTAGGAGCCGATGAATTAGAACTAATCGCCCCTATTGTGGAATGTCCTAAATTAAGAGATAATTACTACTACTGCTACTAACTCTTGGGAATTTATCCTGCGGATATACTTGCAAACATGCTTAATGGTTATTCACTGCAACAACGTCTATAATAGCAAAATCTGGAAACAACCCAAATACCTACTGATAGAGGATGAGTTAAATAAATTACAGTAAAGTGGTACAATGGAATCGGTGTAGCTGTGGAAGAGAATGAGGACTCTAAGTACTAAAAAATAATAAAGTACTAGACAGAACTAAAGATATAATGTTCAGTGAAAAAAAAAAACAACAAGACACAGAAGAGTGTTACTGTATTGCACCTTTTGTGTAAAAAGAGGGGAAAACAAGGATTAGATCTAATTAAGAATAGTAGGAACCCACAGAGGATTCTAGAACTGGGAAGAGGGTAACAAGGAATAAAAAGGGGACCTTTCACTGTATATATTTTTTAATTGCTCTGTTTTAAGCCATATGAATGTATGAATTCTAAAATGAAATTTAAAATTTTAAATATTTTCACGGATTACGTACACATATATACACATACGTGTACATACATATATATAAACATACATATATACATCCTTGAATATGCAGAAATTTTACAAAGAAGCTAAGTTTGGTTGCCTTTTTGTTGAGGGATGTGGGCTGGAGAGGAAGGAAGATTTGTTTTTTGCTATAAACCCTCGTTTGGATTTTTTTGCCATAGGGATGTATTCTTATCTTTTCAAAATATGTATTATAATAATATATTGAAGGGTAGTAAGTATTAGGCACTGCCCAAGGACTTTATTACATAGGGAGAAGCAGTAGATAATAGTGGTTAAACGTATGGTCAAGGTTTGAATCCCTGCTCCTTCAACTTGCTAGCTGTTATTATTTTGAACAAGTTACTTAGTCTTTCTGAGATGCAAAAGAAATTAGGTCTTGGTAACGTGTTTTTGGCCCCCACACTAAGCTATGCCTCAACCTAGCCCTTCACCCAGGCTTTGCAATTATATAAACCAACCACTCCCCTCTGCTTAGGCCAACTTTGGCTGTGTTTTCTATCCCTTGTAACCAAACCAAATGAATTCCAACTGCTTCTGTTACAGTAAGAAATATTATTATCTTCATCTTATAGATGAGGAAATGGAAGCCCTAAGTGAAGCCACTTGGCCAAGGTGAAACCACCCAGTGAGAAAGTGGCAGAGCTGGGATGGAACCCAGGTTTGTCCAATTCTAGAACCATGGAACCACTGTCCAGGGAGAGTCTGGGTTCCCCTTGGTAAACCCTCTCGCCCAAAGTCAGCCGGTGAGAAATCATTTCACTGAGAACATCTTCACCAGTCAGGGAGCTATGCCGGTGGTCTACAGCCAAGCCCTGGAGTAAGGTGGTATGCAAGGGAAAAAAGGAAGGACTACACAGCCTTCGGCCAAGCCTGTAGCACTCACCCAATCACCCGTTTGGCAATCTCATCCACCTTCTCCGAGATGGTGCCCAGCTGTGCTCGGCCCACTGCAGGGCGAGTCCACAGGTAAGAGTATGCTGGGGAGACCAAATCCTGCAGGCGGCAGATGTGACCCTGGGGAAAGAGGCAGTCACTGAATGCACTGGGGACAGGGCTGTGAAGACACTGAAGGGGAGGAGTGGAAGTGCCCACCCACTTCCCTGGCTTCCCAGACCCCCCAACCCTCTACCTGTCTCAGCAGAATGATCCTTTCCATATACGCCGGGTCAAGAACAGCCCTGTCTTGCAGCTGGCTCCCAAACACCTCCTCCACGAGGGCCTGCAGCTTCCCCACCAATTGCCGCCTCTGGGCCTCGCTGCTCACCAGCCGCCGGAGGTGCACCCTGCAGGCGAGGTCAAGGGACCACCCTGAGCTGTCATCCCCAGCCCATCCAAGCCTTCTCCCCAGGGGCTGGGTGAAGTCTAAAGAATGACACAGCATGTAAGCTCTCCCTGCCAAAGGCTGCAAGCAGAATTCTCTTTACACTTAAGAGAAGGAAAGAGATCTAAGCAAGGTCACAAACAGGTAGCCTCACAGTCCCAAGCAACCTGCAGACAGTATTTTAAAACAGTAACTGACATTTTAAATGAGAATGACATTTAAAAAAAAAGAGATTTCTCTTTGCCACAAAATTAGAAGAACCAGCTGTCATTACTAACATTTCAATTAAAGATTCTACAGAAAAATCCTGATCAAAAGGGGGAAAGCGGAACAGAATCTCAAATTCTCATGGAATCCAGACTTTCTGGAGCCATTGAAGCTGGATGAACCCTTGAAACTATTACCCTGAGATAATCTTTAAATCTTAAACCGAAAATACGCCCTGAATCAAAAAATAATGAAAATCACCCATAAGTACTGTGCTCCTTTTAAAAATCACCTATGTGGGACCAAATGGTCAACAATTAACTTTGAAACAAAAATGATGAGAATGTAAAGAGGCAGGAATTAAAGGAAATGGAACAACCAAAATGAAAATAATGAAGAATGTAACCAATGTCACTAAACAACTTGTATAATTATTGAATGTGAACCTAAATTGCTATGTAAATCTTCACCGAAAACACAATAAATTATTTAAAAAAATATACCCCCTGATGTCTTCTTTAAACCAAACAACAGTTTAAGTTAATTAGTAAAGAGTATCTACCTTGAGCATTGTGCTTTTTTAAGATCTATCTATATGGGATCATGGAAACGCTGGTGGCGTAGTGGTTAAGTGCTATGGCTGCTAACCAAAAGGTCAGCAGTTCAAATCTACTAGTTGCTCCTTGGCAACTCTATGGGCCCATTCTACTCCATCCTATAGGGTCGCTATGAGTCAGAATCGACTTGACAGCAATGGGTTTTATACAGGATTGAATTGACAACAGTAACTTGAAAGGTTAGCCAGGAACCTTAGGGGGCAGTGAGTTTATGTTAATGGGGAGAAACAACTCAGAAAAGGAGGGTGAGATTGGTTGCACAACATGGAGAACGTAATCAATGTCAATCAATTGTACACACAGAAACTGCTGAATTGATTTATGTTCTGCTGTATTTTCAACGAGTACTACTATTGCTATGACAACCACTATGGCTATCTTTACTGAAATAACCACAGCTGCAGCGTGATTATAGAAATTTCTCTGGGTAATCAGCTTTGGCTATATTAAACCTGTGGGCATCAATCTCCTTGCTCCATCCCCTCCCTGGTTGGTACTAAGCAAAAGCCCCACCTCCGTCTTCCTTTTAGCTTCCTCTCTTGCTTCGGGGAGGACTGGAGTGGGTCACAGAGCATCTCCCTGTCCTGACTCCATTTCCCCTCAGATATCACTTTCTTTACAATAAGAAAGGCAGAAGTACAATATCCCCGGATGCCCCATTCGAGAGACGCCCACCATTCACTAGCCCTGTGAGCTTGGGTGAGTTATTTAACCTCTGTGTCTTGGTATTCTCATATGTAACAAAGTGCATAATAACAGGACCAACTTCATAGGTCTGATGGGCGAAGTAAAAGAGGTAATACCCTAAATACATCCGCAGAGGATGTGAACTCTCTGGATGCCTGCAAGTAAAGCACTGAGAGCAGCACTCAGGAGAAAGTAACAGTAAGCTCCTGGCCCCCTAGGTACAACCTTGGCTGCTGGCTTTACCGCAAATACCCTTTAGCTGAGACATTTCAACAATTATCTAAATTATAACTCTAATTGAAGACTGAAATATCATATGTGAAATATCAAATAGATGCCATGAAACAGTGCTCATTTGACGTGCTGGGTGAGTGGGAGTGATTCTAAAAGGAAGATGCCCTTCTCCAGGCTTTGGCTGTTAACAGAATCCATGCAGGAGTGGCCAGGAACGTAATACCAAGGAAAAAAAAAAAACCAAACCAAACCTGTTGCTGTTGAATCGATTCCGACTCATAGCGACCCTATAGGACAGAATAAAACTGCCCCATAGGGTTTCCAAGGAGCGGCTGATGGATTTGAACGGCTAACCCTTTTTTTGGTTAGCAGCCGAGCTCTTAAACACTGCACCACCAGGGCTCCAGGAACATAATAGTAATGACAAAAAAAAAAAAAAGTGCTCAGTAAAGGGAAAGTATTCTTTTTATTGTTAGGAACATAAGAACAATGACAAAAATAATACCTGCCCTTTACTGAGCACTTCTTGTGTACCAGGTACTCTCTTTGAGTACTTTTGTGCAACATTTAATTTAATACAACTATCCCAAGAGCTGAGCATTGTTACTAGCCTCATTTTAGAGAAGAGGAAATGGAGGCTTGAAGAGGTTAAATAATTTACTCAGGGTCACAGAGCTATTAAGCAGCAAAGCCCGAGGTCAAAATCGGATGTGTGTGAGTCCGGAGTCCATATTCTCCACCACCACACTATGCCCTGTGTGTGCTGTCCCATTATCGGCAAGAAAGCCTTTTCTATGTGGGGGGGTCTCCATATTCCCTACTCACCTGTTGAATTCTGGAAGCTTCTCCAGGTCCAGGAGGGCTGAGTGGCAGGTGATCTGGGTCAGGTCAAACTGTGTTACCAGCTCTGGCAAGGTCCTGCCCATCTGGTTCTCTGGAAGTAAGGCAGGCCCAGCTGCACCTCCCTCCCTCCCATCTTTCCCCCGCCTCCCTATACCATGGAAGTCAAACCAAGGGCTTTCCAATGCCAGGGTGGCAGGTGAGCAAGTGCTGGGCTCCCCAAGCCACTTAAACCAGAGGGATTCAACTTCTAGCCACACCGTATCTCAACGGACTGAATAAGCTTTCTTTTTCAGAAAGGATTTTGCTACTAAGGAAAAACCGGTTTGGAAAAAATCAAGCTAAACCAACCCTCATTACCCTCAAAGACATGATCTGTAGAACAGCTCACCCTGCTGCCTGGTTGTTCCCCAGAATTTTGATTCTATTGGTTTTGCATGGGGTCTGAGGGTCAGCATTTACAAGCTCTATGGGTGATTCCAAGGTGGAGCCAGAGTTGAGAGCACTGTGCCAGGAGCCACTTCTCACGAGGAACAACTCTGTCTTGCATCGTCAGTAACACCGTGGTCAAGCACAGGCCTAAAGTGAGCTCTGTCTCTTGCTAGCTGTGCGACTCTGTCAAGTTACTCAACCTCTCTGAACCTCACAATCCTCTTACAAACAGTGGGGACAATAAATGGCTACCTCTCCAGAATGTTTTGGGGATTAAATAAGAGCAGAATAAACGGTAAGCAGGCTATTATTGCCACATTTTCAGAAATCCCCTCCACAAAGAGGTCAAACTATTTAGCATGTCTTCAAGGTCTGAGCTCTAAGTCTTGGGCCAAGGGCAAGGGCTCATCTTAGAATAAATCAGAGTCCTTCTCTATCAGTAATATTGTTGCCATATGTACTTGTAATTGCAGTAATGATTGTAATAATCATAGCATCTGTCATTTTTCGTACTTATTGTGTGGCAAGCACTGTGCTGGGTGTTTCATACTCATGAGCTCAGTGCATCCTAACTTATCTATGAGGCAGACACTTACCCCCATTTTACAGATGAGGCAAATGAAGCTCAGAGACCACAGGGCAAGGATGATGTCTATCACTGTTGTAACCCCAGCCCTTAACGGTGTCTGGCTCAATATACATTTGCTTAAGGAAAGGATGAACCTGCCCCAAATCATTAAGGTTGTAGGTGGCAAAGCTGTGACTGAAGTCCAGGTCTGCCTGAACCAAAGGCCACGCTCTTCCCTATGCTCTTACCACGGTGCCCTCGCAGGTGGGTAGATACCTGCAAACCCAGAGCCACAGTTGGTGATGATGTCGAGCAAGGCATCTGGCAGGAAGCCAGCAGTGGCAAAATGCTCCAGGAAAACGTCCCCCTGCCGCTTGGACAGCTTGCTGCCATCCCTGTTGAGGAGCAGGGGCAGGTGGGCAAAGTGAGGTGGCTGCCAGCCCAGGGCCTGGTAGAGAAGCAGGTGTTTGGAGGTGGAGGAAAGCCACTCGGAGCCCCGCAGCACGTGGCTGATGCCCATGTGGTGGTCGTCCACCACGCAGGCCAAGTGGTAAGTGGGGAAGCCGTCGCTCTTCAGGATGACTGGGTCTCCCTCCACGCTGGCCACTTCGTGCTGTTTCCAGCCATACACCAAGTCCTGGAAAGCTGGTGCCTCCTCCTCCAGACGGAAGCGGATAGCAGGCTTGGGAACTTCGGCCAACTTCTGGGCCACCTGCTTCTGGGTCAGGTTCCGGCACCGATTGTCATACCTATTGGGAAGCAGAGCAGCATCATGGCTAGGAGTGGAGATGATGGGTGTGAGTCCTGGCTTTGTCTCTGAAAACGGTATGACCTTGGGCAAGTCATTTACCTTTCTGAGCTGCTTCTTCACTCATGAGGGGGGATAACGGTAAGACTGCTGTGAAGGAACACTAAGTGACATAACGTAGCAGGCACACAAGAATGTCTGCCTACATCCCATCCATCCATCTTCCTTCCTGGCTAACAAGGAAATGTCAAAATGCCTAGTTCCAGGGGTTGAACCATGATTGGTGCAGCCAACTGTGCAATCTTACTCCCCTAAACTAGTGGCCAGTCCAGTGGGCAGGTGTTATGGATAGAACTGTGCCCCTCAAAATATATGCTGTAAATCCTAACCCCTCTATACCTTGGAGCCTTAGTGGCACGGTGGTTAAGAGCTCAGCTGCTAACCAATAAGGCCAGCAGTTCGAACCCATCAGCCGCTCCTCAGAAACCCTATGGGGAAATACTACTCTATGAGCCTGAATCAACTCAATGACAATGGTTTTTTTCAGTTTATACCTGTGGTTATAATTCCATTTGGGAATGGGGTTTGCTATGTTAATGAGGCAGGATTAGTATAAAGGTATGCCTTGAGTCAATCTTTTTTGAGACATAAAAAGAACAGATTAGGCATAGAGAGGCAAGCAGAGATGGGGAAAGATAGATGTCACCCTACATGGAGATCACCAAGGAGCCAAGGAATAGAAGCCAAAGACACAAGGACTCTCCTCCAGAGCCAACAGAAAGAAAGCCCTTCCCTAGACCCGGCACCCTGAATTCGGACTTCTAGCCTTCTGAAGTGTGATAAAATAAATGCCTGTTTGTTCAAGCCACCTGCTCATAGTATTTTTGCAATAGCAGCACTAGATAACTAGACAGCAGGTAACCCCATTCTAGTCAATGTGACTCAAAGAAAAGTTTGCTTGGGGGAGAGTCTGAGAAGATTTTTTCTTTTTCTCTGAAAACAAGAGGGTCATGGATTGAACTGTGACCCCAAAATATGTGTCATCTTGGTTAGGCCATGATTCCCAGTATTGTGTGGTTGTCCCCCATTTTGTGATTTTCCTATGTGTTATAAATCATAATCGCTGCCTGTGGTTAAAGAGAATTAGGGTGGGATATAACACCCTTGCCCACGTCACATCCCTGATCCAATGTAAAGGCAGTTTCCCTGGGGTGTGGCCTGCACCACCTTTTATCTTATAGGACATAAAAGCAAAGGGAAGCAAGCAGAGAGTTGGGGACCTCATAGCACAAGAAAGCAGTGCTGGGAGCAGAGCATGTCCTTTGGATCTAGGGTTCCTGCATGGAGAAGCTCCTAGTCCAGGAGAAGATTGATGACAAGGACCTTCCTCCAGGGCCGACAGAAAGAGAAAGCCTTCCCCTGGAGCTGACACTCTGAATTTGGCTTTACAGCATACTAGACTGTGAGAAAATAAATATCTCTTTGTTAAAGTCATCCACTTCTGCTATTTCTGTTATAGCAGCACTAGATGACTAAGACAGAGAGAGAGAGTGTGATTAAGTGCACATTTTCCCCCACCTTATTTCCTCTTGTGGGGATAGAATGCTTGAACTGCTATGGCTACTCACAACTAAGAGGGGAAAGCTAAGGGAGTCAGAGAGCGGCCACAATTGAGCCCTGATGTCTCTAATCTGGTGGTTTTAACCTGGGCTGCTCTACCTTCATGCTTTCATAGTGTGAGAATATAAATCACTGTGTTATTTATGCCCTGGGTACTCAAAGTGTGGACCGTGGACTCCTAGCATCAGCCTCACCTGGGTGCTTGCCAGAAATGCAGAATCTCAGGCCCTACTCCAGGCCCACTGAGCCATAATCTGCACTAACTGGATCCCCAAGTGGTTCGTCTGCACAGTAAAGCATGAAATGTTCTGGTTTGTCACTTTAATAAGGTATCCTATTACTTGCTCCCCAAAGCATCCTGATCTATACATATAAAGTCTATAAGCTCGGTCTCTGACACACAGCTAAGTGTTCAATCAATAAAAGGCTGCACGGCTTCCATGGCAGGGCTTGACAATGAGTTAAAAGAGCTCTATCAATGGATAAGCAGATTGTTTATACTAAAAAAGCAATGCTGCAGTGAATGTCATGGCCTTGTATAAATACCTTGGTCCCTGCCAAATAGTTCACTGAAAGTGAAACTTGAATGTCATGATTCCTCCATTAGGAGTATTCACTAGTCAAGGGTCACTGGGCGCTATCTGCCAAAACTACAAATTGAAACACTGTGAAAATATCAGTACTACCCAAAGCCATCTATAGACATAATGCAGTCCTAATCCAAATTCCAACAACATTCTTTACTGAAATGGAAAAATGTATCAACAACTTTATATGGAAAGGAAAAAGACCCCACAGAGCCAAAAAAATATTGAAGAAGAACAAAGAAGGTAGCCTCACACTCCCTGATGTCAAAACATACTATAAAGCCACAGTAATCAAAACAGCCGGGTACTGGTTCAATGACAGGCACATACATCAATGGAACAGAATTGAGAACCCAGATATAAATCCATTCATCTGTGGGCAGCTGATTTTTGATGAGGTGTCACAGTCAATTCAATGGGGAAGAAGCAGTCTCTTCAACAAATGGTGATGGCAAAATTGGATACTTATTCGCAGAAAAATGAAAGAAGATCCACATCTAACATCACACACAAAAACTAACTCAAAATGGATCAAAGGCCTAAATATGAAAGTTAAAACTACAGAGTTCCTGGAAGATAATACAGGGGAAAAAACTATGCGACCCAATTATTTTTTTAGTAATAGAGTACCAAACGCAACTAGAGATGCACGAGCAACAGAAGACAAGTTAGATAAATGGGACCTCCTAAAAATGAAATACTTATGCTCATCAAAAGACTTTATCAAAAGAGTAAAAAGGGAACCTAGGGATTGAGAAAAAATCTTTGGGAATGAGATATCTGATAACGGTCTAATCCCTAAAATATACAGAAAACTTCAACAACTCAACAACAAAAAGACAAAAAACCCAATTAAAAAGTGGACAAAGGACATGTACAGATACTTCACCAGACAGGACATTCAAGCAGCCAACAAACACATGAAAAGATGCTCACGATCGTTAGCCGTCAGACAGATGCAAATCAAAACCACAATGAGATAACATTTCACCCCTACCAAAATGGCACTGATCAAAAAAACAGAAAACAATAAATGCTGGCATGGTTGCAGGGATACTGAAACCCTGTTTCATCGCTGGTGGGATTGTGAATTGGTTGCACTGCTATGGAAAATGGTATGGCACTTCCTCAGAAAGACAGAAATAGAAATACCCACTCCTAGGTATACACCCTAAAAAACCCACTGCTGACTCAAGAGCACTAAAACTGCTCACATGAATAGATATATACGCACCTATGTTCACTGCAGCATTATTCACAATAGCAAAAAGGTGGAAACAAACTAACTGCCCAACAACAGATGAATGGACAAACTCTGGTACACACGCACAATGGAATACTATGTAGCCATAAAGAATGCTGATGAGTTCTCAAGATATACCATAACGTGGATGAATCTGGGGGACAATATGCTGAGTGAAATAAGTCAATTACAAAAGAACAAGCAGTGATCTCACTATTGTAAAAAAACGAGAATAGGTATATGTACAGAAACCAACATTCTTTGGTGGTTACCGGGGATGGGTGGGAGAAAGAGGAGGAATCACTTTCTAGACGGTAGGCACTTGTTAGTTTTGGTGATGGAAAAGGCAACACCTAGTAAGGGTGAAGTCAGCACAACTTGACCAAGGAAAAGGTAACACTAAGAAGTACACAAGAATAATAGACGATTTTGGTAAAAGCCACAACATGCGATCTTGCAACAGTAATAACAACCAAAAATATGTGAGCGGTTACACAGGTAGATATGTATGTTTATTATGTAACAGGCAAACACATATGAATATATTGGTGCACATGCATACGTATTTCTGTAGGCAAACATATATACATGTTTGTGTGTGCTCTATATTATGTTCATCTATAAAATAAAGCACAAAGGGGACAGAGTCTTGGATATTTCCTAGATATAACCAAATACCTCGTGGAACTGGGTTACTGGGTTTGAGGGCTTAGGACCACAGTCTTAGAGGCAACTTGGTCAACCGGCGTAACATAGCTCATAAAGATAACACTCTACATCCTAGTGTGGTGAGTAGTGTCTGGGGTCTTAAAAGGTTGCAAGCGGCCATCTAAGATACAACTATTGGTCTCTATGCATCTGGACCAAAACAGAAAGAAGGAAACCAAAGACTTGAAGAAGAAACTAGTCTACAGGACTAACAGTCTACATGAACCTTGAGACCAGGAGACCTAGATGGTGCCTGGCTACCGCTACTCACCATTCTGACCAGGGACCATATAGATGGTCCTGGATATAACTGGAAAAAAATGTAAAACGAAACTCAAATTCCTAAAAAAGACCAGACTTACTGGACTGGTAGAGTAGAGGGAACCCCAAGACTATCACCGGGAGATACTCTTTAAACTTGTAACTCAAACCACTCCTGAAGGTCACCTATCAGCCAAAAGACACAGTGGCTCATAAAATAAATATCACCCGTGGGTACAGTGCTCCTCTTAACAATCATCCAAATGAGCCCTAATGGTCAACACTTACCCTCGACCAAAGATGAGAAGGTAAGCGGGGGACAAAGAAGCTGGAGTAATGGGAACAGAACAATCAAGATGGAAATAATGAGAATGCTGACACATTGTGAAAACTAACCAACGTCACTGAATAACATGTATAGAAGCTGTAAAACGAGAACCTACTTTGCCAAGTAAGTTTTCTCCAACATCACAATAACCTCTTTAAAAAATATATGTAAGTTGACAAAACCTTAAAAATAAAAACCTCAAATTGACCCTGCTGTTCCACTCCTAGGAATGTATCCAACAAACGCACTGTACACAGGCAAAGTGATGTACCTCAATATCCATCACAGCTCTCTTCTCATAAAAAAGGTGACAAAAGCTCATTGATAAGGAACTGGTTTAACGAATTATGGTACTGTGAGATGCCACACAAGCGTAAGAAAAAAATTATTCAGTGATATGGAATGATCCTCATGACAGTAAGTGAGAATGGTAAGTTGCACAGTACTGTGCACAATATTGAGTGATGAAAAAAAGAATACACTATGAATGATCAGAAACCCTGGTGGTGCAGTGGTTAAGAGCTGTGGCTGCTAACCAAAAGGTTGGTAGTTCGAATCCACCGGGTGCTCCCTGGAAGCCCTATGGGGCAGTTCTACTCTGTCCTATAGGGTCACTATGAGTTGGAGTTGACTTGACTGCAATGATTTTTTAAATGAACGATCAGTGTCTGCACTGAAAGTTTCTGGGAGACACAGAAAATTACCACACTGGTTATCTCTGTAGAGGGAAGTTGAGTGGCCAGAGTCAGGGGTGGGAGGGAGGGCTTTCCATATATATCCTGCTAGAACTTTTAAAATAGTGAACCTGAGAAGATCTTACCTACTCAACATCACACCATAACCAAACCCATGCCATTGTGTCAATTCTGACTCATAGCCACCCTATAGGACAGAGCAGAACTGCTCCATAGGGTTTCCAAAGCTATAAATCTTTACGGAAGCTGAACGCCACACCTTTCTTCTGTGGAGTGGCTGGTGGGTTCAAACTATCAACCTTTCAGTTAGCAACTGAAATGCTTTAACCATTGTGCCACCAGGGCTCCTACTCAACATAATAGATAATTAAAATTAATTTACATGTTCTGCCTGAGACTCATCACGGTGGACAGCTTCCAACATGGCCTCCCATGATCCCACCCCCTGGTATTCAAGCCTTTGTGGGGTCTCCTTCCCTGGAGCTTGGCCTGAACCTGATGAATTGCTAATGAACAAAATACAACAAAAGTGATGAGATGTCACTTCTAAGAATGTATTACACAAAGACCCTAGCTTCCACTTTGCTTGCTGTCTCTGACTCCCTCCCTGGCTCACTCTGAGGAAAATCAGCTGCCATGCTGTGAGCTGCCATATGGAAGTGATGTCTCCAGGGAGCAGCATCGAGGTCTTGAAGCCAACCACAGCCTCATGAGAGAAGTTGGAAACAGATTCTTTTCCAGTGGAGCCTTGAGATAACCACAGGAGAGAAACCCTAAGCCAAGGGACCCAGAGAGGCATGTCCAGACTCCTGGCCCACAGAACTGTGAGATAATAAATGTGGTTTAAGTTACTCAGTTTTGGGGTAATTATTTAATGCATCAACACCCATGACAGGCTGGGCTCTTACCTGGGTGTCTGGTGGTTCCTCAAGGCCTCCCTCTTCAGGAGCTCCAGCCGCTCTGGGGAGCAAAAACAGGGGTAAGCAGCTCCGGTATTCACCAGTGCTTCCGTGGCCTGGGCATACAGCTCAAGTCGCTGAGACTGCTGATAGGGCCCGGCAGGGCCTCCCTGGCGGGGACTCTCATCAGGAGGAATGCCTAGAACACAGGCCAACAGACTAATCATCAGGTAATAATAGCTAAGACGCACACAGCACTCATAGTTCAGCATTGCTCTGCATGTTTTACACATATATTAAAGCTTTTAATTTTTACAACAGTCCTTGACGTTGGTACTATTACATTTCCATTCTATAAACCAAAAGATTGAAGCATAGAGAGGTTAAATAACTACTCAAAGTCCGGTGGCTTGATGGAGTAAGAATTCAAACCAAGGTGGTTTGGCTCCACTGTCCATGCTCTCAACCATACATCCTCTCCATCCAAACTTTTCCTGGTGAGGGAGAAACCTGCCATGGCCTGGAACACGGGACTCAGGAGGACGAGCACAGCCCGCAGACCCTGGCTGGACTCCTGGCTCTGCCACTTAATAGCTGTGACAAGAACTCCTGAAGCGCTGAAGATGTGTAAGGGCCAGACATCCTGCCAGGCTCTTTACATGTTTCATGATCTCGGGTAAGCCTCAAAACTGCCCTATCAGGTAAGAAATGTTATTATCCCTGTTATGTAAAATGAAACGGAGGCACAGAGGTGCTTCGTTCCATCACTTGGCCAAGGTTAAGGGGTAGAACCAGATTCAAACTCTGACTAGCTGGCCCAGAGACAATGTTCTTACCTATAAAGCACTGCCACTTTGTGTTACTTAGCCTTTCTAAACCTCAGTCTCCTTCTCCAGAAAGTGGAGCTCACAGCTTTCCATGCAGGGTGATTCTGAAGGCTCAATGCATCAGCATGTACAAAGTGCTTGTCCTAGTGGCTCACCTAATACAGCTTCAATATATGCTGTCAGATTAAAAATGAATTATTCTGCAGATACACCCCGACTTACAATGGGTTTCCATTCTGGCGACTCTACCCTACGTCAATCCTGACTTAAGTTGAATACCTCTTATTTTTTTTTGAGTTTTCATTATTATTGCCCTTTATTATCGGTATCTTTATAAATCTAATCCTTGTCTTTGGGGGTTGGAAATATTACATATAAACTTACAGATAAATTTTAATACATACATAAAAAAATACACAAATCATTAAAAAAAAAGGACGGTCATAAGTGCTGTTCATCTTAACTCTTATACATTGTAAGTTGGGAACTACCTCTATGCCAAACCCAAGGTGCAATTTCCTCAGGCCACACAGGATGGAATTGACTAAACGTTCCCAATAGAGGGTACGGGGACACAGAAGAACTGGAGGATGGAATTTCTGCCCTGAAATAGTTTTCAAATGAATCAGGAAAATAAGGATGTGCTTAACTCTGCTGTACCTGATGCTAACACAAAATGGAAGTAGGTGGGCCTTGCACAAGTGGCCTGATCTTTCAAAGCCTCTGTTCTTATTTGTAAAGTAAGAACATGTGCTAAGTGCTCTTGTTTAGCTCCCTACCTCACTGGGCCTCAGTGTCTTCACTTATCACAAAAGAGAGTTGGGTAAGGTAAGTATGGAGGTCCCTTCCTGACCTAACCTTAAACAAGTCTCTTGAACGTGTTCAACATTTCTTGGAATGTTGCAGGGATTAAAAGTGACTTCCCCAAAAGAATTGAAAACATACATTCACACAAAAATCTGTACAGAAATGTTTGTAGCAGCATTAGTCACAGGAGCCAGCAGGTGGAAACAACCAAATGCACATCAAGTGATGAATGGATCAACAAAATGCAGTCAATACCATATAATGCTATTCAACCCCCAGAGTATGGCCCCAGGACACCCTTCTAGCTCAGTAATGAATTCATTCCTGAGGTTCACCCTTCATCCAAAGATTAGACAGGCCCATAAAACAAAATGAGACTAAAGGGGCACACCAGCCCAGGGGCAAGGACGAGAAGGCAGGAGGGGACAGGAAAGCTGGAAATAGGGAACCCAAGGTTGAGAAGGGAGAGTGTTGACGTGCCGTGGGGTTGTTAATGGATGTCATAAAACTATATGTGTCCTAACTGCTTAATAAGAAACTCGTTTGTTCTATAAACATTTACCTAAAGCACAATAAAAAAAAAAAACAACACTATTCAGCAATAAAAGAAAACGAAGTATACATGCTACAACACAGATGAACCTTAAAGTATTATGCTAAAAGAGAAGCAGACACAAACGGCCACATATTATGTGAATCTATTTCAGATGAAATGTCCAGAATAAGAAAATATACAGATACGGACAGTAGATTCATGGTTCCCAGGGGGTGAGGTGGGGTAGGGGGGAGGGAATGAGGTTTCTGTTTTGGCTGATGGAAATGTTCTGGAATTAGATAGTGGTGATGGTGGCACAAGACAGTAAATACACAAAAAAACCCTGAGTTGTTACCTTAAAATGGTGAATTTTATGTTACGGGAATTGCAGCTCAAAAAAAAAAAAAACAAGAACAGAAAAGAGCGAGTCTCTAAGTGAGGAGCTGCAAGGGTCAGCCACCTTTAGGAGGCCTGGATATCTGTCCTGTGCCTCACCGAGATGGGGGAGGAGGAGCTCCACTGAGGGCCAGCAGGCCTCATTCACACAATCTTGCTGGACAGGAAGTTCCATGAGGGAAGTACTTGCCAGTCTTGTGGTCGCTGTACCCCTCCTGCCTAGCACAGTGCCTGCCATGTAGGAGGCGCTCCATGAAATCCTGGGCCCGCACAGCACCATGGGATTCGCCTCATAGCAGCCTCTCTATCCTGCCATCTCCCGTTACTGTCGCTTTGCTCATTGTGCTTGGGCCCCCCAGCCTCCTTGCTGCTCCCCAAATGTGCCCAGCACTTTCCTTCCCCAGGGCCTTTGCATTTACTCTGTCCTCGGCTTTAAACCTTGGTCCCTCACTCAAGTCTGTTTCAGAGTCACCTCCTCAGAGAAGGCCCCCCAGTTCAAAAGAGGATCCCACCCACAGTTCCCTAACCCTCTCACCCTTTTCTCCATAGCACTTATTACTACTTAACATCACATTTAAAATTAATTTTTAACTAACAGGTCAGTTTAATTAACGAACTAACTTACGGAGGACATGGTCTTTGCTCAATGCTGTATCTCCAGTACTTAGGATAGTACTGGGGCCACAGTAAGTGATCTGGTAAATTAATTCCTTCATTTAATTAACCTCAACTGAATATCTGCTACAACTTCTGAGTAACAGAAAAGAGAAACGGAACCGGTTTCTGCCCTTTAGGAACCCAGGGTCTAGTGAATAATTTACCTGAGATTAGAATAGACATCTCAGAATGGCCCTGGATTTTAATTTGGGAATCATAACCTTCTCTCATCATCCCTGTCCCTACAGGTGGGCAGCTGTTGACCTGGGAAACACAAACACACTCCTCTGAGCTTAGCTATGGTCACAGTTAAACTCTCTGCAAGAAGACTCTGTTCACAAGCTGCACACGGGCTTTTTTCTGCCTCATACGCATGCTTAGCCCAGACTTAACAACGGGAAGTATGCGTAAAAAACTCTGGATTTCTGGCTCCTCTGGGAAAATCAGAAGATTTGACAAGCAGGGCCAGCCCTCCCTGGTGGGAACAAGGGGCTGGAGCTCAGAGGTGCTGCCTCCTCTAGGGAAGACACACTTTCTACTGCTCACCACAGGCCTCACCCCAGTTCCACTGCATACCTGCCCCGTCCCCTGCCAGGCCCCTGTGGAGACTGGACTGGTAACACCGTTTAAGGACAGCCTTGGAACTTTTCTTCAGGGAGCTTAGCATCTCTTCAGGTGGCATCTGAAAAAGCAGGTGTATGTACATATCCGTATTTCCAGGAAGCTCTCATTTTCCAACCTGAGCCCCAGAAGAAGACACACAAGCCCCTTCCCTTACCCCTGTTACTTCCTTGGAGAAGGAATGGTCCTCCCCAGCAGCCTCACCTGCCCACTCCAGCATGTCCTCAATATTCTCCGCTGCCCCAGGCACAAGGCGCATTTGATCCGTGTCCTCTAGCCTCAGGATGAAGCTTCCTCGGTGTTTCCTGGCAAAGATGTAGTTGTACAAGGCAGTGCGGAGGCCACCCAGGTGCAAGAAACCTGGTGGAAGAAGAGAACAGAAAAGACAGAGCACATGAGCTGGCAGGCCTCAACTAAGGGCAAGCAGGCTCTGCTTACAACAGAAGACTCCAACGAATCCTAAAGCCCAAGGAACGGCTGTACCTGTCCCATCTCTCTGGCCAGCATCCAGTCAGATCACCACAGAAGTGAACCAGGGTGGTCGACTCGTTTTAGTCCCTACGCCTGGAAGCAAAAGACCACCTAAATGTTGAAGCATGTCATTTTGTAAAAAGGCTCCAACTCTCCAAAGCTGCACCAGTCACTCTATTCTGACATAAACAGGGCACTGAAACCAGTGAGCTCCTCAAGGCAAAGTTCCACCAGAAGGAACAGATCAGTGTTTACAGAAGCCACACCACAAGTACATTTAACATGTGAACTCAATGATGTGCTCACTGAAATAGTTGCAAATAAAAAATACTGTAAAATCTATTTTACGTATACACTCTACACACCATCCATGATTACATTATACGCTTATATACACATGCTACTATGTATCATTGCAAATTTTTTTAAAAAAAGAATATTTTATGGTGTTTTTGGTAAAAGTTTACACGCCAAATTACGTTCCCATTTAATAACTACTACTCAAATTGTTCAGTGACGTTGGTTACATTTTTTATACTCTGTCAACATTCTCATTAATTTCATGCTGGATGTTTCCCTTCCAGTGATCTGGCTTCCCTGTCCCCTTACCCTTTGATCTTTGCTTTTGAATAACTGTTGACCATTTTGTCTCATACAGATGATTTTTTTTAAAGGTGTGCAATTTGCACTGATAATAGTCTTTATTTTATGAGCCAATCCATTATTGAGGTAAAAGGTGAGTAGTTTTGGTTCAAAGTTTATGGAGTATCTCAAGGCAATAGTCTTGGGGGCTCCTCTGGTTTCAACCGATCCAGTCTGTGTGGACTTTTTAAGAATCTGAGTTCTGGTTCACTCTTCTGTATAACCTTTTATGTACAAATCCACGCATCTGCATTTACAAGGCAAATGGACAGCTTTTTCGAGGTAATTTTGCCTATTTGAGAGTTTCATTAATTAAATCTGGCTTTTAAACCCAAACCATAAAGTAGTAATTGATTCCACAATATTCTTTTCATCCAAGTTTAAACTCGACAATCTGACTTTTTCCTCATCCCTGTAGAGATGACTGACAACAGCAATATTCTAGGGCTGCCATTTCCCTCGTCCCCCCTTCTCTGGCCTCGTCCACGGCTCTAAGGCTCCACAGTGAGCTCATCTGCACTTCCATGCATAGGAGGCAGCACGGAGGAGAAAAAAGCTCCTCTGGGCTCATAGACTATGTGTATAACCTTGGCAGTAGTTATTTCAAGGACACTACAAAATGCATATGTTCAGTGGCACCGGGCCTCGGGAGTCCCCAAGATAGGAGACAGAAGGCCCAGTGGTTGAAATCAAGACCTCTTACATCAAATAGACCTGCAATCGAATGTTGCATCCACCATTTACTACTTGCTATCCCTTGGGCCCACCACCCATCTGTCAGTTTGTAGTACACTGGTGGCTTGAATGTTGCTGTGACACTTGAAGTTATACCACTGGTATTTCAAATACCAGCAGTGCCATCCGTGGTGGACTGGTTTCAGCAGAGCTTCCAGACTAAGCAGACTAGGAAGAAAGGCTTGGCAATCTGCTTGGCACACCGTGTGTGCTCAACACACATTTATTGAATACACTGGGAAAAATAAAGACCGAAAAAAAAATGGTGCACAGCTACGTGCATACACAAAAATTTAGGTAATACGAATGAGCTCCGTTCATGTGCCTCAGTTTCAGTCCCTGTACAACAGAGGTCGCGATGCCGGCCAGTTCAAAAATTAGCCAATGAAAACCCTGTGTGGATTACAACTTGCTGTAAAAGGGCATCACACTGGGGAGAGGGCCAATGAAAATGAAGTAAATCCTCAGGGGCTGACACAACTACCACCACCACGGACTCAAACGTACCAATGACCATGACAATGTTTTGTCATATTGTAGTCACCATGAGTGGGAGCTGACTTGACAGCAATGAACAACACCCGTATGGCACGATACTTAACTTTTATGACCCTCAATTTCCTCATCTGTTAAAGAGGAGTTATAAACAAAACCCAGAAACCTTCCTTAAGTGGTTGTCGTAAGGCCTAAATGCTGATTCAAATACAACCTCAATTAATTTTCACTATTAAATTCATCTGTGTTGCTCGATGATGATTCTTTAATCTGTCTGCAGTCAGTAGCCTTTCCCTCATGAGCTTTCCCTGCAAATCAGCAAGGAAATGAGAATGATAATCATAACAATTCATCTACTGTTTATTAAGTGGTTTCTATGTGTGTCAGATTCTAGTAAGTGCCTAAACTGCATTAACTCAACCCCATAGACAGGTACTATTATCAGCCCTGTTTAACAGACGGTAAAACTGAGGCTCAGAGAGATTAAGTAATGTGCCCAAATTACGTGACTAGGAATTGGCAAAGCTAGAAATTTAAACCCAGACACCCTCAGGCCTTGGCACCTATTCCCTACACATACGCTACACAAAACATGGTGCACAAAGCATTGCTGGTCTACAACAATTGCCAGTTGTGAACAAGTAAAGAAACTGAGTGTTTATAAACGTTTACAACAATTTGATATAGAAATTTTGTCTGCTGAATCAAATTTAAAAAAAAAAAAGGCTTCTATGTTTTACAGTTTTCTAGTAATTCATGAATCCACAATCAATTAGAAATTATAAACCAGTCCAACACGGGTAGTCTGAGAAACATTGCTCTACACTACACTGTCTGCCGAGATTCTATCTCCCTGTGCAGGTGAGATCTGGCCAAGAAAGTAGCCTTATACTGGGGCTCTGGGTTCAGAATGGAGCCCTGGTGGTGCAGTGGTTAAGAGCTATGGCTACTAACCAAGAGGCTGGCAGTTCAAATCCACCAGCTGCTCCTTGGAAGCCCTATGGGGCAGTTCTACTGTCCTACAGGGTCGCTACGAATCGGAATCGACTCCAAGGTGATAGGTTTGGTTTTGGCTTGGGTTCAGACTGAGAGGGGCATGCACCGTGAAGAGAGAGCAGAAAACAGTCTCGGGGAGAAGATAATCTTGGGAACTGGTATGGAGGCCCTGTCTCGGCCTTACTCTCTGGCCTCTGCTTTCCCACACTCCTCCTAGCTTGCTACATACCAGACACACACCACAGGTTCTTTGCACCTGCTATTTCCTCTACCCAGAAGGTTCCTCCTAAAAGTTTCACATAGCTATTTCCTTCTTGTCATTAAGTCCTCAGCTCTAATGTCACCTCCTCAGCAAGGCCTTCCTGTGCATCCTTCCTAATCCCTACCCTGCTTCATTTCCCGAGTAGTATACGTGACTCTCCACAATTACCTTTACTTTCGTACGTGTTTGTCGGGACCACTACAATGCAGGCTTCTTGAAAAAAAGAGTCCTAACTTTCTCGATAACCACTGTATTCCAGTGCCTAGAACGGTGCTTGGCACACCGTTTGTGCTCAACACACATTTACTGAATACATTGAAGGAAAAAAAATAAAGACCGAAAAAAAAATGGTGTACAGCTACATGCACACACAAAAATTTAGGTAGTGCAAATGAGCTCCGTTCACGGGCCTCAGGTTCGGTGCCTGTACAACAGAGGTCGCGTTGCCAGCCAGTCCACTCTACCTGACGAAATTCGTTCGAGAACATTCGGGGGGCGGGGTTGGGGACTGGAGCAAGCAGCGTCACGTCCGCCAGTTTACCTGTGGGACTGGGGGCAAACCGCACTCGCACGGCAGCCCCGGCATCAGTACTCAGGCATGCCTCGCGCCGTCCCACGGGGTGGCCTAAGGCCGCCGGGAACGTCCCCGGCCGCAGCACTCTCTTCAGAACCGCCGCCATGTGAATTGGAAATGCACAAGTGCGTTTCTTTCAGCATCACTTCCGGGGATGCCTCTCAGCCAATCAGCCTCCGCCACAGCGGCCGAATCCCGCCCCCTTAAAGCCACAGTCCTTTTTGCTTGAGAGCCCACGCCCCCCTGGACGGCTGCAGCTCCACTCCGCCACAAGGGGGCAGAGCCCTTTGAGCCGGCTATTACCCGGACCCGCCCCCTCGGCTCGCGAAAGGTAAAGCGTGGCAGGGGCTGGCCCGGGAAGCGGAGGAGGCGGGTCTCCATAGAAACCTCCACTTGTTTCCGGCCAGGCCGTGAGAGATTAGGGGCTGCTGCGGGGGCCAATCTCAACGGGTTTGCCTTTTCCCAGCGGCCTCTGCGGGAGCGGTGGGTGTTGTACACAATCATCATGGCGGCGGCCGGGGCCCCGGATGGTGAGTGTGGAGGGGGTGGCGGACGCCCGGGTTGGGCCGAGGTGGAGCTGGCGCCCCGGTGGGGGGATGCGGCCTGGCCCGGGAGCGAGTAACCTGGCCTGGTAGCGGTGGTCCGACGGGGGTCGGGCAGAGTCCGGTCCCAGGCCCAGCCCGCGGCGAGCGCCCACCCCCTAACCCCTTTGCAGGCATGGAGGAACCTGGCATGGACACGGAGGCCGAGACGGTGGCGGCCGAGGCGTCCGCGCGGCCTCTCAACTGCGTAGAGGCTAAAGCCGCGGCGGGGGCGGCGGCCGAGGACTCTTGCGCCGCGCGAGACAGCCTGCAGCCAGCCCCGGCCCAGCCCCCTGGGGACCCCGCGGCCCAGGCCTCGGTCAGCAACGGCGAAGACGCGGGCGGCGGCGCGGGCAGGGAGCTCGTAGACCTGAAGATCATTTGGAACAAGACCAAACACGACGTGAAGTTCCCCCTAGACAGCACAGGCTCTGAGCTAAAACAGAAGATTCACTCGATTACAGGTAATTCTCGTAGTACTGACTGCCGGCCTCCCTGGTGATTACGCTGTGCTAGGGAGCATGCTGGCTGCTTTTCTTGTATCAGCTCCCTTAAGCCTCACGACAGTCCTCCGAAGTAAGTACTATCGTGCCTAGCGTTCAGATGCGGGAAAACGAGGCCCGTGATGATTGACTGGTAAGTAGGTGACCTAGGGTTTAAGCCAAGGCCCTGAGTCTTAGTGCCAGATTGGTAACTGTGTTGCTTAAGCATCTTTCATAAAAATCACCTGAGGCACTTGTTAAATATACAGCACGTAGGCCCTCCCCTCTGGAGATTGATTCACTGAGTCTGGGATATGGCCAGGAATTTATTTTTAGCAAATAATCTTAGGTATTTTTCATAAGGAAAATGTAGGGAACGCTGCTTTTAGCCATCACGCTGGCTGTTTGACAGATGTTTATATTACTTAATTTTATCTTGTTCGTAGCACTTCGTCGCCAAAAGCGATTTCTTTTTTTGAGCTTTCTTGCCATGGCCTGTAAGCTCCATAGGACCAGGATCTTTGTGCTTCTTATTGATCTTTGTATCCTTGATGCCTGTGGGTTCAATGTGAGTGAGTGAATGGTAGCTAATGTTTATTGAGCAATGACTATGCTGTACTAAATGTGGTACATTAGTCCTGTTTCCTAATCTGTAAAATAAGCCTGTACATGAGGAGCCGCTGTCATTTTTATGGGAACTTCTGGGTGGCACCAACAATTAAGCACTTGGCTGCTAACCAAAAGATTGGCAGTTCGAGTCCACCCAGCAGTACCTTGGAAGAAAGGCCTAGCAATCTACTTCTGAAAATCAGCCATTGAAAACCCTATACAGCAAAGTTCTACTCTTACTCACACGGGCTCGTCGGGAGTTGGAGTCAACTCTCCAGCAACTGGTGGTTATTACCTTTGTTGTAAAATTTGGGAAACCAAGGTTCAGAAAGATTTGTGAATTGCCCAAGTATACACAGCCAATGGGTAGTAGAGCCAATATTTACTACCTGGTCTGTTGTCAAAGGGCTCTGGTTCTCTCCTTTCACTGTCTGCCCTCTACTTTTTTCCCAAGGTCTCCCGCCTGCCATGCAGAAAGTCATGTATAAGGGACTCGTCCCTGAGGATAAGACATTGAGAGAAATAAAAGTGACCAGCGGGGCCAAGATCATGGTGGTCGGCTCCACAATAAATGATGTTTTAGCAGTGAACACACCCAAAGATGCCACACAGCAGGACTCAAAGGCTGAAGAAAACAAGAAGGAGCCTCTCTGCAGGCAGAAGGTAAGTTCTTTGTGATTGCTGATCTGAGAAGCTTGAGGCTTTGTCCTCTTGAGCCTTGGCTGGCTACATTCTCCCTAGAATAAGCTCCTTTTCGGACAGGGCCCATGATGGAAATTTATGGCAGCAGTTGGGTGCGGCTGGCTGTTGAGTGGAGGTGACAACTACCTGAGATTTGCATCTTTGTCTCATCTGGCGGGTCAGTGTGTCTCACATCTACCTACTTTAGGATAAGGCCTTTGTAAAGGCAGGTTTCAGACCAGATACTGAAAGGAATCAGATGTTGGTTTCTAGCTCACATTCAGTGCCAGGGAAAATTGCTGTTCCTGGACTTAAGCCCCCATTTTGCCTAAGTGCTTAAGTTTGTTTTTGGTTTGTGGCTTTCCCCAAGTCAACAAGCCCAGTTCTGAGTAGGCAGGGAAATCACAGCTTTCAGAGGTTCCTCTAAAACTGACCCTTCCAGGAAACCACATGAAACTGACTAGGAAGATAAGTATACTGAAACGGAAACGTAATCTTTCACATTCCCTGTTGCTCCTTTTGGATGGAAGAAATCCTCCCTTTCTGTGTTTATCACAGCCAGTAAAACTCCGTTATCAGGAATGTTTGGTTATTTTATCGTAGCAGGGGCAGTTTGGAAGGATCATCACTGGTGATCCCATCACTCGACAAGCCCCACTCGTTGCTACACAGCCTCCTTAGCCACTGTTGGTAGCATTCGAGGGAAACAAACACTCACCGTTTGACCTGGATCCTAAGTGGAATAGGCCAACTTGAACCAATGTCAGTTTCAGTGACCATGGGTACCAGAGCGTATGGCCACCAGTGTAAGAAGAGGACAATCTTGACTAACAGGTCCATGATCCTTTTTATGTTTCCAAATCCAAAAAAAAAGGATCTGAAAACCGAATTCATAAATTTGGAAAAACTTGTCAGAACAGACATAAGGCTGGTTTTTAGCCTCATTTGTCAAAATTAATGTAAATATTCTTATTTCGATACAGAAGTAGTAATGTTTGATAATGTGGTGGTGCCCCAGACCCTATGGAAATATTATGTAATGTATTTAAAAATTATTTTTATAAAATCTCCAGAATTCTGAATTACAAAGCACTTGTCTATAAGGGATGCAGATAAGGGCTTGTAAACTTGTATTAACATCTAAAAGGTGCTTAATTGGAGACTTCACCCCAAATATGGGGTCAGTGTGTCTTGTAACCATTTGGGTTCAATTCCATTTTCCTGTCTTCCTCTGCCATATGTTTGAAGTAGTCAACTGTGAGCATGTCAGACGTGAGAAAATGTTCCCACTGGTCACACCCTTCAAGCATAACGCATCTTTTAAACGCAGGTTTTGAGTTGCTAATGGTAGCTTAACAGGCCCAGAAGTGTTCTCCACGGTGCAGGGAAAATTCTTCAGAAATACTTGTAAGCTGTAACTCAGTACTTCAGACCCTTCCTGCTTTGTTTCATTCATGCAGTTATGAGAAGGACCCAGTTCCCTGGCTTTTTAACAATTTGTTCAGGAATCTAGTGCTGATAGTCTGGTAGCCTCGAGCCCATTCCTACTGGGGGTTTTTGCCTTGCGGCAAAGGTTTCAGCTGGCTCATGGCCACTTGGTGCTTAAAGACAATTAAATTTTTACCCTCTGCCCACTCATTGCCCTATAGCTCTAGCTTCTCCGAGCAATGACCCCGCCTATAAAGGCAAAGATGGGGAGGAAACAAAACTCAGGCATTTGGGACAGGCAAAAGAGCTGTTTAAGGGAGTCTTGAGGAACATGCTGAGAACACTGAGTGTAACGGCAAGCTTTAAAGTAATCAACGTTTCTGTTCGGAAATTTGATTCACCAGCTTCTTGTTCAGCTGGGGTTGGGTGGCAGGCCAGGAAGACTCCTGCAATGAGATGCTGGACTAGATGTCTGTTGAAGAAACGCCCCTTCCAAGCAGTTGGGCTGATTACCAGCGTCACTGTAGTTTCCTTGGGACTTGAAGTTGACAGAAGTGACGGTCATTTTGAACCCGGCAGCAAAGCCCAGCCTTCGTGGCTCTCTTCAACTTCGTGTTGAATCCTTTCATCGCTGATTTTTTTTTTTGACGGGGGTAGTGGGGAGAAGGATAAGGGCGTAGAGTTTATTTGAGCTAGCAATTTGGAATTCTTTTTACCCTAGAACTGTCATATCTAATATGGTAGCCACATGCGGTTGTTAAAAATTAAATAAAGAATCCTGTTCCTCCGTATGCTAGCCAGATTTCAAGTGCTCAGTAGCCACAAGTGGCCAGTGATTACCATTTTGGATGGCACAGATACAGGGCGTTTTCATCATTGCAGGAAATTCTCTTGGACAGCACTGCTCAATAGTGTCAAAGGATCTATTGGTCTAGACATAAAAAGCTTTTGAACCAAAAACACCAAGGGTTTCTTCATCCTGTCTTCCAGCGACGTAGTACTATGACAAAAATGTAGTCAATTGGTTCATTTCATTTCTTCTGACTTATGTTATAGCAACACAGGAAAGTGTTGGATAAAGGAAAACCCGAAGATGTGATGCCATCAGTCAAGGGTGCCCAGGTAAGCCAAACTCCTGCATATGAACAAGTCCTACTTCCTGACTTCCTGAGATTCCTGGAATCATGTCCTTACATCCAGTTTCTCTTCTGTTTTCCATCTTTCTTTGCTTCTGGCTCCTCCCTCTTACCATGCTCTTATGCCTCCAGGAGCGCCTGCCAACGGTACCCTTATCCGGCATGTACAATAAGTCTGGAGGGAAAGTGAGACTCACCTTTAAGCTAGAACAAGACCAGCTGTGGATTGGCACTAAAGGTATGTTCCTTAGTGCTCTCCACCGCTTCCTGACCTGACCGCTCACCTCTGGCCCCCAGAGGCACTCACTCTCTGGTGCCATTCCGGTCATTGTTCTGAAACCTCTCTCTCTTTACTATGCTTTGCATGCCTCTGGCTTTTGATTTTGCTTATGGACACTTGCCTTTTGTTTGGACCCTTTGGCCTCATTCTTTTCAGTCTGCTCTCAGTGCCAGTCCATCAAACATTGGCTCTTCAGTTGCACAGAATCACAGGTCCCAAATGTATGGCCCAAGAGCCGTGTCTGGTCCACAGGCAAGGGTTTATGGGTTTACACACAATCTGAAAAAATTGGGAGATACCACCTAATCTGATTTTTTTTGGCTTCTCTTGAAAAATGTCAAAAGATCTGGCCCTTGTGGGCCTGCTTTACTCACATGGCAGTGGCCAGCCGGAACTGAGCGGTGGTTTCAGATGGGCCATGCTGCAGTCCCCACTGCTCCCACTCATCTTAACATGTCACCTATCTAGCCCCTGTAGGTCAGAGGTTGACCCTGTGCTAGGTGAAGTTGTCCTAACCGCTGCCGAGGAATCAGGCCCTCCCGCCCTCCCTGCCTGAGGGCCCTCTGCCTGCCCCGCTTCTGCCTGTGCACTGCATCTGATCAGGCTTGCTGGGAAGTGTCTCTTGATTGTCCTCCCTTCTCCTTCCCCCAGTGGTTACAAAGCCTTGCCAGTTACGCTGCAGAGTTGTCTATGTCCCTTTCTCTGCCATCATAGTATGCCCCCTTAAGGCTCCCAGTGTCTTTAAACTTGGTCTGTTGAAAGCGGATTAACCTATTTCCTCGCCTCATCTGTGTTCTTGTCTGTCCTGTCTATCTTCCGTGCTGTTTTTTGTCACTGGTTCCTGTGCCCAAAAACCTTAGGACAAGTTCAAATGCCTAAACCTAGTGTTCAGTGTTCTCAACAACGGGGCCCCAGTTGAAGTTTTGACCAAGCTTCCTGCCCTTCTTGCCCTGTTGTGCACTGCGTGTTTCACCTGCGTCTGTCCCCGAACTTTTCAGTACGCTTTGCACAGCTTCGTGTCTTCACTCCTGCTAGGCCCTTACCTGGAATGCCTTCTTCCTATTCCTTGTTGTTTATAAAATATTCCAAGGCCCTACTTAAATGTCCTCTCCTAATAAAGCCTTCCCTGGTACCCATCCGCCCAAATGAATTGCTACTGCTTCTGTTCATAGAGCACTCCGTTTAGACCCCAGAGCACTCATTACTCTCTGACTTGTCTGTCCCCCGTTAGATTCCAGGAGGGAACCGAACATGCCTAATTCACCTGTTTCTGGCCAGCACTGTAGGTATTCAGTATTCGAGGTAAATGCTAAAGAGAAGTATAGAGGGTCTCATCACAGGAGGTTAACTGCCTTCAGAGACAGGTCATTTAGTATGCAGCTACTTAGAATGGGACCATTGTTATGGAAAATGATCAGGGTAGGGGTGGTGGGGAGTGACAATTTATCCTCTAAAATATGAAGCTAAGTTTCTTATTTCCAACCCTATGCTGGTTCTCCAGTGAACAAAGAGGGAAATACAAAAACGTTTGATTTTTCTAACAATTTTACGATAACTCGCTCTGTTCTCCATTTCATCTTGGACTCTAACTGCATGGTCAAAGCAAGTTTTGCAACATATTTAAGGGCTTCCCCAGTTTTCCAGGGGCCTTTGAACCCTCTCCTGGTCAGATCATTCTGTCTGCAGAGCCCGTCACATCATCCCCTTGCCCTCTTCTCTTCAGTTGCTAGCTGCCCCATCTCTCTTTCTTAGAGCCTTACTTCTTAACCACTGTGCAGGTGATTGTGCCTAGTTCTCTTCTCCATCATTGCATTGACTTGCTGAAATCCTGCCTCTTGCTGGACTTCTCATTTCACTGGTGGGCATCCTAGTTGAAGGCAGTCATTAGACTGATCCAGAAGGACAGTGATGACCAGGGGGGTAGGTGTAGTGTTAAAGTAGGGACAAGTGTCAGGAGGAAGACCAAGTCTGTAAGTGGTCGTTGGCTCCTTAGAAAGATTTTCATGTTAGGAGGTTGCATAGGAAACAGGCCATAACTACAGAGACAAATGTAATAAGAATCTTCCTGTATCTATATTACAGGTTTTATTTTAACTTGTAGGAGCAACCACCTTTCTGCTTTGGCATAAAGGCAAGAAGAGCTTTAGAAAAATTTGGTTGTGTTGGGGCTTCAGAGTTATTGAAAGCTTCCTACTCATTCGCTCCTTAAAGATGGGGGCCATGAACTGTTCATGTCTTCAGAGGCTGACCAAGGCTTAAAAACTTGACATTTGTGTTCCCACCCAAGACCACTGTATCGCAGTTGCTCAGGAGCCCGTGGGGGCAGGCGCTCCCTTCTCAAATGCCCAGGACGCCTATCACCTGAGTGTCATAAGCACTCTTAGAGGAGGACAGTTTGTTCAGGGAGCTGGCTACTAGCCACTGGCTTCATCTTTCTGCTGGCAAGAAGCTGCTATGGAATGACCAACCCAGCAGTCACTTGGCTTCCTGATGGGGTGCTTTACTGGGTGAGTGCCCTTCAAGGGGAACCACTCACAGCTTAAGTGCTCTGGCATAGCTTGTGTACTAACAGCCTCGGGCACAAGCAGAGCAAGAAGCACAAACTCCAGGCAGGTCACAAACGGGGAAGCTGCCAGTGGAGGGCATTTGCCCTGTTTGTAGGGGGCAGTCGAGTCTCTAATGTAGCTGATGGCTGTCATTCAGGAATGTGGGCCCTGAATGGTTAAATCTTCAGAGTTTTCAAGAGAAGCCAGAAATCAGATTTTTGTGGGAAATCTCTGGACATCTCAAGAAGACAGGCGTTTTGGAAAGTTTCAGTCTTAAAAGACGACTCCAGGTCAGGTGTTGAGTAGAGCCATTGAAGTCCAAACCTAAGCGAACATCTTCAGGTCCCATTTCCTTCCACCTCCATTTTTAAGAGAGCCATAGACTAGAAGTAAAATGGTTCAAGTCACCAGCTAGACTAGAACCCAGGTCTCTAAATTCCTAGTCAGTTGTGTCAACCTATTTTCAATTTCTACCTTTTTCAGATTTTTCTTTCTGAAAAAGCCATAGTGAGGTTTTTCCAAATTGATGTAATTGTTTGCCGAGAATGGCCCTCTGCACCCGAGGTCTCTGCTACTTCCAGGCGGTCACATTATGTTGGGCAGGGCAGGCAGGGCTTCTGCGGCCCCTGCCATCACTCCTGCCCTGCTGCGCTGGCTCACCTCCGCACGCCCATCTCACTCCAGGCCTCCTTTGCTGCCTCCTCTTTCTTACCTGCCATTCTTAAAGTTGCTGCCAAATGCCTTTGACCCCACGTGATAAGTGGTGCCTCAATTGCTTATCAGAAGAGGTTACAAATGTTTTAAGGGAACTTTTAAAGTTTCTTGTGTGTATGTGACGGGAGTGGGGGGCCAAGGGGTTGTTGGGGGGATATGGGGAGGCGGTGAGCTGGATCTGGGGATAGAAACTAGTCTTAAACCCCCAAGCACTCCCCCTTCCTATGTGCGCCACCAGGGGACAATGCCGGCTCTTTGTCCTTGGTCTTGACTACCCCTTGCCCAGATGCCAAAGACCTTAGCCGATGCTTGGTTTGGGGAATAACGGTACAAAGGAATTTCTTGGGTATTTATTAATCATCAGACTTTAAAAAATGATACCAGGAGAGAGGTATCTTTGTTGTCGGAGAGTCTTAATATAGACCATTAGCAAACCCTGTTACCCACTGGCTCCTCAGAAGTTCCCAACTCCCACGCAGGGTTCTAGTTGCATCAATGAGAAGACGCTGTCCCATTGTCGCTAGAGGGCAGGGCAGCAGGGACTTGTAGATCCCACAGCTCCCAGCCCTGACGAGGGACTGCTGAGTCAGAACAGGAGGGCATTTGAATAATCACTGTAATCCCTCTCAACTTAGAGCGGACTGAGAAATTGCCCATGGGCTCCATTAAAAATGTGGTCAGTGAACCTATCGAAGGACACGAAGACTACCACATGATGGTAAGTATGCTGGCTGGGCCGAGCCCCTCGCTAGACCCCTGCTTCTGCTTATTCAGCAGGGAGTGGATTTCTAACTGAGCTTTTTAATTGAGAAAAATCAGTCTTCATCAGGCACACTTGTTTCAAGACTCCCATGTTTTCTTCATCTCCTTAGAACTCGATTCATGCCCCTATTCTGAGTTCTATTGGTTTTGCAACCCCTGCCCTTCCATAATTTAAAGGGGAAAGGCTTTTCTCTTGACTTTCTCTTATTTGTAATATTTTGTTTTTAGACCAGGAAAATAAATGTAAAAGGAGGAATGGCTTCTGGATTTTTATTTGAAATTTTGTCTTACATCTAAAAACGAAACCTTCCCCAGCCTTGGTGTTTGTGAGGATGCCAGGCAACGTCTCTTCTGTAATGGTCCTCCTCTTCCAGGCCTCAGCTGGGAAGTATCGAGCACCCTGTGGGGAGGATGGTCTGGGGGACGTGTTGTGCAGAGGAGTCTGCTTTGAAGAGAGCAGGCTGCTCTTCAGCCATCTTTCCTGGGACAGGATGATGGGAGGCATTCCCCACATCTGCAGAGCGAAGGATCCCATGAGCTGATGAAACGAACAGCATAGGCAGACCCTTTCTCTTTTCCCAGGACTGTTTGGAGGGGCCACTTTAAAAATGCATTTTAGCTACCTAAATGCCCCTCGCTGCTGTGACAGGGACCTGACCTGAGGCGGCAGATTTTTCAGCGTGCAGCCAACGGGGATGTGTAGCTACGTAGGCCACATCGCAAGGGAGGGAACCACCCATGGTTTGTGGTTGGCTTCACCAAGTCCACAGCAGAGGGGTGTTTTGGGAGATCCCAGGAAAAGGGAATCTAGCATTATAGCAGTTCTCTCTTCAGGCAGGTGGCCAGTCCACTCGCTACAGAATAAATCAGTCACCCGAAGGGGCCCAAATTTTGTTTGGCCAACAAGCCAGCACTGTTCCCTGCCTTGCTCTGTTGACATCTGTCTGCTTGGCGGTGCCAGAGGAGGCTGAAGCAGGGCCATGGCCAGGATTGCTGTCCCTGGGCTGCAGGGCCCCTGGGGTGTTCTGCTTTTTAAATGGTGACACCTTCACTGGGGCTTCCTCACGCCCTTTGGCGGCTCTATCACCCCTAGGCTCTGTAGTCACTAAAACAAGGCTTGCAGGCTGCCATGCCTGTGGAAATTTTGCACGCCCAGTTATTTATTTTTGTTTTAAAAATTGGATATTTTCAAATGGGCCCCTTGCTCCCTTTTGAAACATCTGTGTTACCAATGTAGCTCTGAGGGGTTAATAACTCCAGTTTTCAAGCAGCCAGGTACTAGGGATTTAAAACAAGCTGAGCGAACCATTTTGAATGTATTTTAAGGAATGGTGTGGATGGGCGATGACTTATGTTTAGCTTAGGTGCTGCTTTCTGTCCGGGAGCATTTCTGATAGAGGGTGGTCTGAAGAGCCCCCTTCTCTCTTCCGAACACCACTAAGAAGCACCTTTACCTTTGTCCTAACAAGAGTCTTTATTTCCCTCTTTCTGCAGATGTCACTTCATTAGCTAGATTGAGACTGTATAATAGTTCACATTACAGAAGTGTGGCTGTGCTATTTCATTTTTAGACAAATGTTTAAAAATACAGAAAGGAAAGCAAACAGGATAGCAAACTCAGATATCCATCACCAAGAAATGACATTTGTAACTATTTTGTAACTTGCTTTAAGTCTTTTTTTTTTTTTAATAAAAGAAAATTTACCAACAATGGCTTCCCCATGGTCTCCCCCTTTCCTTGTCACCATTATCATGATTTTAGTGTATCCTTCCCATCTATTTATGCTTTTATTTCCACACATACCCATGAACAGCCGAGTACTGTTTTGTGTTTTCTCAGTTGACGTAAACGGTATCTTGGTATGTATCGTTCTGCAACTTGGTTTTTTTTTTTGATTGGACATTATGATCTGTTCATGTTATCTGTAGCTCCAGTTCATACTTTGTAAAAGTAATCCCGTATTCATACGAAGAGGCCACATCACTTTTAATTACGCATTCCCTTACTAATGGATTTATAGGTTATCTGCAGATTTTCGTTATTCCCTTCAATGCTGTTTTGTTTCCTTATGCATGGGTGGTAGTTTTTCTAGGCCAGCGGTTCTCAAACTGTGGTTTCTGGCCTAGTACCTGGGAACTTGCTAGAAATGCAGATTTTTGGGCCCCAGACCCACCGAAGCAAAAACTCAAGGGCGGAGCCCAGCAACCTGTGTTTTAACAAACTCCCCAGATGAATCTGTTGCCACCTCGAGCTTGAGGACCACCGCTTTCAGGTTGGCTGCGCTTAACTCCCCACTTTTTGCTTTTTTTTTTTTGACTTGTTAGGAGAATGCCCCCCATGTGCACAGTTTGTTCTGTTTTCCTCCCTTTTTTAATGAATTCACTCCCCAGTTTGTTCTGTTTGTTCTGCCTCCTTAGTCTCTTGACCTCTGAAGTACCGCTTGGTTTTCCTTTTTCCCTTCCAGGCGTTTCAGTTGGGCCCCACGGAAGCCTCTTACTACTGGGTGTACTGGGTTCCAACTCAATATGTGGATGCAATCAAAGACACTGTGCTGGGGAAATGGCAGTATTTTTGAAAGCACTTTCACCTCTGGCCCAGGAGACTGACCCAAAGTGAAGGACATTGCTGGGAGAGGCCTGCAGCATCCCTGGATTTCAGAGTTCTGGAACTTTGTTCAAAAAACAATCTATATCCAATCTAAGGTGATGTGGCGACTGAAGCCAGAGGTGATGTACTTTCACCATTAGCTTAATTTTAACTTAAAAATCACCGGTTCCCTTTTCTTGCAGTCAGCTTCATACCATTTTTAAAGTCAATATGGTGGAAATCAATAAATCTGAATTCCGAACGTATTGTGTGGAATACTCTTAAGTGCGTTTGAGAGTAAATCTGCCAATTTTGTTGAGAAGGGAATGATCCAAAGCTTTCTGGGTTTTTTAAAAAGTGATTTCAATGGAAATATTTTCATAAATCTTTGGTTGCTGACATTTGGACTGCGTTGTGATAACTTGGGTTTTTGGGTTTTTTTCCCTTATAAAATTGTATGCAAAATGGGGGGGAGGGGGGGTTAGTAAGCCATATTTTTCTGCCCATTGATTCAGATTTAATTCCTTCCCTTTCTTATTTTCTCAATTCTTAGATTTGAGTTTTGTTTCAAGAACCCAAAGATGTCAGTCCTCTTTTTGTACCTCATCCATGGTTCTTTTCCTGGGCTCCCTCCCACCGTGCTGCTGCTTGTGAACGAGCGGTGGGCGTGGAAGGGCTCTTTGGTCTTGGTCAGGGAGCTCTCACCCTTGCTGTGGTGTTTGTCGGGCAGCAGAGTATCTCAAGGCGACTCCTGTTTAAACGTCTTGCCCTTTGGCTCTGATCTCTGGGGAGCTGGACCGCTGGCTCAATGGCAGTCTGTAGCTCTTCCTAACTTGGCTTTGAGGCCAGGCCTGGCCTGGGTGTGCCTCAGCCATGCTGCTGAATAGCCAAGGCTCCCAGGCAGACAGAGGTAGAAGCTAGTTCATACAGCCATTTAGCCACAGATCCAGATACCTTCTTTATTTGGAAGTTTTCAAGAAATCGTGAAGCAGTCCAACGGTTACTTCAATTATGCTTTTCCATTTGGTTCTTCTGCTCATGCATTCAGTTGAAATGTCCTTTATCCCAGGTTCAGAGATGCTACCTTTCTCACTAAGACGACATCTGACCTAGCAGGTTGGCTGATGAATTTAAACAATGAAAACGGGATAAATTGCTGTCATGATTCGATCGCCCTCCTCTGGTTTTAGCTCTTATGTTCTTGGTACACGTGAACTTCTCTTGTCTCCTGGTGGCTTGATTGACTCTGAAATGAGGGGAAGTCTCTTGGTGAATGATATCCTTTGTGCTGTTTGCTGTTTCTCTGCTGCCGTCTTTGCGATTCTCCTCTCACTGGTTGCAGGCTCTCATAGTAAGGTTTGGCGAGAGATTCTCCAGTCTTCACATTTTGGATTCTAGGCTGTTAGCCCTCACTCTGTGAAATGTATTCGCATGTGTTCCCTTAAGATGACTATTCCTTGTGAGCCAGTTCATGGTAATATTCCACACCCCTCCCTTCTAAGCTGTAGTTCAGGAATCCAGCCCACATAGACAGACTCTAGCTTTTCATGGTGTAGCCGGTGCCAAGTTCTGCATCTGGGCAGGAAAATCTGCTCTTGCTCTTTCTGGAGACATACGTACGTACACAAAGTGCAGCATCCAGAAATCTGCCTGTTTTGACCCCTCTTGAAAAAGGAGCGGTTAACGGTGGCTTTTCTGTCCTTGTTGGCCTGCAACTCCCAGAGAAGAGACTGCATCTTTGCTGCTCCTCAAAGCCTCCCTCTGCCGTTGACAGGGCTGCAGAGGAAATGATCACGTAGCAAGTAGAGCATCATCTCAGTTCACACACTGCCCTTTTGGTCTGCCAACGTTCCTGTCCTAGTGGCTTGTTCTGACAGTGCTGCACACCCATTGCTGAGCTCTCAAGGCAGGTGTCTCCTTCCTCCAGCTTGCCTCAAAATGCTGCTGTCAGAGGCCTCCTCCTGCCAGTTCTCATCATTTACCGTGTTGGAGTGGCTCTGTGTGCCGTCTGACTTCCCTTCCACCCAGTGAGAGTGTGCGTTCCACTGTCTCCCTTCTCCCCGGGAGCCAAACCGCTTCTCACTCAGGCTGGTGTCATTTCAAGACAGGACCAAAGCCTGCGTGAGCCTTTTTATGTTAAGTAAACTGGTGCTTTTTTTTTTTACTTTAAGATACTGTATAGAAACAGTAATGTACATGACACCTATTGGTATGGAGCTGTTTGAGCGTTGCTTTACAGAGCTCACTAAATCTCCTACAACCGTCTTGAGCTCTGGCTCCTGACCCTGTTTGCATAGAAGACCTTACTAGAAGCTCTTGGAAGAGCGGGCCTCCTGGAAGAGCAGAGGTAGACGGCACCAGAAGCCACTGGGGGAAGTGTTTGGCTTAGATCCGTGTCTGGGTCACAGCAGTGTTCACTACTTTGTCACGCCATCCGTGACAGTTCTCTTTGCGTTTTTCTTACAGTCCAGAATGTACTGACTAAATCTGTGTAAGCAAATGGAAACACTCTTCCCCTTCAGTAGCATAACAGTGTTTATTTTTTTCTCAGGATCATTTCTGTGTGGTTCCTTCACCGTCATTCTGTTCAGTCTGTCAGAGGGTACTGGTTTTTTCCTTGGGGTAGTGGTCTCCCTTTGCTGTGGCAGAGGGCATGCAGGTGGATAAAGGAAGAAAGAACTGCTTCTAATGGAGGAACTGTAATGTGCATTTACTTGAAGCTAGAGATTGAGGGAGGGTGTGCTCACCACTAAGGGGCCAAAGGGGTTGCCATCTCATCCATGTTGGACACCTCACTGGGCCTCCTAATGGGCTTCTTTCTTCTAGGATTTGTGCTGGTGAACCTCCTGCATGTCTTTGCTCACAGACATCATGCCTTTTTTTTTTCCCTCCCTGGGGTGACTTGGCAGAATAATGACAACATCATTCCTGCTAAGGCCTGGTCCCTCTCAGCTCTGCCTCAGTCCAGTCAGAGAACTTAGAAAAGACAGACTCTCAAGTTGCTGGAACCCTTCGGTATTAAGTACTTCAGCTGATGACGGGCCCTTTTGCAAGTAGCGTTAGCTCTTTTTCAATGAAGTTTAACTGAACTAAGGATGCACTTTCTTACGATCTTGTGGACATAGTAGGGGTGCAAGTGAGGCCTTCTGTAGGCTCCTTAGTTGCTGCTTTATTTCATGAGGGCCAAAGAGATTAACTTTGCCATGTTGCCATGTCTCTGAGAAGTTGCCATATTTCATCCAGAAGAGGTCTTTTTTCCTCTTCTTCTTACTTTAACCATGTGCCTGGAGGAGCCGTCCGGGCCCTTGCACTTGGCCCACCCTTGCTTTGCCAGAGGCAGAGAAGGGAAAGGGGTAGATTACGTGTGCCAAGGGTGTGCAAGGGTAGGCTTTCCTTCCACCCCATCTTCTGAGGGAGACCTCTTTCTCTTGCTCCTTGCCTCTGTTCATGCCTTTTGTCTTGGAAAAGGATGGTCCCTTGTCTTAAGGCTTTGTGATAAAAGTTCTCTCCAGCTAGGACTGGCACCTAATCGGGCCTGGTGACTTTTCTGAAGTTACAGGTGGTCAGGAGCCCTCTAACGTGCAGAACATCTGGTAGATTTACCTGCGAGGTTGGGTGTTTCTACTGCTTTCTAAATTTCTAAGAACCCCTTTCTTTTCCTTAAAGAGCTCTGCAGAATTATTTGACAATATACGTAAGTACCGTGTCTTCTTGTGGTGTATGCTCTGTTCTGGCTTTTGTTTTTAAATCACATGCCTGTTTGGGAGGAGATGAACGTATTTAGTCTATTAGATTTGCGCTGCTGGGTATTTTTTTTTTTTTAAGTGTAACCTTGACTAGCTGTATTATTGTTTATCCTGTAAGATTAGTCTATCAATTAAAGTTTGATAATTAATTGCGTCTCTTTTTCTTTCCAATTCTACACGCACTTAATCCATACTGGGGATTGACCAACATTTGGAACTGGGCCCAAAGCCATCCTTTTGCTTGCTGTGGTTCACTAGATTACTGTCTTATTTATTTGGCCTTAAGTATATCCAAATTTGAGGAGCCCTGGTGGCACAGTGGTGAAGCGTTCAGCTGCCAACTGAAAGGTAGGCGGTCTGCCTCTGTAAAGATTACAGCCTTAGAAACCCTATGGAGCAGTTCTGCCCTGTCCTATAGGGTCGCTATGAGTTGGAATTGTCTTGACAGCAGTGGATTTGGTTTTTGGTTTTATATCCAATTTCATTCTCCACTGAAAACGGTGGATAAAGGGGTTGGATTTTTTTTTTTTTACTTTGTATTATTCAGAGTGCCCAACTTGACCTTCAGCCACCCTCTGCTAGGGCAGCCCTCTTGGCCCGCTCAGCCTCCCCAGCATTAGAGGGGAAGCTGCCGCCCCTCCTCCTGACTAGGCACCTCATGTAAACCCAGCCATTTAGCCTTAAGAGGACATTAATAAAACATCGAGAACAGAGCTACAACTCTAGCCACAGGCTATCAAGACCCAGGAGGAGGGAGAGAAAAATCTTTTTATCAGTAATGGGACAAAAACTGAGTCCTTGGTGTGAAGTGTGATAGTGTCAGAACTGGTTTTGACCCAGCCGCTCTCCCATTGGACCTTCTCTTCTCTTTCCCCTACTTTGTAAATGTTCCTGAAGGTTCTGTTCTCACTTCCTGTTCCTACCAAGAGAAGGGAAGGGGGTCAGCTCTTTTTCCATTTTCCCAATACCTCAGAATGCAGACACTTCAGGAGAGGGATGGGATGGGTAAAGCCACATGCTGTGTGTCAGCTGATGCCCACCTAGAGAATCAGTCCTCTGTTTGCACAGAGGGCACATTGGAATTTTATCCTGATTCTGAACATTTACTTCAGGCGCCTTAAAACTAATAAGATGATTGACTCCTTGTAATGGAGAATGAGTTAGAGCTCCCGCCAGTCTGAATATCTTCTCATACGTTTTGGGGAGATCTGAGCATTTTCTCAAATGTAGGTAACTATGTTAGGTGGTGGAGATGGGACAAGACCTTTCTATAAAAGGGAGCCCACAAACCAGACAGTCATTAGAGCAAGGGGCAGCAGCTTCCCACTTTTGCCCAACAGGGTTCTGTCCAGCCCTCTATGCTGTGGGAAGTTAGAGACTCCTGCCCTGGGAGACCCTTGCCAGCACCACGTGGCTGCTTTCAGCTGGGCTTTTCTCCCCTCAGGCTGTTCCTGTTTCATCAAGGCTATTTTTGTTCTGAAGCCTTGTTAGCTTGTTTTACTCTCCTGGTAGAGTTTTTCCTTGCTGTTTATTTGCCCCATTTTATAACTTAATGTTTAAGTTTTGTGCTCCTCTTTTTACCTCTTTCCCCTTTACCTAATTTGAGTCCTTAGCTGTTTTTACTTTTTCGGTTTGAAAATTTTCAAATTAGCAGAAAATAGAAATAATGCTACAATGAACACCTTTACACCTTTAACCTAGGCCCCTCAGTTGTTAAAATAGTGACCATATTTATTTTCTCTTTCTGCACACACACACACATTTATTTTGTTGAACTGCTTGTCAGACATCTTGATACTTCATCCGTGGTTATTTTAGCACACATGTTAAGAATAAGGAAATTCTCACGCCTATCACAATCCCATTAGCTCACCGAAGAAAATTAGTATCACTTCAGTAATTGCATCTAAAACACAGACAATATTCGGATTTCCTTATTTGTCCCTGTCTTTTAGAGCTATGTTTTTGCCATCAACAAGTCTTATGTTTTTAATTCTAATCCATCTTTTTTTTAATACCTTTTAAATTTTGCTGTTGTTGCTAGTGTTGGCTTTTTTTTGGTCTCATGTTAATTTCTTTCTGTATTTTTTTAATCTTAGTTTTCATTCGTGACTCTTACCCAGAAGGCAGTGTCCTCTCTGCTACCACACTGATCGCTCTCCCACGTCTGAGCCTCCCTGAGACTGACAGACTCCAGGGGCCCATAACTCAGGACTGTCTTGGTTGTTGGTGACAAACCCAATTCAGATGACTTAAGCAAAAGGGTTTTGGCTCATATTACTGGAGGTCCAGACTGTTGGACATAGCTCAGTCCAGCTGCTCAAGTCAGCTTGATGTTCTGACCCACTGACTCCCAGCTCTGCTTTGTTCTGTGTTGACTTAGATTTTACCAGACTTGGAACCCTGAGAGAAAAAAACAAAAAATTTTCCCCTATAGTTCCAATAAAAGTACCAGATGAGCTCTGACTTGCTTGTTTCACCACCCCTGCTCTCCGCAACCACAATAACCATCAGCCTCTAAGGCTTGGCTTAGTTGACTTGCATTCATTGTGAGCCTGGGCTCTCAGTGAATATCCATACCATATGTAACAGCAGCTTTGACAGGCCCCCTAGCAGGGTTTTGATCTTTTGCTGTGTGCCAGGTCATGCTGTTTGGAAAGCACCTGCTCCGGGCTCCAGCCTTGGGGTAAAGAGTGGGTGGTACTCTGGGTGCTGCGTCCACGAGGGACTCACTCTAAACACCCTGCCTTCGGGTCCTGTAAGGTCAGCTCTGTTTATTGAGTGGCAGGCACTGTGCCAAGTGCTGTTCACCACATTCCTCGTCACCCCCGCTTTATACATTAGAGGAAATCGAGGCTCAGAGAGGTTGTGATTTACCCAAGGCCACATGCCTGTTATTGGCTGAGGCTGCAATTCAAAACCCAGATTTGCTGGATGATAAAGCCTTTGCTCTTACTCAGCTTGTTGAGAATTTAGCAAAGAACTCAGTCTGCATTTATTTTTGCTTTCATACTTTTTTCTTCTTCTCTTTTCCTTGGTTTAGCTGTATGTCTTTTTTTTTTTCTGTGCCTTTATGCATTGTTTGTTTAGATGTATCTTGACACATGGATAGATTAATAAAGTTCAATTGCTGGGAAAAAGAATGCCTTTTAAATTTCTTATAGATTTTGCTAAATTAACTTATAGTGTACCGATTTACAGCTCTCAGTATAGGAGAGTACTTGTTTTCCCATAACCTCACTTACAATGAGGATTATCCAGGTTTTTTCCTAAATTTTATTTTTGCTGTCTTTGAGAATATACACAGCTAAGCATACACCAGTTCAACAGTTTCTGCATGTACCACGTAGTTACACTGATTACATTCCTTGAGTTGCGCAACCACTCTCACCCTCCTTTTTTGGGGGTGTTCCTTCTTCATTAACATAAACTCACTGCTGCCTAAGGTCCCTATCTAGTCTTTCGAGTTGCTGTTGTCAGTTCGGTCTCATATAGATAGTTTTTAAAAGAGCGTAATGCTCAAGGCAGACCTTTTTTATTAGTTAAACTATTGTTAGGTTTTAGGATGACTTCCAAAAACACGTGTTGCTGTCCAGTCGATTCCAACTCAAAGTGACTCCATAGGACAGAGGAGATCTGCCCCACAGGTAGGGTTTCCAGGGACAGCAGATGGATATAAACTGCCGACCTTTTGGTTAGCAGCTGAGCTTACAACCACTGTGCCACCAGGGCTTCGAGATGACTTCAGGGGGTTTTTTTGGTTTAAGGTTTAAAGATTATCTCAGGGACGTAGTAGCTGTCTGCCTTGATGGTGGTAACTTATGCTTGTGAGTTCAGTTTTTTTAAAACTTTGAACCTTTGGTATTTTAAAAATTTTTCATTGGCTACCATTTATCTAAAAAGTTAAAACAGTAATACAGGCTCTTAAAAAGAAATGACAAGTGACAGGTAAGTCTCTCCCTCAGTTTTAGCTTCTCAACCCCAGCTCTGATCCATCCCTGAAGAAAGAATTCACATTTGGTGTAAGCATATAAAGATCCATCCCAGGAGTGGAGGGTACAGTCATTCCTACTTAAATCACATATCAGAATGAGGGAGGGGGCTCCCCAATAGGCATTAAAAAACCCACTGCCATTGAGTCGATTCCGACTCATAGCGACCCTGTAGGGCAGAGTAGAACTGCCCCATAGAGTTTCCAAGGAGCGCCTGGCGGATTTGAACTGCCGACCTCTTGGTTAGCAGCCATAGCACATAACCACCACACCACCAGGGTTTCCCAATGGGAATTAGGTTACTAATAATAGGAGGAGGAGGGAACAAGCATTGGAGAAGCACCTTGCATATACTCAGACTCCTGCCCCGCCTCTTGCTCGTTACCTGTTGCCTGCTTGGCTCTTCTACAGACACCTCAGATCCCATGTGTCCCAGACTGATGCCCCTTCAAATCTGATCCTTTCCACTATTTAGACAGCACCTCACCTGGTACCTAGCCCAAGCCAGGAACTCAGGAGACATCCTGGTCTCATTTCCATCTCCAGTGCCATCTGATCAAATTCTGCCGTTTTTATTTCCAGAATGTCCTTCCAAGTCCATCCTCTTTATCCCAGCCTCCAAATCTTCATTTCTCTTATGGGCTCTTCCAGTAACCACCAGGTTCCCCCCCTTTCAGTCCACCCATTGTGTACCACCAGCAATCACAACCATGTTTCTCCCTGCAGAAATCCGTAGCGACTCCCACTGCCAATGAGTTCCTTGACCAGATCATGAGGCCCTCCTCCTTTGTGACCTGATCCCAACCACATTTAACCAGTCAACCCTAACCTCGTTCATGCTCTAGTAACATCCAGACTGAACAAACTGATGTCTCACCTATTTTTGCACACGTGGCTCCTCCTGCTTATAACCCATGTCTCCTGCCCTTTCTGCGTGGCTAACTCCTCTGTAGCCTTGAAAATTCTGCTCAGGCTTCGCTGCCCTTTGAAATCTTTCCCAAGTGTCAGCATCTTAGCTTCTGCTGAACTACTCCCAACAGTGTTTTCACATACTTTTAAATACTACTTTTATTTTTCCTTTTATTACACAATACATGTTATAGTTTAGAAGACGATTTGGAAAAAAATAGGCCACATTTAATTTCTACCATATCATAATAATGGTCGTTAACATTTTGGTTTTTCATAGAAATGGGATCATGTGCTTTATGTTTTCATGTAGAACACCAATCTTTCCAGGTCACTAAATTCTGTCTTTAACCAACCCCATATTATACTTCTTGTTACATGTATCATGTTGAATTTTCTCCCAACTTTTTATATTGAAAATTTTCAAACCAACAGAATAATCCAAATAGTACATTAAATACATACCCATCACCTAGTCACCAGTCAGCATTTTGCAACATGTACGTTATGTATTGAGTTTTCTGCTGACTCATTTGAAAGTCAGCTGCAGACATCTTGACATTTCACTCCTAAGTATTTGGCATGTGTCTCCTAAGAATAAGGTTATTCTGGCCACTGTATAATAATATACCTAAAGAAGTTAATATTAAGTCATCTGTATATAGTCCAAAGTCTGGGCCTTATAGATTGTCCTACACTCTGGATTTGTCTGTTTCTTCATGGTCAGATTCAGGTTACACATTTTTAGCAAGAATATCTCAGTGTGCCCATCAGAAGCAGCACACAATGTCAGTCTGCTGCATCACTGGTGATGCCAGCTGGGATACCCTCACACCTAACTGTCTCCCTCACTGGACAGCAGGCCCCCTCAGCTCAGAGCCCAGGCAGAGTGCATGACACGTGGTGGCACTTGTCTCACTGAGTGAATGCATGTATTTGCTGTTTGGGGGATACAGTGAAAAGGCTCATGTGGCTGACCTGGAGATGTATGGGAAGAATGGCTGGAGCCAGGGCCAGGACCAGGTGGTGACAGGCCTCAGAAGCCACCCTCCTGACAAAGGAACCTCCACACAGACTCCTGCAACCGGTGCAGAAATCCTCAGACATCTGTGAGAGGACGGTGAAACTATGTGCACACTAGTTCCGGTTTTGTGCCCTAATTCACACCCTTGGGGATGATGATACATGTGGCCAGTTCACTGCCTGCGTATGGTGACACTGAAGTCTCCCAGAGAACATTCTAGCAAGTTCTTAGGGCAGACGAGCGTTTGCTGTTATTTGAACACCCAGATCCTAAATGGCTTGAGCAATGAATCACCTGTACGTATGTGATTCAATAAATGTTTTCTTGTCGTTTTGGCTCCTTTAAGACTCAAAACAGCTACAGAATGATGTGGATGGGCCTGTTCACTGCAGGTGTGTGACTGGGGTATGAGCACGGCCGTCACTGTCACAGCAGCACTGCTAGTACTACTAGGCTCATGCAGATGGTTTTTTTTTGTCCTGCAAGATGCATCCATGTATGGCTGCTATGAGGTTAGAAACAGCCAGATGAAGAACTTGGGGGAATATCACCAAAACACCCCAGATGTTAAATAATGGTACATTTCATCCGGAGGAACCACATGGAGCCCGTTTTGTTCCCTTTTGAGTCACCAGTGCCTAACAGGCACTCAAACTATTTGTTGAATAAATGCAATTGTAAGAAAGAATGAGGACGCTCTGTATGTTCCATTTTGGCAGTTTTCCAAGATACCTGGTTAAATATTAAAAAACACAAGGTGCAGTGCAACAATGAATGCTTTCATATCACTGAAAAGGATAAATTCTAGGGTGACACAGAGGAACTGGCAACATTGGGTACCTACAGGAAGGGAAGCAGGTGAGTGTGGACTCAAACCCAGACCTGAGTCCTTCTAACACCATGTTCTTCCTCCTTGAGATTCTTTGCTCGCTGAGACTCACTCAGCTGTCGCTCCACCTCTAGAACACGTCTTACCTGGTACAGGCCTTTTGTCCCTCTCCCTCCTATGAACTAGGAGTTTCAGTAAAAGGGTGGTTATTTTGTGACATGGCTCTCGAACTAAATCTCCTCTAAGGACGATATATACATACTGTCTGCATCAACCCCAAGGGTCTAACAGTGCTAAGAATAAAAGGAGCGTCAGAAATACTGAGTTATGCAAAGGGACAAACAGTTGTCATACTGATCATCCAGGAGGAAAGACACCCCTATTGCCCGAAACTATTCAATTCTCTTCATTCGCAGAGGGATACTTAGGGCAGGGATGAAAAACTAGTCCTACATGCTAGTCTCAGCCCCAGGATCAGATAACTAATGGAACCCGTGAAATTTTTAGAGGCAAAAAAAAAGGCCTGATTTATAATGGAGGGAAAGAAACTTATTTAAAACACACTGCTGTAAAAGTCATATATTTTTGATATACATGAATATCAATGGCAAATCGGACAAATCTTTAAAAATATTAAGCAATGTCACTTGAGACTATGTTGGCATCTCCTGCCTGGAGGGTAGATAGGGTTAGAAGCTGGCGAAATGGACACGAAAAGAGTGGAGGGAGAGAGCAGGCTGTCTCATTAGGGGGAGAGTAATTGGGAGTATGTAGCAAGGTGTATATAAGTTTTTATGTGAGAGACTGACTTGATTTGTAAACTTTCACTTAAAGCACATTAAAAATTATATTAAAAAAATTAAGCAATGTCAATGTAAAAAGGCACTTTAATGGACATCCTTGAAAAACCGAAGATTGAGAAACTTGTTAGTTTTATAGATTTATTTTCAAATGGCAAAACACTTAAGACAATTTAAATACAAGTCCAAGAGAATTACTCTGTCAAAGTTAGCAGTGACGCTGATATGGCTTCTCACTTCTAGATACTCGCCAGAGTCATCTGAGTCTTCTCTCAGGGAAGAAAGGTGGTCTGGCAAAGACAAAATCAGTTCAGTGCATCTTTCTAGTGCATTGTTACTGACTTTAAGCTGCAATCTTTGAGGTTCTAAATCTAGGGTAACTAAAGTTATAGATACAAATAAAATGTTTTAATTAAAAAAATCTTATTTGATTCTAGAAACTAAGTAACAATAGCTAATATTTAGGAAATCCTGGTGGTGTAGTGGGTAAAAGCTACGGCTGCTAACCAAAAGGTTGGCAGTTTGAAACCACCAGGCGCTCCTTGGAAACCCTCTGGGGCAGTTCCACTGTCCTACAGGGTTGCTATGAGTCGGAATCGACTCAAAGTCAATGGTTTTTTTAATATTTAGTGAGAGGCTTCTGCACTGTGTTAGGTGATTTACATACACTGTTCAATTTTACCTTCCCAAAAGCCTCAGGTAGGTCCTATCATCATCCCTATTTTACACATGAGGAAACTGAGGCTTTCAGAGGCAAAAAAGCTGCCCAAGACCATCAGGCTTACCAAATACGGCAGATCTGGAAATAAAACTCAGGTGTCTGTGACTCTGAAGTCCATCCTGTTACCCATGAGGCCTAGCCTGCCTATTAGGAATCAGGTCACCTCAGCTTCCTGGACAGCAGGGTGAGTAACAGAGACAGAGGCCCGTGTTTCCACTCAGCATTTTGTCCCACACTCTGCCTTATCCGGAGGGCTGACAGTCAAGGGAGTCCTGTCTAGGGATGAACTATTCTCAACGTCTCTCAAGGACAGGAGTGATCCACCAGGGTCAGCCCCCTAGACCACAGGAGGGGGCCTGCATTTTATAACTAGGCAAAATCTCTGTCAGCTATTTCCATTTCTTTCCAAGTCTTGTTTTATTAAAGAACCAGACAGATCAATTCTATGGAAGAGCGCCATTCTAAGTCAGATTGTTTACCTGGTACTTTACTCATATACATCCTTCTTATCTGCAATGTAATCTACAATTTCTTGTGGACACATTAACTTTTCCGCATCTGTGTCAGGAATTTCAAACCCTGAAAGAAAAGTTTACAGCGATGTGAATACAGAAAAAGCAAATCCTTTAGAACTGAAAGCATCTGGCACATTTGTGAACACCCGCAAGCATGTCAAAAATTTCCAGCAACCTTGGATGCCATTTAGGTGGTGAGCCATTTATGCCCTCAACAATATGTATGTCATGCTGAGTATGATTTTTTTTTGAGACATAATTCATATACCATAAAATCTACCATTTTAAAGTGTACAATTGGATTTTTTTCAAATTTTATTTTGTTGAGAATATACACAGCAAAACATACACCAATTCAACAGTTTCTCCGTGTACAATTTAGTGACACTGATTGCATTCGAGTTGTGCAACCACTCTCACTTTCCTTTTCTGAGCTGTTCCTCCAGCATTAGCATAAACTCACAGCCCCCTAAGGTTTCCATCTAATCTTTCGAGTTGCTGTTGTCAGTTCGATCCCATATAGATACAGTTCTTAAAACAGCATAATGCTCAAGCCAGAACTTTTTTACTAATCAAGCTCAACTATTGTTTGGTTTTAAGAAGGCTTCAAGGGATATTTCTGATTTAAGGTTTAAAGATTATCTCAGGGCAATACTTCCAGGGGTTCATCCACCCTCCACGGCTCCAGAAAGTCTGGATTCCATTAGAATTTGAAATTCTGTCATTTTTCCCCTTTTGATCAGGATTCTTTAATGGAATCTTTGATCAGAATGTTCAGTAATGGTAGCCAGGCACCATCCAGTTCTTCTGGTCTCATGGCAAAGGAGGCAGTTGTTCATGGAGGCAATTAGCCACACATTTCATATCCTCCTCCTATTCCTGACTCTCCTTCTTCCTCTGTTGCTCCAGGGGAATAGAGACCAATTGTTGTGCCTTGGATGGCTGCCTGCAAGCTTTTAAGACCCGAGGCACAACACAACAAACGAGGAGATAGAACAGAAGCACTAAATATGTTATCAGGCCAATTAACTGAGATGTCCCATGAAACCACGATCCTAAACCTCTAAACCAAGGATCCAAATCCCATGAGGTGTTTGGTTGTACACAAACAGTCTTAGTGACTACGTTTTTTTTGTCACTGCTGTAAATATATTTATCACACAACTTTTGCCCGTTCAACTTTTTACAGGTATACAACTTACTGACGGCACTTACATTAACCGGCTGTGCAAACCTACCCTCAATCAATGTGATTTTTTCCATCACTGTTGTTAACCCTGCTTTCCCTCTCCCTCCCACCCTTGGTAACCACTAATAAACTTTGGTCTGTGTACATTTGCCTTTTCTTGTCTTTTTATATAAGTGGGGTCATACAATATTTGGGCCATTGTGCTGAACATTTTACACACAATGTCTCTTTAATCCTCATGGCAATCCCAATCCTGCACTTCTTACTGTTGTGATCCCCATTTTACAGCTGAGGAAACCGGCTTTGAGAAATGCAGTTACTTGCTCAGGATCATACATGGCTAAGCCAGGCTATCCAATTCCAGATCTGGTACTCTTAAGCACTAGGCGGCCTATACTATCCCTCAAGTCAGCATAATCTATGAGGAATTTTAACTAAGCCCTGTTCCACGCACACATAGGAGGTATTGCAGGAGACCAAGACCAAGCTGTGTGTGTCCTATCCTCAGCATACCCTGTTCCTTCTCAAAGCATGGACATCTAGGCCTAGCTCATAAGGGCTGCTAAGATGCCATCAGCTTTTCTGTAGGTGAAGCTTCTGCCCTCTGCCTTGAAGACCCATCTCAGGATCTAAGTCCCATACTCCTCCAGGCCCTTTCTGGTCACTCAGCCCTCTGTTCCACACTCGGCACTCTGCAGGGCCTGCATTACTTGCTTTCTGAATGAATAAAGAAATGTATTGTTCTTGCTATTGGGGTTGGGGGTGGGGTTACATATTTTTATTAAAATAAGATTCAAATTCCAATTCTGACTCCCAGCATTCCTTTCTGACTAATCCATTTAATTCAGGTTTCACTACATGCAGATCCAAGACTAAGCCTGTGTGTGTTACCAAATTCGTCCTCCATGGCCATGATAATCTCCACTTGGTCCAAACTGTCTAAGCCCAGGTCTTTCATAAAATGGGAGTTTACTGAAAGCTGCAAAGAAAGGAACACCAAACAGAAAATTTAATCCATGACAGGATTTACTTCAAGTTAATAAACAGCAAGGTATAAGGCAACTTGATAATTACATAGAAACTTTAAAACATATATATATATAAAGAGGTCATAACTAATATTATCCAATTAACCTGGTACAAGGCAACTTGATAATTACACAAACTTTAAAATTATATATATATACACATACATACATATACACATATATAAAGAGAGATCATAACTAATATTATCCATTTAACCTGTACCATTTTTTTTTTTTTTTACCACGGTACTTGGTGTGCTTTATATGTTAACTCATTTAACCTTTGAACTGGAAAGCAATATAAACAAAGCTAGTGACAGATTTCACTTTACATGCTTTAGTAAGATCTTCGATCACTGCTCTGAATGACATCTGAGGTGGTTTGGTTTGTCTTGCTCCCTTACTGAAAACTAAGACTATAGAAGTGGCATTCCTCTCCTTGAAGAACAGCAGAATGTTGGCCAACTGTAGGCAGTTTCAGATTACAGTGTTTATTTAATCACCCTGCCTTTAATTTATACCTCAAGATCACCAGGAAAAATTATTTGAAAACCTGTATCAAAACAAATTATCCCTCCCACACAGCAGATTCAGTTATTAAAGGAAGAGTTTTTTACTATGAGAAAAATTCCAAGAAGAGTTAAGTTAAAAAAAGGAAGGTGCAGAACAGTGCTTATGATATACTACCACTTATTTTATTGAATTTGTCAAGGATTTCATTTTACTTGGATCCACAATTAGCAACGGCCAAGAAATCAAATGACATACTGCACTGGGCAAATCTGCTGCAAACAATTTGTTTAAAGTGTTAAAAAGCAAAGATGTCATCCTGAGGACTAAGGTGCGCCTGACCTAAGTCATGGTATTTTCAATCGCCTCATATAGATGCGAAAGCTGGACAATGAATAAGGAAGACCAAAGAACTGATGCACTTGAATTACGGTGCTGGCAAAGAATACTGAATACACCACGGACTGCCAGAAGAACGAACAAGTCTGTTTTGTAACAAGTACAGCCAGAGTGCTCCTTGGAAGACAGAATGGTGAGACTTTGTCTCATGTAATCGGGACACGTTATCAGGAGGGACCAGTCCCTGGAGAACATCATGCTTGGTAAAGTAAAGGGTCAGCAAAAAAGAGGAAGACCCTCAACGAGAAAAACTGACACAGCGGCTCCAACAATGGGCTCCAACATAACAACAACTGTGAGGATGGCACAGGGCAGTGTTCTGTTGTATACAGAGTTGCTATGCATCAGAACCAACTCAATGGTACCTAAGAACATTTTTTTTTTTTAAAGCTGGGAGATACGTATGTCTATCACAAATACATACGTATAGACACGTGTGTATATCTGCTTATATATGCATTAAATATCTCCGGAAAGACATACAAGAAGCTGGTAACATTGGCTGCCTCCCAGAAGGGGAACTGTGTAGCTGGGAGCCAGGGAAACTTTTCACTGAATATCCTTTTGAGTCCTTTGAATTTTGTATCATGTTAGTAAATACTCGCTCTTAAAAAAAAAAAAAAAAATCACCACCAATTACCTTTTCTGGGTCAATCTTATCATAGAGTTTCAAGACATAAAGAACACGGTCTTTGATTCCCTCTAACGTCAATGGGGGTGCGTCGCTATACTGGCGGCACAAATGTGTAACTCTACCAGGAACCTAGAGCAGGAAGGAAGGAAATACTGTCCTTTAACATAAAATTACAAGCTTATAGAAAGCTTTCACAGCTTTAGAAAACCCACATCATCTGATTCTAAGTGTGGCATTAAGACACACCAAGTCACAATGCCGGGTCCCTTATCACTGCCCACGTCAAGTAGTCTCAGAAGCCCCAGTAGTTCAGCAGCATAAAAATGAGCCCCCTTTCCCCTCAGAGCCAGGACTGGTCGCCTCTGACTCCTCTGTTCAGCTGTGGGCTTTCTGCTCCATGAGACTGCTACCAAAATCGAGGATCTGCAGAAAGGCCTGTCTTCTCGTGGCATCTTCGGTATCCCCTTGCCTCTATGGAGCACGCGCACCTCTAAGAGACAGACATGAGTCAAAATAGCCCATGGGGCAAGAGCTGTCATGGTGAAGCGAAAGGCAGTTCACAAAGGCCCAGACATACACAGGTTTTGTTTGGCCTCAGTGGTAATTACACTGACCTTGGCCAGGACTAACGAAGACAGCACACCAACCCAAAGGAGAGGATGAGGGAGCCAAACAGTCATTACACGCCAGTCTCTTTCCCTTTCATCAAGGCCTGCCTTACTGCCACCAGCCAAGCCATGAGCCTCTTGTCATGACAGAGCAGTATCTCTGATGGCAGCTGGCTTGTAATGAGGTCAGCAGGCTTACTAATGCTGTGGAAGGCACAATGCAGAACAAGAGAAAACAAACAGTTGCTGACAGTTCTGCTCACCACAGAATTCCCTAATCCAAACTGGGTTACCTTCTAAAGTCAATTTTAAGTCCACAGGTAGGATTGAAGGCATCTCCCCCACAGAAGGTGGTTTTCCTTCTTGGGGTTCAGATCCAAGACACACAAAGGACTATGAGCGAACTGGAACAAACCAATACACACCTCTGTATAAGAAAGGTTCACCTTGCCTAAAAAGCAGGTATTGAAATTAGGTTTAATTAGCAAGGTAAACAGATTAGACAAAGAATTCTAGTTAATATTCTGGGTACTTCCAAAAGCTTTTGCCGCTGCCAGCACCTGTTCTTTGTTGTCTAAATTTATGGCCTTCCTTTCCTTCCAGAGCATGGATCAAGGAGACCTTTGATATGGGCATATCACAAGGCCTACTTATCACCAACGGCTAGAAGAGGTTTCTAAGTCACATGTGAAATGAAGAGGCAGAAAGCAGTAGAGGGAGAAGAAATGAGTTAATAGTAATAATGGCAGAACAGAAACCTGAGGTGGAAGGACCTGACAGAGGACATGTCTGTGTGCATACCAAGCAATAGTGTGAGGTGGCGTTAACACTGAGGAGAGGGAGAGAGAAGGGGGAGGTCCACATGTGCACAGCGCCCAAGGGGAAAGGAAGTGGCAGGTGACAGTATGTTCCAGAACAGCTTCCCAAGTGGTCCACTAGGTGTCAGCATCGTCCCCAACAGCACTAGCAAGTGCTTACAGGGGCCTGGTAGGTAGCATGTGATTAAATTAAAGGGGTCTCCACTTGGAGACCACATGCCAGTCTAAGGTAGGCACACCAAAAATAGAGTCCGCATGAGATGCAGTAAGCTGTAGCGAGCAAGAGTCAGATTCTAGAAAAGAAAGTATACTTGGCAGCTGTTGGGTGGAATGTTCTGTATATGTCTATAAAGTCAAGTTGATTGACTGTGGCATTTAGATCTCCCATGTCTTTATTGAGCTTCTTTCTGGATGTCCTGTCCTTCACCGAAAGTGGTGTGTTGATGTCTCCTGCTATAATCGTGGAGCTGTCTATCTCACTTTTCAATGCTGTCAGTTTGTTTTATGTATCTTGCAGCCCTGTCTTTGGATGCATAAATATTTAATATGGTTATATCCTCCTGGTATATTGTCCCTTTAATCATTATATAGTATCTGTCTTTTATCCTCTGTAGTGGATTTAACTTTAAAGTCTATTTTGTCAGAAATTAATATTGCCACTCCTGCATTTTTTAAAAATAATTTTTATTGTGCTTTAAGTGAAAGTTTACAAATCAAGTCAGTCTGTCACATATAAGCTTATATACACCTTACTACATACTCCCATTTACTCTACCCCCAATGAGTCAGCCCGCTCCCTTCTTCCAGTCTCTCCTTTCGTGACCATTTTGCCAGTTTCTAACCCTCTCTACCCTCCCATCTCCCCTCCAGACAGGAGATGCCAATACAGTCTCAAGTGTCCACCTGATACAAGTAGCTCACTCTTCATCAGCATCTCTCTCCAACCCACTATGCAGTCCCTTCCATGTCTGATGAGTTGTCTTCGGGAATGGTTCCTGTCCTGGGCCAAAAGAAAGTTTGGGGACCATGACTGCTGGGATTCTTCTAGTCTCAGTCAGACTATTAAGTCTGGTCTTTTTATGAGAATTTGGGGTCTGCATCCCACTATTTTCCTGCTCCCTCGGGAGTTCTCTGTTGTGCTCCCTGTCAGGGCAGTCATCGGCTGTGGCCGGGCACCATCTAGTTCTTCTGGTCTCAGGATGATGTAAGTCTCTAGTTCATGTGGCCCTTTCTGTCTCGGGCTCACAGTTATCGTGTGACCTTGGTGTTCTTCATTCTCCTTTGATCTAGGTAGGTTGAGACCAATTGATGCATCTCAGATGGCCACTTGCTAGCATTTAAGACCCACAGTTCAAAGTGGGATGCAAAATGTTTTTAGAATAGAGTTTATTATGCCAACTGACTTAGAAGTCCCCTTAAGCCATAGTCCCCAAACCTCTGCCCTTGCTCCGCTGACCCTCAAAGCATTCAGTTTATCCCGGAAACTTCTTTGCTTCTGGTCCAGTCCAGTTGAGCTGACCTTCCCTGTATTGAGTATTGCTCTTCCCTTCACCTAAAGTAGTTCTTACCTACTAACTAATCAGTAAATAACCCTCTCCCACCCCCTCCCTCCCCCCTCTCGTAACCACAAAAGAATGTGTTCTTCTCAGTTTATACTATTTCTCAAGCACTTATAATAGTGGTCTTATACAGTATTTGTCCTTTTGCATCTGGCTAATTTCACTCAGCATAATGCCTTCCAGGTTCCTCCATGTTATGAAATGTTTCACAGATTCCACACTGCTCTTTATCGATGCATAGTATTCCATTGCGTGAATATACCACAATTTATTTAACCATTCATCCATTGATGGACACCTTGGTTGTTTCCAGCTTTTTGCTATTGTAAACAGAGCTGCAATAAACATGGGTGTGCATATATCTGTTTGTGTGCAGGCTCTTATTTCTCTAGGGTATATTTCAAGGAGTGGGATTTCTGGCTTGTATGGTAGTTCTATTTCTAACTTTATAAGAAAATGCCAGATAGATTTCCAAAGTGGTTGTACCATTTTACATTCCCACCAGCAGTGTGTAAGAGTCCCAATCTCTCTGCAGCCCCTCCAACATTTATTATTTTGTGTTTTTTGGATTATTGCCAGCCTTGTTGGAGATGGAATCTCATCGTAGTTTTAATTTGCATTTCTCTAACAGCTAATGATTGAGAGCATTTTCTCATGTGTCTGTTAGCTGCCTGAATATCTTTAGTGAAGACCCTGATCTTTTTTGATTGTTTGCTTGATTTATTTTTTTCCATCCTTTGAGTCTTAGTTTGTTTGTGTCTCTAAGTCTAAGGTGTGTCTCTTGTAGGCAGCATATAGATGGATCATGTTTATCTGTTCTGCTACTCTGTCTCTTTATCAGTGCATTTCGTCTGCTTACATTCAGCGTAAGTATGGATAGGTATGAGTTTAGTGCTGTCATTTTGATGTCTTTTTTTGTGTTGTTGACAGTTTCTTTTTCCCACTTTTTTGTGCTGAATAACTTAACTTTAATATTGTCTTTTCCTCTTATTCATTGTTGTTAATTTTGTTTCTGCCGAGTCTCCATTTTTTTCTTGTATTTTATTTTGATGAGTAGGACAGTCAGTCTCCTTTGTGGTTACCTTAATATTTACCCTTATATTTCTGGGTTTAAACATAACTTTTATTTTATATCGCCTTGTCTTCCTCTCCATATGAAAGATCTATGACTACATTTCTTAGTCCCTCTTTATTGTTTTAATGTTGTCTTCTTTTACATAATGACATTGCTGTTTCCCTGTTTTGAGTGTTTTTTAATCTTGATTTATTTTTGTGGTTTCCCTGTCTGGGTTAACATCTGATTGCTCTGTCTGGTGTTCTAGTCTTGGGTTGATACCTGATATTATTGATTTTCTAACCAAAGAACTCCCTTTAGTATTTCTTGTAGTTTTGGTTTGGTTTTTACGAATTCCCTAAACTTCTATTTATCTGGAAATGTCCTAATTTCACCTTCATATTTGAGAGACAGTTTTGCTGGATATATGATTCTTGGCTGGCAATTTTTTTCCTTCCACGCTTTATATAAGTCATCCCATTGCCTTCTGGCCTGCATGGTTTCTGCTGAGTAGTCCGAGCTTATTCTTATTGACTCTTTGTAGGTGGCTTCTCGTTTATTCCTAGCTGCTCTTAAAATTCTCTCTGTATCTTTGGTTTTGGCAAGTTTGATTATGTCTTGGTGACTTTCTTTTAAGATCTACCTCATGTGGAATTCGATAAGCATCTTGGATAGATATCGTCTCATCTTTCACAATATCAGGGAAGTTTTCTGCTAACAAATCTTTAACAATTCTCTCTGTATTTTCTGTTATCCCTCCCTGCTCTGGTACTCCAATCACTTGTAGGTTATTTCTCTTGGTAGAATCCCACATGATTCTTAACGGTTCTTCATTTAAAAAAATTCTTTTATCTGATTTTTCTTCAAATATATTGATGCCAAGTGCTTTATCTTCAAGGTCACTAATTCTGCCTTCCACTTGCTCAATTCTGCTCCTTTGACTTTCTACTGAGTTGTCTAATTCTGTAATTTTATTGTTCATCTTTTGAATTTCTGATTGCTCTCTATGGATTCTTGCAGCTTATTAAATTTCTCTTTATGTTCTTGAATAACCTTTTTAATTTCTTCAACTGTTTTATCTGTGTGTTCCTTCACTTGTTCTGTGTATTGCCTGATCTCCTTCCTGATGTATTGAAGAGTTCTATATATTAATCTTTTGTATTCTGCATCTAGTAATTCCAGGAAGGCACCTTCATCCAGAAGAGCCTCTGATTCTGTTTTGAGAGCTTGTTGAAGCGATCATGGTCTGTTTCTTTATGTAGTTTGATATTGACTGTTGTCTCTGAGCCATCTATAGGTTATTGTATTAGTTTAACTTTGCTTACTGTATCCTAGTTTCTTGCTTTGTTTTGATTTGCCCAAATGGGTTGCTTGAGTGAGCTAGCTAGATTATTTTCGCCTTTGGAGCTCTGAGGTCCTGTCACCAGATGGCTAGAGCTGTTATCAGGTATATGAGCTTATGAGTCCATTCACTTTTCTTGTGTGGATTTAGCTCAGGTGTCCAGGCAGCTGGTCATCAATTATGTGGTACAGTCTCTGTCATACAGTTTTAGAGGGGCAGGGGTGTTTGGTGTAGGTACCAGTATCTGGTTGCAGCAGGAGGTCACACTCTGAACAAGGCAGGGGGCTGAGAACCATTGCCCGAGTGTCTCTGAGGAAAGCACGTCCCCGTTCCCTACAGTGTACAGGTGGGTGGGTTTTGCAGACGGACCATGGGCACCTAATGCTTTTGGCTGTAATGGCTGGGAGGTACCAGTTATCCTTGGGCCCCTGGGTGGCTGAGTGACCTGAATGGAGCCACCAGTCTCTAGGCCCCTGATGTGGGTAGGTAAAGACCCTGTTTAACAGGCTAAGTGGTGTCAAATATCGAACACTCACCTCTCCACCGCACAGTTTAAACAGTTACAGTCTGCCAGCAAGGGCCTATTCTCCTCAAATAGGCCCACACAGGTCCATGCAGGGGGAAAAGGTATTCAAAGCCCATGAACCATTTATGCCTGGACAGGAGCCGCTTCTGTCCCGAGCTCCCCCAGTTAGTGGAGCTGGAAAATTATCTTTTGCCCCTGATGTGAATTTATTCCTTCTCCAAGGCCGGGAGCATGGCTCAGCATGCTCAAATGGCCCTTCTCAGGCCCAGGGAAATCAACAGCCACTGAAGCCAGTTTGGAGGCTGGGGGAGCAGTAAAACATACAAGTACTTAGCTTTTGCCAAGAGCACCATTCTTCTCTGGTTCTAGCTGGCTGCTTCTCCCTGAGGAAATTGTGGCCGAATGGTACCATCAGGCCACCGCAGACGCTCCCGGGAATGGTGCCTGAGGGATCCCAGCAATTCAGGTCCAGCAAGTCCTCTCCACGTCTGAACTGTCTCTCTCTTCCCCTACTGCTCAGACCGGTTTTTAACTTTGCCTTTGATGGTCAGGGGTCCTACCTTGTCATAAATATAATTGTTTTACTTGATTTTTGGGGTCTTTGTTGTAAGAAGCATCGCCGGAAGCATCTGGCTATTCCGCCATCTTGGCCCTGCTGAAGAGCTCAGATTCTAGAGCTAGACTGCCTACATTTATATTCTGGCACTGGCTCTTAACTAGCAGGGTAAATTAATCTTTCTCTGCTTCAGTTTCCTTTAGCTGTAAAATGGGGATAGCAACAGTACTAACCTCATGGGGTGTTGTGAGGCATGAATGAGGTAATAAATGAAAAGAGCTTAGAACACTGCCTGACACATACATAGGAAATGCTATTTAGGGTTACACAGCAGCCGATCCGTAGGAGAAAGATATGGGCAGTCTGTTTCTGTAAAGATTTATAGTCCTGGAAAACCTATGGGGCAGTTCTACTGTGTCCTATTGGTTTGCTATTAGTCGGAATCAACTTGGTGGCAGTGGGTTTGATTTTTGGTTAGTAGGGTCATAAAGACGGCACAGGATCGGCTAACTTTTCCTTCTGTTATATGTAAGGTTGCCATGAGTCAGAGCCTTCTCCAAGGCAACCACCACCACCACCAACGGGATCACAGTGATAACAACCTCCCCGTTTGAGACCTTGGCTGTAGTGCAGCCTAAAGTACTTGATCCTATTCCTTCCCTTGCATGACTTTTCTGTCCTCCTTAACACCTCCCCTTCTGGTCTGTCTTAATTGCCACATTCTGGTCTATTTATTCATTTCTTACCATAAGCCAGGCTGTTGTATTGCCCCAAGCACTTGAAGCCAGGGTTTTGAACTGGTTCAGCCCCCTGCTGAGAATTTGACTTTCCACTCCAAGATATACTTAATCAGAATCAACATTTTAACAAGATCCTCAGGTACACAAGAATCACCTGTTTGAAGCCCTGCTTTAAGCACATTATCTCCTTTAGGTCTAACAGTAACTCCTAGAGATACACTGTAGTATCAGCCCCATGTTACAGATAAGGAAACTGAGGCAGAGAAAGTTTAGGTATCACACTCCAGGTCCCACAACATGGTTGCTTGGAGGGACTTACTGCCTCCTTCTTGACGGGCAGAGAGAAAACTCTTACTGCCCTACTGAGAGTTTTAGCCTCACACAGGTTTCATCAGCCATTTGTCTAAAGCATATGTGACAGATCACCTCACATGGGCATCAGAGACTGCACCATTTGTGGGCAAAGAGTGACTACCAATTAGTTTCCAGAAGAATCCATCTTCCCTCCATTCGGGGTCCACTGTCTGGCTGAGGGAACCTCGGAGGAATCCAAGGAGATGGCTTTCAAGTCATCTCTCTAAGCTGTTCATGGGGCAGCTCCACCCAGGTAGCAGACATCTCAAACTCACCTGTTTGGAAATGTACTCCTCACTTGCCTCCAAAACTCCTGCCTGCAGATCTCTATTCCCTCTCCTCCTCCCCAGGTTCTAGCCAGAAACTTCCCGGCCAACCCCCACTCTTTCCATTCTCTCCCCTCAGTTTACCTGATCACTCAGCCTGGCTGACTGGGAGGAAAAGTCTCACTTACTCCTTCAACAAACATGTGCTTAACGTTCACTCTGTAGTCTACACAGAGAACACCCACATCTCTCGGGGGGCACATAGCGCCCTTCACAATATGCCTGTCTTCCTGCCTCCACTCCAAGCTCTACCCTCCATAGACACCCCAAAGGTCAACCATAAGGAAGCAAGTGTCAGGCTCTTCCTGGCCTCTGTCTATGCCATTACAACCCCCTGACTGCTTGAGAAATTGCTGTCTTCAAGACGTGCTCCCTGGGAGGTCAGTCCCATCCCTGTTGTTGCTTCTGTATCATACACAAACTTGTTCTCACATATTTCAATGTCTTACCTGAAGTTATTGACATGACTGTCTCAGCAAGCTGCAAGCTTTACCTGTATGTCAAGCATTTCCTATACACCAAGCACTGTGCTAAGGGCTGCAAATACAAAAATGAGTAAGACATGGCCTCCACCTAAGTTTACAGTTTAATGGAAAAGATCAATCCAAACAGATTATTTTAATAAAATGTAATGAGAGCCATGACAGAGGTATTTTTAGGCTGGTTCAGTAACAAAAGTTGTCATCCAATGCTTAAGAGGCAAGGAAGGAGGAGATACCAGACTTGGAGTTAACCAAGCCAAAAAAAAAAACACAAACCCGTTGCTGTTGAGTTGATTTTTGACTCACAGCGAGCCTGTAGGACAAAGCAGAACTGCCCCATAGGGTTTCCAGGGAGTGCCTGGTGGATTTGAACTGCTGACCTTTTGGTCAGCAGCTAAGCTCTTAACCACTGTGCCACCAGGGCTTCAGACAAAGAACAGGAGAGGGAAGGGCAGTCCAGCAAAAGAAAATGAGGCATGAAAGTGTAGTGTGTCTGTGTGGGAAGACATGAGTTCATGTTGCTGCACATTAAAGGGCAAAGTGGTGCACTGATGACAGGCACTGAGGTGGAAGAGAGCCAGGGCCCAGGTCTGCAGGGCTTTTGGGGCCAGGGTCAGGGGCCAGGACTCTGTTTTACTGGAGAATGAATGACACGGACAAACCTCAGCTCTGAGTCCATCACTGTCAGACATGACTTTCGGCGCCAGTGCCAGGAATAGCCAAGCCTTTCCTGCATATATATAGGGTTGCTAAGAGTCAGAATTAACTTAATGGCAGTGGGTTCCTGCATAAGTGGTTTCTCTTCATCTGGGTAATGTGTCCCACAGAACTGTTTGGAACTTCTCTTTGCGTTCTGGCTGCTGCTAGCAAGTTTAGATTCGGGTCCCACCTGGACCAAGATTAAGGCTTCCTGGCTCCATTTTAGGCCGCTACCCTTGTTTTTCTTCTTTTTTTCTTACTTATAGGGTCACTATGAATCAGATTCGATTTGACTCAATGGGTACTGATACAGGTAGTTGCAATGATGGGATCTGAGAAGGGGAGTGGAGAGAACAAGCAACAGTCCAGATGGAGACTAACAATGGTTGGAGGTAGAGATTTGGAGTGATTGGAATACAGGGAATAACAGAAACTAAGAGAGAGGAAGAGGCAGTTCAAAGACACTGTGTGGTAAGAGAACTCGGGAGCACACTGACGTTTAACTGTTAGGTAGAGAAAGAGCCCAAGGAAACAGGGTAGGAGCAGAGAGCTAAGGGAAGAACCAAGGGAGAATAGTGTGACAACAGGCTATAGAAGACAGCACTGGCAAAGAAGCTGGCAAGTTTAACATGTGGGCTGCAAGGTGTCCAATGAAAACATGAATTAATGTCTTTCTTTAGTATTCATCTCAGTATCACTTAACAACCAGCAGGAGGCCTGGCACATAGCTGTCCCTCAGTATCTTTGAATGAACAAGTATTTATTCTCCACCTCAATCCATGAAGGATGTAACTATGTTAAATGCGAGCACTTAGTCAAAACCACTATGCAAATATAAAACGGTTCTATTGTATATATGAACCAAGCAGAGGTAGAGGAACATATTCAAGGACATGCTCAAAGTGTGGTTTGCTACTCAAACTTTGCTACTCAAAGTGTGGTTCAAGGACCAGCAGCATCAGTACCTTCTGGGAGCCCACTGGAAATGAAGACTCTCAGGGCCCTTCCCAGACTTACTCAATCAGAATCCACATTGTAACCCAGGTGATCTCTATGCACAATGAAGTTTGAGAAACAATGCTCTGAGAATAGGGACAATCACTTCGCATTTCAGCCTAATGTTGAAATCAGGAACAAAACACTTAGCAGCAACTCTACCTACTGCCCTTTTAGCCCTTAACTTCAAAGTGAAACATTAACCTTTTGATCCAACTAATAGGATAACACTCTGAATTAATCCATTACACCATCAGTGAATCTCAACACTGGCTGCACAAAGAATCACCTGAGGACTTTAAAAAATTAGATGCCCAGGCCTCACCTCTAGAGATTCTGATTGAATTGGCCTGCTTATCCTGTTTTTTTAATTCTAACATTTGGTCAAAGTTGAAACCACTGTGTTATATGAAGTCAGTGAGTTTGAAATGGGTTTCTCACCTTGACCTTGGGAGATTCTATCCTACCTTAAGGCACTAGCTCTTCATCTCATCTGCACTTCAGAGTCACCTGGGAAACTTAAAAAAAAAACAAACCCATGCCAGAGATATATCCCAGAAGCCAGAATGAGAGCTGCGGGGGTGGGGGTGGGGGTGGGGGTGGGGGTGGGGGTGGGGGTGGGGGTGGGGGTGGGGGTGGGGGTGGGGGTGGGGGTGGGGGTGGGGGTGGGGGTGGGGGTGGGGGGGTGAGGTGGAAATGGGGTTGAAAGCTACCCAAGAGATCTTAATGTGCAGCTAGGATTGACAATCACTGCCCTGCTGAGAGTTGTGGCCTCACACAGATTTCATCAGATAAGCTAGATCCTACTTGTTTTCCACCCTTTCTTCCAGAAGGCCCACAAACCGGGCAAAAGATGCCACAGGGAAAATTTCAGACAGAAATCCGGGAAGAGAACTACTCTGGAGAAGGCTGTAGGCCAGTGTGGCCCCTGTTACTCGCCGTCCCCTAGAAAGCTATCACGGTGTTTATGATTATTACTAGAAATAACAGTCATCAGTATTTTGAGAGCTTACCAAGCACCGCAGTAGGTGCTGGATCTGATCTCACTAACTCTCACCGCACTTCCATAAGACAGAGACCAGTATCTCGATTCCATGGATCAGACTGAGGCTTCCAGACATGAGGAGACTTTTGCAAAGTTTCAGTAAATGGCAGCCACCTTTCGAGGGTCTGACTCGGGAGTCTGTGCTCTTGCTCATAACCGGGCCTTGGGGGCCAGGGTCAGGGGGCCTAGGTGACCCCACCTCCCCGCTTAAATCAACCAAGTCCCGTTATGTCAGTGAGGTCGGGGAGCGAGCCAGATGCCCTCGGGGTCACCCCACCTGCAACTGGCGCAGTCCCGCTGCCCGCCCTAGGTCTCCTCGGCCTTCCCGTGCAGACCTTGCTAGCCCCGACTCGCCGCCCCAAGGCCCGACTCCCTCCCCTTTCAGTCGGGCCCCCGCTCCCCATCCCGGAGCGTGCCCGATCCCTGACCCCTGCCGGGCCCCAGCAAAGTCACCGCGAGTCACCTGCGCGAGAATCGAGATTGGCTCCGGAGCCCGGGGTCTCGTCCGGATCCCCGCGGGACACAGGGCGGTGCTGAGTGGCCGGGCTGCGGCCAGCGTGGTGGACCGGGGCAGGGGCGCGAAGGCCGCGGGTAGGCGGCGGAAACAGGCACAAAGGACACGAGCCGCCATGGCTACGCTAACCCAGGATGCAGTGCGCCGCAATCTCAGGGCAAAGCTTCCGTGCCCGCCCCGCGCAGGCTACGCACAGAGCGGCGCTGTCGGGCGCCGTCGGCTCTGGCGGCCCCTGGCGGCCCCAGCTGGCACTGCGTCTTCCGGGTTGCGCTACAGGGCCGTCCAGGTTCGGAAGCGAGTTACTTGCCGTAACTAAGACTGCGCAGCTATTGTCTTTCCATAAACAGTGATAAAAAGCACAAGAACTTATTGCTTATTCTCTGAAAGTTCTGAAATACATTTATTTAAGTTTCGATGCCACGATTCTTACTTAAACCCGTTGTGGAGTCGGTTCCGACTCATAGCGACCCTGTAAGACGGAACAGAACTGCCCTATAGGGTTTCCAAGGAGCGCCTGGTGGGTCTACGCCACCAAGGCTTCCAATTCTTACACAAGTATTAAAATCTAATAGGTAAAAAACTCAGTGCAAAATACAAAAACCAAAAGTACAAAATAAGAATGCGAAAATAAAGAATGTGAAAAACAAGAATCGCTTTAAATATGTACCTAATACTAATACATATGGGAATGATGATAAAAAACAATGCGCATGTTTTAAAACTTGACAAAGTATAAATAATAAAACTAACAAAAATGCGGAAATGGAGGGAGGTTAAACCTGCCAAACTGTTTGCATTAGCCACCAGGCTTTTCCTGCATCCTGACTTTGTTAGGAAATCCTTGTGGTGTAGTGGTTAAAAGCTATGTCTGCTAACCAAACGGCTGGCAGTTTGAATCCACCAGGCATTCCCTGGAAACCCAATGGGGTAGGTAGTTCTACTTTGTCCTATAGGGTCACTATGAGTTGGAATTGACTTGATGGCAATGGGTTTTGACTTTGTTTCTACCACTTCTCTGTTGATTAGCAATTGGAAGAGAAACTGTATCACTTCCTTGGAATGACCAACCTCTATTTTGAAAGGTAGCCTTCCATTTCTGCAGAAACTGGCACCAAATCTCTGGTTGGTATGAGTGGGATCAGGGCCTATAAGATCTGCTTAGGTGATACACCATCCTCTTCTTTCTCCTCCTTGGTCACACTGGAGAGATGGAGACAGTGCTGTGGTGCTGACTGTAACACCAGCAGAAGAGGGAGCAATCAGAAGACCACGATAGCCTACTGAGCCCACTCTTGGGATCATCTCTCCCCATGGCCTTTCTAGTATTTCTGAGTTACATTTAATCCTTTCAGTGAAAAATAATAAATAACCTCTTATTTAAATGTTATATTGGTTGAGACATCTACTTTTACCTTCAGCAAACACATTAGGAGAAAATGTTGGCCTACATGGTCTGTTGGGTAAAAGGTCCAATATTAAGATCAAGTCCTTAACAATTGAGGAAGATTCAAGAAAGGTCACTGGTGCTTTTCATTTTTGCCTCTCTGCACCATAAAAGGATGTACAGTGAAACCTGTGAGAGCCGAAACTCAACAGGTCTGCGTTTTTCCAGGTCTTGCAAGTTTTCTGCCTCTGACAGGGTGTGGTCTTACCACTTTTCTATTGCTCGTTTTAGTAGAAAATATTTGCATTTTCCTTCTCTGACAGGTTTCCACCTTACACAGTTTCTACCCTTCACAGGTTTTACTGTATGAACATAAACTATTGTCAGTTTCTTGTACACATCATCCCACCGACCCATCAGTTATCCCTCCCTTCCAGCCCACCTGCACCTTTATATCACCCCCTCCTTGGGCTACCAGGTATCTCTACTCTCCCACATCTTCAACATCTCTCTTTCTTCTGGCTCTTTTCTCTGAGCCTATAAAGATGCCAAAGTTTCTCACAGTCTAAAAACAATGTCAGAGGCTCCCTCCGTTGACCCTTCATATGAGCCCCACAGGGTCATCTCCCCGCCTCCACAAATCCATTCTTCACACTGCAGCCAGAGTGGGACCTCTTCGCTTCACGACTCAAACCCTTCCAGGGGTTCTTTTCACCTGCAAAATCCAGATTTGTTAACGTGTCACAAGCCCCCAGACTACCTCTCTAGCTTCCTGACTCCACTCTGCACAGCATAATTAGGTTTTCACATTATTGAAATGTCAATGATTCTTTACTCTTCATGTCCCATCTACTGATGAGTCCATCAAAGGAATTCTTTATTTTTGTCAGTGTTTTTCGATTCTAGCATTTACTTTTCTTTCTTACCCGACTTTCCATCTCTCTGCTTACATTACCCATCTGTTCTTGCAAGTTGTCTACTTTTTTTGTTACAGCGCTTAGCATATTATTTATAATTATTCAAAATGCACGGTCTGATAATTCCAAAATCTCTGCCATATCTGAGTCTGGTTCTGATGCTCGCTTTATCTCTTCACACTGCATTTTCTAACTTTCAGTATGCCTTGTAATTTAAAAGTAAATGGATGGAGAAAGATATACAAATGCTAACACTCATCAAAAGAAAACCTAGAGTAACTATGCTAATTTCAGAAAAAGCACATCTCAGAGCAAGGAAAATTATGAGATAAAGAGGGGCATTACATAACGTTAAGGAGTCAATTCTCCACAAAGATATAATAATAATTAATGTGTTTGCACTTAACAACAGAGAGACAAAACATGTGAGGCAAAAAAACTGATAGAATTGCAAAACCAAAAAAAAAAAAAAAAAACCCACTGCCGTGGAGTCGATTCCAACTCATAGTGACCCTATAGGACAGAGTAGAACTGCCCCATACAGTTTCCAAGGAGTGCCTGGCGGATTCGAACTGCCGATCTTTTGGATAGCAGCCGTAGCACTTAACCACTACGCCACCAGACGGAATTGCAAGAACAGACAAATCCACTATTAGAGTCGGAGACTTCGAGGCCCCTCCATCAGAAACTGACAGATCCAGCAGGTGGAAAATTAGTAAGGATACAGATGAACTGAGCAGCACCATCAATCAATTGGATCTAAGTGACATTTACAGAACACTTCATCCAACAGCAACAGAATACATAATCTTTTCAAGTTCACATGGAATATTCACTGAGGAAGACCAAATCCTAGGCTATAAAATATACCTTAACAAATTTAAAACAGTAGAAAGCATACAAAGAACGCTCTCAGATCTCAATGGAATTAAACTAGAAATCACAGCTAGAAAATCTCAAAATATTTGGAGATTAAACAACATGCTTCGAAATAATACATGGGTCAAAGAAGCAGTCTAGCTACTTCTTAAAACGTATTTTGAATTAAATGAAAATGAAAATACAACTCATCAAAATTGTGGGACGCAGCAAAAGCAATGTTTAAGAGGAAATTGAGAGCATTGAATGCATATAACAGAAAATCTAAAACCAATAATCTAAGCTTCCACCTTACCCAACTGTAGGAAACTAGAAAAAGAAGAGCAAATTAAATAAAAAGTATGCAGAAGAAAAATAATTAGAGCAGAAATCAACATAATTGAAAACAAAATTAAGAAAGAAAATCAACAAAACAAAAGGCTGGTTCTTTAGAAAGATCAATAAAATTGATAAATTCCTAGCCAGGCTAACCAAGACAAAAAAAGAGACCGAACACACAAATACTAATATCAGAAATGAAAGAATATTAGTACTGAATCCATGGACATTGAAAGGGCAATAAAGGAAAATTATGAACAAGTCTATGCCCACAAATTTAATAACTTACATAAAACGGGCCAATTCCTTGAAAGATACAATCTACCAAAATTCACGCAAGGAGAAGTAGATCATCTGAAGGTGCCTATATACATTACAGAAATTGAGTCAACACTTAAAAACCCTCCAAAACAGAAAGCGCCAGACCCAGATACCTTCACTGGTGAATTCTACCAAACATTTAAGAAGAAATGATATCAATTCTTTACAATCCCTTCCATACAATAGAAGCAGAGGGAACATGTCCTAATTTATTTTATAAAGCTAGCATTACCCTAATTACCAAACGCAGACAAAGACATTACAAAAAGGAAACTACAGACCAATATTTCTCATGAACATAGATGCAAAAATCCTCAACAAAACGTTAGCACATTTAATTCAACCATGTATAAAAGAAATTATATGTCACGACTAAGTGCTTTCCTATATGCCTGCAATGAACAAGTGGAATTTGAAAGGAAAAATACACAATTTACATTAGCACCAAAAAAAAAAAAAGGAAAGAAATAGGTATAAATATAATAAAAAATATATAAAAGCTATACAAGGAAAACTATAAAACTCTGATGAAAGAAATCAAACAAGATCTAAAGAGATGGAGAGATATTTTACGTTCATGGTTCATGGGAAGGAAGACTCAATTAAGATATCAATGCTTCCCAACCTGATGCACAGATTCAACACAAAACCCACTGCCGACAGGTCGATTTCAACTCACAGCGACCCTACAGAACACAAAACTATTCAACATATTCCCAGTCAAAATCCCCATAAGGTATTTTGGAAATACTGACAAACTGATTCTAAAGTTTTATATGAACAGGCAAAGACTTAGAATAGTCAACTCAATGCCAGAGAAGAACAACACGGAGAGCATAGTGCCGGACATCAAGACTTATTACAAAGCTACAGTGATCAAGACAGTGTGGTATTGGCAAAAGAACAAATAGATCAATGGAACAGAATAAAGAGACCAGAAATAGACCCACACAAACAGAGTCAACTAATCTTTGACAAAGGAGGAAAGGCAATCCACTGGAGAAAGCACAGTCTTTTCAACAAATTGTGCTAGAACAATTGGACATTCACATGCAAAAAAACTGAATCTAGATACAGACCTTATGCCTTTCACAAAAAATTAACTCAAAATAGATGACAGACCTAAAAGTTTACCCCAAACCGTAAAACTTCTAGAAGGTAACATGGGAGAAAAATCTAGGTGATCTTGGGTTTGGTGATGACTTTTTATATACAACACCAAGAGCACAACACATGAAAGAAAAAATTGATAGATTGGGCTTCATTAAAATTAAAAAACTTCTGCTATGCAACACTGTTAAGAGAATGAAAAGACAAGTCACACACAGACTGGGAGAAAATGTGTGCAAAACATATCTGACAAAGGTATCCAAAATATACAAAGAACTCTTAAAACTTAACAGTAAGAAACCAAACAACCTAATTTAAAAAACAGGCAAAAGATCTAAGCAGATACCTGACCAAAGAACATAGACACATGGCAAATAAACATATGAAAAGATACTCGACATTATACGTCATTAGGAAACTGCAAATTAAAACAACAGTGAAGTAACCACTACGCACCTATTAGAATGGCTAATATTCAAAACACCCACGCCAAATCCTGGTGCCGGTAACAGGAACTCTCATTCATTGCTGATGGGAATGCAAAATGGTACACCTACTTTGGAAGACAGTTTGGCAGTTTCTTAAAAAGCTAAACAGTCTCACCATGATCCAGCAGTTACACTCCTAGTTATTTACCAAATGAGTTCAAAACTTAGCAAAAATCTGTATAAGATGTTTATAGCAGCTTTATTCGTAACTGCCCAAAACTGGAAGCAACCAAGATGTCCTTCAAGGGGTAAATGGATAAGCAAACTGTGGTACATCCATACAACAGAGTATTACTCAGCGATAAAAAGAAGTGAGCTATCAAGTCATGAAAGGACATGAAAGAAATGTAAGGGCACATTGTTCAGTGAAAGAAGCCAGTCTGAAAAGGGTACATACCTGTATGCTTCCAACTATATGACATTTTGGAGAAGGTAAAACTATAAAAATAGAGACAGTAAAAAGATCAGTAGTTTCCAGGGGTCTGGGCAGAGGGGAACAAATGAATAGGCAGAGCATCGGGCGTTTTTAGGGCATGTTCCGTATGATACTGCAATGGTGGATACATGACATTACACATTTGTCAAAACCCACGGAACTGCACAACACAAAGGCTGAACCTTAATGCAAACTATGGACTTTAGTGAATAATAACGTATCAATACTGCCTCATCAATTGTAACAAATATACCACATTTTTGCAAGATGTCAGTAACAGAGGAAACTGTGTGTGGTGGGGGGCAGGTGTACAAGGGAACTCTGCATTTTCTGTGACCCTAAAATGCTCTAAAAAAGTCTATTAAAAAAATGCCAAGCAGAATGTACAAAGTAAGTATTTATTAACACTTGAAGCTTAAGACTACTGTATGTACACCTTTAAGAACAAATGTGGGGAATTATAAAAAATAGCCTAAAACCCCTTCCTCCAAAGTATAAATGATCATTCAAAATCAGTAGTACCACCACCACTAGGAAAAAAAGAAAGTCTGAATGAATAAGACTAATTACTTTAAACATCTCTCAGATATTCTCCTTTAAACTTACAATTTCAGAAAGGTACTGAAGAGGCCAAATATATCCAGGAAACTGTTCCTTCTTGTTCAAACTTATTAGTAGCGGTATACAAATATATTTCCGTCTTTCTGTCCAGCCAGCAGATGAGAATCAGTATCTGACCACTTAACAAAAGACCAATTTTGGTCAGAGATAGGTGGAAGGAGGGCGGTGCAGTGGCCCAGAAGTAAGTCCCAAATGGCAATTGTTCCAGAAGTCAATACTGCTGCTGCAAAATTACCTTTCACGTCACCTTCCAGGAACCTAGTATCAAGCAGAGAAGAGACCATTAAAATCACATATTAAAAGAAACACATTTCTATTTAAAATGGGGCAAAACCATATTCCTATCAAAGCTACAGTGAAAACAAAAATACCTGTAAATATGAATGCCTTGCTAGAAGGCTGTGGGCTAGTCTGATACAGCTTTGGACATAATCTGATTCTACCCAGTTCCTCCTTATCTCTTTTTATCTCTACTGTTCTTGCTCTAGTTCACACGGTCTTTCCCTCTAGTCTTCAAACTAGTCAAGCTCACTCTCGCCTCAGTGTCTTTGCTTTTGCTACTCTCTGTCGCTGGCAGGCTCTATCCCTATATCCTTGCGTGGCTGTGTTCGTCATCATTCAGGCCATTCACCTCCTTAGAAAGGTCACACTTAATGACCTATCTAAAGCAGCACACACACTGGGCCCCTCTCAATAACATTACCTGTTTCTATCTTCACAGATATGTGAGATTACCTTATTTACATATTTTCACTATATGAAATTATCCTATTTATATTTATGGTGAGCGTCCACCTACCCCACAAAAATCTAAGCATCATGGAAACAGTAGTCTGGTCATCTTTTAAAGACAGGGACTCTGCACTCAGCTACCTGGGTCTGTATTCTAACTCTACAACTTAAGAGCTATGCCACCCTGGGCAAGTTATTTGACTTCACCAGTAAAACAGGGATGATGATAAGAGCACCGACTTTATAAGGCTGTTGTGAGGTTTGATGAAATGGTTCCTATAAAGAGCTTAGCACAGCACCTGGCGGATGGGATGTGCTCAATTAAAATCAGCTATTATTCCTCACTGCTGAATCATTAGTGCCTTACAGAAGTCAGTCCTCAATGAATACTCTGAGTGAACTGAACGATATTTTTTATCCCTGGCTCCCACCCAACTATGTATAGCTAACTCTTAACTCATTGTCTGAAATTCCACAGAAGTTTCCTTGACAATCTCCCTGCAATGCTCCACTGCCAATTAAGGCGCCCCTCCATCTTTTGTGCTCCCTAACAATGCAAACGTCACTCATGGCACTTTCTACACTGAACAGCAGTCACTAGTTTTCTAGCTTTCATGAGATAGAAACAGTAGTGCTTCCTACAGGTTTGGCATCAAGTAGGCTTTCAAGGTTGGCTGAACAAATGGATTCGACAAGAGACAAATGAAATCTTTATCCTCAATGTCTAGGTCAATGACTATGGTTCTCCCTCCATATTCACAAAAGCAAATTCTAAGCATAAGCATATATTGCAGATGACAGTTTTGAGGCTCTCATTAAACTACGAACATCTGAAGAAATCCCACAGCTGGCCAAGCGCACAGGGAGAGGGAGTGCCTTTTAGAACATGCACTGGTCAAGCAAGCTTTGTAGAAGACCCAAAGAAATATGCACTGTAACTATCCAGGTTCTTTATCCTTATGAGTTACTAAAGCTAAAACGTCATGATTTTGATTTATTAGGTCTACTCTCAACCCTTGCTGCTAATTTAAAAGTTAATAAAGGCAGTCTTCAGGAATTACATGTTCAGACATTTCTGGGTTGGCCTAACAATGTCAACACTACTTGAAAGCTCTATACAGCTTAGAAAACACTTGGGATACCAATAACTGTGTTATTGATAAATATATATATCTTATCATCAGTCAAAAAATGAGTAGATAAATATCTACCAATAGATAAATATCAATTGCTAAGATGGTAGAGGCTCAGGTTGATCTCAAGTCAGATTTCAAAGTAAAGATTTCATCCTAAAGTACCTTTAAAACTTTCTTCATTTAAGTTTTATGGAAAGAACACAGACTTCTGAATCGTAGAGGCCCTATAGGACAGAGTAGAACTGCCTCATAGGGTTTCTTAGGAGTGGGCTGGTGGATTCGAACTGCTGGCCTTGTGGTTAATAGCTGAGCCCTTAACCACCATGCCACCAGGTCTCCATAAAGTTTTGTAAAAAACTCCTTAAAAGTTTTGTAGGGAACATTAATTAATCTGTATTTAAAATGTCTCCCTTATGAAAAAAAATGAGGGTGAATAAACAAAAAAATGCCTATTTAATCCCATACTGGTAGGGATCAAGATGTAAGGAATATGGAGTCTGACTCTCAAATCTACTGAATTCATTTTACTGAGATTAACATTTCTTACTGTGATCTGTGGCATTTCATGTTTTCCATTCATCTAAGTGACACGAAATTACCTGCTTTTTGCATTTGCTCTAGTGCCTTTCAAACAGTTACCCTCATTGAACGGCAGCCACACACACTTGCCTGCCAGCCTGCCCTTGTGGAAGACAGTAGAGCATCACATCCACACTCAGGGTCGTCTTGGGGTTAATCACAATCAGCTGAAACACAGGGCTTCCATTCTCTTTGGCACAAGGATGGCTCAGAACAACAAATAGGAGCCCCTAATTTAGGAGGAAAAATGAATAACCAAATAAACCATCAAGAGTATGCTGGGAAAGAGAAAGGACTGGCAAAGATAAAACCAAAGAATTGCCAGAATCACTGACAGGCTCTAAAGAGCCCAGGATTTAATCCTGTTGAAATTATCACCGAGCTGGACTTCTGGGTTCTCTACTACAGGGTTCCAATGTTTTCCAGTCAATCTTGTAAGACATAAATCTAGGTTAGACATGTACACCACATCTCATGCCATCCATTTGCTGAAATGTTGGTGTAGGGAAAGAGAACGTGTCATCATGTGGAAGGAGTTCCTCAAATTACAGATGTTTATTTATAAATTGGTCTTTTAAAATTCAGAACACATTTACCCATAAAAACAATCTTATAAGTGGTGACTGAATTCTTAGGCCAGTTCACAATAGTCTATTTAAGACCCAGACACCACTACTCTCAACTAAGACTAAGAGTAGCAGAAAAAGATACCATCATCCATGGCTGTTTCTCTCAGCTTTAAAATTACATTTCCTTATAAAAATATTAATGTGTGTGGAAATTATGCATGTATCAAAAGGAGAAAAAAAAAAAAAAATCATTGCTGTTGGGTCAATTCTGACTTATAGCGACCCTACAGGTCAAAGAACTGCCCTGTAGGGTTTCCAAGGTTGGCTGGTGGATTTGAACTGCTGACCTTCTGGTTAGCAGCTGAGCTCTTAACCACTGCGCCACCAGTGCTCCTGTGTGTATACACACCTCCCAAATTGTTAAAAGTAGTTATCTTTGGGAGTGGGGTTGGGAAAATTATAGTGGCTGTTGAGTCAATTCCGACTTACGGCGACTCCACATGAGTAAGAATAGAACTGTGCTCCGTAGGGTTTTCAATGGGTGATTTTTCAGAAGTAGATCACCAGGCCTCTCTTCAGAGGTGCCTCTGGGTGGACTCAGACCTCCAGCCTTTCAGTTAGCAGCTGAGCACTTTAACCGTTTGCACCACCCACATACTCCATTATAGGGCTACCTTAGGATTAATAACATTCATTTTTTTACATTACACATTTCTAGAATGATTGAATTTTCATAATGAGAATGAATTACTTTTGCAACTGGAAAACAATTAGGAATTTAAAAATGTTAAAGGCCATATCCTAAACTACCCATTGCCATCGAGTCGATTCCGACTCATAGTGACCCTATAGGACAGAGTAGAACTGCCCCATAGAGTTTTGAAGGAGTGCCTGGTGGATTCGAGCTGCCGACCTCTTGGTTAGCAGCCATAGCACTTAACCACTACGCCACCAGGGTTTCCAATTCTAAACTAGGGGCTGGCAAACTATGGCCCACGGGCCAAATATGGCCCAGTATCTGTTTTTGTATGGACCACTAGACAAGAATGGTTTTTGCATTTTTAAATTGGTTGGAAAAAAGCAAAATAAGAATATTTTGTGGCATTTGAAAATTATATGAAATTCAAATTTCAGCATCCATAAAGTATTACTGGAACGTAGCCATGGCCATTTGCTTACATATATATCATCTATGGCTATTTTTGTGCTGCAGTGGCAGGACTGGGTAGTCGCAACAGTGACTGTATGGCCTGCAAAACAAAAAATATTATCTGGCCCTTTACTGATCTCTGAACTACACTAAACACCAAAACCCAGTGCCGTGGAGTCGATTCCAACTCCTAGTGAAACTACACTATTAACTATTATTTCTGGAGACTGGCTTCATGAGGGACTTCTGCTTACTATCTTAATACATTTCTGCATCATTTAAAATTTTTAATTCCAAATAGGTATTATGTTGTAATTAAAAATATATAAAGCTACGTAAATGTATAATAGGTAAATTTAATAATTCCAGAGATGAGTTTAATCCCCTTATTTTACGGATGAAAGAAGTTAGGTTCCAGATTATGTGACCTGTCTAAGAGCATGCAACTTTGGAGTCCAACTCCATATATCCTGCTAAACTAGGGAAAGAGGCATTCTTCGCATTCATAGCCTCCAGGTGCTGATACTCCCAAGGCTGCCACTGACACAGGTGCTAAGCCTGATGCTAGTGCCTCTGTTCCTGGTTTCAATGGCCAATACTCAAGCAGTTATTCCTGACTCCTGAACAACTACCTTCGATTTGTTCAGATGTCAAAACTAGACTGTATACCAAGTCTTTTAACACAACGGCTAGGAAACTGTTTTCGTTTCTATACGGGAACACTAAAACCTAAGAGAAAAACATCATGACCATTTAATCATTTTCCCTAAGGATATTCATTCACATCATAAATCATTTATGGCAATGTGGTTAGAAGTCAAACCTGATAATGGGCATATTACCTCTCAGCACAAATTGACAGTTAGAAATAAATGCCCTTAAAAAAAAAAAAAAATGCCCTTAAGTCCTATAAAACCAAACCAAACCCGTTGCTGTCGAGCCGATTCCAACTCATAGCAACCCTATGGGACAGAGTAGAACTGCCCCATAGGGTTTCCAAGGAGCACCTGGTAGATTCGAACTGCCAACCTTTTGGTTAGCAGCCGAACTCTTAACCACTCTTAACCATAACGCCACCACGGTTTCCTTAAGTCCTTAAGTTTTGGTTTTAAGTCGTACAGACAGAAAATTTACTAATCACATTATACCAACAATTATTTTCATGCATCAGTTTCACGAAAGAACAAACACTTGCTATTCAAACATGAAAAATGTAGGCAATAGGGATGGTCAGCTAATTGTTGTTGTTGCAGGTGCCGTCAAGTTGGCTCCAACTCACACAACCTTACGTATAACAACAAAACTTTGCCTGGTCCTGTACCATCTTCATGTTTGTTGGTACGTTAGAGTCCACCGTTTTGGCTACTGTGTCAATTCCATCTCATCAAGGGTTTCCCTTGTTTTCTTGACCTTCTCCTCTACCAACCATGATGTTCTTTTCTTTTATGATTTCTTTTCTAGTAGTTAATTACTACTTACTAAGTTATGTCTCTCACTCAGAGTGGTCCCAGCGGTCCTCCTCCACTTACCATTTCAGAATAGGCTTTGTGACAGACTGAGGCCTGGCAGGAATCACCCATGTGCATCTTTTTCAGAAGCTGACCAGTTTTTAAATTCCTAGATACCAAAAATAAATAAGCTGATAACATTATTCCAGCAAACTGATTTCCACACAATAATCTTGTATTTATCACAGCATCCTTTAGGGAGTGATGAAGGGAAAAACTAAGGACACAGTATCTTAGTTTTGTTTAGTCACTGATCTGGTTAAACATAGAATTTGCCAATAGTTTAGTTTGGTAATTTAGTCTTAGATTAAATCTGTCATGCCAGGGATAAATCTCTCCAAATTTGATGTTTTCCTTTACCCTGTTTTACTTGATATTGAAACAAGACACATGGTATGATTTTGTGACACTTATTATGCCTGTTTTAATTAAAAGACAAAGACCAGGAAACCAAATTCGGTTCGGTGAGAGACTAAACCTAAAATACTTATACTTGTGTCTCTATGTTTATACAAGCACTAGACCAAAATACTGGAGAGAAGGGAACAATGAGATGGGGAAAAAATGGAAAAAGACAGAAGAGAACAGGGTAAATATAAAGAAGAACAGAGTACTGGAAACAGAACGAAACAGAATGCAATTAAAGAGAACACTGACACATGAAAAATGTCACTAATGTCACTAAAAAAAATCTGTGCAGAAATTGTCAAATGGGAACCTAATTTGCTGTGTAAACTTTCTCTGAAAATAAAATGAAGAAATAAAAACGGGGAGAAGAAAACAAGAAAGTTTATGGGACCCACTCTTTAGCTTTATCAAGGATTTGTGACATTGGCAACTGATTTATCATGTCACTCTACTGATATAAAAACTTTCAGTGGCTCCACATTCACCACAGATAAAGTCCAAGTTCTTTTTCACGGTATTTATAACTTTAATGAATCTAGTGCTGTCAATATTTCGACACTATTACTCACTGCTCTCTTACCTAAAATCTTCTAACTACCCGTAGAACATATGTATATTCCTGGTTCCTAGAGACCCTACAGGACAGAACAGAACTGCCCCATAGAGTTTCCAAGGCTGTAAATCTTTACGAAAGCTGACTGCCACAACTTTCTCCCGCGGAGCAGGGTGGGTTCAAACCACCCACCTTTCGGTTAGTAGTTTACCTCTTGACCAGTGCGCCACCAGGGCTCCCTCTTGTTCAAGCTACCCCCTCCCAAATACACTGCCTATTATTTAAGGCCTAGATTATGCCCTACTTTCCTCCCAGTTGTATGAGCTCAATTACTATTCTCTCTCCTCCCTGTCTACACCAGTCCACAGTCATCTCCTCTCCTGATTCCCTACAGTCTGGTCCACATGTCTTATTTGTGCAATCAATACTTACAGAATTTTCTATGGGCCAGGTACTATGTATAAAAAACTGAAAAAGAAAAATTAAATTCTCATGTGTATACGCAAGGTTTTCCTGACATCAGTGTTAAAAATAATATCTTAATCTAATGGAATAACACAATATTTGACTGCTCTATGATTTGATAACCAATTTGCAAAATTGGGGCAACGTTCTCCTCTTGCACAAGGGAGATTTCACAGAGATTTAAAGAGTTTTTGCTTAATGAATACAAGTTTCCATGGTGACGAAGTACTTAATGGTTCCTGAGTTAGCATTAGGAAGTAACTCCTGAAAATTTGGTCCTTTACTGAATACTCTTGAAATTAAAATTAAGGAAGCATACAGTCTTTTTCATTAAACCACAAGGTAATTGAATGCTCTCTTTGAGCTAGGGAAAAAACAAACAAACAAACAAGCAAGTTTAACTATGCTGCAAAGTTAATTAGCAATTCTGGGTGAAAAAAACAGGTCAGCGAAGCTACAGGCAGGATCAGCTTTGGGTTAGGTATTTTTAGGCTCGTGGGTAAAAAAACCTCTTGAAATCAAAGTAAAATGTTTATTTTCAATTAATTTTAATTAATTTTTGTCACATCAGGAGTACCAGATACTAAAAAAAAAGACTAGAGTAGGTTTATTCCCTACAGAGGTAAGTATATGCTCTGTATTTAGTAATTGCTCCTTCCTCAAATTCCAGAGGAGTCTGACCAAACCTCCATCACTTTGATTTTGTCCTAGAATTATGAAGTAGTCTTTGATTTACCTATGAGATTCTAGGGGCCTTGGGGCAAGGATTCATATCTGATTCATCTTGAGCCTCTCACAGAGACTGGTACATAAATAGATGATTGAAAGATGGGTGCTCAGTTAATGTATCTTGACCAAGAGGAAATACTTAGACCTTTCCGTAACAGTTTCAAAGAAGACCACTTGAACTTTGATTATAACATGAATGGCTTTAGAGACCTAACAAGTCAGGAGTTAAATAGGAAAGCTAAAGACTATATGCAAATAAAAAATTATGTAGATCCCAAAAGGTAAGTAATAACTTTTGATATATTGTATAATCAATCCATCTTTTAGTACCCTATGCGAGGAGCTGAGGCAGGCACTAAGAATAAATATAAGACATGGCACCTATCTTCAAGGATCAGAAAGGATAAATAATACAAAGTAGTATAAACTAAGTTAAAAATAAGGTCAATATGAATTCGGAGTGAGAACGTCAATGAAGGCTGAGGTAATGCCACAGAGAAGAACTTAAGGCAATTGTGGAGCTAAAAATACCCCTTAAAGGAAGGTGAGAAGCCAAGTATAGAGATCCCTCCCCAACTTTAAATTCCTTTGTCATCCATTATATGTGAAACACCAAGGGACTACATTTAAGAAAAGGGGAGGGATGGGAGGAAAAAAGGGAGCTAAAGAGGATGGCATAGCAGGAGAGGAAGTCTTGTGACAGAGGCTGGAGAAGTAGAAGCTGAGGAAAGGCAAGCACGGGCCCCATGACTGTCTTTCTCTGATTTTAAGGGCAGTGGCAGAGCTGGGCCAAAACTATCTGTGAAGTTCTTATAGAGTCTGAAGAGAAGCACAGGGTAAGAATAGCACTGCCTGTTTTAGGAACAAGTGGTCTACTTTGTTTGGAGCACTATAGAATGTAAGATAAGGATGGAAAAGACAGGTGAGTGGGAAATTGTAGAGGACCCTAAGGGATAGGCTAACAATCTGGACATAGGTTGAATACAAAGAAGAACCACTGAAGGTTTTTTGTGGGGGAAGTTGGAAGGAAGAGTGTTTTACAAAGTAATAGTATAGAATTAACCTTGTAAGTGCTTATGACTGAGTATAGTTCTCCCCTGTATTCATGAGAAGGAGGTAGCTGAGGACTCCTCAGCTTTGGTATCCCATCACAAATTTGTTAATTTGGCTCCTATAAGCATACTTCTTTTTTTTTTAAATATCTAGCAAATCTGGATTGTATCCTAGACATTATAATGATACGTGGCATAAACTCTGGATTCTGTAATGCTCCTCTGAAGATTATTGATTTTTTTGTTGCTGTCCTACTAAGCAGTTAACTTGGCTGAATTTAAACTCTAAATGCTGAAATCACATTTCAGTTCTTTTAGTCTTAGCGGGGCTGCTTGAAGACTGCCCCGTAAATACACGAAAGCCTGCCAGGTGTTTACACAAAGATTATATACCCAGAATTAGAGCTTGTTTTCTCTGGCTCTTTCCTTTTTGGGATTTTTTCCTTCCTTCCTTTCTAGCTACTGGGATTACTCTAAACTCTGTCCTTTATTTCTTTAAGCCAGCAAGACAGAAGGTTTTCTACAGGGTTTTAGTCACCCAGTACCCAGAGCAGGTGTTGCCCTCCAGCCATAAAAACTGGAAACTCGCCCAGCACCATTCCCTTCTTCAGAGTGCTGGATCTCCTCTAGTATCTTTCCACTTTTGTTTGCTCTTCAGTGCCTTCAGATAGTTGTTTTTTTTAATATTTTGTCCAGAGTTTATAGACACTTCAGGTAGGCGAGTTGGTCCTATAGAAGCTACTCAGCCATTAACCAGAGGCAAAAACAATTGAAAATTTTGACAATAATAATAAAATTCCATTTGTTTTAAAGTATTCTACTCAGACTGACCCCTTCCACAATGTTGGAATTAATATGATGTTCTGGTTGAGACAGGTATATAGGATCGGACAGTTAAAACACAAAACCCAATCGTGTTTATACATCTCTTATCTAATCTTCACAATAACTCTGTGAAGTTACAGGTAAATGCTCATATTACAGATGAGAGAACTGAGGACCCAAAGGGAAAACTTACCAAATAACAACGTTGTTCATTATGGTGGTACCAAGCAGAGCTTCTTGCATTCCTTGGACCTCTGCAAAAGTCAGTATGGTCTCTTCAGGGGGCATCAAAAACTGTTTTTCTTTGCTTCTGCATTTTAAAAAGCATTAAAAATCAGTGCTTTGCACCAAAACAATTTCTAAGCAGTTCTTCTATACATTCTTGAACTATGCATGATGAAAACTAGCCTTATTCTGGAAAAAAAAAATGTAAACCAGAAAGTATGCATATTCTATTTTTTTTCACTTTGAGCATATATTATTGCATATTATCTACTTAGACATGTTGCAAGTACCTCAAATTCATCATATCCAAAATCAAACTCATAAGTTTTATCTTCAAACCTTGTGTTTCTTTCTATATTCCTTATCTCAACAAAGTGTACCATCTAACCAAGCAAGCAATACAAAAACCTGGACAATATCCTTGTCTCTTCTGTTTGTCTTCAGTCAATCACTAAGTCCTAATGATTTTAGATTCTGTGCATCTCCAGTAACACTTTCCTAATTTAAGCAAACCATTATTTGTCTTTTCCCTAGATTACTGCAACAGGTCATGAATGAAAAGACAAGCAAGATCTCTGCTGTCCCTTATCAGAAAAAACAGATAGGACTAAAGGACCACAACTACCACAGCCTCCACCACACTGAGTCCAGTACAACCAGATGGTGCCTGGCTACCACCGACTGCTCTGACAGGGATCACAATAGAGGGTCCCAGACAGAGCTGTAGAAGACAGGAGAACAAAATTCTAACTCCCCAAAAAAGAGCAGACTTACTGGCCTGACAGAGGCTGGAGAAACCCCGAGAGTATGGCCCCCGGACACCCTTTCAGCTCACTAATAAAGTCACTCCTGAGGTTCACCCTTCAGCCAAAGATTAGACAGGCCCATAAACCAAAACGAGACTAAAGGGGCACACTAGCCCAGCAGCAAGGACTAGAAGGCAGGAGGGGGCAGTAAAGCTGGTAAGAGGGAACCCAAGGTCAAGAAGAGAAACTGCCGACAAGTCGTGTCACAAAACAATATGCATACTAATTGTTTAACAAGAAGCTAGTTTGTTCTGTAAGCATTTATCTAAAGTACAAAAAAAAAAAAAGACAGATGAATAATTAATCACATTAAACTGTGATGAGTATACGAGAAACACATGGGATGTGCTAAGAGTTCAGCTTTCAACATGTTGAATTTGAGGTACCCAGGAGATGTCTAATAAATGGTATGCAGGTCTAGAGCTTGAGAGAGAGCAGAGAGCTAGAGATATATGTTTGCAAGAAGTCAGCACCTAGATGGTAACTGAAGAAGTGTATGGAATAAGAAAAGGGCCTAGGACCTTTGCTGTTGTTAGGTACGGTAGAGTCAGTTCCGACTCATAGTGACCCTACATACAACACTGCCTGGGCTGCCATGCTCACAATCACTGCTATGCTTGAGTCCATCATTGCAGCCACTATGTCAATCCAGTTCCAAAAACCAAACCAAACCCACTGCTGTCAAGTCGATTCCGATTCATAGCGACCCTACAGGACAGGGTAGAACTGCCTCATAGAGTTACTGAGGAGAGCCTGGCAGATTGGAACTGCTGACCTCGTGATTAGCAGCCATAACACTTAGCCACTACACCACCAGGGCTCCCAATGTCAATCCAGTTAGGTACTTCTAATATTTAAAAGACAGAGATTTGAAAAAAAGCCAAAGAAAAAGCAGAATACATTTGCTGAGGCTCTCTACTCCACTATATCTTCCCTGTCACGTCTAGCTTCCATCTCCCTAAAGTGCTTCTGTTATGGTCTAGTGTTGAGGCAATACCTGCTATACTACATCTAAACCCACTGCCGTCTCATAGCTACCCTATACGGCAGAGTGGAATTGCCCCATAGGGTTTCCAAGGCTGTGATCTTACAGAAGCAGACTGACACATCTTTCTTCCATGGAGCAGCTGGTGGATTCAAACTTCCAACTTTTCAGTTGGCAGCTGAGTGCTTAACCACTGCTCCACCAGACTCTCCAACTACAGCACAGAAAAACCAAGATTCTGGCGATCCAACTTTCTGAACCCTGTGATAAAATCATTCTTTACTTCATAGTTAAAATCAAGTAATGCTTTTCTTACCCTCCATCTTCTCCAAATGTCATGATTTCTACTTGTTGATCACAAAGGGTCCCACTGCTGCTGACCAGCCTCCTCTTTGTCAGGCCAAGAACAGCTTTGATATTTCCGGATTTCAGTAGCAACTGCTTTTCGCCTCTGTCATTAGAGGAACAAACTAATGCCCTAAACAAAATCAAAGGAAAAATGGGGAGAAGTCAGGAAGAAGTCTTCAATATTAAAGGGCTAGTTTCAAATTTTAAATGGAAACTTCATCCCAGGATGCCATTCTATTGATAGTTTTGTTTTTTTTTTTCCTTAAACAAATCTTCTTAGATCTAAATTCAGATTCTTTCAAAACTCAAGCCAGGTTATAATCTGTATTCATAACCGTCTGACAGAAACAAAGATAAAGAAAAAAAAAAATTAACTTGAAAATTACATACCTGATTTCTCTTATTTCCAAATTTCCCAAAGCCACACACACAAGATTACAAACATCAGGCACTGAAACTATTTGTAATACTGGAACCTAAATAAAACAAAACAGCCAAAAATTACATTTCGTTGTTTATCTCGTTGTTGATTTCAATGGCGTGAAATAACTCTCAGAGAGCCTCAGTGACACCAGGATGTCCAAGGTCACACAACTAGTAAACAGCAATCAGGACTCGAACTCATGTCTTTGGGCCCCAGGATGACGTTACTTCCCACTCTCCCACATGGCTTCTGGTGTTCCATTTTTAATGAATCTAAATTTTCCAAAATTTATCGCATTCTTTTCTATTCTCGCTATGCCAAGATAGTTTCTAACATTCAAATAAGTGTGAGAAGGCTCAGTAAACATCACTTTTTAATAAGCTGTAAATTCAAATAAGCTACATCAACAATAGTATTTACTGTAGCAAGGAGCCACGGTGGCACAATGGCTAAGCGCTTGGCTGCTAACTGAAAGGCTGGCAGTTCAAACCTACCCAGTGGCTCCACAAAAGACCCGGTGATCTGCTCCCATAGATATTACAGCCTAGAAAACCCTATTGGACAGTTCTACTGTCACACAGGGTCGCTACGTGACAGAATCGACTCAACAGCACCAACAACATTTATTGTAGCATTTATTTAATATAATTTTTTTATACGTCTAACAGTAGGGGAATAATTACTAAATTCTGGCATTATGCAGCCATTTAAAATTAAAGTTTATTCACTGAACAAATATTTATTGAGCACTTGTGTGCAAAGCATAGTACAAGGAGCTGGGGATATGGTGGAGAATAAGAATGACGATCAACAATAAGGAATATGTAGAAACAAGAAAAATGTTTATACGGTGAAAAAAGGTATATTAAAAAATTTTAAGCACAGTAGGGTTGCAACCATGTAAGATATGTGTGACTGTGGACAAAGACTAGAAGGAAATACATCCCAAAATGAAGCAGAAATAATGTTTCGGTGAAGGAGAAGGAATGTAAGTACCAGCAAGTTTAGAAGTCAGAAAAGGCATGAAATTCCCAGCTCTTCCAATATGTCTGGTATAAAAATTTATCTCTCTGGATAAATGTATGATAAAGCAAATGATGGGAAAAAACTCATTTCTGCTGACCCTTGCAGTCATATTGTTGTTGTTAGGTACCATCCGGTCTGTTCCGACTGATAGTGACCCTATATACAACAGAACGAAACACTGCCCGGTCCTGCGCCATCCTTATAATCATTGTTATACTTGAGTCCATGCTGCAGCCACTGTGTCAATCCATCTCATTGAGTGTCTTCCTCTTTTTCTCTGATGCTCTACTTTACCAAGTCCCTTGTCCTTCTCCAGGGACTGATCCCTGCTGACAACACGTCCAAAGTATGTGAGATGCAGTCTCACCATCCTTGCTTTTAAGGAGCATTCTGGTTGTACTTCTTCCAATACAGATTTGTTTGTTCTTTTGGCACTCCATGGTATACTCAATATTCTTCACCACCACTATAATTCAAAGGTGTCAATTCATCAGACTTCCTTCTCATTCTCCACCTTTCGCATGCATATGAGGTGACCGAAACATCACAGGCAGGTGCACCTTAGTCCTTAAAGTGACATCTTTGCTTTTTAAAACTTTAAAGAGGTCTCTTGCAGCAGATTTGCCCAATGCAATATGTCTTTTGATTTCCTGACTGCTGCTTCCATGGGTGTTGATTGTGGATCTAAGTAAAATGAAATCCTTGACAGCTTCCATCTTTTCTCCTTTCATCATGCTGTTGCTTCTTGGTCCAGTTTTGAGGGCTTTTGTTTTCTTATGTTGAGGTATAATCCATGTTGAGTCTGTAGCCTTTGATCTTCATCAGTAAGCACTTCAAGTCCTCTTCCCTTGCAGCAAGCAAGGTTGTATCATCTGCATAACACACGTTGTTCATGAGTCTTCCTACAATCCTGATGCTGCATTCTGCTTCATATAGTGCCGCTTCTCAGACTGTCTGCTCAGTATACAGATTGAGTAAGTCTAGTGAAACGATACAACTCTGACGCACATCTCTCCTGACTTTAAACCACACAGTATACCCTTGTTCTCTTCAAACGACTGCTCTTGGTCTATGTACAGGTTCCTCATGAGCACAATTAAGTATTTTAGAATTCCCATTCTTCCAGATGTTATCCATAATTTGTTCTGAGCCTGCATGGTCACAGATCCGCATGGTCATAGATCCCAGTTTTGGTAAGCTGTCCATCTACATTATCATGCAAATCAGTACAAAGATCTTTTTCAGTTCTAAGATTTCTGACTTACCTCTGTGAAGTGCCAGGTATAAACTTTTTTCCACTGCCAACTATCCATAGGTTTCCAAAGAGAAACTACATATTCACAAGCAGTTATGATGCAGGGCTCTTTATAACCAGCCGTTGCCCACCACATGGTACTCACATCCACGGAACAGGATCCTGAAGGATTCTGACAACAAAATAGCAACAATAGTTATTTTAAAGTGATACTTGAGGTCTGTTTTATTTAAAAAAAAAAAAAAATTTTTTTTTTTTTGAAAGTAATGAATTTCAAGGATTAGATGAAATATCAGGTTAGCATAATTACAATTTTACTTAAAAAACTATCTATACACACTTATAGATAGATTTAAAAATACATAACTCTAGAATAGAATAAATAGAATAAATTTAGTTTTAACCACGAAAAAGAATGCCTATGAATTTTTTTATGAAAACTTACCTGTTTAGAAATTAAACATCCCGATCAACCACTCAAAGGTTGAAGGGGATATAAAAATTGAAATGACACACTATTTTTACAAACAAACAATAAGGAGAGAGCACTGTCTATCCAAAACTGCAAGGTATGGCCAGTGCAGTATTTCCAAAAAAATTTATAACCATAGCGGCATTTATTAGAACACAGGAAGCATTAAAATAAAGTAAGAATGCAACTCAAGACGTTAGTAAAAAAAAAAAAATAATAATAACAGAATAAAAAAATAAACACAATGAAAAATAGAATTATTGAGGATAAAATCAGAAATAAATGAAACAGGAAACAACAAAAAAAACCCAATCAACAATCAGTACATCCAAAAACTGATTTTTTTTGAAAGCCCAACAGAATGGATAAATCTCTGGTAAGTCTGATGTAGGAGAGAAAAAAAAAAAAAATAGAAATGGGGGGAAGCTTAATTACATACACAGACAAAAAATTTAGAATAACTTTTTACATATAACTTTCAAAATAAGAATGAAATGTTCATTTCTTAAGAAACTAAGTTATAATTTTTGAAACAGACCACAGCTATTACTATCTGCCTTTCACAGAAAAGGAAACTAGGGCTCAGAGGCTAAATAATTCACTGAGGGTCAGTCAATAAGAGGCAAAAACAGTCTACGTGGCTTTAAAGCTCTCTCCTCTACACCCGTGGTTTTCAACGGGGGGTGACATTGCTCCCCCAAGGGATGTTTATCAATGTCTGGAGACATTTTTGGTTATCACAACTGGGGAAGGGATTGTACTGGCATCTAGGAGGCAGAGGCTAAGGATGCTGCTAAGCGTCCTATGACACACAAGATGGCCCTCCACACCACAGAGTTACCCAGTCCAAAACGTCAACAATGCCGAGGTATACTAGTTACTTCCTAACCCACCATTAACAATTCTTCTAGAAACATTACACCATTGGAGTAGCAGAGGCATGAATGAGTCTTCTTTCTCCTCCCCTCTGCCCCTCTTTTGATCAGAATGCCTGGTTTAAATTTAGATGCAAAGTTGAGTTACTCAGCCTATGCTGCTGTTGTCAATAGCTTCACATATAAACTACCTCAGAAGATCTTACAATATAAACATTGCTGTTGTCAACAGTTTTACATATAAACTTCCTTAGACGATCTCACAATATAAACACGGGTAGAATATTTTGAAATACAATTCTGTTTTTCTGAGTCTGTTTTACCAATTTAATTAAATGAAGAACAAAAAGCTACACGATCAAATTCTTTTTCATTTTCCTATCAATTTGTTAAATGCTGCAGAGACGTAAAATACAAGATACACTACTAGGAAACATTCTTCTGACCTTTAACTTTGAAACCAAGTGTAGGCTGCCTGGGTTTAGGCTATCCCAAGTCGGAAGGTCTGATATTTCAGCCTGTGGAAACAAAGGTCACGCCATTAATCTATGCTTTATGTATGATGTCTGCCTGCATCACTTACTCATCAAAATGTCTACAGCATATATTTTTATTTCCTCCAGTAACAGCAGCAAAGCTCCAAATGCAACTGCTTCACTAATGACAAAGAAAATAGGATCACCCTATATTTTAAAAATACATATTTTAATCTTAGTTTCTCCAGAATGAACTTAATATTTACAATGAAGACATATGAAAGAAACATGTTAAAACATTCTTAAACATGAAGGGCCAATGTGTAAGGAAGTCATGCTGTCCATGCTTACTAAGACATTTCATTTCTTCAAAGAACAGTTCATGAAGGAAAGAGACTGTACCTGTTCAAATGAATCGTTACACGGCTCCAGGCGTGTACTTCCACGTAGCTGATTTCCTTTGGCAGTGAATGACTCCATGGGTAGAGGTGCAGCTTGGGAGCCCGAGTCACGGTCTGGTTGTCCCGTTCTATCTGACACATGGAGGCTGGTATCCAATTTTGAGGGACTGATGGAACTGTTGCATGGTTTATTATCACTAGCGATACTGACTGTGTCTTTCAAGTGAGACAGTTGGGGAGTATAGCAAGCACGTCCAACAACCTCTGCAGACACATTTTCATAGCGTGCTTGGGAGTTAAAAGCTGGAGTAATGCCTAAGATGGGGAAGGCAGGTGAACACATGTCTGCCGTAGGTCTGTCATTATCATCAGGTCCAACAGTGTTTAAAGGAGTGAAAAGTAATATGGATGAAGAGAGCCCCTTGCTGGACTGGCTTTCCAGGTGTGGCATTTTAGGATGTGCTTTCCCTGGTAAAACAATGGGCTCCTTTTCCAAGACTTCCTTTTCTGTATCTATCTGTTTAAGAATCAGTTCCTCCAAAACAGTACAACTTCCCTCTTTAAGATACCTTTCTGCACACATTTTCGATTCAAAAGACTCAATCATTTTTTCAGAGTAGGACTTCAGTTTTTGGAGCTTAAGAGGTCCAAAGTCATCATCAGGTAACTCAAAGTCTGTGACGTTGAAAAAAGATGAAAGATGCTTTAAACTTAGCATTTCATCCTTAGGAAATGGAGGACTGAAAGCACAGTGATCCGAAGCTAAATAATAAGCCTTATCTTTGGAAGCAAGAGAGTTCTCTTTTTGACAACGACTTTCCTTCCCTAAAATAGAAAAATAAGCAATAACAATAACAAGAAAGCCCAAGAAAAGAAACATTAGGGTGCACTTTTAACACAAATATATTACAAAATATTCATTACTTTTCCATCCACAGCTCTGAAACCTCAACGAAGGATTCAAAATATGGTCATAGTTTAGTGGTTAATGAGCAATTCTCCTCCTCCTCCTCTTTTTAAAGAATATTTTATTGTGTTTTCCATCAAGGTCTACATAGAAATTTAGTTTCAACAATTTCTATGTAAGTTGTTCAGTGACATGGGTTAGCAGTCCTCCCTTCTGCAGTACCAAAAAAGCAGAACAGTGTGCTGACAGCACTGACTGAGAGAAGGAAGACCCGGGTCTAGTCTCAGCTCAGCCACTGATTTGCTGTTACCTTGAGCAAGTCAATTCACTTCATCTTCCCTCATCTCTTATTGTCCCTCATAGGGGACAAGACTAAACATTTCTATAGTCCTTTCCACCTCTATGATTCCATCAGGCTTCCAGAGTACAGTCTACAAAACACTGCCTCTTCTCACTGAAGAAAACGTAACCCTCTTTTCAAGCAAAGAGTAATTTACTGGTCCTAAAGTGACTGGAATTTTATACATTCAAATTGTGGCAGATAATTAAAATCACAGCAGATTATTTCATTGGTATTCTTGCTGCCTTAAAAGACCAAAAAAGCCAGAATGACTTATTTTTAACTTAATTAATTATAGCTCATAGACCAAAGTGTGGGTCCAATGGTATAAAGCAGCCCACCACCTGTTTTTATAAATAAAGTTTAATTGGAACACAGTAATGTTTATATATTGTCTATGGTAGCTTTTATACCATAGCTGAGTATACAACAGTATAAAACTATAAAGACTAAAATGTTTACATTTAGCCCTTTACAGAAAAAGTTTGCTAATCCCTACTATAGAAAGCCATAGTGAATTATCCACTCTGTGCTCAGCTTATGATAACTTCTCAGTAAATGAGTTAAAACGCTTAAATGATAACATAGCACTTGCCATCCTGTGTCCCACAGAACTTAGACTACATTAGCTATTTTACCCAAAAAAGTTGTGCTTTTTTTTTTTTATGATTACACCTAACAGAATTTGTCAGTGAACTTTTACTCAGATACACACTTGCTTTTACTTAAAAAAGGCTTCCTACAGTAGTTATAAAGCTTTTACTCATGGATAAAGGCCATGTTGTACCTGAATATTGTTGCTGGGTGCCATTGAGTCAATTTTCGCCTCATCATGACCCCATGTGACAGAGTAGAACTGCCCTACAGGGTTTCTTAGGCTGCAATCTTTATGGGAGCAGATCGCCAGGCCTTCCCCTGCGGAGCCACCGGCTGGGTTCACACTGCCAACCTTTCATTAGCAGTCAAGTCCTTAAGCATTGCTCAACTAGGGTTCCTTGAAAAATATTAACTGTTATATTTTTCTTTTCAGTGCCTACTTTTTCAACCACATTAATGAACTGTGACTCCATACGGCCAGCTTTGAATCCTGGCTCTCCCACTTACTAGCTGTGTGCCCTTGGTGAGTCACTTTAATCTGTGTCGTAGTTTCCTCATCTGTAACACCAGGATAAAAATAGATTCTACCTCATATAGGGCTGCTGTGAAGATTCAGCGATTTAGTATCTATACAGCATCTGAACAGCGCCAGACACATAAACCGAAAAACCAAACCCACTGTCGTCAAGGTGATGCCAACTCACAGCAATCCCACAGGACAGAACAGAACAGTGTTAACTATCGTCATCATCATCAATCACATTAACTCTCCTCACCATGAATTTCTTTTTCATTTAGATCTTTGAGCAAGGTGACTTCTTCCTTGGATCTGGTAACACCCGATGTGCCAGAAGCTGGCAAAGTAAGTTCATGATCATCGAAGAGTGGGGTGCATATTGATTTTCTTTTTCCTCTATTTCTTCCACAAGATGGCTGGATAACTGACTTACTAGTCAAGTCATTATCCTTAGCAGGTCTGGTGGGATAGATGACCTCAGTTAATGAGAGAATTTTCTGAGAAGAACTTCTTGAACTTGGTTGCCCTGTCCATGTGTCAGATACCCTAATTTCACCTTGGTCAGCTTCTTCACAGGAAAGGTTTAAATTTTCAGTTGCTGCCTTACTTTTAAGTCCTTTCTTCCTGACATTCAAATGACTTTGAATTACAGCTTCCAGGGCTACATTCCTCTGGCGATTTGACATACTTCGTGTTGTTCTAACATAATATTCTGCAGGAAACAGAAGACCTTCAAGCATTGTGCAAGAATGTGTTTGATTTTCTTTAGCAACAGGAGAGACTGATTCTAGGCTAAAACTCTTAGATTGATGTAGAACCTCATTCTCCAGAAGACTTTCATTTTTATCATCAGGAGTATTACTGGGAGATTTTAAAGACTTCTTAGTGTGATTCTGTTCTTTTAAGTTCTGGTTTTCACTTGAGTTATTGGAAGTGAGCTCACTTATAAAACATGAATTCTCTGCTACTAAGTTAGGGCTTCCAAGCAGCTGGTCACTTGCACTTGTATTTTTATTTATCACGGGGTTATTTGCAAAGACAGTCATTTTTTTACCTCGGGCCTCTAAGTTTACGGGTGAAGAAGTGCTAATGTTAGTAAGCTCACAGTTAGCTTTTGGAGGCATGTGTTCAAGTTGCTGGCCCCTACTAGTATCTGAGGGAGTATGCAAATGAACTGTAGTCACCCTGGGGAAATTATTTCCTCTTAAGAGTCGGTCAAAATCTCTTTCTGGCTTGGCAGTTGGTGGAATTAATAGATTCTTTCCATTAGTTTCCGTAACTAATGCTGGAGAATCTGGTATTTCATGCTTAGAACTAGAAAGGTGAGTTCTTATTTCAAATACTGGAGTTTTAGGCTTTTCCCTGTTGATTTGTTCCTGTCCCTTTAGTCTTTTTCCAGAGAGTATAAGTGAATCAGAGTCAAAGAAAGACTCCCTCTCCTGAGGAATAAATGTTCTTTTCTGCTGCTGCTTTTGTCTCCCTGGCAGCCTACTCTGCTTTTTCTCACCATTGGGGTCATTGTCCCTGTAGAGAAAATGTTCTTGGACACCATCTGTTCTTTGTAGATGTGATTCTTCCACTGGGCCATCTCCAAGGTTAAAGGACTCAGGCTCAATATCAAGAGTGATACACGTCTTTTCTCCAGTTTCTTCATCAAGATGAGTGCTGATTTGTAATTTGTCACAAGGAGATACTTTACTTTTAGGTTCTGAGAAGAAAAAAATATATAATTTTTTTTTTAAAAACAAAAAATACTCCATATATATTTTAAAATAATATAAATACTACTAAATATTTATTTAAGAAAGATTAATAGTATTTCTCCAGGCAGATCAAGGTACACATTTTTAATAAGCTAATAAACCATGATAATTTTAAGTAAATAGACACAACAGAATTGCAGTGAAAAGTTTTTTTTTTTTAACTAAGGATAATTGTTTATCACAATCGTCTTTTCATTTTTTAATCTCACCTAATTTTTATATCCATCTATTTCTTTGTTTTTGGCTCAAGTAATTTTAATACCGCTTCCCTATTTCAACAGCTCCCAATTTTATGATTATAAATTATCTGGCTTTTAATACCAGAAATGACCATTGTTTTTTAATTTCTATCCAGATTTTTTTCTGTGTATACATACTTACTTAAAAAAAAAATCTTTCTAATATTTAAGCAATAATGTAAGCTCTAAAAGCTCAGAGGGGAACAGAGCAACTAAATAAACAATCCAATTGAAAATATAAAAAGTCTATTGCTCAGAGAATGGGAGAAGAGAAAACATTTGCAAATCATCTATCTGATAAGGGTCTTATATCCAGAATATGTGATAAACACTCAACAATAAAAACACAACACACTTTTTAAAAGGGCAAAGGACTTGAATGGCCATTTCTCTAAAGAAGGCATAAAAATGGCCAATGAGCACATGAAAAGATGTTGAACATTAGTCATCAACGCTGTTGTTGTGGTGTGCTTTTCCGTTGATTTCAATTCACAGCTACCCATAGGGTTGCCAAGGCCGTAATCTTTACAGAAGCAGACTACCACATCTTTCTCCCGTGGAGCAGCTGGTGGGTTCAAACTGCCGACTTTTCAGTTAGCAACAGAGTACTTAATCACTGCGCCACCAGACCTCTTCATTAGTCATTAAAACAAACAAACAAACAAAAACCCAAACCCGTTGTTGTCAAGATGATTGCGACCCACAGCAACCCTATCAGACAGAATCGAACTGCCCTATAGGGTTGCTATGAGTCGGAATTGACTCAACGACAGTGGGTTTGGTTTTTTTTGGTTTATAGGGTTTCCAAGGAGCAGCTGGTGGATTCAAACCGCCGACCTTTTGGTTAGCAGCCGAATGGTTAACCACTGTGCTACTAGGGTTCCTCATGAGTCATTACGGAACTAGAAATTGAAACCACAGTAAGCTATCACTTCACATCCATGAAGACAGCTATAATAAAAAACAAAAACAGAAAATAACAAGTAGTGGCAAAGATATGGAGAAACTGGAACCCTCATACATTACTTCTATGAATGTAAAATGGTACAGCCACTTTGGGAAAGAGTCGGCAGTTACTTAAGAACTTAAAACACAGAGTTACCCTATGACCCAACAATTCCACTCCTAGGTATACGCACAAGAGAATTGAAACTATATGTCTACACAAAAACTCGGACATGAATGTTTATAGCAGCGTTATTCACAAAAGCCAAAAGTGGAAACAAAGCAAACGTCCACTAACTGATGAATGGATAAACACAATGTGATATACCCATACAATGGAATATTATCCACCCTTTAAAAGGAATGAAGTACTGATACATGCTACAACATAGATAAACCCTAAAAACATTATGTTAAGTGAAAGAAGACACAAAGGCCATATATTGTATAGTTCCATTTATATGGAACATCCAGAACAGGCAAATTGATGAGTCATAAAATAGATTAGTGGTTGCCTAGTGCAGGGTGAAAAGGGAAATAGGGAGGACTGCTAATGGGTACAGGGTTTCCTTTTGGGAAATGATGTAATTAAACAGTGGTGATGGTTACCCAATCTTGTGAATCTTGTGAATATACTAAAACCCACTGAATTGTACACCTGTCTTAGTCATCTAGTACTGCTGTAACAGAAATACCACAAGTGGATGGCTTTAACAAATTTATTGTCTCACAGTTTAGGAGGCTAGAAGTCCAAATCCAGGGTGCCAGCTCTAGGGGAAGGTTTTCACTGTTGGCTCTAGAGGAAGGCCCTTGTCTCTTTAGAGTCTGCTTCCTAGTTCCGTAGAGATCTCCCCATGTCTTGGCATCTATCTTACCCCATGTCTCTTATTTACTTGCTTAACTTGTTTTATATCTCAAAAGAGATTGACTCAAGTTATACCCTACATTAATCCTGCCTCATTAACATAACAAAGGCTGCTCATTCCCAGATGGAATTATATAACCATTGGCATAGAGGTTAACATTTACAACATATATTTTGGGGGATATAATTCAATCTATAACATCCCATCCTTTGGTCCCCCAAAATTAATGTCTTTGCTATATGCAAAACACATTCACCCCATCAGATTATCCCAAAAGTCTTAAATCAACTCCAAGATCAAAATCTCATCTTCTGAATCGTCTAAATCAAATATGGGTGAGACTTTAGGAATATTCCATCCTGAGGCAAAATTCCTCTTCATCTGTGAACCTGTGAGATCTAGACTACAAGTTATCTGTCTCCAAAGAACAATGGTAGAACAGGCACAAGGTAGACATTTCTATTACAAATGGGAGAAACTGGAGAAAAAGAAGGGATAACGGGCACAAAGCAAGTCCAAAACCCAGCTGAACAATTTATATTAGCTCTCAAGGACTAAAAATAATCCTCTGTTCTTTGGGACCATCTGGGCAATGGGCCTGCCCTCCAGACTCTGGGTGCTGGCCACGACTTCAGCTTCCTCAGCTTTAGGCAGCCCCACTTTCCTAGTCCATCTGAGCAGTGACTCCACCTACTCAGCCCTGGCAAGCCCCATTCTTCTGCCCCTTGGGCATGGTAGCCTCACCCCTTCAGCTTTGGGTGGTGGCCACATCCCCCTGGCACATCTTAACAGCAGCCCCACACTCCTGAACCAAGCTGGCAAAGACACAACTCTTTGAAACCTAGCAGGCTGCGGCCCCATCCTATGAAACCCAAGGGACGTTGTTTCCATCCTTTGAAAGTGAGAAGGCCTTGCTTCCTGTGCTCCTTCCAATAGTTCTGTGGATGTCTGAGCTGCTCCAAGGATGATCCTTTTCTTGGAGGGCAACAGATATAACTCCTTTGGCCTACTTCCTACCTGTAGAATTCCAAGAGGCAGACAGCATTCTTTCCTGTTGTTCTTTCTGTTCCCTTCAGTTTAGGCTGATGGGTTTTCTGCTGTCGTAGATAGTTAGACCCATCAGTCACAGGCTTAATCTCTTTAACAAAAGACTGATGTAGCCACGTCCTTGGTGAGCATTCTGGGACATGTGTTCTTAGTTTGTACAATGGAATTTTCTAAATCTCTGAGTTCTGTTTTCATTTTGCAGTTTATTTTTCAGTCCACCTCTTTCCTCTCACATTTTACTATAAGTGGCAAGAAGAAACCACACAGCCCCTTTAACATCTTGCTTAGAAATCTCGTCAGCAGGATATCCAAGTTCGTCACCTACAAGTTCTACCTTCTACCAAACATTTGAACATAATTTAGACAAGTTGTTGCCACTGCAATAAAAAGCATCACCCTTCCTCTGCTGTCCAATCGCATGTCCATCATTTTCTTTTAAAGCCTCACCAGGAGCATTATTAACATCCATATTTCCGGCAACATTCTGTTGCTGGTGCCATATGCATTCTCTAAGACAACAGAGACTTCCTCTGTAGCTCTCCTCACTTCCTCCTGATCCCCACCAGAATTGCCTTTGACATCCGTTATTCCACCAACAGTCTCTTCAGGGCAATCTAGGCTTTTATCATAACTAGGTACCTTCAAACTCTCCCAGCCCCTACCTATTACCCAAATTCCAAAACCACTTCCACATCTTCAGTTTATCTGTTAAAGCAGCACTCTCACTTCTTGATACCAAATTCTGCCTAGTTACCTAGTGCTGCTATAACAGAAATACCACAAGTGGATGGCTTTAACAGAAATTTATTTTCTCATAGTTTCAGACTGACTCAAGATACACCCCATACTAATCTTGCCTCATCAACGTAACCAAAGCGGCCCATTCCCAAATGTGATTATAACCACAGGCAGAGAGGTTAGGATTTACAACATGTATTTTGGGGGGACATAATTTAATGCGTAACAACTTTAAAAGAGTGAATTTCATGTTACATGAACGACACCCTCATTAAAAAGAAAAGTCTATTAGTAGTCCTTATCGTCTACTCTGGGAAAAAGAATCACAGCCAAATATACTTGGAAAATGAATAATAAAGCAAGCATGAGTGAATAATGTGCTAGTTTTACCTGAGTGGTTTAACCGTGGTGAAATTTCCTGCTGGAGCAAGCAATTTTGTTCTTCTACTGTTTTCTTAACAGAATTCTTAACCTTCTCAGCTCTCTGGGCACGCTAGAAAAAACAAAAGCAGCTCAAGGAATAACTTTAAAGAAATAAGTTTTCTATAAAACTTTATATTATGAAGAACTGTTTCTATAAAGTTAGTACTAAAAGACCTTAGTTTGAAAGAACAATAAGATTCACTTACCTGAAGGCGAGCTAGTGTCTTGCTGTATTCCCTTTTCAAGAATGCTAGTTTTTCCTTCAACTGGAAGAAAGACACCAAACAATACTGAGCAGGGAAAAAGATGGAGTCAGAGGGAAGAGATGCAGTGCCAATCAGACATGAGTGTGTACTGCTCAGAAGGGTCCCTCAGCAAGAGGCAGTGGATGGAGTAATACAGGCCCATAACAATCTACTTTCAATTCTCACAAAACACCAAACTCTCTTAACATCTCAAGACCTTTCCAAAATACTGTTCCTATCACCTGGAGCATTTTCTCCACCACTAATTTTTCTAATTCTTACTGAATCTCCAAATCTCAGTTTAGATTTCTCTCTCCCTGGGGTAGCCTTCTGGGTCCTCCTCCAAATCCAGGTTAGACATCTACCCATTCCCTGTGCTTCCCCTATGACAGTACTTATCACTATGCTGTCTGTTTACTTCTCTGTTTCTCCACCTCACTGTGAGATCCCTGAAGACAGCAGAGGCAGTCATCCTCAGACATACACTCAACAAATCAATCTCTTTATTTATCAGTTCTTGTTCCAGGTATCTCTAAAACTTGGAACAACAACTGATACCCATTATGTGTCAGTTCCTGTTCCAGGTGCTAGAGATACAGGGTGGTCAAGGCTTCTGCTCTCAGGTAGCTTACGTATAGTAAAGGACACAGAAAAGAAACAAGTAAACAGCCAAGATGATTTCCTATGTTCTCCAATACGTAGATAAACAGGGTGATGTGAGTGACTGGGCTACAGGGAATGGACTGCTTCAATGGGTGGCCAGGGAGGCATTTCTGATGAAAATTTGAGCTTAGAGCTGAAGAAGGACCTAGCTTTGGAAAGAACAGAGGGAAAGATATTGCAGGCACGGTGAACCACAAATGTGAAGGCCCCATGGTAGAAAGTGGGTGTATTTGAGGAACATACAGAAGGCCAGTGAAATTGAAGACTTCACTGCTGAATTCCCAATCAGGCATACAGTAAGCATTCAACACATACTTATTAAATAAATATATAACCAAGTTGGGCTGAGTTCGATGACTAGTTTAAAACTTTACGGATTCCCTTTATCTTTCTGATTTCTGAGGTTCACAGCATTCTCTCAGCAGCAAAGCCACTCTCTCTCTCTCTCTCTTTTTTTTTTCCTTTGTTTTCTAGGGACCAAGAGTAGTTTTTGGAGGAACTAGTTCTTTAGCCAATAAAACATCACCAGAATTTTTATTCTCAGTGTCTACCTTAAAAAAAAAAAAGACTTACCACCTGCAAAACACGTTTGCTACTACACGAATTATCGATTGTGTGAATTTAAGCAAGTTACGTCATTTCTCTCAGTTTCCATAGCACCCTGTTAATTATAATACTTAAACCCGTTGCCTTCGAGTTGATTTCGACTCATAGCAACCCTATAGGACAGAGTAGAACTGTCTCATAGAGTTTCCAAGGAGCGCCTGGTGGATTTGAACTGCTGACCTTTTGGTTAGCAGCCGCAGCACCTAACCACTACACCACCAGGGTTTCCCTATAGTATTTAATAGTATCTAAAAAGGACACTTCTGCCCCTATTCATTCTCAATCACACAATAACAATAATGGCTGACACTTCTGTAATGGCTGACACTTTTGTAATGTGCTTCAGTTGGTGCCAAGAACTTTTCTGACTTCCATATATTTACTCATTTAATCCTCACAACCATCCTATAAACTAGGTTCTACTATTATTCCCATTTTCGATAAGGAAACTGAAACGTGGATAGATAAAGCAATTTGTGCGCAATTTGTGCACGTTCACAAGTTGATAAATGGCATGATTCAAATCCATGCAGTCAGGCTCTTAACCTCTATTCTAGACTGCTTCTCACAGGGCTGTGTTTATCACGAACCTTATCAACATCTGGAGTTATCTTGTTTACTTGCAAATGATCTGTCTCTCCCCCACTAGAAGGCATGCCGGGATAAGAGGACTGATGAGTTAATGTGAATGAAGAGTTTTGCACAATGCCTGGCACAGCAGGCACAAAATACCTTCGAGCTAACATGGACGTTACACGTGGATAAGAAAAAGGAAATTGCAAAACAATACAGACCATACTACTTCCGAACATTCTCCTCTCCAAAGTGTACACATTACTTTTGAAGGGTTAGAAAGTACAACCACCACCACAACCACACACATGAACAAACCTGGAAGTATCAGACTGCTAACACAGATTTACCCGTGAGTGGGGAGGAACCAAGATTGAAAGTGTGTGTGCGGCACAAAGGGACTATCAAAGAGGACTTTACCTTTATAAAGTCTCACATTTTGTATTTATGCACTACGGCTATAATGATGAAAATCTGTTATGTAAACGCCACCACGCGAGTACAGCGCTCTTCTACACACTTTCATTCCCCGTCCCCCCTCAACCATAAGAGAAAACAAGTCAGAAGTCACTGCTACGCTCGTACGGCAGAGGGAACAGAGACAAGTCTAAAAGCCTGGGAAAGAGAGAGGTGGGCGGGGTGGGGGGGCGATCAGAGTCCTGTGACTGCCCTTCCCGCACCCCCGGCACCTTTTCCTTCTCCTCACAGCTGAGGGGCTTTCCGGGAGGCTCTTCCATCGGGCCAGAGGAGGAAAGAAAAGAGCAGCGATCGCCAGCCCCGGGCCCGGCTGGCCCTTGACCCCAGAGGCGCCTAGCTAAGAAATGTGGTGCCCGAGATACCCTCAACGCGAGACCAGCTGGCCCTCAAGGGCTTGGCGCGCCCTCAATCAGGCCAATTAAAGCCATCGCTCAGCCTACGCATGCGCGGATGGCAAGTGCCGAGCAATGGAGCGGGGCCACCTAGGGGATAGCCGAGCTGTGGATGAGACCACCTAGAGCGGAAGTGGAGGAGCAGCCGGAAGTAGCCGGAAACTCAGTCGGACAGACTTTGACAAGGGCCGGAGCTGCACAGAGAAGGTGGTCAGCCATGGAGCTGGGCGAGCTGCTCTACAACAAGTCTGAGTACATTGAAACGGTGCGCGTGTCCAGACATCTGCCTTCCCCTTTGCGAGCCTGCGTCCCCATCCAGTCCCAGCCCCACCCCGGGTCCCTATGGCAGCTAGTCTGGGCTTACCTAGTGACGCTTCGCGTAGGGCCTGGCATTGTTATTTGTGCCTTGCATGGCCAGTTTTTTTTTTTTTTTTTTTTTTTTATGGCCAGTTTAGCCTTTTTGTATTTATTCCTTTTCTTCTTTAGAGATGAAGTGCCTTCCGGAAGGTAGGACCAAGTTCTTTCCAACATCTCCCGGCTTCCGGCCTTTTTATTTTTTTAAGTTAACGTTTCTTAATCTGTTATTCTGTGCTAAGGACTATTAGGTTCTTTATCCTCAGTAAATGATATATGTGTAAAGTGCTTGAAACAGCAAGTGCTCAATCAATCAGTGTTACTATTTTGTTGAATTCTCACAATTTTTTTGATATTGGTACAATCAGTGTCCTCATTTTAGGCTTGTAAAATGGAAGCATAGAACAGCAGTTTGAATCCATGTCTTGCTCTGATGCTACTAAGCTATAGACCTACAGTTTCCAAATTCTGAATCCATTCCTCGGATCCCTAGTTTCTTAATCCATCCTTGCTTTTTTGTTATTGGGAACTCATTCCGTTGTAGACTGCCCCTCATTTTAAGTTCTTTTCTCTCCAATATGAGCTTTCTTGATGGCACCAGCAGCCCATAACTGGTTTGCTCACCCTACTTTTCTGCTGTTCCTTTCAGGCATCTGGGAACAAAGTTAGTCGGCAGTCAGTGCTGTGTGGAAGCCAGAACATTGTCCTCAATGGCAAGGTAAGGGGCAAAGCCAGGTCAAGGATGTACACCTTTGCTTTTTTTCCCACTAAGTAACACTTTAGCAGGGCAGATAAAATGTTGCCATGTCTCCTATTTATTGTACATTTTCCAGTTCTCTTTCTTTTAAAAAAAAATGATTTATTGGTGATATTTGGTACACACAAAAGAGTATGTGTGGTATATTGAAGTTATGAAACATAAAAATAAAGGCAACGCTCGTGAACCCATCACCCAACTGAAAAACTTGAGTATAATCAATACAGGTAGTCCCCAGCTTACAATGTGTTAGAGTTATAGCAAAGAGCACTTATGAGCATCCTTTTTTTTGGATGGGGGAGGTACACCTTATCTTTAGGAAGCATGTTATTCTGATGTTATCATTCTCAGATGTTCACTCAAAGATGTTTATATGTAATGATTCCAACTCCCAAAGACAAATAAAGATCACATTTATAAAGATACTGATAAAAGGCAATAATAAGGAAAACTAAAAAAAAAAAAAATGAGGTATTCAACTTAGATCACAACCGACTTAGAAGGAGTCATCAGATTGGAACCCTGTCCTCAGTCGGGGACTACCTGCATTTAATAATACAGTATTACCTTTATGTTCCTCTCCTCTCTCTGTCTTCTGCCTTCCTCCAAGAGGAAACCACTTTCCTGAATTTCATTTTATGATTACTTTCCAAAAATGGTTTTGCCAAATATATATGTATCCTAAATAATAGACATTGGTTAGCTTTACTTCGTTTTCTGCAACCTATTTTTTTCACTCTATTATTTTAATGACAGTAAGAAACACATATTGTACTATGTGTCATAATTCTCAACTCCATGTGTCTAAGATTTATTCATGTTGTCACATGTGACAGTGATTTGTGCATTCTCACTGCTGTATAAGGCTCCGTTTATCCACTGTTCTATTGATGGATAGCTAGGTTGTTCCCAGTTTTTTGCTGTTACATTTCCAATCCCGTTCCTTTCAAAATTTTGACAATTCTGTTTTCCCGAATTCTTATATCAGGTATCACAGTGCCTGTGGGGTTAGACAGGAATCAAATGAGTGAAGAAGACAGGATGTGAACAATACAGAGTAGTGGGAACTGGTGAATTAGAGAATGCATGACCTATCTAAGCTCAAGCTGATTGTTGCCATGGGGAAGTACAGACCTATATACAGCTTCTGACTTTTTCAGAAGAAGCTGCAAATCTGGATTTTGTGTGTGTGTGTGTGTGTGTGTGTGCGCAAAATATCCCAATATTCAAATAATAGCATTTAATTTAAATGATTAAAAAACTGCTGTGTGGGCTACATAAAACAGAACTACTGGATGAGTCCTTATTTATCCATTTTGCTGCCTCTGCCCTATCCATGGTTGAGTTCAATCAACATTTCCATTGTTGAGTTCAGTGAAGTACTACAATGAAGTACTATTTTCTTCCCTGCATAGTCTTTATGGGTACTTTCTTCCTTTCTATTTTTTTTCACTTCTTGGAGCAATTTCTCCATATATGCATATGTTTTTCATTGTGGTAAAATATATGTAACAAAGCACTTGCCATTTTAATCATTCTTAAGTATACAATTCAGTGGCATTAATTTATTCACAGTGTTGTACAACCATCACCACTATTTGTTTCTAAAACTTTTTCATCAACCCAAACAGAGATTCTGTATCTATTATTTCTTCATTCCCCTCTCTCTCAGTCAATGGTAACCCTAACCTATATTTGTCGATAATCCTATTGTAGATACTTTTCTGTAAGCGGGATCATACAGTACTTGTCCTCCTGTGTCTTACTTATTTCACTTAGCATAATTTTTTTTGGAAGGCTCATCCATGTCATAACATGTTCTAGAACTTCATTATTTTATAGGGCTGATTGGCTATTGTAAATAATACTGCAGTGAGTATTGACGTGCAGATATCTAAGTCCCTGCTGTCTGTTTGTTTGGGTGTATACCCAGGAGTGGAATTGCTGGGTCATATGGTAATTCTATGTTTAATTTTTTTGAGGAACCCCCAAACTATTTTCCATAGCAACTTCACCATTTTACATTCCCCCTAGCAGTAGAGGGTTCTGATTTCACCACATCCTTATCAGCACTTGTTATTTTCCTTTTTTTTAATAATAGCCATCCTGTTGTTGTTGTTGTTAGGTGCCATCAAGTCAGTTCCAACTCATGGCAACCCTATGTACAAGAAAATACTGCCCTGTCCTGCACCATCCTCATAATCATTGTTATGTTTGAGCCCATCGTAGAAGCCACTGTGTCAGTCCATCTCATTGAGGGTCTTCCTCTTTTCGCTGATCCTCTACTTTACCAAGCATGATGTTCTTCTCCAGAGACTGATCCCTCCTGATAACGTGTCCAAAGTATGTGAGATGTAGTCTCACCATCTTTGCTCCTAAGGAGCATTCTGGTTGTACTTCCAAGACAGATTTGTTCATTCTTTTGGCAGTCCGTGGTATATTCCAGTGTTCTTCTCCAACACCACCATTCAAAGACATCAATTCTTCTTTGGTCTTCCCTTATTCACTGTCCAGCTTTCATGTGAATATGATGTGATTGAAAACACCATGGCTTGGGTCAGGTGCACCTTAGTCTTCAAGGTGACATCTTTGCTTTTCAACACTTTAAAGAGGTCTTTTGCAGCAGATTTGCCCAATGCAGTGAATCTTTTGATTTCTTGACTGCTGCTTTCATGGGTGTTAATTGTGGATCCAAGTAAAATGAAATCCTTAACAACTTCAATCTTTTCTCCACTTAATATGATGTGGCTTATTGGTCCAGTTGTGAAGATTTTTATTTTCTTGACGTTGAGATGTAATCCATACTGAAAGCTGTAGTTTTTGATCTTCATCAGTAAGTGTTCACGTCCTCTTCACTTTCAGCAAGCAAGGTTGTGTTATCTGCATATCGCAGGTTGTTAATGAGTCTTCCTCCAATCTTGATGCCCCCCTCTTCTTCATAGAGTCCAGCTTCTTGGATTAATTGCTCAGCATAAGATTGAGTAGGTATGATGAAATGATACAACCCTGATGCACACCTTTCCTAACTTTGACTGCCTCTTGATCTGTGTACAGGTTCCTCATGAGCACAATTAAGCGTTCTGAAATTCCAGTTCTTCACAATATTACCCATAATTTGTTAAGATCCACACAGTGGAATGCCTTCACATAGTCAATAAAACACAGGTAGACATCTTTCTGGTATTTTCTGCTTTCAGCCAGGATCCATCTGACATCAGCAATGATATCCCTGCTTCCATGTCCTCTTCTGAATTTGGCTTGAATTCTGGCAGTTACCTGTTGATATACTGCTGCAGCCACTTTTGAAGAATCTTCAGCAAAATTTTACTTGAGTGTGGCACTAATGTTTGATAATTTCCACATTTGGTTGGATCATCTTCCTTGGGAATAAACATGAATATGGATCTCTTCCAGTCAGTTGGCCAGGTAGCTGTCTCCCAAATTTCTTGGCATAGACAAGTGAGCACTTCCAGCACTGCATCCGTTTGTTGAAACATCCCAGTTGATATTCCGTCAATTCCTGGAGCCTTATTTTTCACCAGTGCCTTCAGTGCAGCTTGGGCTTCTTCCTTCAGTACCATCAGTTCCTGATCATATGCAGCCTCCTGAAATGGTTGAATGTTGACTAATTCTTTTTGGTGTAGTGACTCTGTGTATTCCTTTCATCTTTTGATGCCTCCTGTGTCATTCAGTATTCTCCCCGTGGAATCCTTCGCTGTTGCAACTCGAGGTTTGAATTTTTTCTTCAGTTCTTTCAGCTTGAGAAATGCTGAGTGTGTTCTTCCCTTTTGGTTTTCTATCTCCACATCTTTGCACATGTCATTATAATACTTTGTCTTCTCGAGTCACCCTTTGAAATCTTCGGTTCAGTTTTTACTTCATCATTTCTTCCTTTTGATTTAGGTACTCCACATTCAAGAGCAAGTGTCACAGTCTCTCTGACATCCATTTTGGTCTTTTCTTTCTTTCCTGCTTTTTAATGACCTATTGTTTTCTTCATGTTTGATGTCCTTGGTGTCATTCCACAACTCGTCTGATCTTTGGTCATTTAGTGTTCAGTTCATCAAAACTATTCTTGAGGTGGTCTCTAAATTCAGGTGGGATATACTCAAGGTTGTAATTTGGCTCTCTTTGACTTGTTTTAATTTTCTTCAGCTTCCACTTGAACTTGTATATGAGCAGTTGATGATATGTTCCACAGTCAGCCCCTGGCCTTATTCTGACTGATGATATTGAGCTTTTCCATAGTCACGGATGTAATCGATCTGATTCCTGTGTATTCCATCTGGCGAGGTCCATGTGTATAGTTGCCATTTATGTTGGTGAAAAAATGTATTTGCAATGACAATGTCATTGGTCTTGTAAAATTCTGTTATGCGAACTCCAGCATCATTTCTGTCACCAAGGCCATATTTTCCAACTACCAGTCCGTCTTCTTTATTTCCAACTTTCACATTCCAATCAGCAGTAATTATCAGTGCATCTTGATGGCACATTTGATCAATTTCAGACTGCAGAAGTTGGTAAAAATCTTCAATTTCTTCATCTTTGGACTTAGTGGTTGGCTCGTAAATTTGAATAATAGTTGTATTAACTAGTCTTCCTTGTAGATGTATGAATATTATCCTATCACTGACAACGTTGTACTTCAGGATAGACCTTGAAATGTTCTTTTTGACAGTGAATACAATGCCATTCCTCTTCAAGTTGTCGTTCCTGGCATAGTAGACCATATGCTTGTCTGACTCAAAATGTCTGATACTAACTAGTACATTTCAGCTCGCTAATGTCTAGGATAGCGATGTCTATATGTTCTACTTCATTTTTGATGATTTCCCATTTCCTTAGATTCATACTTTGTACATTCCATGTTCCAATTATTAATGGATGTTTGTAACTGTTTCTTCTCATTGTGAGTCATGCCACATCAGCAAATGAAGGTCCCCAAGCTTAACTCCATTCATGTCATTAAGATCAAGTCTACTTTGAGGAGGCAGCTCTTGCCCAGGTGCATTTTGAGTGCCTTCCAACCTGGGGGGCTTATCTTCCAGCACTATATCAGACAATGTTCTGCTGCTACTCATAAAATTTTCATTGGCTAATTCTTTTCAGAACTAGACTGCCAGGTCCTTCTTCCTACTCTGTCTCAGTCTGGAAGCTCACCTGAAACCTGTCTGCCATGGGTGACCCTGCTGATATATGAATAGCCATCCAGGCTGGTATGAAAGGAGCCCTGGTGGTGCAATGATTAAGCACTCAGCTGCTAACCAAAAATGTGGTTCAGATCCACCCAGCGACTTTGTAGGAGAAAGACTTGGCTATCTGCTTCCGTGAAGATTACAGCCAAGAAAACTGTGGGGCAGTTATACTCTCTCACATGGGGTCACTATGAGTTAGAATCGGCTTGATGGCACCCAACAGCAAAAACAACAGCAGGTGTGAAGTAGTAGCTCGTTGCAGTTTTGATTTGCATTTCTCTAATGGGTAATGATATTGAGCATCTCTTCATGTTCTTATAGACCATTTGTATATCTTTAGAAAAATGTCTATTAAGGTTCTTTGCCCATTTTTTGGTTAGGTTGTTTTTTTTGTTGTTGAGTTTTAGGAATTCTTTATATATTCTGAACATTAAACCTTTATCAGATATGTGGCTTCCAAATATTTTGTCCTATTCTGTAAGTTGTCTCTTGACTTTCATGATAATGTTCTTTGGTGCACAACAATTTTTATTTTTGAAAAGTTTAATTTATATTTCTGTTATTGCTAATGCTTTTGGTGTCATATATACGAATCCATTGCCAAATACAAGGTACTGAAAATTGTACTCCTCTTTTATCTTCTAAAAGTTTTATGGTTTTTAACTCTTATATTTAAGTCACTGATCCATTTTGAATTAATTTTCATATATGATATGAGGGATGCATCCAACTTCATTCTTCTACATATAGAAATCCAGTTGTTCCAGCACCATTTGTTCTGTTAATGTGATACATTACACTTATTTTTGTATGGTAAACCACCTACTTTCATTTTAACATTCCGTCACCTCTATTTTGAATCTAATTTCTCTTCTTTAGCTCCGCTCCATGTGTAATATGAAACCAGGATTTGAATCCTCAGTTCTTCTTATTCTAAATTTTTCCTAAATTTCTTTGGCTTCTTGTGATTTCATTTACTTCTTAAATTTTTATACATTTGCTTTCTTTGGCTGGAGTATAATTTAAACTGACCGAGTGACTTATATTATGAATTGACACAATGTAATTTCTGTCCAGTGCTCTGAATGTCAAAGTGAAGAAATTTAGTGAAACAGCGGGTGTAACCATGACTCTCTTAAGGTAGCCAGATGACTCATCATCTTTTTAAAACCAAAAACCAAACCCATTGCCCTTGAGTCAATTCCGACTCCTAGCAACCCTGTGGGACAGAGCAGAACCGCGCCATAGGGTTTCCAAGGAGTAGGTGGTGGATTTGAACTGCCGATGTTTTGGTTAGCAGTCGGACCTTAACTACTGCCATCAGGGCTCCACGTAATTAGGGACGTGCATAAATCCATGAACGAGATTCCCATTCCCGCATTCCCACTGTTCCTGCCTACTATTCAGTGAAACCACAGCCAAGGGAACTGGCTTGGTGAAATTAGAGGGGACAGACGACTCTGTCGGGCTTGACTCTAGCCTGGCACTGTGAAGGGACATGAGAGGGGTAGACTAAGTGGAAGATTAAGATGATATTCTCTATTCAAAACACAATTTAGAAAAGTAAAACAACCATCACCAGACATTAAGCACTCTTGGAATTATGTTCTTTTTCAAAAGAAAAGGAAATCACTTTCTCTGATGGCAAATGGAAACATAGAACTGAAAACAATGATCAGTAAATTAAGGATCTCAGATGAGAGAAGTGTATACTGGAACTAGACATCTCTCTTGGATGCTGCCAACGGTTGGCATGCTCAGCAGCTAGCAGAAAGGTCGGAGGTCTGAGTCCACCCAGAGGCTCCTCAGAAGAAAGGCCTGGCGATCTACTTCGGAAAAACCAGCCGCTGAGAGCCCTACGGAGCACAGTTCTGCTCTGACACGCGGGGCTGCCACGAGTTGAAGCCGACCCTACGGCAGCTTTTTTTTTAAGCTTAAAGAAGCTGACGTCTGAAGAAGGGCTGTAATATTTGATAATCAGCAACCTGTGTGAAGGTTTAAAGATTGAACATGTACCGGTGAGACTGGTAAGCTCTTCCAGGTAGGAGCCTGTTTCTTTTTCAGCGTCTTCTCAGAGCCTAGTGTGCAGGCTAGTTTATCTAAATTCAAACCTCACCCAAATCTCTGTACTGGTCTCCTGTCTTCCGCTCCAGACCTTTACTTACAACTGCCTGTTGGGTATCCCAAAGATGCTTCAAATTCAGCACTTCAAAATTGATTTTGTTACCTAATCCCCGGAACTGCTTGTCCCATCCTAAACTTCTCTTACCTTTGACATTCAAACAATGGCCAAGTCATTTTAATTATCTTCTTTTTATGTATATATATATATATATGTTTTATTATGGATCATTAAAGAGAGTCACTTTATTGAGATATAATTTACATGCAATAAAATGTACCCATTTTAAGTATGCAGTTACATGAGTTCTGACTAACATGTCCATATGTGCAACCTCCACCACAATCCTTTGCAGTCAGTCCTTCTCCCACCCTTCGCCCCAGGCAACCACTGATCTGAACTAATTTCGATTAGTTCTGTGTTTTCTAGAGTTTCATATAACTGGAAAAGGAGCCCAGGTGGCACAGTGATTAAAGTGCTCAACTGCTAACCAAAAGGTCAGTTGTTCAAACCCACCAACCGCTTCTCGGAAGAAAGATGTGGCAGTCTGCTTCCCTAAAGATTACAACCTTTGAAACCCTATGGGGCAGTTCCTTTCTGTCCCGTAGGGTTGCTATGAGTCGGAATCAACTCTACAGCCTTGGGTTTATATAATTGGAATCATGTACTTTTTGCATCAGGCTTCTTTGACTTAGCATAATGTCTGAAGATTTATCTGTGATACATATAGCGGTAGATTGGTAGTTTATTCCTTATTATAAAACAAAACCCATTGCTGTTGAGTTGATTCCAGCTCATACAACTGAGCAGGATTATTATGAAACTTTAAAAAAAAATATGTACAAAAGTAGAGAAAATAATGTAATGAATCCCCACACATTCCTTCACCAGCTTCTACAGTTAGCAGTATTCTGACTTTCTTGTTTCATCTCTGTATCCTCCCCCAACCCAGACCTATTTTATTTTAAAGCAAATTACAAACATCATATTTCACCCATAAATACTTCAATAAGTATCACTAGTCGTTAAAGACTTTAAAAAACAAAAAAGAGTATAATACCATTATTATGCCATTAAAAAAAAATAGCAATTCCCTAATATCATCTAATACTCAGTCTATGGTTAGTTTTTCCAGTTACCTTAAGGATGTCTTTTTATAGTTGATTTGTTCAAACCAGGATCCAAACAAGGTCACACGCACATGCATTTTTTTGATAAGCCTTTTAAATCTCTTTTAATCTGTAACAGTTCTCTTTCTCTACCCTCTTTTTCTCCCCACGTGATTTATACACTGAAGAAACTGGATCACTTGTCCTGTAGAATTTTCCTATTTCTACGTTGGCTGGTTGTATCTACATGGTGCTGTTTAATATGATCTTCATCCCTGTATTTTCTCCAAACCGATACTTAGATCTAGAGGCTTCAGACAGATTCATCTACCTCCTATTTATCTCTCCTTCCCACCTACACATCCATTGCCTTAGATAAGGCTCATATCTATTTTTACCATGATCGACTGCAACCACCTAAGGGTTCGCTTTCTCTCCACCTGCCTTCTCCATTTGTACTCCAGACTGCTTTCAGAGTAATACTCTAAAACAAAAATTCATTTGTGCTAATCCTCTGTTTAAAATCTTATGTTGATTCATCATGTCATCTAGGAAAAAAAATCTGAGCTTCTTTGCTTAGCATACATAGTTCCTCCTAATCTAGTCTCTGCTTGCTTTTTCAGCTGCAACTTCAGCCATTTGCCTCTCATCTTTATACACTCTTTACCCGATTTACTCAACAGACATTTCTAGAATGCCTACTGTTTACCAAATATGGGGCATTAATCCCCCCAAAACGTCTTGGTTGTATTACTCAGTCCCACCAGGCCATCTCTTGGGAAGCCAGGTCCCACACCTGGCATTGTAGCAGTTGATTTGAGTCTAGAAGTTGGAGGAGGAAACAGCTTCAGTGGGTACACCTCTGGGAGCATGAAATTGAAGATAGTCAGTGGTGTTAGGAGGTGTCATGGATTGAATTGTGTCCCCCTAAAATATGTGTCACCTTGGCTAGGCCATGATTATGTGTTATAAATCCTACCCTCTGTATGTTAATGAGCAGGACTAGTGTGGAGTGTATCTTGAGTCACCACCCCTACTCAAGTCACCACCTTTACTCAAGTTACCACCCTTTCTCAAGCCACACCCTTCCTCAAGCCACACCATAGCTTGACACATACCTTTTATCTTACGAGAGATAAAAGGAGAGAGAAATGAGCAGGGAGGAGAGGACCTCACCGCCACCAGGAAAGAAGAGCCAGGAGTGGAGTTCATCCTTTGGACCAGGGATCCCTGCGCAGAGAACCTCCTAGACCCAGGGGAAGTTTGATGCCCAGAAACGTGGAGATCTCCAAGGAATGCTGGGCCCACAGTTGTTGAAAGGAGACAAGGACCTTCTCCTCATAGCCAAGAGAGAAAGCCTTCCCTAGAGCTGGCGCCCTGAATTCAGACTTACATCCTCTTCAATTGAAAGAGAATAAATTCATTTGTTAGCCATCCACTTGTGGTATTTCTTTTATAGCATCACTAGATAAATAAGACAAAGGTAGGTACAACCAGGACTCTCACTGAGCAAGCAGCTAAGACTTAGGAGGCAGGTGGTGCTGAGCGAATCTAACCCAAACTAAACCAAACCCCCTGGCATCGAGTTGGTTCCGACTCACGGTGACCCTAAAGGACAGAGTAGAACTGCCCTATAGGGTTTCCAAGGAGTGCCTGGTGGATTCAAACTGCCAACCTTTTGATTAGCCTTTATAGCTCTTAACCACTATGCTACCAGGGTTTCCGAGTCAATCTAAGAAAGTGCGTAAACTAGGTCTGCTTCAGGTGCTCTCAGTCAAGGTTTGTTTGTTCAGTGAGTCCTGTTTGGAATATTAAGGGCAAAGCTGCTGCTGCTTTTTTTTGGGGGGGGGGTGCTTAAGGTGAAAGTTTACAGAGCAAATTAGTTTCTCATTAAACAATTAACACACATACTGCTTTGGGACATTGGTTGCCAATCCCATGACGTGTCAACACTCTCCGCTTCTCAACCTTGGGTTCCCCATTTCCATTCATCCAGCTTTTCTGTCCTCTCCTGCCTTCTCATTCTTGCCCCTAGGTTGGTAGGCCCGTTTAGTCTCATGTACATGGTTGATCTATGTGTGTTGTTAGTCTTATAGGCCTGTCTCATCTTTGGCTAAAGGGTGAACCTCAGGAGTGACTTCAGTACTAAGTTAAAGGGGTGTCTGGGGGTCACATTCCAGTCCGTGTCAGACCAGTAGGTCTGGTCTTTTTTTGTGAGTTTGAATTTTGTTCTCCATTTTTCTCCAGCTCTGTCCAGGACTCTCTTTTGTAATCCCTGTCAAAGTAGTTGGTGGTGGTAGCCTAGCACCATCTAGTTATGCTCGACTCATTCTGGTGGAGGCTAAGAGCAAAGCTTCTGATGACTGGGAACATCTCTAACATTCTACAGTCAGTGCCATAAGGACAATTCTTTTTACCTTACAAGTTTTCTCTTTTGACAAAACATGTGACTTGCTGGATCATAACATAACTTTCAATCAGTGTGTTGTTGAGTATTCTTTTTTGTTGTTGTTTTAGGCTGTTAGTAATTTTTTTAAATGTGCTTGTTTTACAGACCATCGTGATGAATGACTGTATTATCCGAGGGGATCTAGCAAACGTAAGAGTTGGACGCCATTGTGTTGTGAAAAGTCGTAGTGTCATAAGGCCACCATTCAAGAAATTCAGCAAAGGGTGTGTAATGTAATTGCCTTGATTCAGTCTTGGGGAAGATGCTGCTACAGAAGGTATTATCCATGTGTTTAGTTGTAGTATAATGAGCAGGCCCTAGCCTGTTGTTTGGGCACTGGGTAAGAATTCACCATAATGAGCGCAACTCTGAAGGTGGTTGTCTTAGTCTGGGATGGTTGCTTGCCAGAAACAGAAGCTACTTAAGCTAGCAAAAGCAAAGGGGGCTCTAAAAAAAAAACAACCAGACCTACTAGACTGATTGAGACCGAAGGACTCCCCAAAACAGTTGTCCTGAGATACTCTTCAAACCTTGAACCAAAACTAACCCCTGAGGTTGCCTTGTAGCTAGATAACAAATTGGCTCACAGTATAATGAATATCAGCCATAAGTACTGTGCTTCTTTAAAAAATCACCTGTATGAGAACAAACAGTCAACGTATTACTTTAAGATGAAGATGAGACTATAAGGAAGCAGGGAAACTGGGTTAATGGAAATAGAACAACCAGAGTAGAAATGAGATTGTTCATGCATTGGGAGGAATGTAACCAATGTCACTGAACAACATGTGTAGAAATTGTTGAATGGAAACCTAAACTGCTGTGTAAATCTTCACTGAAAACACAGTAAAATATTATTTAAAAACAACAACAACAACAACAAAGAGGGCTCTGATCAAAGAGACACAGGCATACTTGGTGGAACCTAAGGGTAGAAAAAGGAGCCGGGCCTCACCAGGGACTAGAACCTGGAACTAGATTGTTAGCTAGAATCAAGTCAACTATTCTGTCTCTACCTTTCTCTGTCTCTGAGATTATACTGTTTCTTACCTATCCTCTGTGTACTTCTGCTTCGCTCTCCTCTTTCTCAGGCTGGCTCTGTCTGGCCCTTTTGTTCATGGAGCCAACCTTGCTATCTCAGCCCCTTATTTACATCAGCTCTCCATTTTGACTTTTAACAGACACCAACTGGAATTCTTATGTCTCAGTTCCAAATTCTTGGGAGAGGGGATCTGATTGGCTCAACTTGAGTAAAGTACCCACCCCTGGTGTAAAAAGCCGTGACCCAAAGGGCAGGGTTAAGTCAGGCCTAATGACCCCTCAGTGGGAATAAGGACTGTCCAAGAAAGGACATGGAAAGGAGAACTGACCAAGATGTCTGCTGTGGTAGTATTCTCTTTGCCTCTCTCCTCCTTGGCTAACCTGTCCTCCTGGTTCCTACCCATGGCACAGTCTGCATCTCTTACATTAATTCAGCAAATATTTAGTACTTTATGCCAGCCACTGGGCCATAAACTGGGCATGTAAAGATGGATAAACAGTGTACCTGTCCTCGAGGTTCTCAAAACCTAGGGGTAGAAACAGGATAGTTATATAATGTAATCAGTGCTGTCACAGGGTATGAGCACAGTTAGCCATGGAAGCATAGAGAAGGGAGCAGCTAATTCAGGCTAACTGTAATACTTGCTCTATGTGGGTTTTAAGGAAACTTAGAAGTATATCATGTAGAAATAATCCCACAGTGTTGGATGATGTTGGACTCCAGGCTTCCTGTTACATCTGGGAATTGGATCAGGGAGTCATTGTAAATCATTCCCATGAAAATGTTTGCTCATTAGCTCAGAAGGCTATTGGGGCCAAACCAGAAAACGTGGTACCTTTTGTGGTTTCCTACAGTGGCTGTTACTCTGCTAAAGTTCTTGAGATGACCTTGTGACAAAGGCACTGTTGGGCTGGATATGGTCAACAAGAATGAACAAGAGGTTTACTGGTAAATGGACGGATACTTAGGTAGGAATAGTCCATGTGAAAGATATGTAGACACAAAAGTGTAAATAGTAACACATGAATAAAAGGTGACTGTGGATTTTCACCTCTGCATATCCAGAACCAGAACTACTATAAATTTGGAAATTCTAATTTAAAATTAAGAATTAGCAGTACTGCTGTAGACACTGGTGAGATTAAGGAATTCAGTGCTGCACATGGGATACAGACTAGAAATATTAATGCATTAAGAAAGATTTAAATAAATTATAGGTCCATATCTATAAAATGGATAGAATATCCATCTCGGACAAAATACTCCTGACAGAATAGAACACAGGACTGAAAAGGGCTAGTAAGCATATAAAAAAACCAGACCCATTGGTGTGGCATCAATGCTGACTCGTAGCAACCCTATAGGACAGAGTAGAACTGCCCCATAGGGTTTCCAAGGAGCAGCTGGTAGATTCAAACTGCTGACCCTTTGGTTAGCAGCTGAGCTCTTAACCATTGTGCGACCAGTGCTCCAGTAAGCATATAGCTGCTTTATATTGGTTCTACATCCCAAGGACCTGAAATTACTTGTGAATGTGATCACAAACGCAGTGACATTTGAGGAATCCCAGAGAATGGGAACAATGTCAAAAATCTGGAGAAAGCCTGCTAACTTCTCACATCCTTCAAGTCTTGGCTTAAATGTTACTTTCAATTAAGCTTTCCACAAACCCCCATTCTGGGTAAATCCTCCTTGTTATACCCTCTCAAAACCTGGTATTTCTTTTCTATACCATTTATATCAATTATAACTAATTACTTATATAATAATTTGTTTAATCTCTCTTTTCTTTACTAAATTGTAAGCTCCTCAAGAGCAGAGATTTTTGTCTTTTGTTCACCATTGTATTCCTAACTTTTGGGTAGAGTCTGGCATGTAGTTCACACTTAATATAATTGGTGAATAAATAAATTTTCAGAATGTTGGGAGCTGGAACTTAGAGCCCATGAACCTGATGTCAGTCCTCTGAGACAATATAGAGTAGATTTCTAAAAATGTGATCTGTGAATATTTTCAAGGGCAGCAGGAATCAGCAAACATCCATTACTTTTCATTTAGGGCCTGCTATTTTTAGCTTTGAAGGTCTTACCACTTCTTTCTTGCAGTTTCCTGGTACATGTCTTTGGTCTAATATTAATGATTTTGAGCTAGTAGTCTCGTTATCTCTTCCAATATTAGAATTTCTCTAGTCTGAGGATTTTTTTCCTTGCTAGGAACAGTCTTGGAAACCCTGGTGGTGTAGTGGTTAAGTGCTACAGCTGCTACCCAACAGATTGGCAGTTTCAAATCCGCCAGCAGTTCCTTGGAAACTCTATGGGGCAGTTCTATTCTGTCACTATGGGTCACTATGAGTCGGAATCAACTTGACGGCAGGGTTAGGAACAGTCTTATTAAGATGAGGAAGTTGAGATTATGAACTGTACTTAAATAATTCTTGACCAAAAGTATATTACCTTGACTCTGTTTGTTCGTCTCTTTTCCTTCTCTAGAGTTGCTTTCTTTCCTTTACATATTGGGGACCATGTCTTTATTGAGGAAGATTGTGTGGTCAACGCAGCTCAGATTGGCTCTTATGTTCATGTTGGAAAGAACTGTGTGATTGTGAGTATGGCGACTCTCGGCTGGCTAAACAGCCTCACTTCCCTCTAGCTTCCTTCCCTCACATCAGTAGGACTCTGCTTCTCTGATCAGGCAGAGTAGGAGTAGTTTCCAGTCTTCTGGAGTTTGGGTCTTTCTTGCTGGACTTGGAGTTTTCTCTAGCTTTAATAATAATGGCTAACCTTTGTTGAACCTCATCTATGTGATAAACTCTTGCCTTGAATTATTTCATTTAATTCTCACAGCCATCCAAGGATGGTAGGTACTGTTATTATCCTGATTTGCAGATGAGAAGACTCTTTTAGAGTCCAACTTTTCCCATGACACAAAAGCCTTCCTATAGCATCCTATGAGGTAGTCTAATTAATGCTTGGATAGGTGAAGTTGTAGGTGTTAATCAGAATTCCCCAAAAGCCCGAAGAAAAATCATAACAAGCAATGATAATTGTTGTTATGTGCTGTCAAGTCAATTCCGAGTAGAACTGCCCCATAGGGTTTCCCAGGCTGGAATCTTTATGGGAGCAGACCACTAGGTCTTGCCTCCTGCAGAGTGACTGGTGGGTTTGAACCACTGACCTTTTGTTCAGCAACCAAGCACTTAAACATTGTGTCGCCAGGGCTGTTAACAATAATAATAGGCACTGTTATTTGTGATACAAGTTTTACATTTGTTATCTTTAATCCTGACAACATCCCTACAGGTTTGATTTTACGTCCCCTTTCACAGATGAGGAAACCAAGGCTCAGAGATGCTAAATGACTTGCACAAGTATATATTGTTGTTGTTGGGTGCCGTTCAGTCAATTCTGGCTGATAGCGACTCCACATGGCAGAGTAAAACTGCCCTATAGGGTTTTCTTGGCTGTAATCTTTACAGAAGTAGGTTGCCAGGTCTTTCTCCCACAGACCCACTGGGTGAGTTCAAACCACCAGTCTTTCGGTGAGCTGCTGAGTGTTTAACCATTGCACCACCAGGCCTTCTTCAAGGAGATATATGCAGTAATAGAAGCAAGAGTTCTTTACTCCTCCCTAGAAAGTTCTCCAGGGAGGAATGAAAATGCAAATGAGCTTTTTACCTCCTCAGCTATTGCCAATCCATTCATGCCTAAGAAGCACCTGCATTTTTTTAATTTTTTTTGCTGCTATTTAATTTATCAGTCTACCCAGAACGCTTCTGAAACCCAGTTAAACATCATTTCTCTGAGTGGGCAGAAGGGCCAGCTAGTGGCCAGAGTGGGTGCCTCCAGACTGTGTGGTGGCTGGTGATACACAGTGAAAAGATTATTTCTGCAGTTCTTTTCCAGGGCTCTTTGTCTCAGAAATCCTTATTTGTGTGTGTATCATGCCTTAAGCAACTTGTTCTGTCTCCTTTTGCTCACTGCCCCTTAGTCTAAGCTATCAGGAGCTCAGACATCATAAGGATATCTTTGAGCTAATATTAATTTGGGGGTGAGGGGTCACTAGGAGATGGCTAACTGCCATATTTTTGAAATTGCCAAGATCAGGTAATCTGTGGAAGGATTACCGAGGAGGATTGATGAGTTGTAACCTTAACTTTATTCTGAGCTAAGGATGTTGTCAGATAGTGCCAAAGCTATTATCCACACGCTGGAGACAACTTAGTCAGCCACTTACAAAATTCAGACCTTTGAGGTACAAGATTTTTACAAAACTTTGTTTGGCAGTCTGCCTTTCCTGGAAATACATATTATTTGGGTATTTAATAATGGGGAAAATTTCAACATAACCGTATCAAAGTGTCATTCATGTTTTTTGGTAAAACCTGAGATCTGGACAGGTTAGCATTTTCCTGGCATTTGTTAAGATTTCCACATTTTTGGCACATTTTATCAGATCGTCTAACCAGAACACAAATGAGCTTATAGGCCCGGGTGATATAAACTCAGCCAATAAAGACTGAAACTTTCATTTTCTCAGCAAGTAGTCTGGAGCACAGCTTTGAAGTGTGTACAGAAGCCTCTCCTTTCCCTTAACTCATGAAACAAATGAGTCTTCCAGACCTCATTTCATTGAAAAGTGATGACAGTGGGTAAGGTCAAGCATAAGGTTTAGCCCAAACCTTCAAATGATAAATGCTTGCCTGTGGAAGAACAAATGGATGAATAATAACTTCATGTCCAAATGAATTTGTCAGGCCTTTTCAAGTTAGACTTGACAAAAGAGCAAGCAAACCCTTGAGGCCATGAGAATTACTCTCCACCCCTTTTCTGCCTTCCCCTGGGAAGCTCACCCTCAGGCAGGTTTTTTTCTTCCTGGGAACAAGATGGCTGTTCTAGGTTTCTGTTGCATCCTCTAGAAACCTCAGTGGAAAGAGCTGCTTTTTCTAGTAGTTCCAGCAGTAGCCTGAGGTTGAGATTCATCAGACTAATATTGGCTCATATGTTGATACCCTAAACCAATTGCTGTGGCCAGGCATGTGTGTTGCAGTGCAGGATAGGGGGTGAAGCACATGGACTCAGATAGGGATAGGGTGGTTCCTCAAGGAAAATGTAGGCTCTATTATCAGAAGAAAGGGCAAGGATATTGGGAACGCAAAACAACAAGTGTCCACTAAAAGAAGTAAAAAAGAAAATTAAGCAAAACTCTTGGAAGATCAAAATTCACATAGTCTGTAATGCCTAGGATAACCCGAACTGTCCCTGTCATACAACCCCTCTCCGCCAAATGTGCACATAAACACACACACACACCTCTGCCTCCTCCTCCTGGTCAGGGGATTGTGGCCAAACTTCTTGTTGCTTTTTCTGGCTGTCATATATCATGAATGGAGAAGATACAAAATAGCCTTCCACACAGGAAACTAGACAACTTTGACTTCCATTTCCTGATCTATTTCCTATTAACGGAAACCCTGGTGGCGTAGTGGTTAATTACTACAGCTACTAACCAAAGGTCGGCAGTTCAAATCCACCAGGCGCTCCTTGGAAACTCTGTGGGGTAGTTCTACTCTGTCCTATAGGGTCACTATGAGTTGGAATCAACTCGACAGCAACAGGTTTTTTTTTTTGGTTCCTATTAACATCATTTAAAAAATTTCTTAAAATTTTGTTGTGGTTGTTGGCAATATGCACAGCAAAATATACACACATGCACCAATTTATCAGTTTCTACATGTACAATTCAGTGACGTTGGTGACATTCTTATTAACATTTTAATTTCAGGGACGCCGGTGTGTTTTGAAAGACTGTTGCAAAATTCTTGACAACACAGTATTACCCCCAGAAACTGTGGTCCCACCATTCACCGTCTTCTCAGGCTGCCCAGGTAACTTTGGATGTAGACTATTTTAAAACTCTTTAAAACTCAAGCTTATTTTCTATCACAAAATAATGCATGATTCTGTCTCTAATAATATGTTGGTCTAGTTAACTTAAAAATTCTGTTGATAAAAAGAACCTAGAAATATTATCTAAAATATAACAAATATGTTTTAAAATGCATAATTTGGGTCACAAGAAAATAAGAAAACTACTAAGGGTCAAAAAAAAAAAGGAAACTAAACCCAAGCTGTAAGCATGCCTGGGTGATGATGCCATCTTTATGATCAGGTGGTTTAGGGTTTGGTATTCATGTGGGGATGGGAGGTAAAGCCTTGAATCCACACATGGCAGAGAGTTGAGCTGAGATCCTCTAGTACAGCTAGTACCCTTGAAGATGTCAATAAAAGGTTAATGTAGAATAAATCTTCCCACCAGCATAGGGGAAGTACAAGGAAGCTTGTCTCTCTTGGCCTGGGCTCTGGGTGGAAAAAGAAGTCGTCTCTAGAGAATTCTAGCTGTGGACTTTCCCTCACATTGGATAAGGAATCCCCGAATTGAAAAGTAAACATAAAAGATGGTTTGAGACTCAGGATTCCCCTGGGACACCTGACAGAAGCAAATGCATTGCCTCTCAGCCCTGGCTGAGCAGAAGCCCACAGGTAAAGCTCCTCCACCCCAACCCCGCTCAGAGCTCCAAATTACAAACCATGGGAGGAAACTAAAGTAACACGCAGATCCCAGAAAACTTGGGAAACCCTGAAAACCAGAAGGAGGAAGAAAATCCCACAGTCTCCATCCCCAGCCCAGGACATCTACTGCTACTGTTTGGCTCATTTTTCTTAACAGTCTCTTTTCTTCTACATATTGTTTTACACAGTTGAAATCATGTAGGGTGTACAGAGTCACATTTACAAATTCACAGATGGAGAATGATAGGAAGAGAGAGATTTGATAGATTTGATATCTGCCACTGGGGGATTTAATTATTTTTCCAATTAAAAAAATCTAATCACTCAGATCATTGAATTTGAGTTGCAAAGACGTACAGACTCATTACTCAAATTCTTTAGGGAGGAAATTGGCCATTAGGTTGTTTCATGCATCTCTGCTTTTGCAGAGAGGAAGAAGAGACTTTTGTTTAGTAATTCTTCCCATGTTGTTTGTTATTGTGGTCATATGCCATCAAGTGAGTTCTGACTCACAGTGGCCCTTTATGACAGAGTAAAACTGCCCCATAGGTTTCCTAGGCTATTAATCTTTATGGAGCAAATTGCCAGGTATTTTCTTCCACAGAGTGGCTGGTGGGTTTAAACCACTGACCTTTCAGTTAGCAGCTGAGCACTTAACCACTGCGCTACCAGGGCTCCCAATTCTCCCCATGGTGGGTTCAGACTATGGAAAAGTTTAGCTGTTCTCAGCAAGTGCTGGACCAGAACAGTCCCAGTGATTGTTTTAAGTGATTGTCAGGCAAGCAGATTTGAGGTGAGATGGATATTGCCAGAGAAATATCTTAGTTGTCTTTGAGAAACTTATTCAAGTTTATTAGAAGCAATGGTTGTTGAGCATTAATGGCAGCAGGCAGGGAAGCACAACTTGCCTTTTCAAACCAAATAAACACAGTTTTGGAGATTATGATGAAGAATTCAAGCTCCATGAGTGAGGAAACAGGCCTAGAGAGCTCGGGCTGTCAGAGGTGGCAGAAAGCGGGAAAGCCTTGAGTAGCACCTAAGACCCCTTGTTATTTAGTGTCCAGTGGTTTTTGTACTTCCCATGTGCCAGGATATTCCCCATGTTTATGTTCTGTAGTTTTACAAACAAATGCTAACCATCTGGATACTGCTGTTGGCAGCCCCCATTTTTTAATACAGAGACATAGGGTTGCAGGAAAACTGGCACATTTTGGGAAGGCAACACAGCATGAAATTGAGTCCTCCAACAAAATGAAAGGCAAACCATCCCGGAGGAATCTGGGTCAGGAGCCAAAAACTCAGATGCCTACAGGAGCCAGGAAGATAATGTGAATGAACGAAGTAGTAGCTGTCATAGCCATCTAAGAATTTTGAGATCTTGTAATGTTTTAAGAGGAACTAAAAATCTGAATTTTTATGTGAAATCTCAGAACTTATAAATGTTGGCTACTAATTTTTAAAAACATGTTAAATATTATGCAGACCCAACATATGTTTGCAAGTCTAACACGAGCAGCTAATTTGCAAAGGGTGCCTTTAAGAATTTTGTATTTTTTAGACTATTTTTTCTGTCCTGTCGTACATGCTGTATGTATGTACACGAAAATATGGGGGGGGGGTATATATAATATGGATATATGAACTGTTAATGCCTATATAAACAGAATCACATTCTTACCACACTCTAAATTGTTATAAAACTTCCTTTCTTTACTTAACAACATGTCTTGGAAATTTTTTCTTATCAGTGTATAGATACTCCATTCCTTTTAACGGTTACATTTTTTTTTTTTTTTTTTTGGCAAAGTGAAAGCCATTATTATTATTTATACAAAGCAAACAGTAAACAATAACTGCAGATTCTTACAAGGAGGACCACTTGCCCTCCCCAGAATTCCCCTTGTCCATTTTTATGTCACTGGGCAGGCACACCATTGTTCAGGTCAGATGCTGAATTCACATCACCACTGCCTCCAGCTACCACCATGTGGCTCAGGGGGTCTGCACAGTTCCCAAGGCTTCTGCTCTGCCACTGGGCCTTGCTAGCCTGTGCTGCCCACTCCTGCCATGCTACCCAGGCCTGTGGGGCTCTCTTGCTGCCACACTGCTTGCGGGGGAGGCATGCAACCCCTGCACAGGGCAGACTAGGGCCTCTCTTGCCCTTCACAAGCATTATGGCTCTTTTAGCTCTGCTGGCAATTGTCCTGCCCAGAGGCATGTGTCTCTGCCATGCCGTGGGGAGACTCCTGCACAGGGCACACTCAGGCCTCTTCCCTGCATAACCCATCCCAGTGCTGTTGAGTCGATTCCGACTCATAGCAACTCTATAGGACAGAGTAGAACTGTCCCATGGAGTTTCCAAGGAGCAACGTTAACAGCTCTTTTAGCTCCACTGACAAGCCTCCTGCTCAAGGGTGCTCAGCTCCCACCTGGTGAGCTGGCAAGCCCACCACTACTGTCTCTCACCGTCTTGTGCCATCATCAGTGTTACAGCTCTTTCTTCTGGGTCTAGGAGGTTCTCAGAGCAGCGACCCCAGGTCCAAAGGATGTGCTCTGCTCCAGACTCTTCTTTTTTTTTCTGTCTCTCTTTTTTCTTAATTGTACTTTAGATGAAGGTTTACAAAACAAACTAGTTTCTTATTAAACAGTCAGTACACATATTGTTTTATGACATTGGTTAACAGCCCCACGACATGTCAACACTGTCTCTTCTCAACCTTGGATTCCCTCTTACGAGCTTTCCTGTCCCCTCCAGCCTTCTAGTCCTTGCCCCAGGGCTTGTGCACCCCTTTAGTCTTTATGGGCGTGTCCAATCTTTGGCTGAAGGGCGAACCTCAGGAGTGATTCCATTACTGAGTCGAAAGGGTATTTGGGAGCCATACTCTCAGGCCTTCTCCAGTCTCTCTCAGGCCAGCAAGTCTGGTCTTTCTTTTTGAGTTAGAATTTTGTTCTACATTTTTCTACAGCTCTGTCCAGGACCCTCTATTGTGATCCCTGTCAGAGCAGTCAGTGGTGGGAGCCAGGCACCATCTAGTTGTACTGGACTCAGTCTGGTGGAGTCTATGGTAGATGTGGTCCATCAGTCCTTTGGGCTAATCTTTCCCTTGTTTCTTTAGTTTTCTTCCTTATTACTTGCTCCTGAAGGGGTGAGATCAGTGGAGTATCCTAGATGGCTGCTCACAGCTTTTAAGACCCCAGATGCTACTCACCAAAGTAGAATATAGAACGTTTTCTTTATATACTATGTTATGCCAGTTGAGCTAGATGTTCCCCAAGACCATGGTCCCCACAGTCCTCAGCCCAACAATTTAGTCCCTCAGGGAGCTTGGATGTGTCTGTGGAGTGTCCATGACCTTGCCTTCGACAAGTTGTGCTGGCTTCCCCAGTATTGTGTACTGTGTTACCCTTTACCAAAGCTACCGTTTATCAATTGTCCAGACTCTTCTTAATGGTGGTGAGGTCCCCCTGAACCTCTGTGGGATTGGCCCTTATATAAGTCTACTCCTTACCAATTTAAAGGCATGATCCACCCAGCAGGACCACAAACTGACCAGTCACCTCAATAGACTGTAAAACCCAGAAAACCAAACCCGTTGCCATCAAGTCCATTCCAACTCATAGCAACCCTATAGGACACAGTAGAATTGCCCAATAGGGTTTATACAAGGAGCGACTGGTAGATTCGAAGGGCTGACCTTTTGGTTAATAGCCGAACAATTGGCTATGCCACTAGAGCTCCCAGTAGACCATAAGTCACTCAATTTGCATAGCCCCGGCCAATCATTTTGTGGGAGTTACAAAGCCATGGCTAGAAAGGCCATATAAAAAGAGATTAATTCCACTGCATGTAGTCTGGTGGCTTCTTCTAGGTTCTTAAAAATCCAGTTGCCATCCAGTTGGTCTTGAATAATGGTAATCCCATGTCTGTCAGAGTAGAACGGTGGTCCATAGGGTTTTCCTTATTTCTTTTTTTTCATAATACTTCATTATGTTTTTGGTGAAGGTTTACATAGCAGTTTAGGTTCCCATTCAACAATTTCTACACAAATTGTTCAGTGACATTGATTACATTCTTCACAGTGGGTAAACATTCTCATTATATGTGTTCTGGTTATGTGTTTTTCATTGCATAAATGTAGCACAGTGTATCTAATCAGTCCGCTAGTAAAAAAAAAAACCCAAACCCGTTGCCACTGAGTCAATTCCAACTCCTAGTGACCCTATAGGACAGAGTAGAACTGCCCTATAGGGTTTCCAAGGAGCAGCTGGTGGATTCGAACTGCCAACCTTTTGGTTAGCAGCCAAACACTTAACCACTGTACTTCCAGGGCTCCCCTAGTATAATAGATCATTATTCTACTTTGTCACCATTAGAATCTTTGCTGCATTGAACACTTGTACACATACTGTTGTGCAATTGAGCAAGATTACCTGTGGGATAAGTTCTTAGAAGTTGTATTGTCAGGTCCCAGCATATTAACTTTTAAATTTTGCTAGGCACATTAAAACCTGTGAAAGTTGGAACCTATATAAGGCGGAAACTTGTCAGAGAAGGAAAACTAAAATATTTTCCACTAATAGAAAGTGATAGCAAAGTGGGAAGACTGCACCCTGTCAAAGGTGGAAAACTTGGGAGACCCAGAAAAACAAGGCAGTCCCATCGAGTTCCGGCTTTCATAGGTTTCACTGTATTTCTAAATTACGCTTCAAAAAGGTTATATGAATGTACACACCCACTGGTAGTGTGTAAGAGTGCCTCATCCCCTGAAATTATTAAATATAACTGCCCTGTCTTTTGTCTTTCGTTAGGACACATCTGTTCCACTCTTCTTCCATGATTTGTCTCTGTATCTGCATATCTGGGCATTGGATTCAGCTTCGTTGCATGGACAGCAGGGCAGTTTTGTCCCCCATGGGCACCCTCACTTTGACTCACTCAGTAGGTGTCACACCAGAATCCTGGTGGTGGACAAGTCTTTCTTTGGAACAACCTCAGATGTACCCAGAGATCCATAACTCTTAAGATCATGTAATAGTATATTAACCTCTCTTATCTGGAGTATAATTTTTATTTTGGGTACCATATTATTTGTTTTATACACACACAGTCATGTCATCAAGAAGATGTGGTCAGTAGAGTATTCTCTTAGTACTGAAGATAGATACCTAACATTTAGACACTCAAGACTAAAGAAAACGACCTTACAAGGGTTTAAACAGAAATCATAGCTGCAAGCCTTCCATGGCTCCACTTGGTTGACCGGGTCTTTCTTTCCCCAGGACTCTTCTCAGGGGAGCTCCCAGAGTGTACCCAGGAGCTGATGATTGACGTCACCAAGAGCTACTACCAGAAGTTTTTGCCCCTGACACAAGTCTAGTATCTCTGCCTCGTGTCTTGAATTTGCTTGAGCTCTAAGATGAACTTGGGAACAAAGTGAGCCAATCATCACCTACAAGGAGCTCTTATGTCTTTGATACCTCCTACCTACCCTCCTTTTTTTTTTTAATTCTTCAGAATTTTGCAATCCTTCAAGGCTCTAAGCTCTTAAAAATTTAGTAACAGAACACCTGGAGGAGGTGTCTCCAAATGCTGTGCTTAAACTTTATTCACTTCACACCGTTATCTTCGGAACACAGAACCACCCGTTCCTGATGCCCCAGCCCGTTGGTCCTGTGGCTGGGTAGATCCTGCCTGAAACAGGCCAGCCGAGCAGGAGCACTTTGTCTGAGCAGAGAGGTTATGTAGCTGGTATGCTCTCATGGCCTTCAGGCAGCCCACAGTGAGCTCACACTCACACTGATCACTCTCAGCTTCCCTGCTGCTAACATACTGGCTGGTGGCTACATCGCTCATAATCCTGGAAAATAGTCTCCGTGAATCTTCAGAACTAGATTCCTGATGGGCACTAAAACTTGAAGGGAGGGGTGTTTAGTGTTTCTCTTCTTCCCAAAATGACCTTAGCTGTCCCCAGTGTGGTTAGTAAGAGATTTTAGCATTCTGTGGTAGGGTCTTTGGCCTTCACTAAAAGGAGGGACCTTAGCACCCGAGATTCTATGTTGCAAAGTCCCAGGTTTGAGTCTCCCATATGGATAGGCTAGTCTGGCAGTCACTCCTTGTCTGAAGATATTTTGGGGCAGTGATATATGTTTTATTCCACTGAAGACATAGCACTTGTGATACTCTCTGGCTAGAACCATTCAACCCACCCTGTTTATGCCATAAAACCCACAGTTCGGACCAAAATATCTGTTCTTGGACTCAATCACATATGTACTTTGGAGGCTTTTAGAACTGTCTTGTGGACACAGGGTCCCAAGGATTAAATAAAGTTGCCAATACTGTTCTTACCACCTCCTTCTGGCCACACAACCCTTCTGGTTCTGCTCTGAGCTTGGCCTAAAAAGGAAGATTTAGAAGTGAGGGGCTGAAGAGGTTAGCCTCATTTAATGTCTGTTTCTGCTGTAAACAGATAGGGTAGATCTGTTCAGTCTTGAAGGTTAGAACCTTGCAGGAGCCTTCTTAATATCCGGCTGTAGGGTTTGCCAGTATAGCTGTATGTAGTCATCACTGCTAGGTCAATGTAAAACGACTTTCTGGTTTGTCCCTTTTTTCGTGTTTGTACATTAAAACAGTTATCCGTGAAAGAAGTCTTTTGAAAGTGTTGCCTGTCTTCCTTAAGCATGTCAATACGTGCTGGGCTGTGCATCTGCATTCTCGAGGTTGTTTATTTCTTACGACAACTCGGTAAGGTAGATGTCATTCTCATTTTACAGGTGAGAAAACAAACTCCAAACATTAGGTAACTTGCTTTAAATCAGTCAGCAAAGAAGTGACCGACCCGGGAGCCACACCCACGTGTGTCTGACTCCATAGCCTGTGCTCTTCAGCTCTGCCCTGGAAAGATACATCTGCTTGTGTCCCATCTGATACCAGCAGCCTGCGATGACAGCAAGTGTTTTTGGTCTTATTCTGGCATCTTCCCCCAACTCCCTTCTCCTTTTGTGCCATCAGAAATTGGCAGAGCGTAGATGCTCCCTAGGCTAACCTCTTGCTTACTGCAGAACTCTTCCCAGGCGTGTCTAACAGATTACCATCCAGCCTGTATTTGAACATCTCTAAAAGCTTGCCATGTTAGGTAGGTGACTGACTGCCCAATTTGTTGATAAACAACCAAAATTAAGAGAAAATGTGTAAGTGCGTGTGTTGTTGTTTTAGCCTCTTACCACAAACACGATTTTAAAATCTTTAAGTAATTCAAGTGCAGGACTTCAAAAATTCAATCCAATTGGTAAAGAAGGAGAAGGGTATCTATAATGAAGTAGATCTTCCCAATTCAGAGCCCCAGTCCTACATTCTACTTTCCAGAGACAACTGCCCTGAACAGGTTTTGACCTATTCTACCAGAGATTACCAGAGATAGAGCCTATGGTGTGTGTGTGTGTGTGTGCGCACGCGTGCATGTGCGTGCGCGCGCCAACCTCTGTTTTTATTCATACTAATGGGTATGGGAGCACAGTATTTGTGCTATTGTATACCTTGCTGCTTTTATTTAATAATATATCGGTGATCATGCCATATTAGCAATTACTAACATTTACAGGGTGTCTTTCATGTACCAGGTACTATCCTGAGCTCTTTACTGATTCTGTTAATCCTCAGGAACCATAAGGTACAGTTATTATTCCCAGTGTACACAGGTTAAGCAAATTGCCCAAATTGATACAGCTATTATGATGGTGAGTCCAGGCATTCTGGTTCCAGAGTCCATATTTTAATTACTGTGTTGTAACACCTTTCATTGCCCAAAATTGTGTCATCTGGCCAGCGCTTGCTTTACAGAAAGTTAAGAAAGTGAGTACTTGGCTTTGCTAGGCAGGCAAGTAAAAGGAATATTGGGAATGGATATTGGGTGAGTCAACATGTCTGCCATGGCAGGAAGCCTAGTGTCTCCTCTGAGAAGACTATCTCCTTGCAATGCGCCCTGTTGGTCTTGCAGCCACAGTTGTGGCCTGACTGGTTAAATGGGAGCAGGTTACTTGGGAGAATTGTCCTGCTTGCAGTCATTAAATGATGTCTTAAAATTCTGTACGAGATGGTTGACACTCTATAGAGGAATATGCAAAGTAGATTAGACAAAAATCCAATTAGAACACTTTGTTTCAAGTGACAGAAATCCAACTTGAACCAATTTAAGCAAAAAAAAAAAGGTTTTTTTTTTTTTTTTTGCTTATGTAACAAATCATGGAAAGGACTAGTTTGAGAGGCAGTGTAATGGGCCAGTTTCTTAATCTCTCTGCTCTGGTGTCCTAATCTGAGCAATGGGAATAACAGTTAACACTAACCTCATAGAGTTGGTGTGGATTAGATAAGTTACTCTATGTAAACATTAAGGACAGTTCTTGTCACTTAGAAAGCATTCCATAAGTAATAGCTATTATTTTAGGGACAGCTCTACCCAGGGATTTAAACCCCATCAGGGCAGTTTGTTTTTTATGTCTTCACCTGCACATTAGTAAAGGTACTGACTAAGATGCGGTAACAAAGAGATCACCAAAATACAGTGGCTGAGACACCACAGAAGTGTATTTCTGTCTTACCCAACAGTGCAGAGGTAGGCAGGTGTTCCAGGCAGGTAGGTGGCTGGGCTCCACAGTGTCATCCAGGCACCTAGGTTCTTACTGTCTTGTCACATGGCCACACTTAGCAATAAGACAAGCTGTGCATTTAGTCTCTACCTGAGCAGCCATGTGCCCAGCCAAAACTCTGAAGAAGGAGCTTCTAGTATTAAAAAAGAGAAGGGAGAATGGACATTGGGAGAGCAGTAAGCAGGCTCCCTTTCCTCTTCCTGCAAATGAACTTTCTCCGTGCTTTGGGGAACATGGCAGCTGACAGCTACAGACTTATATCCTCCTAACTTGGTGATCCTGAAAGAAAGCTTTCTTCCCTTCCAGTTATAATTTGGAAAATCTCAAAGAAAGGTTCTCCGTGGCTTGTCACGAGTCACATGCCATCTTGGCTCAATCACAGTGGTCATGGGTAGTCAGTCCTATGATTAATGCAACCTGGGTCACAGCCTTCCCTCCATCCCCCCATGGTGGGAAAAGAGCGTCTGTTACCAGAAACAAGGAGCTGGAAAGACAAAAACAATAGCTACTCTAAACAGCGAGCGAGTCTATCATTATGTGCAGGTATTGTTTAAAGGTGTATTGACGATAATGAGTGTGTGTACCCTAGGAAGTCCAGCTGGACTCTGTCTCCATGGTGGCTCTTACCCCTGGGACAACTTGTCACCAGAGCAATTACTTTTATAACCCTGGGGTAAGTCTCTTGTCCCTAGAATGCTCCCAGAAGAATGGGCAAATGGGAGATACCTTGGTTGGGACTCTTTCCAGTTGGCTTAGGGCAAGAAGGAATTTATTGGCTCATGCAACTGAAAAGGCCAGGGTTAGATCCAGCTTCAGGCTGGATCCTAGGACTCAAAGCAGTGTCGTGAGGGATCTGTCTCTTCAGCTCTTGGCTCTGCCTTCCTTTGAGTTGGCTTCTTTCTCAGGTTTTATGACGTAACCTCTCAGTTCCAGTTATTGGTGGAAAGAGCTCCCCTTCCCTGATAAAACCCCTGGGCCTGGCTCTCATTGGCCCAAACCAGGGAATGTATCCAAGCCTCAGATGACTGTGGACAGGACAATGGAATACACCAATTAGCTAGGTCTGACACGCATACCCACATGGACTGAGAGTTGGTGGCTAAGGGGGCAGAGGAGTGATGTTACCAAAAGAAGGGACGAATGGATGCTGGGCAGGAAAAATCATTAAGTGTCCAGTACAGGCCCCTTTCCTTTCCCCTGATGTCTTCACTTTGCTCTGTCTCCTTGCTCACGCTTACCCCTTGCCCAATCTCATTACTGTTACTCTCTGATTTTTTTTTTTTTCCTCCTGTTGAGGGTACCTGGGCCTGGATTAGGTGTCAGAGGGAAGATGTTTGGCCAAGATGAGTTGTTCAATAAAGAGCCATTTGGAGGATGCTCTTCTGTCTGGACCGGCTTCCTTGTGAACCCCATAGGACTTGATAGAGGGCCCTTGTCCAGATCTGGGTAGAATTCTGGTTATGTGCCTGTGTTCATGTGTGAGCCCACATTGGCTGTGAGCTCCTGAGGAGTCAGACGTGAGCCTGTGGGAATCCAGTGCACACTTAATGAAGTCACTGTCTGGATGTGAGCTCTCCCACTCAGGCCCAGATAAGCCTCACTGTGCAGGACTTCCGATGCAGGGAATAAGGTTGAATGATTGACTTGTGAGCCTCCTGTTGACCGATTTTGTTCCTCTTGGCTGCACGGGCTGCTCTTGTGGTTGCTTGAGGTCTGAGGTGGTTCTGAATTAGTTAGCTGGGACTGAGACAGTTTACTCAGAGCCTGAGGCCACAGTTCTTAGTGTCTCTGATCCATCTGGGGGATGGCAGACTTGAAATGAATCAGACAAACATTACTCCTATAAAACACACACTTGGAAGTTTCTCTGCTACCAAGTAGGGGTCTTGGCCAGGAAGGCCTTTCTTGGCGTCCTGATCTGGTTGACGAGAGCCCAGGTGTTCCTAGCCATGTCCTGACAAGCCCTCAGCCATTCTCCAGGGCAGATTGGCATCAAACAAACCTGGGTGGTTGCTATGGGTGGTGAGATCCAGCTGGCCAATCTTTTAGGGATGGAGACTCTATTCTGTGGCACTGCAAAGACCCTGAAATGGCAGTGGCAGTGCTGGGACCATGTGTCCAGAAGCCTGTTTATTTCAGAACTGGTATCAGCAAAGTGTCCTGCCAGTTTGGATCACTTCCCATAAATCCATGGTTACTGAAGCGCTTCTGGAGCCTTCAGTGACAGGGTTGTGCCTTTGTAGATCTTATAATTGCGGTTCTTTGGGGGTAGGAAGGTGGGGCCCAGTCCACATGCTACACAGAGAGAGAAGGTACCATTCACTCATTTATTCATTTAACAAGTAATTATTGAGCCACTGTTGGATACCAGGCACTGGCCTGGGTTCTAGAGATACAGTGGAAAATAAAAGCCAGCTTTTGCCCATAGGGATCTTGCAGTTGAGTGGGGAGAAAGCCAAGCAAACAGAACATAGAGTTCTCTGATGGAGGCCTGAGGCGCCCGTCTTGAAAGTCACCATAGTGGTGAGGAGTGTGGGCTCTGATCTCAGGCAGATCAAGTCCCAGCCCTGCAATTTACTAGTCTTGTGACTTTGGGCAAGTTAGCTCACCTCATGAAACCTCAGATTTCTTATCCATAAAATGGGGAAGGGACTGTTAGGGTGATTTAAATGTATTCACACGTGTAAAGTATGAGTATAGTGTCTGGTTCAGGGTTACCACTCAATAAATGGTAGTTAAATTACTATTAATATTGGGAAATGATATACCTAGAAGGAAACCCCTTATATTCTCCATTCTTATATATTTTTAATTTTTTTTCTTAATTTCAATTTTGGTGAAAATATACACAGCAGAACATACACCCATTCATCAGTTTCTACATATTCAATTTAGAAACATTGGTTATGTTCTTCACATTGTGTCACCATTCTTGGTGTCTCTACCCATGTTGTTTCACCAACATTGAGTTAGACTCACTACCCACTAAAGTTCTCATCTATGCTTTAGAGTTACTACTGGCAGTTTGATCTCATGTAGAAAGTTCTTTAAAAAAGCACAATGGTCATGGTGAACATCCCTTACTCACTTAGCTAAACAGTTGTTTAGTTTAAAGATGACTTCAGAGGATAATTTTGGTTCACGGTTTGAAAATTTTCTCAGAGTGATAGATTCAGGGTTTCCTCCAGTCTCAGTAAGCCCAGTAAGTCTGGATTCTATAAGAATATACAATTCTGTTCGACATTCCCCCCCGTGATGGTTAATATTGTGTGTCAGCTTGGCTAGGCCATGATTCTCAGTGTTTATATGTGATCGCTCCCATGATGGAATCTACTCTGAGTGGCCAATCAGTTGAAAGGGAGTTTCTGTGGGGATGTGGCCTTCATCCGAATATAAGGAGATGTTCTGGCTTTTTGCTCATTCTGGATTCTCCAGCCGCATTCTGTTTGTCTGACCTTTTACTCTTGGGACTTGAGCTATCAGCTTATCTGCAGATCTTGGGATTCGTAGATCTTCACAGCCTGAGAGCGGGAGTCCCGCTCTTCAGCCTGCCTATCTTGGGTTCACCAGCCCCAGCGGCTACGTTAATTGAGAAAAGCCTCTATTCTGATCCACAGACTGGGGACATTCCAGCCTCTATAGTCTCGTGAGCCTTTTCCTTGATATGAATCTCTCTATATAAAAAAAAAAAAAAAAAAATTTTTTTTTTTTTATATATTTATACACTTTACTGGTTTTGCTTCTCTAGAAGACCCAGGCTAAGACACCCCACTTTTGATCAGGATTCATCTCTTGATTCCTTGATCAAAACGTTCAGTAACGGTAGCTGGCACCATCCAGTTCTTTTGGTCTCATGGCTGAGGAGGCAGTAGTTCATGGAGGCAGTTAGACCTGCAATCATGTTCCTGTCCCGATTCCTCAGTCTCCTTCTTCCTCTGCTGCTCCATTTTTTAAAAAATTTTAAAGTAAAATTAAGAACATCTTGCCCTTTATAATTGGTCCGGTACAAAGAAGAGTTGGTGGAAAAGAACTCATTCTTCCTTGTTTTGCATCTATAGGGTGCTAGGCACTTAGTACAAAACATTTAATCCTTCCAACTGTCAAAACAGTAGGGATTTTTGCAACCCATTTTACAGAGGAGGAACCTGACATTCAGAGAATTTAAGTAAATTTGCCCAACATCACACAGCTAATAAATGGCTGAGTTGAAATCAAAACCAAGTCTTATCTGGCCTCGAAGTCCATGCTCCATGCAGCTTCTCCAATACCCTGGGCCTCCAAAGCAGTTGGCTCTGAGGACTACACTTACTGCCTTGTTGGTTAACCCTTTGCTTTCCTTAGGTTTTTGCTGGTGGGTTGTTCCCCTCTGACCTGGATCCTGAAGTGAGAAGAGTTGGCACAGGGCATCTTGCTTCCTTGAGGAGAGCAAATGAGCTGGTTCTGGATCTCCCAGTTCACTGGGCATTAGGAACATAGGGCATGGAGAGGAACATCTTTCAAGAAAAGAGACACAGGAATGGAATCCATGTCCTTTCTGGCTCTCAGACCTTGGGCCTGTGGATTTTCTTGGTCCTACCAACTTGACTTTTTTCAGCTATAGTCTCCTCAACCTTTCGTGTCTCTTGAGTGTGGTTTTTGTTTTCCCATGGGAGCAGCAAGAGCCTGAGGAAGCAGTAGGGACAGGAGAGGGGGAGAATAAGGAAATATGAGAGGCCTAGGAACTGCCCTGGTGGTACCGTGGATACAGGGCTTATTTTAATTTGCACCTAAAGGCATAACTGAGATCCGTACTGCAGGTTGGTCTCACCCTGAGGCCTGGGGTCCCACTGATAATAATTTTGCTGTAAGGAAACCTTAGCCAAGGGCCAAGGGGGTAGACTGTGCAGAAAAGAGTTAACACAGCAAGACCTGAGAGTGCTAGCCTCAGAAAGCCCTGTTTGCAAAGCTGGCCCCTGACTGGCATCTAGGACCTTGAATTTTGGGAGGGCTGTCACCATTCCCTAAGTGATAAGGATGAGTCACTGTATCTAAACTGTTGGGGCAAACAACATGTTTTATGCTGAACACCTGCTTTCTTTCTGGGAGTCTGAAGTTTTGGTATGTACTAGGCAAAGAGTGTCCATGTGACCAACCCCCAGTAAAAACTCCAGACACTGAGGCTCTAATGAGCTTCCCTGGTAGACAACATTTCACACGTATCGTCATAACTTATTGCTGAAGAGCTAAATGCATACTGTGCAACTCCACCTGGTTCCCTCCGGGCTTTGTCCCATGCCCCTTTTCCCTTTGCTGAGTTCGCTTCATGTCCTTTTGCTGTAATAAATCATAGCCATGAATAAAAGTATATGCCAAGTCCTGTGAGTCTTCTAGCAAATCATTGACTGGGAGTGGCTTTGGGGACCCCCAACACAGGGCCCCAGGGGGGCTTCAGGGGTGTTGGTAATGTTCTCTTTCTCCGTCCGGTTGCCAGTTACATGGGGTGTGTTCAGTTTGTGGAACCTCATCGAGCTGTAAGTTGTGATACGTGCACTTCCTCTATGAATATATTAAACATAAATAAAAAGTTCAAAGAAAAAAGGTGGTTACGCAGGATTAAAAAAAAACTTTTTTTTTTTTAACTTTTTATTCTGCTCATTACCCCTTTCACCCCAAGCATTGTGTTGGGAGCAAGACATGGAGTAGAAAAGACAGCATCATTGTCATTGTCGCCTGGTTTAATTGGGAGGCAGGTAAAGATGTGCTTACAAGATGGTTGATTCTTGCAAACTTTATCAAGGACATCAGAGGGTGCTAAGGGGCTACAGAAAAGGGGCTTCTAACTTGGGTATATGGCCATTCCAGGGTTGCCACTCACATACCTACAGAAGCCAGACAGGCAAATGGGCAAAGGCGGAGAGGTGGGAACTGGCAAACTGGGAAGACATGCAGGCCTACTGTTGCTTAACTTCTGGGTTTTTTCGGGAAAAGCCACAAATGTGATTTTTTTTTTTAATTTGAGCTCTCGATTTTTAAATCCTGTAAATGAATTCAATTTTTAAAAAGTGGGGAGGCCAAACGAAATACCCCTGCTGGCCAAATCTGGCCATGGCCTGTCGGGTTGCTAGGCATTCATCCCATCAGCCATTCCTCCCTGTGACCAACAAATTGAGCGTACACTTTTTTTTAGGCATTGGGATAGCAGGGAGCAAGCCAAACAGCTTTCTTGCATAGTGGGTACTGGGCTTCTCAAACTAAAGTGTGTGTAGGAATCACCTGGGCAATCTTGTTGAAAGGTGGCTTCTGACTCAGGAGGTCTGGGGTGAGGCCTTTCTACCAATGCTCAGGTGATGGTGATGCTGGGTCCCTGGACCAGACTTTGAGTAGCGTGGCTCTGTAATGCAGAGGGGCTCAGGAGCAGCTATTTATTTGGAGGGGGCCTAGGGGACTTGCTGTGAAGGTACATTTGCCTGGCAAGCATTCTGTTTTTACGTAGTTTATTTGGGGTGGCTTGGTAGAGAGCTGATGACCACGGAGGCGGGTGCTAAGCTTGTCCCGAGCTACCCCTTGGCTCTGCCAGGTCTCTACTCTTATAGCGCTTACGTTGTGGTAGGCGGGGTGGGAATGGAGGACGGGGCAGGGGGAGGGGTGGTAAAGGAACGTGTTAGGAAAAGCCTGGACGACGTGCATGTGAATTGCAGGAGCTCCCCCAGCTGCCCCCGAACGGGAGACACCCTGAACTCCCCTCCGCAGGCATTCCCAAGCCGAGTTTCCAAGGCATCCCACGTGTGTGCTGTCCGCGCGTCCCTCCCAATCAAGTTTCCTTCCCTGCTGAGCGAAGGTTTAAAGGCGGCGGCTTTGCAGAGCGCTCCCATGGTGCCGCGCGGTGGGCGGGTTTGGATTTTAAATCCCCGCGGCCAATCAGTGGCGCGCAGGGTTTTGTAACGTTCCCGGCGCCGCGTTTGAATTCGAGGGGAGCGGAGCGGAGCGGAGCGGAGCGGTGCGGAGCGTCTACCCAGACCCTGGTAAGCCCGCTGAGCAACTTCGAGAGCATGAGTGCGGTGGTGACGGCAGGGAAGCTGGCACGGGCACCGGCAGAGACCGGGAAGACCGGGGCCCCGGGAATTGCGGTTCCCGGGGCTACGGCGTCCGCCCCGCCGGCGAAAGAGATCCCGGAGGTCCTAGTGGATCCTCGCAGCCGGCGGCGCTATCTGCGCGGTCGCTTCCTGGGCAAGGGAGGCTTTGCCAAGTGCTTCGAGATCTCGGACGCAGACACCAAGGAGGTGTTCGCCGGCAAGATCGTGCCTAAGTCGCTGTTGCTCAAGCCGCACCAGAAGGAGAAGATGTCCATGGAAATATCTATTCACCGCAGCCTCGCCCACCAGCACGTCGTCGGCTTCCACGGCTTTTTCGAGGACAACGACTTTGTGTTCGTGGTGCTGGAGCTCTGCCGCCGGAGGGTGAGGGTCTCTGACGGAGGATTGCAGTTGCTTGGGGGCCGGTGTTGGGGCGCTGGGGGCCCTGAGCTGCTGGGAAGGACTTCCTGGGGAAGGAGCGCCCGGGACCCGCAGCTGCTAGGGAAGGGTTGCTGGGAACCTCTAGGTGGGGCAGGGGAAGGTCTCGGGTAGGGGGTGCTTGGCACTTGAGGCTGCTTGCGTAGGGGGTTAAGTGGAGCCTGAGTTTTGTTGCTGCTGGGGAAGGCAGCTCCTGGACGCGAGGTGTTTGGAGAGGGGAGAACTCTGGTAGTGAATAAATACTAGGGCCCCCAGAGTTCCTATGGGAGGAGCCCTGGGTAAAGGGCGCTGGGGACCTGGAGCTGCCGGAGTGGGGCTGGGGAGGAACAGAAGGGCTGGAGCCAGACTTCGGAGCTTCCAGGGGAGAGAAAGGAAAGAGTACTGGGGACTCTGAGCTTCGGGAGTGGAGCTGGAAGAGGCGTCCCAGATAAGGATCTTGGGAGGAAGGCGCTACTGGGAGAGAGTGCTGTGAGCTGTAATAGCCAGGGTTAGGGCATGGGTCCAGCTTGGGGTTGTCCTGAAGAAGGAATGCAAGAGGGGATAGGAGAGGGAAAGAATCTGTCAAGATCCTTCCCGTATACCTTTGCCTGCCGCTGGGGGTCCAGGGTCCAGTCCTGGGCTGCCTTTCCCTGGCGACCCCACATCCTCAGTGCCACCTCTCCGTTCCTCCTCCTACTGGGGCCTAGTCCCTTCTGGAGCTGCACAAACGGAGGAAAGCGCTGACAGAGCCTGAGGCCCGCTACTACCTGCGGCAGATAGTCCTTGGCTGCCAGTACTTGCACCGAAACCGTGTCATTCACCGGGACCTCAAGCTGGGCAACCTCTTTCTGAATGAAGACCTGGAGGTGAAAATAGGTGAGGTGCTGGGCCTGTAGGGGTGCCCTGCACCACTAGAAGCGGGGAAGAAGGATGAGGAAGTGGAGGGAGGGAGGAAACAGGAAGAAGGCAAGGGAGGATGAGGTGATGGGAAGTCTGAGCTGTTGATTCCCTCTAGAGTCCCTCTTTAGCCCAGAAATTTAAAACAAAGGGCCCACAAGCCAGTATCTTGCCTGTAAATGCATTTTGTGCCCCTTCACAGTATTTTTTTTTTTTTTTTGTAAGAATTAGAATTAGTTTTTTTCACTTGGGAGGCTTGACATAAAAATTTGGATTTGGAGCTCCTTTTAAACGATTAGAAGCACCAGCAACACAGGGACAGCATTCCCTGAGGGCAGCCCTTTTCTGGGCTGAAAGCAGCTGTCCCCTTTAGAATCCCTCTGGTTTGCCACAGTCCCTACCCCTCCCTATTACTTCCTCAAACTTACCAAGCATCAGTCATGAGGTTACTTGCTTGATCCCTGTAGGTGTTTGAGTTTTGCTGTCCCTGTCTTGTTCCCTTTTAGAAGCATAGCCCTCCTTTTTATGGGGGACTGGGGGAACACTGGGTGGCATCATCCTGGGGTCAGCAGATGGGAGGATTCCTGGGCAAGCCTCCCTGGGTGCAAGGAGTAGAGACTTGTGGGAACAAATGACTGTGGGGCTTGATGGTTGAATCTGAACCAGCTGTCTGCATTGACAGCTGGCAGAGACTGGCATCTGAGCATCCCCTCTTCCTCCTTCTGTCCCAGGGGATTTTGGACTGGCCACCAAAGTTGAGTATGACGGGGAGCGGAAGAAGACCCTGTGTGGGACTCCTAATTACATTGCTCCTGAGGTGCTGAGCAAGAAAGGGCACAGTTTCGAGGTGGATGTGTGGTCTATTGGGTGCATCATGTAAGTTGGGAGCTGTCTCAGGACCCATCTGGCCTCAGTAGGGGCCCTTTTGGGCATCTTACCTGGCTGACCTTCTGGGGACACTTCCCCTTATGGAAAGGCTGTTCCAACGGACAGATGTTCCAAAAACAAACCCTAATTTCCCTATCTTGTTGCTCTGTAGTATTCTGTAAGATTCCTGCAGCCTGGGCCATGAGTCCAGGAAGGGGGAAGGGGCACCAGTTGGCATGTTTCCATAACCTTGCTCTAGATCCTCACTACTCCAAGTGGGGTCCACAGACCAACAACATCAGCATCACCTAGGAACTTGTTAGAAATGCAGACTGTCAGGCCCCAGACTTAATGAGTCAGAATCTGGAGTTTAACAGAATTCCCGGTTGATTTTTATGCACAATAAAGTTTTAGGAACACTGATCTGGAAAGCAGCACTGGGTGAGAGGAATCAGGCCAGGTGTTAGGGCTGGCAGGAGGGGGTTCCTGTGGTCTGTCTGGATCAAGACCATCAGGGAGGAGGCTGGGTGGTGGGCAGAGGTGTGGGCCTTCTCAGAGGTGTTAGCTTTATTGTTGTCATTGTTGGCCTGGGTACTAGAGAGTTAGAAATGAGTTGTAGCAATGGCTTTCATACTTTGCAATAGAGCTTTTTTTCCAAATGAAAATGTCAAGCCTTCTCTTAAGTGTAGAAACTACTAAATGTGGAGCTGCTTCTATAGGAGTTGGGAGCTCACATACTTCAACCTGCATTGTACAGCTGGCAGCCTCTGAGGCCCTTCCACAGGGTCCTATGTTACTACTGCAAGCTGGAGCTGAAAAATCATTGGCCCATAAGAACCCTGGTGTCATCCTCTGTATTCTGCCAACGGCTCATCCCAGCCAGTGTCCTGGCTCCTGGGGTTGCTGAGTGGACTTAGGGATTGACTTCAGGGGCCCTAGACCCAGAAGATGCCTGGACATTCTGTTTTGACCCTGAAATAGGGCCTCCTGCATCTAGATTTTGCCTGAGACCCTTGAGCCAAATCCCACCCTGTACTTACAGGTATACCTTATTAGTGGGCAAGCCACCGTTTGAGACTTCCTGCCTAAAAGAGACTTACCTCCGGATCAAGAAGAATGAATACAGTATACCCAAGGTGACTGATAATGTGTTAAGTTTAAATTTATTGTTCATTTTTTCTAAAGCTGTTTACTGAGTCCAGCTATATCCTGGGGTCAGAGATCAACCCCAGCTCAAGAGTAGCATTTGAGGGTCTGTGTCTGAAACTGTGTACAGAACTTGGCACATGTGGGCACGTAGGCATTTTTTCAATGGAGAGACAGTTTGTAGTTTCTCAAAGGGATGTGTGACCCAACAGGTGTGTAAAAGGCAAAAGCAACACAAAAAACCAGGAAGGGAACAGGAGGCAGAAGTGTTTAAGCTTTGGCAATGGGCCGTCTTGATTCAGATTGGTTCTGTCCCTTAGGAACCAGATGAACCACCTTGAAGAAATGGCCTGAATCTTCTGAGCCATAGTTCCTCATCTAGAGTACCTTACATACAGCAAGCACTTACAGAATTGTCAACACTGTGAATCCAATGGCAAAGCGGTATCCATTCTCACAATCACCAGCATTAACGCACTTAAAGGAGTCAGATGTTCCTGCAGGAGCCTGGCTCACAGTGAGCCACTCTCTAGTTGGTATCCTGGACATGTGTAGCCAGGAGCCCCGTCTTCTCATAAAGGACGGAAGGACTGAATCTCTGCCACCAAGAGTCACTTAGCTCTGTCAAGTGGCTCAGAGTGTGAGTGCTCAAGCCAACTAGACTTCTTGGTTGTGAATTAAGGCAAGGCACTTGTCTTAGTTATCTAGCACAGCTATAACAAAAATACCACAAGTGGATGACTTGAACAAATTTATTCTCTCACAGTTGAGGCTAAAAGTCAAAACTCAGGGTGCCGGCTCCACGGGAAGGCTTTCTTTCTCTGTCAGCTCTGTGGGAAGGTCCTTGTCATCAAATTTCCCCAAGGTCTAGGAGTTTCTCAGCACAGGGACCCTGGGTCCAAAGGATGTGCTCTACTCCTGGCTCCTCTTTCCTCATGGTAGGAGGTCCCTCTCTCTGCTAGTCTCTCTCCTTTTATTTCTTGTAGGATAAAAGGTGATGCAGACTACCCCCAGGGAAGCTCCCCTTATATGGGATCAGGACTATGACCTGAGTAAGGGTGTTGCATCCTACTCTAATGCTCATTAACATGACCTAATCCTGTCTCATTAACATCAGACAGGTCACTTTCAAATGGGACCATAACCACAAGCACGTAGAGTAGGATTTACAACACATCACAATATGGAGGATAAAGGATCACAAAATGGAGGACAGCCACACAATACTGGGAATCACAGCCTACCCAAGGTGACATATATTTTGAGAGGACACACTTCAAGATAGCACTTAACCTCTCTGTGCCTCAGTTTCCTCACTGCAAAAGAGGGATGGTAATAGAGGGCCCCCATCTCACAGATGTTTTTGTGGAGGTTAAATACTTAGTGCTTAGAACTTTCCTGGCACATAGTAAGCATGTAGTTGATGCTAGGCTGTTGTTATTGTGCCCCAGACCTGTGCTAGTTACAGCTCATTGAATCTTCTCAAAAGGTCTCCGAGATTGGTGATATGCCCATTTTACAGATGATGATACAAAGGCCCTAGAAAGCCTAGTTTCTTGTTTTAAGGTTTCACAGCTAGTATTACAGAGCAGAGCTGGGATTTGAACCCAGATCTTTATGACCTCAAAGCCTATGTTCTCAAGTGCTACTGTAAGGGTGAGCAACTTTAATTATGTAAGGGCAAATTCAGGGGAAAAAATTCGCCATCTCAAAATAAAATTAATCTCGAGTCTCAAGAGGAAGGAAAAATAATCCGTCTGACAACTTAGGTTGACACTTGTTGGCTCAGTAAAGCTCATGGTGGGGAAATTGGCATTATTTATAGCCACCGAACCATGGCATATTTGAGACCAGTGGGCTGAGGCCCACAGGTCCTTATGGCTGTGCTACGCTCGGGGTCACCTGTCACATCCCGTTCATGGCTCTCCTCTCTGCTCCAGCACATCAACCACCTGGCTGCCTCCCTCATCCAGAAAATGCTTCAGACGGATCCCACTGCCCGCCCAACCATTAGCGAGCTGCTCAACGATGAGTTCTTTACTTCTGGTTACATCCCCGCCCGTCTCCCCATCACCTGCCTCACCATTCCACCTAGGTTTTCAATTGCTCCCAGCAGCCTGGACCCCAGCAACCGGAAGCCTCTCACAGTCCTCAATAAAGGTAAAATAGGGATCTGGATAGACAGCAGACGGCCAGAGAAAGCCCAGGCTTTAGGTGTGTGGGTGGCTTAGTCCCTACCACCAGAGCTCAGGTGTGGAGTGGGATAATCTCCTGTCCCTGAGGCCAAGGCCACCCTTTCTTCCTGTGGCAGAATGCCCTACTGCTTCTGGGCCTTGTCAGCAAAGACCTGACCATGGCTAGAACAGAACCCTCGGGCCCACGTAGAAGAGAGTGGATCTTAACTCCAAGCCTAAAAAATTATTTTTGATCATTTAACACAACTCTTGCATAATTCATTGAAAAAATATGAACATTTTCCAATATACACATTGAGCATAATACAGTGGACCCCATGCCACACAGGTTCAACAATGAGGATTTGGTCACATTTCCTTCATCTCTCCCCTACCCTCTTTTTTGTTTTTTTCATTTTTGCTCCTTTTTTTGAAGTATTTTTAAAGTTAATCCCAGACATCTTTCTTCTCTATAAACTTCAGTATGCATCTCATTAAAAGATGGACATTTTATAAAATCACATGCTATTGCTTAGATTGTTGTGGCTTCCAAGTCTCTTCAAAGGTCAGAATTAGGAAATACTTTTGGGAGGGGTAACTTGAGTATATTAATATTCCTGGTTCACATGTTTTTTAACATTTTATCTTGATAGTATATGAAAAGTTACAAGGATAGACATTTTACCCAGAACCATGAATTAACATTTTTCTTCAGATTTGATTGTCAGTCTCTTTTCTGAATCATTTAAGGGCAACCTGTATACATCCTTGCCCTTTATCGCTTAATACTTCTGAGTATATTCCCTAAGAACAAAGATTTTTATACAGAACTACAGTGTATAACATGATTATCAAGTTTAGGAAATTTAACATTGAAACGATGTTGTCTTATAGCATTTTTCCCCCCCTGGTGTGGAGTTACTACTTTTCATTTTGGTAATTGTCTGATTCAAATAGAATACAGGATTTTTACTTTTTCAACATTTATCAACTAGTTCCTGTTTTTAAATGACATTTTATTTTCTTGCAGTTGTGTTTGTCCTTAGAATATAGTCCATATAGTACAAAATATAAGTTGCTTAAAAAAATTTTTTTTCCTCTGTATACATATGTCACCAATTTGATATACAACTTAAGTTATTTTGTTAGTTTTCGATTTTTAGGGATTACTTTTTTTAACTTGATTTTGAAATAATTTTAGACTTACACAGAAGAGATGCAAAAATAGTATAGAGAGTTCCTATATACCTTTCATCCAAATCCCCTGATGTTAACATCTTACATAACCATAGAACAATGATCAAAACTGAGAAAATAACCTAGGGACGATAAAAAAAAATTGCCTAAACTACTGTCTCTAATTTGGATTTCACCAGCTTTTCCACTAATGCCGTTATTCTGTTCCAAGATCTAGATCCAATCCAGCATCCCATGTTGCATTTAGTTGTCATGTCTCCTTAGTCTCCTCCGGCCTTTGACAGCTCCTCAGTTTTTCCTTGTCTTTGATGAAATCTTGACACTTTTGAAGAGCACTACTCAGTTATTTGTAGAATGCCCCTCAGTGGGCTTCGATGTTTTCTCACGGTTAGATTGAGGTTAGGCGTTCTTGGCAAGAATAGCACAGAGGAGGGAAAAGTACCCTTCCCAGGGCATCGTACAGGGGGTACGTGATGATATCTTTTTTTTTTTTTTTACCAGTGATGTTAGCCTTGATCACTTGCTTAAGGTGGTGTCTGCTGGTTTTCTCCACTGCAAAGCTAGGATTTTTCCCTTTGTGATTAATAAATATCTTGGGCGAGGTACTTTGAGACGATTCTGTTTGTTCTCAAACCTTTGCCCACTAATGTTAGCATCCATGGGTGGGTCCTGCAGCAGTTATTACTGTGGTGCTCTGAGGGGGGTTTTCCTCCCTCCTTCACCTCGTCTACATTTATTCATTGGGATTCCTCTGTGAGAAAGAGCTGTGGCTTCTCCCGCATGTGCTCGTTTATTTATTTGGTTATGTATATCAGTATGGACTCATGGATATTTATTCTTTGGGTTATAATCCAATACTGTTATTTTAAGGGTTACTTTTTTCTTTTGTCTTTTGGTTTTAATTTTTGAACATACCACACTTAAAAACAAACCTATTACGGAAATTTTCAAACTTATCCAAAAATAGAACTGTGTGATGAATTCCCATGAACTCATCATCCATTTTCAATAAAAAAAAAAAATTTAGTTACCAACAATTGGCTATATTTTCTTTATTCCACCTTCCTGGCCCCCTTTTTATTGCAGTCGTATTTTAAAGCAAATCCAAGCATCTTATTAAATCCTTGTCACAGCATAGTTTTTTTTTTCTTTTGAAAATGCTGATCTTGAAATGTTTTAAGAAAAGTTTCATATTACACAAGAATAGCACATGTTGGTGGGGGAAAAAACTAAACGTTTCAGCATAAAGACAATAAAAATTATCTATGTTTCTACCACCCAAATATAATCAAAGTTAAAAATTTTGATGTGTTTCTTTTCAGACTCTTTTTGGTTGTATATAAGCATATAAAGGGAATTTTAGGGTGGGAAATCTCTTCTAATTCCTCTTGTACATTTCCACTAAAAAAAAACCAAACCCATTGCCATCGAGTCAGTTCTGACTCAGTGACCCTACAGAACGCAGTAGAACTGCCCCCATGGGGTTTCCAAGGCTGTAAGTCTTTATGGAAGCATACTGCCATACCTTTCTCCTGTGGAGTGGCTGGTGGGTTTGAACCTCCAACCTCTTGGTTAGCAGCCGAGCACTTAACTACTGTGCCACCAAGTCTGCTATTTTCATATAAAGGCCTCCTTAATCCATCCTGCGGGTGAGTTCTGGTTTACTGAGCCCTCCCACCTTCTTGGATACAGAAGATGGTTTTAGTTCTTTGCTTGAAACCTGGCAGCTCTAAGCAGCTGGTGCCTTTGAGCTGCCTTCCAGAGTGGCACGCGGTATCCATAGGACTACATCACTGGGTCAGAGGCCTGAGCTTCTGAAGCTTTGGCTGTGTGTGGCTGTGACATCTTCATAGAGGCCTTGGCCTGGCCCTGGAGGTACTAGTGAGTACCATGCGCCTGCCATGGGAACATGGAAGCTGCTGCTCTGATAACCTGGCACTGATTCAGTTTCCCCAATGACAGCTGAAAGGGCTTTTCTTTGGGAAGAGAGTGCCAGCAGTGGCAGGGGATCCTGTATATGACCGTGCCTCATCTTCCTAGGTGTGGAAAACCCCGTGCCTGAGCGTCCTCGGGAAAAAGAGGAGCCAGTGGTTCAGGAGACAGGTGAGGCAGTCGACTGCCACCTTGGTGACATGCTGCAGCAGCTACACAGCGTCAATGCTGCAAAGCCCTCAGAGCGGGGGCTGGTGAGGCAAGGTGAGCACTGCAGGGCCTGGCGGGGGAGGTTTGCCAGGGCATCTGGAGAGGGCAGGGCAGTCCCAGCCAGCACACTCTTAGTGGCTTGTACAGGCCTCTGTCGCCATAAAATCTTTGGTTCCCCCACTTCCTGTAGATTAAATTCAAATGAGTTAGCTTGACATTCAAGGCCCTCTTTCTTTTTATGACCCATCTGCTCTAACCACACAAGTGCTCCACCTTCCAGCCACCTCAGATTACCCGCCGCCCTCTAAATATGCTACCTGGATACATTTGCACAGGCTGTCTCTTCTGCTCAGCGAACTCCTAGTTATCCTTCGAAAGAGATGGAAGAATAGACCCAGACATGCTGTAGTCTGGGGCGTTTGCTCTTACTGTTCCCTCCTGGAACGCACTTCTCCAGCATTTGCATGGCTCTCACTTGCACCTGCTTCAGTGGCCCCTCCGTGACCTTTTTCCCTGCCCCCCACTCCTATCCTGCCTCACCTGTTGTAGATTTCTCTGTAGCACATCTCAACTTCCTAAAGTTCCCACATTTGCTTATTGGGTTTAAAATAAGGGGCTTATTGCATGCTCTGAACATAGCATTTTGATGTATCTGGAACTGTCCTTTCCCAATTTTTTCTTATTGTTGTAAAAATATAGATAGCACCTCATTTGCCAAGTCACCGTCTGTCACGTATGCCATTCAGTAAGATCAGTCCCAGCATTCACCTTGTACAGCTATCACCGCTGTCCTTCGCCAAATAATTTTCCATCCCCAGAAACAAAAACTCAGGCCTTCCTAAGTAACGATTCCCCCATTCCTCTCCTCCCCAACCTGGTAAGCACTGTTAACCTCTGATCTCTATATACACATAATCTTTTATCACTCAAAACTGGAAAACTAGAGAATCTGCCAGTCACTGACTCTTACCATGATAGGACTAACTTTCATAGTTTTTCCATATTTATTTATTTTTATTGTGAAATATATCGGAACATTTGCCATTTCAACATTTTTTTACATGTACAATTCAGTGCCACTAATTATGCTCCTCATGCTGTGCAACCATCACCAGTATCTGTTTCCAGATTTTTCCATCACTCCTAACAGAAGTTCAGGGCCCCCTAAGCAATGGCCTCCTCTTATCCATATTTATTTTAGTCTTTGTCCTGGCAACCAGGATGCAGGCTCCATGTAGGCTGGGTTTTCATCTCTTGTTCACTCTGCCCATGACAGTGCCTGGCACACAGTAGGCCTTCAGTAAATGGATCGATTGAATGCATGAGTGGAACTTGGTACACAATGCTGTAACTCTCTGCTTAAAAGTCCGTCCTGCTGTTTGTCTGTGCTTACTGGTGGTCAAGGCCATGCCTTGCTCTTCTTTGGGGCCCCAGGCCTGGCTTACAGTAGGTGTCTCCTCTTCTCTGCCTCTTGACTGAGCCCAGGTGAGGTGCCTGGCGGGCTTCCCTGGTGTGGGCCACATGAGTGAACCAGAGGGGAAGAAGCTGGTCCTGACCAAGCACCTGTCTGTTTCTGTCTCAGAGGAGGCCGAGGATCCCGCCTGCATTCCCATCTTCTGGATCAGCAAATGGGTGGACTATTCAGACAAGTATGGCCTTGGTAGGTTTCTTCCGGAATGGTGCCACTAAGTGACCCTTCGAATTGTTACAGCTCTTGCTTTTTTTGCTCCCAGGTCCCCCTATCTCAACACTTTCCTATCTCCGTCCCAAGCCTCCCAGTTCCAGCTCCCAGTGTCCCCCTGTCTCCCCCTCCCCATTTCTGAGGTCTCTCCCTATCTACTGCTAGGGTATCAGCTGTGTGACAATAGCGTGGGGGTGCTCTTCAACGACTCAACCCGCCTTATCCTCTACAATGACGGTGAGAGCCTGCAGTACATTGAGCGCGACGGCACAGAGTCCTACCTCACTGTCAGCTCCCATCCCAACTCCTTGATGAAGAAGGTGAGTGCTGGCCAGCCCGAGGGCCTGATTTGTCAAGGCTGGGGGTCCAGGCCAGGCCGGGCTATAACTCTAGGCCTCCTCTCCCACTTCCCAACCAGATCACACTCCTGAAGTATTTCCGAAATTACATGAGTGAACACTTGCTGAAGGCTGGTGCCAATATCACACCACGGGAAGGCGATGAGCTAGCCCGGCTACCATACCTGCGTACCTGGTTCCGCACCCGTAGCGCCATCATCCTACACCTCAGCAATGGCTGTGTGCAGATCAACTTCTTCCAGGTGAGCTGAGCGAACCCAGGCAGGGCAGAGTCGGGGAGGAGGATCTGTGTCTGGCAGTGGGCACACAGGAGTTGGGTGGGTTGTGTGTCTCTACAGTGGAAGCTACCTGGCCTTGGCAGCGGCAGTAAGAAGGGAATGAAGTGGGATGGGGACTCCTTCTTCGTCAGCTGGAAGATCTTCCTCCCCTCCCATAAAAAAACCGTTGCCGTAGAGTTGATTCTGACTCACAGAGATCCTTTTAATACAGTAGAACTGCCCCATAGGGTTTCCAAGTCTGTAATCATTATGGAAGCAGACTGCCACATCTCTCTTCTGCAGAGTGGCTGGTAGGTTCGAACTGCTGACCTTTCAGTTAGTCTCTGAGCTCCTGACCACTGTGCCACCAGGGCTACTGACTCTTCCCCTCGACTCCCCCCAAATACACTAGCAGCTGGGGTCTTCAATCTACTGCTAACCTACATCTGTCCATCCACCTTCCCTTCTAGGACCACACCAAACTCATCCTGTGCCCCCTAATGGCGGCCGTGACCTACATCAACGAGAAGCGGGACTTCCGCACATACCGCCTGAGCCTCCTTGAGGAGCATGGCTGCTCCAAGGAGCTGGCCAGCCGGCTCCGCTATGCACGCACCATGGTGGACAAGCTGCTGAGCTCACGCTCCGCCTCCAACCGCCTCAAGGCCTCCTCATAGGCCTCCCTCCCTTTGGACTGCTGCCCGTCTTCACTCCCACCAGCACCTGGGGCCTATGCTGGTTAGCCCGTGGTGGTGTTTCTCTTCACGTGCCTCCCAGCCCTGGGGGCGGGGAAAGAGCTAACACCATCCTCCAGGTGGGGGTTGCTGTGTAAGTTATTTTTTTACATGTTCAGGTGTGGGTCCTGTAGCCCCTTCCCCTTCCCTCTCAACCCCACCATATGAATTGTACAGATTATTTCTATTGAATTTTGGACTATCCTATGCTTGGCTTTATACACATTAAACATATGTGAATCTTCGTTTTCTCCTTGGATTCTCTTTGTTCAGGGACCCCCAGGCTGCCAGGCCTCTGCCTGTCTCTTCTGATGCTGAGGCCAGCCTCAGCCACAGGCCCAACTCTCCAGCTGGCCTTGGTAGAGGCCCCTCTTTGGCTCTCAGCTCCCAGCAGCCCCTGGGCATGGCTCCCCGGCCCCCGAGGCTGGCGGGTAGTAGGGCAGGAAGAGGCTTTCTGAGGCACAGCTCCTCATGGCGTGGTACGTGTGGAGGAGCAGCCTCGGGAAGCGGTTTGTGAAGTATTGGACAAAACTGTCGGGGACTTTGCCTAGTGCCTGCCGAACTTCCATTGGGAGCTCCCTGTAGTGGTGCTTCTGGAGGAAAGCAGAGCAGAGAAGCCTAGCTCAGCTGGGGATGGGCCTTCCTTCCATAGAAACAAGCCCCGCCCCAGCCTTGGAGCCACACCTTGTTCCTCATGGCGCGGAGCAGGTCTCGCACTGATGTCCCCTTATATGACCGGAACCTTCTCAGATCTGTGGGCAGGGAAGGCATTGGGAAAGCTGCCCCTACTGAGACTCACATCGATCGGCCTCCCGGGCCACCCCGAGTCTGGCACTCTACCTGCCTGCAGTGGCACTGAGATGTGCTTGTGCCAGTTGCCCCGGACCACTCCATGGCCTCCTGCCTCCAGTGCCAGCACCAGAGGTTCCTGCTCAGCCTCCTTCTCCAGCCAGTCACTGACGTCCTAGGACCCAGAACTCCTGAGCCTCATGACCGGTATCAGAGGCCACAGGCCAGGGGTGTCATATGAGTAAGGGGAACAAAGCACAAAGGCTTCGTGGTTTAGGATGTAAGGACCGTTGTCTTTTGTTGAGTGCCGCTTCTCTGTGCCATACATACCCCCATGTAATCCCACCAGATATTCGCCTATGAGGTAGTACTATTGTCCCTATTTTACAGATGAGAAAACAGGCTCAGAGGCACAAGGTCCCTTGCTCTAGGTCACACAGGTGGAATGGGGTATATTCCGGCACAAAGGACAGCTGTGGCTGGGGAATGCCAAGATGGCAAAGTTTAGGAGCTGGGCGTCATCTGGTAGGAAGCAAGGAGCCAGGCCACCAGCTAAGTCTTCCCCAGCCAATTTGACTTCCCCTTTCTTATTGCTCAGGCCCCAAACTTAGAGCTTTCTGGGGGCCATTCCCAAGATTTCCCTCTGACCTGGAAAAACTGGAGCTGCTTGGCTCTGCTCCAAAAGAAAGGGTGGGCCAGCACCTGTTGAGTGGAGGGCCGTGCCTGTGGCTGTGTGCTCAACATGGCCGCTACCAGGTCCCGGGCAGCCACCTTCTCTGTGGGTTGGAAGAGGAGGAGTAGCTTCAGGCCTGCACAGCCTGGCACCCTTCCCTTCCTCCTCTGCCACCCAGTTTCCCTCACCATGGGCCTCCTCCTCCAGGTGAGCCAGGCAGGGAGCCCCTGCAAGGATGTTGCCCTGGCGATAAAGACTCTCTCCAAAGGGGTGGCTGCCGCCGGAAAGCACATAGTAGAACACGCAGCCAGCCGAGAAGATGTCCACCGCGCTGGTCTGGGGGCAGAGAGATGGCAGATAAGAAGACTGCTTCGAGGAAGCCAGCATGACTCAGTTTTCTCAGGGACTAATATGGTAGCCAGGGGTTTGGCTCAGACCAGGACTCCAGGATGCTTCCTGAGAGGCAGCTCCTTGCTGCTAGATCCCATTCCCTCTGCACCATTGCAAGGGGCCCACAGTTTTCATTCAAACTCTCCGCCCGCCCTGAGCGAGTCCATCCAGGTTTACAGGCTTCATGTCTGCACAGCTGAGGCGGGCAGCACAACTGATTGAAGCCTCCAGGCATGAAGCAGTCGGGCCTGTGGTGATCCAGTTCTGCCAGGGGCAGCTGGCACTTAGCTCCCGGGGGCTCTGCCAGGGAGGCAGAGCTGATCTTTCAAGAGAATTCAGAAATCCAGATGTTTACGTGGAACTTGCCTAATGTTAAAATATTGGCCACTAATTCAAAAATAAAACCTGTGGGCTAGATTGGGTCCCTGAGCCTCTAGGTTACCCCCTCTGGCTTTCAACTCTAGGGGTGGGATGGCTTTGCTTAGTGTCTGTCCTGTTACTCTCATCAATGCCCATGACTTCAACTTCCACCCACACACCCATGACTCGCAGATCTATAATCCTGAGGACCCAAACTCAAATGTCTCCTGGAGGCAGATACTATACTCTAAAAACTCATTGCCATCGAGTCGATTGTGACTCATAGCGACCCTATAGAACAGAGTACAACTGCCCCATTGGGTTTCCAGGGAGCGGCTGGTGGATTCGAACCTGCTGACCTTTTAGTTAGCAGCCAAACACTTGGGCCCCTCTGCTATAGATAAGAAAGGCTAAATTATCTCCACTTTACAGATGAAGAACCCAGTGTGGAACAGGGACAGACTCCAAGCCTCGAGTGCTGCACGGTTTGCTGGGAAAGGGCAGGATCCCTAGGGCCATGGCAGGTGTCTGCCAGGCAGGGAGACTCACAGGGCTGTCTGGGGGCGGGAGCTGAAGGAGTTCAGGTGCCATCCAGCCTTCTGTGCCAGGGATGCCCGAGCGGAGACTAAAGCTCCGGCGGCCAGCAGGCAGCTTCTTGCAGAGGCCGAAGTCTGAGAGGACCACCCTGCCTCGGCCCTGGGCATCGGGCCCCGTGATGAGAATGTTCCCTGGCTTCAGGTCTCGGTGCACTGTGGGAGCAGAGAGTGTGCTGGACTGGGGGCAGGAAAGGCAGGGGATGGAGGATGGGGAGAGGGAGGTGGCCATACCTATGTGCAAAGAATGCAGGTGGGCTAGGCCAGACATCAGCTGATGGAGCACCTCCTTGGGCTCTAGGCCCCAGAGGTCCCGGTTGGGGGTTTCCACATACTGAAGAATAGCAAGGGGCAAGCCTCACCATGCAGCTGGGGAACTCCAGGCTGCCCCGCCGCACCTCCCTGAGCTCTGGCCTCACCTCCTGCAACGAGGCCAGGCAGAGCTCCAGGGCAATGTAGTGGAACTGGGGCCCCCGCTCCGTACAGAAGTACCGGAGCACGTTGGGGTGCCTGTCGGACTCCTGCAGCAGCTGCACTTCCCGCCGAACGAGGCTGAAGCATTCACGAAGGAGCCGTTTGACAGCCACTGCCCGCCCCTCAAACTGTCCCCTAGGAGGGGGGTGAGCAGGAAAAAGTGAGGAACTGGTGAGTGAAGTACCAACTTGTTCCCCTCTCGGGGGTCCTTGGAGAAAATGTCTCCCCAAGGTTGTTAGTGCCATGCCTCTCTCCAGCCTGGCTCCTGGATACCACTCACCGGAACACGAAAGTCCCACCTGCCCCACGGCCCAGCACGTCCTTGGGATTGAAGGAAATCTTTCCCACCACAGTAAGCTGGTCAGCTAGGGGGAGAGAGGAGGGTGGGGTCTCAGGGAACCATGCCCTGGTGGCATCTGCATGCTGGCCACATGGCCACTTCTTCCTTGCCCACCATCTGCCCCTTCTTCCCCCATCCATGCCTCTGTCCAGTGCAGACCCACCCCCTGCCATCTCGACCTTTTTCCTGACATTCACCCTAAAATCCCCAGCCTGGTGCAGTGGTGCCAAGCTGCCTAAGCCCAATGCCTGGTGCTGCTGTCCACTCTGTGTGACCTTGGGCAAGTGACTTAATCCTTCTGCCTTTGCTTTCCTCATCTGTAAAGCTGGGGTAATGTCAATGCTCTCTCCCAGTAGTGCTGTGAGGTTTAAATGAGTATATAGAAAGAAGGATGAATGGTGACATTTGCTATATTACCCCTTATCCTTCTCTCAGCATCTTCTGGCTGGCTCTCTTTCCTTCCTCTGTCACTCTCCTCACCTCCACCAGTTATAACTGAGTCCTTCTAATTGAAGTTGAAAGAAGCCCCGGTGGCATAGTGGTTAAGCACTCGGCTGCTAACCGAAAGGTTGGCAGTTTGAACCCACCACCGCTCAATGGGAGAAAGATGTGGCCGTCAGCTTCCCTAAAGATTTGCAGCCTTGGAAACTCTACCGACAGTTCTGCTCTGTCCTAACGGGCCGCTATGAGTCAGAATCAACTCAACAGCAAAGGATTTGGTTTAGTTTTTAATTGAGGTTGAAAGGTCTTCAGGTGGTGCAAATAGTTTGCACTCAACTACTAATCGAAAGGCTGGCAGTTCAAACCCATGCGGTGGGGCTGTGGTGATCTGCTTCTGTAAAGCTTACAGCCAAGAAAACCCTATGGAGCTTGGTTCCTTTCTGTACCGAATAAAGTCACCATGAGTCAAAATTGACTCAACAGCAATGGCTTTTTAAAATTGAAGTTGAATCTGCTTCATGTAAGAAGGTGAGTTGGCAGCTGGAAATGTGGTGAAAATGGGTGTGGTCCTGGACACACTCCAGGAGACCGTCCTGAACGGGAAGGGGCAGCAGCGGGCGTCCGAATGCCAAGTTGCCTCAGAGTTAGTTCTGGGGTATCAGAGAACCCTCTGGAAGGCCTTGGCTTCCCGTTAGGGTGTGTGAGAGTCCTAAATTTTGGAGGTGCTTGATGGTGAAGACTGCTAGCCCAGACTTAGGATCAATAACTTACTGCTTTTGTTAACCTGTAACATTTAAAGGAGACTTAATCTCGTATCTAAGGAAATGTTTTTTTTTGTAACCAAGCTATGGAAGCCACTCCAAAGAACCACATTATACAATTAAACTAAGCAGAAAAGAATGCCCTGTGATTGCTTTGTAAACCCCCCCCCCCAGCCCCCTTACAGTCACCAAGTGGTAACTAATCAACAAAGACTCTTTAAACCAATCACTGTAAACCCCCGACTTTTCTTAGCCCGCCTTTGACTTTTACAAATCCCTAGTAAGCCAATCAGAATAGTACGTGCTCAGTTCTTGGTTTACCTGTATAAGTATTGCCTGGATGTTTATTACTCCTCGGAGTATATAGTTCCACTGTGTGGGCACTGCATATCCCCAGTTTAAACTGTCTTTTAACAGAGCACGGTTATTGCTCTGACGGATGGGGTTGGCTCAGGTGGGCAGCAGCCTGGAGGCTTTCATGGTTTCTGCTTTTCCCTTTGGGTAGCCTGTGAGAGACCCCTCACTCTGACCTGGGTGCATTTGGACAGGCTGTGCCCTGCTCGGCTCCAAGGGGCACCATTCATGTAGCTGCACATGTCTGGCACCCCTAGAGCTGCGCAATGCAGTGACCCGGAGAAGACCCCACTTAGGGACAGCTTCTGGCTGCAATCTCTACAATCAGCTTTAGGGAAATCAAATGGAATCAGGGTTAGGGACCAGTGAGAAAAGAATCAAACTGTACCTCAGCATTGCTCTGGATAAATGTTTGCAGGCAGGCAGTGATCTAAATTAGGGTAAAGTCAACTCTAAACAGTGGGTGGGATGGTTCAGGGCCTTGCCAGAAGCATAGCACCCAAGGGTACGAGTGGGCCTCGCTGTCTCTCTGGTAGCTCAGAAAGTAGGGATGGAGTTGCTGAGGCCCATGTGAACAAGACCTGCTCATCTGACTCCAGGTGAAGGTCACAGGTCCGTCCAGATGAACTTCATCACTTCTCCCTCTGAGCCATTTTGGCCTGTCTTTTGTACCACCCTCTTCTGCCAGGTTTCTCACTTTTTACACATCTGCCTTCCCTGCTTTTGGCGCCCTCTGCATGGGGTAGATAACCCTAAGTGCTTGCTAAGTGTAACGGTTAGTTAATTTTATGTGTCAACTTGGCTAGGCTATGGTTCCCAGTTGTTTGGGCAAACACTAGTCTAGTTGTTGTCATGGGGTAATTACACGTGATCAAATGAGACTTGGGTAGAGCAGATTACCTTCCATGTAATGTAACGTAACATAACATAACGTGTTACGTTACATAATGTAATGAGCTTCCATAATGTAATGTGATATAATCAACTTCCCTAATGTAATTTAAGGTAATGTGATCAATCAGTTGAGGTCATACCAGTGTAGGATGGATCCTAAACTTAATTACGTCTGAGTTATAAAAAGACCAGAATAGTCAGAGACTGTACGTGAGGATTGTCTACAAGCCAAGAACACCCAGGAACACCCAGGGCTACCAACAAGGAAGGAATCAACATTGCCAAGATGCTGATTTGGACGTTTAGCCTCCAGAACTGTGAGAAAATAACTGTCTGTTCTTTAAAGCTGCCCACTTTTGGTATTTATGTTCCAACAGGATGAGGGAATTAAGGCACTGAGTTAGATAGATGTTCAGAAGGCCAGACTTACAGCAAGGAAGGTCTTGAATGCAGAAAAAAAAAAAAAGCTGGGGGAAGCTGTCTGTCCTCACCGATACTTGCCAGCACTTTGCTCAGCCTTCTGCATCATTACTGTGGAGAAGCAGCTAATGTAAGGTGGGGGTTGAAAGTAATCAAAAGTTGTCATGAGAAAGGGAAATAGAATTACCTCTGAAAATCCTGAGAACTCATAATGCATTCTGCTGCTTCTTTTATACAGGCTAAACCCGTTGCCGTCGATTCTGACTCTCAGCAAGCCTATAGGACAGAGTAGGACTGCCCCATAGGGTTTGCAAAGCTATAATTCTTTACAGAAGCAGACTGCCCCATCTTTCTCCTGCAAAGCGGCTGGTTGGTTCGAACCACCAACGTTTTGGTTAACAGCCGAGTGCTTTACCCACTGTACCACCAGGCTCCTTTTATACGGCCTGGGAAACCATTAAAGTCAGTCACATTGTCTCCAAAATCTGCTGCTGTCGAGTCAGTTCCGACTCTTAGTGATCCTATAGGACAGAGTAGAACTGCACCATAGGGTTTCCAAGGCTGTAATCTTTATAGGAGCAGACTGCCACATCTTTCTCCCATGAAGCAGCAGGTAGGTTCAAGCCACTGACCCTTCCCGTAACAGCCGAACCCTTAACCACCATGCCACCAGGGCTCCTTTATTTCCATAGGTGTTCGCCAATGTGCATGAAGAGGCACCAACCACAGAGGTTAAGAGCACAGAGCTAGAGCCAGCTTCCCTGGGTTTGGATCCTGGAACTGCCAGGCTTTGTGAGCCAGGGTGGGGGGCGGGGGGCTTGGCATTAAACCTTTCTGCCTCCATTTCCTCTTCTGTAAAATTGGTATTAAAATTGTATCCACCTCAAAGGAATGTTGTGAATATCATAGGAATTAGTACATGCAAAGCACGGCCAGTACACAGTAAGTGCTATATAAATGTCAGCTCCACTTCAGGCTTGACTGTGTCCATCCGCCAGTTAATATCTGATGCAGTTGGCAGTCCTGAAGGATGCCCAAGCAAGCACATGTAGATTAATTTGCATAAATTCAATGAGAATAGCATGTGACTCCACTGTAGTTTTGGGGAATGGTAAAAGGTCCATGAGGAAGAACCCCCTCCCCTGCCCAGACAGGAGGACCAGGATTCCCAAGGGCTGGGTTCTTGATCTGGGCCGATGTTGTAAGAATAGGTTAGGAGTTGAGACTGGAGGAGTCCCCAAGGTTATTGCCCTGAGAGACTCTTCAAACCTTGAACCGAAACTAACCCCTGAAGTCACCTTGTAGCTAAATAACAAATTGACTCAAAAAATAATGAAGATCACCCATAACTACTGTGCTCCTATAAAAAATCACCTATATGAGACCAAACGGTCAACACTTACTTTAAGACAAAGATGAGAATGTAAGGGGGTAGGGAAACTAGATTAATGGAAAAACTAGATTAATGGAACCAGAATGGAAATAATGAGAATATTCATGCATTGTGAAGAATGTAAGCAATGTCAGTGAACAACTTGTGTAGAAATTGTTGAATGGGAACCTAACTGCTGTGTAAACCTTCACTGGAAACACAATAAAATATTATTTAAAAAGAAAAAAAAGAATAGGTTAGGGGCGGCCACAAGGTGCTGGTGCTGGAAGGTTCTTTGAAGAGCAGTTCTTAACCACTTCTGCCAGCACCCACATTCACTTATTTGATTCTGCCAGGGCTAAACCAGGATTTTAATACACAGGACTGCAAATAATTGTACTTCAAAAGGGCAAGTCCCAGCTGTTAATTGTAACTCTGCCTTTCCCTCGAACCTGCTCGTCATGTATTTATTCCACATGTATTTATTGAGTTGGGAAGTGCCATTTTAGAACCTCCAGTATCCAACATCAGTCGTTGATTCAGCAGATGTTCACTGAACCCAGCTCTGTGCCAAGGGACTGAGCAGGGTGCTGAGAATAAGGCAGTAAGCAGGAAAGGCCCAGCACTGCAGTTTAGACAGGGCAGCTGTTCTCCAGTTTGCCACAGTCCCTACCACTTTCCATTGTCTCTCCCACATGGCTGCTTCGCTCATTTATTTTACCCGCTTGGCCTCTCCATAAGCCTGCATTTGCAAGCTCACTTTCAGTTTCCAGAATGTGTATCCTGCTTTCTCTCATCTCTGAACTTTGGCGTGTGCTCTTTCTGCCACCTGGTATGCTTCTTTCCCGCTCCTCTCTGTTCAGTTGGGCAATTCCTTCTTATCCTTTGGGTTTCAGCTTAGACATCACTTTTAAGACACTTCCTATCTCCCCAGATCTGGTCACATGCCCCTCCTCTGTGTTCCCTTCACTCCCTATTTGACCATTACAGCACTGATCACACCATAATAATTGCCTATTTTCTAGTCTTCCTGCTAGCAGTAAGGTGTTGCCTAGAAGGCATGAAAAGCGCCAAAGTCATGGAAACCCTGGTGGCATAGTGGTTAAGAGCTACAACTGCTAACAAAAAGTTTAGCAGTTCGAATCCATTCTATAGGGTAGCTCTACTATGTCCTTAGGGTCGCTATGACTCAGAATCAACTCGATGGCAGTGGGTTTGGTTTTTTTTTTTTTTTTTTTTTGGTAAACAGAGAGAGTGAAAGAAATAGAAAGATTTTCTTTAGGTTACAGAGGAAATCCAGTATTGTGGAGAGATTATTACCAGCTGAATGTAGAAGCAAAGATTCCAGGTTCTCCCTGGGTGTTTTATTTTCCTGGACTCTTGTTGTAACACATAGATATCTCTCTGCTTCCTTTCTTATACTGGGTAAGTAATTTTTGGTGTTTTGTGTAACCAGGTGTCCTGGCTAGGCCAGAGCTGGGATTTAAAGTCCTCTTTTCTCCTCCTCTATTACCTCCCCAGAGGATTATTCCTATCCACTGACTTAGATGGGAATTGAGGTGACTTCTGGGGAAGGAATTCAAAACATGTCATTGACTGGAGTCTAGTGAACTACGAGAGTGAGAGGCAACAGAAGGAAAAAAGCAAGGAGGGGCTGTAGAGTCCTTTGACAAGAACCACCTGGGAAAAGCTGGGGCTGGGTCATCTGGGCAAAGACAAGCCAAACTCAGTTCCAGAGTCAAAAGGTCCAAGAAGATGAGCACTTCAGGGTGCAGTGGGGTAGCTATTACTTAGGTTCATTCTCAGCCAGTAAAATGACAAGAGCTACAATGCCTCGGGGCTCAGGCAATTTTGCTGTGAGGCCCACTAAAAGAGCTGACCACAACTGGAAACGGAACAACCAGGATGCAATTAAAGCGAATGTTGATATTTTGTGAAAAATATAACTAATGTTGTTGGACAATGTGTATAGAAATTGTCAAACGGGAACCTAATTTGCTGCGTAAACTTTCGCTGAAAATACAATAAAGTACTATTTAAAAAAAAAGAAGAACTGACCCCAGAGGAATGGGAGCTATTTCTTTTTCAGCAGAAGAAAGGTGAAAACTGGTGGTTGGGAGCAGCCCTGGAGCATCCAGCCAAGTGTGGGTAGAACTGCAGCCTGAGTTAAGGCCACAGCAGGACAGCTCCAAAGCACAAGGTAGTGGTCTGAGCAGTGACCAAGGGGACCCAGAAGCAAAGAGGAGCAGCCCAGCCCAGAGCTGAAGAAGTTGGAGAAGTAGCCTGCGTGTGAAAGACCCCCTGGAGCATCTGACAGGTACCAGAGAAATCTCAAAAGGGCTTGCTTATAGGATTAAATTTAGAAAATATGAGAGAAATGTTTAAGAAAAACTCAAAACAGGGGAAGTAGTACCAAGTTGTACCAAGGTAATTTACTATTATTGTTACCAAATATGATATTATTTTAACACAATATTAATTAACATTAAATTAATTAATTAACATTGCCTAGGTATGATTTAATAATAATAATAATAATGGCAACCTATCACAATGAGGTGATGTAATGAGGTAGATGTTATTGTCATTCCTGTTTGACAGATGAGAAAACAGAAGCTCAGAGGAGTTCAGCAACTTGTCAAAATTAACAGATAACAGAATTAAGATTTAAATCCAAAATTCTATCTGCATTCAGAGTCTTTGAAAATAACAGTAATAAACAATGATTGCAGACACCTCTAGAGTGCTCAGTTACGTACCAGGCACTATTTAAAACACTCCCTATCAACTCGTTTAGGCTTAACCACCACCTCTCTATATTGTCGTTAGCTGCCCTTGAGGCGGTCCTGGACTCATGGTGGCCCCACGCACAATGGAATAAAACACTGCCTGGCCAGACCACTGTGCTCTGTAGGATTTTCACTGGCTGATTTCAGGAAGCAAATCACCAGGTCTTTCTTCCTAGTCCCTCTTAGTCTGGAATCTCTGCTGAAACCTGTTCAGCATCATAGCAACACACAAACCTCCACCGACAGATGCGTGGTGGCTGTATATGAGGTGTATTGGCTGGGAATAGAACCCAGGTCTCCTGAATGAAAGGCCAGAATCCTACCACTGAACCACCAATGCCTCACCACTACAGTGACTTCTCAGAAACTGACTTTAAAGCTAAACCTGTCCTCTCTTTTTTCTGTCCCTGACTCTGCTGTTTCTCGTTCACCTAAGCTCACCTTCCGGGTCCTTGAATGGTTCAGCTTGCTCTGAGGGGCTTTGAAGTCTCTTCTGGCCCTGTGGGGTGGTCCCTGAGGGCTGGGACTGAGCATCCTGTGGGATGTGAGAAGGACCTGCAGGTGCCAGGGGTGCCTGCTGCTGCTTCTCCACCAGCTGCTGCTGCTCCACCAGCTGCTGCTGCTGAGACATGAAGGCCTAAAAGGGCTCAGCCCTGGCCAGGCCCTGCATGATGGGCCCAGCAGCTTTGCCTGAGATAGCCTCACAGTGGAGGGTGGACACACAGAGCACAGTGGCAGGGCCTCAGGGAGCTGCTGGGAGGGCAGGCCACACAGTCAAAGCAGGGAGAGGGAGAAGGGTGCCAAGTGGTCTCAGAAAGGAGGAGCTGAGGTGGGGCCTACAAAGGCCCAAAGGGAGACCGAGGTCAGGAGCAATGGCCTTACCTGTCTCATCAGGAAGAGAATCCACCCTCCCAGGAGGACGGCAGTGAGGCTGGCTGCCAATAGGTCTTGGGTACCCAGACGTGGATACAGGTCTGGGGTTTTCTCTTCAGGATGCAGGTTCCAAAGTTCTTCCCGGCTCAGGCTCAGGAGCTGAGGACAAAGGGGCTTTCAGTCTTAGCACTCCACACTGTGGGGCCCTTAGCGCCTCTTCGTTACCCATACAGAGCCTGGCTTAGCTGAAGGGGTGGATGGTGGGGAATCGGGCGCTTTCCGTAGTGCTGAAACATCATGGTGCCCAGGAGTGTAGGTTTGCAGACCCAACTGATGACTGGCATCTCCTGGGATGCCAGTCCTAAAAAACATAGATTCCCAGACTCCACCTACAGAGATTCCAAATTCTGTGGTGGCTGGACTGGGCTCCCAGGTGATTCAGGTGATCCGGATGAGCAATTAGACTTAAGAATTACCGCTCCAGGTCCAGCTCCCTCCTAACTATGAACTGCTAGTGATTCTTGTCCAACTCTCTCCCAGGAGAACATGCTTTTATAGATTTTCTCCACTTTCATTTCTCACTTGACGAACATTTTTGCAATTTTTACACCACAGAGGCAATAAAGTTGTGACCTATGCTTCATAATTTAGACAGCTAAAAAAGTGTCTTTTTTGACACTTTGGACATGTTTCTGACAACAATAAAATGTTTTTCTTCTGGGAAATTGGATGGAGTCCAGTGAACCACCTCCAAATTTTATGTCTAGCAGCCTGAGAAAAAGGTCCAAGGGTTTCCCACCCACCTTCTGGATTCTCCCCCCTCCATGCCTTCTACCCTTATAGCACTGACCTCCAAGAAAAGGGCTGGGGCCTGTGTGCTCTCTGGGAGCCTGGTCTCAGCAGTCCCACTCCCTGGGGTGGGATGGACCCTCAGCATGGTGGTGTGCAACACTGGGGGTGGCTCATGGTGTCCTAAGGCGTAGGGCAAAGAGCAGCAGGATTCAGGTGACCTCAGCCTCCCAGCCCAAAAGCTGGGACCATGGCCCTTTATTTTCATCTACTCTACATTTGAGCTGGGGGACCTCACCAATGAGCAGCCACTGACTAGGGAGGGCCACGCTCCCTGAGGGGTATCTGACAGCAGTGCTGGGTGAGCCCTTTCGCTCTCCTGAGACTTGGAGTGTCACCTCATCTGTGGTGGGGCCATCGGCAGGGGCCAGGGTCAGTCCACGAGGCTATGGCAGATGGAGAGCCATTAGCGGAGGAGGCTCTTCTCTGATCCACCCTATTTTTCCATCCCACTCAGAGGCCCCTTCTTACCACTAGGGCCACCCCTGTGTGGACCAGTGCTTTAGAGACATAAAAGCCGGCTTCATCCTTCCCTACATACAGTGTCATCCTGGGTGGGGGACAAGAAAAGGGGAGAAGGGTGAGTGGTTGTGCTGGGTAGACTCAGTTACCACTGTATCCATGTCCAGCTGTAGTCCCCTCCCAAAGTGACTCTGGACTTGGCCGTGTGACTTACTTTGGCCAATGAGATAGGTTCATTGGAACCCTGAGAACACCATGCAAGGAAGCCCAGGCTAGCTTTTTGGAGCATGACAGATCTTATGAAGTAGAGATGAGCTTTTCTATCTGATGCCCCTGGGTCAAACAATCTATCAAATATGAGATAGGTAAATGAGGCCATTCTAAACCATCCAGCCCTAGCCAAGCTGCCAGCTGACTGCAGATATTACCTAAGCCTGCCCAGATCAGAAAAACCACCCAGCTGACCCACAAACTCTTGGAAATGAACAGTATTCATTGTTTTAAGCTCTAAGTATTGGGGTGGTTTGTTACTCAGCAAAACCTAACTGATACAAGCTCCATGATCATGATTTCTAAATCTGTCTAGCCCAGACCTCTTTCCAAAGCTCAGTTTTCTAAATCTGAACTCGCCACCTCATTCCTTCCTTCTTCTCCCCCTCCTTCTCTAGTGCTTCCTGCCTCTGAACATAACAGAGCCTCGTGCTTCTGAGCATCACCCTGACTCCTTGCTCACAATACCAAACTCTCCAGCCACCAAATTCTTACGAGTTTTTCCTCTTAATATCTCTTACCCTCCACTTACCTCCATCCTCTAGTGTTTCCACCCTAATCCAAGGTATCTTTATTTCGGCCTGAACTAATGCAATATCCTACGAAGTGTCTTGCTATTTCCTCCTCTGGCCACTCTAAGCTATTCTTCACACTGTAGCCAGAGTGTTTTTTCTAAAATAAAAATGTGATCAAATCACTTCCTTGCTTAAAACCCTCCAGTGGCTCCTATTTAGCCTTGGGAAAAAAATGTCCAAACACTCTAATATGATTCTTTAAGGTCCCTGATTAATTTATGGCCTCAGGCCTTATTCCCTGCTCAGATCTATGCTCCAGGCTTATTGAATTTCTTTGGGTTCCCTAGGTGCCATTCTCTCTCTCTCTCTTATTCATATTCATTCTTAGGTTTCAACTTAGATGTCTCTACCTCCAGGAAGCTTCCCATGACTGCATCCTGTACCCAGTCTGGATTTAGGAACCCTTCCGATACATTCCCACGGTATCCCGTAATTCTCTTATCTCATACCTCATCACACTCACTAGACTCTGGGAGGCCTGTAGGAGGGAAAATGGCTGTATTATTTACTGTTGTGCTCCCAGAGCCTAGCTAGTGACTGGTCCATAGTAAGTGCTCAATTAATATTTGTGGAACAGACTGAATGAAAGGGCAAATGCTGATTTTCCCATGTCTCCTGGTTCCCCAAGATGGAGACGATTAAGTATTATATACTGTAGGGAAGGGTGATATTTAAAGTATTTAATAACCAAAAAGGCACAAAAGAAAAAAAAAAAAAAACCCCATTGCCACCTTGTTGATTCCAACTCATAGTGATCCTATAGGATAGAGTAGGACTGCCCTAAAGGGTTTCCAAGGAGCAGCTGGTGGGTTCAAACTGCTGACCTTTTGGTTAGCAGCCTGAGCTCTTAACCACTGTGCCACCAGGACTCCAAGAAGGCACAAGCACCTATCAATCAGAACAGGTACCAGCCGTTGCACTGAAGTAGAAACCTGGGGGCCCCCTCCTGGGCCAGATTTTACTCTCTTTGGACAGCAGGGCTATCCAGGGGGCTCTGAAATACTAGCAGGGGTTCAGGGCATTGATTACTGACTAACTAGTTTGGAGGTACAGTGAAACCTCTGAGAGCCGGAACTCGATGGGGCTGCCTTGTTTTTCTGCATTTCGCAAGTTCTTCACATTTGACAGGGTGCAGTCTTTTCACTTTTCTATTGCTTGTTTTAGTAGAAAATATTTGGGTTTTCCTTCTCTGACAGGTTTATGCCATACATAGTTTCTGGCTTTCAGAGGTGTTACTGTATTTTAATATTTTGACAACTGGTTCAGGTGTTCAAGTGCATCATGGGCTGAATATCACCCCAGGCTGCAACACTTCCAGGCATGGGCACTTACAGCAGCTGGGTGTCCAAGGCAGAGAAGTGGGTGGCCTTGTCCTGGGGGCCTGAGGCAGGCAGCCGGATGTGGCCCCAGCGGAGAGCGAGGAAGTGCAGGGTGTCCCGGGCCAGGGTGAGATGGGGCAGCTGGCGCAGGCCGTCCTGGTGCCAGGTGTAGATGCCTGTCACAGGCACGCCCAGATCCTGTGTCCACAGCACCATCCCACTTCCTGGGTCCACGGTCAGCAGCAGGCCCATCCCACTGGAGGCCAGGTGGCTCATGTCTGCCAAGAAAGATGACTAGGGGGTGGAGTCAGGGGGCTCTGCCTGGGTAGCTTGGATCATCTGAGAATGAGGGAGTTGCTCTGAGTGTGGGTGGTCTGGGGAGGGTCATTCAGCTGTGTGGAGGCCAGTGGCGGTCACCTGGAAGGTTGTCATGAGGTAGGGAGGTCAATTGGAATTCAGTGGGTCACCTTGAATCTGAAGGAATCAGTCTGGGTTACCTGGGGAGCTATGCAGGATTAGGGCTCTGTCAAAATCATCCAAAGGTCACACAGGTGTGTGTGAGTTAGTCCAGGTCACCTGAGAGAGATCCCTCAGGATGTGTGTTAGTCAGATATAGTCTTCTGATGGTCACCCAGAATGGGAGTCAGTCAACGTGGCCTGGATGCATGTGGGTCACTTGGGAGTCATTTAGGGTGTGATGAAGTGAGTCAGAGGTCCCTGGGGGTGTCATTTGTGATGTGTCAGGGTTACCTGCGTGGGATCTCAAGCAGTATGAGGGAGTTAGATAGTAAAGGGCTATTGAGGGACACCTGAGAGGTCACTCAGGCAGTTGGGTATAGTCTTAATTGTAAGGGAGTGGTCAGCGTTACCTGGAGAGGTCAGTCTGGAGGAAAGTTCATTTAAGGTCATCTGTCAGGGGTCATTCGACACGTGGGGGTAGTAAGGACGTGTGGATTGCTCAGGCTACGTGTGGGTTGCTTGGAGTAAGTCAGGATATGAGGAGTCATCTAGACTTACCTGGTTGGGGTCATTCGGGACATGGAAGAGTTAGGACATTGAGGAATTGGTCAGGGCATGTGGGGGTCAGTCTGGGTGCTGACAGGGGTCACTTAGGATCATCTGTCAGAGGTGAGTCATTCACTGTGTGGGGTCCCTGAGGAGGTCAGATGAGTTGGTCAGGATGTGGGTGGGGCTTGGTCGTGGAGGCCACTCAGGTTGCTGACTTGGGGACCTTGCTCCAGGATGAGGCTAGAGAAAGGGACACTCACATTTCCCAGGTGAGCCATCTATGGGGGTTGCTGAGTAGCGGCGGTAGGTGGTGTTCCAGCGCAGTGCGGGGGACCTTGGGTCATGCATGGTGACCGTGTACTCTGGGGATCCCCAAAATCAAGGTTACCAGTGACACCCATGGGATGCTCCTCCCACCCCATCCACCCCAGCAGGCCATTCATCTTGTAAGGGTGGGGGCTTCCCAAACACCCAGCCTGGAGGCCTGGAAGTCTGCGTGCATCACCAGGGCAGAGACCAGGGCTGTCTTGTTCACTGCTATATCCCTAGCTCCTTGTTCAGTGCTCAGTGAAACGTTTGCTGTCTGACTGACAGATTGAAGGACTGGCCTGGGTTTGACTTGGATAGCAATAGCCAGACCTGGGCAGAGCAGAAGGGAGCGCTGCCCAGAGCTTGGTGGGCAGCTCAGGCCTGACTCACGCGTCCGGCCGATGTAGAGTCGGGGGGTTGAGGGACCGTCTGTTGTCAGAGTCATCTGCGTCTCCCCTGACTCAGGGTCCACCACAAACCAGGCATCCTGCTTCCGGCCTGTGGAGGTGGACAGTGTCCCAGCTTCAAGATGGTACAGGAGAGAGTGGGCATCCTGTCTGTCCTGTGCCCAAGCTGGCCCATCATGACCTAGATCTCTGTTCCTGGCAGCCCCACAGGCTGGAGAGATGCTCACCTGTGTAGAAGACCCCATCAGAGCTGCGGCATGGGGAGGCATGAACCAGCTCAGGGATGGTGAACGGCAGTTTCTAAGGAGAGGGAAACATTACCAGAAAGGAGCAAAATTAGAAGCATAGCAAAGCACTCACCGCGCCAGGCTGCTAGGAGGTGGAATCGACTTGATGGCACACAACAACATTCATTAGGTGCACTGGTGGGTCCATGGTAGAATTCTTGCCTTTCATGTGGGAGATTCGCAGACAATCCACCTCATGTGCAGCCACCACCCATCTGCCAGGGGAGGCTTGTGTGTTGCTATGATGCTGAATAGGTGTCAGTGGAGCTTCCAGACTAAGACAGATTAGGAAGAAAGGCCTGGTAATCTACTTCCGAAAACCCCAGCCGATGAAAACCCATGGATCACAACAGTCTGCTCCTGTTATGCATGGGGTCCCCATGTGCTGGGACCAACTCTACAGCAGTTACAACAGTGACAGAGGTGGAAGAGTGTCCCAGACTGAGGGGACAATTTGTGCAAAGCCCCAGAGTTGGCACAGTCAATTAATTGAAAGGTATAAAGCACAGTATGAGCATAGGAGGTGGGGTGGCAGGGTTGGTGGTAGACACGTACATGTGGGTGTGTGTGTGCGTGCGTGTGTGGGTGTGTAAGGAGAGGTGAGGCTGGAGAGTAAGACAGGCCCAGACCATGGAGGGCCTTATACGCTTTGCCAGGTAGCCTGGACTTTCTCAAGGGTCACTGCTGAACGGAGAATGATGGAACTGACCACCATCATGCCACACTGGAGGCCTGTGCTGGGCATGAGTGGAGACTACTCTCACCCTTCACCCTACTCTCTGCCCCAATGCTGACTTGTTTGGATGACATCAATGGGCGCCCCTGTGCTCTGGCTTCCACCTGGGTTTGGACGATGAAGAGAGGATGAGATCAGGGTATATCCTCCCAGTTTCCTCTCAGATTCATCATGGACTGGCTGTGTTCCTCCACCAGAGGCCTTTGCTTCTGGCAGGTGACCCTCTCAGTAGAGCTCTGTCTCCAGGTTGTGGTAACTGCTCTCTCCTCTTCCCTTTAGGCTTAGGGCTGATAAGGGCCCCCTACTGTTATGCACTCCAGGATACTGCGTTATCCCACACTTTTTTGAAGAATCCCTTTAATAAATCCTCTTCAAATTATTCCCTTTTTGCGTACCATCTATTTCTTGCTGGAACCCTGCTTGATTCACATCCTAAAGTTCTTACCATTTCAGCTTCCTAACCCACATACTTAAGACCTTTCTGGTGGGCTTCCCAAAGTATAGTCAGAATTCTGACATAGCACACCCTGCCCAGGGATAAATCCAGTGATGTCTGCTAGCCCCCACTAGAGTCCCAGCTGACAAGCCCTTCAACTGAGCTTGTGGAACATTACAACAGTGGCCACAAATTTATCCTTGCCCTGTATGCAAGCCCCTTAGAACTGTGACTTTCCAGTCCCTTCCATAAACAGGTGGAGCCTATTTCTTGACCCTTTGAATCTAGGCTTGGTCGTGAGACTTGCTTTAGCCAATGAGACATAAGCAGATTTAATACTAGCAGAAGTTTGAGAAATACTTGTATGCTGGGGCTTGCCCTCTCTTGGCTGCTTTTGAATGTCTCGTTGACAACATGGGAACAAGCCCAAGGTTGCTTGCAAGAGGGTGAGAGACAAATTACCCAGTTGCCCCTGTCAAAAGCCAGCTAACCACCAGCCAACTTTCAGAAACAGAACCATCAAGCTGACCAGCACCTGACCATAGACACATGCATAAACTCAGTCAAGACCAGCAGAAGAGCCGCCAGCTGAGTACAGCCCAAATTGCTAGCCTACAAAATTGTGAGTTAAATAAATGGTTTGTGTTTTTAGTCATTGAGTTTTGGGGTAACTTGTTATTTAGCTAAGCTTAACTAATGCAAGACTAACGCAGACTAGAAAGAAAGGCCTGGTGATCTACTTCTGAAATTCAGCCAGTGGAAACGCTATGGATTGAAAACATGCTGAGCAAAATAAGTCAGTCACAAAAGGATACATGCTGTATGACCTCATTTATATGAAATAAGCAAGCATATAGAAACCAAAGATTACTAACAGTTACTAGGAGTGGGAGGAAAGGGGAAGTTTTTGTTTGGGGAGGGCATTGAGTTTATGTTAATGGTGGTGGAATATTTTGAAAAGGATAACAATAATGGTGGTACCACATGAAAAACGTAATCAATGCCATGGAATTGTTAATGTGGAAGTTATCACGCTGGGGGATGTTTTGGTGTGTATATTTTCATCACAATAAAAAAAAAAAGAGGGGGAAAAAAATAACCCCAAACAAAAGCCCTATGGCTCACAACAGTCTGAAACACAAGACCGAGCAGCATTTTAGTCCACTGTGCATAGTGTCACCATGGGTCGGTGGCCAACTTGACAGCAGCCAACAACAACAACTGATACATAGTTTTCTCCTTAAAACTCTGAGTCCTGGAGGAGAGGTCTCCAAGGTACCCTCAGAGGCCTGAGATCAGCCTGCTCTGCAGACACAGCCAGAGCTGCTCCCTACCTCTCTGCCTGCCTTTCAACATGCCCCTCCAGACAGCCTTCCCATAATGCACTCAGAACCCTGACTTACAGTGTCTGTCTGCTGGACACCAGGATTCTGACAGTACCACCCCCTCCACCCCCTCAGGGTTTTGCCTGTCGGAAGCCCTGGTCCTCAGCCACCCCAAGCACTATAGGAAACACACCATTAATCCATGTTGTTTCTGGGTCCCCAAGATGTACAGGCTGCCATCAGCTGGGTCTGAGAGAAAGGCCATTCTGGGGAACAGAGAATTTGGGGCAAGGTTGGTGTATGACCATTGGTTCCATGAAGGCCCCCATTCCCACCCACCCCTCAGCTGGGAGCTGTCCTTGCAGGACACACCCAGGAGCTCCAAGACCCTCCCCCATATCACAATCAGACTCAATTCTTTTCCCTATTTCCAATATGGCCCCCTCAACTTCCTCCAGACAACTATTGCTCCCCCATTTCCCAGCTGCCCCCTCCTTGAAAGGCCCCAGGTTCACTTACTCTGTGACGTACATTGGCCCTTGGATGATGGGATCTGCAGGGACAGGGAAATACAGCATGAGTAACCCCTCTCCAGAAACCGTGGTGGTATAGTGGTTAAGTGCTATGGCTGCTAACCAAAGGGTCGGCAGTTCAAATCCGCCAGGCGCTCCTAGAAAACTCTATGGGGCAGTTCTACTCTGTCCTATAGGGTCATTATGAGTCGGAATTGACTCGACGGCACTGGTTTTGGTTTTGGGTTTAACCCCTCTCCAGACTCCGCACTGAAGAAAATAGTTCATATGCACTGAGCACCCATGTTACACCAGACACCAATCCAAACACTTGACATGCATCACTTCATGTAATCATTCCAAGGACTCTGTTAGGTATTAGCCCATTTTACAGGTGAGGACACTGAGGCTCAGACAGGTAAAGTGACTTTCCCAAGGCCACACAGCTGGTAAGTGGTGAAGGTGCCTGCAGACACTGGTTTGTTGGATTTGAGAGCCCACGTTCTTGTCCTCTATGCCACAGTGATGTCCCCAACTTGGGGCCCAAGGAAGGAGGAGTGGCTGCCCCTTGCTCACCATCTTTCAGTGACCACATTAAGTCCCCTGTCTGCTTGCTCAGTGCGTGGAGACTTCCATCTAAGGTGGACACAAGCAGGAGGTTCTCTGGCCTGAGGCTCTGGACCTGCAGTGGGAAACAAAGGCAGCTCCCTGCAAATCCTGGGACCACCCGTTGCTCCCACCCCAGAGAGGGACAGAGAAGGGAAGGGATGATGATTTGGGAAGTTGCTGGTTCCACCCATCACCTCTTTGACCCTGAAGAGGGGTTACAGTGGGAGCTGGCGGCTCCAGTTCCACCATGTGTGCAAGTCCCACCTCCCTCTCTTCCATTCCTTCTGATTTTCCAAAGACTGAGGCCTTTACAAAACCACTTCACTGAGCCTTACAGCCTCCCTATGAGGTTGGCATTATTATTCTCCCCTCTCGTGTGGGGTCACTGTGAGTTGGAATCAACTGAAAGGCAACAGGTTTGGTTTTGGGGGTGTACAGGTAAGGGAAACTGAGGCCCAAGAAGATTAGATAATTGGCCTAAAGCCACACAGATAACTAATGGCAAAACTGAGATGTGAACCCCCATTGCTCTGATTAAAATGGCTGGTCTCTACTTCCGTTGCTATCCTGCCTCTTTTGAGATGACCTCCCTCTGCCTCCCCAAACCAGCCCAGCTGCTTTTGGTGCCAGGCTCCAGTGGCCCCCCTGAGCCAAGTGTGGGGGTAGCTGAGGGAAGGAGAGCTGGAGCTGCCCGTACATCTGGCCCCCCACCGGGCTAACTCACCTGCTCTAGCCCCTCCCTGAGCAAACAGGGTGAGGCTGAGCTCACAGCAGGAACCCTGACATCCGGGTGCCCCACCCGCACCCTGCAAAGGCTACATCCTGCTCCAGGACCCTCAGTTTTGGGGCTTAGCCAATGGTTTTTGGTGGAGATTCAGGAAAGGGCCTTTGAGTCCCTCTCTTTCCTGGGCCTCAGTTTCATCATTTGCAGCATAGTAGGTGGGAGAATGGTCAAGAGAAGAGGCTGCTAACTGGTGGCCCACGGGTGACGGTGGTGTTTAAAATTTTGTTTTAATTAGCTGCCAATTAAAAAAAAAAAAACAGAAGCTTTCACTTCACAAAATCCAGATTTCCAATAGTTCTCGTTTTTTTCTGGGAACACCCAGTGGCCACACTGGGCTCACATTCCTCCTTGGCACTCACGGGATGGACCCAGAGCTGGCAGGGGGGTGTGGGGTGCCTACCTTCACCACAGCCCTGTGACTGTTTTGGCGGCTCCAGGCCAGACAACTAGATTCTAAGCTGGGTGTTTTTGCCTTCTCCCTGAATTTCCATAAGACTGGGTTCTTCCATTTGCAGGGCTGGACGGGATCCCCAAGCCCTCAAGGCTTATTTATCTTAAAGGTTCTTAAACCTGGTGTCCAGACATGGGCAAAGAAGGAGCGTTGTGAGTCCCCTAAAATTGTCTGCAAAACTGAGTGCGCAGGCAAATTTCTCAGAAGAGGGGGCCCTTAAGTTTATCATATTTTCAAAGGGACCCGGGATTCCCAGAAGTTTAAGAGGCACGGGAGCAAAGTCAGAGCTCCCTCCCCCTACTGCAGACGGGGCGGGTTGTTCGTCTACCCGCGCTCTTCCACGCTGGCAGGCCCCCCCAGCTAGGTGTTTGTGGGGGCAACTGACAACTCCTCAGACCTAAGAGGTTTGCACTAGCGGGGGCTGACTTGGGGCGACCCCGGCCGAAGGGAGGGCGAGACACCCCCTGGTGCCCAGCTGCACTCCCACCCGGCACGCCCCAGCCCTCTGCGCCCGGCAGCCCCGGCTGTGGAGATGCCGCGTCCGCCCGCGGTTCTCACCTGGGGCCCCAGCGTCCCAAGTAGCGCCGCGAGCAGGAGCAGGAGCGGGGGCCACGGCCCAGGCCCCGGGGCCGCGCTCACCATCGCACTGTGGGCGGCCGCAAGCTGGCCAGGCTCCTTGGTGCCTCCAGGGGACGGCACGGGCCCCCGCCCGGCCCCGAGGAGACTCCGCCCCGGGCTGGGCCAGTCCGGTAACCGAGTCTTGGGCGCAACCTCAACCTGTATTCCTTTCTGTCCCCCGCCCTTCCCATCACTCACCCGCCTTCAAGCTGCCGTCTTCCACCCAGTCACCCACAAGGGGTAGCTCTGAGCTTTCCTGGGAAAGGGATTTTACTGGCAACCACGGGCCGAATACTATACCAAGTGCTTTACATTCAGTATTAGCTCTTCTAGTCTTCACCTAAGGAGCCCTGAGGGCTAAGTGGTTAAGGGTTCAGCAGTTCATGAAAGGGTCAATCCACCAGCTGCTCCGCCAAGAGAAAGATGTGGCAGTCTGCTTCCATAAAGATCACAGCCTTGGAAATCCTATGGGGCAGTTCTACTCTGTCCTGTAAGGTCGCTATGAGTTGGAAACAACTCAATAACAAGGAGTACAGAGCCTTCTTCACATTACAGATGTAAAAGCTGAGGCTCAGCTGCTTTGAGTGTCCCAAATGGGCTTCAAACTCAGACTTAGCAACAGAACAGAGAAAATGCAAGTAGAAGTGGGAAAAGTACTCCAATCATGACAGCAAAAAAAAGGAAAATAATTAGGAATAAATTTAACTGGAAAGGCCAAAACTAAACCTGTTAACAACTCACAGTGACCCTGTAGGACAGAATAGAGCTGCCTCATAGGGTTTCCAAGGAGCAGGTGGTAGATTCGAACTACCAACCTTTTGGTTAACAGCCCAGCTCTTAACCACAGCGCCACCAGGGCTCCCCTCGAAAGGCACAGGATCTGTAGGAAGAAAGTCGTAAAATCTTGTGAAGGACATAATACAAAATATGAGTAAATGAAAAGATATGTCCCTGTGTGGGAAGACATTGTTGTTATGTGCCCTGGAGTCAGTGTCGACTCACAGCAACCCCATAGGACAGAGTAGAACTGCCCCACAGGGTTTCCAAGCAGCAGGTAGTGGTTTCAAACTGCTGACCTTTTGATTAGCAGCCAAGCTCTTAGCCACTGTGCCACCAGGGCTCCGTAGGAAGACATAATATAGTTAAAATGTCAATTTTAATTCATTGGAATATTTAGTAAGTACCTTGGCATGACTGGAGCCCTGTGGCATAGTGGTTAAGAGCTTGGCTGCCATCCAAAAGGTCAGCAGTTCAGATCCACCAGCTGCTCCTTGGAAACCCTATGGGACAGATCTATTCTGCCCTATAGGGTCGCTATGAGTCGGAATTGACTCGACGGCAACTGATTTGGTTTGATTTGGCATGTTTGGCTACTCCAAAACCCAAAAGCTGTTGCCGTCGAGTCGATTCCGACTCATAGTGACCCTACAGGACAGAGTAGAACTGCCCCATAGGGTTTCCAAGGCTGTAATCTGTATGGAAGCAGATTGCCACATCGTCTTCCTGCAGAGCAGCTCATAGGTTTGAACTGGCGATCTTTAGCTTAGCAGCCGAGTGCTTAACCACTGTGCCACCGGGGATTCATATTGGCTACTCATCAGGAAGAAAATAAAAGTAGATCCCTTTCTTACGCCATATATGTATTTGTTATCTATTGCTCCATAGCATATTGCCATAAAACTTGACTTAAGACAAGTTATTATCTCCCAGTTTCTGTGGGTCGGGAATCCAGGCACAGTTTAGCTGGGTCCTCTGTTTCAGGGTCTCTCACAGGCTGCAGTCCAGGTCTGTAAGGGCTGCAGTCATCTTAAGGCTCAACTAAGGAAGGATCCACTTTCAAGCTTGCCCATGTGGTTGTTGGCAAGATTCAGTTCCTCCTGGGCTGTTGGACTAAGGGCTCCAATTCCTCATGAGCTGTTGATTAGAGGCTGCCCTTGGTTCCTTGTGGCAAAGAGAGATTGACAGCAGGTATCTTGCTTTGATTTGGGGGTTTTCTTACTCACAAAAGCAAATATTCACTCTAAAGAAAACTTTGACCAAAATTAATCTACCAGTGGCTTTTCTTTCACCCATAGCTATAAATCATTTCGTTCCTGCCCCTGTTTAAAGCCAAACCAAAACCCAAACCCATTGGTTTGTCAAGTTGATTCTGACTCATAGTGACCCGATAGCACAGTGTTGGACTGTGCTTTCAGTTAGCAACCAAGCTCTTCAACCACTGTGCAACCAGGGCTCCTTACTAAGTTTGAATTTTAAAAGATATGGCTGGGTGGAGGGCCAGAGACCATTCTGTGGCCTGGTATCCACTGACCTCTGCAAAAGGGGCGGGGGGGGGGCAGGGCAGGTTTCAATCATCATGTTAAGATTAGACAAGGTTGATCTTCCCCATTTCTCCCTCCTCTTCTCGTTACCAAGTCCTGGTGACACAGTGGCTAAGAGCTTGGCTGCTAAGCAAAAAGGTCAGCAGTTCGAATCCACCAGTTGCTCCTTGGAAACCCTGGGGCAGTTCTACTCTGTCCTATAGGGTTACTACGAGTCAGAATCGACTTGACGGCAACTGGCTTTTTTTTTTTTTTCCTCTTTATAATCCTCATTGTACCTAGCTTCTTCGAGTCATTTGCTTTTTTCTGGAATCAAAATGGTCTCCCTATATGCATTTAGTATAACTGCTCAAGATAAACCTTACGTTCAAATTTCACTGACTTTTGAGTATTTTTGACGCTTGCCATGTGGAAGTCTCCGTGGGGTACCTCACAACGTGGCAGCTTGATTCATCAGAGTAAGCAAGCAAGGAGAGAGAGAGAGACATTGCAGTCTCTTGTAACAATCTCAGAAGTGACATTCTATCACCTTTGCCACATTCTGTTTGTTAGAAGCTAGTCACTAGGTTCAGCTTACACTCAAGGGGGCAAAGATTACATAATGTCAGGAATACCAGGAGATCGGAATCACTGGGGGCCATCTTAGAAGCCTGCTGTCTTAGGCTGGGTTCTCTAGAGAAGCAAAACGAGTGAAGCGTAAATATATATAGAGAGAGAAAGATTCATATCAAGGAAATGGCTCACTTGGTTGTAAAGGCTGGAGGCTTCTCCTGATTCACATAGTTGCAGGGGCTGGCAAACCCAATACCCAGACCATGGAGGCTGACGAATCCCAAGATCAGCAGACAAGCTGCTAGATCAAGCCCCAAGAACCAGAGGTCAGATGAACAGGAGCCAGCTGCAGGATCCAGAGTGAGTAAGAGCCTGCAAGCCTTGCCAGAAATTCCATCTATATAGTATGCAGGCCACACCTCCAAGGATACTCCTTTTCAACTGATGGGGTACTCACAGCAAATCCCATTGTGGAGGTGATCACATTCTATCAGATCTCACCTCTTGGAGGTGATTACATCATTATATGACTGCCAAACTACATCACAACTGCCAAACCATTCAGAATCATGGCCCCGCCAAGTCGATATACAACCTTAAAACAGTCCACCCCTTGTCAGCGTGGGACCTGTACACATCTCCTTAAACTATACATAATCTCTAGATAAAGACAATTATAAAGTCATACTTGCATGTCATATGATACAACTAACACATATACAACAAAAAACACACTAGCCTTGTTTACATCTTATATTTTGTAAGTGAAGAAAATAAAAATATTTGATGCACACATACAAGGAAGAAATACTCATAACAATTACAGTCCTCTTTTCTGCAACTGTTCACATGGTCAGAACTGGTATTTAGAATTATCTTCTGCACCACACATTCCGTATTCCTTTTGCCCTCAGCAAGCACTTCAGCTAGCTGTAGTTCTTTGCCTGGTGGGGTGACCCAAACCTTCATTCCTGAAGGGTCTGGGCCATTAGTAGTCATTTTGGAATTGAGTTGCTGCAGTTTTCCATTGACTTTAATCACAGGGCATACCTGTACTAAGAGATGCCATAAGAGATCTCCTGCATTCCAGACATACTCTTCTTTACCCGCATTATGTAATATCAATCTGATTTCCTCTTGGTAATCAGGATCAATCACGCCAGCCAATATGCTAACTCTCTTCTTTGCCTGTTGATCCAGAGGCATACGGAGCCCAAAGTAACCAGGTGGCATTCTTAGCTTCCAGCTCAATGGAATCCAAGATGTGTCTTTAGGTGGGAGCATTCCTCCCTTTGGAACTAAGACCTCCAGACCTGTCTATTCCAGTAAGAATGAAATGCTGCCCTTTCCATGATGGAAGCAGTTCAATATAATCAATTTGCCACCAGGTTGCTCGCTGATCACCTTGAGGAATGGTGGCATAACAGGGACTCAGTGTTGGTCTCTGCTGCTGGCAGATTGGACACTCAGCAGAGCCTGTTGCCAAGTTGGCCTTGGAGAATGGAAGTACATGTTGCTGAGCCCATGCATAACCTTCATTCCTGTCACCATGGCCACTTTGTTCATGAGCCCATTGGGCAATGACAGGAGTGGTTGGGGAAAGAGGATGACTGGTTTCCACCAAATTCATCGTCCTATCCACTTGATCATTAAAATCCTCCTCTGGGTCGCACTTTGTACTTCAGCTTTTGGAGTTTACTGCGATTTGAGTTTAGTTATAGGTCTAGAAGCCAAAATGGATGGTGGAGATGTGTTTTGAGAACACTGAGCACTGTCTTGTAAGGCATTTGACTGAGGCAATGACTCAGACAAAGGCTTTTCAGACATAGCTGGGTTAATCTTATCAGACGGGGTAGAGAGGCTTATGGTTTTATTGGGGAGGGTAGCTTAGCAGACAAAGATGGAGTAATCTCTTCAGATAGTTTCTGTTAGCAGGAGTGATCCAATGGAATTTAGGGGCTCAGTGTCTCCAGCTTCCTGACTATCTGCCCATATGTTCCCATCCTGAGTTTCAGGACCTCATTTCTTCCCAATAAATGTCCTCACTTTAACTTCAGACACCACTCGAGGTTGGGAATTTGTTGGCATTGTAATTCAGCCACTCTTATGATAAGACTGTTTTTTGGCAATATCAGCTCTGTTACTACAAGCAATAAGACTTTCTTTCGAGGCACAAGTGGAAACTTTGAGGTTGTTTATGCAGCACTTGAGCTTTCACTCTGAATTCCTGAGCTCATCTCTTTCTTTTACCACTTTGTCTAGTTCAAGTATGGGCCAACCAATCAGTTTCCTTGTACTTCTCATTATGACAAAATTGTAGAAAGTTATCAAACATACAATCACCTAGAGCTTCATCTCTCACCAATAACTGATCTATTGGTGGTGGTATTTTGCATATTTCTATTGCCACCTCATGCCATGGATTAGCAGTGCCCTCTTTATTTCTGGAAGCAGAGTCATCAACTCTTTAAGACTAACCAGACTTAAGAACCAATTTAGAAAACTCATCCTTACAATTTTGTTTCCCTAGAACCACTCTTGGTACCAAAAGTCGTAGGCTGGGTTCTCTAGGGAAGCGAAACCAGTGAAGCAACTATATATATATCTACATGTGTATAGATGCTTCACTGGTTTTGCTTCTCTATGTGTATATAGAGAGAGAAAGAGAGAGAGAGATTTATAACAAGGAAATAGCTCACGCAGTTGTGGAGGCTGGAAAGTTCCAAGTCTGTGGGTCAGGCTGGAGGCTTCTTCTGATACATGTAGTTGCAGGGGCTGTCAAACCCAAGATCCAGACCACGGAGGCTGATGAATTCCAAGATCAGCAGGCAAGCTGCTAGATCAAGCCCCGCGAACCGGAGGTCAGATGAACAGGAGCCAGCTGCAGGATCCAGAGTAAGTAAAAACCTGCAAGCCTTGCCAGAAATTCCATCTATATAGTATGCAGGCCACACCCCCAAGGATACTCCTTTTCAACTGACTGGCTACTGGCAGTAGATCCCATCATAGAGGTAATCACATTATATTCAGTCTCATCATGGTAGTGATTATATCGTCATACGGCTGCCAAATTACATCATAACTGCCAAACCACTGAGAATCATGGCCCCCCAAGCTGACACACAACCTTATGATCACACCCGCATGGATTGAAGGGAAATGTGAACAATGTTGTTCAGTGCCCTTGAGTTAATTTTCAACTCACGGTAACCTCACGCGACAGAGTAGAACTGCCCCATAGGGTTTCCCAGGCTATAATCTTGATGGGAACAGATTGCCAGGTCTTTCTCCTGCAGAGCTGCCAGGTGGGTTTGAACTGGCAACCTTTTGTTAAGCCGCAAGTGCTTAACCATTGTGCCACCAGGGATCCTTAATGTAAACAATAAGACAATAACATATAACATCTGTGATATAATATCTTTGGTACTATGTGAACTATCTAGGAGGTGGGAGAAAAACCTACAGAAAAATGAACAAATCATAATTCACGTAGTGAGCACCCCATGTAACCTGAACACAGATCAAGAAACAGAACATACTGAGCTCTTCTAGAAGGTCCCTACTGCTGCCTTTCAAGAGTAGACTCTACCCTGACTTCTAACATCATAGATTAGTTTTGTCTGATTTTGATCTTTATATAAATGGAATCATATCATATGTATTCTTTTGTGTCTGGCTTTCTTTTTCAATATTATTTTTGTGAGATCATCCATATCAGCAAGTGAAGTTGTAGTTTATTCTTATTGCCGTATTACATTGTATTGTATTATTATTAATGTATTATATTATACTATAGTATAACATTGTATGAATATACCATAATGATCTATCCATTCTAATGTTGCGGGCATTAGGGTTCTTTTTTCCAGTTTGGTGGTGCAACAGTTAAGCACTCAGCTGTTAACTGAAAGGTTGGTGGTTCTAACCTACCCAGCGGCTCCATGGGAGAAAGATCTGCTTCTGTAAAGATTACAGCTAGGACAACCCTACGGGGCAGTTCTGCTCTGTTGCGTGGGGTGACTATGAGTTGGCATCGACTCATCGGCACCCAACAACAACAACATGAATACTGCTATGTATGTTCTAGTACATGTCTTTTGGCGAAGGTATCTGTGCATTTTTGTTGGGATTATACTTGCGAGTGGAATTGCTAGCTAATAGGATATGTATGGAAACCCTGATGGCATTAGTGCTTAAGTGCTATGGCTGCTAACCAAAAGACCAGCAGTTCAAATCCACCAGGCGCTTCTTAGAAACTATGGGGCAGTTCTACTCTGTCCTGTAGGGTTGCTATGAGTCAGAATTGACTCGACGGCAATGGGTTTGAGGATATGTATATATTCAGTTCCAGTAGAGGCTGAGAAGATTTTGCCCAACAATTTTCCAGTTTACATTTGGTGGTGGTGGTGGTAGAGTTTCTTACCCAGTACAGAAAATACAGAACCTATAAAAGAAAAGACCCCAAAAAATCCAGATATATTTGAAATATATATAAAAATTAAAAACTTACGAATGACAAGAGACACCACAAACAAACATCAGCTGAGAAAAATATTGGCAACACATTGACCTGGGTTTTGTGGAAGGCTGGAGAGGGTTTGTTATAGTAATAAAAAAGTAAAGGCAGCGTAAAAAGAAAAGCTGCTTAAAAAATTACCCTCATAGTGTTTCTAGTCCATTTATATAAAATACGTGGTTTATGAGTATATGCGTTAATCTGCAAATATGTCCTTGCCCACATGAAATAGCTGCTTATACTACTATGCAGAGCAGTTTTGATTCTCACGTTTCCATACCCTTCCAGTTCTGGGTATAAGAAATTCAGCCCACTAGAAGGAAGGCCTTCACAAACAAAACAGAGTCTTCCTTTCATCTTCTCTTGACGGCACTGGGTGGTTTTGGGGTTTTCATCTTCTCAGTACAAAAATATTCACTGATGAAAAAATATGTAAGACTCTCTCGTTCCTTCACAAATATGATCTAACTTAACCTGTTATCTAACTTTCCAGAAAAGTTTTATTGGCCCCATTTTGCAGATGAGCAAACTGAGCTTCAGAGGGTTTAAGAAATTTGCCCAGGTTTACAGAGGTGAGAGTGGTAAAGCAGTTGATTCATATCTAGCTCTGCCTGACTCCCAAATCCTTTACTTAACCTCTGTGTTACTGCCCTTTCCTCTATTCTTTCCTGGATGTGTTTTTCCGTGGATTTACCTGTCTAGATAAGGGTAGTATGATAAGGGATTGAGCTTCAAATAAAGGATCCATTGAGGTAGTTGAGCTTCTTACTTGGTCAGAAGCAGCCCTCATCGCTCATTTAGGCCATGCTAGCTCACCGGCAAATATTAGCTCACCGGCAAATATTGAACACACCATGAACTGCCAGAAGAACGAACACATCTGTCTTAGAAGAAGTACAGCCAGAATGCTCTTTAAAAGCAAGGATGGGGAGATTTCATTTCCTGTACTTTGGACATGTTATCAGGAGGTATCAGGCCCTGGAGAAGGACGTCATGCTTGGTAAGCTGGAGGGTCAGCGAAAAAGAGGAAGACGGTCAACGAGATGGATTGACACAGTGGCTGCAAGGATGGGCTCAAGCATAGCAACGATTGTAAGGATGGTGCAGGACTGGGCAGTGTTTCATTCTGTTGTGCATAGGGTTGCTATGAGTTGGAACTGACTTGACACCGAACATAACAGCTCCCTGGCAGACCACACTGGGGTTTCTCTAAGCTTGGTTCCCATCTGTCCCATGGGGACCTTGTGGCCCTATGTCTTCCCAGGACTCACACATGCACAGATTCAGAGCTCAGCCATCTCTCTATCTTCTCCCACCCTGGGGTGTGAGTAACCAACAGCCTCTTTACATTAGATGGAGGTACCAAACCAAAACCAAACCCAGTGCCATCAAGTCGATTCCGACTCATAGTGATCCTATAGGACAGAGTAGAACTTCCCCGTAGAGTTTCCGAGGAGCGCCTGGCGGATTCAAACTGCCAACCCTTGGGTTAGCAGCTGTAGCCCTTAACCACTATACCACCAGGGTTTCCAGATGGAGGTAGGCACTCAGGAATTGTGTTTGGGAGGCAAAGTTCTGGTTTTGCCCCGGGAGAGACCTCTAGTGGTAAAACTTCAAACTGCAGGCTCCTTTGTATGATGCACAACTAACTCATGCTGTCGCAAGTCAGGGTATTGGTTACTCATGGTGGAGGGCAGGGGTGGATTAACCAGTAATCATGGTATGCACAGGTTTACTTGCATCTACTTACTAATCTAGCGAACAATTTCACATGGGTTTCACCACATCAACCCACCCATTGCCGTCGAGTTGATTCTGACTCGTAGCGACCTTATAGGACAGAGTAGAACTGCCTCGTAGGGTTTCCAAGGAGTGGCTGGTGGATTCGAACTGCCAACCATTTGGTTAGCAGCCAATCTCTTAACTACTGCATGAAATTTTTCACTACAGATTAGTAGATAAGCACAAGTAAGCCCGTGCGAACCTTCTTTATTGGGTAATCGGGCCATGGGGGAGTGGGTGGGAATGTGGGTGGGATGGAGTAGAAGGGGGGATATAGTGACCAGCGGAGGCTTGTGGGAGGCTTCTGGGGAGCTGGTCATGTTGCATTTCTTGATATGAGTGCTAATTGCTTGGGTTTATATATATATATATATATATAATTTCAGTAATGTGCTGGAGCCGGTTCATGAGAGTTGATTATTGAATTTCCAGGAATTTCGTGGGCCGTTAATTAAACTCAGCCATCATTAAAGATTAAATTATATAAACTTACAATTAAATACAGTATATTAAAAACATAGGTTATAAACACTCAAAGCTCATTACTCCCTAATTATTTTACTATTATTTTTGCTCTTGAGGTTGTTTATGTCTATGGTATCTGTACAGTGGAAAAACTATATAAACTGGTTGCTGTCGAGTTGATTCTGACTCACAGTGACCCAACAGGACAGAGCAGAACTGCCCCATAGAGTTTCCAAGGAGTGCTTGGTGGATTCGAACTGCCAGCCTTTTGGTTAGCAGCTGTAGCTCTTAACCACTATGCCACCAGGGTTTCCAAAACTATACAATGATGTGCTAATGCACACTGTATCCTAACTCCATGCTCAGAGACTTCACACTGGCAGCCTGAAATAGGCCATGGTGGGGTAATGACGCCATGGAAATCAGCAGATGCTAAAAATCAGGCTCGATTTATTATTTTGTTGATGGCCGAGACTTAAGAAAGTGGTGAAGAAAATGTTAATGATGCAGATTGATCTTAAAAGTGTGTGGTGTCTGTGAATCACATAAAAAATTGAGGAGATATTCTTCTAGTATTCAAAATCTCTTATCTGATTTGGCAAAGAAGTTGCTCACATCACTGAAGAATGAGTGGAGTTCTGGAATACCTCTTCATTGTTATTTTCTTCTTCCTTGTTAATGTAAATGAAAATATCAACCACGATGCACGTCAAAACTGCACCTGAAGGAAGGTTATTAGATATTTACCAGCACACCACTGTGTTAAAAATTAATGAGAAGGCTCATGCATCTATCCTGTCATGGTCAAAGTACGAAAGTCTTCTATATAAGAGTGGAGTCCCTGGGTGGTACAAACAATTAACACGTTTGGTTGCTAACCAAAATGTAGAAGGTTTGAATCCACACAGAGGTGCCTCAGAAGACAGGCCTGGTGATCTACGTGCAAAAAACCAGCTTTTGAAAATTCAGTGGAGCACAGTTCTACTCTGACACACATGGGGTCACCATGAATTGCGGTCACCTCAACAGCAACGGGTATGGTATGGTTTTGTATCCATAGTTTTCTTTTAATTTCTTAACAAAATATAACACTATTGTAAAAGAAAGCCTCATACTCAAATAGTTTCAGTTTCAGGCTTGCTGAGCATGCATCCTGTGGCGTAGTATTTATTTGTAGGGTCAGGAAGGTTCCCTGTGTGGTAATGCTCTGGTGTCCCACCACCACTGCCCAGCTGGAGTGAATGTCCTTTTCTAGTGATTGGTTTTTTTCCTGGTGAAGAGTCCTAAGTAAGCAAGATGAAAGTCTTGCCATCTTCACTTCTGTCATTGTCTTATTTAGGCTCTGGTTTTATCCTGGGCACATCGCATGAGCCTTGGTTGGATTCCACCAGGAGATAATCTGAAACGGGAAGTGGATTTCAGGTGAGTTGTGGGCCGTGTGTCATACTGTAACCCAAACTGAATGAGTCTGCGTGCAGGCGTCTTTCAGAGCTCACTGGTAAATAGCTCTCTGGACTACCAAACCGGTTGACTGCCTGGCCCATAGAGTTTCCAAGGAGTGCCTGGTGGATTCGAACTGCCTACCTATTGGTTAGCAGCCTTAGCACTTAACCACTATGCTACCAGGGTTTCCCTCTGGACTACAGACAGAAGAATTCTTAGTCGGTGAAACCTGTGAGAGCCAGAACTCAAAAGGGCTGCTTTGTTTTCTCTGGCCTCAAAAGTTTTCTACCTTTGACAGGGTGCAGTCTTACCATTTTTCTATGGCTTGTTTAGTGGAAAAGATTTGAGTTTTACTTCTCTGACAGGTTTCTGCCTTACACCGGTTCCGGCTTTCACAGGTTTTTACTATATGTAATTTTTCTTACGCCCCTGGTTGACAAAAGATTCGATTTTAAGTCTCTGAGTACTTGCGGAAAGAATGAAGATGGAATGTTTGTCTGTAGGCTCAGGAACCTATCTATAGAACATAGCACCTAAGGCAATTAGTGTTATATTGCCACATGACGTCTCAAAGCTGGCGTTGGAAGTTGTAATGGTCAATAGAAACTGCTCGCTGGCGCCCCTAATCGGAGCCCAGGGCGTGCAGGAGGCGCCCAGGGCCCCACGCCTTACCTGCTACACCTTAGTTATGCCTCTGACAAGGGAACTCAAAGCTTCTTTCCAACCCTGCCCTCTGGGGCAGGGCATTCAGGCTGCTGGGGAAAAGTTCGAATTTTAGCCTGACATTTTGTTTTTGCTTTTTCCTTTCATAGTTTTCAATGGTTCCTCTCATCTCGCTTGAGGCTGATGGGTAGACAAATCCGGAGCAGCTGCCCCGGTTTTTGTGTGTGTGTGCGTGGTTTGGAGGAATTTGGCTGTGCTAGATCTTTGACAAAAAATCTCCCCTTCCTACCCACCCCCTGCAGTTAATCTTTTCTCACCATTAAAACTGTAAGCTCTAATCTAGGGGAAAAGAGCCCTGGTCACGCAACGGTTAAGCGCTTGGCTGCTCACTGAAAGGTTTGTGGTTCGAAGACCCACCTAGTGGCTCCACCGGAGAAAGTCCCGGAGATCTGGTCCTGTAAAGATTACACCCCAGAAAACTCTATGGGGCAGTTCTCTGTCACATGGGGTCGCTGTGGGTCGAAATAGACTCCACCAGCACCTAACAACTAAATAACTTCTAGAGGAGGTTAAACCAAAAAAAAAAAAAAAAAAAAAGCCAAACCCGTTGCCATCGAGTCTATTTCAATTCATAGCAACCGTATAGGACAGAGTAGAACCACCCCATAGAGTTTCCAAGGAGCGCCTGGTCAATAGGAACTGCTGATCTCTTGGTTAGCAGCCTTTATCACTTAACCACTACGCCGCCAGGATTTCCAGGGGTGATTAAGGGTGGTTATAGAACCTACTTACAGCAGGGGGCAGTAGAGCGTAGCAGTTAAATTAGGCCCGTAATTGAGCTTGAAACTGGCTTTAATGAGGGGTTCCAATACCTTTGTGATCACACAGCACCTCTCTCAGTGAGAAAGTTTTTGAACATGCACTCTCAACATATGTAAAATTATTTATAAATTATATCCATAAATTCTTGTCAATAATTTATGTATTACAAAACATAGAATTAAAGAGGAAATTAACTTCAAAATGCTTTATTGAGGTATAATTGACATGCAAAACACTGCACATATGAAAAGTCCACAAAAGTTTTGACGTCTGTACACACCTGTGAACATTCCCATCAAGTCCCAGTTTCCTTGTGCTGCTTTGTAATTGCTTCCTGCTACCTCTTCAGGCTCCAGCACCCTGTCACTATAAATTAGTTTGCATGTTAACCCCTAGCCATGGAGTCTATTCCAATTCATAGAGATAGGACAGAGTAGAACTGCCCCATAGGGTTCCCAAGGAGATGCTGATGGGTTTGAACTGCTGACCTTTTGGTTAGCTACCGAACTCTTAACCACTGCACCACCAGGGCTCCAGTTTGCATGTTAGATAGAGTTTTATATTAATGGCATCATATACGTCATACTCCTTTTTTTGTCCTGCTGTTTTTCACTCAGCATACTTATTTTGAGATTCAAGATAATTGCAGATGAAAACATTAAGGATGAAATTAACTTTTAAAACTATTATTTTATTTATTGATGGCATAAAATCACTTTTGTCATTCCATTGTAGAGGTTTGTCTTTATGTTCTAGATGCTAGTTGCCTTTCACTTATATCGAATTACATTTGTTTAAATTTAATTTTTGAGTAGGTAATAAATTCACATGGTTTCAAACCTAACCATATTAAAAGGTATAAAGGGAAAAGTCTTCAACTGTTGCCCTCCATCCAGCTGAGCTGCACTGTGCCCTCTCTACCTTTCCGATAGCCCACTTTTATTAGTTTCTTGGGCATCTCCCAGATTTATTTATGCAAATACAGATGAATACATGCATTTGTATTCTCTCCACCTCTTTACAGAAAAGATACCATGTCAAAGAGAAACGAGATAAATGGGAACACCTAAAAATCAAATACTTACGCTCATCCAAAAGAGTTTGAAAACCTACAGACCGGGAAAAAATTTCTGGCTACGACATATCCTATAAAGGTCTAATCTCTAAAATCTACAAGATACTGGAAAACCTCAACAACTAAAAGACAAATAATGCAATTAAAAAAATGGGCAAAGGATATGAACACGTACTTGACTAAAGAAGACATTCAGGTGACTAACAGATACAGGAGGAAATGCTCACCATCATTAGCTATTAGAGAAATGCAAATCAAAACTGCAATGAGATACCATCTCACTCCAACAAAACTAGGGCTAATCCCAAAAAACACAAAATAGTAAATGTTGGAAAGATTATGGAGAGACTGGAGGACTTCTACACTGTTGGTGGAAATGTAAAAGGGTACAATCACTTTGGAAATCCATTTGGCCCTTCCTTAAACAAAAAAAAAAATACAACTACCATACAATCCAGCAATCCCACTCCTTGGAATATATCCTGGAGAAATAAGACCCATCGCACAAATAGATATATGCACACACGTGTTCATTGCAGCACTGTTCGCAATAGCAAAAAGATGGAAACGACCTAGGTGCCCATCAACAGATGAATGGATCGACAAATTATGGTACATACACACGATGGAATACTATGCAAAGGTAAAGAACAATGATGAATCTGCGAAACATTTTACAACACGAATGAATCTGGAAAGCATTATGCTGAGTGAAATTAGTCACAAAAAGAACAAATATTGTATGAGACCACTATTAGAAGAATTCACCGAAAGGTTTAAACACAGAAGAAAACATTCTTTGATGGTTACAAGGGTGGGGAGGGAGAGGGAAGGGGAACTTGCTAAGTAGATAGTAGACAAGGACCAATTTCAGTGAAGGGAAAGACTACACAATACAAGAGAAGTCAGCACAACTGGACTAAACCAAAAGCTAGGAAGTTTCCTGAATATAACCAAACACTTTGAGGGACAGAGTAGCAGGGGTTAGGGTCTGGGGACCATGGTTTCCGGGGACATCTGGGTCAATTGGCATAACAAAGTTTATTAAGAAAACGTTCTGCATCCCACTTTGGTGAGTGGTGTCTGAGGTCTTAAAAGGTTTTGAGTCGCCATCTAAGATGCATCAATTAGTCCCGACCCACCTGGAGCAAAGGAAAATGAAAAACATCAAAGACACAAGGAAAATATTAGCCCAAGAGACAAAAGGGCCACATAGAGCAGAGACTCCATCAATCTGAGACCAGAAAAACTAGATGGTGCCTAGCTACCACCAATGACCACCCTGACAGGGAATACAACAGAGAGTCACTGACGGAGCAGGAGAAAAGTGTGGTGCAGAGCTCAAATTCTCATACAAAGACCAGACTTAATGGTCTGACTGAGACTGGAGGAATCCTTGAAACTACGACCCCTGGAGGCTCTGTTAACCCAGAACTAAAATCATTCCCGAAGACAACTCTTGAAACAAAGATTAGACTGGACTATAAAACATAAAATAATACTTCTGAAGAGTGTGCTTCCTAGTTCAAGCACATAAACGAGACTAAATGGGCGGCTCCTGTCCGGAGGCAGGATGAGAAAGCAGAGAGGGACAGGACCTGGTTGGATGGACACGGGAGACCTGGGGTTGAAACGGGGAGTGTGCTGTCACATTATAGGGATTGCAACTAGTGTCACATGACAATACGTGTATAAATTTTTGCATGAGAAATTCACTTGAGCTGTAAGCTTTCACCAAAAGCACAATAATAAAAAAAAAAAAAGGTACCATATTATTCACAATGAAACACATGGTTCTGCAACTTGCTTTTTATACTTGTCATATCTTGAGGATTTTCCAAATCAGCTTGTAGAAAGCATGCACATTTTTTTTTTCTTACAGCTTCACCGTGTTTCTTTGTATTGTTGTTGTTATAGGTTATAGTCAAGAAAACCCTATGGAGCAGTTCTACTCTGTCACACAGGGTCACTATGAGTCGAAATCAACTCGATGGCACCTAACAACAACACAAAGAAACACAGTGAAACTGCTGGGTAGGTTAGAACCGCCAACTTTTTGGTTAGCAGCTCAGCGCTTAATTTTTGCACCACCAGGGTTCCCTGTGCTTCTTTGTACCTAACTTTATATAACCTTTTGGACACTTGGGAGGTTTCCAGGTTATTGCTGGAAAAAAAAATGCTGCACCAAATAACCTTGTGCACATGTCATTTTACAAGTGTGCAAGTTTATCTGTAAGGTCATTTTTTTTTTTATTTTGGTTTAGGTGAAAGTTTATAGCTCAAGCTAATTTCTCATACAAAAATTTATACACATATTGTTTTGTGACATTTGTTGCAATCCCCACAATGTGACAGCACACTCCCCCTTTCCACCTTGGGTTCCCAGTTCTGTCACTTTGTGCCTTCTCATCTTGCCTCTAGACAGGAGCTGCCCATCTGGCATTGCGTATAATAGGTTCTAAGATCAGGTAGTGTGAGGCCTACCGCTTTGTTCTTCTTTGTTCTTCTTCAGTAATGCTTTACTTATCTGGGGCCTCTTCCCTTTCTACATGAAGTTGGTGGTTTGTTTCTTCATCTTGTTAAAATGTGCTGTTGGAATTGGGATTGCAATTGCACTGTATCTGTAAATCGCTTTGGGTAGAGGCGACATTTTTACAATGTCGAGCCTTCCTATCCATGAGCATGGTATGTTTTTCCACTTATGTAGGTATCTTTTGGTTTCTTGCAGTAGTGTTTTGTAGTGTTCTTTGTGTAGGTATCTTATGTCTCTGGTTAGATTTATTCCTAAGTACTTCATCTTCTTGGGGGCTAATGTAAATGGCATTTGTCATGAATTGAATTATATCCTCCCAAAATATCTGGCGACTTGGCTAGGTCATGATTCCCAGTATGTATGATTGTGTACCATTTTGTTATTTGATGTGATTTCCTATGATATCAATATGATGTAACGAGATGGATTAGTGGCAGTTATATTGATGAGATCTACAAGATTAAGTAGTGTCTTAAGCCAATCTCTTCTGAGATATGAAAGAGAGAAAAAGAGCTGAGAGATATGGGGACCTCACACCACCAAGAAAGCAGTGCTGGGAGCAGAGCGTGTCCTTTGGAGTTGAGGTCCCTGTGCTGAGATGCTCCCAGGCCAAGGGAAGACTGATGACAAGGGCCTTCCTCCAGAGCCCACAGAGAGAGAAAGCCTTCCCCTGGAGCTGGCACCCTGAGTTTGGACTTGCAGCCTACTAGACTGTGAGAGAATGAAATTCTCTTTGTTAAAGCCATCCACTTGTGGTATTTCTGTTATAGCAGCACTAGATGACCAAGACAGTATTCATTTGGTGATTTCCTTTTTGAAGTCCTCTTTGTTGGTATAGAGGAATCCAACTGATTTTTATATGTTTATCTTGGACCCTGATGCTTTGCTGAAATCTTCCATTAGTTTGTAAGGTAAATTCTTAAAGTTGGATTGCTAGGTCCAAGAATGTTTACATGTGTAATTTTGATAGATAGTGCCCACCTGACCTTCACAGGGGTTGTGCCAATGAACACTCCCACCTGCAGTGAACAAGAGTGCCTATTTCCCTACATTCTGGCCAACAGTGTGCTTATCTACCTTTTGGATTTGTTTCGATCTCAGAAGTGAGAGATGATATGTAAGTGTGGTTTGCATTTGCATTGCTCTTAATAAGGCTGAAATTGAATTGGGTGCTTAGTTTCTAAATGTCTTGCTAAGTGAAATGGTTTCATACTATCATTAGCTTAATATCTCAAGTCTTGAAATGTGCAAAGTATACAGCTTATGTGGTTTTCTTGAGTTTTCTGTGAAAATGGAGATACAGCAAGGGTTTAGATTCTGATCCACTGAAGCTGTGTCATATGTGTGTGCATTTAAATTGTTTGTATCCAATTATAGACCCAGAAAAGAGGAAGCATAGTAGTTTAAATTGTGTTGTTGTGAGATGAAGGAGTTCTGGTGGTGTAATGGTTAAGCTCTTGGCTGCTAACCAAGGGTCAGTGGTTTGAACCCACCAGCCGCTCCCCAGGAGAAAGATGTGGCGATTTGTTCCCATAAACATTACCAAACCAACCAAACCCATTGCCGTTGATTCCGACTCATAGCAACCCTATAGCGATCCTACAGGACAGGGTAGCATTGCCCCAAATGGTTTCCAAGGAGCGGCTGATGGATTCAAACTGCCAACGTTTTGGTTAGCAACCGAGCTCTTAACCATTATACCACCAGGGCTCCCCCATAAAGATTACAGCCTAGGAAATCCTATGGGGAAGTTCTACTGTGTCCTACAGGTTCACTATGAGTTGAAATTGACTTGATGGCACAGGACAACAACAATGCAAACTGGCTCAAATAGGATTGAAGGATTTAGAGAACTGCTTCCTCAAATTTGAATCCAGCCTTGAGAGTCATCTTTGGCTATATTGTTTGTTTAGGATGGAATGGGCCAGCCTTTGAGAAGCGACATTCTGATTCTTGGGACTGGCTTGTCTGGAGGGGGCCTGTGGGTGGGATGGGGTTTCCCATTGTCAGTCATGCTGGGATGGCAGTCTGGGTGGCATACCATGATCTGGGGCTCTAAGGAGAGAGATCTTGTGTTTCCTTGGAGCCAAGGGGTGGTAGGCCCTGCATTCTGTGGTGAAGGGTAGTGGGAGTCTGCCAGGGACCCCGACACTAGTATCTGTGGGTTTCAAGAGTGACTCCTCTCATGGCAGCCAGGAGGCACTCATTCTCTGTTATCGGCTAAGCAAAACTTTGTTAAACACCCCAGAATGGCCTTGGGCTGGTTAGAGAAAAAACGGTTGGTGCTTCACATGAACTGGAGTGGACTGGTGTGGGGAACTCTGAAGCAGCAAGGTGGCAAGCTCAGAGGGAACTAGGACTTAACCAATAACCCCACGGTGATTCGAGGGGACTTTCCTTGGAGAGGAGCCCTGATAGCAAAGCAGTTAAGAGCTCAGCTGCTGATCAAGAGATGAGTTTGAATCTACCAGCCACTCCTTGGAAGACCAGTGGCGCAGTTCTACTCTGTCCTGTGGGGTCACTGTGAGTCAGAATTGACTGGACAGCCATGGATTTGGTTTTTGGTTTTTTCCTTGGAGAGGGGAGGTCCCTTCCTTAGGGATGCATTTCTGGACACCTCCCCAACTCTCCCACCCCCGGCTAAGTGGGATCTCCCAGTAACACATTCTCATAGCGTTCTGTCCTTCTATGTATTACTTATAACTCTGTGCCATAGGCAGAACAATGCTCTTCTAAAGATGTTCAGGAAACCCTGGTGGCGTAATGGTTAAGAACTACAGCTGCTCATCAAAAGGTCGGCAGCTCGAATCCACCAGGCACTCCTTGGAAACTCTATAGGGCAGTTCTACTCTGTCCTATAGGATCGCTATGAGTCAGAATTGACTCGATGGCAACAGATTTGGTTTTTTGGTAAAGATATCCATGTCCTAATCCCTGGAACCTGTGAATATATTATCTCACATGACAAAAGGAACCTCGCAGATGTGACTGAGTTAAGAATGTGGAGATGGGAAGATTATTTTGTATTATCCAGGTGGGCTCAATGTAATCACAAGGGTCCATATAAATGAAGAGGGAGTCAGGAGAATTTGAGTCAGGGAAGGAGCTGTGACAATGGAGATAGAAGTTGCAGTGACAGGATTGGAGACTTTAAAGATGGAAGGGAGCCATGGGCCAAGGGAATGCAGACAGCATGTGGAAGCTGAAAAAGACAAGAAAATAGATTCTCTCCTAGAGCCTCTAAAAGGAACCAACTCTGTTTGACATCTTGATTTTAGCTCAGTGAGACCCATGTTGGACTTCTGACCAACGGGGTTGTAAAGATAATAAATTTGTGCTGTTTTAAGCCCAGTTTGTGAGGATTTGTTATAGCACCCATAGGAAACTCATACACCCTGTAAAAATGATTATTTGTGCATCTTATGTCTCTCTTTTGCCCAAACCCTCCTTGACTTTCCATTTAATTCAGAGCGAAAGTGTAAGTTCTCACAGGGGCCCACAAAGCCCTCCTTCACCTCTCGGAACTCACCTGCTTCCACTCCCCTTCTCGTTTATCTGCTCCACCTGGCCTGTCTGCCTTACAGTTCCTTGAACATGCCAGGTGTATGTACCTCAGGACCTTTGCACATGCCTACAATGCTCCTTCTCTGAATAATTGCACGTCTCACTTCCTCATCTCCTTTGTGTCTTTGCTCAAATGTCACCTCATTGAGGCCTTCTCTGGCCCTCTATAATTACAAACCTTCCCCCAACACTTTTTTTCCTCTTTCCCTGCTTTATTTTCCACCTCCACATCTCTTACCACCGTCTAACACACTGTATATTTTAGTTATTTGTTTTGTGTGTTTTCTGTAACCCCCTTTTAGAATGTAACCATGAGGGGAGGTATGTCTTCTGTTTGTTGACTGTTATATCCCTAGCTCAAAAAGAGAGTCTGGAATATAGTAGGTGCTCAGTAAATCTTCACTGAAGAAATGAAATTTAATGTTCAGTGCCTCCACCTGACTGACTGAGTTCCACGGGGCCAGCACCTTATCTGTTTTGTTCATGGCTCTGGCCCTATTATCTAGCATATGCCTGCTGATACATATCTGGCAAACAAAAAACTAGGAGGAACAGAGCTTCCTCAGAGGAACTGCCATTGAAGTCCACCAGAGGATGACCATACCTGTTTCTTCTTTTCTTCCTGTCCTCTCCTCCTTGCTTTTCCGCATCCGGTTTGTACCTCTTTTTCATTCCCTCTCTCTGCCCAACATTTTCCTGTTTCTTTCTTTCTATTTTCGCAGGAGATGACTCAGTCCTAGTTTGTAGGACTCAAAACCAAAAACTAAACCAGTTAGTTGCAGTTGAGTTGACCTGACTCATGGCAACCGCATGTGAGTCAGAGTAGAACTGTGCTCCACAGGGTTTTCAACGGCCGATTTTTTCAGAAGTAGCTCACGAGGCCTTTCTTCTGAGGCACTTCTGGGTGTACTTGAATCTCTAAACTATCGGTTAGCAGCCAAGCACATTAACCGTTTCCACCACCTGGGGGCTTTTTTACGACTCAAATGTCCTCAAAAGGACATTTTGCTGTCATTTGCCACTGCCTTTGGTCTCTTTGACTTAGCTTTTGTTTTAATTGGTCTCAAGTTGGGTCCCTAGCATTTAGTATTTTAAAAAGTACCAGGTGATTCTGGTCTGCAGCTGGGGTTGGACGTTTTTCTTGCTGGTGGTTGTTTTTGCTTGAGGTTGTGATACAATCTCAGCAAATGAGATGTAAGGGAAGCTCTGTAAGGGCTTCTGGAAAAGATTCCTCTCTCTTAAGAGGCACCCCTGTATATATATATTTGCTTGTATATGCATGAACATCTCTGGAAGATTCACAAGAAAGAGGGGCAATGGTGGTTGCCTCTGAAACGAGGATTTGGGGAATAGGAGCCTAGGATGGGAGGGAGACTTATTCTTCATTATGTGCCCTTTTGTTGTCGGTATTTTTTAAAACCACACAGGAAGCTGGCAAAATTGTCACGAAAGGAGAGACTGGAAGGGCTGACTCATTAGGGGGAGAGCAAGTGGGAGTACGGAGTAAGATGTATGTAAACTTATATGTGACAGACTGACTTGATTCGTAAACGTTCACTTGAAGCTCAATAAAAGTTAATAAAAAAAAAAAAAACCCACACAGGAGCCCTGGTGGTGCAGTGGTTAAGTGTTTAGCTGCTAACCAAAAGGTTTGGCAGTTCAAACCCACCAGCCACTCCTTGGAAACTCTGTGGGGCAGTTCTACTCTGTCCTATAGGTTCACTAGAGTCAGCATTGACTCAATGGCAGCAGCTTTGGTTATATATATCTATGTAAGGAAGACCAGAGAAGAACTGGTCCATTTGGATTATGGTGTTGGTGAAGAATATTTAATATACCGTGGACTGCCAGAAGAATGAACAAATCTCCCTTAGAAGGGTGGATGGCGAGACTTCTTATGATGTAATATGGACATGTTATCGGGGGGACCAGTCCCTGGAGAAGGACGTCATGCTTGATAAAGTAGAGTAGAAGGTCAGCAGAAAAGAGGAAGACCCGCAATGAGATGGATGACACAGTGGCTACAACAATGGGCTCAAGCATAACAACGATTGTGAGGGTGGTACAGGACCGGGCAGTGCTTTGTTCTGTTGTACATAGGGTCACTGAATTGGAAGCAACTTGACGGCACCTAACAACAACAACAACATATGTATTTTTCAAAATTTATCTTAACACCTCCAATCCCACCCTTTCTTTCTCTGCAGCTTGAGAGGTTACAAACATAGGCAACTTTGAAACCATGAAGACCCTAGGTGAAAGACATCTTTGAGGCAAGTTGGGTGCTTCCAAAATTGCTTGCTTTTGTTTTCTGTACAACCTGATTTAAAGTTTCTGCCTTGTCTCGTGCTTTCATACTTGGAAACGCGCAAGCAACGAATATAACTGTTGTTTTATTGTTGGGTCCCTATGGTAGATATTTGTGGTTTGGTCTGCCTAGCATCCTTTTGCCTTTGGAAAAAGGAAGTTACTTTAGGAATTGCCCCTCCCACTCGGGCCTGACATCACAAGGTCCTGCCCCTCCCCATCACAGGGGTCCGTGGAAGACTGCAGCTGGCCTCTCTGTGACTGGTTTAGAGGTGAGCATGTGAGGAAGGCAGTGCCTGAGTTCTTTTTTCAGGGACCGTATGGATACTGAGCCCTCGTGGCACAGTGGTTAAGAGCTTGGCTGCTACCCAAAAGATCAGCAGTTTGAATCCACCAGCCACTTCTTGGAAACCCTGTGGAGCAGTTCTACTCTGTCCTATAGGGTAGCTGTGAGTCAGAATTGACTCCACTGCAGTGGGTTTGGTTTTGGTTTATGGATGCTGAAAGAGTCCCTGGGTGGTGCCAACAGTTAACATGCTCAGCTATTAACTGAAAGGTTGGAGGTTCAAGTCCACCCAGAAGTGCCTTGGAAGAAAGGCCTGACAATCTACTTTCAAAAAAGTCATCATCGAAAACCTTACGAGGCACAGCTGTACTCTGATACACGTGGTGTCACCAGGAGTCAGAACTGATGGCAACCGATTTTTTTTTTTTTTTGGTTGGATGCTGGGAGAGAAACCTCCTATTCTGAAGTCAAAGGCATTAAGGACCAGGCAAGCCTAGAGAAGTCGGACACCATTTTTTGTAGCTATATGGAGAGAGTCAGACTGGAAATCCGAAAAGCACAGCCAAGAGAGAAAGGAAGTGAGACAGATTCTGATGACTTTGTTTGCACACTAGGTCCAGCCAGACCTGGGGGGAGTTCCCTCAGACTTCCCATTGGCTTGAGCTAATCAATGCACTCTTTTCCTCAATCTAGGTGGAGTTTGTTTTCCATCACTGGCAACCAAAATTTTCTAAAACAATTGACAGGCTGCCCTCTGGAGAATGGACTGGAGGGGGGGCAAGAGTGAGAGATGGTGACAGAAATGTCAGGTTCAACCCAGTCTGGATGTCTAATAGGCATCTCATATTTAGTGAATCCAAGGAGAAACATTTGAATTACCAGCCCCCTCAAACATTAAAAAAATAAATCCCTGCCTTTTCCCTGTCTTTCCTGTAAACAGCACCATGATTCACCCAGATATTCAATCCAAAAACCTAGGAGCCATCCCTGACAACTTCCACATCCTCAAGGCTTCCAGTTCTCCCTCCTGCCCCCCCTTCCCCCACCAAGTCCACGCCACGATCACCCTCCCTGACATCTGAACCAGCCTCCTCACTTGTCTCCCCCCTCTGCTCTACCCCCACAGTTCATTCTGCACTCTGTTGGCTAATTCACTTCTACAATCAATCTCTATTGTTTCTTAAATCCAAATGCCTGCTCTCTTTAACTCTCAGCCATGTAATATTGTGGACCTGTACCCTGAACCCTACCTATTCTGTCACTGTAGTGACCATACAATGTCCAGCATCTTTTTCCTCCCTGATCTAGCTCTTGCTTGTCTATACCTGCTTGTACTGGTTAAAAAGTGTGTCAACTTGGCTGGGCCATGATTCTCAGTGTTTTGGCAGTTGTATAAGGTTGTGCTCACTTCCCTGTTGAGATTTTGTACGTGATCACCCCCATGATGGGATCTGCTGTGAGTAGCCAGTCAGTTGAAGGGAAGTTTCCTTGGTTTTGTGGCCTGCATCGAGTGTGGGCAGACATTTTGGCAGGGCCTGGGGGCTTTTGCCCATTTTGGATTCTGCAGCTGGCTCCTGTTTGTCTAACCTCCGGCTCTTGGGACTTGATCTAGCAGCTTCTCTGCGGTCTTTCTTGCCGATCTTGGGATTCGTTGATCTTCACAGCCTGTGAGCAACAGCCTTGGTCTCTGGCCTGCCAATCTTGGGTTTGCCAGCCCCTTCGACTACGTGAATCAGGAGAAGCCTCTTTCCTGACCCACAGACTTGGGATGTTACAACCTCTACAACTACATGAGCCATTTCCTTGATATAAATCTCTCTCTCTATGTATATATATTTATACATTTTACTGGTTTTGCTTCTCTGGAGAACCCAGCCCAAGATACTGCTTCTGAAGAAGCTGTTGGGAGACACCTCACTGCCGTCCAGGAATGTCAGTGTCATACCAAAGGGGCTGTCCAGAGGCCTCCAACTCTTGGGGTGCCCAAACGGTGTTGAGTTTCATGCAGAGATTGGGAGAATGGCCTCACCCTGACTGTGAGCCATACCTCACTGCTGGGCCCCAATAAAACCTGAGCTCAGGTGCACACAGTTCCCGGGAACACCTCCTTCATTGTCAGCCTCTAACCCTTCCTTTTGTCCAAGGGGTCTGGTGAGGACAAGACATCACTCCCCCCTCTCCATTCCCTTCCCCTCTCTCCTAGTACCTCATCTCTACCAAATATCACTATGAGTTCTCTAAGACTCTTCTCTTAGGCTGGTTATCTTGGAAGCAGAGGCGGGGACATGGATTCTTATACAAGCAGTTTATTGGGGAAGTGAGGGAAGCTGGATAGGGCAGAAAAAACAAAAGCTAAGCAAGAATGTGGTCTCAGCTGAAGACTGGCTTCTGTCTTATCTTACAAAGAGGCTCTGGAACATAAACACAGCACAGTGTTAACCCCCTTGAGACAATGGGGCTGGCCTTGTGTCCACCCCAGGAATGTGTATTAGTAACTTCTCAGGAAGGGTGGTTCCTTTTGGCCAAGGGCAATTCTCCAGAAAAGGGGACATCTGTGAGTTATCAGCCAACTCACAGCCGCTGGAGGTAGGGTGCACCAGCAGGCAAAGGCGATCTGGACAGGGCACCAACAGGAGCCACTGTAGTTCTTCCTTGATGAATCCAGGAAAGCAGATAGGAAAGTGTATGTGTGTGTGTGTGTGTATGTGTGTGTTTGTGTGTGTGTGTGTGTGTGTGCTATCTACATGAGCATAAGCTAGACAAAAATAGTATTTTGGACTCATGAAAATTATATAAAATTTGAAATTCAGTGTCTATAAATAAAGTTTTATTAGAACAAAGCCATGTCCATTTGCTTATATATTGTCTATGTTGCTTTCCTGCTACAACAGCAGAATTATGTAGTTGCAACCAAGACCATAGGGCCCAGAAAGGCTAAAATATTTCCTACCTGACCTTTTGCAGAAGTTTGCTGATCCTTGAGAGAGTCAATTCTCGCCTTTGCCCTGTAGCACCCAGCTTGGCACTAGTAAGAAAAAGAAAATGGGTGTTTTCAGTCCTTATTTTGAAAAGCACTCCATACAAATGATCCCAGAATGTACCTACAATTGTCACCATTTGAGCTGTGAACTCCAATTTATCAGCATTATATTGAATCTTATGACCAGAGATTCACTTTCTTTACTTAGCTGGCAAACCATACTTCTAGTCCTCCTCCGTGTCCACTGGCCACTTTTCTCAGTCTCTTTTGCCAATTTCTTCTCCTCTTCCCAACTTTGAAATGGTGGAGTGTCCCCAACAGAGCCCTGGACCCATTTCTCTTTTCACTCACATCTAGGTGATCTCATCCAGTCCCATGGTTTAATATCATCTGTACAACAATGACTCCCAAATATATAATGCTATAAATTCATCAAGAAGATATTATAATTATAAACATATACTCACCAAACAGCACAGCCCCCAAGTATATGAAACAAACATATATTAAAGGGAGAAATAGGCAGTTCTATTGTTGGAGGCTTTAATATACCACTTTAAATATTGGGTAGAACATCTAGATAGAAGATCGATAAGGGAAATAGAGAACTTGAACAACACTCTAAACCAACCAGACCTACCAGACATAAACAGAACATGCCACCCAACAATGACACAATACACATTCTTTTCCAGTGCACGTGAAACATTTTCCAGGGTAGACCATATGTTAGGCCACAAAATGAGCCTCAATAAATTTTTAAAAGTTTGAAATCGTAAAAGTATCTTCTCTGCCCACAATGGAATGAAGCTAGAAATCAATAACAGAAGGAAAGCTGGAAAACTGGCAAATATCTGGAAATTAAAAACATACTCCTGAACAACCAATGGGTCAAAGAAGAAATGGGTCAAAGGAAATTAAAAAAAAAAAAAAGACAACTTTGAGATGAAAGAAAATGAAAACACAACATATCAAATGTAGCGCCAGCTTCTCTCTTGAAGTCTAGACTCCTGTATCTAATTAACTATTTAATATTGTTATTAGGATGTATAACGAACAGCTCAAGTAAGGACATTTTTATTTCTTCTCTTGAAACATACTCCTTGTTCTCTCTTCATTATCTCAGCAAATGGCACCTTCGGTTGTTTAGGGCAGAAGCCTTGGAGTTGTCCTTGCCTGCTCTCTTCCTCTCATCCCCTTAGCAAATGCATCAGCGAATCTTGTGGATTCTCCTTTCAAAATAGAGCCTAAGTTTGTCCACTTCTCACTGCCTCCACTGTAGCGCCCTGGTCCAAGCCACCATCATCTTTCACCTGAATGATTGTGATAGTCTTCCGCCTGCTACCTTGCCCGTGCAGTTAAAATTACACATAGCAGCCAGAGCGATTCTCCTGATGCATTTAAAACAGAAATTGGATCATCTGATCCTCCAGCTTAAAACCCTGTAATTGTGCCCTATCACGATTAAAAGAAAACTCATGGTCTATAAGACCCTGCAATATAGGGCTCTTGCCTTCTGGATGGTCACGACCTGTCTCCTTGCAGCCTTGACCACATCAAAGATGAAAATAACACCTTGTTTTAGTTTGTATATTTGAACTTTGTGAGGTTGTGCATCTTTTCAGGCTTATTGACCATTTCTATTTCGCATCTTAGATCCCATTTTTTCCCTATTGAGTTGTCATTTTCCTTTCCAATCTTTAAGAGACATTTGTACTCTAAGAAAATTATCTTTTATCTGTAGTGTTGTTGTTGTTGTTGTTAGGTGCCGTCGGTGTTGGACTGACCCTATGTACAACAGAACAAAACACTGATTCTGCACCACCCTCACAATCATTGCTATGTCTGAGCCCACTGTTGCAGCCACTGTGTCAATCCATCTCATTGAGGGTCTTCCTCTTTTTCGCTGACCCTGTACTTTACCAAGCATGATATCCTTCTCCAGGGACTGGTCTCTCCTGATAACATGTCCAAAGTCTGTTAAAATAAAACTCATGGCCTAAAAGACACTGCAAGATAGGGCTTCTAGTTGTACTTCTTTCAAGACAGATTTGTTGTTCTTCTGGCAGTCCATAATATATTCAATATTCTTCACTCACGCCATAGTTCAAAGGCATCAGTTCTTCTTCAGTCTTCCTTATTTTTGTCCAACTTTCACATGCATATGAGGCAATTGAAAATACCATGGCTTGGGTCAGGCACACCTTGGACCTCAAGGTAACATCTTTGCTTTTTACTACTTTATTTTATTTTTTCTTTTTAACACTTATAGAGGTGTTTTGCAACAGATTTGCTCAATGAAATACATCGTTTGATTTATTGACTGCTGCTTCCATGGGTGTTGATTGTGGATCGAAGTATAAAATGAAAAGGTTGACAACTTCAATCTTTTCTCCATTTATCATGATGTTGTTTATTGGTCTGGTTGTGAGGATTTTTGTTTTCTTTATGTTGAGGTATAATACATACTGAAGGCTGTAGTCTTTGATCTTCATCAGTAAGTGCTTCAAGTCCTCTTCAAGTAAGTTTGTGTCATCTGCATAACACAGGTTGTTAAATGAGTCTTCTGCCATCCTGATGCCGTGTTCTTGTTCTTATAGTCCAGCTTCATGGATTATTTGCTCAGCATCAGCTGCTATTCATAAGGTTTTCTCTGGCCATTTTTTTTTTTTTTTTAGAAGTAGATCGCCAGGTCCTTCTTCCTAGTCTGTCTTAGTCTGGAAGCTCTGTTGAAACTTGTCCACCATAGGTGACCCTGCTGGCATTTGAAATACTGGTGTCACAGCTTCCAGCGTCACAGCAACACGTAAGCCACCACTGTATGACACACTGACAGAGGAGTGGTGGTTATCTGTCACATATACCGTGAATTTTTTTTCCCAGTTTGTCTTTTGGCTTATATGTGTATATGTCCACAGAGGTTTAATTTTTTAAAAATTTTACATTTATCAATCTTTTCTCTATGGTTTTTGTACTTTGTTTCATGTTTTAAAAAGTCCTGTCCAAGTTCAAGATTATAACAAAATCTCCCCAAGATTTCTCCTCATATTGTATGGCTTCATTTTGCATTTAAATCTTTGCTCTATCTGGGATTTAATTTGACATACTGAGCTAGGGGTACAGCTTTATTTTTCTCCCAAAAGACAGATGTCCCAAATGACATTGATTGAATAATACATATTTCCCCCACTGTTTTGAAATGTCATTCCCATCACATGCCAAATTCCCATATGTATTTGCGTCTATTTCTGACTTTCCCGCTAGTTTCTTATCTATTTCTGCACCGTCATCCGCTGGTTTCTTATCTCTTCCTGCACCGTCATCACATAGCTTACTGTAACTTTTAACACATCGAAAAATTCATTAGGACTAGTTTACTGTTATTCCTTTTTTTTTTCCAGGCTACTTTTGCATGTTCATTTTTCTGGCTGAACCTCAGTATTGTTTCAACAAGGATGGCTAGCAACTTTTAGGCAGTTTAAAAACAAACAACAAGAAAAAGCGTTCTGCCTCAATTCAGTCCGACAGATTCTGTAGACGAAATTCTCCCCAAAGCGTCTCCCTGTTTAATGCCCTGAAAAGATGTGGCCACTTATACTGTGGAGTTGGTTTAAATCCCACTTGCTTGCATGAAGCAGGAATGGGTTCACCTAGTGCTTGGCCATTCCACAGTCTCCTGCAGGCTTATAGGCATGGCATGTGGGTGAGGGTGGTTTATTACTCCGTGGCTTAATTTGGTTTAGTGTGGAGCTGTCTTGGAGAGTCAGGCTGGAGAAGCCCTTTCCAAAATCAGCATCCCAAGCTGACCTGAGGCGATGATTGCAGCTTCCCAGGGACTCCTACCCCCTCCCGGGTTCAGGCACTATGCGAACTGCACTCACATCCTGACTCACAGCTAGGGACTGGGCTTCCTTAGGGAGGCGTATGGCTTCCCGCATGTTTTACTCCTGGGGGGGGGAGGGGGAGTCTGAAAGAGAATCAAGCATTCTTTATGCCAGTCGTTTAATCCTTGGGGTTTTTGAAAGAGACACAAGCACTTCTTAGATTAATATTTTCAAGGCTCATCTGATGCAAGCCTCTGCCTGGGGCTGGAGGATGGAGTGTTTGTCCAGCTTCTCTCTCTCCAGGGTAGGTAGGGACTTGAACCCTTGTAATAAACTGCTTGCATTTTCCTCCCTGGGAAATTTGCGTATATGGGTGATTACAGTTGGAGAGGGGGTAAAGATAGATTGAAAACTGGACACTTATGGTGTTTGTTACTTTACAACTGTGTTTCTCAACGATTTTCCATTATTGCCCTCCTCTTCTCACCAGCCTTGGGTGGGGCAAATGGTTAAGTGCTCGGCTGATAAACAAAAGGTTGGAGTCCACCCAGAGGCACCTTGGAAGAAAGGACTGGTGACCCACTTCCAAAAAATCAGCCATTGAAAACCCTATGGAGCACAGTTCTACTCTGACACGCACGGGCTTGCTGTGAGTTGGAATCAACTCAGTGCAACTAGTTAATCAGTTAGCCTTTTTGTGTGTTGTTGTTATTGTTGTTGGATGCCCTTGAGTTGATCCTGACTCCCAGCTACCCCATGTGACAAAGCAGAATTGCTCCATAGGGTTTTCTTGGCTGTAATCTTTACAGGAGCAGATTGCCAAGTCTTTGTCCCTTGAAGCTGCTGGGGAGGGTCGAATTGCTAACATTTTGGTTAGCAGCCAAGAGCGTAACCAATTGTGCTAGCAGAGCTCCTTAGCCCTTTTTTAGACACCATATTCTCCTAGGATCTCTGGTGGCACAGTGGTTAAGAGCTCAGGTGCTAACCAAAAAGGTCAGCAGTATGAATGCATCAGCCGTTTCCCTGGAAACCCTATAGGACAGTTCTACTTTGTCCTATACGACTGGACAGCAATGAGTTTTTTGGTTTTGGTATTCTAATTGCCCTTTCCCTGTGAAATGTGATACCATAGATGTAATGTATATCTATTTATGTACTGTATGTATATCTGCACTTTGCACATAAAGTTTTTGCTCCCTTGGTGGCAATATGGCCTCTGTTGATAACGCATGCTATACAGCAGTTCACAACCTGCCCCCTTGGCAGCCTCCACCACAGAAAAGTGGGAAGAAGGCAGTTTTTCAGGAGCAGGGAGAGAGCGACCGCAGCCAGCTCTGCTTACTGGCTACTGGCCTTGGGCAAGTTGCTTCACTTCTCTGAGGCTATTTTCTCACTGGAAGATGGGCAAATAAGAACTTCTCCCTCCCTGGACTATTGGGAGGAATATGTGAGATAATACTGTACACGTAAAGTGCTTAGCAAAATATCTGGTAAGTACTGGATAAATTAAACTCTTGTTATTGTTGTCCTTATTATTATTTCAGCTGACTCACTGTGATGTCTGAAACCCTCTCTGGGGCTGTGGATGCCAGTGGAGCTTGAGGGCTGGTTTTCTCTTTGCCCTCACCTGACCAGGTCACAGCTCTGTCGCTCCCAGGTGGGAGCCTCCACCAGAGGCCCTTGGGGTACAGAAGAGGGTGATTTTGGCTGGGCGGGGACTGTGGGCCCACAGACAGCCCACCATGTTCCGTTTAAATGCGGGAGCTGCGCCCCGGTTGAAGCCAGGTGGTGCAGCCCAGAAACAGGACCTCAGTAGTGTCAGAACTCCTGATTTCTCAAGGAGAAACCGGAAACCTGGATTTTTGTGTATAATCTCCTGAGTTTTAAAGTATTGGCTCAATGAAACAACAAAAATAATGTGGGCTAAACAGAAAAAAGAGATGAGGAAATCGTTATAAGAACAAGTTACCTGTTCCAAGTTAGTAGCCTTAGTTATCTGGGATTCCAGTCCAAGTCCTTCAAACCCAGTGTTCTTTGCACCTAACCCAGCCCTGACCCTGGCCTCCCAACCGCTCCTCGTCAGTGCTTGTTGCTCCCACCCCTGCAGGCTGACGCCATCCTGCATGGGTACGAATGCACCCAGCTCCCCTCCCCATTATCCACCCCCGCCCTCAGCAGGACTTGGATCTGTCTCCAGAGGGTGAAGATAGTCGGGGTCTCCCAGACTGACTCCACCGAACGTCTGTGCACTCACGCCCGGGGAAAGCTCGGGGCTGGAGGGTGGGTTGGGGGAGGGCACTGAAGTACGAGGCGGGTCGCTTGTCCCGAACGAGCGTGAGAATTCACCCGGAGGAAGGGCGTGCGGCAGGCGGGGCACTGGCCGCGCCCAGCCTTTCGCCGCGCCGACCTCGGGATCTCCCGGCTGAAATGGCCTGTTGTTCGCACCCGCCCCTCTGACCCTGTCACCCTGGGCATTGTTTTCTCTTCTCCCCCGTCGCAGGAAGGGGAGGCCAGGCAAGCCTGGGTTCAAGAGTCTGGCTTCCCGCCAGGCCAGTGGCCTTAGGCCCTGGGGCCACTGGGGCGGCTCCGCCTCCTAGGCGGGAGGAGAGAACTCCTGGGTCTGGCCCGGCTGTCTTGCCCTCCCGGCTCCAGCTCTGCCATGGGCTCCTGCAGCTCCCATGCCTCGATCATTCCCGACTTGGATGACATCCGCCGGGAGACCGGCTGTGAGTGGGGCGCCCGCTGCAGGCGTCCCGGCTCCCCTGGCTGGAGAGGGGGATCGAGGGCAAACCCAGACGTCCGGGGCTGGGGACTTGAAGGGGTTTAGTGCAGAGACTTCAGTGTCGTGGTCCCCCGCAGGAGTGAGTTGGGTTGAGGCATAGAAGTCCGGGGTCCCAGGCCCCGGAGCTGGGAGACCAAGATCCAAGCGTCTAGGATCGCAAGGCTAGTGGTGGGGTCACCTAGGCGTGCCAGCGTCCACATTCGGGGACTGCCGGTGTCACGGGGCTGGGGAGGGGGGAGCTGGTTAGTCCTGGCATCCAGGTGTTCTCGAGTTCGGGTCGAGGCCAGAGGCAGGGCCCGACGGCAGATGGAGGGGGTTGACTTTGATCTCTCGGTTCCCCAAGAGGGGCGCTCCGAAACCCGGCGAGCCGCCCCAGGTCTCCAACTCTGGCCCTTCGCTGGATCTTGTCACGCCCATTCTAGCCCTAGCAGCTCGCATCCCAGGGAGCCGGGTTGAATGTGCCCTCCGGCAAGCCCTTTCTACTCCCAGCCCACCTCCGGGGGCGCCCGGAGCGGGTTTCTGGAGCGCTCCCCAAGGCGCTCTGTTCAGCTGCCTCCGGAAACCACGGCGTGACCCTCCCTCATTCTTTCCTGCAGTCTCGCAAGCCAGCCTGGTCCGCCTCCACCACCGGTTCCGGGCACTGGACAGTAACAAGAAGGGCTACCTGTGGTGAGGGGGAGCTGACCAGGTTGTGGTGGTGGAGGGCTGACCTTACTACCTCCCACCTGTCTTCCTGACCCCGTCTCCAGCCTCGACCTACATCTTCCATCTTTGCTCTACCCTCTTTGAATTTTGATTTTACAGCCGTATGGATCTCCAGCAGATTGGAGCTTTGGCTGTGAACCCTCTGGGAGACCGTATTATAGACAGCTTCTTTCCTGATGGGTGAGGCCTCGCTGTGGGTGGGAAGGTGGCGGGGGTGGGTTTAGGGACGGATGCAGAAAGAGGTCTAAGGTGACCACTGCTTCGGCTCCATCCCACCCACCAGGAGTCACAGTGTGGATTTCCGAGGCTTTGCCAGGGTCCTGGCTCATTTTCGCCCTGTAGAAGATGAAGGCACAGGAACCTGGGACCCCGAGGAACCTGAACCCCTCAACAGCAGAATGAACAAACTTCGCTGTGAGTTTGTATGTTTCCATCCAAGGGTTAGTCAGAGGTCTAAGTCCTTCCCAGCTTGGAGCTTCCACCAGAAGCCCAGGGTGTACATACAGGTTACCAGCTCATAGTGACCCTATAGGACAGAGTAGAATTGCCCCATAGGGTTTCCAAGGCTGTGATCTTTCAGGAAGCAGGCTGCCACATCTTTCTCCTGCAAAGTGACTGGTGGGTTCCAACTGCCGACCTTTCAGTTAACAGCCGAGTGCTTAACCACTGAGCCACCAGGGTTCCCAGGGTTTACATAAGGAGTGAATTCAGCTGGGTGGGGACTGTGCATCATGCCCCATTTGAATGTGGCAGCTGGTAGAGGTACCAGGTTTTTCCATACCAGGAACCTCCCATACCTTTTGTCAGCCTATTATTGACCTTCCTACTCCTCCGGTTTGCCCTTCTGCTGGAAGAGAAACAGGGAAGACCCATCTTCCTTTCCCCCCTCCACTCTCTTCGCAGTTGCCTTTCAGCTCTATGATCTGGATAGAGATGGAAAGATCTCCAGGCATGAGATGCTACAGGTAGGAAGGATGCAAGGGCAAGAGATATGTGTGAAGGGTGGGATGGTTGACTGCAATGATTGTGGGGGGATGAGGTGTGATGACTGGTGGATAGAGGCTGCAGATAATTGGGGTACTCTTGATAAGACAAATTGACACAGTGGCTGCAAGAATGGGCTCAAACATAGCAATGATTGTGAGGATGGTCCAGGACCAGACAGTATTTCTTTCTGTTGTACGTAGGGTCGCTATAAGTCGGAACCGACTTGACAGCACCTAACAACAACAAAAACAATAATGGGGACAAGCAGGTTGGAGTGCTGGCTAGTTAGAAGATGGGGGAAAGATACTTGGATATGAGGTTGGGAATAGATCAGTGGTTATCAGCTAGGGTTGATTTTGCCCCCTGAGTGACATTTGGCAATATCTGGAGACATTTTTGGTTATAACAACTTGGGAGGTGTATATTAGTGGCATCTAGTGGGTAGAGGACAAAAACGGTGTTAAACATCCTACAATACACAAGATAGCCTCCTACAACACAGAATTATCTGACTGCAAATATCCCTAGTGCTGGGGTTGAGAAAACCTGAAATAGATGTTGGAATGAGGTGGAGGATGAAATTGAGAATAGTTGAAGGATGAGGTGAGAGATGGGGTGGAGAATAGATGGAGGTTAGGGTATAAGTAATGAGTCTGGGCATATTGTTGAGGTGAGTGTGGGACATTAAGGAATAAATTGGTGATTGGATGGAGAGTCAGTGGGGGAAATTATTGGTGGATATGTTGGGACATGACTGGGATGGGGTCAAAAATAAATGAGAGATGGATTACAAAATTGGCGCTAACTTTTAGAGTGAGATGGGGGAGGCTTTGGGGATGGTGGGAGTGGCCTTTGTGCTTCCTCTTTATGGCTGCTTCTCCCTTCACCTCCCAGGTTCTCCGGCTGATGGTTGGGGTACAGGTGACAGAAGAACAGTTGGAGAGCATCGCTGACCGCACAGTGCAGGAGGCTGATGAAGATGGAGATGGTGCCGTGTCCTTCTTGGAGTTCGCCAAGGTCAGAATACTCTTACGACCAGGGAGGTTGAGATCAGGAACCCCTAGGAGAGATAGACATGGGAAATGAAATTCAAAGGAGGAGGACAGAAAGATAGGAGTCCCCAGGGAATGGCCAGGCCTTGGGGATGGGTGGAACCCTGAGGGAAGAGGTTGGAAGCATAGGGGATTAGGATTCAAGCATCTTGACTACCACCTCTCTCTCCCCAGACCTTAGAGAAGATGAACATTGAGCAAAAGATGAGCATCCGAATCCTGAAGTGACCTCTTTGTGTGTCTGATGAGCTCATGCAGGCCAGCATCTGCTTGGGATTCATCCTGAGCCCCCATGGAGGCGGGACCCCAATGAACTGTAGTCTTACTTCTAGATTGACCTTCATTTAGGGCCAAGGAGAGAAAGCTGGAAGGGTGTGTGCTACAGTCTAGCCCATTTGATCTCAGATCTGAGAACCAGCCAGCAATCTTTTGGTTGCAAGTGAATGAAAGTCCAACTAAAAGTAACATAAATAAAAAAAGGGATTTTATGGGCTCATGTGTAGAGAAAATCTGGAAGTATGTCTTCGGGCAGAGCTGGATACAAGGGTTCAAAGGACATCATCAGAACTCAGTTATTCTGCATCTTTCTACTTGGCTTTCTTCTGTGTTGGCTTCATTCTCAGGAGAGCTCGTTCCTTATGGTAAAATAAAGCTGCCAGCAGCTCTAGGCTTCCATCCTACTAGCCCAGTTACTCAATGAGAAGAGGTTTTCTTTTCCAATAATTCCAAGCAAAGACTTAAATTTGAGTGTCATTGGCCTGATTGGGGTCCTGTCCTTACCTCCTGGGGAATGGAGTGCTCTCATTGGCCAGGCTGGTGTCATATGCTTACTCCTAGAGACAGGAAATAAGGTCTGAGGACTCAGGGTGGGGGAAGGGGTGGATGCTTAAAAGCACAGAGTAGAACTGCCCCATAGAGTTTTCAAGGAGTGCCTGGTGAATTCGAATTGCTGACCTTTTGGTTAGCAGCTGAGCTCTTAACCACTGAGCAACCAGGGCTCCATAAAAGCAAATGAGGTGCTCTTATCAGAAGAATGGGGAATGAGGCTGGTTGGGCAAAACAAGAGATGTCCATTACCTTTAGGTTGTCCAAATGGAAGAACCCTTGCAGTCTATCATCTTAAATTGGTGTGTGGGTTGGAGTGCGGGGAGAGGTGATGTAAAAATAATAAATAGGACATCTACCGTCCTGGACTGTGAAACCCTTCAAAGTTTTTTATTTTTTTTTTAATTTTTAGTGTGCTTTAAGTGAAAGTTTACAAATCAAGTCTGTCTCTCATACAAAAATTGATATACACCTTGCTATATACTCCTGGAAACCCTGGTGGTGTAGTGGTTAAGTGCTACGGCTACTAACCAAGAGGTTGGCAGTTCAAATCCTCCAGGCACTCCTTGGAAACTCTGTGGGGCAGTTCTACTCTGTCCTATAGGGTCACTATGAGTCGGAATTGACTCGATGGCAGGGGGTTTGGTTTGGTTTTATATACTCCTAGTTGCTCTCCCCCTAATGAGACAGCACACTCCCTGCCTCCACTCTATTCTTGTGTCCACTTGGCCAGCTTCTGACCCCCTCTGCTCTCTCATCTCCCCTCCAGACAGGAGATGCCAACATAGTCTCATGTGTCTACTTGATCCAAGAAGCTCACTCTTCACCAGTATCATTTTCTATCCCATAGTCCAGCCCAATCCCTGTCTGAAGAGTTGGCTCTGGGAATGGCTCCTGTCTTGGGCTAACAGAAGGTCTGGAGACCTTCCAGGGTCCTTCTAGTCCCAGTCAGACCATTAAGTCTGGTCTTTTTATGAGAATTTGGGGTCTGCAGCCCACTGTTCTCCTGCTCCCTCAGGGGCTCTCTGTTGCACTCCCTGTCAGGGCAGTCATCAGCTGTAGCCAGGCACCATCTAGCTCTTCTGGTCTCAGGCCAATGCAGTCTCTGGTTTATGTGGTCCTTTCTGTCTCCTGGGCTCATAATTACCTTGTGTCTTTGGTCCTTCAAAGTTTTGAGGGTAACCTCGTTGCTTTTATGGTTGCTCCCAACTGACTCTGACTCATGGTGACCCCATGTGTGTCAGAGTAGAACTGTGTTCCACAGGGTTTTCGTTGGCTGATTTTTTGGAAGTAGATCACCAGGCTTTTCTTCTGAGGTGTCTCTGTGGGACTCAAACCTCCAACTTTTCTGTTAGTAGCTGTTATGGTTTGAAGTGTGTCCCCTGAAAATGTGTGTCAACTTGGCCAGGCCACGATTCCCGTATTGTGTGGTTGTCTACCATTTTGTGATCTGATGTGATTTTCCTATGTGTTGTAAATCCTACTTTTATGATGTTAATGAGGCAGGATTAGAGGCAGTTATGTTAATGAGGCAGGACTCAATCTATAGGATTAGGTTGTATCTTGAGTCAATCTCTTTTGAGATATAAAAGGAAGAATTGGGCGCGGAGGAGAGGGACCTCATTACCACCAAGCAAGAAGAACCAGGAGTGGAGCATGTCCTTTGGACACAGGGTCCCTTTGCTGAGAAGCTCCTAGAACCAAGGGAAGATTGATGACAAAGACCTTCCCCAAGAGCCAACAGAGAGAGAAGCCTTTCCCCTGGAGTTAGTGCCCTGAATTTGAACTTCTAGACTCCTCGACTGTGAGAGAATAAACTTCTGTTTGTTAAAACCTACTTGTGTGGTATTTCTGTTATAGCGGCACTAGATAACTAAGACAACAGCCAAACGCTTAACCATTTGTACCACCCAGGGACTGATTTTAGGGGGTTGGGAATCAGTAAAGACTATGCACCTTTGGGGTTTAGGAACGTGAAAATGTCTGGGGGTGGTACACAAGACTCATTTTAAGATTTGTGTTTTGGTTGTACATAGTATGATTCTGACAGATGAGTCTCATAGTTGCAGGGGGAGGACAAAGGGGGATATTTAATTCCTTAGGAAATTTTGTCATTTTCTCAGAGGATTGCCTCATGAACAAGGACTTTCCAAATGAGGGATGTCTTTGGCTCCAGACTAAAGTGTGTGTTGGGGGGGCGGGGAGAAAATGCATCTCATTGAGTGACCATTTTTCTAGGTATTGTGAGGGAAGATTTGTAGAGAGAGAAATTGAGTCTCTCCATAAAGAGGAGAAAGGAGTTCTGTTCAGTTAACAGCACAGTTTCAGTTAACATCACAGCTGTTAAAACACCTGGCTGTTAACTGAAAGGTCAGTGGTTCTAACCCACTAACTGCTATATAGGAGAAAGCTGTGGCAGTCTGCTTTTGTAAGGATGACAGCCTTGGAAACCCTATGGGGCAGGTCTATTCTGTCCTAAAGGGTCACTATTAGTTGGAATTGACTGACTGCAATGGGTTATAGAGAAGAGAGAAAGATAGAGATAACTTGTTCCAAACCACACAGGGAATAGTCTTTTTCTATAGCTGGTCTTTTTTCTCCATCATAATGTTTCCCAAAATTTCCTGGTAGTAAATATCATCTGATTAAAAAATTCAGATCCTTTGGCCTCATTCGAGAGCTCCTGAGTCTTGAGAGAAATCTGTAAGTGATTCCGATGCTCGAGGTCCAAGGGCCAAACTTCTAGAAACATCAACTGTGTTTCTAAAAAAGCTTGCAGCCAGGTTCCTAGTAAAAACTATCTACAAGAGGGTCTTCATCTGTAAAGCATGTAGCATGACCCCGGTCCTTAAGAGGCTCTCAAGAAAGGGCTCCTCTTCCGCGCATGCCCACACCTGCTCTGGGAACTCAGTGTCAATGCTGGTACTCCTGATCTACTGAGTGTGGCCAGCAGGCCTTGGGGGTTCCCAAGACTTTACTAGCTCTTCTGGTGAATGGGAGGGAAAACTGCTCCACCAACCCTGGACATGAAAGCCCCCAGACCTTGGTCCAAGCTCAGGAGGTTGGAGATCTTTGTCATAAAGGAGAGACATCAGCCTGCAGCACATCTGCCTGACCCTCACCATACTGATGTCAACTCTGGCAGAGATGCCCATGAACCTGTGGTAAGAAATGAGCTCTGCTGTTCCAGAGGGGAGCCTGGATTACTCTGGGGGGCAGTGCTGTGGGTAGCAGTTGCCAAATTTCAATGATTTGTTGAACGCCCTCAACATTATTGCCGTATAGTAACTATCACCTGTAGCATTATTTACCTATTATTTGTCTTTAGAGGGATTCATTTAAAATTACAGATTTGAGTTTATAAAGGAAATTGGATATGACTCCTGTAAGTTAAAAGCCAAGTATCAATTGCCATAAATAAAATGGCAATCCAAATACAGTACACACAAAGAAACAAAAATGTCAGAAAGGGAGATTAGCAAGTGTTATAGAGGTGTAAAGGAAACACCTGCCCCAAACAGATTTTTCTTTGGTGATCTGAAGGATGTAAAAAGAGTTGAAAGGGAGGAGCAACCTTCTCATTGTGTGATTCGATGTTATTAAAAGCTGTGTGTAACTACCAAAAATCGTCTTGTGTACACGAATGGTATGTTTCCCATACTTTGGGAACCACTGGCTCAGGGGAACTATGAGAAAATGATCCTGGGTTGAGCCTGCCTCCTGTAGAACCCGTATTGTAAGGAGCCATCAGTGGGCTGGGCGTCCTCATTCTCAGACCGGGCATAGGTCAGGTTGGGTGTGGTAGAGGTTGGCCATCAAAATAGAGTTCAGTCACCAGACCAGGCCCAGGGACAAGCAGCAGGGCATTATGACAGGTGGTTTGTAGAGTTGGAAATGTTAAAAAGCAACAGCTCTCTGTTCTCATTTGTCTCTAGAATCTGGTAAGACTTGTAAGCTTGGAGATAGGGCCTGTGAATTTGTCCACTTGTTGGACTAAGAGGACAGAGTTAGAAGCTGGAGGCAGCTCTAGTCCTGGTGCTTGGAATTCTCATTTGAGGGGTGCTGGGTGGTGCAAGGAAATCCTGGTGGCATAGTGGTTTAGAGCTATGGCTGCTAACCAAAAGGTTGGCGGTTCGAATCCACCAGGCACTCCTTGGAAACTCTATGGGGCAGTGCTACTCTGTCTTATAGAGTCACTATGAGTTGGAATCAGCTTGATGGCAATGGGTTTGGATTTTTTTTGTTTTTTTGGTTTTGGGTGGTGCAAGGAGTCCCTGGGTGGTATCGACGGTTAATATACTTGGTTGTTAACTGAGAAGTTGGAGGTTCAAGTCCATCCGAGGTGACTCAAAAGAAAGGACTGGTGATCTACGTCCAAAGAGCCAGCCACTGAAAACCCTATGGAGCTCAGTTCTACTCTGACATGGCATCACCACAAGTTGGAATTGACTTGATGACAACTGGCTTTGGTTCCAAGAAAAGTGTGGGATGGGCATCAGAGCTGTCTCAGCTTGTTTCACCAAGGCTGCTGGGAAGGACCTTGGCTAACCTTGAATTTTCTGGAAAAACCCATCTACATGTCCTGAAGAGGAGATGGGTGTTCCAGAGGAAGCTCATTTCCTTGCCAAGGAGACTGAACCCAAGACAGTGTTTGTAGGGAGCCATGGCAATAGAAGCAAGTAGATGAACCTAGGTAATGACATTGGGTAGACCTACTTAAGGCTACCATTGCCTCTTCATAACTAATCATGAAAATGGATAAGAATTCGAACTTGAGTCTCTAATAGAAGGAAACTGCAGGTTGTCCTCAGCCCAACCCAGCCAACACCAATAAAAACTCTCTTGATTGTTTAAGGGGCAATCTACAGACTTGATTCCTGGTATTGACCAACCCTGAGAATCAGTGTCATTTAGTAAAAATAACTTGAGTATCAGAGTCCTCTTAGACGTAGGTTTGAATCTGGGCCCTTTCACTTACCTGCTGTACAACCTTGGGTAAGCAACTTCACCCTTCAATGCCTCAGCTTCATTATCTGTGAAAGAAACAGATCGTAGCATCTACTTTGCAGTACCTTGTTCATTTCCCTACTCTTCTAATCCCCCTACAGCCCTACTTCACTTCAGCTGAGACTCCTTGGCCCCTATCTGTAAGCTTGCACTGTGAGCCTGTATCAGTCACAATTCTTGCATATGCCAACTGGTTTATGAAAGAACAGGAATTTATTGGTTCATATAACTGAAAAAAAGGTCCAAAGGTAAACCAGGAAAAGGAGAGTCCAAAGGCTCTATGATGTCCTCAGAAATTAGACTCTTCATTTCTCAACTCTGCTTTCCTCTTTGTTGGTTTTTTTACTCTTAGGCAGCAATCCCAATGAAAAAAGAACTTCTCTTCCTTTTTATAAAAAAATTTTATTGTGCTTTAAGTGGAAGTTCACAAATCAAATCAGTCTCTCATATAAAAATTTATATACACCTTGCTATATACTCCTAGTTGCTCTCCCCCTGATGAGACAGCATACTCCTTCTTCCTACTCTCTATTTTTGTGTCCATTCGGCCAGCTTCTGACCCCCTCTGCCCGCTCATCTCCCATCCAGACAGGAGCTGCCCACGTAATCTCATGTGTCTACTTGATCCAAGAAGCTCACTCTTCACCAGTATCATTTTCTATCCCATAGTCCAGTCCAATCCCTGTCTGATGGGTTGGCTTTGGGAACGGCTCCTGTCTTGGGCTAACAGAAGGTCTGGGAACCATGACCTCAGGGGTCCTTCTAGTCTCAGTCAGACCATTAAGTCTGGTCTTTTTACGAGACTTTGGGGTCTGCATCCCACTGCCCTCCTGCTCCCTCAGGGGTTTTCTGTTGTGTTCCCTGTTAGGGTAGTAATCGGCTATAGCCGGGCACCATCTAGTTCTTCTGGTCTTAGGCACCATGATGTAGTCTCTGGTTTATGTGGTCCTTTCTGTCTCTTGGGCTCGTAATTACCTTGTATCTTTGGTGTTCTTCATTCTCTCTTGCTCCAGGTGGGTTGAGACCAACCAAAGCAATTTAGATGGCTGTGTGCTAGCATTTAAGACCCCAGACACCACTCTCCAAAGTGGGATGGAGAATGTTTTCTTAATAGATTTTAGTATGCCAATTGACTTAGATGTCCCCTAAAACCATGGTCCCCAAAACCCCACCCCTGCTACGCTGGTCTTCGAAGAATTCAGTTTATTCAGGAAGCTTCAAAAAGAACTTCTCTTTCTTAACAGTTCTGTCAAAATTCCCAGAACAACCTCATTGAGCTATCACTGTAACCAGGTGGACATAACACACTTATAGGCCAGGTCTGAGTCACATGCTTATCCCAGGCACTGGAGATTGCAGTCAATCCCACCTGGATGAAATGATGTGTGTGTTGATTTCCTAAAAGAAAATCAGAAAACTGTTACCAGAGGAAGGGGGCTGGATGTTGGGCAGACAAAATAAAAATGTTAACTATATACTAGTTAATTTGCTTTTGGCTACAAATAACAGAATTCCCAAGTGGAAATGGCTTAATCATGAACCCTGGTGGTACAACAGTTAAGTGTTTGGCTGCTAACTGAAAGATTGGTGGTTCAAACCCACCATTAGCTCCGTGGGAGAAAAGACCTGGTGATCTACTGCCGTAAAGGTTACAACCAAGACAACCTTATGGGGCAGTTTTACTCTGCCCCACTGTGAGTTGGAATCAAGTCAACAGCACGTAACAACATCAGTGGCTTAAACAATAAAGACACTTGATTATCTCACATGATAAGATGCCCCTGGTGATAGGCAGTTCTAGAGTTACTGAGTGGCTCAACAATACTATTAAGACCCAAGATCTTTTATCCTTCTGTTCCACCATCTTCAGTACATTGGCTTTTTAGTTTCAGGTTTGTTGACTCATGTTTACAAGATGGGTGCCATAGGTCTAGCCATCACATCCTCGCAGGAACATTGTCTCTGCTTTACATGTGGAGCAGCTGCCATCAGGGACATGGTAGAGGGAAAAAGTAAAAGAACTGCAGGAAGAATAGTTCTTTAAGCTTCTGCTCAGACCTGGTATGTTCTTTGTCTACTCAGACGTTTTGGCCAAAGCAACCCACATATCCATGCCTGATGTCGATGGAGCAGAAAAATCGTCATGGATTGAATTGTGTCCTCCCTAAATATGTGTCAACTTGGTTAGGCCATGATTCCCAGTATTGTGTGGTTGCCCTCCATTTTGTGATCGATGTAATTTTCCTATGTGTTGTAAATCCTAATCTCTGGCTATGGTTAATGAGGCAAGATTAGATTACGTTAAAGAGGATTAGGGTGGGATGTAACCCCCTTACTCAGGTTACATCCCTGATCCAATGTCAAGTGAGTGGACTGCGTCATCTTTCATCTTACAAGAGATAAAATGAAAGGGAAGCGAGCAGAGAGTTGGGGACTTCATACCACCAAGAAAACAACTCTGGGAGCAGAGCACGTCCTTTAGACCCGAGGTTCCTGCACTGAGAAGCAAATAGACCAGAGGAAGACTGATGACAAGGATCTTCCTCCAGAGCCAACAGACAGAGAAAGCCTTCCTCCAGAGCTGGCATCCTGAATTTGGACTTCTAGACTCCTAAACTGTGAGAGAAAAAATTTATTTTTTATTTATTTTTGTTAAAGCCATCTGCTTGTGGTATTTCTGTTATAACAGCATTTGATAACTATGACAAAAGTATATTCCTCCCACAAGGAGTCACTGCATATCACATGATGTTTTGGTTAGCTATTGATATGTTATAAATTGTCCTAAAATTTCACAGCTCAAAACAATGACCATTTTCTTATATCCGATTACTTTGTGGGTCAGGAACTGGGGCAGGGCTTACCAGTCACCAGCTGCCATTGAGTCAATTCTGACTCACAGTGACCCCATGTGTGCAGAGCAGAGCTGTGTCCCATAGGATTTTCAATGGCTGATTTTTTAGGAGTAGATTGGTAGGCTTTCCTTTCGGGGCATCTCTGGTTGGACTCGAACCTCCAACCTTTTGATTAGCACCTGAGTGCTTAACCGTTTGCGCCACCCAGGGTCACCCAGGGCTTAGCTGGGCAATTCTTCTACTCCATGTGATGCTGACTGAGGTCACTCTGTGGTATTCATCTGGCAGATGGGCTGGCCTGTAAGGTCCAACTTGACTTTACTCACAGGGCCGGCATGTTGGCAGGAATAGTTTGAAGGCAGAGCTCTACGGCACGGAAATCTGAAGGTTGTGGGCTTCTCAGCTCAGGGCTTCCAAAGAGAATGCCCCAAGAGACAGGAAGTGGAAGCTGCCAATTTCTTAAAACCTGGGCCTGGAAACTGAACAGCTCCTTATGCCATAATGCATCAGGCAGTGCCCTTGCAGAGCCTGTGAGAGAAGGGAATACAGACTTTCCCTCTGAATGGGAGCAGTGTTTAAGACTTTATGGCCATCTTTAATCTGCCCCATGTGGCTACAGGGAAGGGAAGTACACACTTTAAAAAAATCAATTACAGGATGGGCCTTGCCTTGCCAGTTAACACTTATCATGAAACCAAAAGAGTGAGAACAGCTGGGATACTGCTACAGACAGGTCAGAGGGACAGAAAAGAAAGCACAGAAACATTTTACACATACAATGTACAGTATATTATATATTAGATCCCCAAATCACATCATAAGTGACTAAGAAATGGTTGAGAAGAAAAGTATAAGTGAATACTCATATAACCTTGAGGTGCAGAAGACTTTCTAAGAATAATCGTCAAAAAAAATATTAATACTGTTAAGTATATGAAAATGAAAAATTTCTGTACATCCAAAGTAATATTAAAAATTTTAAGGACAAAAAAAGAATTTTTTTTTAAGGGCAAAAGGACAAACTAGAAAGCTGTTTGCATTATGCTTATGAGCGCTCTTTCAGGTCAATTAGAAAAAGGTAAACATGATATAGCCAGGGCTATGAAACATAAACATCCAAAAACATATAAAAACATTTGACCTCCGTGCTGATTAAATTCTGATTAAAACCATGATTACCTGAGGCTCAATCTAGTTTTATATGTCAAAAACCTTAAAAATGTGATACTTTTTGACCCAACACTCTAATTTTTAGGAATCTAAATTTAAATAATTAAGTGAATCCCTGGGAAGTGCAAAAGTTTAACATGCTCAGCTACTAACCAAAAGGCTGGTGGTTTGAGTCCACCCAAAATGTCTCAGAAGAATTTTCTACTTCTGAAAATTCAGCCATGGAAAACTCCTATGGAGCAGAGTTCTACTCTGACACACATGAGGCCTGCCTTGAGTCAGGGTCTACTCAAGGCAACTAGTTTGGCTCAATAATTAGGGATATGCAAAGAGACTTACCTAACAGGTTGTTCACTTAAGTATTGTTTATAAAAAAGTAAAAAACTGGAGTCAACCAACCGTAGTGTTATGGGTGGGGCAGCCCTGGAAGGAGCTGCTGGGATCGCCCTTCACAGTAAAATTAGCCCTTCAGCTGCAGGGAGTGCAAGTAGCTGACAGGTTTTTGCTGTTAACCCTTTCAGGATGTGCCTCAGCATTCAGGCCAAGGCCACACTCTACTCAGGCAGCCCTAGAGAATGACAGCCTGGAAGGAGTCCTAGGGTCTGGCCATTTTTGCTCATCGAGAGACTCCTTTAGGGGGAAATCTTTGCTCCAGAGCTCCCCATTGAGAGGTTACCAAGGTCTGCATGTCCCATCTGCACTGCGGTCTGAGGTTAGCCCCGCACAATCCTGCTTCCTCATCATTTGATCTTTTATAGGTGTCACTCCCAATAAACCTCTTGCACTCCTCAGTCTGTCTCAGGATCCGCTTCCCAGAGAACCCAAGTGGTATGGCTTGAATTGTGTTCCCCCAAAATATCTGTTGTAAATCCTAATCTCTGTACCTATGGTGGAAACCCTAGTGGTGTAGTGGTTAAGAGCTTGGCAGCTAACCAAAAGGTCAGCAGTTCAAATCCACCAGGTGCTCCTTTTCTTGGAAACCCTATGGGGCTGTTCTACTCTGTCTTGTAGGGTCACTGTGAGTTAGAATTGACTCAACAGCAACGGATTTGTGGGGTTTTTTTGGTATACCTATGGTTATAATCCCATTTGGGAATGGGTTTTCTTTGTTAAAAGGCCATATCAGTGTAGGGTGTGTTTAAAGCCAAGCACAATTATGATATAAAAAGAGCAGATTAGGCTTAGAGAAGCAAGCCAAGGTGGGAGGAGATAGTTGGCAAACCACAGGAAGATCACCAGGGAACAAGAGGTCCAAGAAGCAAGGACCTTGCCCCAGAGCTGACAGAGAGAAAAGCCTTCCCCTAGAGCTGGCACCCTGAACTCGGACTTCTAAACTCCTCAACTGTGAGAAAATAAATTACTGCTTATTAAAGCCACCCACGGGTGGTATTTCTGTTACAGCAGCACTAGATAACTAAGACACCAAGTCACACAACGAGTTAGAGTTCAGCTAGAGTGTGATCAGAGAAGCAGAACCACTTTGAAAACAAAAAAACCAAACCCATTGCCATGGAGCCAATTCTGACTCACTGTGAGTGGTAGGGAATAAGGGACTTATATAGGATTAGACCTCATATGATTGTGGGAGCAGGTTAATCAGTCCATGTAAGGCTGTGGCTCTTCTGAATTGGGTGTTGGGCCTCAAGTCAGCAGGGCCAGTAGTTTGGAAGGCGGAAATGTATGTGAAATGGGGGAAGCAAAGACAAAGTGGAACCTGGAGAACAAAATGGAACCCATGAAGAGAACATGGAACTAGTAAGGACAAAGTGGAATCCATGGGAACAAAATAAAGTAGAACCTATAAGAACAAACTGGAACCTGTGTCTATCACCATCTCCAAACTTGATGATTTGGTGACAGGCAGGAGAAGCTGGTACCCTTTACATACATCTGGCCCAGGATCTGAAGAAGCTGAAGGAGACCCGGAGGAGCTAGAAGAGCTACAAGCCTGGCTGATGCCCCGTGCAAGCAGGGTGAACCGGTAGATTGCCACAAAGTACGGGGACAACAGTGCTATATGCTGGCCTCCAGAGCATAGAAGTGGTTGCCCCTTCACACCACTCTACCAAATCTTGAAGACATTTTTCTTGGGGCCAACCATAACTCAGACTATAGGGAAGGGAAGTCTTGGAAATGTAATTCCAGATTAGCTAAATTGAAACATAGCAAATTCATCACAGTGGGATTGGTTAAAAATAATAAGATATATTCGTGAAGTGAGATGCTATTTAGCCATTAAAAATAGTAATGTAGATGAGTATTTACTGTCATTAAAAGACAGTGATATGTACAGCATGACCCCATTTGTAAACATATAATGAAAAATGTTTTGGGAGACCTTTTAAGATGTTACATTTTAAAACAAAATCCTTTCTTCCCAGTCTGTCTTCGTCTGGAAGCTCCACTAATACGTGTTCACCATGGGTAACCCTGGTGGTATTTGAAATACTGGTGGTATGGCTTCCAGCATCATAGCAACATGCAGGCCACCACAGTACAACAAACTGACAGTCAGGGTGGTGGAATGGTAGCTACTTCTTACTGTTTGCACCATCCAGGGACCTTTTAGCTACTTCTTAGTGAGTGTTTATTATGTGCCAGGCACAGCGCTCCACAAGTATCTCAGTTATTTCTTACTATAAACCCGTGAGTTAGGTATTTTTATTAACCCCATACATAATAATGAGAAGTGGTATTCTCAAGGTCATAGAGTTAGTAAGTGGTGAAAGTCAAGGTGCTTGCTCTTAGTCATGTGATCATTCTTTCTCTTGAGAAATTCTTGGTTTCTAATCACATAACCGGAAGCCCTGGTGCTGTAGTGGTTAAGAGCTACGGCTGCTAACCAAAAGGTCAGCCATTCAAATCCACCAGGTGCTTCTTGGAAACTCTATAGGGCAGTTCTGCTCTGAGTCGGAATTGACTCAAAGGTAATGGGTTTGTTTTTGGGTTTTTTAATTACATAATTATTTCTTTTAATTAAACATTCTCTCTGATTTCTCTCCAGTTTTGTATATGAATTTTCATCATTATCCTTCAGTGTATACTAATTCAATATTTAATAGGTCTGCTAGTCACTTCCTAAACCAAAAAGAAAAAAAAAAAAACCCAGACCTGTAGCTGTCAAGTCAATTCCAACTTATAATGACCCTACAGGATAGGGTAGAACTGCCCCATGGGATTTCCAAGGCTGTAAACCTTTGCAGAAGCAGACTGCCGCATCTTTCTCCCACGGGGAGCACAGCTAGTGGGTTCAAATCGTCGATCTTTCAGTTAGCAGCCAAGTGCTTAACCACTGTGCCACCACGGCTCCTTGTCACTTCCTAGCAGAGAGTAATTCACAAAAGTGATTTAATACTCGGTTCAGCAACTTCTTATTGAAACTCCCACCAATTTCTTTTGTGACTGTGAGCAATATTTTCAGACTCAGTTCTGAACACGATTAGCTAATTAAATGATTATTAATTTTCGTTAACATTTGACCTGCCAGACACTGAGCCAAAACCAGGTGTTACAGGAATAAGCAAGACAGATGCAATCCTGCTGTCTTGGAGCTTGCATTCTAGAGATTGAGGCAGACAACACTACAAACAAATATACAAAAAAGATAAGTTCAAGTAAAGATCAATGCTATGAGGAGAGTCAAACCGGGTGATTTTATAGAAAGCCTTGAGGGTTGGGTGGAACTACTAGCCAGGTGGTCAGGGAAGACTTGAGGCTTGAGGTGGAGCCTGAATGATGAGGGTGAATCAGCCATGAGGAAGAGCATTGCAGCCAGAAGAAAAAGCAAGTGCAAAGGCCCTGGGGTGGGAAGAGCAAGCAAGCCTGTGGGAAGACAGAAAGCTGGAGTGTTCAGTATGAGAGGGAAGAGGTATGTTGGAGAGAGAGGTGGGGGTGTATTTTGCAGGCCAGGATAAGGGTTTTAGATTTTATTCTAAGAGAAGTGGGAAGCCCTTGCTGGGTTGTAAGTGGGGTTGTGAGATGACCTGATTTATATTTTAAAGAAGTTCACTTTGGTTGCTGTGTAGAGAAGAGATTATAAGCAGGCAAGGGTGGAAGCAGGGTTTGGCAATAAGTTTAGGAGCACACTTTACTAGAAACCAAAAAAACCCAACCCATTGCTGTCGAGTCAGTTCCTACTCATAGCGACCCTATAGGACAGAGTAGAACTGCCCCATAGGGTTTCCAAGGAATGGCTAGTGAATTTGAACTGATGACATTTTGGTTAGCAGCCGAACTCTTAACCACTGCGCCACCAGGGCTCCATATGACCTAGAAATTCCACTCCTAGGTATATGCCCAAAACAACTGAAAACAGGTGTTTAAACAAAAACACGCACATGAATTTCATAGCAACACTACTCACAATAACCAAATGGTGGAAGCAACACCATCGGCGTCCATCGACAGATGATTGGATAAACAGAATGTGGTCTGTACATACGATGGGCTATTACTCAGCCATAAAAAGCAATGAAGTACTGACACATGCTGCAACATGCGTGGACCTTGAAAACATTGTAACCCAGTACCATTATACTAAGTGAAAAAAACCAAAACAAACCAAACCTGCTGCCGTCCAAACGATACCGACTCATAGCAACCCTAAGGGACAGAGTAGAACTGCTCCCACAGGGTTTCCAAGGAGCGCCTGGTGGATTCGAACTGCTGACCTTGGGTTAGCAGCCGAACTCTTAACCACCACCCCACCCCACATAGTGTATGATTCCATTTAGGTGAATTCAGAACAGGCAAATCTATAAACAGAAAGCAGACTTGTGGCTGGGGAGGATAGGAATGGGGAGTGACTCTTAACGGCTCTGGGCTTTCCATCTGGGGTGGGGAAAAGTTCTGAAACTAGATAGTTGCACGGGATCATGAATGTAATTAATGCCACCGAATAATGCACTTTAAAGTGGTTAAAATGGTCACTTTTATGTGTATTTTACCACAATAAAAAAAAAAATTACCTGAGGGCTCGTTAAAAATGTAGCTTCCAGGGTCTCTTCCCTAGGAATTACGAGTCAGCATTGGATTTCCAGGACCCTGCCGTAAAAAAGAAAGAAAGAGAAGAAGAGTGGAAGCAGGACCGCCGTGTAGGGGGCGACGGTCATAGTCTAGGTAGGAAGGACAGACAGTGTTTCGGACTAGAGTGGTGGCTGTGGAGACGAGACAGATTTGAAAAGGTGTGGGAATATTTTGGAGATAGAGATGGGGCAAATGGTTAATGCATGTGACTGCAAGGTTGGTGGTTCAAGTCCACTCAGAGGTGCCTCTGACGACAGGTTTGGCGATCTGCTTCTGAGGGGTCACAGCTTTTAAAACCCTTCTACTCTTGATACGTATGGAGCTGCCGTGAGGTGGAGTCTACTGTTTTTTGGTTGTTAGTTGCTGCTGAGTCAATTCTGACTCATGGCGACCCCACTCTATAGGGTTTTCAAGGCCTTGCTTCTGAGGTGCCCCTGGGTGGGTTTGAACCACCAACAGTCGAGCACTTAACTGTTTGCACCACCCAGGGACTGTTTTTCGGTTACCTGACCCGATGTCATTGAGTTGATTCCAACTCATAGTGACCCTATAGGACAGAGTAGAACTGCCCCCATAAAATTTCCAAGGAGCAGCTAGCGGATTCGAACTGCTGACCTTTTGGTTAGCAGCTGGGCTATGTTTTTCAGTTAGTCAATAAAACATGTTCGTAGTTTGAATGTGAGAGTAAGGTAAAAGAAGAATCAAAGATAAAGATGATTCCCAGGTTCTCAGTTTGGGCAACTGGTAAGAGAATGTTGCCATCTACAGAGCTGGAGGGTACCAGGGAAGGAATAAGTTTGGAAAAATGAAGAGTTTTGTACCTACTTAAACAAAGTAATACCTTTTCTTGGCGAGGGTTCCCATGGCAGATCCTGCTAGATGCCAACTATAGCCCACTCATTCCCCTCTCTTTAATGATAGGCAACTGATTTTATTTGGGGTGGCAAAATGCTAATGAGTTGTAAGCAGGTTTTCAAAGCTCTATAAGGGGAATGATTTGCCTAGGAAGGGCAGCTTTTTTGTCCCTTACTCTTCCTCTTCTGGTAAACCCTGGTGGCATAGTGATTAAGAGCTATGGCTGCTAACCAAAAAGTCAGCTGTTTGAATCCACCACGTGCTCCTTGGAAACTCTATGGGGCAGTTCTACTGTGTCCTATAGAGTCACTAGGAGTCAGAATCGATCCGACGGCAATGGGTTTGGTTTGTGGTTTTCTTCCTCTTCTGCCTGCAGAGAATGTGAGCTTCACTGTCATATTGTCAACATGAATGACCTTGAGGTCTGAAGTCATCTGTTAAGAATAAGAGAAAGAGTCTGAATCCCAAATAACTCTGTGGGACTGTCATATTAGTTTTAGCCTTTTACGTCAGAGAATAAACCCTAAATTGTTTAATCCATGGTAACTGGGTCTCTGTTATTAGGAGCTGAACAGAATTCCTAACTGATACAGTGTAAATTCTTTAAAAAAAAAAAAAGTATTTCCCTGTAGTTTCCAAAGTTTCCTCCTTAATTCCCACCTTCCCCCAAGCAGAATATTGAAAAAGTTGCCCAGCAAATCCAATGCATTAAAAAAAATAAGTTCTGAACCTACTTTTGGCTCCATTATCCCCAACCAACAAATGTCAGCAATGTAAACGTGCATTCGTATTTTTAATGTGTCGCTTTTATGTGATCTCCTGAATTTTGATGTTTTAAGCATCATGGGTTCAACATTCGCTAAAGCTGATGACATTGAAGAGGTTGGTTACAGTGCTCTCTGGGCCCCGAGAGTTACACAGCCTTCTGTTCCACAGCTGAGAACATAAGCCCTTCAGTGACGATGGAAACATTGTCCAGTTCTCCTGAGATAAATCCCTTACACACATTACAGACCGTCTGGCAGGGATTGACCATTGAGTTTTTTGTTTGAAGCTGTAAAAACTACTGTTTAAAAAGTTACAAGAAATATGTGCAGATAGTTTCGTGGAGGACACCCAAGAAATTTCTAGTAGTGGTTACTTCTGAGCAGTGGGAATGGAGGTCAGGGTGGGGGATCAGGGGGATGGGAGACGATGGCTTGCTAGGTTACACCTTTTTTCTTTGTTTTTAACATCATGGGTTTGTAGAGTGAGTGGTTAAGAGGGATGGCTCTGGAACACAGACTCTGAGTGTTCAAATCCCCTGTCACCACTTACTGGCTCTGTGGCCCTGGGCAAGTTTATTTACTTATCAAGAGCTTATATATCAATTACTATGTGCCAGACACTGTTCTGAGCACTGTAATGATAGTAACTGATTTAAGACCTGAACTCACCCTATATAGGATAGGAACTATTATTACTTGCCTTCACAGATAAGGAAACCGAGGCGCATAGACAGGTTAATTAACTGCCTAAAGTCATACGGAGCCTGGTGGTGCAGTGGTTAAGTGTTTGGCTGCTAACCAAAAGGTTGGCAGTTCGAATTCACCACCTGCTCCATGGAAACCCTATGGGGCAGTTCTACTCTGTCCTATAGGGTCGCTATGAGTCAGAATCGACTGGATGGCAACGGGTTTAAAATCATACAAATAACGACATTGATGGTTCAGTGGTAGAATTCTCATCTTCCATGATGGAGACTCGGGTTCAATCCCGGCCAGTGCCTCTCACGTGCAGCCACAACCCGCCTGTCCGTGGAAGCTTGTGTGTTGCTGTAATGCTGACCAGACTTTAGAGGGTCTTCCTAACTAAGATGAACTAAGAAGAAAGGCCTGACAATCTACTTTCAAAAATCAGTCAGTGAAAACCCTACGGATCACAACAGTCTAATCTGCAACAGATCATTGGGATGGTAGGGTTTTGTTCTATTGTGTTTTCTTCCATTGCGTATGGGGTCTCCATGAGTTGGTAGCTGACTCAATGGCAGCTAACAACAGCAGAGTCATACAGCTAGTGAAAACAGTTGGGGCAGGATTCAAACCTGAGCATTCTGGCACCAGAACACTTGCTTGTCTAAGTATGACACTGTATTGCCAGGCTGTAGTGTTTAACCTGTCTGTGCCTCACTTATCTTTAAAATGATGATGATGATGATGGTGAGAATACTGCAGAAGGTTGTTGTAAAGATCAAAGGAATTGATTAATGTAAAGAAGTTTAGAATGGTGCTTAACACCAGTCCACTAAGCACTCAATAAATGTTGATTGCCAGGCCTTTCTTCTGAGGCACCACCAATCTTTCAGTTAGCAACCAAGTGCTTAACCATTTGCACCACCCAGAGACTCCATATTTAAGCACAGTAGGTAATTTATCAGCTCATTTACACCCCTGGAGATCTCCTGCAGCCGACTGTATTTTCCAAAAAATGACCGTAGCAGCATTTCTACTCCGTATGCTCTTCTAGAATCTGGTCGTTCTCCATCAAAGGGCAAAATCTATTCCCCTCCCTTGAACCTGGGTGGGACTTCGTGACTGCCTTGATAAATAGAATGTGGCAAAAGTGACATTGTATCTCTTCTGTGTCCTTGAGGTATGGACATAAAAGGCGACCTAGGCTCTGCCTGGCTCTCCCTGTCTCTTAGGGTTCTTGCTCTCGGGTCCTGGTCACCATGCTGTCAGAACGCCCAAGCTAGCCCACATGGAGACAGCACATAGTGAGGAATTGAGGTCCCCAACTGACAGCCAGGATTAACCACCAGACATAAGCAGGAATAAGTCTTCAGATGATTCCAGCCCCCAGCCTTTGAGTCTTCCAGCTGAGTCCCCAGACACTGTGAAGCAAAGACAAACTCTCCTCTCTGAGCCCTGCCTGAATTTCTGACCCACAGAATCCATAAGCACAGTAAGGGGTTGTCTGTCACCATTAAGTTTTGTTGCATATCCATAGTAACTGGAACACCTCTGTTGTAGGCAGCCTCCAAGATGACCCCCAATGGTCCCCATCACCTGGGATTCACATCCTTGGGTAGTCCTCTCCAACATCAGGGTTGGTCTCCATGACCAATAGAATACAGGAGAAGTGATGGTGGGTTACTTCTAAGATTATGATACAAGGATTGTTGCAGCTTCCATCTTGGTCTCCATCTCCCTGTCTCTGATCATTCACCCTGGGGGAAGCCAGCTGCCATGTCATAAGCAACCCCATGGAGAGGTCCACATGGCAAGTAGGTGATAGCTCCTGCCAACGATCATGTAAATGAACTTGGAAGCAGAACCTTCAGCCCCTGTTAAGCCTTCAGATGTCTGCAGCCCTGGCTTGATTGCAGTCTTAAGAAAGACCCTGAGCCAGAAGCTGCTCCTGATTTTTTTTTAAATTTCAAACCATCATTCTTTATTCTTAGAGACTTCAATCCTACCTACACATGGGAGGGACTTGGCTGAAACAATGGCATAAAGTGGATGAAAATGGAAGAGTAACTTACACTGATGAAACCAGGAACACATAATTCCAGAAACACAGGTTGTAAAGTTGTAAAGCATGTGCTCAGGTGTCTTTGGGGCCATCTGAATCATGGAAGTGCCATACTCTAAGGGCGGAGGACACAGACCAGAGCAGTAGAAAGAAGAATGGAATGGCTTGTGATGCCCTGCCAGGTTTCCCTGCCTTCCTGGGCTGGTCTCCACCTCTGGAGCAGGACTTTGGAGTGAACTTCTGGAGGCCCTGTGACAACTGGGCCCCATGTAGATGGCTGGCAGTGTTCCCTGGGTTTGGACCCCTCGTCACTCTATGAGATAATAAATTCTTCTTGTTTTAAGCCGCTAATTTTGGGGGTAATTTGTTACTCGGCAATAGATAATTAATATAACTTCTCACCTGGGCTTCCCACCTTCTTGCTTCAGTCTGAACAGGCCTGCTGTGTGCCATGGATTTCCTTTCACCATTATCCTTTCCTTTCTCCTGGTCCCCTGTTTCCTGGATCCTCTTTATACTTTTAATTTATCATTTTGATGGAGCACACTGTCTATCTAGTGGTATCCTAAAAAAGAGTGCATTGGTGAAAAATATTTCAAGTGCTTGCATGATTGATAGTATCTTTATTCTGCCTTTACACCTGATTAGCGTGGTGGAAGGGTCTAGAATTTTAGGTTGAAAATGTTTTTTTTTCACTCAGAATTTTGAAAGCATTGCTTCATTTTTCTGCTGGCTTCTTACGTTACTATTAAAAAGTAAGAGTCTTTGTATGTGGCTGTTTTTTTTCTTCTTCTTTGAAAACATTTAGGAGGCATTGTAGGAGGTAGTTGAGACTCTTTGAGTTCAAGTCTCAGTTCCAACAATGGTTGGCTATGTGATTCTGGGAAATTTGTTTAACCTCTCTGTGCCTTAGTTTCCCCATCTGTAAAGTGGGGATAATAGTAATATCTATCTCATAGAGTTGTGAAGTGTACATGGTTTGCTCACCTTTCTGTGTTCTCCTACATTCATTGATGTGGTTCTTTCTCAGATAGGTCAGTGCAATAGTCTGTTTCTGGAGGGGGTTGCCTAGAACAGGGGTCAGCAAACTTTTCTGTAAAGGACTAGACAGCAGATATTTTTGGCTTTGTGGGTCATAAGGTGTATCACAACTGCTCAACTCCACTATTGTAGTGTGAAAGGAACCATACCAGTTATCTTTTGCTGTTGAGTTGATTCCAACTCATGGTGACCCCATGTGTTTCAGAGTAGAACTGCTCCATAGAGTTTTCAAAGCAGATCACCAGGCTTTTCTTCTGAGGTGCCTCTGGATGGGTTTAAACCCCAACCTTTCAGTTAGTAGTCAAGTGCTTAGCTGTTTGCACCACCCAAGACTCCATGAAAGCACCTATAGACAACATGAATGTGGCTGCGCTCCAATAAAATTTATTCACAAGGTGGGGGGCAGATTTGGCTCACTGTCTGTAGTTTGTTGACCCCTGATCTAAAAAACATTTTTGTGCTCATTTTGAGCACTTTTGTGATTTTATTAGACTCCTCTTGGAGGTCTACAGGTGCCCCCTAGTGGAAACATCTTAGAATAGGAAGTATAACTTCACAGTTGTCTACTTGGCTTCAACAATTCAGTTGTGTAACATGCAGGGTTGCGTCATTCCAACGTTAATGAAATGACCTGGGTGAACCTTTGTGATGACAGGAGCCAATTGCCAATTATGTTATATCTGAATTTGCATTATCACAGGCCACATAGTCACAACGTTTCACTGTACTTAAACCTGTGGGGAAAATGCCTCACTATTTATAATGTTTTAGTATAAATAAAAACAACAAAGCTGTGCCATGTTTAAGGGGCCCAGGTGGCACAATGGTTAAGTGCTCGGCTGCTAACTGAGAGGTCAGCAGTTCGAATCCACCAGCTGCTTTGTGGGAGAAAGATGTGGCAGTCTGTTTCCATAAAGAGTTACAGCTACATGGTTGCTATGAGTGAGAATCAACTCAACGGCAAAGGGTATACCACTTCTAGTCCCTAGGTGGGATAAACAGTTAACTAACTGAAAGGTTGGCAGTTTGAATCCACCCAGAGGCACCTCAGAAGAAAGGCCTGGCGATCTGCTGCCAAAAGGTCACAGCCTTGAAAACTCTATGAAGCATAGGTCTACTCTGCAACACGTGGGGTTGCCATGAATTGGAATCAACTCCCCAGCAGCTCGTATGCCACTTTTACTCACTAATTCTAGGTCAAGTGACCTGCTAGGAATGCAAATGAGAGTTAATATGTAACTCTCAAGTATCTGAGTAAGCAAACAGTTTAGATAGAATGTCACCTGTGTCACAGTAAAGTCCTTTTTGCCAATCAGGTTAGCAAAGACACAAGATATACTCAATGCTTGTTAGGATGTGATGTCAGGTAAACTGGAACACAGTTTGGCTAAATTACTCTATGTTATCTCCAGCCTTGAGGAGCCTTGGTGGTACAGTGGTTAGACGCTGGGCTGCTAACTGGAAGGTCGGCTGCTTCACAGGAGAAAGACATGACAGTCTGCTCCTGTAAAGGTTACAGCCTTGGAAACTTTGAGGCAGTTCTACTCTGTCCTGTGGTGTCACTATGAGTCACAATCGACAGCATACAGCAACATCTCCAACCCTGTGTTTTCTCCCTGGGGTTCTTTCTTAGACCTCTATGTCTTGCCTCTTGGGCTTGGGGAGTTTCCACCTAGTTCTTCATTGACTTTTGGGGAAGACTGGCCCAAAACAAGTTGATAATAGGGATGCCTCCCAAGCCTCGGCCTTCCTTCAGGGGTCAGTGAGAACCCAAATACCCTTACCCTCTCCATTCCCCCTTTGCCTTGCATCTTCTGCCCATTTTTATATGGCCATTGATAGCTGGAGGAGCCAACTAAAAAGTCCTAGCTGGGAATTGCTCCTGATGCTGCATTTCCATGTGGCATTGGTGGTTCAATGGTAGAATTTCACCTTCCATGTGGAGGTTTCAGAGGAGTTCCAGACTAAGACAGACTAGGAAGAAAGGCCTGGCCATCTACATCTGAAAACCAGTCAACAAAAACCCTATGAATCGCAATAAGCTATTATGGGGATGGCACAGCAAAGGGCAGTGTTTTATTCCATTGTGCATGCGGGGTGGCTATGAGTAGGAGGCTGACTTGATGGCAGCTAACAGCATTGTATTTCCACCACAGTAAAGCCCACCTACCCAGTTACTAAATCAAATCATCTCTCATCATATTTTCTTTCTCACATTCCTCAGTCATTAGTCCTGTCATCAACATGCCCCTGCTGATTTTCTTTCTCATCATCAGTGGTCAATTGTCAAATCTCCCAACATCATTATGTGAGGATTAGTTAAAAGTTACCCATTTTAATTTATTTTTCTTCAATTTCAACCTCAAATGTACTAATGCTCTTTGTAAACATTAAAACAATTTAGAAATACATAAAGTAAAAAGATGAAAGTCCTTTCTTCTCTCAACTCATCCCAGTCCCCTGAGATAACCACTGCTGATAGTTTTATGTTCATTCTGGAACTATTTTTCCAAATGCAATTTAAACTAATGGAGTTTAATACAAGCATGCATAATTTACAGAAGGAATTAAAGGAATCAGGGCTGACTTGATCTGTATCTTAGGTGACTTTGTAGCATTCAAGCAACGACCACACTATTTTTGAAACTTGACTTCTCCTAGGCTTCCTGGTAACCACAGTTCGGCTGCTCTTTCTTGTTTCCTTTTCAGTCTTCACTCATTTGCCCTTCCCCTGTAGACTGGTATTCTTCAGGGCTCTGTGTCGTCATCCCTTTTGGTTGATGGGAGCACAGAACACATCATCCCTTCTTCAGCCTTGTAAGCCCAAATCTGCTGTTGAAACATGCACTGAGCTAAAGCTGATCGGGAACCAAGTGTGACTCGAAATCCAACTGGGGACATCCAAGCAAATTCTAGGCTTATACCCACCAGGATCAATATCTAAGCAGTTTATTAATAAAAGTAATTATTATAGCATTTTGGCTGGCTGACGTGGCATTCAGACTTTGTGTAAATAAACACCCTGCACCCCAACCATCATTAACAGTATCCATTGGCATCCACGGATGGGCATGCAGGCTTTTGTTGTGTGACTGGCATTCTTATTGTTGTTGTTAGTTGCCATGAAGTCAGCTCCGACTCACGGCCACCCCGTGTACAACAGAATGACACCTTGGTCAGTCCTGCACTCATGATTGCTGGTCTGCTCCAGTCTAGTGTTATGCCCACTGTGTATTGTGAGTGCCTTCCAACCTAGCAGGCTCATCTTCTAGCACTATATCGGGCAATATTCTGTTGTGATCTACAGAGTTTTCACTGGCTAGTTTTCAGAGGTGGATCAGGCCTTTCTTCCTAGTCTGTCTTAGTCTGGAAACTCTGCTGAAACCTGTCCACCATGGGTGACTCTGCTGTTACTTGAAATATCAGTGGCATAGCTTCCAGTATCACAGCAACACACAAGCCACCACAGCACAACACACCGACAGACGGTGGTGAATAAGTGGCATAGGAAGTAGGAATTAGTCAGGAGCCTGGATCTAACGGGGTGAGGGAAGGCAGGAACAATGGAGTTGAGGAACGGACGACATGGCATCTATTACCCGCCAGACCCCTTGGAGTGGATTGGAATCCTTGACGTTACACTCATAAAGGACAACTGCTATAGAACTGTTTTTTGGTTGTTTTTTTTCCAAACTTTTTTTTGGGGGGGTAAGTGGAGCATAGAACACACATGTCAAAAAACATATAAAATGTACCAGTGACCGCCCCGACAGGGAGCAGAACAGAGAGTCCCTGACGGAGCAGGGGAAAAGTCGGGGGCAGAACTCAAATTGTAGTAAAAAGACCGGACTCAGTGGTCTGACTGAGACTGGAGGGTCCCCAGAAGACATGGCCCCCAGACTCTCTGTTAGCCCAGAACTGAAAACTTTCCAGAAGCCACCTCTTCAGACAAAGGTTAGACTGGACTATAAGACATAAGGAAGCCCTGGTGGCGTAATGGTTAAGAGTTTGACTGCTAACCACAAAGGGTTGGCAGTTCAAATCCACCAGGTGCTCCTCGGAAGCCCTATGGGGCAGTTTTACTCCGTCCTAAAGGGCCGCTATGAATCAGAATTGACTCGATGGCAACGGGGGGTGGGAAGGATAAGACATAAAATGATACTCGTGGAGACAGTGCTTCTTAGCTCAAATAGATACATGATACTAAATGGGCAGCTCCTGTCCAGAGGCGAGATGAGACAGTAAAAAGGGACAAGAGCTGGTTGAATGGACATGGAAATCCGGGGTGGAAAGGAGGAGCGTGCTGTCACATTATAGGGAGAGCAACTAGGGTCACATAACAGTGCGTGTGTAAATCTTTTTATGAGAAACTAACTGTAAACTTTCACTTAAAGCACACACACACACACACAATACATAAAACGTAAGTGGATTGCATAAGAAATTCCTTTAAAGCAAATACACGTGTAAGTCACCACCACGTGGATCAAGAACTAGCATGTCGCCAGTGCCCCAGGAGCACCCCGGATGTGGCTGTGCCTTCAATTCCCTTTCCTCAACACCCTTCCCCCCGCCCCCACCCCGCCCAAAGGAAACCTCGCTCCTAATATTTTGTTAAACTCCCCCTTGCTTCTTCTCTGCATACTTTTATCACCATGGTATGCATCCCCGCTTTGGCCTGTTTTAGAACTTTATTTAGATTTTTAAAAATAATTTTTTCGTGAGTGTTTTCTTTCACTTAGCTTTGTATTTGTGAAATCCATGTATGTTATTGGGCGGAGCTCGGATTTGTGCATTTTCATTGTTCAGTATTCATTGTTTGGTCATATTCCTTTGTGTGAACATACCGCCTTTATTTGTTTATTTATTTTAACTCACTCTACTGCGGAAGGACATTTGGATTGTTCCCAGAGTTCGCTTGTATGAATAATGCTATCTAGAGAACTGTTGCCATGAGAGGCTTTGTGACAGTGGGGGGCCGCAGTAGTGCAGCGCTGGGTACGAGCTGGTGCTCTGCAGAATCCACCTGTCTTCAGGCTTTGCAGGCACTGGGAGTTGGGCTGCAGCACCGGCACAGACGTCCCCGCGAGGGAGACTCCCAGCTAATGGTCCTTTTATGGAGCTTCCTGGGTCTCAATCTGAAGCCAGAGAGAAAGAGTTTGGCAACTTTTACGCTTTCAGACTGCAGCGGAAAACTGGTGTCTGAGCGCATCTGAGGTTGCTCTTTGGAAACAGGGATGGGACGCAGGTGGGAGGCTCAGAAGCACTGCAATTTGGGCATAAGCATAAAAGTTCCATGCATGAATCCACTACAGCCATTATTTCCCCCCAGAACTGCTCATTTGTCGGGGAGGGGCCCTTGTTAGAGCAAGGTGTGGGAAGAGGGTTTCTCATTAGCTCAGGGTCTGGGATGGGCAGTGGCAGGCTTTTGTTGGTGGCGTTGGAGCATAAAGGCCTGTCCCTTCCCAATGGCTGACTCTGCAGCAGATGTGGCTCACCATTGCGGAACTGGAACAAGGTCCTCATGGTCTGTGTAGATCAGCAGTGAGGGGTGGAAGTCTGGCAGAGCTTCTCTGTGGGAGGGAACCAGATATGGCTACTCTGCGTTGGTTAAGTTAAGCAGAATTTCTTTCCTTGCCCCCTGTCTTAGTTATCTAGTGCTGCTATAACAGAAATACCCCAAGTAGATGGCTTTAACAAACAGAAATTTATTCTCTCACAGTCTAGGAAGCTAGAAGTCCAAATTCAGGATGCCAGCTCCAGGGGAAGGCTTTCTCTCTCTGCCGGCTCTGGGAGAAGGCCCTTGTCATCAATCTTACTCTGGTGTAGGAACTTCTCAGTGCAGGGACCCCGGGTCTAAAGGACATGCTCTGCTCCTGGCTCTTCTTGCTTGGTGATAATGAGGTTCCTCTCCTCTCTGCTCAATTCTCTCTTTTATATCTCAAAAGAGATTGACTCAAAATACAACATAATCCTGTAGATTGAGTCCCGACTTGTTAACGTAACTGCCTCTAATTCTGCCTCATTAACATCGTAAAACCCATTGCCCTCTAGTTGAGGAATCCATCAGTTGCTCCTTTGAAACCCTATGGGGCAGTTCTACTCTGTCCTATAAGGTCACCATGAGTTGGAATCAACTCGATGATAATGGGTGTGTGTGTGTGTGTGTGTGTGTGTGTGTCTAGGCTGGATTCCCTGGGTAGCACAAACAGTTCAGTGCTGGGCTATTAACTGAGAGGCTGGCGGTTAGTGCCCACCCAGTGACACTTTGGAAGAAAAACCTGGCAACCTACTATCTACTTCTGCTATCTATTTTTTTGATGATTCTGGGAAAATGGGGTGAGCAGGCATATCTGGGGTGGGAATTAAAGGAATGAAATCCCAAAACCCCTTTATAGATTTGCAGTGAAGCTGAAACTCTCAGTCCCCCCTCCCCCCAAGGGTATGCTTTGAAAAGAATAAAAGATTATTTTTAAGAAACAAGGACTGAGATTTGCATTTGAATGGGGTGCCAATCAGTGCTCATTAGCGGGAACACAATGCGGCTCCATTAACAGGAAGGCAGCTTTGGCAATTGCGCATTAGTTTTCTAGATTCAAATATTTATTCTAAGGGTGCTTGCAACTCTGACGAGACCTAGCGGCATCAATGATACCACTTTTCTCCTCAGAGAAAGGGACTGTTCCCCGGGAGTAATTTTATTCTTTTTTTCCCCCCTCCTTCTAACTCATACACACCTCAAGACTCCTCTGTATACTTGGGAGCCACAAGATGCCAAAGCTGGAGGATTGCAGGAACTTCCAGATCAGGATATTAACCAACCAGCTGCTGCTGAGCCCAACAAGGACTCAGTGATCCCATGTGTGTGAGAGTAGAACAGTGCCCCATAGGGTTTTCAATGGCTGATTTTTCAGAAGTGGATAGCCATGGCTTTCTTCTGAGGTACCGCTGGGTGGTCTTGAGTCTCCAACTTTTAGCACTAACCATTTGCACTACCCAGGGACAGATCAGTACATTACAGTGGCCCCAAAAGGGTATGGACACAAAGACCGTCATCTGAGGAGTTGAGGAGGGAATCTGTCATATACACTCCCTTCCTTCCTTGAAAGGAAGGAAACTTCCTGTGTTGAGGGCAGAATGGGAACACACCGCAGTGCCACAGTTTGGTGAAGAAGGATACCTTGATGAAAATTTCAAAGGAGACCAAACACCTCTTCTAAAGGAATGGAAAATTGGGACCAGGCACACCTTTTGGATGGAAGGAGCATTCTGAAGGAGAGGCAAGATCACAGGGAAATGTGGTTTTTTTTTTAAAAAGAAACATCTTAGGCCTAACCCTGCTCTAGGCATTAAGAGACAGCGCCTAGGGCAGTAGCTGGCACATAGCGGACTCAACAGCACAGTGGCTAAAAGCTCAGGTGTTAGAATTAATGTGGTTTCATGCAAATAATATGCGCCTTCTGTGTTTGTTTGTCAGGGCACCTTCCTCCCCCCAGGCATTTTTTTCTCCCTCCCCCCAAGGCATTTTCGTAAGAGCATATTTTATTTATTTTTTTTTACAGCCACAGGTGGAAGGGGATTGGCGTGCAAGCAGTGAGGGTGCCTCTCGGGGGTACAGGGCACGCGGGCATACAAATGCAGAAGGCGTGCACTATTTGTGTAAAAATACAGTAGATGGACATAGATTCAAGTTCCAATCTTTCCAGGGATTTGACTTTTTACCATCTCCTGGAGTGACTCTGAGGCACTTTAATGTTTGAGAACTGCTGAGCTAGACCGTGCTGTTTCTCACAAGTAACACTGGTCCTCAGGAGACTGTGTATTTGGGGGGAGAGGGGAAGAGGATGGATGGCAAGAAGAGCTTCACTCCTGTGAGTAGGGTGTGGGGAAAACGTCTCTCCTCCTTGTGGTCCTATTCTTCACAGGAGGTGGACTCCACCCTCAGGAAGCGAATCATGATTGGTTTAAATCAACCATGTTTTCCCAGGCCCTTGCTTAGTGATTGGCTTAAAAAAAAAAAAAAAGACCAAACCCAGTGCCGTGGAGTGATTAGCTTAGACATGGGCAAAAAGACAGGAGTCGGGGAGTGTGCTGGGGCTTTTGGCAAAGGTTTTCCTTGGTGATTGATGGAGACAGAAGAGAAACAACCCACCTACTGTCTCTGGACATTGTTGTGAGAAAGTGCTGCCTGGAGTTTAGGCAGCCATCTTGTGACCATGAGGAAGGCTGATAGGTCAAGGATGGCAGGGGGAAAAGCAGAAAGAATGTGGTCTTTGCTGATGTAATTGAGATCTGAACCAACCAACTCCGAAGCTGCCTTTGCTCTGACTTTTTATTATGTGAGATAATAAAATTCCTCAATGTTCAAAGCCGGGTGAGTTGGTAGGTTCCATTTCTTGCTTTTGAAAGTTTCCCTAAGTGGAGGGATGGAGATGTACACTCTGGATATCGGAAGAAGGAGAAATTGAATAGCAGGAGAACCTGAAGCCGGAGTAGCAAGGCTAGGAGTTGGATTGTATCTTTAAGGATATTCCTATGAATGACCAGAGCTTTTTAGTATAGCACAATGGTTAAAATCAAGGACTCTAGAATAACACTGCTAGGGTTCAAATCCAACCTTTACTATGCATTTGCTATGTCACCTTGGTGCAAGTTACTTAACCTTAGTTTTCGTCTAATCTGTAAAATAAAGATCATGATAGTACCAACTTCAGAGAGTTTAAGAAGGTTGAATTAGTAATATGAATCACTAGAGCATACCTATCCCATAATAAGTATTGCATAAGTATTAGCTATGAGAGGAGTAAGGAGCCCTGGTGTTGCAGTGGTGGCACTTGGCTGTTAACTGAAAGGTCAGTGGTTCAAAACCATCAGCCACTTCTTGGGAGGAAGATGTGGCATTTTGCTTTCATAAAGATTTACAGCCTTGGAAACCCTGTGGGGGCAGTTCTCGTCTGTCCTACGGGGTCACTATGAGTTGGAATGAACTGGACAGCAATGGTTTTTTTGTTTTGTTTTGATGGGGGGAGTAATATTTCACAACCAGTTTCATTTATTTTTCCTTTATATGTTGTAATTCCTTTTTAAAAGAAAATTAAACTTTTTTTTGGAGATATTTGTACATTCACATACAGTTGTAAGAAATAATGCAGAGAGATCCTATGTACCCTCTATTCAGGTCTCTTAATGGTAACATTTGGCAAAACTGTATTACAATATCGCAACCAGGATGCTGACATTGATACTGTCGAGACCCAGGACATTTACATCACCACGAGGATTCCTCCTGCTGATTTTTCATAGCCACACTCATTGCTGGTGCCCTCACCCCTTCCTAAACCTTGGCAATCACTAACCTGTTCTCTATTTCTGTGATTTTCTCATTGCCAGAAGATTATATAGATGGAATCATGCAATATGTAACCTTTCAGGCTGGCTTTTTTTAAACTCAGCATAATTCTCTGGTGATTCATCCAGGTTGTTGCATGTATCAATAGTTTGTCTCTTTTTTATTGTTGAATGGTGTTCCCTGGTATGGATGTACCACAGTTTAACCATTCATCAGTGGAAAGACATTGAGGTCATTTCCAGTTTCTTGGTTACTATGAATAAAGCTGCTATAAACATTCATGTAGGCATTTTTGTGTGGACATAAATTTCATTTGTCTGGGATAATTTCCCACGAGTGCAATTGCTGGGTCGTATGGTAGTTCCACGCTTGTTTTTAAAGAAATTGCCGTAGTCTTTTTCAACAGGTCTATACCGTTTTACATTTTCACCAGTAATGTATGAGTTATTCAGTTACTTTGCACCTTTGCCAACATTTGGTGTTGTCATTATTTTTTCTGATCTATATGCCTTTTAGTTCATTTTGTTGCCTTATTGCACTGGCTAAAACTTCTAGCACCATGTTGAACAAGAATGTTAAGAGTGGATATCCTTGCTTTGTTCCTGATCTTAGGGGAAAACCTTCAGTCTTTTACCATTAACCATAATGCTAGCAAAATTAGCTGTAGGTTTTTATGTAGATGCTCTGTATCAAGTTGAGGAACTTCCTCTTAATTCTTATTTTGAGTTTTTAAAAAATCATGGATGAATGTTCAATTTTTTTCAAATACTTTTGTCTGCATTAATTTGTATGATTATGTGAATTCTATTTTTTAGCTTATTCATAAGGTGTATTACATTGATTCATTTTCAGATAAACCCCTCTTGGTCATGATGTATAATTCTTTTTATATATTACTGGATTTTATTTGCTAATATTTTGTTAAGAATTCTTATGTGTATATTCATGAGAGATATTGATTGATATGTAAATTTTTTTTTTTTTTTGTACTGTCTTTGGTTTTGGTGTTAGGGTAATACTTGCTTTATAAAATTAATTGGGAATTGTTTTTCCCTCTTTGTTTTTTTGGAAGGAACTGTGTAGAATTGGTATTAATTCTTTAAATATTTGGTAGAATATTCCAGTGAAACCATCTGGGCCTTGAGATTTCCTTTTTGGGAGTATTCTCTAAATGTCAATTAGATCTTGTTGGTTGATGGTGTTGTTGAGTTCTATATCCTTGCTGATTTTCTGTCTACTTGTTCTATCAATTGTTGAGAGAAGGGTGTTGAAGTCTCCGATTATAATTCTGGGCTTTTCTAATTCTTCTTAGTTTTATATATCTTTACTTCACATATTTTGTAGCACTGTTGTTTGCTACATACACATTTATGATTGCTATGTCTTCTTGGAGAATCAACCCTTTTATCATTATATAATGTCCCTTTCTGTCTCTGGTAAATTTCTTTGTTCTGAAGTCTACTTTATCTGATATTAATATCTTTTGATTAATGTTTGCATGACACGTTTTTCCATCTTTTTACTTTCAGCTTTCCTACATTATTATATTTGAAGTGAGTTTTTTGTACACAGCATATAGTTGATTTATGCTTTTTAATTCACTCTGTCAATCTCTGTCTTTTAATTGGTTTTTAGACCATTTACATTTAATGTGATCATTAATGTATTAGGGCTTACACCTGCCATTTTAGTTTCTTGTTTTCTGTTTGTTCTTTCTATTTTTTGCTTCTCTGTTTTCCTTTTCCTGCCTTCCTGTGGATTGCTTGAATATCTTTTAGAATTCCATTTTATCTATAGTGTTTTTGAGTATATTTCTTTGTCTAGCTTTTTCAATGGTTGTTCTAGGTTTTGCACAATAAATACATGACTTATCATAGTCTACTGGTGTTGTCTAACATAATTTAGATAACTCAAAGGCAGAAGGAAAGTCTATCGCTTTTACCTATATTTTTGCTTGCCGTTTCCTTCTTTCCTTCCTGATGTTCTAAGGTTTTTTTCTTTTGTTGTTTTGTTTCTGTTTAAAGACTTTTTTTAGCCATTCCTTTAAGGTAGGTCTACCAACAAATATTCTTAGTTTTCCTTTATCTCAGAATTTCTTGATTTCCTCTTCATTCCTGAAGGATATATTTGCTAATATAGGAGTCTGGATTGACAGTTCTTTAATTTTTAGGACTTGAAAAATGTGGCATCACTTTTTTCTGTTCTCTATGTTTTCTGATGAGAAATTCATTGCCAATCAAATTGTTTTTCCTCTATAGGTATGATGTCCTTTCTCTCTCATCGATTTCAAATAATTTTTCTTTGTCTTTAGTTTTTAGGGAAACCCTGGTGGTGTAGTGGTTAATTGCTATGGCTACTAACCAAAAGGTCAGCAGTTCAAATCCACCAGGCACTCCTTGGAAACTATGGGGCAGTTCTACTCTATCCTTTAGGGTTGCTATGAGTTGAAATCGACTCGACGGCAACGGGTTTGGTTTGGTTTTAGTTTTTAGAAGTTTGACTATGAAAGAGAGAGGCTCCTCATTACTGCTGGGTGGGAGTGGAAATTTCAGCTGCCTACTAGGCCTCCCATGGGGTTTACAGGTTACTATGCCTCCCATAGTGGTTAAGTGGTATGTCTGCTAACCAAAAGGTTGGCAGTTCGAATCCACCATGTGCTTCCTGGAAACTCAATGGAGAAGTTCTGCTCTGTCCTGTAGGGTCTCTATGAGTCAGAATCAACTCGACGGCAACGGTTTTGGTTTTGGTTTACTAGGCCTCCAAGGAGCTCTGGTGGCACAGCGGTTAAAGCACTTGGCTGTTAACCTAAAAGTCAGCTGTTCAAAGCCACCAGCTACTCCACCGGAGAAAAGATATGGCAGTCTGCTCCTGTAAATATTTACAGCCTTGGAAACCCTGTGGGGGCAGTTCTACCCTGTCCTATGGGTTGCTATGAGTTAGAATCAACTCGATGGCAGTGGGTTTGGGTTTTTGGTACTAGGCCTCCACTGATACCTCTTTGGCTGGGTGGGGCAGAAGTACCTCCTTACTGCTCCCCTCTTGGACTTCACTGACACCATAGGGTTATGGGTGGCTTTGTTACCATTGTCACTGATAGGTGGTAAAAGTCCTGAATTCTTACTAGGCCTCCTATGACTCCACCTCAGTGGGGAGGAGGAAGCTTCATTTCCACCTGATGGGGATGAAAGTATCTTCTGTGACACCATCTCAGAAAAAGGGGGATTGGGATGTCTCATTACAGCCTGGCAAGTGTAGAAATCAAAGCTCTCCACTCTGCGTTTGCTGGCCCAGGTGGTAGAGCCACACTTGTTTCTTTGGTGTTTGCCTGGAGAAGTTTTCTGTCTTGCTTGGCTTCCCTTTTCCTGCTGCTCTGGGCAGAGAACAGGCTTTAGTGGGGCTTTTTAAAAATATATATATATATCCCTTGGCGTTTCTGGGTTGCTGACTTCTTCAGCTCTAAATCTGGAGCATATCAGGCAAAAAGAAAACTCACGGAACACACTACCGTGTTGTTCCTTGGGCCCTGAAATCCCTACCTGGTCTGCCTTCTTCTCTTCACCTTTCAGAGTCTTCTTATGTTTGCTTGTTTTCTATACAACGTCTAGACATTTTAATTGGACTTAATGGAAAGATTAGGAAAAAGTATGTTGACTCCATCTTCCCAGAAGTGGGAATTCTCCAATTTACTTTTATTATCCCAACACTTTAGTGAAGATTACAACATTTAGTTGGTTTTATGTGGTGGTATAATAAAAGAAAACGTGTCCTTTCCTACTCTTATTACTCCACTGAGACTTACGTAGATTAATACCATCACCATCTCCAGGGAGTAGTAGGCAGTGATGAGCAGAGAAGGAATTGTTAGACTGAGGTTGAGCTAGCAGCACTAGTGTGGTGAACATTGTTAGTTATCTACCCAACAGCAATTACTCCCTTTCTCTTTTTTCTATCTTAATAGAATCTTGGTTCTGTTGGTAACTGCAACGTGCCATTTGTAAAGGATGGATCATGATTTGTATGGGCCAACCATTGCTATCCTATTCCCCTTTACCAGATACCCACTTTCCCAGCCTCCCTTGCAGCTAGGGGTGGCCCGGTTCTGACCAATGCCATGTATAAGGAAACTCTCCTGGAGCCTTTTGTGAGCATATTTGCATTTTCATTGTCTCCTTCCTCTTTCCTCCTGGAGACAAAGGAGGGAGGACATGAAGCCTGGAGGTCCAGTAACTATTTAGTGACCTTGAGGTGACAAACCTAAGAGAAAGGCCAAAAGAATGGTACAGATGACCTCCCAAAGCCCTGACATCATTAAGCTGCTGACTGGACCCAGCATCTAGCTCCAAGTTTCTTGTTGAGAAAACCAGAAATATATTTACTGTTTAAACTTACATTAGTTGGGTTTTCTGTTACTTATAGTCAAACATATCTTAACTGATTCAGACAGGGAGAGGTTTGTGATGTAAAGAAACAGCTGCTGATGAAATAACGCCAGAGTGGATAGGACACAAATTGACTTTTCTCAAATATTTCAGAGAAAGATGAGTCTTGAAGAAGGGAGAAAGCTGGAATGTGGGTTTTGGATAATAAGGATTTAAGAAATGATAATTTTTAATAGTAACAAACTTGAGCCAGGGATGCAGGGTGGAAAGGGGGAAAGGAGCAAAAGAGGGCATTTGAGTTCTCCTTGGCCTGAAGGGCACAGAATTGGGAATTATCCCGATGAAAGTTCTGATTCAAGAGGATGAGAGGAACTGCCAGTGGGAGAACTCTCCTTGGCAGCAGCCAAGGGGTGGGAAAAAGTAGCAGGGGGCTCCTCAAGATTGGGATTAAGGTTAGGAAAGTTACCAAAAGAATGTCCCCTTCACCCCCGTCAACAATAAGGACGTTAGTGATCTCCTACAGGAAGATAAGGACGTTAGTGATCTCCTACAGGAAGATAAGGACGTTAGTGATCTCCTACAGGAAGATAAGGACGTTAGTGATCTCGTAGGACGTTAGTGATCTCCTACAGGAAGATAAGGACGTTAGTGATCTCCTACAGGAAGATAAGGACGTTAGTGATCTCCTACAGTAAGAACACCAGAGGTAGACAGCTCTGAGTTTGTTGGGAGTGGACTTAGATCTTCAGGAACATCAGGTTGCTTAGCCAGCTGTTTACTTTCAACCTAAAAAACTTAGCTTGGGAAAATGGAGTCCGTCCCTCACGTTCACTCAATACAAGCTGTCTGGGTCCAGGAAGGATAGGAGAGATTCTGAGACACATTGGGAAAGGTCTAGGGACTTGAGGGATTATCATCTACCCAAATGTTGCCTTTAGGTAGAAATATAGGAACTGTCACTCTCCAAAAAAGGAGGGGCTTTGTAAAGTGGAGAAGCTCTGGTGGCACAGTGGTTGAAGTGCTCAGGTGCTAACTGAAGGGCCGGCGGTTTGAATCCACCAGCTGCTCTGTGTGAGAAAGATGTGGCGTTATGCTTCCATAAATATTTACAGCCTTGGAAACCCTATGGGGCGGTTGTACCCTGTCCTATAGGGTCACTATGAGTCAGAATTAACTCCCTAGGAACGGGTTTGGGTTTTTGGCTTGTAAAGTGGGGACGGTGATTGTTCGCTCTGATATAAAATCCTTCCAAAGGAGAAACAATAGCCCATTTAATCCCTCTCTTTTTTTTTCTTCATTGCAAAAGTAGTGCTTGTTCCTTAAAGAAAATATGGAAATTACTAAAAAGTAGAGACAGAGAGAGAGAGAAAGAAAGAAAGAAAGAAAAAGAAAATCACTCATAATTCTGCCAAACAAGCCTATGTACTCTTTACCTTTGGTTACATTTATTTCCAGCCCTTTAAAAAACAGGCTACAAAACTTGAAATGGATATTCTGCTTTCTTTTTATTTTTCCCTTTGCATTATATTGGAGCAGTTTTCCTTGTTATAATGGACATTTGGTCGATATCTTTTTAAACACTGTTTTATAATGTTATCAAGTGGGTGTACTATAATTTCCTGAATAAACCTTTCCCATTAGTTGGGCAATTAGCGTGTTTCCAGTTTTTCTCTATTAAAATTAATGCTTTATGAAATGAACATCATAATGAGAACAACCACTAAACTACAGTCGCCATTAATTGAGCACTTCTTGGGCCAAGTGCTTTGTATCTTACATTTTTTGGATCTTCACAACAAACCCATGAGGCAGGTGCTGTTATGGTTTATTTCACTTTCTTGTTATTATTGAACTTTAAAGGAAAGCATGTTTCTGTGAAAGCAACCCAAGCAGAACCGAAGGGATATAAAGGAAAAGGCCAAAACAGTTCCTGCCGTTTCCCTCCAATCTTACCAATTCCACTCCCCAGAGATAATATTATGAGTGTCTTCCAGAAATTTCTATGCACATCCAAACATACATACTATGGCTTATATTTTAGTCTGGAACTTCCTCTTTGTCTTAGCGACATATCTCCGACATCTTTCTATGTCAGAATATACTAATCTATGTGCTAACCCGTTAACTCATTGCCGTCGAGTCGATTCCAACTCATAGCGACCCTATAGGACAGAGTAGAACTGCCCCACAGGGTTTCCGAGGAGCAGCTGATGGGTTTGAACTGCTGACCTTTTGGTTAGCAGCCGTAGCTAGCTGCAAAAAAAAAAAAAAAAAAATTAATGTAAAATGTAATTGGAGCACAAGACGGAAAGTAGAGAAATAGAGAATAAATATTTGGAGAAATAATAGTTTGTAATTTTCCATGAGCTATTTACAATTATTTTCATCTTACGTTTAAAGAAACATGTTAAGGCTTAAAAAATAATATGCGGCAAAGCTGGAAGTTGAACTCAGGTCAGTGAGACCCCAAGGTAAATGTTCTTAATCAGATTTTTTTTTTTTTTTTGAGCAAACACCTATGCTACTCTGTTCTAAGTACTTTACCTGTATTTCTATGATGTGGGCATTTCCCCCACTGGGTGTTTCAGTAGGGGTCCCTGGGTAGTGCAGGTGGCTTATATACGTGTGGCTAGTAACTGAAAGGTTGGCGGTTCAAGTCCGCCCAGAGGTACCTCCAAAGAAAGGCCTGGCAATCTACTTCTGAAAAAATCAGCCATAAAAAACCCTATGGAGTACAGATCTACTTTGACACACATGGGGTCGCCATGAGCTGGGATTGACCGGACAGCAGTTAATTGGTGGTGGTGGTTGTGTGTTTCAGTTGTCATTTCCTCTTAAAATAGCCTGGAGCCTTCCACCAGGGGGCGCGCCTGTACCTTTGTATACAGAAAGGAACACAGAAGGGAGGAGGCTGGCTCTCTTGTAGTTCCCTCTGCACCATAGCTTTGGTCCATCAAAGCAAGGACTGCATTAAAAGAAGAGGAATGGAAAATACAGAACAGAATTTGAAATTCTCATGGACCCCCAACTTTCTGGAGCCATAGAGGCTGGATGAACCCCTGAAACTATTGCCCTGAGATAATCTTAAACCAAAAATATCCCCTGAAGTCTTCTTAAAACCAAGCAAAAGTTTAGCTTAACTAGTAAAGGATGTTTGCCTTGAATTGAGCATTATGCTTTTTTAAGAACTATCTGTAAAAAATGTGACCAAAATGACAACAGCGACTCAAAGGAAGTGTGTTTATGTTAATGGGGGAAGAACAACTCAGAAAAGGAGGATGAAAATGGTCCCACAGCTGGAAGAATGTAATCAATGTCACTGAAATGTACGTGTTGAAACTTGAATTGGTGTGTGTATGTTTTACTGTGCATAGTATCAGCAATAACTAAATAAATAAAAAATAAAGGGAGTGGTCTGTCTAGGAGAGGGGTGCAAAGAGCCTTCCTGATTGTCTGAGAGGGAACAAAACCCCAAGCCAGGCTGGTCTCAAGATAGTGACGCTATGTGATGCGATAGGGCCATAACATCTGTTTTCCTTCCAAACATGTCCTGAATCCACTCTTAATAACCTTCCAATTGGCGGGGGGGGGGGGGGGGGGAGCTTTTGGGTTATAAGCCTCATTTCTGGGGGTGGCGTCGAGCAATTCCCCTTTCTCTGGAATTACCTCAGCAGCCATTCGATACCACACAACCCTATACCTGACCAAAGCGGGGCCCTGAGATGTAAGGTTGTACTGTAGGAGGGAAGTGTGCACATTCCTGCCTCCCAGCATCCACATCTTCCCTGTGGCTGACCTTGCTGAGGCCTGGTTGTTCAAGCCCTCTTTGGATTATGTAACATACCCCAATATTTGTCCGGCAAGTCTTTTTTTGCACCTCCCAACTCCTTTTAAGCTACAGAATTAGTTTCTATTAACCTGCAAAACCACAAAAGCAAAACTCTGAATTAATACTAATCAGGATGTTTTCTGTGGACAAGAAATGAAGTATCAAGCATGTTATTTAAAGTCATAAAGGCAATAAAAAGTAAAAATAATAAAGTCATAAGAACAACTAGCACCTAGAAAAGTGCCTACTGTGTGGTATTGTTAGTTGCTATGAGTCGGGTCCGATGCAAGGTAACTTTATCCATAACAGAACGAAACGTTACCAGTCCTGCCCCATCTTCATGATCACAGGTGTGTTTGAGTTCACTGTTGTGAGTGTTGTGTAGTGCCTTCCATTTTAGGGGGGGGCTTGTCTTCCAGCATTACACAGGACAATATTCTGTTGTAATCTATAAGGTTGTCATTGACAGATTTTCAGAAGTAGATTGCCAGGCCTTTCTTCCTAGTTTTAGCCTGCAAGCTCCACTGAAGCTTGTCCACCAAGGATGAGTCTGCTGGTATTTGAAATACCAGTGACATAGCTTCCAGTGTCATAGCAACACACATGCCACCACAGTATGAAAAAGTGTGTAAATTCTCGATAAATTATTTATTGACCGACTGAAGGGATTAACTAAAATGGATATCCCACAAAGTTGGGGCAGGGAAAAGGGGAAAGGGGGACAGCGAACAGAGCTAAATCCTGCTTATTTCATAGCAACAGAGGCAATGTAGTTTCATGCTGTTAAATCAAAACATAGAGGCTTAACCATATTATTAAAATTATGGTGTTAACACCAGAGTTAAAACAAAAAAAAGGTTGAGGAGTGGGAGAATGTTTGTTTTTGTTTTTTTTCTAAACCCTGTGAATTCTCAGCCTTTTTTGTGTTTTGCCAAGGGATCCGAGTCTGTTTGCAGTAGGCTTAGGCTCCTGGGCAAACTCACTGCAGCTGAGTCAATCGCGACTCATAGCAACCCTATAGGACAGGGTAGAACTGCCCCAGAGGGTAACCAAGGCTGTAATCTTTACAGAAGCAGACTGCCACAGATGGTGGGTTTAATCCTCCAACTATTCAGTTAGCAGCCACGCTCTTTTAACCACTGAGCAACCAGGGCCCCTTGACTCTTGGGCAAGTAGGACTGAAATCCAGGATGCCTGCCAGTCACCTGTCATGAGGCTGCATCTGACCAGAAGGGGGCGCTGTTTTAAAACTATACACAGAGGTGTTTATTATATATGTCATTATAGCAGTCACCTTGTGTCTGCCAATTAACAGGGGAAAATGGTATCTCATTAGTGTTTTAATTTCTTTATTTGCATGTGAGATCGAAGGTTTTCGCCTACGTTTATAAGCCATTTGTATTTTTTCTCTGTGAGTTGCCTTTTTATGTCCTTTGCAATAATGGAAATTGTATGTTTTTCCCTTCAGTACTTTCTTTTTCTTATCTGATTGGATTCTTACTCAGCTTCTCCATCTAGTTTATTTTTGGCACATTCTATCTGTTTTAAATTCTTTTGCTTTTCCTCTCCCTCCTTTTCTTCCTCTATTATTAAATTTATAAATGCCTCCTGATAATCCTAACACTCATGCTTTGTCCTTTGCTGTAATATTATGTGAATTACACATTAAAAAAAAAAAAAAAAAAAACCATTGCCGTAGAACCAGTTCCGAGTCGTAGTGACCCTATAGGACAGAGTAGAACTGCCCCATAGGGTTTCCAAGGAGAGGCTGGTAGATTTGAACTACCGACCTTCCGGTTAGCAGCCAAGCTTTTAACCACTGCACCACCAGCTCTCCAAATTGTACAGAGAGATGATAATAATGTACCTTATAGGAGTCCCTGTGTGGTGCAAATGGTTAGCACATTTGGCTGCTAACCTAAAGGTTGGAGGTTCGAGTCCATCCAGAGGCGCCTAGAAAGAAAGACTGGTGATCTACTTGAGAAAAAGTTGGCCATTGAAAGCTCTATGGAGCACAGTTCTACTCAGACACACATGGGGGCACCATGAGGCAGCAACTGTTTCCCTCCCCCCCAAATATACCTTATATCAGTGTAAAACATAAAATAATGAATTCCTGAAAACCATTTTTCCTCTGTTTTGGCTCTTCTGCAAACCCTCTAAATTCTCCTATAGGCTTAGAGCTTTGCAGCAAAAGCCAAGAAGTCTTGGAGATTGTTCTGCTTCTCCACCCTTGCCATACACCTTCTCTGGGGCAAGGACTCTCAAACCTGACTTCCCGCTTACTTGGGTAGGGGGCTTGACAGTGAGGAGAGGGAAAACAGCAAATCTATGAAATAAAGTCAAGATATTATTCAACTGCAATTATATAAACATAGAAATTATTCTGGAAGAACCGAAATCAAACAGTTATCAGCGGTTGACTTGACAGAGGGATTTTTAATTCTTATTATATATATATATATATATATATATATATAATTTCTTATTTTATGTATATATTAAAGTTAGGATTATGAGCGTGTTTTGCTTTCCTTTCTCTCTCTCAGGCATCTCCATTTTCTTAATATTTTTCATTTAAATATTTTGTAGATGGAAGTAGTAACATGGTCAAATTCAAAGAGTAATAGAGTGAATGAAGTCTCTCTTACTTTCAAATCCCAGTCCCAGAGGCAACCACTATTATAACTTTCTTATGTAAGTTTCCAGACATGTTCCATGTATATTCCAATATGTCTTCTCTCTCTCCTTACAGAAGTGGCTGTATCACATACATATATATGTATGTATATATATATGTTATGTTATATACAGTAAAACCTGCGAAATCCAGAACCTGTGTAAGGCCGAAACCTGTCAGAGAAGGAAAACTCCAATATTTTCTACTAAACTGAGTGACAGAGAAGTGATGTCGCGTGGGGTCACTATGAAGTCGAAATCCACTCTACGGCACCTAACAATGCACACATACTCGTTTTACACAATTGAGTGTATCACATATGGATCTTAATGGTCTAACAGTATATCTTGGAAATTGTTTAATATTAAAAAAAAAACCCTGTTAAACTTTCACTTCAAGCACAATAAAAATTATTAAAAAAAAACAAAAAACGAACCAAAAAAAAACCCTGTTGCTGTGGACAGGGTAGAACAGAGTAGAACTGCCCTGTAGGTTTTCCAAGGCTGTAATCTTTACAGAAGCAGACCACCACATCTTTCTCCCACGGAGAGGCTGGTGAGTCCGAACCACTCACCTTTTAGTTAGCAGCCAACCGATTAACCACTGCGTCACCAGGGTTCCTTTGTTTAATATCAGAGTCCATAAAAATCCACCTCACTAAAAAATTAGCTGCCTTGTATTCTATTGTGTGGAAGCTCTGATATGTACTGACCCCTTCTCCCATTGGTGGCCTTTAGGTTGTTTCCCGTGTTTTCCTATTACGAACAAGGCTAAAAGAAACAGCCCTGAGCAGATGTCTTTACCCAAATTTGAGAGTGTCTAGGATAAATTTCCCAAACTAGAATTTCTGGGTCAAAGGTTTTTTTTTGTTGTTTTTTTTGTTTTTTTGTATTTCTAATTTTTGATAGGGATTTCACAATTTCCTCTCAAGGAGGTTTTACAAATTTACACTCACAGCAACAGTGTGTGAGGATGTCTGTTTCAATCCTTCCTTTTCAGTGTCCTCTTTTGTTAAGCTTTTGAATCCTTTTGGTCTGATGGGTGAACAATGGTATCTCATTGTATTTCTTTAATCAAATGCAAAGTTGAGCCTTTCTTTACGTGTTAATAAACCCCTCGTATTTTTTTTTTTTTCCCCATGAGCTGCCTGTTCTTGTCTTTTGCCAGCTTTGAGTTACTATTGGGCTGTTGATCTTCCTCTTTTCCATTTAAAAATTTCTTTTTATATTAGGAAAATCAGCCTATGGTTTGTTGTATGTTTTATATCTTTCCTAGTTTGCAGTTTGCCATTTGATTTTGCTTACTATCCTTTTTGCCCCCCAGAAATCTGAAAGTTGTACTGACTCAGATGTATCAATCTTTAATTGCTTCTCACATTTGTGTCTTTCTTAGAAAGGCAGTCACCATTCCAAGATCATAAGAAGTTCTCTCTCTCTCTTTTTTTTTTTTTTTTTAGTATTTTCATCGCTTTATATTTTTTTACTATAACATTTTTGCTTTATCCGGAATTTATTTTTATATAAGGAGTGAGGTAGGGACTCAGCTTTTTTTTTTTTTTTTTTTTAAAACCTGGCTGCATCCCTTACACCATTTATTGACGAACCCATCTTCTCCCCACTTACTTGAAATGCCTGTCTTTCTTCCATAGGGGCTCAATGATAAGGACACCAGCAGGAAGTCTTGACTGACTAAACTCTGAGATTCTGGCAAGTTCTTCATTTTTCTTGCTGACATCTTTGTCTTTCAGAAGGCAGAGGAAGGAAGTATCTAGAGGAACCGTTGCCCTGGGCCTAATTCAGGCCAATCAGGCAGAAAAACTCAAGAGGGGAAGTGACAAGAGCCTTGGTAGAAAGTGACTGTGTCATCCTAGGCACCCTGTTTGCCTTCTACCACTTTGGTTAGCTCCCCCAGCTCATCCACCACCGTTGGGAACATCCCTTGTGGTCAGCCTCCCCAGCAGCCTGGCTGTGTCTCTAGAAGCAGGAAGTCTGACAAGCAAGTTCCCCAAACGTGCCTCCTTTTCTCTGTACATGCTCTTCCCTTTGCCGTCAACATTTTCTCTCACTTCTTTGCCTAGCTGACTTCTTCTCATCCGTCAGGGTTCAGTTTAAAGGTTACCTACAATACAATGTGAAGCCTTCCCTAATGCATGAACTAGATGCTCCACCGACAACAACGAAACTCACAAACAGTTGCTGTAGAGTAGATTCTGACTCCTGGTGACCCCATGTGGGTCAGAGTAGAACTCAGTCCTACAGGGTTTTCAATGGCTGATTTTTCAGAAGTAGATCATCAGTCCTTTTTTCTGAGGTGCCTCTGGGTGGACTTAAACTGCCAACTTTTCGGTTAGCAGCCAAATATGTTAACCGTTTGCACCACTCAGGGACTCCATAAATGCACCACCAAACCACTGCCTTCGAGTTGATTCTAACTCATAGGGATCCTATAAGACAGAGTGGAACTGCCCCAGAGTGTTTCCAAGGCTATAAATCTTTAGAGAAGTTGACTGCCACGTCTTTCTCTCACAGAGTGGCTGGTGGGTTCCAAATATTGACATTTTAGTAAGCAGCTGAGTGCTTTAACCACAGTGCCACCAGGGCTCCTGAGATGCTCCACAGTACCTTCTATTCCCTTTAACCCTTATCCAGTCCCTCATCCAAGACAGATGGGGTGGAGAAGCCACACAAATCTAGGGACATGTTGGTCTAGAAAGTGTCCTAGAGTAAATTCCAAGTGATGATCTTACTGTCTGCCCCAGGGTGAGTACTGGCTACATAATTTGTGGGACCCAGTGCAACATAAAATGTGGGCCCCTTGTTCAAAGATTATTAAAAATTTCAAGATGGCTAGAACAACAGAGCATGGTCCTGTACAACTGCATAGGTCGCATGTCGTCTGTAGTGAGTTGATTGCCCCCAAAAGATATGTCCACACTCTAATACCTAGACTCTGTGAATGTTACTTTATTTGGAAGAAGTGTCCTTTTGGATCTCATTAAGTTAAAGATCCTGAGATGAGATCCTTCTGGATTACTAGGGTTGGGCCTAAATCCAATGGCAAATGTCCTTTTAAGAGACAGAGGAAGAGAAGACACAGACAAAAAGAAGGTGGCTCTGTGAAGACAGAAGCAGAGACTGAAGTGATGCAGCCACAGGAAATCCCAGCAACCACCAGAAGCTGGAAGAAACAAAGAACGTTCTCCTCTAGGACCTCTATAGTGAGGGCAGCACTGCCAAGATCTTGATTTTGGACTTCTGGCCTCCAGAACTGTGAGAGAAAAATTTCTGTTAAGGCACTCAATTTGTGTTACTTTGTTACAGCAGCTACAGGAAACTAGTACACCCATGAAGCCAGCTCTGCCCAGGAGATTTTCTGAAACAACAGGGGGAAAGAAAAGGCTCTCTTTCCTTTGGGGTTACTAAGCCAGTAAGAGTAAGCTTGGAGCTGCTAGGGCCACTGAATGGACAGAACCTATCTGAGGGTGAAGCCAACACTGAGGAATGCAGAGGCAGAGCTTCCTGAGGACACTGTTGGAGAACAAGGATCAAACAGTGCCTTAACGGGTAGAATCCTAACTACTACCCAAATTTCAGAAAAAAAAAAAAAAAAAAAAAAAAAATTAGCCAGGATTTCATGGCATTAGGCTTGGAAAGAAAGCAAGCCCAAGGGAACTGAGACACGTATGCAATGGCAGAATAAAGAGGAGGAGGAGGTACCCAATGAAGAAGTATGACTAAAAAAAAGGAGCCCTCCATGAGGCCAGATTTTCAGAGGACATGTCTGAAAGATGGAAAGAGGGACAAGTAACCAATGACACGGACAGGGCCATGCATGAATCACTAAGAGGAGTGCTGGGAGCTCTAAAGCTGTGTCAGAGGCGGCGCAGCAAACAAGATCATGAGAACTTGTTGGTTATGTCATGACGATAATGCTGGGGACGGAAGCTCACTGGTGGATGCTGTGTTGTTTGAAAGCGGAAAGGGTAACTACTCTGGGGCATTCTGGAAGTCTCACTGAAGATTCATGAAATTAGGGAATGTTTTGAGCAAAGTCTCTAAGGAGATGGGCGTGCAATCCAGAGCCTGATAGAGAGATTAGTGTGGTACTTTGGATTCTGATGCATTGGTGTGGCTATCAGGACTAGAGTAAAATATTCAGGGTCACAAAGCACTATTCCGATATGTAATAAAAACTCAAACTCTAAACCATAAAAGATGTGTAGGACACTTTTTTGCTCTTTCTCCCATCTTCTTGTTAGCTGCCATCAGGTCGACTCCAACTCATGGTGACCTTAGGTACAACAGAACAAAATGCTACCTGGTCCTGCATCATCTTCACAATAACCAGCTTGTTTGAGTCCATCACTCTGGCTATTGTGCCAATCCATCTCACAGAGGGTCTCCACACCCTCCTTAGTCCTCTATCTCACCAAACATGATGTTTCCCTGCAGCAATTGATCCCTCCTGATGACGTGTCCAAAGCAAGCAAGTTGGACGATATTCTGTTGTGATCCATAGAGTTTTCATTGGCTAATTTTCAGATTGTTAGGCCTTTCTTCCTAGTCTGTATTAGTCTGAAAGCTCTGCTGCAAGCTGTTTGCCATGGGTGACCCCGCTGGTATTTGTGATGCTGGTGGCAGAGCTTTCAGCATCATAGCAACGCGTAAGCCACAACAGTATGACCAACTGACAGACAGGTGGTGGCATATCCTGTATCATCCACTTTTTACTCCAGTCCTTACTGTAGCACCCAGCTGTGCACAGAATTAAGTTCTTTGTGGTCCCTCCGACAGGCCTTGGCAGGACTGAGCGCCAGCTGCCCACAGTGATAACCAGCTCAGTGACATGTCCTTGGATTGGCTCTCACTCCTTCTCTGTTTTACTCATCTCAGTTCTCCACTTCCTTGGAATCACCTCCCAAGTTAAACTGGTTGTATGCTTATCTCAGCTCTGATTTTTGCAGGAACCTAGGGTAAGACAATAAACCAAAAAAACCAAGCCTGTTGACATCGAGTCAATTCCAACTCATAGCGACCCTCTAGGACAGAGTAGAACTGCCCCATAGGGTTTTTAAGGAGTAGCTGGTGGATTCAACTGCCAACCTTTTGGTTAGCAGCTGAGCTCTTAACCATTGTGCCACCAGGGCTCTGCATAAGACAATAGATGTAAGGAATTCCACACAAGTTTTAGTTGTTTCCTCTCTATTTCAATGCCTCTGTAGTCAGTGCTGGTGTGGCTGCTGCTGCTGCTCCCCTGAGATTATTCAAGAAGGGACCAAAACATAGTCTTGAGGAAGCTTTCATATACAGAAGAGAGAAAGCAGAATGAAATTGGGGCCCAGTAAAAGATATGCAGAGAAATGGGCAGACAGGATCAGCCACACATGTAGCCAGGTTAGGACCCCATTGCTAGCAGTAGTGTAGCACTGAGAACAAAGGAGGGAACCATTCTTCTCCATTCTTTGTTCTTTACTTGGAAGACTGTATTAAGACAGAACCCCCACAGTGCTGTATCCTTTACCTGGCTTCCTTCCCTACAGTGTTGTATTGCAAAGTCGTTTCCTTTGCTAGACTACCTCCGACCCGAGCTTTGTATATGAATTCTGCTTTTGCTTGGAGGTTGTATGTAAACCCCACTGCACCTGCGTAATATGATTAAGAATGTTGCGACGTAAGTTATATAAACTCCCTACTTGTAAACCCCTTTAAACGTAACTTACCCGCCTGCTCTTGGCGAGCAGTCTTGGCAGTAGTAACTCCGACTAACTCCATTTCCTTGTACAATGAAATAAAGGTGCCTTTTTGTTCTCCCATCTCGGTCTCTTGTTTATTGGCCAGTACAAGTCATGCCAAGTAAGAACCTGGAGTTTCCACCTGGTAACAGTGTCTCAGTTCTGGGTTTTATACTTTAGTAAAGGCAATGGTAGACTGAAGCATGTTTATAAAAAAAGGTCAACTAGGATGTTTAGGGACTTGTTACCAAAGTGAAGAAGGAATTAAGGAATAAGGAAGACCGAAGAAGAATTGATGCCTTGAATTGTAGTGTGGGCAAAGAATATTGAATATACCATGGACTGGCAAAAGAATAAACAAATCTGTCTTGGAAGAAGTACAGCCAGAATGCTCCTTAGAAGCAAGGATAGAGAGACTGTGTCTTATGTACTTTGGACATGTTGTCAGGAGGGATCAGTCCCTGGAGAAGGACATCATGCTTGGGAAAGTACAGGGTCAGCAGAAGAGAGGAAGACTCTTAATGAGATGGATTGACACAGTGGCTGCAACAATGGGCTCAAGCACAATGATTGTGAACACAGTGCAGGACCAGGCAGTGTTTTGTTCTGTGATACATAGGGTCGCTCTGAGTTGGAACCGACTTGATGGCACCTAACAACAACAACTTGCAGAAAAACTGCTAGGAGCAAGGGAGGGACTTGAGAGTTGTTTTCCAATGTATGGAGGGTTGTCATAGGGAAAAGGAAATGGATTTATCCCAGGATTGAGGGCTAATTGGTGGAAGTTAGAGGGAGGTGGATTTAGCTCAACATAAAGAGACACTCAAACTTGTGGGCTGCCTTTTGTCTTCCAGAGGATCCAGATGCCTGCGGCAATGAAATCAAAGGATCTTAGCTTGAGTCATTCCTTCCTCCCTTCCACTTATTCCTTCAAACTGCTGAGCAGCTCTAATTCATAGGAAGGTCTTCCTTACAGAGAATTGAAAATCTCTTAGTAACATATCTTTTGGTCTTATATCTCTAGGTGCTTCCCTCGGAAGGAAATGTCTCTAGTGTTCTTTCTTCTGTTAAAGTCATTCTCGAAATGTGGCTCATGGAGCTGAGCATATTGGGAGAGCCATAGCCACACCATGGCAACAAGAACCAATAGCATTATTGCATCATTCCGGATACTTTGTTTGTAAGCAATAGAAATGGACTCTGGCTAACTCAAGCAAAAAAATAATTTATTAGAGTATTACATAGGTAAGACTAAAGATCAGACTGCTCTGACAGGAATCACAGTAGGGGCTCCTGAACAGAGCTGGAGATAAATGTAGAACAAAATTCTAACTCACAGACTTACTGGTCTGACAGAGACTGGAGAAACCCCGAGAGTATGGCTCCCAGACACCCTTTTAACTCAGTACTGAAGTCACTCCTTAGGCTCACCGTTCAACCAAAGACTAGACAGGCCCATAAAAAAATAAGACTAGATGGACACACCAACCCAGGGGTGAGGATGAGAGTGCAGGAGGGAACAGAAAAGCTGATAATGGGAGCCCAAATTTGAGAAGGAGAGAGTGTTGACAGGTTGTGGGGTTGGCAACCAATGTCACAAAATGATATGTGTGTTAGTTGTTTAATGAAAAACTAATTTGCTCTGTAAACCTTCCTCTAAAGCACACACGCACAAGACTGAAGGTCAGTCCTTCATATCAGGAATCAGGGCAATTCTGGGGATCTTGGAAGCACGAACAGATGGACCTATATGGTGTACATCTGTACATGTATATGTGAAGCCTGCACTCAAACTACTATGTTGTAGAATCTTCTTCACAAAAAGCCAACTCCACAACCTTATCCTGTTGAAACCTGGCTGTCTATGAAGGCAATTTCTTCTCTCCTTCTCTGTTACCAACAATAGTGTTTGTATAGATGACACTCTCAACGCAATGGATGACGGCTCTGTGATCTCAACTCCAATGACTCTCCTTTGCCATATCCTGAACGTGGTCATCAGCCAGGGCTGCTGTTCTGGAAAAATATTAAAATAGACACTTCCACCTACTGACCATAGAGAGCTTTCTATTTTTCCACCTCTTTCACACCTAATTCCCATTTGACCAATTTTTCAACCTTATCAAGGCCACTGGTCCTTCCGTGCCTCTTGGCTTCACTTTATTCCCCAGCTAGGAGACTGTGGTCAACCAAATGACCAATAACCCCAATTCATCACCCACTGCCCTTGTGACCATCCATTTTCTCTGTTCCTATCTCCAGACTGTTCAGAATGAATGGCGAGAAATCACAGGACCATACTCTTTGGCTTTATGAAAATTTCTTGATTTCTATCCTTCTTGTCATTAGGTGCCGTTGAGTCTGTTCTGACTCATAACCACCTTATGTATAACAGAACGAAACACTGCCTGGTCCTGTGCCATCCTCGCAATCTTTGATATGTTTGAAACTGTTGTTGTAGCCATTGTGTCAATCCATTTCATTGAGGGTCTTCCTCTTTTTTGCTGACCTTCTACTTTACCAGGAAACCCTGGCGGCATAGTAGTTAAGAGTTCAGCTGCTAACCAAAAGGTCGGCAGTTCAAATTCACCAGACGCTCTTTGGAAACCCTGTGGGGGCAGTTCTACTACGTCCTACAGGGTCGCTATAAGTCGGAATCAACTAATGGCAGCAGTTTTTTTTTTTTTCTACTTTACGAAGCATGGTATCAGGAAGGACTGGTTCCCCTGATACCATGTCCAAAATATGAGATCTGAAGTCTTGCCACACTCGCTTCTAAGGAGCATTCTGGCTGTACTTCTTCAAGACAGATTTGTTCATTCTTCTGGCAGTCCATGGTATGTTCAATATTCTTCGCCAGCACCATAAGGAGCCCTGATGGTGCAGTGGTTAAGAGCTCGGCTGCTAACCAAAAGGTCGACAGTTCGAACCTACCAGGTGTTCCACAGGAGAAACTATTACAGCCTAGAAAACTCTATGGGTCACTATGAGTTGGAATCGACTCCACGGCAATGGGTTTCCATCCTTAGCTTGGTCTTTGTGATGATCAGCAACCCTTTTATGAGTCCTTAGTTGCTCTCTTTCCCATGACACAAGCCTTTACCATTTGCCTCAAACCGCTACCCAATCGTGTCTCTTTATTCCCAAGAGATGACTTTACTTCACAGAGAAAATACAAGCTAACAAGCTAAAACAACCTAAACTTCCCTCCCTTCCATTTTGAAACTTATCTATATTTTCCCAGCTTCTTACTGTCATCTCTCCATTCTCAGAGGACAAAAATTCTGTCTAGTTTCCAAGAGTAAACATTCCATCTCTTCCTTCATCCTATCTCCTATCTTCTCCCCAGAAACTTTGCTCCAGCAATGAACTCCTCTATCCTCTGAATTTCATTCTTCCCCTGCCTTTGCTCGTTTTCTCCCCACCCTACAGATAAGCATTTCTTTACCATCTGAAAAAATAAAGATCCTGCAAACTCTGTTCTCAACACAACCTTTGCCTCAAATCATAACCCTATCACTCTCTATATAGTCACCGAACTTCTTGAAAGAGTACGTTTTAAAAATGTTTTGTTTTGAGATAATTGTAGATTCACATGCAGTTGTAAGAAATAGTGTAGAGAGATCCCATATATTCTTCTTCCAGTTTTATCCTGCTTGACTATAGCAATGTCACAACCAGGATATTGATATTAATACAATCAACTGATCTAGTCAGATTTCAACAGTGTTATATGTGCTTGTGCATATTTAATTCTATGTGATTTTATCACGTTTAGATTCATGTGACCAACACCACAGTCAAGATACAGAACAATTCCATTACTACAACCACCTCCCTTCCTGACCCTCCTCCCCACACCTGGTAACCACTAATATGTTCTTCAGCTCTATAACTTTGTCATTTAAAGAGGATTATTATATAGAGTCACTATGAGTTGGAATTGACTCGGACTCACACAACAATATAAATGGAATCATACAGTAGATAACCTTTGGGATTGACTTTTTTCACTTCATGTAATTCGCTTGATACACACAACATCCAGTTGCTGTGTGTATTGAAATAGTTCATTACTTTTTATTTTTGAGTAGTACTCCGACTGTACTAATGTATGCATGTACTGTTTGGATGTAGTACAGTTTAACCATTCATCTGTTAAAGGACATTTGGGTTGGTCCCAGTTTTTGGTTATGACAAATAATGCTGCTATGAACATATGCGTGAGTATTTTTGTGAGTATAAGTGTCATGGACTGAAGTGTGTCCCCCCAAAATATGTGTCAACTTGGTAGGCCATGATTCCCAGTATTGTGTGGTTGTCTTCTATTTTGTGATTATAAGTTTATGTTAAAGAGGATTAGGGTGGGATTGTAACACCCTTACCCAGGTCACATCCCTGATCCAATGTAAAGGGAGTTTACCCGGGGTGTGGCCTGCACCACCTTTTATCTTATAAGAGATGAAAGGAAAGGGAAGTGAGCAGAGAGTTGGGGACCTCCTACCACCAAGAAAGAAGCACCAGGAACAGAGCGTGTCCTTTGGACCTGGGGTTTCTGCTTGGAGAAGCTCCTAGTCCAGGGGAAGATTGATGAAAAGGACCTTCTCCAGAGCCAACAGAGAGAGAAAGCCTTTGCCTGCAGCTGACGCCTTGAATTTGGATTTCTAACCTACTAGACTGTGAGAAAATAAATTCCTCTTTGTTAAAGCCATCCTACTTGTTGTATTTGTTATAGTAGCACTAGATGACTAATACAGTAAGTTTTAATTTCTCCAAGATAAATACCCAAGAATGCAGTTGCTGGGTTCACATGGTAAGTGTGTATTTAGTTTTACAAGAAACTGCCATACCTTTTCCCAGAATAGCTGTGCCATTTTACATTCTTGTCAGCAATGTGTGAGTGATCCAGTCTCTCTACATTGTTACCCGCATTTGGTGTTATCGCTATTTTTTATTTTAATGATACTGATAGGTGTATGGCAATATCCCACTGGGGTTTTAATTTGCATTTCTGTAATGGCTAATGATGTTGAATATCTTTTCATGTGCTTATTTGTCATCTGTATATCCTCTTTGGTAAAATGTCTGTTCTTGTCTTTTGTCTCACTTTTTGATTGTGTTGTTTGTTTTTTACTGTTGAGTTTTGAGAGTTCTTTATATATTCTACATACTAGTCCTTTGTTGAATGTGTGATTTGCGAATGTTTTCTTCGAGTCCGTAGCTTGTTTTTCATCCTCTTAACAGGTCTTTGCAGAGCAAATCTTTTTAATAATAATAAAAATAAAAATATTGTGGTAAAATATATATAACATAAAATTTTCCATTTTAACCACTTTGGAGTGTACAGTTCAGTGACATTAATTACAGTCACAATGTTGTGCCATCCTCACCACTACCTCTTTCTAAAACATTTTCATCATTTCAAATAGAAACTCGTTACCTGTTAAGCAATCACTCCCCTTAACCTTCTCCCTCCAGTCTCTGGCAATCACTAAGTTCATTTTGTCTCTGTGCATTTGCCTATTGTAGATAATTCAGATAAGTGAAGTCGTTCAATATTTGCCCCTTTGTGTCCGACTTTACTTGGGTCCACGATCAACAGCCATGGAAGCAGCAGTCTCAGGAAATCAAAAGCTGCATTGCATTGGGTAAATCTGCTGCAAAGGACCTCTTTAAAGTGTTGAAGACCAAAGATGTCACCTTGAAGACTAAAATGCGCCTGACCCAAGCCATGGTATTTTCAATCGCATTGTATGCATGTGAAACCTGGACAATGAATAAGGAAGACTGAAGAAGAATTGATGCCTTTGAATTGTGGTGTTGGTGAAGAATATTGACTATACCATGGACTGCCAAAAGAACAAACAAATCTGTCTCAGAAGAAGTACAACCAGAATGCTCCTTAGAAGCAAAGATGGCGAGACTGCATCTTACGTACTTTGGACGTGTTGTCAGGAGGGATCAGTCCCTGGAGAAGGACATCATGCTTGGCAAACACAGTGTCAGCGGAAAACAGGAACACCCTCAAAGAGGTGGATTGACACAGTGGCTGCAACAATGAGCTCAGACATAACAACGATTGTAAGGATGGCTCAGGACCGGGCAGTGTTTCATTCTGTTGTGCATACGGTCACTATGAGTCGGAACCGACTTGACCGCACCTAACGACAACAACAACCTATTTCAACTACATAATGTTTTTAAGGTTCATCCATGTCACAGAATGTATCAGAGCTTCATTTCACTTTATGGCTGAATAATATTCCGTTGTATGGATATACCACTTTTTGTGTAACCATTCATCTATTGATGGACACTTGGGCTTTGTTTTCATCTTTCGGCTACTGTGAGTAATGCTGAAGTGAACATTGGTATACAAGTATCTGTTTGAGTTCCTGCTTTCAATTTTTTTTTTGCTTGTATGTCCAGAAGTGAAATTATTGGGTCATATGGTAAATCTATGTTTAATTTTTTGAGCAACTGCCAAACCGTTTTCCAATGCAGCTGCACCATTGTACATTCCCTCCAGGAATGGATGAGGGTTCCAATTTCTGCACATCTTTGTCAAAAGTTTTTTATTTTGATGAGGTCCAATTTATCAATTTTTCCTTGTTTTTAGTGTCAAGTCTAAGAGCCCTTGTACACATTTTTTTCCTTTATCCAGCATTTCTTCTTTTAGAGAAGCATCGCTTCTCCTATTCCATAGTAATCTTACTCAATCCATGTGGTTTCGTGGGGTGGAGGCGAACACCTAAAAAAGGGCGTGACCAATCAGAACATGCCATGTTCTGGCTAGAGTGATTGCTTCAGGGATATCATGTTTCCAAAGCTGGGTCATTCAGTGTCCTCTGAGACTTTTGCCAGAAACATTGGAGAGGGTCTCCTTCTCTATGTGGAGAGAGACTTTCTGAGAAGGAAACAAACAGAACCAAGAAACGGAGAGAAATACAGGTGTCCAATCATATAGTTTGAACTTCAGAATTCAGATGTGTCGGGAGCTAGTTACTCTTTGATGTTTCAATGATAAAAGCCACTTCATCCCCTCCCCTACCCTTCTATCTAACTGGTTTAATTGGGATAAGGAGACTATAATCAAAAGAGCCCTAGCTAATGAAGCATTCTATATTCATTATTCCTTCAGACCATGAAGAAAAGAAGGAGTAGACTATCTCCCAAGTGGGGTTCTGCCAGAAAAATAGAAGCCTGCTGTCTTTTTGGTACCACTTGGAGGTCTGATGAGTGAGGAGTTAACAAGTCTTCTGTAGCCTTCCAACAGGCATCTAATCTGGGTGGGCCTCTAGCAGTCATTGTTGCATTTTCTGATTCTCTTCATCCTCCCCCGTTGAACTATGGCTGCTTAGACTAGGGATGAACTGTTGAAGAAAGGTGAATCAGTTAGTCTTTCTGTGAGTATTTGGAATTGAGAAGGTGTGATAGCATCTGTTACGGGTTGAATTATGTCCCCCAAAAATGTGCGCCAACTTGGCTAGGCCAACATTCCCAGTATCATGTGGTTGCCCTCCACTTTGTGATCTCATGTAATTTTGCTATGTGTTGTAAGTTCTAACCTCTATGGTGTTAATGAGGCAGGATTGGAGGCAGTTACGTTCATAAGGCAGGACACAATCTACAGGATAGGTTGTATCTTGAGTCAATCTCTTTTGAGATATGAAAGAGAGAAGTGAGCAGAGAGGAGAGGGACCTCCTACCACCAAGAAAGAAAAGCCAGGAGTGGAACGTGTCTTTTGGATCCAGGGTCCCCACACTGAGAAACTCCTAGACCCAGGGCAAGATTGTTGGCAAGGAACTTCCCCCACAGCCGACATAGAGAGAAATCCTTCCCCTGGAGCTGGCGCCCTGAATAAGGACTTCTAGCCTCCTAGACTGTGAGAGAATAAATTTCTGTTTGCTAAAGCCATCCACTGCGGTATTTCGGTTATAACAGCACTGGATAACTAAGACAGCATCTGTTGGGGGCAGGCACTGTGTTAGGTACACATGTGGGGAGGCTGTGTTTCACGAATGGCCCAGAGAGCTAGAGAGAGGAATTTAGTTCACATGTTCCATTTTCTTGACCTAGTCTCTCCTGGAGGCTTGGCTGCATCACTGGTCTTGCCTTCATGAGATGCCTTTGAATTCTTAGAATAATTTCCCCTTCATTTTCTTGAACTATCCCTAATGAGCTTCTGTCACTCACAATAAAATTGTTTTTAACACACTGTTCTTACGAAAAGATGCTCAACCTTACTCATAATGAGATAAATGCAAATTAAAATTACACAGAGACACCATTTATCACTTATCAGATTGGCACAGATAAAATAGTCTGACAACTCTATTGGTAAACCTGAGGGGAAGCAGGCAAGGCCATCATGGTTGGAGGGCCTGTGAAATGTTCCAGCCGTGGTGCAGGGCAAGGTGGCAACATCTATCAGCCTTGGGAATATTTTTACCCTTTGACCTAGTGATCCCTTGCTCTGGGGATGTATCCTGCACTCCCATGGCTAGGAAATGATACATGTACAAGGTCGTTCATTGCAGCATCATTTGTGATAGTAAAAGCTTGGATACAACCCAACTGTTCGTCAAAGGGTACTGGTTAGGTACATCCTTACAAGGAATGTGACGCCGTGGTAAAAGTTAATGAAGTTCTCTATGTTCTAATATGGAAGAGCTTCAAGCTAGACTGTTAGATAAAAAAAAAAAAAAGTGCAGAACATTGCACAGTATGATACCTCTTATGTAAGACTGGGAGGGAAGAAGGATATATAAGAAATTCCCATTTCTTATATTTTACCCATTTCTGTCAAGTCAGTTCCGAATCACCGTGACCTCACATGTGACAGGGTAGAACTGCTCCATAGGGTTTTCTTGGCTGTCATTTTTATGGAAGTGGCTCTCCAGCCCTTTCTTCTGCAGTGTTGCTGGGTGGGTTCAAACTACCAACCTTTAGGTTACTCTTTGATGTTTCAATTATAAAAAAAAGAGCCGTTAAATCCACCCTCCCACACCCCCACCCTGCACCAAGCTGGTTTAAGTTGGGATTACGAAATGCATAACTCAAGTGCAAACTGTGCCACTCAGGGACACTTTCTTATATTTAGATAAGTAAATATGATAAAGGAAGTATAGAAGATGAACCTGAACCTATAAGCTAATAAACATGATTACTTCTAGGTGGTAGAGAGGATGGCCAGGGTGAGAGGAATGCTTCTCAATGATAATCTTTTTATTTCATTTTGACTTTTGAAAATTGTGAATGCATTAACTATTCTACAAATAAACTCAAGTAAAAAGTCATTTTTGATTAAAATATTATATCATTCTATTCTATCCCATTGTCTGAAGAATGCAGGGTGGTAGGAAGAAAAAGGATGCAGGACATTCCATGGTGATACTTTGACACTTGATTTAAAAAAAAAATCAAGAAATGAGTCAGTCACAAGAGGACAAATATTGTATGATCTCACTAATAAAACAAACCTGTTGCTGTGAAGTTGATTCTGACTCATACAAGCCTCTAGGACAGAGTAGAACTGCCCCCTAGGGTTTCCAAGGAGCACCTGGTGGATTTGAACTGCCGATCTTTTGGTTTGCAGCCGTAGTTCTTAACCACTGTGCCACCAGGGCTTCATGAAGTACATAGAATAGGTAAATACGCAGAAATCAGAGTTACCACGGGCAAGGGTGGGGGAATGGGTGGAATAATTGTTTAGGAAGCATTGAGTTTTTGTTTATGGGGGTGGAAAATTTGGCAAAGGACATTGGTGGTGATTGTACAGCATGGTTGATGTAATTATCTCACTCAACTGTATACGTGAAAAGTATTGAACTGGTAAATGTGGTGCTATCTATATTTTTGCAAGAACAACAACAACAACAAAGAAGATCATTAAAAAAAAAAAAAGAACTTATATCCCAGCTAGGAAAAAAAAAAAAAAAAAAAAACACCCAAACTGGAATGTACTGATGAAAATCCAAAAGAAGAGGTGTGCAATAAATACCCTTTTGAAGGCAAAGAGCTTTGTCTGTGCTTTCTGCTTTTGGCAAATGCGATTGCTTGTTAAAACGTCCTCTCTCCAGGACACACTGCTTCTGGAAGCACGGTTTTATGGATGGGCATTCTGCTTGGCCAACTCAAGATTAAGCTGACTGGCTGAGCGTGTGAAAGAATTCCAGGAGGAAGAGAAATGTCATACTAAAAATTTCTTTTTAACCTGAGGGGATCAGGTGGCCTCTTAGAGAAATGACAAAATCTATTTTCTCCTGCCTTGTATGTTTGTGCTGTTGGCACTTTCTCGTTATAACTGGGAGTAGGTAAAGGATTGCTTGATGGCTATTGAGCTGGTGCCTTCTCTGGAATGTGGACGGCAGGGTTCTGTTAGCCTCAACAGCTGGGGCTCATTCAGTACTCAGGAGCACAGACTCAAGTCAGACCGAGCAGTGAGAGCACTGCTCTTCCACTAGGTAGCTGAGGGATCTTGGGTACACACTGGCTTCTTTGTACCTCGGTTTCCTCATTTGTAAAAGTGAATAATGATTAAAAAACAAAAACAAAGACAAAACCAGTTGCCATGGAGTTGATTTTGACTCATGGCAACTCCATGTATTGCAGAGTAAAACTGCTCCATAGGGTTTTCAATGGCTATGATCTTTCAGAAGCAGATGGCCAGGTCTTTGTTCTGAGGAGCCTCTGGGTGAATTTGAACCTCCAACTTTTCGGTTAGTAGCTGAACAATGCTTAACTGTTTGCATCAACAGGGATTCTAGATAATAATAGTACCTATCTACTTCATACAAGGAGCCCTGGTGGTACAGACGTTAAGAACTTGGCTGCTAACCAAAAGGTCGGCAGTTCGAATCCACCAGCCATTCCTTGGAAAACCCTGTGGGGCAGTTCTACTTTGTCCTGTAGGGTCTCTATGAGTCAGAATTAACTAAATGGCAAGGGGTTTGGTTTGGTTTAATGCATGCAAGAATGTTAGAACAATGGCTGGTATATATGAAGTTCTCAATAAATGTTGGCACTGAAAGTAATGATAATGGTGTTTTTTCGGGACACCCAAACCTGTGTCCTAGTCGCATGGCTTCAGGCTGAATAGTAGACTGGCAGGTATGTAGAAGGTTACCAGTTGCATCCCACCACTCTCCAAGCCATTTTAGTTCAATCCTATCGAAGAAGGATTGAAAAGAGGTCTCCAGAAACAATTCACATTGCTCTAAGGTAATAAATAAAGTTACAGTGGCTATTGAGTCCCTGGGTGGGACAAAGTATTAAGTGCTCAGCTACTAGCCAAGAGGCTGGCAGTTCGAATCCACCCAGAGGTGCCTCAGAAGACAGGCTTGGCGATCTGTTTCTGAAAGGTCACAGCCTTGAAAACCCTATGGAGTAGTTCTATTCTGCACACATGGCATCACCATGAATGAGAATTCACTCAAGACAAGTGATTAAACAACAACGCAGTGGCTATGGTAGGTAGGAGCCCTGGTGGTGCAGTGCTTGAGGGCTTGGCTGCTAACCAAAAGGGTGGTAATTTGAACTCACCAGCTGCTCAGTGGGAGAAAGATGTGGCAATCTGCTTCTGCAAAGATTAAAAACCCAAAACCAAACTCACTGCCATTAAGTCAATTTCAACTTATAGAGACCCTATAGGACAGAGTAGAAACTGTCCCATAGGGTTTCTAAGGCTGTAAATCTTTACAGAAGCAGACTGCCACATCTTTCACCCGAGGAGTGGCTGGTGGGTTTGGAACAGCCCACTGTTCAGTTTGCAGGTGAGTACACTTAACCATTGTACCACTAGGCTTAGAAACTCTACGGGGTAGATCTACTCTGTCCTATGGGGTCACTATGAGTTGGAATGGACTCCAGGGCAACTTTATATATTTTTTTAAAATTTTGCACCCTAGATGAGTGCCTCACTCTCCTCACCCTAGTACCAGCCCTGCTGAGGAATGCTTAGTGAGGAAGGTTTAAGGCAGAACTGTCTACCCCAACCAATTCAGCCACTCGTTGCAGAAGGCAGTCCCAGTTCCTCCTTTCCAGATAGTGTCATGGGAGGAAACAGAAAGCACTCCCTATTTAGATGCTGCCATTCCTTTTATTCCTTAGTGCCTAGCTTCCCAAAACGTGGTCCCTGCAAGGATTTTTTAGTGTTTCTCGAACATGGCATCAAATCCCCCTGGATCTTGTAAGGAGAAACATTCGTTACTCAACTTGCTTTAAATTATTCTGAAAACTTCAAGGAGAAAGTCTCACATTGGTGCTAATGGGTTTTTTAACATCTCTGCAACACTTGGACAGCCTCCTTTTTAAACAAAGATTGAGCCGGTCTCAGGCTTAGAACGAAACTTAGGGAGCATAGAAGTTGAATGCTTTTGCTTTGTCTCCACTGCATTTTTTTAAAAAGTCATTTCTTTTGTTAGGGATTAGGAAGTTTCCTTTAAAAAAAAAAATTATTTACAAAAATGAAGATTGACATAAAAATAATACAGATGGTACACAGGTATAGCCAATATTCTGTTTGGGAGAAATCGAAACCCTCAGAATCCTAGCCCAACTCTTGATCTTAAGGCATGCCAGGAGAGGAGTGGTGGTGGGAGTCTTGTCTTCCTTACCCCATTGGTTGAAACTGTGTCTCTGACTTTCTTCCTGCATCCCCTTGAATAAGGAGGGGCAAGGAGATGGAATTCTATAATAGCAAGTCCACCCTTGAGTCTGAGGCACAATTATTATCTTATTACGGTCTGAAGGAGACTAGAGAACCTGCTGCAGTAACCTAACAGGAACAATACTTGGGCCTTAGCTGCCTCATTTTTTGTTTCCTTTTCTAGAATTTACTAAGCCAAACAAGACCTTTCCCTGCCCTAAATTTTAGACTTAATTGTACCGTGTTCATTATTATATGGCATTTTACCCACAATTACTCCCTGTCCAATTTTCTGTTTGTTGCTGTGCTCTGAGCACCCACCTAGGTACTGGTAGCACTGGGAGGAGTTACGGAGAAGCTGGAAACTGCAGCTTCCACTTGAAGACAGTGTCAGCTAAGGGAACAAGCAGATACAGGACCACATCATGGCAGAAACGCCCCCAGTCTCACTGTCCAGAGCCAGGTAGGAGGACTTAAAAGTAGTTAGTTATAGCAATTCCACTTTTGGGTATTTATGTAAGAGAAATGAGTGCATATTATAATGAAACGTGCAAAGACCTAGAGTTAGAAAATAAAAAATGAAGAACATGCTAGACATTCTCAAGCAGAAAGAAGTGAAGAAAAAATCCAAGGCTCAAGTTGTGATATTGAAGGATTCTATGGGCAAAATATTGAACAATGCAGGAAGCATCAAAAGAAGATGGAAGGAATACACAGAGTCAATGTACCAAAAATAATTAGTTGAAGTTCAACCATTTCAGGAGGTGGCATATGATCAAAAACTAATGGTATCGAAGGAAGAAGCCCAAGGTACACCGAAGGCCTTGGTGAAAAACACGGCTCCAGGAATTGATGGACTGCCAATTCAGATGTTTTAACAAACAGACGCAATGCTGGAAGCGTTCACCCATCTATGTCAAGAAACCTGGGACAGCTACTGGCCAACAACTGGAAGAAATCCATATTCATGCCCATTCCAAAGAAAGGTGGTCCAATAGAATGTGGAAATTATTGAACAATATCATTAATATCATATGCAAGTAAAATTATGCAGAAGATAATTAAAAAATGGTTGCAGCAGTACATCAACAGGGAACTGCCAGAAATTCAAGGTGGATTCAGGAGAGGACATGGAATTAGGGATATCATTGCTGATGTCAGATGGATCTTGGGTGAAATCAGAGATTATCATAAAGATGTTTACCTGTGTTTTATTGACTGTGCAAAGTCATTTGACTGTGTGAATCATAATAAATTATGGATAGCATTATGAAGAATGGGAATTCCAGAACACTTAATTGTGCTCTTGTGGAACCTGTACATCGACCAAGAGGCAGTTGTTTAAACAGAACAAGAGGACGCTGCATAGTTTAAAATCAGGAAAGGAGTGCGTCAGAGTTGTATCCTTTCACCATGCTTGTTCAATCTGTGTGTTGAGCAAGTAATCTGAGAAACTGGACTATATCAGAATTGGAGGAAAACACATTTAACAACGTGGGGTATGCAGATGACACAACCTGCCTTGCTGAAAGTGAAGAGGACTTGAAGCACTTACTGATGAAAATCAAAGACTTCAGTATGGATTACACCTCAACATAAAACATAAACAAAAATCCTCACAACTGGACCAATAAGCAATATCATGATAAATGGAGAAAATATTGAAGTTGTCAAGGAATTCATTTTACTTGGATTGTGAATCCAAGTAAAACGGATTTTGACTGCAAGCGGAAGTCAAGAAATCAAATGATGTATTGCACTGGGCAAACCTTTTTAAAGTAATAAAAAGCAAAGATGTCACCTTGAGGACTAAGGTGTACCTGACCCAAGCCATGGTATTTTCAATTGCTTCATATGCATGTGAAAGCTGGACAATGAACAAGGAAGACTGAAGAATAATTAATGCATTTGAGTTACGGTGCTGGTGAAGAATATTAAATATACCATGGACTGTCAGAAGAATGGAAACTCTGGTGGCATAGTGGTTAAGAACTATGGCTACTAATCAAAAAGTAGGCAGTTTGAATCCACCAGGTGCTCCTTGGAAACTCCATGGGGCAGTTCTACTCTGTCCTATAGGGTCGCTATGAGTTGGAATCGACTTGATGGCAATGGGTTTGATTTTTTTGGGGTTTGCCAGAAGAACGAACAAATCTGTCTTGGAAAAAGTACAACCAGAATGCTCCTTAGGAGCAAGGATGGCAAGACTTCATCTCACTTACTTTGGACATGCTATCAGAAGGAACCAGTCCCTAGAGAAGCTGCCTTAGGCTGGGTTCTCTAGAGAAGCAAAACCAGTAAAGTGGATAAATACATATGTAGACAGAAATTTATATCCAGGAAGTGGTTCATGCAATTGTAGAGGCTGGGACGTCCCAAGTCCATGGGTCAGGATAGAGGCTTCTCCTGACGCACATAGCCACAGAAGCTGGCAAACCCAAGATGGGCAGGTCAAAGAGCAGGGCTCTTGTTCAGCAGGGCTGAAAAGATCGACAAATCCTAAAGATCGTCAGGCAAGTCTGCAGGTAAGCTGCTAGCTCAAGTCCCAAGAACTGGAGATCAGATGAACAGGAGCCAGCTGCAGGATCTAGGTTGAGCAAAAGCCCATAAGCCTTGCCAGAATATCTACTTATATTCAATGCAGGTCAAATGCCCAAGGAAGCTTCCTTTCAACTGATTGGCCACTCACAGCAGATTCTATCATGGAGATGATCACATAATAACAAATTTCATCATGGAAGTGATCACACCATCACACAAATATCAAGTCACTGAGAATCATGACCTGGCCAAGTTGACATACAACCTGAACCATTACAGAAGGACATCATGCTTGATAAGTAGAGGGTCAGTGAAAAAAAGATTTTCAATGAGATGGACTGTCACAGCAGCTGCAACAGTGCATAGGAAAACTAACAGAAAAGATAACCAGCTACCTTTTTTTTAAAAATTTTTTTGTGGTATAACATATATACAATAAGATGTAGGAGCCCTTGTGGTGCAGTGGTTAAGAGCGCAGCTGCTAACAAAAAGATCTGCAGTTCCAATCCAACAGCTGCTCCTTGGAAACCCTAGGGAACAGTTCTACTCTGTCCTAGAGGGTTGCTATGAGTTGGAATTGACTCAATGGCAATGGCTTTAGTCTTTACAGGAGCAAATTGCTGGGTCTTTTCTCCTACAGAGCCACTGATCACAAAAATTCCTGTGTACTTGAATTGTTGAGCAGGTGAGTGAGATAACATATGTAAAGTGTTTAACACAGAATCTCAATATTAATTTTTAGTTATTAGTATTTCTAGAGTGACCTAGAGAATTGCCTAACTTTTTCAAGCTTCTGTTTCCTTATACGTCAAATGGGAATAATAATGTTTTATTCATTCAACAAATATTTATTCACCTCTTCTTGTGTGATTCCCCTCCTTCCACCCAATTTTTTATATTCTTCCTATTGAGACATGGGGGTATCCTCTTGAATATGGGCTCTGTGGCTTTTTGACCAATAGCATGTGGCAGAAATGACACAGTACCGGTCTCCAGGTTCAGGCTTTAAGACACTGTCCTCTTTTGCTTCTGGTATCTCCGGATACTCACTCTTGGAATTAAGCACCATGTTGTGAGAAGCCCAAGCAGCTAGTGGAGAGATCCACATGAAAAGGAACCAAGGCCCTGGCCCAAAGCCTAGATAAACAGTCCACTGATAGCCAGCAATCAACTTACCAGCCATGTGAGTGAGCCCCCTTGAAAGTGGATTCTAACTCCCAGCCAAGCCACCCCTGCTGATGCCACATAGAACAGAGATGAGCTCCAGTTATTATTTTTAAATTAATTATGTTGATATTATTGTCAATCTATTCTTTAGAATGGAGCTGTCCAATAGAATATGGTGTGAGTCGCATAAGTAATTTTAAACTTTCTAGTAGCCACATTACAAAAAGTAAAAAGGAACAGGTGAAATTAATTTAATGCCCTTTCTAACTTAACCCAATATATCAAATATATCATAATTTCAACATGTAATGAAGATAAAAATTATTTATGAGATACTTTACCTTCTTTTTTCAAACTAAACCCATTGCCATCAAATTGATTCTGACTCATAGCAACCCTATAGGACAGAGTAGAACTGTCCCACAGGTTTCCAAGGCTGTAACCTTTACGGAAGCAGACTGCCACATCTTTCTCCCACGGAGTGGCTGGTGGGTTCGAACTGCCAATCTTTCAATTAGCAGCTGAGCACTTAACCACTGTGCCACCAGGGTTCCTTTTTCACACTAAAACCAAACCAAATCAAACCCATTGCTGTCGAGTCAATTCCAACTCATAATGATCCTACAGGACAGACTAGAACTGCCCTGTAGGGTTTCCAATCTACTTAGTAGATTCAAACTGCCGTAGCTCTTAACCACTGTGTCTCCAGGGCTCACTAAGTCCTTGAAATCCAGTGGGTATTTTACACTTACAATCACGTCTCGTCTGGACTAGCAATGTTTCAAATGCTCAGTAGCCACATATGACTAGTGGCTACCATACTGGACAGCGCAGCCTTACAAAGAAAGATTTGGAAGGCAACTGCTTCATTCTTGCCCCTGTTGTATAGAGGAGGGAAGTGAGATACAGATGGAAGAAATGACTTGCCCAGGGCTATGCAGCAAGTATGAAGTACAGACTGAAGAGATCCTAGACTACATTTCTAGCCAGAGCAACCTGTCTTCTCATCACCTCTGAAATTTCTCAAGTGGCCAACATGTACTCCTTTATGAGCAGAGGGGACCAAGTGGGGCTCTGGTGACCTGGAGGGCCCATGCCCAATCCATAGAGAGCTGCCACTCTGAAGGTATACCTGGCACCGTGCCATGTTGTGTTCATCTCTTGCTGGGTCTACTCAAACGGCCTCTTACCCGCTCCCCCTGCTTCTCCCCTTTGCCTCCTATAGCCTCTCATACAAATAGTAGCCAGGGTAATCTTTCAAAAACATAAACATACCACGCCACTCCTCTGATCCAAGGCCTTCAATGAAAGCCAAATTCATAAACACAGCCATAAATACAACTTCCTACAACTTTCCTGACTTGTTTTATAACTACTCTTCCACTCCAGCCACAGGGCCTCCTTGCTGTTTCTCCAATGTGCCAAGCATGCTCCTCCCTCGGCCCCTTTGCATTTGCTGTTTCCTTTGCTTGGAACCTTCCTCCCCCAGGGAGCCACATGTCTCTCTCTCTCTGTTCATTCAGATCTTTGCTCACATGTCCCCTTATCATAAAGGTTTTCACTGACCACCCACGTTCTTCCTTCCTCTACTATGCTTTGTTTCTCTTTACAGCGTGAATCGCCACATCATAAAATGGATTTGTTAGCTCATTAAAAAAAATTGTTTATCTCTCCCATTAGATTGTAAGCCCCCTGTTTAATTGAACAGTTTCTCAAAGAGCACATAGGCGGTACTCAATAAGCATTTGTTGAAGGAATGAACAAATGAATGAGTGAATGAAGAAAAGCAGGCGACATTTAGTCACATCTTTTTTTCCTAGAGAAGCCAGAATCTTGATCTTTTAGGTGACATTCTACCAAATGTACATGTTGGCAACCATGCAATTAAAGGAAAAAATCCACTGTGCTGGCTGAAAAAAAAAAAAAAAAAAGCAAACCAGGGCCATCAGTTTGAGACCCCTGCCCTTCAGCCATCTGGGTCCAATGGGAACCTGGTCCTTCCATCTTCAGAGTGTAGCCCCTCCAGGAACTGAAAGGCTCTTTGGGACCCCCTGGCTCTTGCATCCCCAGCCCCATGAGGTACTCTTTGTTGTTGGAGACCAAAGTCATCCAGGGCACTTCTTTCAAAAGGCAGGATGTGGGCTGTGAGCTTCCAGCTCATCGGTTCAAAGGAAATCTACTTGAGCAGCAATGTCTGCTGGGATGTTTTCCCAAGCCCCTGGGAGGTGATAGGGCCTCTTAGAAGACTAATAATAGACAGACACATCCAGTTTCCCAAACATGTCAACCTTAAAAGTGAATGCTATTTTTTCCTCCTTACCTTTGAATTACTATGTCAGGGAGGGACATTCTGTTATTACAGCTAGTACTCTCCATACTCCGCCTAATAATGACTTACCACTACTCAGTAGCTTCCAAGGAAGTTGTCAGAGTGGGATCTGAGCTCCATTTAGGCGGAAGTTCAGTGTAGCTTACTCCACTCCACTCTGCCCTCCCTCACCCGACACTGACTCAGGTTTCCCTCACGTTTATGGCCAGTATGCTTTCTAGTTAGGACATCTTAACCCCCATTCAACAGCTGTGTGACCTTGGGTGTACATCTTAATCACTCTGAGCCTCAGGGTCCTTAATAAACCCATCGCCATTGAGTGAATTCAGACCTATAGTGACCCTATAGGATAGAGTGGAACTGTTCCATAAGGTTTCCAATGCTGAAATCTTTATGGAAGCAGACTGCCATGTCTGTCTCCTGGGGAATGGTTGGTGAGTTTGAATGCCTACTTTCGGTTAGCGGCTGAGCTCTTTAACCATTGCACCACCAGGGCTCCTTTCAGGGCGCTTACCCACAATGAAAATTACCTAAACTACATAGAGCTGTTGGCAGGACTAAATAAGACAGTGTAAGTACTTGACACCCATCAAGCACTTGATGTTTATTGTTATTGAACATCTACTGGGCACGGACCAAGTGAAGGGGTGCTGTCCTTTCAGTTTTCATTCATTCACTCACTCACTCAGTTAACCAACATTTATTTAGTTCTTTGAAAGGTGTCAGGCACTGCGCTTTCTTGCTTTCTGAGCCTAGGGTCTAGTGAAGGAATTCATAATCTAACACAGCGCTGTGTTTCTAGGGTGTGGAGCATCGGTGTGTGTGTGTTTAGATGCAGTGCATAAACAGGGCACTAAATAACATTGAATTATAAATCTACAAAATTATTACCCTTCTGGTACCTTTCCTGGTGACGTAGTGGTTAAGAGCTACGGCTGCTAACCAAAGGGATGGCAGTTCAAGTACTCCAGGCACTTTTTGGAAACTGTATGGGGCAGTTCTACTGTGTCCTGTAGGGTCCCTATGAGTTGGAATTGACTCTACAGCAAGAGGTTTGGTACGTTTCCATCTTTCTGATTTCATCAAGGAGAAAGTCCCAGCCAGGTGTTAACGTGTCTTTAACAAAAGGAAGACCCTCAATGAGATGGATTGACTCAGTGGCTCCAACAATGGGCTCCAACATAAAAACCATTGTGAGAATGCCACAGGACCAGGCCGCATTTCTTCCTGTTGTACATAGGGTTGCTATGAGTTGGAACTGACTCAATGGCATCCAATGACAACATTTGTTAATCTTCCCTCTTAACAAATAAAAGAAGGCCTCTGACTCAGATCCTTTGGGCAGTGCCTGGAGAGATTTTAGTAACATGGATACTTCTTGCTATTCAAACTCAGAAACCAAATAGACTTTTCTTTCTTTCTTTCTTTCCAGATGGTGCACAAATATAGCCCGAATTTGTGAAGCTAGGTCAGGTATGAATGAAATTTGGGGAAATGCTGATCTATGACATTTCTTTTTACCCCTTTTATTTACCCTATTTAACAGTCTAAGAAACAGTCCCTTTTTTGGAAGGGATGGACAGAAGGTAGATGTTGTCCTCTACGTGGTGGGTCAAGCAAAGCCAAGAATCCTGTTTGTGGTGAATATGTTGTTGTCGGGTGCCCTCCAGTCGATTTTCCAGTCACATCTACCCCATGGAACAGAGTACAATTGCCCCCATAAGATTTTCTAAGGTGTAATCTTTATGGGGGCAAATCACCAAGTCTTTCTTCCGCGGAGCTGCTGAGCGGTTCCCACCGCCAGCCTTTTGGTTAGCAGCTGAGCGCTTAACCGTTGCGCCACCAGGGCTCCAGGTGGTGGATATATACATATACATATACATATACATATACATATACATATACATATACATATACATATACATATACATATACATATACATATACATATACATATACATATACATATACATATACATATACATATACATATACATATACATATACATATACATATACATATACATATACATATACATATACATAACATGCATACATATACATATATACATATACGTACAATGTCGCTCCTCCTACTTCTGCAGAACGTGTGTGTGTATGTGTGTAGGTGTGTTCAAGTGTGGGGAGCCAGCCACAGGCCTTTCCGAATGAGTGACAGGAGAGGCGTGCAGAATGACCAATGATATGAATGGGGGTGGATGGGTACCAGTCTCTGCAGAGGCCAGTGTGGAACCCGCGGTGTCCACCCTTTCCACCCACCGGTCCCCCAGCCCCCGTCGGGTGCTTCCGCTCTCGGTACCGCCTGGGTGCCCTCTAGGTGCTCATCTCCTCAACGCAGCCGCGGGCCGAGGCCGGGGTGAGGGGTCGGGGCTCAGGGCTGACGAGGGCGGGCTGCAGTAACCGCGCCGCAGAGCTGCGGCTGAGGACACTTCGCTCGGAGGTCGGCCGCTGCCGGGGTGCCAATATGTAAAGCAGCTGGCGGCGCGGGGCGGGGCCTGGGCCCGATGCAAATGAGGGAGGCGGGGTCAGCCCCGGCTCCGCCTCCCTCCTCCGCAGCTGGGGCCAGCGGTGCCAAGCGCAGCTGGACGAGCGGCGGCAGCTGGGCGAGTGACAGCCCCAGCTCCGCGCGCCGCGGCCGCCAGAGCCGGCGCAGGGGAAGAGCCCGCGGCCCCGGCAGCAGCAGCGGCCGCCTCCTCCGGCCTCGCGGGCCCGCAGCCCGCCGCCCCGGGGCTGGCCCCTCTCGGGCTCCCGCTCCCCGCGCGCAAGATGGCTGACCCGGCTGCGGGGCCATCGCCAAGCGAGGGCGAGGAGGGCACGGTGCGCTTCGCCCGCAAAGGCGCCCTCCGGCAGAAGAACGTGCACGAGGTGAAGAACCACAAATTCACCGCCCGCTTCTTCAAGCAACCCACCTTCTGCAGCCACTGCACCGACTTCATCTGGTGAGAGCGCGCCCGGCGCAGGGTGCCTGCCCGGCCCCCGAGGGCAGCGCCGCGCGCGGGGATCCTCTCGCGCCCCCAGGGGCCCCGTGTCCCCAAGCTCCCCGCGCCGGACGCTTCTGCTCCGGACTCCCGGCGGACTGTTCTGTGGCGTCCCTCTCCCCGGCCCCAGACGGCTGGCCGCGCGGAGCCTCCTGCCCTCGCTTCTTCCCCGGTCCCTCCCGAGAGCAGCCGGCCAGCGCCGCGGGCGCCTTCCCCTCCACCTGGCTCCGAGCGCGGGGCGCCTGTCCGTCCGGGGGAGAGCAGCGCTTCGGGTGCCCTCTTGCCCTGGGTTACCCCTCTCTCTGTCTCCTTCCAGGCGGGAGGCGCCCTTACCCCCACCCCGTTTCCGGGGGCAGTGCTCCGGGTGTCTTCTCTCCAGCGCCTTGTGGGCATGGGGCATCCTTTTCTGCTCTCAGTGTCTCGGGGGGCAGCATGCCGCGCTCCATGTTCTCTTTTATCGCGCCTCCCTAGGGGCCTGGAGTGGCCCTTTCCACTCCCCAGTCCTCCCCTGTCATCGCGAACCCTCTTCGCTCCCGTCCATCCAGGCATGGGGCTCCTTTCTCCCTTCCCAGTCCCCCCAGGTCTCCTTCCCCTCTCATCCTTCTCTGGGTGCGTCTTTACAGCTTCTCTTTCCCCGAGGGTACTCGGGGCATCTGTGGGTAGATCTCCCTTTTGCTCTCCACTCCCACCGGATGGAAATGCAATCCTCCCCCACAACACACACACACACACCCGGTGGTCGCTGTCACCTCCCCTCTGCCAGGGTGAGGGGAGGTTGAGGTTACCGCCGAGTTCCCACCTACCCCCCAAAGGCGGAAGCCTCTCGGGCACTCGCCTGCGGCTAGGAGGTTGCACCTGGGGTAAAGGGGTAGGGTGGAGGGGGGACTGTGGGGGAACTAGCAGGCGGCTGTGGGCTCCCTGACGTTATCTCTTTCTGCCTTTGCAGGGGCTTCGGAAAGCAAGGGTTCCAGTGCCAAGGTAGGCACCAGGGTCCTGGGGCTATGGGGTTCTGGGGATGCCCTTTGTGGGAAGAAATGGTGAAAGGGTCTGTAGAAGTGAGCGAGTTAGATCTAAGGAACCACTTCCGTCAGAGTGACCTCCAGGCTAGGAATTCATCGCGAAAAAGGGTCCTTTTAAGGTGTGTGTGTGTGTGTGTGTGTGTGTGAGGGGCAGTGATGCTCTGTCCCAGAAAGGCTGATGGAACTGGGAGGCCCTAAATGGCAAGGAAGTGCTATCCACTCTTTCTCCCTTTCAAGCATCTGAAGAGTCAGAATGGGTCTCCTGAATCTTCCATGGTGTTGCCAGTCCTGCCTCTGCAGGAAGTGTCTCCAGGGGCCATTTCTGGGAGGATTCCTCCTCTCTAACTCATGCCCCCTCAGGTACTCACTTGCCCTTCCTTGTCTCCTAGAGTGAGGTTCTGCCTCTTCCCCCACCTCCCAGAGAGCTCTGCATGTGGCTGCCTTCTCTGCAGATGGTGCCTCCCCTAGAAAGGCAACTGTGGTTGTCCCCTGGGCCTCCTCCCTCTGAAAGAGGTGGCTCCAGATGGGTACCTCTCAGATCCTCGTTCAAATCATCCTTTCTGTCTTCTGGGTAGATACAGCTAGGACTTCAAGTTACTGGTTTCCTCCATCCTTGCATCTGGGTTGGGATCCTTGACTCTAACCTGAGATGTTCCACTCCATGGTGGTGACTTTTAATCATGTGTGAGGGGACCTTGGCTGTGTCGGGTTACTGTCATAAAACATAGGTTGCAAATTGGCTGCCCAGGGTCAAATCACCTGTAGGCTTGTTCAGCCCTTGTTGTTGTTGGTAGGTGCCATTCAGAAGACTCAGACTCACGGTGACCCCATTTGTGCAGAGTTGAACTGCTCCCTATGGTTTTCAGGGCTGTGGCCTTTTGAAAGCAGATTATCAGACTTATCTTCCAAGGTGCCTCTGGTTTTGAACTGCCACCCTTTGGGCTAGAAGTCCATCCTTAACTGTTTGTACAACCCAGGTTCAGCCCTTAGGGAGTTCTTAGACATTTTTTTATTTTGGCCAACATTTTAGAACTGGGAGATTTCACCTACAAATCAGAATTTCCAGTTTTGCTGAGAAATGGTCCCACTTTTTCTTGTTACAGCAATCCTTTTTGGAGCTGGAGAGCAAATTATTTTCAAAGACAGGGCACACACATTCAGTATTTTGTCACAATCAATCCTGAGCAGACTTGCTTCACTCATTTCTGGCCCCTGTAGGTATTTAGTTTGCAACCTCTCCTCTGGAAAGTTTTTTCTCCCCTAATCTTTTTTTTTTTTTTTTTAATCTTAGGCCAGTTTGGTGAGAAATGTCTTATTTCTGGGGTGTGCCTTAGGGTTAAACTGACCATTATGGTGAGCTGGGTGAAAGCCAGAAGAAGAAAGCCTTTGAACATAAAGAGTCTAAGATGTGAGTTATCACTGAATGACAGCCTTGTGGTTGCACTTCCACCCTTCGGGAAAAGTAAAGTGTTCCCCGGTGAGTGTAGGCACCAATGTCAGTTGTGCAGAATGCTTGGTGGCATGGTACTGCCATCCTCTGAGACTCACAAGTTCTTTCACCTGAGATCTAGGCTCAGCAAGGAGCTGGATAGACCTGCCCGGCTCCGGAAGGAGCCAGGCAGACCCACCTAGCCTCTCCTTGGAAGATTTGGAGCCTGGTCTCATGGACCACCCCAAATAACTCCCCAGATTCCTTTATTTAAGTGGCAACAATTTAGTCCCTGCTTTGATAGCACTATTAAAATTTTTTTTTTTTTTTTTTTTTTTACGGATTGTTTTCTAGAACTTTGACACCCTTCAGGCAAAATACTGATGGTGTCTTGGTGCTGGAATGTGTAATATCTTCTTTGAGGTTGCCTTTCACTTCCATAGGCACCCTGGTGGCTTAGTGGTTAAGAGCTCCATTGCTAACTGAAAGGTCTGCAGTTCAAATCCACCAGCCACTCGCTGGAAACCCTATGGAGCAGTTCTACTCTGTCCTATAGGGTCGCTATGAGTTGGAATCGACTCAGTGGCAACGGGTTTTCAATTCCATGAATCCATTTCTGTCTTTGGATCTTGCTGAAGTCAGGGGTGATTTTTGAAAACACTTACTGGTGCTCTCCTCTCCCACCTGCTCTGCTGTCGGTGGTGGCTGGGAAAGGCACGTTGGAATGTGCAGCTGATGACATATCTGATGCAGATAGGAAATTCCTTCATTCGAAGCTTGGAAAATGATAGGAATATTCTGGTGTGGGAGAAAAGCAGAATTTAGGCTTCTAATGAAATATGACCACTTTAGAGGTAGGAGAGGCCCCTCCTGCCCCCCTTTTTAATAAAATCCTTTCTTTTCCACCTCCCTCTTGAGAGGCAGTGTAAAGTAGTGGTCATGTGCACAGATTATCAGGCAACTCACTGTGGGTTTGCATCCTGGCTTTGAGACTTCTTAGTCATGTTACTTAGCCCCTGTGCCTCTAGTTTCTCATCTATAACATGGGACCAATAACAGGTACTTTACCCTAGAGGGTTACTGAGAGGTTCAAAGTTGGTACCACATAGAAGATGAGTGGACCAGAGCTTTGCATAGAATAAACACTCAGAAAATATCAGCTCTTCTGATTGCCCCCAAACTCCCCGGATGACAGGGCAGCTGGTGTGAGAGAAGACTGGCTCTGCAGGGTTACTTTGCTATGGACCTGACTGCCAGGTGAGAGTCAAAATCCAGCTGTGAACATCTGGTCACCCTATGTCACTACTTCACAGTGTATTCTGTTTGAACTGGAGAGGTCCACCTGGGGAGGAGTAAGAAGAGTGGTGGGATAGATTGGCAGCCCCTGAAATTGAGATGCTTGGGATGGTGACATCCTGGAACGGAGCGAAGGCTCAGAGTTACCTAGGACTAATTCTAGAACCATGGAGGAGTTCCTTATTAGCTGAGTATTTTTGGTACCACAAATTTTATTATAAAGTGTATCTATTTAAAATGGGATCAACATTTTATAGAAAATACGTAAGGTTTTATTCTCTGGCGTAAATTAGCCATCCAGAGCCCAGGGCTCTAGGTTCCTTTCAGCTTTCTGCTCTACCATCCCTAGCGAAGGACATTTATCTCATGGTCCAAGAAAGATCCTGGAATCCCCAGTCATCACATTCTTATTTCAGCCAGGAGGAAGGAGGGAAGGGGCAAAGAAAGGCAACGAACGTTCTCAGTGTCACTTACGGAAGTTGCCACAAGATACTTTTGTCTGTATCCTGTTGGCTGGAACTTAAACCACATACCCACACCTTGCTGCAAGATAGGCTAGGGGCTCCATTTCAAAAGTCAAAAGGGAGAGAGAATACTCTGTCATTCTTGGGTAGGAGGTGTGGAGCATGATCATAAGGCAAAGAAGCCATTGAGAGCTGCCTCCACGCTCCATTCTACCATCTTGGAAATTGGGATGGTGGTATGGGATTGGGAGAGGAAGGATGAAAAGTCCATAAACCATGGGAAATTATGGGTTTCCCGGTGGGGTGGTGGTTAAGAGCTCGGCTGCTAACCAACAGGTCAAGCAGTGGGGATCCACCAGCCATTCCTTGTAAACCCTATGGTGCAGTTCTACTCTGTCCTGTAGGGTTGCTGTGTGTCAATGGGTTTTGGTTATATGCTCAGGGGAGCTTGAGACTGGATGGTTTTCACCTTTGTACTGTTAGAAGACGAAATTGCCACATTATTTCTCCCTTTTTGTTTCTATGCTCTCCCTTTTTTTCTTTTTATAAAACCACTCTGTGAGGTAGTTTAAGAATACCTCTGTTGATGGAGGAAACTCTGGTGGCATAGTGGTCAAATGCTATGGCTGCTAACCAAAAGGTTGACAGTTCAAATTCACCAGGCGCTCCTTGGAAATTCTATGGGACAGTTCTACTCTGTCCTATAGGGTCACTATGAGTTGGAATCGACTCGATGCCAATGGGTTTGTTTTTTGTATTTTGCTTTTATTTCTGTTGATGGAAGACTGGAGTTGAGAATCTCTATTATGAAACTACCTAAATTCTGGGTTAGAAGTGCCTCAGATAAGCCAGGCTGACTTCTCTCTGTGACATTCTTTAGAGGCACCTAAAGCTGCCTTTGTGCCTTAATTTGTAAGTAAGACAAGCCTTTAGATGGAATTAGATTCTTACCTTATGAAGTCTTTGCAACTTGGCAGAGAGAAAAAAAAAATTTTTTTTTTTTAAAGGAAGTCACTTCAGTGGAAATACGGAGGCAGTAAAATACAGAGGGTCAAAATTCATAGCATGGGTTTGGATTCAGGCAACTGGGCTTGAATCTCTGATCTGCCACTCATTTGCTGTGTGACCTCGGGCAAGTCCTTCGCCTTTAGTAGCTTCAGTTTTCTCACCTGTAAAATGGGAACGGTAGCACCTACCTCATAGGGTTATAATGAGGAGTCCATGAGGAATGAATGCATGAGAAATATCCACCGTAATTAGCAATGACTCTAAGTGAAATGCTCGTTATTGCTGTAGGAAACTGCGTCAGAGGGGGACGGAGTTAATTCTGGAACTCATTAAATGACTTTGCCTCTTTCCATATACTTAGGTGGGTTTTCCTTTCAGGTATGTTTCTTCATAAAGCTTTGGATAATACCAGTGAGTGCACAGCTGAGCGCCCGTGCCCAGAGAGCCAGGCACCATCTGTTCCTTCAGCGTTATTTTTCCTCCCCCTTTCCTCGTGAGAAAGATCTAAACTTGCTGTGGACTGTCTAGAAAAATTCCAGTGCACTAATTTTCTGGCTATGAAAAGCTGGAACTGGTGATTATAGTGAGTAAATCAGCACTTTCCTTTCTCGTGTGGATTAGAAAACAAATTTTGAAACTTTTTATCAAAATTATCCTAAACAATGCCAAAGCATTGCAAGAATCCAACCATTACTGTTCTCATCAATTTAAACATATAGGTTAGACTAGGCACCATTTTTTTTTTTTAACCACAATAAAACATGAATCAAAGGTTCATTTTATTCCTGGCATAGTTTTCCCTACAAACTTATTATATGACATCCTGTACTTCAGGTTGAACTTTCTCGGTAAAATTATAAAGAGGTCTATTTTGTTTGCAATCACCAAGCCAGGCTACAAGTTTGAGAACTTGCTTCCATTTTTCCATATCCCTCCCTTTCTAGGGAAACCCTGGTGGCGTAGTGGTTAAGCGCTATGGCTGCTAACCCAAAGGTTGGCAGTTCGAATCCACCAGGTGCTCCTTGGAAACTCTATGGGGCAGTTCTACTCTGTCCTATAGGGTCGCTATGAGTCAGAATCGACTTGACGGCACTGGTTTTTTTGGGTTCCCTTTCTAGAAGCAGATCTCAGAGAACTGTGAGCCAAACCCTGCTCACCTTCTGGCTTATTCTGAATGCATCCTGGGGGTTTCTATGTGGATAAAAGGCAAAGGCTTTTTGACTTCTTGTTTGTTGGTTTAGCTTTTTTTTTCTCTCTACCTGACATGGGATTTCAGGTCCAATGTCCCAAATGAAATAAGAATCTTTGGGTGGGTTAATGTTGGGTTTTAAGTAGGAAGGCCGCTTTGTTGGAGAGGCAATAACAAATTCATTCTAAGTTGTAGAGCACTCAGTGAAGGTTAACGCTTTGTCACGGCGTAACATAATACCATTCTAAGTAAATATGGAAAATGTGACCTTTGAAAACCTAGTTGATATGATATACAGGTTCTTAGAAACTAATTCAGAAAACATATGTTATTTCCGGGTATTAGGGATCCTCCAGGTGCTGCCTAGATCCAGGTACAGGATGTTTATAGTGCATGTGGGTCAAAAGGACTAGGATAGAAGAGAAGGTGATTGGTTAAAAGTAAAACCGAAGGTTTGAAAATAATTTATATACATTGTTGCCTTGGGATTTCTCTCTCTCTCTAAATAGACCCATATGTCACATTTTGAGAACAGCATCTCCTTTTGATGCATTTTAGTTACAGGTGGTTAGTTAAATTACTAAGCACAATTTAAAGTACACGGTCTGGTCTTTTGACTCTGCTGTTCACTTAATTCTTGCATAGGTAGGGGATCAACTGAAACGTTCATTATCTGGTTGATACCTTTAGAGGCTTGGTCTCTTATCATTTTTGGCATTTGGTCTAATATCATGGTTCTTTGACTTCACACATCAAATCTCCCCATTGAAATTGTATGATATTCTATAGATAGAATATTGGCCTTTTTATAGAGTAAATAATATCCACAGTGTTTACATATGGCATTTGGAGGTGTGATGGCTGCTTGATAATCTGGTAGGAGAGTCACCTATTCACCACATCTATCTGTCCATCCATCCATCCATCCATCCATCCATCCATCCATCCATCCATCCATCCATCCATCCATCCATCCATCCATCCATCCATCCATCCATCCATCCATCCATCCTCCCTCCCTCCACCTTTCCTTCCATCCATCCATCCATCCGTCCATCCGTCCGTCCGTCCGTCCGTCCGTCCGTCCGTCCGTCCGTCCGTCCGTCCATCCGTCCATCCGTCCATCCATCCATCCATCCACCCCTCCACCCGTCCACCCGTCCACCCGTCCATCCATCCATCTTTCATCAGTCCATCCAAAAAGTGTTCACTGAATAAATTCTACATGTCAGTAACTATTTTAGATGCTGGGAATACGATGGTGAGCGAGATTGCGAAGATCTATACTGTCATGGAGTTTACAGTGTAGTGGGAGAGATAGGAATTCTACAAATCATTGCACAAATATTTAATTTCACTCTGCTAAGTACCCTGAAGGAAATGTACAGGGTGCTATGGAAATGTACATAATGGGAAGCTGTTTAAGGTTGGAGGCGAGGTCAGGGAATTCTTTGGTCTGAGAATTACATTAAAAAAGTCCCATTCTCTGAGATATTGGCGAAAGCCTGAGTTGTCAAAGGGCCAGAACTCAAATCTGTATCGTGAAACTGTTCATATCCTGGATAAAGATACACAAGAGGTCTTATCTCTGTGACATTCTGTAGAGAATCCCTGGATCTTTATTTGTGCCAGGACTGCAAGTAAGACAAGTATTTGGTGGAATTAGACTGTTACCTCAAGATGGCTTCTCTCAGTTAGACAAAGAACTTCGTCTCTTAGCTAATAACTTAGCAGAGCTTCCAAATGGTTCATTCCGGTTCAAACCCCTGCTGAGATTTTGCATTTCTAACAAGTTCCCAGGCGTCTTAGTTCTATCTAGATAGTGCTGCTATAACAGAAATACCACAAATGGGTGACTTTAACAAACAGAAATTCATTTTCTCATGGTTTAGGAGGCTAGAAGTCCTAATTCAGGGTGCCAGCTCTGGGGGAAGGCTTTCTCTCTCTATTGGTGTCAGAGGAAGGTCCTTGTCTCTTTGAGCTTCTGCTCCTGGGTGATATTCTTGTGGACTGGCATCTCTCTTTCCCTTGCTCCCTGGCTTGCTTGTTTGATCTCTTTTATACCTCAAAAGAGATTGACTCAAGATACACCCCAATCCTGCCTCATTAATATAACAAACAACCCATTCACAAATGGGATTATAACCACAGATGGAGGTTAGAATTTACAACACATAGTTTTGGGGGACACAATTCAATCCATAATACCAGGTGATGTTAACTAATGCTGCTGGTTAGGGACCAATTTTGAAAACCACTAATAGAGCAGTGGTTCTCAAAATTTATTATACTTACCTGGGGATCTTGTTAAACTGTAGATTCTGATTCAGATATCTGGGGTGGAAATTCAAATTCTCAGCAGGGGTTTGAACTGGAATGAACCGGTTCAAAGCCCTGTAACTCCGATAATGAGCTGACTTCCTTTTTGGTTCAGAAGTTGCAGTTTGAGGTGGCTCTTCTAAAGCAGAAAGAATCAGATAATTTCAGAGGTAGACGAACAAATTTGAGGCAATAGATGGAGAATAAACAAAAAGAGAAACCAAAATATTTCAGTGAGAGGCATTTGTGGGCTGAAAGCCAGTTTTCAGGGGCACATGGTTATTCCCATTGCCACACAGGTGCCTCTGTTATCAGGGGCCTATGCCTGGTATCTTACATCTGTTCATTTCTTTGGTTAAGGCAGTGTTTTCTTACCTTTGGGAGATAATTTGAAGTACTTTCACAGTAAGCAACATTGCATGACATATAGAAAAAGCTGCTTTGTCAATTCTCTTCCCATCTTTCTCATTTCTTTCCACGTTCTGATTTTATCAAGGGGAAAGCCTCAGTTTGGTGCTAATGTGTCTTTAACACCTCTCTTAACACAAGTCTGGGCACTTAGTAAACATTCATTACGTAGTTTTTATTTTTTATTATAAAGGAACTATGAGAACATAAAGATATGTTAATGTTTTACCTGTAAGCCAACTTTTTCTTTCTTTTGTACCTAATTGAGCCTAGTTCTGGTCTACCCCTGGACTTGATTTTGTATTGGCTGTTCCTCCTTGTGAATAGAAGCAGAGTTCAGTGTCTTTCCTAGAAATCTTCGGTGTTGGGACGAAGCTTTTTCTTGCAGAGAGCTGAAAGGCAGAGCATCAGCAGGCTGTGAAAGGGAAGGTAGCTTTGTTACAGAAGTGTTAATCTTTTAATCACTTCCATTATTATTGTCGTTGAGTTTTAATCACCCTTTGCCCTGCCTGTGTGTGTCTCCTGGGTATCTCTTTTCTCAGCCCACATGCAGAAAGTTGCCCTGCTGACTCAGAAGGGGAACTCAAGCCTAGATCTGGAGGGTTCAGATCCCCTCCACTTGAGCCTTCATATTTGCAAAGTAGACAGAAATTAACTGGTTCAAGATATGCAGCATCAACTAGGGTACTGGAAATGGAACAACCAGAACACAATTAAAAAGAATGTTGATACAATGGGAAACACGTAACCAATGTCACTGAACAGTTTGTATAGAAATTTTGAAATGAGAAACCTAATTTACTGTGTAAACTTTCATCAAAAATGCAATAAAATATTATATTAAGAAAAATATATATGCAGCATCATTATCTCAACAATGACCATGTTACTGAAGGGATTCCAGTGCTCTTTTTCCTTTTGCTTTGGCACTGCCCAGAGACCAGACTGAGTTTTTAGAGAGGTAGTATAAAATTGAGACTAAAAGCACAGGCTCAAAAATTAAACAGATCTGTTTTTAAATTCTGACTCTGTCTCTCCATGGCAGTGAGCTTACACTGGTAAAACATGGTCCTGTCTCTATCTGTCCATTCATCCGTTCACCCAACCGTTCATTCTTCCATCCACCCAACAATTTTCCCATTCATCCGTCATCCTTCCACCCATCCATTTATCCATCCCTTCAACAAATATTTATTGAGTGCCTACCATGTATCAGGTACTGTTCTAGGCACTGAAACTGGAGCAGTGAGCAAAATAAAATGCCTGCCCTCATGGTACCCATGTACATCCTGGTAGACAGAGAGCAACAGTAAATAAACAAAATTAAACAAATATATCATCTAATATTAGGTTGTGGTAGGGGCTTTGAAGATGAATAAGATACTGTCCTTGCCCTTGAAGATCCTCCTAGTCTTTTGAGTGGAGAATAACACATGGCCAATTAGTTCTGTTACATCATGAAAAGTGCTACATCGAGGGCTTAAAATGCTTTGCACAGCATCCCTACTCCTGGGAGGGGTGGAGAAGATGCCACAGAGGAGGTGACATTTTGGGAACAGTCTTCCAGGAGGAGTAGGAGTTCCCAGATTGACAAGGGGGTGGCGGTGGGGGAGGGCATTTCGGGCAGAGGACAGATAAGCTGAGACACGGAGGAGAGAGAACAGGGCTAACACAGGGACATAGAAAGGAGGGTGTATGAGGGAGGAGCCGCATGTCATATTGGAGGCTTCGGACTTTGTGAAGGCAGTGTAGCAACTAGGAAGTTGTGGTCCTTGCTTTAAAGCGGGATGTGTGGGGGTGAGTGAAATGACCAGATTTTTAAAAAAGAGGAGCAGGAGATGAATTTTGAAACCACAATTGCCATGACTCAGATCCTGAAATTCCAGGCCCCTGTGGGATTGGAGGGTCAGGTAGGAGAAGCTGTGAAATGACCATTTAGTAGCAATGGAAAGCATTACCAAAGCCTCCAGGAGCTGCTGCTGGTTTTCACATCTGAGGGAGACGTTTGGATTTTTCTGTCAGTCATATTGTTGATTATTCTATTTTGGGGGGGGTGGTTACTAGGTTATTTTTGTGGTTCTAACAATAGGGATATCTCTCTTCGCTGCATCTTTAGGCGCAGGGGGCCGTAGAAATTAATTTTCCTCTGAAAGGAATCCTCCCACTCCCTTTCTCCCTCTCTACTGCTGTCACTTATCCCCTTGCACGTGTTTATGGAGCACATGCTGCGCATTGGTGATGAATTTGTGCGTTGGAGACAGAAAGGCGTTGGTTCAAATCTTCACTTCTTGCTCTGTGACCTTGAGCAAGTTCCTTAACCTCTTTGGGGTTTTGTTTCTTCATAGGTAAAAGGAAAGAATGATAGTACCTAGTTTATCAGGCTTATGCCAAGTGTTTCCTTAGCACCTTGCCTGGCAGATAGTAACCACTTGATGAATGGGGGCTATATTGATTATTCCCAGGGCTGGGCACAGCAGTAAGGTCCTTGTCCTTACGGAGTTTATAATCTTGTCCGGGAGGCAAAATGAATGCTTCTGAATTAAGAAGACAAAGCAAGAATGGATGTGTTTACATGTTGTGGTCAATAGCACTAGGTACAATTTGCAAGGGATCTTTGAGAGAAATGCTTAGCTAGGGCCAAAACAAAACAAAAAAGCCAAACCCATTGCTCGTGAGTCAATTCTGATGCATAGCGACCCTATAGGACAGAGTAGAACTGCTCCGTAGGGTTTCAAAGGCTATAATAAGAAGCAGATGGCCATATCTTTCTCTCGTGGAGCAGCTGGTGGGATTGAACCACTCACCTTTAGATTAGCAGCCAAGCGCTTAACCGCTGTGCGAGCAGGGCTCCTTTACCTGGAGCTGGAGGGTGGTTTTAACATGGGGAAGGGCAGAGCTTTCTCCATGACCCTTTCATGGCGTGCAAATGCTTTAATTTGTGGAAAACCGCAGAAAATTGACTTGAAATCTGTGATTGCCCCATCTGCTGACCTTATTTTGAAAATGTATTGATGATATTTCAACTTTTAATAGAAGTCTGCCCAATCCACCCTTTTAAATTTAGGTTCTCTTCACTCTTTTGGTGAAATGTTTATGTGCTTTTTTGAGTTGAAGAAGAAGCTGGTAGATAGTGTGGGTCAAGGCGGAGGGTGAAGTCTATAGGAGCATTTTTTTCTTGTGATTTTTTTTTTCTTGTTGGATTTTTTTTTTTTTAATTGTACTTTAGGTGAAAGTTAACAGCTCAAGTTAATCTCTCATACAAACTTTTATGCACATATTGTCATGTGACACTAGTTGTCTACAATGTGACAGCACACTCTCCTTTTCCACCCTGGGTTTCATGTGTCCATCCAACCAGCTCCTCTCCCTTCCTGCCTTTTCATCCTGCCTCCGGTCAGGAGCTGGTCATTTCGTCTCGTGTATCTGCTTGAACTAAGAAGCACACTCTTCATGAGTATTATTTTGTTTTATAGTCCAGTCTAATCTTAGTCTGAAGAGTGGGCTTTGGGAATGGTTTTGGTTTTCAGTTAACAGAGCGTCCAGGGGCCATGGCTTCAGGGGTTCCTCCAGTCTCAGTCCGACCATTAAGTCTGGTCTTTTTACTAGAATTTGGGTTCTGCTCCACACTTTTCTCCTGCTCCATCAGGGACTCTCTGTTGTGTTCCCTGTCAGGGCAGTCATTGGTGGTAGCCGGGCACCATCTGGTTCTTCTCGTCTCAGGCTGATGGAGTCTCTGGTTTATGTGGCCCTTTTGTCTCTTGGGCTAATATTTTCCTTGTGTCTTTGGTGCTATTCGTTCTCCTTTGCTCCAAGTGGGTTGGGACCAATTGATGAATCTTAGATGGTCACTAGCTAGGTTTTAAGACCCCAAATCCCACTCACGAAAGTGGGATGTAGAACATTTTCTTAATAAACTTTGTTATGCCAGTTGACCTAGATGTCCCTCAAAACCTTGGTCCCCGGACCCCAGCCGCTGCTACTCTGTGCCTTGAAGTGCTTGGTTGTGTTCAGGAAACTTCTTAGCTTTTGGTTTAGTCCAGTTGTGCTGACTTCCCCTGTATTGTGTGTGGTCCTTTCCTTGAGGGTGGTGATTTTTTCGGACATCCCTATAGTGAACGTCTTCCTTCTGTCCCCAATGGTAGGGATAATTCTTTAGAGTTTAGGCAATGCTGTAAAATGAGAAGTTTGATAGTTATCTGGATTTTTTTTTTTTTGTAGGGGGCAAAATTGACTGCTGGGGTATTGATAATTCTGAGTCAAAGTGTGTACTTAGGGAATCAGGATTGGCATATAGAGTGGTGAGGGACCTCTTTATTTAAATTGAAAACCCATCTTTTGGTAGTTGATTTTCTATTCTTTCTAAGATCAAGTCTACAATACAATACTTACCATGGCTTAAAAATCCTTAGCCAATTTGGGCCTTCATGAGCCTCATCTGGAACCATGTTTCCACTCACTTTCACTGTCCAGTTGATGACCCAACTGTCTCTGCGTTCCTCAATCATGATATAGCCCTGCCTACCTCAGGGCCTTTGGACATGATCATCTTCAGCTTGAATTGCTCTTCCCTTTCCTCTTTCCCCATTCACCTCCTACTCATCCTTCAGAACTCAGCTCAAATCTCACTTCCTCAGAGAAGCCTTCCCTGACCTGCCTAATCGGGTTTACCCTTGTACAGTTTTTTTTTTTTTTTAACACTTTATACTTTTTGTACTTTCTAATTTTTATTTCTGTGAGTATTTAATGTCCGTCTTCCCCACCAGAACGTAAGTTTCATGAATGCAGGAATCACATCTGTCTCCTTTTCCACTGTTTCCGGAGTACCTAACTCCATCCTTGGCACATAGTCTATGCTCAATGAATAGATAATAAATGAATGATTAGTATAGGGGAGAAATGACTGACTAGAGGGTGTTACCTGACTTTGGTTTTGGTGCTAGTTTTGCTATAGCTTGACCTGTGATTTTTATAGAATATATCACTTCCTGGTTTATAAGCTCTGATCATTTTTGTTTGAACAAAAAAAAATTTTGTTATTAGAGTCCATTGGGAAGGGACTTTTAGAAGTGTGTGAATGCCTCAGCCTTAATTTGGGTAGAACCTTAGGCTCTGCACATGTTTCCCTGTGAAGATTAACAGGTTTTCCACTGAAGTCCCTGGCTTTGTTCATCAGGGAACCTGTGGACTGTTGTGAAAAGAATCTTCTTTAAAAGAATATGAAACCAGAAGCTACCAATAAGTCCATCAGCAGTAGAACAGACAACTCAATTGGAGTACATTAATATGGTGGAATATTGTCCAGCAATGAGAATGAACAAATGACAACTATTCACAACATGGATGAATCTCATGATATAACAATGAGTTTATCCTACATCCTGTATGACTCCATTCACTTAAAGGGATCTCAGAGACAGGCATACGTAATAATTGCTGATAAAGGTTAGGGTAGTGATTATGCTTGGGGGCACTGGAGAGGAACTGAGAGGGGCTTCTCAACCCTGAAGGGGGGGTCAATCCTTGCTCTTGCATCATGGGGTCCACTATGTGCTTCTAGATCTCTCTTAGAGGTTCATTTCAAACTGTACCTCTGTTATGGATTGAATTGTGTCCCCCCAAAACGTGTCAACTTGTCTAGACCATGATTCCCAGTATTGTGTGATTGTCTACCATTTTGTCATCTGATGTGATTTTCCTAAGTGTTGTAAATCCTACCTCTATGATGTTAGTGAGGCAGGATTAGAGGCAGTATGTTAATGAGGTAGGACTCAATCTATAAGATTAGGTTGTACCTGGAGTCAATCTTTTTTGAGATATACAAGAGAGAAACAAGCAGAGAGATAGGGGACGTTATGCCACCAACAATGAGGGGAGCTTGTCTTTTGGACCCAGGGTCCCTGTGCTTAGAAGCTCCTAGGTTAGGGGAAGATTGATGACAAGGACCTTCCCCAAGAGCGGACAGAGAGAGAAAACCTTCCTCTGAAGCTGGTACCCTGAATTCAGGCTTCTAGCCTCCTAGAGTGTGAGAGAATAAATTTGTTTGTTAAAACCATCCACTTGTGGTATTTTTGTTATAGCAGCACTAGATGACTAAGACAATCTCCTTGACTGTTAGTAAGCCTGTGGAACTTCATCATTGGTATCTTCACAGAACTGATTTAGTTACTGTCTAGAGTGTGGTTTATTGTTCTGGGTGCTGGTTGTATGGATACGTTCAGACTGTGAAAGTTCATCAAGCTGTAGACTTATGTCCACTTTTCTGTTATGTCTATCACGCTTCCATTAAAAAAGAAAAGCACCTAGTTTTATGTCATCGAGGCCGAATCTGAGAAATGTTAGTTGGGATGTTTTGGGTTTTGTGCACAGAAGTTAAATCTGTATGGGAGACAGGCACCTTCTGGAGCCATCCATTGAGAGATGGTGCCGTTTGCTTTCTTGGGGGGACATCTGCTTCTCATTTCAATGTTGCCCATCGATTGCAAACTGTAGAACAAGGAAGCCAGGGCATTCTGACAAATTTCCCTCCCAGTAGTTTACCAGGAAAACCTTGAGCTCATAAACTATTTTTAGAGCTTTAAATTTAAAAATTCTTTATGAGTTAAGGTATTAATAAGAATCCATTACAGCTGCTGTAACAGATAAACCTTTGAAATCTCTGTGGCTTGACAGAAAGACGTTTGTTTCTCACTCAAGTCACAGTCAAGTCAGGTGATCCAGGTCGGGCAGCCTTCCACACAGCCCTATGGGGCCCCAGGCTCCTCCATCTGTGGCTTGGCCCTCCTCCATGACCTCAGTGTTTCCTCCATTCGCCTGAGGGAACGTGAGAAAGCACACTCATTTCACAACCCCTTTAGCCTGGAAGGGACACATACCACTTCTCACATTGTCTTGGCCAGAACTCAGGCACAGGGTTTAGGGGTACACAGCAAACCCTGCTCCATTCCCCAAAGCTCTGGCTTCTTCTGCTTCCTTTGGGATGTGTTCCATTTTATGTCTCACTTGACTTCAGTAAAACTGAGCAGTGAAACTTTAGAGCTCTTTATCTTATCAAACCTACTAGAGTAAGTTTTGGGGGAGAGCAAGGTCTGTTCGTGTGACTAAGAGCGAAACAAAGAAGCACTCTTCTTGTTTTGAGCTATTAGAACAATCTGGTTCTTGTCAGAATTTCCAGTTTTCAAATCAGTCAGAATTCTTGCCTCTTCTGGCTGTGAGTGGACATTAGAGGCACTTCTGTCATAGCCAGGGGCCGAATCACCCCGCTAGTTATCTTCCTTTGCTCTTTTGTCATCTCTCCTATGGAAGGATTCTCCAGTGGCTCTACTTCAGAGATTTGACTGGATGTCTAACATATCAATCATATATTGTCGTATAACAGAATCTTAAAACCCGTTACCATCGAGTCCAATCCAACTCATAGAGACTCTATCAGACAGAGTAGGACTCCCCAAAGGTTTTCTGAGGCTGTAAATCTTCATGGAAGCGGACTGCCACATCTTTGTCCCACGGGGCAGCTGGTAGGTTCGAACAGCTGACCTTTTTGGTTAGCAGTCAAGTGCTTAACTACTGTGCCACCAATCAAAAAAACCCTTTGCTGTGGAGTCAATTCTGACTCATAGCGGCCCTATAGGACAGAGTAGAAATGCCCCCATAGGGTTTCTAAGGAGCCAGCTGGTGGATTCGAACTGCTGAATTTTTGGTTAGCTGCCAATCTCTTAACAACTGTGCCTCCGGGGTTCCTTAAATCTTAGTGACTTTAAATAGCAATCATTTTATTTATTTCTTGTTTTTGTGGGTCAGTACTTTGGGTTGGGCTCAGCTGGGTGTTCCTGCTGGTCTAGGTGGGGCTTGACTATTCTTGGCTGGCCTCGCTCACATGTCTGGGGCCCCTTTTTCCACGTGATCTCTTTCGTTTTCCAGAGGCTAACTTGAGCTTGGTCACAGAATGCTGGATGGGTTCCCAGTGGGGGAGCAGAAAGTGCAAGGTCTCTTGAGGGCTAGGCTCTGAACGTGCACAGCATCACTCCTGCCACTCCCCTCCAGCAGAGTGGGTACCAAGGTGTGGGGGATGCACTATGGGGTCTACCACATGCTTCCAGGTCTCTCTTAGAGGCTTATTTCAAACTATACCTCCTTGACTATTAGTAAGCCTGTGAGGCTTCACCATTGGTCCCTTCACTGAACTGATTTAGTTACTACCTAGAGTCATTTTTTTTTTTTTTTTATATTGCCAGAACTCGAACACCATTTACAGACAGCCCTAATCTGACTAGGCCTAGGGTCATGGGAGTGGCTTGCCCAAGGTCAAATAACTACCAGAGAGGGGACCTGGGATTCATATCCAACCAGGGGACTTTATACGTCACCTTACTTCATCGTGCATGGGAGAGCCTGGATTACAACCCTGGACTGTTGTTGGTTGTCCTCGAATTGACTTTGACTCACATCAAGCTCATATACAACAGAACAAAACATTGCCAGTCTTGTGCAAATCTTTATGATCATTGATGTTTGAGTCCAGTTTTTTGGCTATTGTGTTAATCCATCTCATTAAGGGTTTCCCTCATTTTCGCTGGCCGTCTTCTTTACCAAACGTGATGTCTGATTGGTCTTTCCTCATAACGTGTCCAAAGTAAGCTAGCTGAAGTCACACCATTCTCACTTCCAAGGAGCACTCTGCTTGCATTTCTTCTAAGACTTATTTGTTCATTCTTTTGGCAGTCCCCCGTATAGTCAATATTCTTCATCAACATCATAATTCAAAGGCATCAATTCTCCTGTCTTCCTTCTTCATTGTCCAGCTTGGCATGCATACAAGGCAATTGAAAAGACCGTGGCTTGGGTCAGGTGCATTAGTCATCAAAGTGGCATCTTTGCCTTTTAACACTCTAAACAGGTCTTTTGTAGCAGATTTGCCCAATGCAATAAGTCATTTCATTCCTTGACTGCTGCTTCCATGGATGCTAATTGTCGATCCAAGTAGAATGAAATCCTTGACTACTTCAATTTTTCTTCATTTATCATGATCTTGTTTATGGGTCCAGTTATGAGGATTTTGGTTTCTTTGTGTGCAGGCATAATCCATACTGCAGTCTTTGACCTTCATTGTGACTTCAATGCCATGTTGCCCTTAACCCTTACACCATATCATTCCTCCACCCTGGGAAGAGTTTTCTTGAATTCTTCTAGATGTGTGTATTTTAAATTGTAAATCATCACTCATTAGAGGGTTATAATGTCTTTGTAGAAAATCATGACCAGCATTAAAAAATAAAATAGAAAATACTGGAGTGCATCACACTTAGGAAGGGTAACTGTTGCTTCATGAAACTTACAGGTATGTGCACTGGGTCAAAATGTAAAATGTGTTTCTTACTGTGGGTGATGATTCACAGAGCTTGAAAATCATTGTGAAAAGTAGAGTCAATAGGCACTGGAGTCTAATGAGATTGGCCCTGGACTGCTGAGGCTTCATTTATTTTTTAGAGATTAAATACGTTGTTTTGAGTTCTTTATAATTAGAAGTTTTATCTTTTCTCCATCACACTATCCCATGCCTATTTTGATCATCATCTTTGAGCTTTAAGATATCACAGATAAAAACTATTTTTTCAGTTGAAGTTTTAAGTACAGTATGAGGTTTTTTTTTTTAAATGTAATTGTTGGTTTTGATGCAACTGCCTGACCTGACCTGTCACTTGGGTGGAGTGTCAGAGTACTTTGTCAAGTGCTGGCAGAGAGCTGTCCGTCTCCTGCAGAGAGAAGGAGCTGGTTATCCTGAGGGTAATGTTAGTTGAGAAGAAACTGTTTCATGAGCAGAATCAGCACAGAGGGAGGGAGGAGGAGGTGTGTAGGGGCTGTACAGAGCTGCAGGAAGATGTGGGAAGAGTGTGCCAGCAGGGAGGTGGGTCGAATCCCCATGGGGGGACTCTGCTCAGGGCAGCCTCCAGCTGGGACTTCCAAAGCCTGGGATTCAGTGTATGTTTGTATTGTCTGGTGTCCCCAATAGATGGGGGCCCAAATAGCAGCTGGCCACCTTGTATTTCCCTTCTGCTCATCTCTGATTTGGGGCCCAAGGGCCATACGGGGAACAGGGCACTCCAGATAGGATAAAAAAATTCAAGTCCAGGAAAAATATGAAATCAGGGCAAGGCCTATCCTTGCTGTTTTTTTTTTTTTCCCCCTACAGTCCTTAAAAAAAAAAAAAGAAGAAACTGTTGCCATTGAGTCGATTCTGACTCACAGTGACCCTACAGGACAGAGTAGAACTGCCCTATAGGGTTTCTAAGGCTGTAATCTTTATGGAAAACCCTGGTGGCATGGTGATTAAGAGCTACGACTGCTAACCGAAAGGTCAGCAGTTTGAATCCACCAGGTGCTCCTTGGAAACCCTATGGGGCAGTCCTACTCTGTTCTATAGGGTCACTATGAGTTGGAATCGACTCGACGGCAATGGGTTGGTTTGGGTTTGAATTCTCAAACAGTTATTATTCCCAATTTATGGCTGAGAAAACTGAGGCACAAAGAGTTAGGAATTTTTCTGAAGGTTATACAGAATTAGGATCCAAACATGGATTTGGGTTCAGGATTATACAAAAGGAAGGTTGCTGTTGTTGATACCTGTCATTGAGTTAGCCCCCAACCAGTGGCGACCTGGTGCACAATGGAAGAAAATGTTGCCCAGGCCTTTGCCACCTTTATGATCTTGGCATGTTTGAATCTACTGTTCTAGCTATTATGTCAGTCCATCTCATTGAGGATTTCCATCACCTTCGTTGACCCTCTATTTTACCAAACATGATGTCCTTTTCTGGCAATTGGTCTTTCCTGATGATATGTCCAAAGTCAGTGTGTTGAAGTTTCGCCATTCTCACTTCTAAGGAGGTAGAACTCTAGAATTAATGATGGTAATGATGACAGTGATGGTGATGGACAATGAAGACAAAGGCAGCAAATATTTGAGTGCTTACAATGAGCTGGGCATTTCACAAACTTTATCCCTTTGAATCTTCACCCTCTACTGAGATTTGCTATTATTACTGTCTCCATTTCCTAGATGAGGAAACAGGCTTAGAGAGGATAAAGGACTTGCTAGAGAACGGCAGGGCCTAGGTCGAATTTGGGTCTCTCTGAATCAGATTCTGAGTTCCTCACCACTAAGGTGAAGGCCTGGGGGCGGGGAAGAGAACACCATGGTTGGGAAGAGGAAAGTCCCTGCAAGAGTAAGCGGACAATAGCAGTCAGGAAGTCTCTGGAGTACATGATGGGTAATACAGCCAATCCTTAGGGCTGGAAAGTGTACTTACCACACAGATGGATGAAACTGGCAAAATTTGACAAGAAGCAGAAATTCCCTAGTAGGAGAACTGTTTCCATTATTATCTTTTTTCCCAGTGAAAGTTTGCTACGTTTATAAATCTAGCTCTAGCCCTGAACAGGGAATTCAGAAAGTGGCTTCTAGCCTGCGATCTTTTGATGGTCATGTGACCATAATCAGTTGATTTCTTTGACTTGAGTTGCTGGGCTATTGAGCACAAGGTGAGAACAAAAAAAGTCCTTGAGCCATTTGGACGGAAGGGGTCACATATGGTGGGCACTTCACGGCATGATCACGCTGCCCTGGAGGTTGTTGTGATTTATTGAGGCACTGAGCTGAATGCTTCACACACGTGATCTCATTCAAGGGCCACAGCACCACAGGAGGTAAGTTTCATGTTGTTGTTAGTTACTGTTGAGTCAGCGCCAGACTCATGGTGACCCCATGCACGATGGAACAAAACATTGCCTGATCCTGTGATCCATGATGGGTTGCAGATTAGACCTTGTGATCCATAGGGTCTTCACTGATTTTTGGAAGTAGATCACCAGGACTTTTTTCCTAGTCCATCTTAATCTGGAAGCTATGCTGAAACCTGTTCCGCATCATAACAATACACAAGCCTCCACTGACAAGTGGGTGGTGGTTGGGCATGAGTTACATTGGCCAGAATTTAACCTGAGTCTCCAGCATGGAAGGTGAGAATTCTACCACTAAACCACCAATACTAGTCTCATATTTAACACCGGCAAAAACCAAGGTTCAGAGACATTAAGTAGCTTGCCCCAGGTCTCAAAACTAAGAAGTATTTGTAGAGGGCGTTAAACCTAGGGAGTCTGATTCTGAAGCTTGTAGATTTAACTATTCTGCTAGCAGCCATGACCAGTCTTTCACCAGGGCTCCTCCCAGTTATTTGTTCTGCCATCTTCAAAGTGTCATCACTATCTCCCCACTTAGTTTCAAGTAGTCTACAGTAGCTCCAAGAATCACATCTTCTAAGGTCAACATACAAATCAGGAAGGAAGGAGACAGAAGACAAAAGCTTTCTCTTCAAGTACTTCATGTCATACCTGCATGTCATGCTTGGAACTGTGGCAGCCATCTTTTGAACATAAGGCCAGTATACTATGAATTACCATGTGGAAAGATCAGGTGAACTGTGTCCTTCATGATGTCATTGAACCACTGAACCAACCAAACTTGATAGAGCACTATCTCTGCAATTTTTGTTTTCTTAGATAATTAATTCCCTTACTGTTTAAACCATTTTAAGGTGGCTTTTCTAGTACATGAAGCTGAATATATTGTATCTCATACAATTTCAGATTATCCTGACCCTTCTACCTTTTTTTTTTAGTTGATTAGCTTTTTTCTTGAGATTAGGCCATATTTTCCTGGTTTTTCTTAAGTCAAGCAATTTTGGATTGCACCTTAGTTACTCTGAGTGTTATGTTACAGAGACTCTGTATTCTGTTGTATTCCTTGGAAGAGTGTTCATATTTTTGTTTTAGTGGGCCATTGACTTGGTTGGACAGTAAACCCTGTCTCTTGGACATCAGCTCAAATGCCAGTTCTGTTTTTTAGTTTTATTTTTGAGCCTTCTTTGAGGCTGTCCCTTGCATGTGTGGTTCAAGAGTCAATCAGAGAGTATACAAAGAATTTGGGGCCGCCCCTCTTTTGGCTGTCTATTCTTGAATTCTCTCCTTACTACCCAGCAGCTGTGGTTTACTTGAAATCTTACTCTGCTTCTGCAATCCAGGATGACTTTAGGGTGTTATATTAGAGTTTAGGTACTACTCAGTGTTGACTGCAGCCTGCTCTCAGGGTAAATGCTACAAGGTGGGCATTCCCTTCGTTCAAGTTCTTCAACCTCAAGCCATTCTCTTTCTCCCACTCCAAGCGATTCTCTTCCTTAAAGTTTCAACTCCCCACGAGAATCTGCTTTTTTATTATTATTTTTATTTATTTTTGTTCACTCTCCAGTGCTTTTAGATAGATTATTATTGTTGTTATTATTTTTATATTTTGTCCAGAGTTTATACTTGTTATCTGCAGCAGCCTATGTCACTACACCAGAAACTGAAGGCTCCTTTCTTTCTAACACATGGGAAAACTGTTGCCCAGAGAGGTTAAGTCACTTTCCCAATGTCACAGAGCTAGCAAGTGGTAGAGCCTGGGCCCAAACTGATCTTGCTGACCCCAATGTCCGGACTCTCTCCAGGATATCCGGCGGCTAATTTGTGCCTCAGAATAAATAGTCTGCTGGTTTGGGCTCAGTTTCACTTTGGCATGGAAAGTGCCCTGCGAACGGAGCTATAGCAATCACAAAGCTGAGCTGGGCGGTTTCATGGTAGCCTTGAGTCAGTTTTGTTCTCTTCCTCTCCACATCCCTGGACTGATTCCTTTATTAAAGGTTGGACTCAACAGGCAATTTTCCAGGTAGATTTTTGGATAGAAAGTTTTCATCAGTCAGTACCAATGTGGTGATCATTTATTATTTATTTGGCGATCATTTTTACCAAAGTAAAAGTCAGTAGAGTAAGTTGTGGTTAAAAGAGAGGAAGTTCAGAGTTCAGTACGTTTTTTTCCTCCCTCTCTCTCTCTCTTTTTTTAAAGAAAAGAGGAAGTGACTGCTCTTATTTTTGTACCAGCCTTGGCACTAATGGGTATGGAGTAAACTCTTAGCTAAGCTGAGGTCAAACTTCGAAATTATGTAACCTGGGTCTCCCTTTCTCCTTTGTGGGGCCACTGGCCTGAAGTGTCTAATGTAAGCAACCCACAGAGCCAGGACAAGAATCCTAGCACAGTCTTGTGATTTTATGCCCCTCGTTTTAGGAACATAAATGGGCTCTTCCAAAATACAGTCATTTCCACTTCTCTTTCTGAAACACTGATTCTGCTTGGTGAGCTCCGTCTCCCTCAGGGCCATCGTATCAGCTGTCTTGCTGGAAATTACCCCACCTTCAAGATTAAAACCAGTTATTTATTGAGTTCCTGCTGTATGCTAGGTATTGGAATATACTAGTGAACAAGACAGGCGAGGCCCTTGCTCCTCATGTAACTTACATTCTAGCTGAGGGCAGACAACAAATGAGTGAACAAACAAAGAGATGAGTTTAGGTTGTGATAAGTGTTAGGAGAGAGAGCTCTTAAAGCAGAATTGTTTTTGCGGGGTACAGTGATCTAATGGTGAAACATAGGTAGAGCCTCTTTCTCTTGCTTCCTCCATCCCTTAGTATAGATAACCAAACAAAAGCAAAACACAAAAAAAGCCCAAACCAGTTGCATTGAGTCCATGGTGACCTGATGTGTGTTTGAGCGCAGAACTGGGCTCCATAAGGTTTTCAGTGGCTGGTTTTTTGGAAGTAGATCACAGGCTTTTCTTCTGAGGTATCTCCACGTAGACTTGAACCACCAGCCTTTCAGTTAGCAGCTGATCATCTAACCATTTACCCCACCCAGGGGCCCCTCTAGTAGACCTGTTGCCGTCGAGTTGATTCTAGTTCATAGTGACCCTATAGGATACAGTAGAACTGCCCCATAGGGTTTTCAAGTAGCGATTGGTAGATTCGAACTGCTGACCTTTTGGTTAGCAGCTGAGCTCCTAACCATGGAGCCACCAGGGGTCCACAGAGACAGGATATTTCTTAGACCAAGGCCTTTTTGGCCTGAAGGCTCTTAAATGCAAGAAACAGTGGATGGATTAGACTGGGCTCTTCTTGGGCCAGTCACCTGTGTTTCATCTTCTGCCTCTGTGTTGGTTAGTTATTCCCTCTCTTCTCATAGGTCTTACCCTTTACACTTGGCACAGATTCTGCCCCATGGGCAGGCAGGCAGGAACTGAGTTGAAGGGACTGGAGAGGTAGACCGATGCACATAATATAAACGGCTTTGAATGTCCTGCTAAAGAGGTTGCCTTTGAGACGTTGTATTCTCATTCCCCCTCCTTCTCTTCTGGAGCTCAGAATCCCTTTCTGGCCAAATTGCTCCCAAGCTTTATGGGTTTCTGTTGAATTCTACCCTTCCACTCTTCCTCCATCCTTTCAAGTACTTCCTCTTCCTCTTCACACCTAAGTGGAAAGGAAATAAGAGCAGTAGTTGTTAACTCGATTGATTGTAAATTGTCTGCATGAAAAATGTTGATTACTCCCCTCCAGGGAGAGGAATAAGCCTTTAGGTCTTTAGGTTATCAGACTAGCGAGAAGTCAGGTGTTCTGTGGTTTGTTGTTTATTTCTCAGTGGGGGTGGGGTGGTGGTGGGAGGAAGAAAACATCAAGGGAGGCAGAAGTCTCTGTCAGGTGGTAATAATTATGGCCGTATTTTCCCCCATAAACATGTCTTCTGTTGGTTCTGGAGTCAGCTAGATTTTATGACCCATTGAGGATAGTGAAGTGAGATTGTCTTGCTGTTTTTGGAAAAAAAGAATTAAGTTCATAAGAAATGCATGTATAAGTGCAGTTTCATTAAGATACTTGTCATAGAAAAGGTTAAAGACCTATGGTCCTTTTGACTTCCTAGCCTAGGTCCCTTTTCCCTTCCCCCAAAGTTACTAAAAAAAAGTTACTACTGTTCATAAATTTGGTGCTTTCTTTTACAACATTTTCTATGTTAATTTGTAACCATAAAGATGATCCAAAAAACCCAAACCAAACCCATGGCCTTCAAGTCGATTCCAACTCATAGCAAGATGATAGGGTAGTTTTACTTTGTGTGTTTTGCTAAATGGTGTCATAGAGCACACAGCATCCTGCAACTTGAGTTTTCCTTTAACAGTGTCTGAAAGAGCAATTCGGGTTGTTACCATATTAACTACTCCGTAGTAGAAGTAGAATGGCTTGGCCAGGCCGTTCACACATTTTAGATTTTGATAGATATTACCAAATATTCCCTGAAAGGGTTGGACCAATGTACATTCCCACCAACAGTGCGTGTTTTCATTTGACTGCATTCCCGCCAAATCATATTACCAGGCTTTAACATTTTTGCCAATCTGATGGGAGAAAAATAGCATTTAATTTTAATGAGCGTTTTCTTGATTGGGAACCCTGGTGGCACAGTGGCTAAGAGCTTGGCTGCTAACCAAAAGTTGGTAGTTTGAATCCACCAGCCACTCCTTGAAAACCCTATGAGGCGATTCTCCTCTGTCCGATAGGGTTGCTATGAGTTGGCATCAACTCAAAGGCATCCACTCAACAACGTGTTTTTTTTTTTTTTTTCAGTGAGATCGAGCATCTGTACCCACATGTATTGGACACTTGTATTTCATCTTCAGTGAATGTCCCCTCCCCTTTTTACACTTTCTTATTGACTTTTAGGAGTTATCACTTAGATCTACTGGACATCAATGCTTTGCAAGTTATTTGTGTTTATACTGGTCTATTTTCATCAAGTCCTGATTCCTGTATCACTCCAGTACCTGAGATGATTAAAACAATAAAACAAAACAGAACCCATTGCTGCCAAGTCAATTTGAACTCATAGTGACTCTACAGGATAGAGGAGAACTGCCCCATGGGATTTTCAAGGCTTTTTTTTTTTTTTCCAATCTTTACAGAAGCAGACTGCCACATCTTTCTCCTATGGAGCGGCTTGTGGGTTTGAACCACTGACCTTTAGGTTAGCAGCCAAGTGCTTAGCCACTGTGCCACCAGGGCTCCTTTCCTGGGATGATAGACTCCCTTATATTGGTTCAGCTCTTGAAGACTTTCAAAGCGAAACAACTCATTATTCCCATTTTAAAGGTGAGAAAACTGAGGCTCAGAGAGGTTAAGTGACTGACTTAGGCTTGGGCAGACTTAGAAATAGAACAAGCTGCTGTGAGCCACAGGAAGATCATTATTGCTAACTTTTTACTATCCGCCAGACACTTCCACTTATTATCTTTAGAGAAAAGTCTGTTTAATTATTCATCTCTGTTCCAAGTAATTGGTGACAAGTCCTCCAGCTGGGAAATGGAACTTGCTTTGTTGCTAAAAACATCCACCATACATAAAACAGGGGATTCAGCTTCAAAGAATGCAATGGGAGATGGAAGTCCTCCACTCAAGGGCCTGTTTTCCAAGGGTTCTCTTTATAGCCCAACAAGTATTTTGCTGAAACGCCCTGTAAGTAGAAGGCTGGGAAAACCAATGTTGCTGTGGTCTGCATCCATTTGCCACCTTCAGAAATGACCTCTCTGCTGGATACCTCTTCTGTTCCTTCAAAAAGAATTGAAAATTCTTTATAGATAGAGGTTGAGCTAGGATGTCCCTGTGGGATTCCTAGAGGGCAGGGCACTGTCCCATATTATAGAATGGGAAACAAAAATAGAACTCAGAGTTACATACCTGGTATAAGCACGGACTTGCTAAAAAAAAACCCCAAAAAACCTGTTGCTGTAGAGTTGATTCCAATTCATAACTACCCTATAGGACAAAGTAGAACTGCCCAATAGGGTTTTCTAGGCTGTAAGATTTCTGGAAGCAGACTGTCACATCTTCATCCCACAGAGTGCCTGTTGGGTTCAAACCACCAGCCTTTCTGTTAACAGCCGAGTACTTAACCACCAAACCACCAGGGCTCCTTGGACTTGCCTATAAAACTTGTGGCCATCAAGTCAATTCTGACTCATAGTGACTGTACAGGACAGAGTAGAACTGCCCCGTGAGGCTTCCAAGGAGTGCCTGGTATATTTGAACTGCCGACCTTTTGGTTGGCAGCCTAAGCTCTTAACCACTGTGCCACCAGGGCTCCAGGACTTGCCTGTAGTGGGTGTCAAGTGTTGATTTGAAATACTTGAACTTCTATACCGTGGGACATGTACTGGCATTAATCAGAGTTTCTATTAATCAGAGTTTCTATTTATTGAGTATTTATTTGGGCCAGGCAGAGCTATAAGTGTACACATGAAATATCTCATTTACGTTTCACAATAACCTATTAGTTTAATAGTTTATTGTCCCCATTTAATGGATTACAAATCTGAGGCCCAGTTTCTTTAATTTGCTCAAGATCATATAACCAATAAATGACAGAACCACAATTCAAACCCCAAAATGTATGCTCTTAATCACTACACTCATGTTATGAAATCTATTAATAGGACCCTTCTCTATTTTCTCGTTAATTCCAGAACTGGTGTTTACCCAATAAGACTTTCATGAAGTGGTGTTGTGAGTGGCTTAGAGGGTACTGTGGCTGGCTTGAAAGGGAGCCCATCTCACATGAAGATTCAGATTCACTTGGGTTTGTTCATGGCTGGCTATAGATCTTGGGCTGAACTTCTGAATACAACTGATCTCCCAAAGTCTCTCCAACCTTGCTTTGAGCTGCCCTGAATGAATCTCAGAAGAAGGGAAAGGGGAAAGGAACTCATGTTTATTGAGCTTGACTCTGTGAGTAGGTATTCTCATTTTGGAGATGGAGAAATAGAAGTGAAATGACTTGCCCAAGGTCGCTGTGATAGACTGTATTATTAGTGTCTCGGTAATTTGCTCCCCTACCTGTATGAGGATTATCCATTCCCCACCCATTGCTATGTAACTTATAGTGTCACCCTGCAGGAGGGATATGCTTTCCTGTCCCATTGATGTGGAACTTGGCCATGTGTTATGCGTTGGCCATGTGATGTGTATACCCTCCATCTAAGCAGAAGCTTTAAGAGCCCGTATTCTTTTCCCCTCTGCTACAAGACAAAGAAAGGGCTGCATCTTTAGTTTCCATCCCGGCATGGAAAACTCACTTGGAGCAGAGCCATAGACAATTGCAATGATGTTATTGTTGTCGTTGTGTGCCATTGAGTGGATTCTGACTGATAGTGACCCTGTAGGACAGTGTAGAACTGTCCCGTAGGATTTCCTTTTTTTAAATCTTTATGGGAGCAGACCGCCAGGTCTTTTCTCCCTCAGAGTGGCTGGTGAGTTCAAACCACCAACCTGTCAGTTAGCAGCTGAGTGCTTAATTGTTGCACTATCGAGGCTCCTTTAGCAAATGTTAGAGTGGTGTTAAAGACATACAAGCACCAAACTGAGACTTTCTCCTTGATATTATCAAGAAGATTGAAAAAAAAAAATAAAAAAAGGAATAACTTCCTCCTAATGTGGTTTGATGTGATTGAATGTCATGTCTGTGTTGCACCTAAAATTCTTTTGAATACCACCAGTAATATGTTCCTCACCTGGGAAACCCTACACTTTGATAGCATTTTTCTTCCTTTTGTTTATGTAGTTGTAAGCATTTGTCATACTGAGGGGGCTTGTGTGTTGCTGTGATGCTGGAATCTATGCTACCAGTATTCAAATACCACCAGGGTCACCCATGGCGGACAGGTTTCAGCTGAGCTTCTAGACTAAGACAGACTAGGAAGAAGGACCAGATGGTCTACTTCTGAAAAGAGTTAACCAGTGAAAACCTTATGAATAGCAGTGGAACATTGTCTGATACAGTGCCAGAAGATGAGCCCCTCAGGTCAGAAGGCACTCAAAATATGACTGGGGAAGAGCTTCCTCCTCAAAGTAGAGTTGACCATAATGGTGTAGATGGAGTCAAGCTTTCGGGACCTTCATTTGCTGATGTGGCACAACTCAAAATGAGAAGAAACAGCTGCAAACATCCATTAATAATTGGAACGTGGAATGTATGAAGTATGAATCTAGGAAAATTGGAAATCATAAAAAATGAAATAGAATGCATAAACATTGATATCCTAGGCATTAGTGAGCTGAAATGGACTGGTACTGGCCATTTTAAATTGGACCATCAGATGGTTTACTATGCCGGAAATGACAACTTGAAGAGGAATGGCGTTGCATTCATCGTCAAAAAGAACATTTCAAGATCTATCCTGAAGAACAATGCTGAGATAGGATAACATCCATACACCTAAAAGGAAGACCGGTTAATACAGACTGTTACTGAAATTTATGCATCAACCACTAAGGCCGAAGATGAAGAAATTGAAGTTTTTTTTTTTTTTTTACCAACCTCTGCAGTGTGAAATTGATTGAACGTGCAATGAAGATGCATTGATAATTACCGGTGATTGAAATGAGAAAGTTGGAAACAAAGAAGGATCTGTAGTTGGAAACTATGGCCTTGGTGATAGAAATGATGCCAGAGGTCGCATGATAGAATTTTGCAAGAACAACGACTTCCTCATCGTAAATAACTTTTTTCACCAACATAAATGGCAATTATACACATGGATCTCTCCAGACGGAATACACAGGAATCAAATGGACTACATCTGTGGAAAGAGACAATGGAAAAGCTCAATATAATCAGTCAGAACGAGGCCAGGGGTCAACTGTGGAACAGACCATCAATTGCTCATATGAAAGTTCAAGTTGAAGCTGAAGAAAATTAGAACAAGTCCACGAGAACCGAAGTACGACCTTGAGTATATCACACCTGAATTTAGAGATTGTCTCAAGAATAGTTTTGATGTGTTGAACACTAATGACTGAAGACCAGACGAGTTGTGGAATCACATCAACAACATCATACATAAAGAAAGCAAGAAGTCATTAAAAATAAAGGAAAGAAAGAAAAGACCAAAATGAATGTCAGAGAGATGCTGAAACTTGCACTTGAACATCAGTTAGCTAAAGCAAAAGGAAGAAATGATGAAGTAAAAGAGTTGAATGGAAGATTTCAAAGGGCAGCTTGAGAAGACAAAGTATTATAATGACATGGTCAAAGACCTGGAGATGGAAAACCAAAAGGGAAGAACATGCCCTGCATTTCTCAAGCTAAAAGAACTGCAGAGAAAATTCAAGTCTCCAGTTGCAATATTGAAAAAAGGTTGGCAGTTTGAATCCATCTATGGGACAGTCCTACTCTGTCCTGTAGGATTGCTATGAGTTGGAATTGACTTGATGGCAATGGGCTTGGCTTTTTTTTTGGTATGAGGAGAGTATTAAACAATGCAGGATGCATCAAAAGATGGAAGGAATACACAGAGTCACTATACCAAAAAGAACTGGCTGATGTTCAACCATCTCAGGCCTGAAATGAGCAGAAACCGATGGTACTGAAGGAAGAAGTCCAAGCCGCACTGAAAGCATTGGCAAAAAACAAGGCTCTAGGAATGGATGGAATACCAATAGAGATGTTTCAACAAACAGATGAAGCATTGGAAGTACTTGTCTATGCCAAGAAATTTGGAAGACAGTACCTGGGCAACCGACTGGAAGAGATCCATATTTATGCCTATTCCCAAGAAAGGTGATCTCACCGAATGTGGAAATTATCGAACAATATCATTAATATCACACACAAGTAAAATTTTGCTGAAGGTCATTCAAAAGTGGCTGCAGCAGTATATTGACAGGGAACTACCAGAAATTCAGAAGAGGATATGAAATCAGGGATATCATTGCTGGTATCAGATGGATTCTGGCTGAAAGCAGAGAATACTAGAAAGATGTTTACCTGAGCTTTGTTGACTATGCAAAGGCATTTGACCGTGTGGATCAAAACAAATTATGGATAATTTGCGGAGAATGGGAATTCCAGAACACTTAACTGTGTTCTTGAGGAACCTGTACATAGATCAAGAGGCAGTAACTGGAACAGAACAAGGGGATACTGCATAGTTTAAAGTCAGGAAAGATGTGTGTCAGGGTTGTACCCTTTCACCATACCTATTCAATCTGCATGCTGAGCAAATAATCCATGAAGCTGGACTATATGAAGAAAAACAGGGCATCAGGATTGGAGGAAGACTCATTAACAACCTGCTACATGCAGATGATATGACCTTGCTTGCTGAAAGTGAAGAGGACTTGAAGCACTTACTGATGACGGTCAAAGACCACAGCTCTTGGTATGGATTATACCTCAACATAAAGAAGACAAAAATCCTCACATCTGGGCCAATAAAGAACATTATGATAAATGGGGAAAAGATTGAAGTTGTCAAGAATTTCATTTTACTTGGATCCACAATCAACACCCATGGAAGCAGCAGTCAGGAAATCAAAGGACACATTGCACTGGGCAAATCTGCTGCAAAAGACTTCTTTAGCACTGAAAAGGAAAGACATCACCTTGAGGACTAAGGTGCACCTGACCCAAGCCATGGTGTTTTCAATCGCCTCGTGTGCATGTGAAACCTGGACATGAATAAGGAAGACAGAAGAAGAATTGATGCCTTTGAATTGTGGTGTTGGAGAAGAATATTGAATATACCACAGACTGCCAAAAGAATGAACAAATCTGTCTTGGAAGAAGTACAACCAGAATGCTCCTTAGAAGCAAGGGTGGTGAGATTTCGTCTCACATACTTTGGACATTTTGTCAGGAGGGCTCCGTCCCTGGAAAAGGGCATCATGCTTACTAAAGTAGAGGGTCAGTGAAAAAGAGGAGGACCCTCAAAGAGATGGATTGACACAGTGGCTGCAACAGTGGGCTCAAGCATAGCAAAGACTGTGAGGATGGTGCAGGACCAGGCGCTGTTTTGCTCTGTTGTACATAGGGTCGCTGTGAGTTGGAGCCGACTTGATAACACCTAACAACAACAACAGCAACAAGCACTTACGTAGTATGTGCTTTGTGCCAGCTACTCTCCTATACATGCTTTATTTATTATCTGTTTTACAGATGAGGAAACAGGCTTAAAGAGATTAAGCAATTCACCCTAGCTGGTAAGGACAGAGTTGGGGTTTAAAGCCAGGGCTGTTTGATTCCGGAGGCAGTGCCTTTAACCCGCTAGGCTGAACCACAAGTTCCTTCTAACTGCTTTCAGTGAAGCTGTAGATCTTCCTTGTGGCGGGTTAGAGCAGTTGCTGCTTCAGGGCATCAGCCTGGGGCCATGTGAGGACCTGTCTCTGCTGCAGTAGGTCGATCAGGACCTTGGCAGGGGATATCAAGCACAGCCACATAGCAGGCTCTCATGTGCAGGATCGGGAGTTTTTGATTGTATTCCACAGTCCCCTGTGCTCCTCTCTGTCCGGCCATCCATCCTTAGGTCTATGAACTAGCTACTTATTTTCACAGACCACTCCCAAACCACACACTAGCCTGCGGAGCAGGTGGGCAGTTCTGCTGATTGTGGCTGTGCTCGCTCGTGTGTCTGTAGTCAGCTAGCAGGTTTTCTGGGGGCTGGTTGGTCTAGCATGGCCTCACTTACAAGTCTGGCAGTTGGATACATGTTAGCTGGGGCAACGGGAATGGCTGGGCTCTGTGTGCCTCATCATTCAGCAGGCTCTTGGGCCTGTCCACATGGTGGCTGGGCACAGTTCTAAGAGAATGAGCAAAACCACGCAAGGACTCTTGAGACCTAGCTCCAGAATTGTAACGCTGTCACATTAAGTTATAAGGCCAGCTCAGGTTCAAGGAATAGGGAAATAGACCCCACATCTTTTTTTTTTTTTTTAAATTGAACTTTACATGAAGGTTTATAGAACAAAGTAGTTTCTCATCAAACAGTACACACATTATTGTATGACATTGGTTAACAACCCCATGACATGTCAACACACTCCCTTCTCAACTCTGGGTTCCCTATTACCAGCTTTCTGTTCCCTCCTGCCTTCCAGTCCCTGCCCCAGGGCTGGCGTAGGCCTCACATCTTATAAGATGAGCTGCAAAGTCACATTGCAAAGGGTATTGACACAGGGAGGAACTAAGAACTGTGGGTATCCTGCCTTCCAGTCCCTGCCCCAGGGCTGGCGTAGGCCTCACATCTTATAAGATGAGCTGCAAAGTCACATTGCAAAGGATATTGACACAGGGAGGAACTAAGAACTGTGGGTATTTTTGCAATCTCCCACACTCGTTCACTAGCCCATGAATTACATGAGCAAGTGCTGAACCTTGGACGCCTTTCTCTCCTAACACCTGACATAAAGAAAGTGCTCACGTGGATATTGTGGGATGAATGTGTGCACCAGCCACACTGCCTCCTTTCTGTTCCTTGAGTTCGCTAAGCTTGTTCCCTTCTTGGTGCCCCAGCCTGTATCCTCTTCCCCAGGGTCCTTCTCATCATTTCTATCTCAGCTCAGACGTCACCTCTTCTGAGGAGCCTTCCCTGACCACTCTACCTATACTCTTATCACATCACCTGTTTTTTACTTGCTTTTTATGGCACGTATCATTATTTAAAATGATTATTTTGTCTCTCTCTTTCTGGAACGCAAGCTTGGGGAGTGTGGGACCTTTGCCTGTCTTGTTCTCTGCTATTTTCTCAGCACCTGAAACAGTAGCTGGTATGTAGTGGGTGCTCGATTTCCCCAGCACCTTGAATGGTAGCTGGCACGTAGTGGGTGCTTAATTTCCATAGCACCTGAAACAGCAGCTGGCATATAGTGGGTACCCAATTTCCCCAGTACCTTGAATGGTAGCTGGCATGTCATGGGTGCTCAGTTTCCCTAGCACTGAAACAGTAGCTGGCACGTCATGGGTGCTCAATTTCCTTAGCACCTGAAATGGTAGCTGGCACGTAGTAGGTGCTCAATTTTCCTAGTACCCCAAACGGTAGCTGGCACGTAGTGGGTGTTCAAGCTCCCCAGCACCTTGAACAGTAGCTGGCACGTAGTGGGTGCTCAATGTGTATTTGTTGTGGGGGTGCTAAATTAGGGCCTGAATGGCTTCCTCATGGCTCTTCTTGTGGCCAAAGGCCTTGGTGCCAGCAGCCACCCGAGTTCCAGGAAACGGACACTTACTTGCCGGCTAGCTCAGCAGGCAGAACTGGCCAAGTTCCTGTATCGGCACCATCCAGGTGGCTGCTTTCCCCCAAGTCCACGTGGTCTTTTTAGGTCACGAGTGATGGAAATTCACTCAGCAAACTCTGGCCAAGAGGTAGTGTAGATAATGGTTCAATGCAAGTCCTCTGGCAGGTCCTGTCTAGGGTTCAGATTCTGGCTCTGCCACTTGCCAGTTGGGCGACCTTTGTGCGGTTACTTTCCATGCCTTAGTTTCCTCATCTACAGCAAGGCTTGGGGTGGTGGATGGTAATAGAAGCTGCCTCGTAGGGTTGTCAGGAGACTTAGATGATCGCACGTATGTAAAGCACTAGTGCTAAGTGGACGGTAAGCTTCTCTGAGAATGAGCTGCTGATGTTGCTATTGTTGTTATTATTGAGGTTATCATGTGTGATCAAAGGGCAGAGTGTTCACCTGGGCTTCGTGAATGAGTGGATTGAAGAACTGGAGAACCATTGGTAACAGAGGCAGCTGTGCTATTTCAGTCTCTTTATCTTCTGGGCCATGGGTTCTTTCATTCCTACACTGCTACCTCCTTCTCCTATCCCTGCCGATTATCTTTCTTGGCCTGTGTTTGTACAAGGTCAGACATGCTCTTTCTGGCCATACTTCACACTATTTCCCAATGGGGCCAGATGGCATCCTTTAGTTCCAATTCCAAATTTCTGGAATAATCTGATTGGCCCTCCTTGGGCCAGGTGTCCATCTCTGGACCAGTCAGCTGTGGCAGGGGTGGGGGACATAGGCATGGAAGACAGTACAGTGGGGGTCCTGCCTCTGTAGATGAAAGGGAGCTTTCAGAGAAGTCTGCCATGGACAGGAAGAGACCCCAAAAGATGTCAGCTAGAGACAGCTGAGACACCGTCAGTGTATCAAGGTTGTACTCCTCTGCCTGATTTTCAAGACTCTCAGATCCTTTCAATGAGCCTCACCAAAACTGTTATTTTTTAAATCCTCCCTGGTACACTCAATTCTAATTGAACTAGATTCTCGCCTTCTGCCTTTGTAGATCACTTGGTCATTTCCTGATCTTATATTTGGCTGCCATGAATAGGGAAATTTTACAGAATCCTTGAATTTCAAGGTTGGAGGGGAAACTGCCCTTCTATACTTATTCAAAAACACACCCACACCCACATACTCATGTATTTCCTCAAATAGTATTAGGCTAGACATTCAGTCCTGAGGCTTTGATTTTGCCAATCATGCGTATCTTACCATGTCAGGGCATTTTTTTTTTTTAGGTTTTATTATTATTTAAATAATATTTTATTGTAATACAACCAAACACTTCGAAGGCCAGAGTAGCAGGGACGGGGGTCTGGGGACCATGGTTTTAGGGGACATCTAGGTCAATTGGGATGACAAAATGTATTAAGAAAACGTTCTGCATCCCACTTTGGTGAGAGGCATCTGGGGTCTTAAACGCTAGCAAGTAGCCTTCTAAGATGCATCAATTGGTCTCAACCTACTTGGAGCAAGGGAGAATGAAGAACACCAAAGACATATGGTAGAGATGAGCCCAAGAGACAGAAAGAGCCACATAAACCAGAGACTCCATCAGCTGGAGACCAGAAGAACTAGATGGTGCCTGGCTACCACTGATCACTGCCCTGACAGGGAACACAACAGAGAATCCCTAATGGAGAAGGAGAACAGTGGGAGACAGAACTTAAATTTTCCTAAAAAGACCAGGCTTAATGGCCCGACTGAGACTGAAGGGACCCTGACAGTCATGGTCCCCAGACCCTTTGTTAGCCCAAGATTGGAACCATTCCTGAAGTCAACTCTCCAGACAGGGATTGGACTGGACTATAAGACAATGGTACTGGTGAGGAGTGAGTTTCTTGACTCAAGTAGACACATGAGACTGTAGGCAACTCCTGTCTGGTGGCAAGATGAGAAGGAAGAGGGGGACAGGAGCTGGTTGAATGGACTATGAGACTATGTAGGCAACTCCTGTCTGGTGGCAAGATGAGAAGGAAGAGGGGGACAGAAGCTGGTTGAGTGGACACAGGGAATACAGGGTGGAGAGGAGGGATGTGCTGTCTCATAGGAGGAGAGCAGCTAGGAGTACACAGCAAGGTGTGTGTTAGTTTTTGTATGAGACTGACTTGATTTGTAAACTGTCACCGAAAGCACAATAAATAAATTAAAAAATCTTGAAAACCAGCATTTAAAAAACAAACAAAAAAGAATAATATTTTATTGTGCTTTCGGTGAAAGTTTACATGGCAAATTATGTTCTCATTTGCCCATTTCACCACAAATTGTGCAGCGACATTAGTTACATTTTTCCCAATGTGTCGACATTCTCTTTAATTGCGTTTTGGTTGTTCCTATGTCATAACCTCTGAAAAAAAGAAAACGCACTGGCAGCATGGAATTCCGTTGTATAGATGAACGCAAAGTTATCTTCCAGCTTGTCCGTGTGCCTTATCCGTAATGGATTCTGAAGTGACTGACATGCAGCACTTGAGCTAGAGTCTGCGTATCACCGAATAGAGATGAACCATCACTTCTCATGTTCTAGATTGGGGCTCACAAATTCAACTTCTTACAGGAGCCAGGCAAATGCCATAAAAGAGTGGGGCATCCTAGATATAAGGAACACCTATATGTTGAAGCGTAGGCGTTTTCTTCACTTCTACAAAGAAGGTATCATTTTTTTGAAACATACATTTCTTTCAATATAGCCTTTATTCCTCCCCCCCTTTTCACAGAGAAGAATATTTGTTTTCCTCTTAAGGGAACCATAAGGAAAATAACTGTTCAAGTGTGATGATAATTGCAAACTGATAGTCAGTGTCAGTGATGGGGAGACTATAGAGCGTGGCAGGGACTGTGGCAAACCAGAGGGAGCATGCCTCGTTTACTCATCGCAAGCCAGTTGTTGCCAATGTGAGAACACAGGGCCAGTGTTGCCTTATTCTTTTTTTTCTAAGAGGGATAGGAATTCAGGATATTTATGCAAAACCTCCTAATGTCCATAGGTTTGTAATTTATTTAAAAAAAAGAAAAAGTTGGTCACCAGTGTGCAATAGGGCTCCAAACCGGTTCATTCCAGCTGGAACCCTTGCTGAGAATTTGCATTTCTAACAAGCTCCCAGGTGATGCTAGTACAGCGGGTTAGGGACCAATTCTGAGAACCACTAGTACAGCATAAGAATACATAGAATCACCCAGGTATCTTGTTAAAATGTAGACTCCAGTTCAGTGTATCTGGGGATGGAAATGCAAATTCGCAGCAGGTGTTCCAACCGGAACCAGCTGGTTCAAAGCCCTGGTTTGCAATCACTGTTGGAGAGCATATACTTCAATTAGTCTAAAATCATTGACTATTTTTTTGGCAGTCATCTCATACTGCTGACTCATTGCGCTTTTTGTCTAATGAAATCCGTAAGTGATTCACAAATACTCAATCTGAAAACCTGGAGTCCTAAACTGGGTTTCTGGACCTTGTGTTTGCGTTAAATTCATCTTAATATGAATTTTTCGATCCCGCTCTCTCTGCCAGTGTGGTCACTAGCCTCAGCTTGGAGTTGCTTTCAAACTTGACTCATTTCATCCTTTCTCTAAGCCTTATGGTAAAAGACACTGAGTGAGGCAGGACTGAGGACAAAGACCCTGGACCATTCCAGCGGAGCTCACCAGCTGGTGTCCAAGGACTGGATCTTGCCCTAGATGTGTTTGCTTCAACTGAAAAGAATTAAAATAATTAAAAAAAAAAAAAAAACAACAAACTAATTTCCCATATTTTAAAAAAAATATGTGGCTTTCATGATAATATTGCTGTGTTTAGGCTCCTTTTAAGGAGCCCTGGTTGTGCAAGGAATCCCTGGTGGCGTAGTGGTTAAGTGCTATTGGCTGCTAACCAAGAGGTCGACAGTTCGAATCCATCAGGTGCTCCTTGGAAACTCTATCGGGCAGTTCTACTCTGTCTTATAGGGTCGCTATGAGTTGGAATTGACTTGATGGCAGTGGGTTTTTAGTGGGTTTGATTGTGCAATGGTTAAGTACTCCGCTGTTAACTGAAAAGTTGGCAGTTCCATCCCATCCGGCAGCTCTGCAGGAGAAAGACCTGGCAATCTGCTTCCATAAAGATTACAGCCTAGAAAACCCTATGGGACAGTTCTACTCTGTCACAGGGGGTCACTACGAGTTGGAATTAACTCGCCGGCACCCAACAACAACAGCAGGCTCTTTTTGAAAGCACAAACAATTTATGCTCAACTAACTTTTTTTTTTTTTTTAATGACATAAAGGTTGGCAGTTTGAACTTACCCGATAGTGCCACAGAAGAAAGGCCTGGTGATCTGCTGAAGATGCCAGCCGAGAAAACCGTATGGGGCCCAGTTCTACTCTGTAACATATGGGGTCACCATGAGTCAGAATCAACTCCATGGCAATAGTTTTTTTGGTTGTTTTTTTTTTTTTTTTTTTGAACGATGGTAATAGCTGGCAGCCCAGACTCTGCATTCCATCCTGACACCAAGGGCTAGACCTGAGCAGTAGCTGACTCCATTAGATGGATGTGGGCTTCTCTGGTCTCCCCATTTGCCTCACTTTACATTTCTGGCCTGGTCCTGTAGGCATTTCTGGCTGCAACTCCGGTAGCGGTCTCACACCAGATTGACATTAATTCAGTAATTCATTCAATTGTGCCAGCATACAATAGTTATTGGAACCCCTATCTATATGCCTGGCACAGTGCTAGGTGTGGAGACACAGTGGTGCAGACAGATGTTTTCCTTTCACTCAGGGAACACACAGTCTACTGGGGAAACTAGATAGCAAAAAATTGTGTAAGTAATTTTGCTTAACGATTATTTATAAGTGCCATGAAGGCATTGTATTAATCAGTACCTTTTGGCTGTAGGCATTTGACTTGTTACTAAACCACCAAATTGTTTGAGAAGAATGAGCACATTCTTCCATCCTGCCCAAAATGTTGCAAGCAACATTGAGGCATGTTTTGCTAATGTCCAGAGAAACACTCCATACCACACTCCCCAAGTCCACCAGATTAACACTGTCCAAACGCAAAACAAAACACATGCAGAAAGGATATGTCTCACTCTCCTTATACTGATTCTCGTCTGTAGAATTTATTGTTTCCTTCCTGTTCTGAAAAACAGAATTACATTTGGGTACCTTTTAGTGTTTCTTCGGGATTCTTCTGGAATCCTAGGCAGTGGCCTGATTTCATTTGTGAGATCTCTTGGAGCCCTGGTATGAAATTCATCTGGGCCAGAAGAATGGAGCCCATTTAAGGGCATGCTTGGGTGGTGCAAATGGTTAACGTGCTCCGCTGCTAACCAAGAGGTTGGAGGTTCAAGTCTACCTGGAGGCACTGCGGCAGAAGGGCCTATCAGTCTACTTCCAAAAAATCAGCCATTAAAAACCCAGTGGAGCACAGTTCCTAGCACCGTGAGTCGGAGTCAACTTGAGGGCATGAACTGAAGGAGTAGGGAAGGTGAGGGTGGGAAAATGGTTTCCCGAGCAAGTTTGTCCCGTTTTCATAGTCCGTGATGAGGTGCAATGATATTCAACCCTGAGGTTTTCTTTGCAATTTCTCTTTGAATGGAATCTCCTGCTAGCATGTGTCAGTGATCTGAGAAAAAACTCACATTGGCTATCTTTCGGGGGATTCCTAGAGAATGGCGTAGTGGTTCCGAGCATAGACTCTGGAGCCACGACCTTCAGTGTTTGAATCCCAGTCAGCTATTTATTACCTCTGGGACCTTGGACAAGTCACTAGACTGCTCTGTGCCTTAGTTTTCTTATCCATACAATGGAGATAGTGATAATACGTAATACCTATTTCACAGAGTCATTGTGAGAACTAATTGAGCTAATATATATATAATGTTTAGAACAGTGCCTGCCACATAAGAAATGCTCTATAAGTGTTTGCTGTTGTCATTATTGTGTCCCCAGCCTTGATGGGTCTCCCCGGGAGTCACACAGGACATCATTGTGGGTATCCCCACCCTTTGTTCGGCGACCACTGTGGAGCCAGGTCAGCTGGCAGACTCCTGGATCTTTGCTATCCTGCCAGAGGGCTGCCTGACTCACCTATTGGGCTCACGCAGATGACGGCTAAATAAAAGGGCTCCTTCCTCTTAGGATTAGCTTAATTATAGGGGCTCCCTCGAATGGGGTGTACGGAGTGAGCTTTGAGAACCCCCAGCCCCCAGGCTTGTACTGGTACCTTAAGGAGGCGTGATTGCTGTTTCCCGCTTTGTTCTGCTCCTTTTCTTCCACACACTGCTGTCTCTATGACTCTACACATTTAATTTTGAATCTCTGGATGGGTCCTATTACTTTTTTGTGTGTTTTCTTTGCCTCGGTTTGGGCTCCAAAAGGTCTTTTTGGGTCTCTGTGGGTGTCTGGCAACATCAGCAGGCCTTTCTGCATTATATAACCCCAGTTTTATGTTTTCCGTTCCTTAACCAGGGATTCAGTTTGTGCTGCAATTTTTACTCCTAGGGTACCAGAATTTTCTTTGGGACTCCTTAGGGTTTCCGTATAAACATTTTCTTTCTGCCATATTCTCTTCTTTAAAATAATTTTTTTTCTCATTGCAAGAGCAATACATATTCATTATAGAACATTACAAAATACAAAGAAAGCAAATAATCTTACCGCCCACAAATGTTAACGCTGTGGTGTATTTCCCTCCCTCCCTCTCTCTTTCTCTGTCTCTCTCCCGTCCCCTGTCTCTCTCTCATACTCGCAAATGGGGTCATGATGACGTAGGAGGCTACCCCCAGTTTTTAATTCACATTTCTTCATTTTTTTCATATCAATAAATATCCCTTTGCGACATTATTTTTATGACTCTGTAGTTCCACTGCCTGGCTTGACCACACTTTACCTAACAGGTACCCTGTGGATGGCCATTGAGGGTGTTTTCTGTTTCTCAGTGCTATGAGCAGTGCTGTGATAAACATCCATTGCCCACATCCCTAATTATGTCCTGAGAGCAGATTTCTAGAAGTCTTTAGTAGTGATGCTAAAAGAAATAAATGTTTGCCTCTCCTCTTGACTACCCCTTGTTGCTCAGTGGGGGCCCAGGCCCATGGGTCTTTGTGTCCACCTTCCCAAGATGATGGTCAAGGAATGGACTGAGCAGTTGATAGAGCCCTTGCATTAACTCCTCTTCTCCCTGGCTCTTTTTCCAATTCCAGTTGTTTCTTCTTTCCTTCTCTTAGCTGACTTAGCTACAGCTTTCCACTCTGTTTCCTGGAGTAGTTGGAAACTTTCTTGGGCAGACTTTTATGGGGGCCTGTGTGGGAGACCTGAGTTTGATTTCTGGCCAGTGCACCTCAAGTGCAGTCACCACTTGACTGTCAGTGGAGGCTTGCATGTTGCTGAATAGATGTCAGCAGAGCTTCCAGACCAAAACAGAGCAGGAAGAAAGGCCTGGTGATTTACTTCTGAAAATCTGTCAGTGAAAACCCTACGGACCACAATGATCCGATGCTGTTGCACATGGCGTTGTTATGAGTTGGGGGTTGGCTCAATGGCAGCTGACAACAACAGCAACAGCCCTCCAACTCCCCCCAGCTCCAGGAGACACATCCATTCATTCAATTGTATTTATTGAGCACCAGCCATGTTCCAGTGACCGAGTTAGGCTGTGGGCACAGAATGGGTTGGGCGAGTCCCTGCCCTCATGGAGCTGATATTACAGCAAGAAGGCAGACACACACAAGGAAGCAAATTCCAAGAACAAGATGCGTTCAGTATGTGATAAATGTTATAAAGAAAGTAAACCAGGATAAGGAACTCTGATGGCGCAGGGGTTAACAGCTCAGCTGCTAACTAAAAGGTCAGCAGTTCAAATCCACCAGCTGCTCCTCGGAAACCTGATGGGGCAGTTCTACTCTGTCCCATAGGGTGGCTGTGGGTCAAAATCGACTCGATGGCAACAGGTTTGGTTTTTGGTTTTTAAGGCAACAGAATGATCTCAGAGGAGTGGCTACTTTAGACAGGGAAGACCTTTCTAATGAAATCTTTGTGACCTGAGAACTACAAGATGAGAAGGAGTCAGCCATGCAGAATTTGGGAAAATATTGTTCTGGGTGCTGGAACCAGCAGTATAAAGGCTGGTGGAGGAAACTAGCTTGGCATGACCAGTGTGATTGGAGTATAGTGGGCGTGGGTTGGTGAGGCAGGTGGGGAGGTGGACAGGGGCCAGACCACACAGGGCTGTATCTCACAGGCCATGATAAGCTTTTGTGCTAAGAGCAGTGGAAGCCACTGGAGTGGTTTAGGAAGGAGATCAAAAGAGTCAGGCTTGTATTTAAAACATATTCCATTGGCTGCTGAGTGGAGAGTGGATTATCACACAGCTGGAGTGAAAGTGGGAAGACCATCAGGGGACAACTTCAGGCGTCCAGGGGAGAGATGATGGGAAAGTCTTGGTCTACAGATGATGGCAGTGCAGTTGGAGATGTGGGCAGGTCTGGAAGACAACTTGCCGATGGAGTAGGTGTAAGATGGGAGGAGGGAAATTAACATGAAACTGGCTGCCTAGTATATATACACTTTATATATGACATCTTAATTGAACTTCATACCAACCCATAACTACATCTTGTTGATCAGCGCTGTCCAATAGAAATATAACAGGAGCCCTAAATGTGAGCCACATATGTAATTTAAAATTTTCTAAGCAGCTACATGAAAAAAGTAAAAAGAGATGAAATTACTTTGAAACCATGTTTTCTTTAAACAAATATATCCCTAATACTATCATTTTGGAGCCTTGGTGTGTAGTGGTTAAGGGCTCGGCTGTTAATCAAAAGGTCGGCAGTTCGAATCTACCAGCTGCTCCTTGGAAATCCTATGGGGCAGTTCTACTCTACCCTATAGGGTTGCTATGAGTTGTAATTGACTCGACGGCAACAGGTTTTTTTTTAAATCATTTTATCATGTCATCAGTATTGAGAAATTTTACTCTTTTTTCACACTAAGTCTTCAAAATACGCTGTGTGTTTTATACTTGGAGTCCTGGTGGCACCTTATAGTACATGTCAATGCAGACCAGTCGCATTTGACCGCTCAGTGGCCACATACAGCTGGTGGTTTGTGTATCTGTAGCGCAGTTACAGATGAGGAAATAGGCTCAAAGAGTGTAAGTTACTTACCCAAGGTTGCAGCATTGGTGTTTGACCTTCACCTTCACTCTGATTCCCATGCTGTGCTCAGGGCCCTGTATCCACTCCCTATGGCTAAGACCACTTCCATGTAAGCAAATTAAAGCTCCATAGATTTCCTTTCCATCATATACATATGGACACAGGAGCTCACTGTTCTCCTGTATTTGCCCTTTCCTTTCCAAAGCAGATAAACCCCAAGTCCCTTTACTTGCCCTAGACTCTCTGCAGACATTATTTCATTAGAAAAAATGGAATATTCTCTTTCCTCTTCCCTGTTAGGTTTCCTGTTTATTACCACATCCTGTGGACCCTGGGAACTTGGCCATCTCTCTCTCTGTCTCTCTCTCTCTTTTTTTTTTTTTGGCCATTCTTGCAAACTTTTTGTCCATGGGGTTATTCATTTATTCAGCAGTTGATGACTGAATAGACATCAGGAAAGGGATTAGGTGCCAGGACTTTGGGATCAGAAAAACCTGGATTTGAGTTCCAGGATCACTAGATAGGTGATCTTAGGCAAGTAATTTAATTTCTCTGGGCCTCAGTTTCCTCATCAGCAAAATAGAGATAGTAATAATACCTACCTTTTAAGGTTATTGTGAAGGTTATACAGTGAAACACCTGTGGGAGCTGGAACTTGATGGGACTGCCTTGTTCCTCTGGGCCTTGCAAGTTTTCTGCCTCTGACAAAGTACAGTCTTACCACTTTTCTATCATTTGTTTTAGTGGAAACGTTTTGAGTTTTGCTTCTGTGATAGGTTTCTGCCTTACACAGGTTTTGGCTTTTACACGTTCTATTGTATAAAGTGATACATATAAAGTATCAAACTCAAAGGAATCGATAAAATAATTACTATTATTTTTGATGATTATTAAAAAAAAAAAAAATTTTAGAGGCTGCTATATGCCCTACAACAGGGACATTGGTGGTTGAGTGGTGGAATTTTCACCTTCCATCCAGGAGACCCCAGTTTGAGTCCTGGCCTGTGCCCCTTACGTGTAGCCACCAACCCTTCTGTCAGTGGAGGCTTGCTTGTTACTATGGTGGGGAACAGGTTTCAGCAGAGCTTCCACTCTAAACAGACTAGGAAGAAAGGTCTGGCAATCCGCCTCTGAAAGGCAGCCAATGAAAACCCTGTGGATCGCAATGGTCTGATCCACAATGCATCGCAGGGGTGGCACAGGACTGGGCAGTGTTTTGCTCCATTGCGCACGGGGTCGCCATGAGTTTGGGTCCAGCTCAGCGGCAGCTAACAATGACATGTGTCAGGCACTACCCCAAGGATGTTAACCTTCCCTCCTTTACTTCCATTTCTTTAGGAGTCAACTTTACTAATTTTCGTCTTTTTACTAACCCAATCAACCCTGTTTCTCATGCAGACTGAGGGCCGGAGTCTTTTTACCACTTTCCTCCGATTATTTGTTTATTTTTTTTCCGTTTTACCTCCTTCTGTGGCACTTCTGGTTCCCCTTCTGCTCTGTGTGTGAATCTGTGTCTGCACTGAATTTGTTTTTAATTGGGAAATGAAAGCCACTGCATGCTGGGAAATGTGTATTTTAGACACCGGGAAGCTGGTGAAGGATATACATATATATATATATATACATAGTCTTTTTAGACACCCTTAATATCTTATAAAAACCAAAAAAACCCATTGCTGTTGAGTCGATTCCGACTCACAGTGACCCCATAGGACAGAGTAGAACTGCCCCACAGGATTTCCAAGGGGTGGCTGGTGGATTCAAACTGCTGACCTTTTTGGTTACCAGCCATCGCTCTTAATCACTGTGCTACCAGGGCTCCAATATCCTATAAACCAAACCAAACCCACTGCGGTTGAGTAGATTCTGACTCATAGCGACCCCATAGGTTTCCAAGGCTGTAAATCTCTATGGAAGCAGACTGCCGCATCTTTCTCCCTCAGAGCCGCTGGTGGTTTTAACCACTGACTTTTTGGTTAGCAGTCAATCGCTTTAACCACTGTGCCACCAGGTCTCCTTAATGTCCTGTAACACCTCCACCAAATTGACCTTGAAGTTAGGTGACTCTAATTAGGTGGCTCTGGTCTTAGTGTATTTGTTTTTGATTCTATACTGGGCACCAGGAGGCCTGCGAGCCTGATAATAACAACACTAACAATAGCTGGTTTTCATTCACTGGTTGCCGTGTGCCAGGCACCATACTAACTTTGCATCTGTTTTTCTTCTAATCCACAAACCAACCCTTTGAAACAAGTACATCTTTGTTACTGTATTACAGTTGCAGAAACTGAGGTTCCAAGAGGTTGATGGATTTGCTTACAGTCACTGGACTGGGATTTGAACCTAAGCCTTCCACCAAATAAGTGTCCTTAACCACCTCTTTGCTATTTGTGGGATTTGACTGACTCTGCTGAGAGAGTTCACCATGACTTACAGAGGGATCAAGGCCCTCTCTTAAGAGGGGCTTCTCTTGCCTGGTTCTTTTCCTTGCTTCTGTCACTCTAGGAAACTCAGATCTGGAATGTGACAGACACAGGTTCAAATCTCAGCCTGTGTGACTTTGGGCAAGCCAGTCAATCTCATCTTTACCTCTTAGAGTCCTTGTGAGGTTGGAATACTGTATGCTAAGGGCTGAGCAGAGTTCTTGGCCACATTAGGTGCTCACTAAAGGGTTGTAATTTTTATTATTGTTACCACTTATCTCCTTTTAAGTTTCATATTCTATCCTTCCCCCTCTTCTCTGCCTGTGTCAGTCCAGCCAGGTGCCCTGGAGCTCATTCTAAGTCATGGTGGCCCCATGTGTGTCAGAGTTGAACTGAGAGCCATAGGATTTTCAATGGCTGATTTTTCAGAAGTAGATTGCCAGGCCTTTCTTTTGAGGCATCTCTGGGTGAACTTGAACCTCCAGCCTTTGGGCTAGCAGCCGAGTGTGTTTAACCATGTGTACCATTCTGGGACTCCTTTGCATATAAAACCCAAAACCAAACCTATTGCTGTTGAGTCGATTCTGACTCATAGTCAGCCTATACCACCCAAAAAGACAACCTCTTTTCCTTTAATACATGCCTCCTTCCCACATTCCTACACTTCAGCCTAACTGAGTTTTCCACCTGTCAACTTGGGCTTTAAGAAAGGAAGTTCCATGTTCATCCAGGGTCGCTGGGTCCATGGACCTCCTTCTACTCCATTCTCTTTCTGAAGATGGCTCTGGCGCTATAATATCCAAATCCCAAGATACCTCACAGGCTTTCTGAGAGGCTAGCAGGCAAAGCATCCTTGAATGATGCTTCAGCTGGGTGTGCTGGTCCCTAAGGCTAGCAGCTGTGTGGCCCTGGCCCTTTTCTCCCCAGCAGGGTCCCAGGTATCTGCCTGGAGTCTAATTTTCCCTGAGCACACCTGGATCCCACAGTTAACTACAAGAATCTGACTTTCTGTACTCATTTTTCCCTTCCGCTTTAGGGCACCAATCCCAACCTGGTAATCTAACTAGAAGAGACCTTAAGGCAAGTCTTTTCTCCTTGGTGGGCTGCTGTGTCCTCATCTATAAACTGATGTTCTTTCCAGATTCAGCCTGCCTCCTAGGACACACCCTAAGTCCCAAGTGGCTTTTGAGGTTGTTGAGTTATTGAGGCACTTGGACCGAACAGTGGAAGGCATAGCTTGAGTCAGCTCAAGGAAGCTCCATAGAAGCTCTGTGGGTGGGCTTGGTGGGCCAGGGGTTGGCAGACAGCCCTGGTCTGGGAGATAAGGGGCCCTCATGGGCTGCACTAGGGGCAATGGAGCTTTCAGGGCACTCTTGCTCACTGCCTGTCTCTTTCTCTATACCCAGGAAGCAGAATGCCGTTACCATGATGCTTGGTAACCATTTCCCATTTTAATCGTGTGCGTGTGCCAGGAAGGGGAAATCCTCAAAACCCACTGCTTCTGACTCAGGCACCATTGGTTTGGCCACAATCACCAGTTTATCCCCTTCCCCGTGCCACCCTAGTTATGTCTGCTTTTTCTCAACCACAGCCTGTCTGGGCCATCCCTGGACTGGCATGGGTTGACTCTCTTTGTCTGTAAGGACTTACTCTCCCCCACCTGCCAAGGAGGAGCTTCTGTGCAGGTCCTGGGTAAGAGGCTTGTGGTTACAAGATGGCTGGAAGGGTTTCACTAGCAGGCACACACTGTGTCTTAGCCAGGCTTCTGCCCTTGTGCTTAGAACTCCTCAACAGATTTTCCAGAGCTGGTGCTGTGGACAGTGTAAGTGGTGACATAAATGGATGACAAAAATTGGTGGGATGGAGGAGGGACCTGTAGGCGTGTGAGCCTCCTTCTACTGGTGAGGCATGAATCAAGAGCCCTCACTTTCCTAGTAAATGCCATCATTGTATTCAGCCTGACTGGTTGGTCATCCACCGATCCATCCAACCATCTACCCATCCACCTACACATCCGCCCACCTGTCCACATATACACCCACCCAGCCCCCCACCCACCCACCCACCCATCCACCCACCCATCCATCCACCCATCCACCCATCCACCCATCCGTCCACCCGTCCACCCGTCCGTCCACCCGTCCACCCGTCCGTCCACCCGTCCACCCATCCATCCACCCGTCCACCCATCCACCCATCCACCCATCCATCCACCCATCCATCCACCCATCCATCCACCCATCCACCCATCCACCCATCCACCCATCCACCCATCCATCCACCCACCCACATTCAACATAGTGTAATGGTTGGGAGTATGGACTTTGGAGTTATCCTGCCTAGATTTGCATCCCAGCTCTGCTGGTTGCCAAGTATGTAATATTGGTTAAATTTGTAAACTTTTCTTTGCCTTAGTCTCTTCTGCTATAAAATGGGGTCAATATTGAAAATAATAATAAAACCTACCTCAGCATTGTTATGAGGGTTATGTAAGTTAATATGTGTTGTGTGCTTTCAATAGTGCTTGGCACATAACAGTGCTATTTATGTGTTAGCTGTTACTGTTACTATAAGTCCCAAGTGGCTGTTGAGGTTGTTGAGTTATTGAGACACTTGGACCCAGCAGTGGAAGGCATATTCATTAATGCTCTTCACTCAATATTTCTGGTTTTTGGCCTTCTGGCTCACTTATGGGTGCGTAGAGTCATATGACTAGTTTTGGACAATGAGTGTGACCCAAAGTGATGTGTGTCACTTTTATGCTGGAACATTTAATTGCTTGTTGTAGATACTCCAGAGCTATTTTTGAGTTATGGCTGCCCCATTAACCTGATCCTGGAGTTGGAGACATAGAACAGGTCCCATAGCTGACCTTGGCATGGACATGTAGTAAGAAAGAAATATAAACCTTCATTTATTTTGGAGTTGTTTGTTACTGCAGCATAACCGAGCTATCCTGACTAATTTTCTGTCTCTCTCATTTATCATGTATTTATGTGCAATAACATCACAGTCTCATTTATTCCCTTTCCCTTTTCATTATAGCACCTATTACTAGCTAGCATGTTATATTATATATTTGTTTATTAATTGCTAATTTATAAGAATATAATCTCATTAGGAGAGGGACTCATTTAATCACCCCTCTAGCCTAGACTGATGCCTTACACATAGTAGGCATTCAATACATATCCTTTGAATGAATAAATGAGTGAATGAATGGATCCATTTTTTTTTACTTTACCAAGCACTATGTCCTTCTCTAGGGACTGATCCTTCCTGATAACATGGCCACAGTACGTGAGATGAAGTCACGCCATTCTTGCTTCTAAGAAGCATTCTGGCAGTGCTTCTTCCAGGGCAGATTTTGTGTTCATTCTTTTGGCAGTCCATGATATGTTCAGTATTCTTCTCCAACACCAAAATTCAAAGGCATCAATTCTTCTTCGGTCTTCCTTACTTATTGTTCAGCTTTCGCATGCGTATGAGGTGATTGAAAACACCATGGGTTAGGTCAGGTGCACCTTAGCCCTCAAGTGACATATGGCTAGGTAGGAAAAAAAACAAGTTATAAAATGAAATGTTTATCTTTATATGTGTTTGTATGGGTAGAAAAAAACTGAAGGGATATATTCTTATATGTGCTTATCATTGAGTGATGATGTTGTGAGTGATAGTGTGTGTGTGTGTACATGGTGTTTTCTTTTTTTTTCCATTGAGTATGTGTTTATAAATGTTATTTTTGAAAAGAATGAAAAACATAACTAGTAGGCAGGTGCTCTCTTGGGTATTTCCCAAGGTACTTTGCCCAATTTCTTTTTAAATAATATTTTCTTGTGTTTTCGGTGAAGGTTTACCCAGCAGTTTAGGTTCCCATTCAACAATTTCTACACAGGTTGTTCCGTGACATTAGTTACATTCTTCATAATGCATGAACATTCTCATTATTTCCATTCTGGCTTTTCCATTTCCATTAATCTAGTTTCCCTGCCCCCTTACATTCTCATCTTTGTTTTAAAGTAACTGTTGACCATTTGGTCACATATAGGAGATTTTTTTTTTTTAAGAAGTACAGTACTTACGGGTAATATTCATTATTTTATGAGCCTTTGCCCAATGTCTTATGTTAAGTGTATCTGCAAAAAGTATAGGGGCTTGGCAGGGGTTGTTATTATTAGTTTTCCTAAAACGCTCAGCAGAACAGAGCTTTTAATTAGAGGCATCGGTCATTTGTGGCCATTTCAACTCTAGATCCAATGCCCAGTTTGCAAGAGGCAGTGTTGCTCTAAATGACCAGGGTGGGTTGATGAGCATCTTCATGAAGCCAGTTGTGAAAGAGGATGTCAAATGTTTGCCCATCGCATTGACACAGGAAAGGGGCTTTCACCAAAGAAAGCACAGAAGTTTTGCAGGCTCTGACCAGAAGGGAGTTTCTGAGTGTTTAGCTTGACTGGCGTCCCACAACCTACCTTCTTGTGCTGTTAGAATCCTTCCCAGTGCCGTGTGTGAGAAACCATAGGCCCCCTGCCCACGCCCTCCCGGAGCTGTATCACCAACAGCTTTCAAGTGTGTGTAAATTGGGAGACGGCTGGATCCCCCATCTCCCTGTGACATTTGCTGAAATGAATGCCTGTTAATAAGTGGCACAATTCCCTTGGTCTCAGTGATAAAGATGTACCTGTGACTGGGAGCCCCTGAGAGGAGATCTTTGGTGAACGCCTCAACACCCATTTTAATTGGTGATAGGCAGATGTGTTGGGAAAGCTTAATTTTTTTCTTCTCCATCTGTTTCAATAAGTATGTTTGAAATAGCATCCCCCTTGCTCATCTGTGCTTTATGTCCTAGCCTTTAAGGACTGACAGAGGATGGTTGGTTAGAAAAGCTCTGTTGCTTCAGGATGCAACGTCAGCTGATTGAAGGGATTAAATTGTTTTAAGGTCATGAGCTTTAATTCTTCAGTGATTCTCAGCCCTTGTTTTGCAAAGCCCCAGAGCTATTATCTCAAAGGATGAGCATATTATTCCCAAGAAAACATTATTCCTACTTCATATTAATCAAAAATATTAAAGGATACGTTGCCTATGCAATGTGTTTTTTTTTTTTTTTTAACATTCCAAGCATTTGCCTCCCCAATTATCTGGTCCACATACAAAGACGGTATGAGTAGGCAGGTAGTATTATTTATTATTTCATTCAGCATACATTTATTCAGTGCCCACTGGTATACAGCACTGAACAAAAGAGAAAAATTTCCATTCTTATGGGAGCTTAACACAGTCTAAGGGGATGTACTGGACCCATCTTTTAGAGGAGGAAATTGTGACTCAGAGAGCTGAAGTGAGTTCTTAGATTTGACATTGTTAGCATCAGAACGTGACTGTTAGCTAAGTCTTCTGATCTCAGCCTGGGTGATTCTATCTCCACTATACCATGTGAGTGGAAGAGCTCATAAAAAGGGGGATCAATCAATTATCATCCTTTTAATAGACTTCGAAATCTTCATCTCTTGATTGTTCAGTCTGTAGGTAAACTTGGAATGGCCCTTGTGCTTATTCTTAAAATACAGAGATGATTGGATGGAGTGCAATGAAAGCTTCATGTTTGAACACCTTGCCAGTCCCCTACCTAAATCCCTCTTCTTCCCGTCAAAGGGACTCTATGAGAAAACTCAAATGAAGGGTAAATAAAAGTAACAAGGGGACAGCAGAGGGAGAGGCTGGAGGAGCAGAATGAGGCTTGAGGAATAGAAGCAAGAGGCCAGGAGCTCTTGGTGGACTTGGAGTTAATAAATTGGCCATGGCATGAAGGCCTTTCTTTGTCAGCAATATGGTGGCCTGTTCCAACTCTTTCACTTTTGCTTTCCCAGCTATGCTGACAAGCACCATCTTTACCTGGTTCAACAATGATTGTATCAGGAGGGTTTTCTAACATCCATGCTTGGATTACACCTTATCTGATTTCTCAGCAGTGCCTTCAGGGGGCTCAGAGTGTTCAAGGTTTAGTTCTCCGAGCAGCGCAATGACTGTTTACAAGCTCTGACTTATGATTGCTATAGAAAATGTGAACGCCACAGAAAAAAGCAAAGGGAAAAATCATCATATCCAAAGACTGACGCTGTTAACATTTCTACATGTTATTCCAGTATTATCCCATGTGTATAAGTACGTGTACTTATTTTCATTTACAAAAATGATCTCATACCGTAATATTATTTTATGGTCTTCTTTTTGCACTAAGTGATGTGGTATAAACATTTGATACCTTATCAAATCTTTTTCTACAAGTTGATTTTTAATGGCTGTGTAGATTTTAATTGAATTGATAGATCAGAATTTACCTAAGCAGCCACCCTCCACCCCATTATCTACTATTTATGTTATTTTCTATTTACTACTGTTATAAATAACATCATTGTGTATTTATCTTTATGGCTGGCTATTTCTAAATATTTCCTAAGGATAAGTTCATGCGTTAGTTAGCTTTTGCTTTGTAACAAATTATCTCACAACTTAGTGGTGTAAAACAACAACTATTTATTGAGCTCTTCAGGTGGGCAGATCTGCCAGCTGCTCCTTGGGAGCCCTGTGGAGCAGTTCTATTCTATCCTACGGGGTCACTATGAGTTGGAATAGACTCCACAGCAATGGGTTTGGTTTCGGTTTTGGCAGAATGGCAGTTTGGACCAGGAAGCTCTTCTGAACTGGGTTGGAATTAGCTGATGGGGACTGGGCTTGCTCAAGAGTTTACAGTCAGCTGGTAGGTTGCTTGAGCTGATTGTGGTATTTTTCAGCGGGCCAGGCTTGTGTACATAGCAGTTGCCATGTTGCAAGAGCAGCCAGAAGGCAAACCTTGATACACGTTTTTTCTTCTTCAAGTTTTTCCTTGTGTCAAGTTTGCTTCTGTCCCGTAGGCCAAAACAAGTAACATGGCCAAGCTCAGAGCCAGTCTGAGAGGGCATTACCAAAGGGCGTGGCTCCAGGGCCCAAATCAGAGCCATTACTATAATCAATCCACCACCATCCCTAAAATTGGGATTTCTGGGTCCAAGAATATGGCCATTAAAAAAAATTATTTTCTTCTATTTTCAGGGAAGTGTTTACACAGCAGTTTAGGTTTCCATTCAATGATTTCTACACAAGTTGTGCAGTGACATCGGCTACATTCTTCACAATGCGTGAACATTCTCATTATTTCCGTTCTGGTTGTTCCATTAGATTTGGCCATTTTTAAGGCTTTTGTTGTCAGATTGCACTCCGGGGAAGTTGTAACAATTTACACATCCACCTGGAATACCTACATTTCTAAATTTTCTTGATCACTGGACATAATCACTGCTTTAATTTTCCCCCAGAAAATAGCATTATTGCTTTTGAAAATACACCCTGATCGTAGAAAATGGAAAGAATAATTAACCTTTATTGTTAATATGTTCCCCAATATTTGATTTATTCTGGCATTATTCCTTATGCTACATTATTGGGTTACATATCTCTATATTATTGTATTTAGGATCTTCACGTCTGTATTCATTAGTGAAATTTGTCTGTAGGTTACTTCTTGGACAAGAGTTTGCTATTTTCATCAAAACATTTGGGAAACTTTTCATCTTTTTTTTTTTTTTAGTGCTTAGGAACAGTAGAAATGACATAAGATTTATACTGTTTCTACTCATAGGATTTATGCTTCTTAAAATTTGAATAAAACAAGTTTTGAACCTGGTGCCTTTTCTGGGATTAGTTATTTGATAATTTTCCTAATTTATTCCATGGTCATTGTTGGTACACTTCCAAATATAAGTTATATTTTCCCAAGGGCTAAGCACTTAATTGAGTTTCTAGTTTATAGGCATAGGATTATGTATTTTATTCTATAGTGATTTGAAAAATTGCCTTGCCATCTGTAATGCTATCCATTTTCTCATTCCTACTGAGAAGTTCCTATTTTTGTGTTTAAAAAATTTTCTTGATGAGCTTTGCCAGAGCTTTACTGTTGTATTTTCTCCTGAAAATAACCACTCCTTAAATTTATCTTTCAATTCCTTTTTTTTCCTCTCTGTTTCTTGATCCACTAATTTCTGCTTTGTTCTTTATTCTCTGTTCAGTTTTATTATTTCTTACATATAGAGCTGAATGCCTCTAAATGCTTTTAATTATGTCTACTGACTTGTCAGGGATTAGATTATATGCTGGTCTTTCATTACAATAGTGATTTTTTTTTCAACACATTTGTATTTTTTAACAAATTTTACTTTACATACTTTGAATGTGTTTTTGTTCTAAAGGAGTTGGCATTCTATGATTCTCTACTCATTGTAAAGTCAGACATATCTGAGCTCAAATCCTGCTTTGCTGCTAACTGAATGATGGAATAGTTTTAGACTACTCACAGGAGCTTGGTGTAGTAATAATGCCAGTGTAACTTTTTATTTGATGCTCAAATGATATGTTCTATGTAAAAGTGTTTTTATGTAAAAGTGTTTTAACAATGCCAGGCACATGGAAAGCACTTCATTATTGCTTTCGTTATCATTTGTATACCTTTAAAACTACAAAGTATCTCTCGTGGTCCTGTGTAATGTTTTAATACTTTGAATTTTGTCTGCTATTAATATTTACACCCATGGCAGCTTTTCCCATTTCTTCATTTTCATTTTGTGTCATTTTATTTTCATTTAGTCTCTTGTGAATCACCTATATTTGGATTTTGATTTTTTTTCTCCAAATTATGAGAGTGCCTTTTTAAAAAAATCGTGGTAAAAATATGCATAATAAAAATTTGGCAATTCAAAAATTTTTACTTGTATAATTCAGTGACACTGATTATGTTCTTCATGTTGTGTGACCATTATCACTATCCTTTTCCAAATTATTCCACCACCATTTCTTGAAACACAGTACCCCCTAAGCAATAAATCCACTTTTCCCCCTCCCTCCCACCTCTGGTAACACTAATAAGCTTTGGTTTCTATATATTTACCTATTCATACAGTATTTGTCCTTTCATGACTGACTCATTTCACTCATCATAATGTTTCAAGGCTCATCTATGTATCAGAACTTTATTTCTCTTAATGGCTGAGTAACATTCCAGAGTATGTATACCAAATTTTTTTTTGTTCATTCATCATCTGATGGACAGTTCAGTTGTTTCCACCTTTTGGCTATTGTAGAGTCTTTGTCTTTTAATAAGAGAATTTAATCCATTTACATTTTTTGCAAGACATGGGAATTAACAAATTTTTGTTTCTTCCCTCTCCCAATCTGCTTCCTGGCTTTTGAGGGTTTCAGAGCCATAATATTATGAAAAAAAAAATTAAGTATCTTTAATTTCATTTGAATTGTTATTGGTATTTGCATTATTTCATACCATAAAATAAGATGTTATGAGATGTGACTCCTTGCATTTACTTATTTCGTTTTTCACCTTTTAATTTTAGATGTATTTCCCTATTATTAATTGATCAACTCATTAATTCATTCAGTAACTATTTGTTGAGCATCTACTGTATGCAGGAAGTATGCTATGTATTGGGGGGGAAACTATATGCTACAGACCTAGTCTGTGTGTTCACCAAACCTACATTTAGACAATGAGAGAAACAAAGGAAGTAAACAGATCAATAAAGTGACTGTAAGTTATAACAAGTAGGGAGAAAACCAATAAGGGCCTCAAGGAGAAATAGTCACCATGTATGGGAACATTTATTTAGGATATTTAGTGGCCGCGGGGCTTCTGGTGGAGGTGACATTTATGCTGGCACCTGAAAGAAGAAATGGGATTAGCTATGTGAAGAGAGAAAACCCTGGTAGCACAGTGGTTAAGAGCTATGGCTGCTAACCAAAAGGTCGGCAGTTTGAATCCATCAGGCACTCCTTGGAAACTGTATGGGGCAGCTCTACTCTGTCCTATAGGGTTGCTGTGAGTCGAAATCAACTCGATGGCAACGGGTTTTATGTGAAGAGAGAAGGAAGGGCATTCTGGGCAGAAGTACCAGCATGTGCAAAGGTCCCAAGAGGGGAAATAACTTTATTCTAGTGTTCTAAAGAAGTTCTGGTGGCATAGTGGTTAAGCACTTGACTGCTAATTGAAAGGTCAGTGGTTTGAACCTACCAGTAGCTCTGTGGGAGAAAGATGTGGCAGCCTGCTTTTGTAAATATTACAGCCTTGGAAACCCTATGGGGCAGTTCTACTCTGTCCCATAGGGTTGCTATGAGTCAGAATCAACTCATCAGCAAAGATTTTTTTTTTGATGGTGTTCCAAGGAGTCCCTGGGTGGTGTAAATGGTTAAGTTCTTGACTACTAGCTGAAAGGCTGGCAGTTTTGAACCCATCTAGAGGCACCTCAGAAGAAAGGCCTGATGATTTGCTTCCAAAAGGTCATGCCCTTGAAAACCCTATGGAGTGCAGTTCCACTCTGCACCCACAGGGTCCCTGTGAGTTAGAATTGACTCAAGGGCAACTGTTTGTTAACTGCTTAACAAACAGTTAATCTCTTATAGGCTAAGCCAAATGAAAGGTTGGAAAGAGCCTCTGAAGGCCAGATGAAAGGTTCTTCATCCATCCATTTATCTATCCATTCAATAAACATTTATTTTTTTATTTTGTTTTTTTTTTGCCATGTGCCAGGCCTTGTGCCAGGTGTTGACCATATAAATAATACAAGGACCTCCTGGAGCATAAAGCCTACTTGTGTAATCAGGCTGGAGGGTCCACAAGGATAAAGCTTTGGGTTTCTGTTGGAGTGGGATGGCCCAGGGGGTGGGAGAGACAGTGTGATGTGCTTTGCAGATCCCTGGGCAGGGAGGGGGGTGGCGGGAAAGAGCTGAGAGCAACTTCTGCCAGATGGCTTCATTCTTCCCCGTGAAGGAAGTGGGGACTTTGTGCTGCGATACACAAGAACAGCATTTCCTGTGGGTTTGCAAGGGCATATTGAATCTAAAGCCTACAGCTCGTTCATGTGTGAATTTTTTTTTTCTTTTTCATGCTTTGTGAAGGGATAATCAGGCCAATTTATAAGCCTGGGAAAGAGTGTTGGGGTGGCTTTCAACGCACACACTGTATTGGCTGGTGCCCTAATCAAATGCAGTAATCACTTGGGGCGGGGGACTCTTAGACACTTGCTGTTGGTTCAGCCAGCTGTTACCTGGAAGTTAATGCCCTCCAGTTCCTGGAATCGACCTGGTTTCTGCAACTGACCAGGTTCTGATACTGGATCCAGCCTGATTTGAACCTAAACTCCGTGAACTTTAGTATCTTCATCTGTGAAAGAAGGAGGGGTTGGACCATTTGATCTTTTAGGACCCTGCCTATCTTTAAAGTTCAGTCACTTATTCATTCATTTACCCATCCTTCCATCCAGTATTTAATTGTCTACTATGTGCCAGGCATTGTGCTGTTGTGGTTGTGTGCCATCAAGTTGATTCCAACTCATAGTGACCCAGTGTGGCAGAGTGAAACTGCCAGGTAGGGTTTCCTAGGCTGTAATCTTCACAGAAGCAGATCTCCAGGTCTTTTCTCCCGTGGAGCTGCTGGTGGGTTCAAACTTCTGACCTTTCAGTTAGCGGCTGAGTGCCTAACCATTGCACCACCTTGGCTCCTTAGGCATTGCGCTAGGTGAGCAAATTAGATATGTCCCTGCCTCATGGAGTTTACCGTGTAATAAGGGAGACAGACAATTATACAGATAATAACGTAATTACAGTTATATAAGTGCTATAAAGGAGAAAAGGGTGGGTGAAAATGCATGTCAAGGTGACCTGTCTTATTTTGAGGTTCAGAGAAGTTTTCCCCGACAAGTGAAATTTAAACCAAAAACCAAGTGAAAATTGGCAGAAAAGTATTCCAGGCAGAGGGCACAGTCTATGCAAAGACCCTGAGACAGGAAGGAGCATAGCAACATCAAGGGAGGTAAATATTGATAATGCAACAATTATAAAATTAATAATAGTATCTACTATTTAATAAAAGCCTAATATTTGCCAGGCATCGTGCAATCCACACCCAAGTGATCTTGATGAGGTTATTTAACCTCAACCTCCTTGTGCCTTAATTTGTGCATCTGTAAAATGGGGGTGATAATGATTGTACGTACTTCCTTGGGTTATTCTGAGGATCCAGTGAAGTAATGTCTGTGAAGTCCCTTGAATATGCCTGACCCATAGCTTAAGTATCTGGAAGATAGTGGTTGTTACTATTATTTTTATAAATGGTGTTAACTGAGAGCAAGTTCCCTTTGGGTCTCAGGACTTGTCCTTGATCCTGGTAAGGGGTTCTTGGTTTGAGCCCCTCTTGGAGTTTCTGTAGGAGTGGGATGCCACCACTCGGCACCCTGCTCCATCTACTCCCAAGGAAGGAGGGGGTGGAGATGACATCTCCTGGCTGGCCTCCAGGCCAGCAGGGACATTGGGGATTGGCTGTTGGCACTTGCAACATTCTTTGGCAATCACAGGGGGCATGGAAGGTCAAAGGTAATAATTATCAAAGAACACACAGTTTAGGGGGAAAAGAATATTCCAGTCCTATCTATTGGTAAGACCAGTGCCTTCCCTATTCTTTATCTCTTGGAACGACATCTCCCCCAAATATCTCTGCTGAGAACCAGGGCCGTTTCCCTGGTTACAAAGATCAACTTATTGGGGTAAACAGAACGGTGGATGTGCCATCTCAGCTTTCAGAAAGCCCCAGTGCCAAAATGTATGTGTGTGTGTAAATATTTGAAACAAGCCTTGTAAATTACTTTTGTTCATTTAAAATTATTTATCCATAAGAACTCTTTGTATATTAGGTATGAAGAGAGAAAGAAATAAAGAAAACACAGTTATTGCTCTTTTATCAAAAAACCAGGGATGACAGGGAGTGGGGCTCTTTGCTACTGGCATCGTGTGGGTAGAGGGCAGGGATCTGGCACTGAGCATCCTACAGTGTACATGACAGCTTCACAACAAAGAGTTGTCCAATCCGAAATGTCGATAGTGTCATGATTGAGAAACCGTGAACTGTCTATAAAGTACCAGCTTTGTAAAGCCAATGGGGGTATCAATTCCTATGCAATTATCAAAGTTTATAGGGAATTCTTTGTATATGCATGCATGTGTTGAGTTTAATTGATATAACTGTCTTTATTTTCTCTTCCTAGGTAGTTTTAGTTATCTCTAACCAATTAAAATAGTTCAGTTTTGCATATATAAAGAAAAGTTTGAAATCCTACAGGTCCAACAAGTTTACAGTGAACAACAAATCTCTCCCTGTCATCCCCGTCCCCAGACCCTCAATTCCCTTCTCTGGAGCAACCCCACTGCTACTAATTTCTCATGTATTAGTAAAGAGATATTCCATATACATATTTTTTAAAATACCCTTAGTAGCACTTGACGTACATATTTTGCTTCTTGTTTCTTTTTTACATGTTGATGTATTTTAGAGATGTGATGACATATCTTAGAATGTTTCCATATTGGCAAATATAGAGCTGGACAGTATTCCCTGTTTCATACAGCCTCCTGTTGATGGGCATTGGTTATATCATTTTTGCTGTAACAAACAATGCTGCAAATGAATATGCTTGTACCCAACGGTTGGCACATGTATGTGAACATACCTGCAATCTAAAGTCCTACAAGTGGAATTACTGAGTAAGAGGGTATATGCAGTTCCTCAAAACGTTAAAGATAGAATTACCATATGACATAGCAATTCCGCTCCTAGGTATATACCCAAAAGAATTGAAAGCAGAGACTCAAACAGATACTTGTACACCAATATTCACAGTAACTAGAATGTGGAAACAACCTAAGTGTCCATCAGCATATGAATGGATAAACAAAATGTGGTCTATCCATACAACAGGATATTATTCAGCCATAAAGAGGAATGAAGTTCTGATACGTGGTGCGACATGGATGAGCCTTGAAACCATTATGCTGAGTGAAGTAAGTCAGACGCAAAAGGACAAATAGTGTATGATCCACTTACATGAAGTATCTAGAATAGGCAAACACATAGAGACCAAAGTTTATGGGTGGTTGCCAGGGCCTGAGGATAAGGGGGGGTGGGGGGTTGTTGCTTAAAGGGTACTGAGTTTCTGTTTGTGGTGTGAGCCTTTTGGAGATGGATAGTGGCGATGATTGTACAGTATGATGTTCAGTAATTAATGTCACTGAATTGGGCACTTAAAAATGGTTACAATGGCAATGTTTTTGTTATATACATTTTAGCACAGTAAAAAGAAGAAAAAATACATGCATTGTGAATTGTCTTGGGGATTTCTAACAACAATGGTGTCTAATCCTGTTGGCTCTGCATTCTTCCTGTGCCTCAATTCTAGTTTTTCTTGACCATCCCCATCCTCCTTGGTGGAGCTCCTCGGCTGAAAGGGGTACCTCTACTTCTCCCTCACTCTATATACTTTCTCTAATCTAAGGAGCCCTGGTGGCACAGTGGTTAAAGTGCACGGCTGCTAACCAAAAGATCAGGGTTCGAATCCACAAGCCACTCCATGGGAGAAAGATGTGGCAGTCTGCTTCTGCAAAGATTTATAGCCTTGGAAACCCTATAGGGCAGTTCTACTCTGTCCTATAGGGTCACTGTGAGTAGGAATCAATGCGATGACAATGAGTTTAATCTATAAGATGATTATATTTTTCCTAGTTAAGATGGCGATTCCCAAGGATGGTTTGAAAATATAAACTCTGTCTGCCATTCTGAGGCTCTGAGTGTGTGAGGGTTTGGGGTATAATCTTTCCAAATCGCTCGTGGTTCATGCAACGCAGCAAGAACCTCTCGCTTTGCAGCTAGTCCTTCATGAATGATCACACCCAGCCGCCTTCCCCTCTGGGCTCTCTCCTAGGGGTGAGTGGAAGGCATCGGTTCTCCTGCTTAAAAAAAAATCGTTAACTCAACAGGGGGTGCCAGCTGCCTGATTGGAGTGTGTCGGCATTTAGAGCCTGCTGGCTGCAATCTCCCTGTGCCGGCTGAAAGTTGTGGGGTGTTTTTATCTGCAGGAAACAGCTCCGAGCGGAAGAGGAGTGAGAGTAGATGGATAGATCAGAGAATGAGAAGAGGAGGAAGCCGTGGGAGAGATGTCTTCTTTTAAAGACAGATGTGGCAGGTTTTTCCTGCCCATCTCTTTGGGATGCCAAGTAGGAATTAGACTGAGAGATGCGTTGGTTTTGCCAGACCTGCCCAGGAACCAGCCTCATTGGGCTCCCGGAGTTGTATCGTCTAAGCTTGCAGGGGTCTGCATTTGGAAGTCTTTTCTTGCAGGAATTGGCTAGAAGTAGCACCTTCTCTGAGGTCCCAAAGATTTGAGTGGTCAAGAACAAACCCTGAAATGACCATTTCTCAGCATTGGAGGCAAAAAAGTAACTCTGGCCTGGGACATACATACCTTCTCTAAGTTCCCATGGCTGGTGCAAATAGGTACTGCGGCTGGGTGTATGCTTCTTGTTCATTGTGGTTTCTGGAAAGGTACCTGGTACACAGTAGATAGACTGATAGGTAGATAGCTGCTGTTGAGTCGACTGACTCATGGTAACCTTATTGCCCAGTCCTGTTCCATCCTCATGCTCACAAGCATGTTTCAAGTAGAGGGCCAACGAGGGCGAGGGAGACCCTTGATGAGATGGATTGGCACAATAGCAAAGGCAGCTCTTGTGCCAATCCATCTCACCAAAGGTCTCCGTTGCCCTGGTTGGCCCCCTGCTTCACCAACCATGATGTCCTACTCCAGTGATTGATTTCTCCTGATGACATGTCCAAAGCAAGCGAGTCAGACAATGTTCTGTTGTGACCAATAAGGTTTTCATTGGCTAATTTTTGGAGGTAGATTGCCAGGCCTTTCTTCCTAGTCTCTCTTAGTCTGGAAGCTCCAAAGAAACCTGTCCACCATGGGAAGTCCTTCTGGAATTTGAAATACTGGTGGCATACCTTCCAGCATCATGGCAATATGCAAGCTACCACAGTATGGAAGACTGACAGATGGGAGGTAAGATGCTCAATGAATATCCACTGACAAGAGAGAACACTTGATGGCTGGTGCACATCTGCGCTTTGTGGGATTTTTATCCTTAGTGAGAGACTTGATTTTAACTCACAGCCAAGTGATGAACAGCTTCACTGGGAGAGGGAGGGCTGCTTGGACCAGGAGGTGTGGGGGGATGGGCATCTTATCCGTGTGGGTGATGTTGCATCATTCTAAATTTGGATTTCTCTGCTGATAAAGGAGAGGGAGGACCTGAGGAGGCAGTGAGAAAATGGTCACCTCTTCTTTTTTGAAAAAAACCTTTTATTTTGGGATAATTTTAGAGTTTCAGAAAAGTTGCAAAAATAACGCAGAGTTTCTGTATACTCCTCACACGTTTCCCCTAATGGTAACATCTTAGGTAACCATGGCACGTGGCACCCTGCCATTTTATTATTGTTGTTGTTAGTTGCCCTCCAGTCGACTCTGACTCCTGGCAACTCTATGTATGACAGCATGAAACGTTGCCTTGTCCTGTGCCATCTCCATGATCTTTGATGTGTTTGAGCCCATTGTTTTGATAGGGTAATCAGAAATCCTTGGAGAATTTGCCAGTGGCTTCGATTTAGACCTTTTTTTTTTTAGAAATTATAATAATAAAATGATAGTAGTAGTGGTAGTAGTCACAGTAGTAAGCAATGCAAATAGCTCTCGGTCTGCACCAGGCACCGTTCTAAGTCCTTTTCCTGCAGTAACTCATTTGACCTTTTCAGCACCCTGTGAGGTACAGGCACTGTTATAACAGCCCGCATTTTACAGGTGGGGAAATTGAGGCAGGGTGGTTCAGGCAGAGAGGTCACACAGCTAGCCTCTAGTGAGTATTTGAAACCTAAGGAGGCTGGCCCCAGATTCCTACTCTAACCATATTTTCTACAGAAAGTAATGATATTAGCTGTCATCTCTTGATGATGATGTGTTCAGGAACTAGAATCAAAGTTGTACATGTATTATTTCTAAGCCCGCCCCCAGACTCGGAGAGTAGTGGTCAGGAGCACAGATTTTGTTATCCTGTTCAGGACAAAAATACATGGCTCCAAGATTTTGTGAAGGAGTAGAAAGAGACCCCCGTGTGTGTATGTGTGTGTGTGTGTGTGTGAGAGAGAGAGAGAGAGAGAGAGATGAGAAGAGAGATCAAGATTGATTTTCTACTGGTTTCTCTCTCTGTTTCTTTCCAAATGTCTTTAGACAGGTCTGCTCTGTCACCACAGCATTTCTTTTCCAGCACACAGAAAAGATCTCAAAGTCTTGCTGAGAACACAAGGAGTCAGAAGTGTCCTTAATTTTAGGAGTAAAAAAGATAATACTTCAATTAATCAGCCAGCACGTGTCCGGGAATAAAAGAGGCTGAGAGGTTTCTGCCCTCAATCTCGCAGATAGCTGGAGTGGGAAAAAAAAACCCCGACCCTTTGCTGTTGAGTCAATTCCGACTTGGAGCGACCCTACAGGACAGAGTAGAACTGCCTCATAGGGTTTCCAAGGAGCACCTGGTGGATTCGAACTGTGGACCTTTTGGTTAGCCGCCCTAGCTCTTAACCACTACACCACCAGTGTTTCCGGTGCTGGAGTGGAAATCAGTGCTAAAAGCAAGCGTTAAACTGTGAGTTCTGATTGGGAGAAGCAGAATGCTGGGGGCCAAAGCAGCAGGGGAGGGCATTTGGGGTTGGGAGGGGCTTGAACTCTTTTTGCCCCCAGGGTCTTTGCAGCCTGTGGTTCTCTCTGCTTGGGGTACTTTCCTGACCATCCTGTCTAAAGTTCCTCTGGGATATGTAAGCTTCATGAGGAGTCCCTGGTAGTGCAAAGGGTTAATGCACTCTTACTGCTACTAACCGAAAGTTTGGAGGTTTGAGTCCACCCAGAGGCACCTTGGAAGAAAGGCCTGGTGATCTCCTTCTGAAAAATCAGCCATTGAAAACCCTGTGGAGCACAGTTCTACTCTGGCACACAAAGAATTGCCGTGAGTCGTTATTGGCTCAATGGCAACTGGTTTTTTTAAGCTTCATGAGGTCAAGGATCTCTGTTGTTTTGTTCACTGCTGCATGTTCATCTATGGTATAGTGGTTAAGGGATAGGGTTGCTAACCAAAAGGTCCACCAGCCACTCCTTGGAAACCCTATGGGGCATTTCTACTCTGTCCTATAGGGTCACTGTGAGTCAGAACCGACTCGATGGCAGTGGCTTAAAGCAGTGCAAGGCACATAAAGATTTGCTGAATAAAGGAATGAATGGTCTATTTCAAGTCCTGTTTGTGTCTGTTCTAGAACTTAGCACAGTTTGTCATTAATTTGTCTGTTTCCTTGTGGACGGTCAGACTCCTCCACTAGCCATAATCTCCATGAGGGCAGGGAGTGTGTCTGTCTTATTCACCTCCCAGTGCCTAAGACAGCCTGGTGTGTGGTTACAGGCGTGGGCTCTGCAGTCAGACTGCTTAAGTTCAAATCCCAGGTCTTCTACTTAATAGCTATGTGATCTTTGGAAGTTACCGAGCCTCACTCTGTGTCTTGGTTTCCTATATATATAGAGGAGATAATATAAGTGTTTATCTCATGATAATGTTGATCGAAATTAAGTGAGATAATATTGGTAAAATGCTTAGAAGAGTGCCTGGTATACAGACCAGTTGCTGTCAAGTCGATTCTTACTCATGGCAACCCCATGTATGTCTGAGTAGAACTGTGCTCCATAGAGTTTTCAGTGGCTGATTGTTTTTTGGGAAGTAGATCACCAGCCTTTTCTTCCAAGGTGCCTCTGGGTAGACTCGAGCCTCCAACCTTTTGGTTAGCAGCCAAGTGGTTAAACCATTTCCACCACCCAGGGACTCCAGCATCTAGAAAGTGCTTCATAAATGCCAGTTATTGTTTATGCTCAATAAATGTTTGGGACTTAAAGGGTGGGGCCTCTTTACATAAAATTCACTTTCTCTCTTTGAGTGATAAAATCCCCCCCTAAGAATAAGGAAAGGGCAGATGGAGATGATCTGAGAGGCCTAAGAGATCTTTAAAACTAGGCCATTGAAGAAATCCTACGTTTCTGTCCTGTAGACAAGGCCAGTTTCTAGCACGCCCTACAATTCTTTTCCCTGCTGTTTTCTACCTTCCTTTTTTGCATAGGCCCTCTCTTAAAAAAAAAAAAAAAAACAGCACATCTTGGAATCTTGCTTTGAACTTGCTGCTGGGGTGTGGGACTGAGCACTTCCATTTAGAGACTAAGCAGCTGACCCTGGAATGTGGCCGCAGGGCTGCCAGGCCGACTCCAGGGCCTGCCGGCCAGGAATGCACTTTGCAGCACACGTGGCGGAGTTGGATCTCGAAACCAGAAAACAAACCTACTGCCGTTGAGTCGATTCCTACTCATAGTGACCCTACAGTATGGACAGAACAGAACTGCCCCATAGGATTTCCAAGGCTGTAAATCTTTATGGAAGCAGACCGCCACATCTTTCTCTACAAGAGTGCTTGCTGGGTTTGAACCGCTGACCTTTCTGTTAGCAGCCAAGCGCTTTTAACCACTGCACCACCAGGGCTCCTCAGTTGGATCTTGATCCATGGAATTTCTTCTCTCTTATTATTCACTCTTGTCGGTTTATTTTTTAAAATAATATTTTATTGTGTTTTTGGTGAAGGTTTACACAGAAGTTTAGGTTCCCATTTAATTTCTACCCAAGTCATTAGGTGACATTGGTTATTCTTCACAATGCGTGAGCATTTTCATTATTTCTGTTCAGGTTGTTCCATTTCCATTAACCTAGTTTCCTTGCCCCCTTACAGTCTCATCTATGTTTTAAAGGAATTGTTGATCATTGGGTCTCACAGAAACTCCAACCCATTGCTGTTGAGTTGATTCTGACTAATAGCGACCCGGTAGGACAGAATAGAACTGCCCAGAGGGTTTCCAAGGAGTGCCTGGTGGATTCAAACTGCCAACCTTTTGGTTAGCAGCCGTAGCTCTTAACCACTACACCACCAGGGTTTCTTTGGGTATCATATAGGTGATTTTTTAAAGCCTGTCAGTTTTTTTTTTTTAAATAATAAAAGCAATACACACTCTTGATTATAATTTCAAACTGTACAATACAGTACAACATACAGTAGCAAGAAAAGAAAGTCTCTCTTTCTCTCTCTTATCCCAAAGGTTTCGTTCCCCAGGTCTCTCTCCCAGAGTAGAGTTGCCAGGTAAAGTAGAAGACAGTTAATTTGAATTTCAGGTCAACAGTGAATAACTTTTTAGTATACCATAAGTATGTCCCAAATATTACATGGTACAAACTTATGCTAAAAAAAATTATTGTTTCTCTGAAATTCAGATTTCACTGAGCATCCTCTATTTTTATTTGCTAAATCAGGCAACTTCAGAGCATCTCCTGGTAACCAGTTTCTTGTGATCGCTTTTAGTAATTTTCTAAGTGTGTGCTGCATCCCGCAGTACCTTGGCAGATTTATTCTCTGTGTTCTCTCCACACCTAGAACGGTGCTTGGCTCCTTGTAGGTGCTTAATAAATACTTACCTGAATGAATGACTCAATATGTACCCATTTTTCTTTACACAACTGACACTGTGTTGTAATATTGCTTTATACTTAGCTTTGCCTTTTAATAGTGTCTCATGGGGATTGATGCACAGAGCTGTCTGCCTCATAATAAATGAGTTTAAGAGTTACATAGTATTCCCTTTTATGGAAGTACCATGCTGTAAAGTCCCTGGCGTTGGAAATTGGAGTTGTCTGCAGTTTTTTTTTTCTGTAACAAATAATACGGTAATGAACATCTACGTATAGACTTACCTTTGTCTGTTTGGATAGATGTACAAGGAATCTGAAGCGTTGGAATCATTTGGACAAAGAGTGTGTGGTTTAAAATGTGGATTGATGTTGCTGAATGGCTTTCCCAGGAGGATCTATTTGAAGGTCCTCCAGATGCTTTGTTTCTCCACATCTTTCCCAATGGCAGAATATTACCAAGCTTTTTCGTTTTGCTAACCTGATCAGTGACAAAATGGTATCTCAATGTCATCTTAATTTGCATTTCTTTTTTACGTTCGAAAGCTCGTTGTATTTCTTTTTCTGGGAATTGTCTCTTCTTGCCTTTTGCCTATTTTTTTGCCCTGTTTTCTCATTTGTTCTAAGAGGTTTTTACTCGTTAGAGGAAACGTCCCTTAGTCCGGCATATGTTTTTATATATAATAGTATATAAAATCCATTCATTATGGAATTTTTACTCTGCAGACATTTAGAAATTCTTAAATAGTCAAATTTATAAGTTTGTCCTTTCATGTATTCCGTGTGCCATGTCATGCTTAAAAGGGCTTCATCCTTGACGAGATCATAGAGCAATTCTCCCGTATTTCCTTATTCTACTTTAACTTTTTTTTTTTTTTTGCATTTAAATCTTTAATCCGTCTGGAATTTATTTTGGTTTTAGGAGGGAGGTGAAGATCTAGCTTTATTTTTTACCAGATGGCCAGCCAGTTGTCCCAATACCATTTATTGAATAATCCATTGCTTCCCACAGAATTGAAATGCCGCCTTTATCATATATTAAATTGTGGAGGAGGGATTTTGTATTCATTTCCTGAGAGCTTCCAGAAACCAACGAGTCAGCAGGGATTTTAGGGGTTTCAGCTGACTAGAGGCAGAGACCCTGACCTCAAGGTCTGCCAGGATTTGCCTGGGCGGAAATGGGGGGAATGAATTCCCAGCACTGGCAGGGGTTTTATTAGAGCAAGGTTTTTGACACTACTGACATTTTGAGCTGGATTAGTCTTTTTGGGGGATTGTCTGTCACACTAGGATGATTCGCAGCATCTCTGACCTCTACCCACTAGATACCAGTATAAACCCCCAACTCCCAGTCATGACAATGAGAAATGCCTTTCAGCTGTGACCAGATGATCCCTGGGGGGCATGGAGACTGACATTATCAGGCCTGAGTTGAGCAGCCCTTTGATTAGATGCATGGGAGGCCCTTTTTTGTTGTGAGATTCCATCATCAACAATAGCAAGGGCTCCAGACAGCTGGGAGCCACAATGGAAGGTGTCTTTCTAGCTCCTAGACCAGAGACCTTAGATTTGGTGAGTGGGGGGTCTATAGGGGAGGAGTGGGAACCAACGGTCTGGCTTTGGGAGAAACAGAGGTTGCCACCAGCCTCTGCAGGAGAATCTTCTAAAGCTCCCTGGGTCCCAACCTGAGCCACTTTTCCTGACAGCCACCCCCCAGACAAAGGAGGAGCACCTGGGTCAGGATCCAGGAGAAAGGACTCTGAGAACATGAGGTGGCAGGAGTTTTGTAATTGGACAGCGGGGCAATTTATTGTCTTCTTCCCCTTAGGAGTAAAATGATCTGTGGATTTGTCTTTGAGGGCAGCAAGGAAGCACTTGTGTTTAGGAGATGGGAGAGGCAGGTGGGCAGAGAAATTCTGTATAGAATAGGTAGGTGTGATGGTGAGGTTGAGCTGGGAAAGAGAAGTGGGGGGGTCCCCGGGGTCTGGGAGAAGAAAGCAAACACACAGGGGAGCTGGCTGAAGTTTGCACAGTGGCTCTGGAGATTAGCCTATCGATTTGGGGCTGGGATTTTTCATGATGAGTCTGCAGAGGGAGAGACTGTCATTTCTCCTCCAGCACACCCTGCCTGGGCTGCCAGAGTTGGCTTCCTTATTACATGCTGCTCGAAAAGATCTGGCAATCTGCTCCTGTAAATTTTATAGCCTAGGAAACCCTGTGGGGCAGTTCTACTCTGTCCTGTGGGGTTGCTATGAGTCGAATCCACTTGACAGCATCTAACGACAACTGCCCCTCCTCGTCCTGTCCTGGCGCCCACTGTTCGTGGGGGTTTGAGACCAGATGCTTGTTGTAAGGGATCAATGACATCACCTGATGCAGAATGTCAAGCCCAGAGGTTGGCATGTGGAAGGTGGCAACACATAAACATCGAGTTCCTGCCCCTCATCCTTTAGAGCAGAGTTTCCTAAGTGCCAGGTCTGCACTGCCAGCGGGGGGCGGGAGGGGGGTTGGCAGTACTTACCATTAGTTAATTAACCCGGCACTAATTAACATTAGATCTCAGCGTAAGAAATACATTTCCTTTTCTGTTCTCTTCTAATCCTTCTGATTGAGCCAAGGAGAAAGCCTCGGTTTGGTGCTAGTGTGCCTTTAATGGCTCTCTAACACCCCCATTCTCACCTTCAAAAAAAGGGAGAGCAGTTATGAGGCCCAGAGCCTTAGGCAGGCCGTGATATTGAGAAAGAATGAGCCAACAATGTTGTTTTGTTTTTGTTGTGTTTATTTTTACAGTTAACTTCTGGTTATGTGGAGAGGTATTGGTTTTTCATTCCACTTCCCTTTTTCAAAATACTTTTTTTGACTGAGATACGATTCATAGAAAATTCAGCATGGTAACCATTTTATGGTGTACAGTTCAGTGGGTTTTAGTATACTCAAAATGTTGTGCAACCGTCTCCACTATCTAGTTTCGGAATATTTTCATCACTCCAAAAAGTAGTCACTCCCAACCCTTCTCTCCCCTAGCCCCTGACAACCACTAAACTGCTTTCTGTCTCTGTGGATTTGCCTAACTCTGAACGTTTCGTATGAATGGAATCACACAATATGTGACCCTTGGTGTCTGGCTTCTTTCACTTAGCACAATGTTTTTAAGGCTCATCTGTGTTGTAGCATGAATCAGTACTTCATTTTTTATGGCTGAATAGTATTTCATTGCATACACACACACACACACACACATATATATATACCACACCAAACTTATTGTTGTCGAGTAGATTCCAACTCATAGTGACCCTATAGGGCAGAGTAGAACTGCCCCATAGAGTTTCCAAGGAGCGCCTGGTAGATTCGAACTGCCAACCTTTTGATTAGCAGCTGTAGCCCTTAACCACTATACCACCAGGGTTTCCGTATAAATATATATTTTAGGTCGATAAAGTTGATAATTCAAATCCACCAGCTGCTGCACACCACATTCGTGACTGCCGCCATAGCCACACACCATTTGTAATGATTCATTTTTTCTTTAAATTGACTTCCTTTAAACAAATAAATTGACTTTAATTTAAATAAGATGTTTTTGAAAAGAAAATAGCCTCAGACCATTCTAATCAGGGCTGGAAGACTGGGAATCTTTTCTGGACATGACCCCCGCCCCATGGCCTGCTTCTCACCCATCCCTCCAGTCTTAGGTTCCTCCATTCCCTGGAGCCATGATGCCGCCAAGCTGGTCTCCTCCGTGTCCCCCAGGAATTCTCCTCCTTCAAAGATGCTGCCCTTTGCCCCATCTTGAGGTGTGCTCTGCCTCCTCATAGCCACCAGGAAGTTGGACTTCTCAGAACTCACCTTTGCCCTAGAATCTACAGCTCCGCCTTTAATTTCATTTCCCCCCATATTACTCACTGACTTTTTGTGAATCTCTTCCGTCCACTATTAGCTGCTTGAAGGCAGGGTCTGCATTTGAGTTGAGTGGCCCATTGTTCCCTTCACACAGCAGCTTCACTTGATAGGTGGGTAATAACCAAAAACCAAACCAAACCTGTTGCTGTTGAGTCAGTTCTGACTCATAGCAGCCCTATAGGTGGCTAATAAAAAATAGTAATTGCTAAATTGGTCTTCCTAGGAGCCTCCTCCCAGCCTTGAGCTAGGGTTCTGATTCTTGCCCTGCTTTACCATCCCTTTTGGCTTGTAGTTTACTCTTCAGTTAACTTATCTCCAGCTGTTTGGATGTATTAGCCAGAAGTCTTCAAGTCCCAGGAGAGTAAGGTTGGGGTGTGTGTTAGTTAAGGCTTTTTGCATGCAAGTAACAGAAACCAACTTGAGTCAATTTTTTTTTTTTTAGTATACGAATGCAGGAGCATTGCTGGGCCCAAGGGGAAGAATGTTAGCCTGGCTGCAGAAGGGAAGAGAGCAGGGAGCTGGAAGGCTGTTGGGACTCTCATATCTCATATCTACTTGTCCTTGTCAGTATTCATTAGGCTTGCCTCTGTGCACACCTGCTTTCCTTGTTTCTTACTCTACATATTGGATGGAAGATGGCCTCCCATAACTGCCTTGTGTAGGTCTCCTTGAATCTCAGCCTCCATCCCCAAAATCTATGAAAAAACCTGATTGGCCCAGCTTAGGTCTGGTGGCCAATGAACTGGGGCAAAGCCTGGGCTCATACGATGCCAATACCGTGGGTTAAGGTAGGGGTAACTGGGAGTTGGGTTGAGGTTTTCAATACTGCCCATTACTGGGTGAGAAGGCAGACCTAGAGCTGTGAAGCCCAGCTGCTTCTTCTTTCCTGGGCTTTAGCAGAAGAGGGGAATCCAAGCTAATCACTTACTGAGTGTGGGAAGAGAGAGTGATGTGACAAAAACAGTTAACATCAGACTTGCTCACCTTGAAAGCTCTAAATAGGGATGTCTTGGGAGAGAGAGAAATAAGCATAGAGCTGCTGATCTGCTCCACTTCTGAGGAAAGGTGCTCTTCTCACTGTTCTTGCTCCATGGGGGAGAGATTGGAACATCTGTTGGAACCTCCTTCTCTTTGTCCTTCATCTCAGAATTCCTGCCCAGGTGCTCTTTGACTCAGCACCCTGCAAAAGGAAAGGGCCTTTGCCCCCTGCTCCTGAGGCTGTCACCACTCCTCTGGGTTTCCTTAGTTTAGGCTGTGTCCCCTTTGTGCCACCTGCCTGGGTGCAGAGGATGGCCTCACTCTACATTCCTGTCATGGAAATGGTCCCCAGTGCCTGGAAATACTCCCAAGCCTTTAAGCCTCAGCGACTTAACCTATACAACGGGACTAATACAGCCCACCATCAGGCTTTGTGGATTTGACAATTACAGCTCCTACTTTCCTAATTCTGACTCATAGCGACCCTATAGGACAGGGTAGAACTGCCCCATAGAGTTTGCAAGGAGCACCTGGTGGATTCGAACTGCCAACCTTTTGGTTAGCAGCTGTAGCGCTTAAGCACTATGCCACCAGGGTATGTATATATATGTGTGTGTATGTATACATATATATATATATATATATAGAAACCCTGGTGGGGTAGTGGTTAAATGCTACAACTGCCAACCAAGAGGTCAGCGGTTCAAATCCTCCAGGCCCCCCTTGGAAACTCTATGGGGCAGTTCTACTCTGTCCTATAGGGTCGCTATGAGTTGGAATCGACTCGATGGCAGTGGGTTTCGTTTTTTGGTTTTATGGCTTATTTTCCTTATTTGTAAGGGAAGATGGTAGTAACAGGGCCATTGGGAGGTTTAAATGAGTTAAGACATATGCAACCCTTAGAATAGTACCTGGTACACAGTAAGCCCTCGGTAAACGTTGGCCACAACTCTTCTACCTGGTTTGTTTCACTTGTTTAGTTTGGCCTAGCCTACTTTTAAGTCGGCCCTTGACCCATGGCGGCCCCGCATGCAACAGAACAAAACGCTGCCAGGTCCTATGCCATCCCCATGATCAGCTGCAGATTAGACTGAGTTTTCATTAGCTGGTTTTTGGACGTAGATCACCAGGCCTCTCTTCCTAGCCTGTCTCAGACTGCAAGCTCTGCTTCTGCAGTACAGAAACACGCAAGCCTCCACTGACAGATGAGTGGTAGCTGCAGATGAGGTGCATTGGCTGGGACTGGAACTCGGCTTTCCTTCATGGAAGGCAAGAATTGTACCAGGGATTCTACCACCAATGCCCCCTGTGGTGACATCTACCAGGCCTCAAGGGGCCCCTGGGTAATGCAAAAGTTTTGCCTTTGACTACTAATCAAAAAGTTGACAGTTCAAACCCACCTAGCAGTGCAGGGGAAGAAAGGCCTGGCAATCTGCTTCCATGAAGATTACATCCAAGAAAACCCTGTGGAGCTCGGTTCTGCTCTGTTACACTTGGAGTTGCCATGAGTTGAAATCGACTTGAGAACAATGGGTTAGATTTGGTTACCAGGCCTCAATTTTGGGGTGTACATTTTCCTTGAGAAACTCTAGCAGGGCAGGTCGGCCTCAGACAAGTCAGGTGTTTGGGGTCCTGGGGTGTTTCCCTTTTTCCAGCCTCTTTTTACCTTTAACAAGACTGATGAGATCCGTGGTGCCCCCACGGGTGGCCCCTAGCATGCTAGAATCTTCTTTTTGTCCTGTTTGCATTGTGTTAGAAAACAGCAGGTGTCCTGGCAGCGTCTCTCCAGCCCTGATCTCTGGGGACTCCTTAGACTAATGCAGTTTTAATGAATACAGATTACTGTTTACATGGCTGAAATGAGAGCCTGGCTGCTTATTTTGTGCCGAGGTTTACAGCTCTGCCTTTTAAAATCCTGTCTCTCTCACCCTGCTTCTGGCCATGGGGATGTTTCCTGGAGGCCCTTCTCCAGTCCCCCCCAAATAAGGTATTCGCTCTGAAGCCTTGTGGTGTTGGAGCCACCGCCTTGCCCAGGAAGGAGTGAAGTTTGTAGAACAAAAGCCTAAAGATGAATTCTTCATTTTTCAAATTTAAAAACATTAAAAAACAACTCTCAAGCGCTTGCTTATTATAGAACAGTTAGAAAATGAAGTTATACAAAGAGATGCAAATAAAAATCACCCTTAACATTTTGGTTTATATTCTTGAAGACTTTACTCAACATTTATATGTATTTTAAATTAAAATCAGAAACCGAAGTAAAACACACATAGTTCTCAAATCTGATTTTTAATTCCCAACAATTAATGTATCATGAGTATCTTTCCAAGTCAAGAAATAGAGAACAGCAGCAGCTTATGTCAAGAACTGTAGTATTTTATTATATGGATGCATCTTTGGTCTCTTTTATAGAAAGTTTAAGTAAAATTAAATTTCAAGTAGTTATATATACTCACTGGTTCCAAATTACAACGTGCAAAAAGGTCTACTGTGAAAAGTCTCTCGGCTACCCTTGACTCTTAGCCGCTCAGTTTACCTCCCTGGAGGTGACTAGTATTACCAATTTCATGGGTGTCTTTACAAAGGTAGTCCACTCTGTACATGCAAAACATACACATATATTTTGTCTCCCTCCAAAACACACACGTTCAAATGCTAGCTTACCTTGCTTTTCTCACGCAACAATTTATCTTGGTGTTTGTTCCATATCAGTACATAAAGACCATCCTTATCCCGTTTTATGACTGCATCATGGTCCATGGAATGGATGTCTGGTGTGTTTTTTAAAGTTGGAATGCATTGACTCAGAGAAATGTTTCCTGTAATTCTGTGCAGGCTTTCTGTCCCTATGGCTGGGTCAGGGGTGGCTAATGGGAAAAGATGCCCATTCAGAGATTAGGAGGGACCACAGATCTGCAAAATGGAAGGGATTGGCCTGGGCAGGTCCGAGTGACAAAGACAAGGAGCAGAGCCAGCAAGCCACATGCCAGGTGGCGGTCCGTGGCAAAAGGCCATTTGTGACTTATCTGCAGTTCCCCAGATGGACCACGCTGAAAACCGAGGCCGCTGACCTTCATTTACACTTGGTTGAGAAAATGTTTCATCAGAGGCCCAGAGAGAAGATTAGATGTTTCTTACACTTTCTGGCAAGAGGTTGAGAGGTAACAGAGAGTAAGTGATCTCATAAAGCTGATTAAAAGAAAAAGAATCCCAGAACTGCCTTAGGGGAAAGAAAAAAAAGAACAAACCCAAACCACCTGCCATCAAGTCGGAATCCGATTACTCACGGTGACTCCATGTGTGCGGAGTAGAACTGCTCCATAGGATTCTCTTGACTGTAATCTTCCCGGAAACAGATTGTAGTCCTGTCTTCCAAGGTGCCTTTGGGTGGGTTCAAACCTCCAACCTTTTGCTTAGTAGCTGAGGGCTTAACTGTTTGTGCCACACAGGGATTCCTAGAAGTATATAAACAACAACAACAAAAAACCCAAACCCATTGCCGTCAAGTCAATTATGACTCGTAGCGACCCTCTAGGACAGAGTAGAACTGCCCTGCAGAGTTTCGAAGGAGTACCTGGTGGATTCGAACTGCCAACCTTTAGGTTAGCTCCGTAGCACTTAACCACTCTGCCACCAGGGTTTCCCTTATTAGATTACTGGCCTTGAATGTTTTGAACATATCTAGGAAATGTTATGAGATGAAAATAAATAGGGTTGCTATGAGTCGGAATCATCTCGATGGCAATGGTTTTGGTTTTGGCTTTGGTCAGTCTACTAGAAGAGACTCACTTTATCACTTTCCCCCTAAATTTCAATTAACTTAATGTGACCAAAATTTTTCCATTATTGGGTGGAATCAGGTCAAGGATAAAGACTCATTCTTTTGTTATGTGGCCAATTGTATGAGGGAGAAAGTGAAACAAATATCCAGCAAAACCTAATCACCAAGAAATTAAAAAATGCTTTTTAAAGTAACTATTAGGTTAAATGGCATACAAATTACCATTGCAGAGAGGCTATAAATGAAGAAAAATAGAGTGCTATGTTAAAATAACATATAAGATCATCCAATGCCAAACTTAGAGATAATAACCTTCATACCATTTATGATTAAAAATCTATCTGGCACTATGCATTTAACTTAACTAGACCGTTCACTTATTCTAATGAACCTGACATGGTTCAAAAATATTTCTGGTATACCTCTTTAGAAATTCCATTCAGATGCAGTTTTATTAAACCTTCTAAGGCAAATATTTTGAAGGTACCATATTCATTTTTTTTGTTGTTGTTTAAAATTCACATGTATTTGTTTAAAAAGTCATGTTAGCTCTATTACTTATCAGATATATTTTTAAGCCTAATCACAGTGTGATGTGAGGGATATAAATTGCTGAGAAGCCACAGGGAAAGCTGTTTCTGAAAGAATGTAACTATAGCTACATTACTTCGGAATGTTTCCAAATCAAATAGTACTACTTATAAAACACACCTGAGATGATGCTAAGTGAAGAGGCTTTTAATACTGAAGTCCATGTTAGAACAAGAATCAAGGAATAACCTGGGAAGAAATCTCCAAAGTTTCCTGGAGCCTGACAGAAATACTGGATGGAGTTCCTGAATATATTTTCCTCATCTCTGGTAAATAACCATATATTTATTTATTTAAATGTTCATTTCATTTTCCTAATTACAAAATTAATTCATCGTCACTGCAGAAATCAGAAAGTAGGATCAAGCAACAACAACAAAATATCAGTTAAGAGTAGAGGTAAACCAGAATTTGTAGGACAGATACATAATGTCATCGAGGGCTCTGGTTCCTTTGATCTTCCTGCTCCACCAGCTTTAGCAGGTGGTTTTCTTTCTCATGGTCACAGAATGGCTGCAGAACCTCCAAGCATTTACTCTCTGTTCTAGGGATGAAGAATATGGAACGGCCACCACTCTTTTCCTCATGAGACTTTTTTTTTTTTTTTTTTAACTTGGGACAGGATTGTGCTGCTCGCCCCAGGGATTTCACATTCCTCTTACTGGCCAGGACTGAAAATGAGGCTGGGAGTTGGAGTATTTTTATCTGGGAACATTGCAACCTTGAACGCTATCAGGATCTGTTAGGAAGAAAGGAGGGGGTAGACATTGGGCAGACAGCTAGCAGGTGTGCTGCAGAAGGACCCTCTGTTAGTCTTCATCGTTGTAACAAATTTGTTTCCTTCATAGCATTTTCTATACACTGGGTAGTTTTATAATATATATATATTTTTTTCAGTGGTTTATTGCCTGTATTGTCCATCATGCAGGTACCACATCTGATTTGTATTGTTGTTGTTCGGTGTCATTGAATCACTTCTGACTCATAGTGACCCCAGGTACAACAGAATGAAACACTGCCCGGTCCTGCACCATCCTCACAATTATTGTTATACTTGAGCACATTGTTGCAGCCACTGTGTCAATCCATCTCATGGAGGGTCTCCCTCTTTTTCGCTGACCCTCCACTTTACCAAGCATGATGTCCTTTTTCAGGGACTGATCCCTCCTGATAACATGTCCAGAATATGCGATGCTTGTAATGAGTACTCTGGCTATACTTCTTCCAAGACAAATTTGTTCGTTCTTCTGACATTAAGATTTCCATTAGAAGATAACAAATATTGAGTGAATGAATGAACAAAGGGTGGGGATTTTTCTGTTTCCTGTTCCTTGCAGGTCTATGTCTAGTATTCAGTACTGAGATGGATTTTGAGAGGGTTTGGGTATTTCTCTTTTCAGCTTTTTTAGTCCCTGGCTAAAGGAGAAGGGAATTGTTTAGATCTCTAGAGATTTGCTTTGGCAGCTTAGATACCCCAAAGTGGCAGGGGACAGAGAGGGAGCTCAGACGGAGGGGTGCAGCCTTATCTTCATGCTTCCTTTCAACAGTCTGCCATAAGCTATCCCTCTGTCTCTGCCTCCGCTCAAAGTCGCTTGGAGCAGCCAGCCCCCCTTCAGCCAACATATTCCTCCTTGGCTGTGTGTCTTCCCCACTCAGCATCGCTCCTTCACCATGTGCTGTGTGGGAGGGGCTGCAGGGGATCCCATGAGATTTCTGACCCTCATCCGAACCAAACCCAAGCCTATTGCCGTAGAGTCAATTCCGACTTGTGGTGACCTCGTGTATTATAGAGTAGAACTGCTACATAGGGCTTTCTTGGCTGTAATCTTTACAGAGGAGCCTTGGTTGTGCAGTGGTTTAAAGCTTGGCTGCCAACCAAAAGGTTGGCAGTTTGAATCCACCAGTTCTCCTTCGAAACCTTATGGGGCAGTTCTGCTCTGTCCTGTAGGGTCGCTATGAGTCAGAATCAACTTGACAGTAATAGGTTTTTGGAATCTTTACAGAAGCAGATAGCCAGGCCTTTCTTCCGCAGCACTGCTGGGTGAGTTTGAACTGCCAACCTTTAGGTTAGTAGTTGAGCGCAAACCATTTGCGCCACCCAGGGATCTCTGATCCTTGTGGTCTTCGGCACCTGGGACAGAAACTTTGTTGGGGTAGGAAACTGCCCCCAACAACTTTTCTTCAACCCTCCCTCAATTCCAGCCCAAACCCCTCTACTGCACAGGGTGTTAATGAAGTTCTGCCTGAGGTCCTTTCTGTGTCGTATCATTTTATCATAAAGAAAAGATACTTATCGACTTCCATGATTTTGCATAACCACGTCTGTATTGATCCAGGCAAGCCAACTGGAATAAACTCTGGCATTTAGACAGATTTTGTGGTTTTCTGCAAATAAATTCTGCCCCCAAATGACCTCCAACTTTCTGGAAGCAGTCAGCACGAGCACAATTCTGAAGATAGCTTTCTTTTTTTTTTTTTTTAAAAAAAAGGAAATTCATAAAAGTATCATGCATCTTCCTTTTTTGACACTAATGGAACAATTTAATGTAATTTCAGAGGGAAGCAGAGCTGCTGGAAAGGCTCGTGTGCTGAGGGAAGGTTACCCAGCTCTGCTGTTAGGTGGTGTGTGGGAGCAGAGAGTGCCATTTGGTGTAGGCTTTTGGGAAGAGGAGTGGGTGAGGGCCCACTGCAGGCCCACAGGGCTGGGGGCAGAGCCCAGGGGGGAGGGCAATGGGAAGACCATCTTTCAAGACTCCTGGAGAAATTGGGAGAAACTACTTAGCAGAAGTGTTTTGTTCCACCCCACAGATTCTGTGGCCTTCTAAGTACAAGGTAATAGGAGGCAGCCTACCTAGCTACCTGGGGGGCGTAAAGCATGATGTTGTTGTTGTTCATTGCCATCAAACTGGCTCACACTTATGGCTCCCACATGTATAACAGGATGAAATATCACCTAGTTCTGTGCCACCTTTATGATAATTGGTATGTTTGAGTTCATTATTGTGGCTATTGTGTAATGCCTTCCAACCTAGGGGGCTCATCTTCTAGCACTATATTGGACAATTGGCTAATTTTTGGAAGTAGATCATTAGGCCTTTCTTCCTAGTCTGTCTTAGTCTGGAGGCTTTTCTGAAACCTGTCCATCATGGGTGACCCTGTTGGTGTTTGAAATACCAGTGGCACAGCTTGCAGCATCATAGCGGCATGCACGCCACCACATTATGACAGACTGACAGATGAGTGATGGTGTACAGGTCAGAGGAGAACTGCCTCGTAGGGTTTTCAAGGAGCAGCTGGTAGATTTGAACTGCTGACCTTTTGGTTAGCAGCCATAGCTCTTAACCACTACGCTACCAGGGTGCATAACATAGTGGTTAAGAAAACTACTCTTGGGCTTTGAGACTTAAGTCCTGCAGGACTCAGTTTCCTCACCTTTCACAGGAGGACATTAATAGGTCTCACCTCCTAGGGGCTGTAAAGGGGCTGTAGTGAGGTTTAAATGAGAAAAGACAGGTAAAATGCTTAGCACAGTACCTGGTACATACTGAGTTACCATTAAGGTGCTGGGGACTTAGTCCTTTTTCTTGTCCTTGAGGAACCTTGGCTTCATGAGGAGACAGCCTGGCCTATACAAAATAGAAGGGAATAAGGGCTGTATGATATGCTGTCATGTTATGCGAGGACCAGGAAATAAACCATTAATTCTGACTGGGGAGGTAGACTTCACAAGATGAAGAAGGCATTTAAGTTGGCTCTTGCAAAGCTCAGCTGGATTTCAATCAGAAAAGATGGAAGGAAAGGGCAGGGTAGGCAGAGGGAACAGGATGAGCAAAGGCTTAGAGGGACAAAAGTGCATGGTTAACTATGAGACTAAGATGTGTGGTGCAACGGAGCCAACGGTACTTGCAGCATTAGTTTAAGATGACATGTTCATATTTATCTGAGGACACATATATAAGTTGCAACCTCAAATCCTATAGAACCAGGCAGGGGACCTGAAAGAGTACAGTGGGCTAGGTATAAAACAGTGGGAGAGATAGGGACTGTGTTGAACAGGAGAGAGGGTGCCTTGTTAAAATGGGGCATCCGTCATTATTGGTGCTCTGTTGGAATGTGAGCCCAGGGCTTCCACATCTTATACTTTTTCAACAGAAGCCAGGAATCTGAATTTTATGCAAAAAAAAAAAAGAAGAAATTTTAAAAGCTATCATGTGGACCAAATAAAAAATGCCTACAGAGTAGCACCCTAGAGCCCCTGATCTGAGCTCTCTTTGAAGAGCATTGTAGATTGTATCTCAACTTTATTTAGCACAACTACTTAGTTAAATCTTTGTGTGATTATAGATAGCACATGAAAGGGTAATGATACCATTTGAAAGAGCTGGTATGAAATAACAACATATTGGCAGTGGTGGTCATGGCTAAAGATGAATTACGGCATAGTCTCTGCAGACACTGCAGTTGTATTTTTTCCAAGTGACACCTTTGCTTTGACAACACATTCTCAAAAAGCAAAGCAACAAAAAACCCTCCTCCTAGGACTCTAGCCCCCAGAGCCTCCTGCCACTATACCCATTTGCATGCTTTATTGAGGAATCAGAAGATGTGGTTTGGTTTCCAATTATTACTACAGAGTTGGAATGTGGAATGGTGGCCAGTGTCTACATGAGCCACGTGCAGTGGCCAGCACCCGGAGGGCAGTCATTTGCTTTAGGTAGCCAGTGTTGACAGACACGGTTTATATTTGTGCAGACTTGACTGATCTTAATAGGATCTACCTGCTCTTTGGAATAAACTTTTTTCTTGCTCCTAGTTACCTATGTGTCTTAAGGTTGAGATTTGAATCTTGAAATCTCAGGGTTGGAAGGAAACTTAAAATTTATTTACTCCAACTATTCTTTGTATCAGTCAAGACTCTAGGTTACAAGTGTTGGAGAACTCAAACTAGGTGAAGTCAAAAGAGAATTCATTGCTTCATATAACTGTAAAGTCCAAGAGTAGCTGCCTCCAGTCATAGACTGATCCAGGGGCTTATCATGTCAGCAGGACATAGTTTCTCTCAACCCATCTCTTGACTCCACTTCTTTGGGCTGACTCCATTCTCAGAAGAAGCCTCTTCCCTCATGTTGGCAAGATGGCTGTGGAAGGTCTGCCCGTATTACCTCTAGGTCCAAGTCCAGGCAGGGAAGAGGTCTCCCTCTCATTTGTTGTGTCCGATTGGCTCTGAATTGGCTACCAGGGCCAGTGAGAAAACACTGCTTTGATTGGCCAACGTTTTCTACTCTTGGAGTTCAGGATGGAGGTAACACTCTCTGAACTATGCGAACTGGGCATGGGAAAGAGAAGGATGTTGGGTACCATTATAAAAAGAAGGTTAAATGAATACTCACTGTCTTAGTTATCTAGTGCTGCTATAACAGAAATACCACAAGTGGATGGCTTTAACAAACAAATTTATTCTCTCACAGTTTAGGAGGCTATGTGTCCAAATTCAGGGTGCTAGCTCCAGAGGAAGGCTTTCTCTCTCGGTTGGCTCTGGGGGAAGTTCTTGTCATCAATCTTCCCCTGGTCTGAGAGCTTCTCAGCACAGGGACCCTGGATCCAAAGGATGCACTCTACTCCTGTGGTAAGAGGTCCCTCTCTTCTCTGCTTGATTCCCTTTTTTATATCTCAAAAGAGATTGAGATACAATCTAATCCTGTAGATTGAGTAGATTGAGTCCTGCATCATTAACATAACTGCCTCTAATCCTGACTCATTAACATCATAGAGGTCAGAAGTTACAACAGATAGCATAAAGACATCAGATCACAAAACTGAGGACAACCACACAATACTGGGAATCATGGTCTAGCCAAGTTGACACACATTTTTGGTGGACACAATTCAATCCGTAACACTCACTGTACTGTCTAATGCTAGAAAGCCCTTCATGACATACCTCTGGTGATGATCCAGTCTTCTGTTATTAACATACTGCTCTCAAAGTGGTAAGTTTGGACAGCTCTAGTAATGACAGGGCTATTATTTCTACTCCCAGTCATGATTGGCATAGTTTGGCAGGGGCAGGAAGGTAAGGATGGTGTTTCCCACTGTGGTCACTGAGGGACCCAGACAAAAGAGGCTCCAACTCAAAGCATGATTCTGTAATTATTGAAAAAGGCAAAAGGACCTTGGCAAGTCTTGTACTGTCACTTCCTGAAGCTCTCCCTGTAAGTAACTCATGTACGTATCATTGACCAAAGCAAGTCATACAGCTATGCCTAACTTCAGAAGGGACGGGCAGGCCCCATACTGCCACATGCTGAGAGGGAGGGGGGAATTAGAATATTTGACCCAATGTCCACCATGCAACTAAACTTCCACACTTCTTTGTTCCTCTTATTAACCCATTTCTTTTCCCTCCATTACATGGACAATTTTTTTGGAACCCAATCACAAGATTCTAATATTCATCTTTATTTAGTTACTTCCTGATTCTAAAATCGAAAGACTCTTTAGCCCCACCCAGTTGCACATTATCTGCTGATTAGATGAATATACCTCATAGCCTCACTCTGTTGTAGCGTGCAGTTGAGTTGATTCTGACTCATAGCGACTCTATAGGACAGAGTAGAATTACCCCATAACGTTTCTAGGTTGTAATCTTTGTGGGAGCAGATTGCCAGGTCTTTTCTCCCCAGTTCAAATGGCCACCCTTTCAATTAACAGCCAAGTGCATAACAATGGCAGCACCAGGGGTCCTTAACCTCATTCTAGATCTGTTCAAAACTATTTAACATGCTGGCGCCAAGGAGAAAATTTTTTTACAACCCATTAGGTAAGGCCTACCAGGTCAAATATCTAACTGTTAATTAGTGCATTTTTGGTATAGTTATTTAACCATTTTCTAATTTACCTTAATATTTTGACCCCTCAATTGATGAAAACTAGAACACAGTTTTCAGAAGGATGTTGAAAGATGGAGGAAATGGGGAATGGGAAATGGGAAGGGCCAAAAATAGGAAAGCTTTGAAATTGTCCCTTCCTGGGCTATTTTTCCTCATAAAATCCCTGTATGTGGTGCCCTCTATTGGGACCCCACCCTCTGCCACAGCAATGTCTCATTGGACCATTAGCCGGGTGGAGGTACTCCTTTTCCTTTTCATCCTGTAGAACTTACCCACTGGGCATGCTCAGACCTGGCTGGTCATTGGTCTCTGTGGCCATGGATGTTTGCTCCCTTCCTAGGCTTGACTCTCTCATTAACCTTAATGTGGATTCTTAAGGTTGGCTAGTTGGTTGGGCAAAGAGCTTGTGTTCCACATTTTCTGGTAGAGCGCCAAGGACTTTGTCCTGTCAATCTTGAAGTACTGAACCCTGTCTGCCTGAGTTAATGCTATTTCTCTTCCAGACATAAAGACTTTTTTTTTGTTTTTGTTTTTTAATTAGGATCTCATTCCAGACCAGGCAAATTCCATGCCTCAAAAAAATTGCCCTGTGAGATTGTTTTGGAGCCCTGCTGTTGCAGTGGTTAAGTACGTGGCTGCTAACGGAGAGGTTGATGGTTTGAACCAACCATCTGCTCTTTGGGAGAAAGATGTGGCAGTCTGCCTCTGTAAAGATTTACTACCTTGGAAACCCAGCGAGGCATTTCTACTCTGTCCCATGGGGTCACTGTGAGTCAGAATGGACTCATACAAAAATTTATATACACCTTGCTACATACTCTTAGTTGCTCTCCCCCTAATGAGACAGCACACTCCTCTCCACCGTCTATTTTCTTGTCTATTTGGTCAGCTCCTGGCCCCCTCTGCCCTCTCATCTCCTCTCCAGATAGGAGCTGCCCACATAGTCTCATGTGTCTACTTGATTCAAGAAGCTCACTCCTCACCAGTATCATTTTCTAACGGGAAGATTATTTTAACGAACAGTTTTCTCAAAAGCCTCGATACATACATTGATTGGCTTATTTATCCATTAAGGTATTTCTTGAATACCTACTATGCTAGGTAGCACAGGAGGGAGTGGTCAAAGAGTGAACATGATGGTCACAATCCATGTGATCAAGAAAAACATGCTTAAAAAAAAACATTATGCTGAGTGAAATGTAAGTCAGTTGCAAAAGGACAAATACTGTATGATCTCACTTATATGAAATAAGCAAATATATAGAAACCAAAGGTTATTTGTGGTTACCAGAGGTGGAAGAGAGGGGAAAAGAGAGAGTTTTTACTTGTGGGGCATTTAGTTTATGTTAATGGTGGTAGAATAATTTGGAAAAGAATAGTGAGAATGGTTACACAACTTGAAGAATGTAATCAACGTTACTGAATTATACACGTAGAAACTGTTGACTTTGTAAGTGTTTTGTTGTGTATATTTTCACCACAACAAACAAAAACCAATAAAAATTAGATTCCAAGTAGAAAAAAATTAAAAAGCATTGTCTAGTAAAGAATACAGATACACAAACAAACAAGCGCCCATATAGTGCTAGTTACTATGATCACTGTAAGTGCAGGGTCCCCGGGGTGCACACCTAATTGAAGGGGTCAGGAAGGCTTCCGGGACTAAATGATGCATAAGTGCAGAACTTCAGGATGATTCGTTGCTGCAATTAGATGCCATCGAGTTGACTTGGACTCATAGAGGCCCCATGTGGCAGAATAGAACTGTCCCATAGGACTTTCTAATCTTTATAGGAGCAGATTACCAGGTTTTTCTCCTGGGGAGCTGCTGGGTAGGTTAGAACTGCCAACTGTTGTGCCACCAGGGCTCTTTAAGGATGATACCAAACCCAACCCGATCCACTGCCATCAAGGTGATTCCAACTCAAAGCGACACTGTAGGACAGAGTAGAACTGCCCTATATGGTTTCCAAGGCTGTAAACCTTTAGGGAAGCAGACTGTCTTATCTTTCTCCCTCGTTGGTGGGTTCGAACCACCAACCTTTTGGTTGTCAGCTGAGTACTTAACCACTGCATCACCAGGGCTCCTCTTAAGGATGATACCAAAAACAAAAACAAAAAACCAAATCTGCTGCTGTTGAATTGATTCTGACTCATAGAGACTTTATAGGACAGAGTAGAACTGCTCCATAGGGTGTCCAAAGATTGGCTGGTGGATTCAAACTGCCAACTTTTTGGTTAGCAGCTGAGCTCTTAACCACTGAGCCACCAGGGCTCCTCAAGTGTTTTGTTCTGTTGTACATAGGGTTGCTATGAGTCTGAAGCAGCTTGATGGCACCTAACAACACTGAGAGAACTGGGTGACTGATTGGGTGTGGGAGGGGCGTGGAGCAGTCAGGGAAGACCTCTAGGTTTCTGGCTTGGCTATGAGGTGGAATGGTGTTACTCTTCCCAGAGATAGGGAGCATAGGAGGAGGAACATGTGCTGAGGGAAGGCTGAGTTCCCCTTTCAAACACCTGGTAAATGTCCAAATAGTGCAGACCAGTTGGCATATGGATATTCAGATCTGGAGCTGAAGCGCATGAGCCCGGATTCAGAACAGATTTGCAAATCGGCTGCATATCAATGCTAATTACAGTCATGGAGTTTGATGAGGTTTCCCAAGAGCTTGTGTAAACTGTGGTGAGAGTTGAGAGGTAGCCCCAGGATGGGGATACTGGCTTTGGAAACATCTTTGAAATGTGTAGAAATGAAAGATCTTGAAGAGACGGTTCAGTACATGTATATTAAGCAAGAGTTTAGCAGAAGGCACCGTGTTATCTATGTTGTGGGGGATCCATAGATGAATGGAACTCAGGGCTTGTTTGTAAGGAAGTGACTGCGGTGAGTGGCAGAGAAACTCTTCTACAGATACCGGTGATATAAAAGAGAGTGTGCTGAGTGCCGGGAGCAAAGTAGGAGAGGAGGGCTGTGGACTATCTAAGTTAGAAAACACATCTGTGTGGGGTATTGGGGAGGGCTTCCTGGAGAAGCTGGCTTTTGTTTCTAGTCTTGAAGGAGATATTTTGCTATATGGGGTTTTGGAATGGAAGAGAAAGGGGGGAGGACAGACCAGCAAGAGGGATCGGCATAAAGGATGGCTCAGAGGAGAGAAATTGTGAGGGGTGTTTTCAGTAGAAGTTAGCACTTCACCATGTCAGGAACCTAGGGGGCCTGAAAGGCGTCTGGGAGAACCATATCCAAAAATAGTATGTGGGCTCTGCAGGGCATGCCACAGAGTTTGGGGTTCATTACGGGGGCCAAAGGGATCTATTGAACGTTTTGAAACTAGAGGATGATGTGGTCCCCAGAGCGTACTGGTCAAAAGCATGAACTCTTGGGTGAGACAGACCCGAGTTTGACCTTGAACTCTGCTGCTTCCTCCCTTGTGGCCTTGGGCAAGTTATTTAGCTTCTCTGAGTCTCAGTCTTCTCATCTATCCCATAGGATTGATAATAATTCTTACCTCATAGGGGGCTGTGAAGAATGAAGGGAACTAATGTATATAGAAAGCTCTCAGCAGTGTCCAGAATATAGCAATCCCTCAATCCAGTATTAATAATACTTTATACATAATCATTCAGGTAAGAACATGGAGACTATTTATTGTATCATCATAACAACTTTTTCTCTTTTGTATCCTCAGAGCCTAGAATACTGTCGTCTGACATATAGTGACAAAAAACAAAAGCCAGTTGTCCTCAAGTCCAACCCCACAGGTGTCAGAGCAGAACTGTGCTCCATAGGGTTTTCAATGGCTGATTTCTTGGAAGTAGAGCTCTAGACCTTTTTACTGAGGTACCTCTGGTGGATTTGAACCTCCAAACTTTCGCTGAGCAGCCAAGTGCATTAACTTTTTGAACCACCCAAGGAATCCCTGACATACAGTAGATGCTCAATAAATATTTCTTGGATTAAAAAAAAATGAATTGTGCCTGCTTACTTTTGGAAGAAGGAGCCTTGGTTGTGCAGTGGTTAAAGCAATCAACTGCTAACCGTAAGGGCAGCAGTTCAAAACCACCAGAAACTCCAAGGGAAAAAGATGTGGCAGTCTGCTTCTGTAGAGATTTATAGACTCGGAAACCCTATGGGGTCACTGTGAGTTGGAATCGACTCTATGGCAGTGGGTTATTTTGGAAGGGACCTGTTTTGCCTGGAAAAAAATACTTTGATAAAACCTTAGGGAGAAGTTGAAACTCCCTTTCTTCTGGTGCCCAGTCTTCAGAGAGGGGAGTTTGACTGTTCTTCAGAAGGAGAGGTCCCTGAGACAATCCCAGAGACATTGATCAGGTGGTAGGGGACACTGTCCTGTGAAATGTGACCCCCACAGACCCCCTAATAATCTTTGGCAAGGTTTTGCATATGTAATGCTTCTATCTACCATCTGCTGTGGTAGAAATGAGATTTTTAGAGATTCATGTGATTATCAAACCTTCAAGTAACTCTCCTTACAGGGAAAGACAGCTGTCTCCGAGCCAGCTGGTGTCTTCCGGAAGTGGGAAGCTTTCATTCAGGGGACGGTAACACCTTGAGGACAGATGTCAGGAATGGTGGTGGTGGTGGAGTTGATGGGCCCAGTCGTTCTAATGCCCCGAGACAGCCACACTGAGTGTTGAAGGGCAGATGATCAAGGTGAATTATTTTTTCCCCACCTGAATTTGTGGGATTGCTCTTTTGAAGAGCATTTCAATGATTTGTCAGCAGATTCTAGGAAAGACGTTAAATTCAGGTTTCAGTGTCTGCCTTCTGAGATGTAACTTTATTTTTGTTGTTGATATGTTTCCACAGTGAACATATTTTAGTACATATTATAGGTCTCATAGGGTTGTTGTGGATTAATACACGTAAGGCTCTCAGCATAGTACCTGATGCATAGAAAACGTTTGATCTTTTTATCTTTATTATCGGCTAGCACCAAGCCCATTTGATACTCCTGAGAACTTCATGTGGTAGGTACTATCACTCTGTTGATTTTCTAGATGAGGAACCGGAAGCTCACAGTGGTTAATCACTTGCTCAGGATCACTCAGCAATTGGCAGAGCTGGTTGCCATGGTAACCACTTCCAAGCATCCATGCCAGAGGATGGACTCAAGGATTCCTTGATTGGGCGTTGGCTGGTCCCCAGAACACAGTGAGGGTGTCTGGTCAGAGAAGTAAAGAAAGCCATTAATTCCTGGACAATGCCCAGCTGTGGCTAGGCACGGGGTCAGAGAAGATGCTCTCAAAGACCTTATGGTTCATTGCCATTGTACTGCCAAGCCCTTTTATCTTTCATTTTCTTTTATGCTTCCAGTGGCCCCATGAACCAGCCAAAGGGGAGTGTTCAATGTCAACTCTGGAATGACGCCATGGTTGTCCCAGGGTTCTGGAGCCAGTGATGAGATCAGGACTCAACTTCAGTTTCCGTGTTTCCATATTCAGTTCTATTCTCCTCTCAGTAGACCACGAGGCCTCCAGACGAGACAGATGGCAGACAGCTACGGGGGTTTAAAATAGCGCGAGCTCACTTCTGAGGTAGACATGTGCGTGGAGAGTGAGCTGGAAGACAGGGACCCCTGTGTGGGAAAGCATTTTGGCAAAGAGGAGCTCTGAGTGGAGGTTTGAATGCTAGGATGAGTGTAGCCAGGTGGGTGTGAGAGTGTGAGAAGGGGCCTGGATAGGAGCCAGCCTGTGACCAAGCAGGAAGGAGGGAAGAGAGAGAGTAGCTGCCAGGCAAGATGCAAGTGTGAATTGGTATAGGCTACCTCCCTCCTCTCCAGCTGTGCTACTGAGAGGTGAGAGTTCAGGTGGCCGTTCTTGGATGGTTTTTGCTTTTTTCTTCCCAATCTTTTGGTCTGCTGGGTCTTGGAGGATGATGACAAAGAGAAGACTGAAATTTCTGCAAAGACAGCTTGTGTTAGACCCTTCCAGGGTGACTTCCAAGCCTATACAATCCCTACTTCTTGGCGAGCTGGCCTCAAGGAACGGTCCTTAGCAGCTGCATTTGAACCACGTGACCCAGCAGCCCTGCCCGTTGCTGATTCGACCAGGTATGGCTCCACCCGATTCTATCTCTGGGGACTTGGACTTAGCATTCAGAGATGCCGGCTAACCTCCATCAACATGCATACTGGAGGGTTGTGTAGTCTCAGGAACTATATGAAGTGTATCAAGAAGCAGAGAAAGCTGATCTGCAGAAGAGACAGAGGAGTGAAGCAGAGCTCGGAGGTCATGTGGACCAGAGAGATGGGGAAAAAGGCTGCCTCAGTTCCTAACAATCCTGCGTTGGAATCAAACTGCCATCCCTGCCTCTGATTTTTGTGAGATACTTTGTTTCCTTATAATAAACTTCTTTCTTTGCTTGAGCTAGTTTTACTGGGGTTCTGTTGCTTGCAATCACAAGTGCCCTGAGTATGAGGTTAAGGAGCTGAAGGTGGAAATTTTGATCATAGGGAATGGGGTGATTGGAATCTTTCTGGAGGTCACATTATGGGAATTATGAGTCTGTGTTCTTATTGGAAGAGGTCTGGTAGGGATGTGGGGATTTAGAATCAGGAATAGAGGTTGTAGCAGATGCTGTTAGCTGCCCATCCAGTAGCCATTCCCCCTTCCTTCCTAGTTTTGTTTGGTGGCAGTGTGCCCAGGGGACAAAGTGTGAGTGATCCATGATAAATCCATTTCCCTTTGTCAGTGATTGGTCTAGAGGTAGGACCCAGTTTTGGCCAATGCAAGAGAGGATAACTTTTTTTTTCATTCCGTCCCTTCTTACTACCTTGGAGATTGTCAAGTGGGGACGTAATGCTTGGAGCCACCTGGTGAGTATGAACAGATGCCTAGAGCCATCGTGTCACTCATGCTGCCCAGCAACCTCCTGCTTCCAGACTTTGTGTGTGAGAGAGATTATTGATAAACTTGTTTAAGCTGCATTTAATTGGCTGTTCTGTTCATTGCAGCTGAAAGCATCTTAATTGATACAGTTAGGCTTCGTGATTTGGAAATTCAGAAAGAAAATGAGGTGAAAGAGCGTGAGCAGATGGAGCAAATACTCTTTTTAAAGCAGAAAATCGACATTTTTCTACAGGAAGACTTTCAGCTCTGGTATTATAGCCTTGGGTCTGCAGAGCTCTGATTCTGAGAGTTGTGTGAAGTGATATCCATCCAACTGTCTGTCCGTCTGTCCATCCATCCACTCATTTGACTTTCTTTTCGTGGAAAGTTCCTTTTGAACAATGGAGGATTTCTTTCCTGGACTTGCTTGGATCTTTCTGTTATCATCTGGATATAAAGTCTTTCCTTTATCCAATTAGGTCACAAGCAGAGAAAGGGGATTAGGTGGTCACAGTAGGGTGTGAAGGAGATTCTGCCGCAGCCTTTCTCCTGGGACATTTTGCTTTCTGAAGTGTCTGCCATTTTTAAGAGAAGTGTTGATTTTTAGGCTTTGGGGAGAAAAGTGTTTCTTCAGTTTTTAGGGCACTAAAAGCTCTCATTTCCCATTATTTTACTCCTGGGAACTTCCTCAAATTCATTCGAGCAATGTCAGCTTCAGGCCTGGCTTTCCTGGCTGGAAACAGCCGGGGTATGTCTTCAGAGAAATCTTGTAGAAGTGTTTCAGAAATGCCGTCTTTTCTTATTTCTGAAAAAGAACTTACATGTATAATGTAATAGGAGCCCTGGTGGTGCAGTGGTTAATCGTTTGGCTGCTAATCAAAAGGTCAGCGGTTCGAACCCACCAGACGCTCCACGGGAAAAAAGACCTGGCAATCTGTTCCTGTAAAGATTACAGCCTAGGAGACCCTATGGGGCAGTTCTACTCTGTCCTATAGGGTCGCTATGAGTCGGAATCAACTTGACGGCACACAATAACAACATACATGTAACGTGTAAATCCATCCTCATTATAAATTTAAACACAGATAAACTGAGGATTTCCCCCCTTGGTTCCCCCTACTCCCTCTCCAGTTCCCCACCCCCCAGATCATTGGTGTCTGTTATTTCAGACCCTTTTCTATACACTCCATACACTCACATACTCATGATATGCACACACATAGAAATACAAGTCATAAAATACTATGTGATATTGTTCTGCAATTTGCCTTTTCAGTTAAAACATGCCTTGGAATTCTTTCCAATATTAAACATATAGATTTACCACATTCTTTCTTATAGCTAATATATCAAACCCAACTAGTGGTACCGCGGAAGAAAAGACCTGGAGATCTGCTTCCGCTAAGATTACAGCCAATAAAACCCTATGGAGCAGTTCTACTTTGTAACACATGGGGTCGCCATGAGTCAGAATCTACTCAATGGTAACTAACAACAAGAACAATACTTAATGGTATGGGTGCGCTAATGTTTTTTTGTTTTGTCCCTGTTGAACACCAGGTTTTTTCCGAGTTTTCTCTGTTTCAAACAGTGTTGTAATGAACATCGTTGTATGTGAGTTTTCACACATATGTGAGATTACTTTTCTCGGGTAAAGGAGTGGAATTTCTGGCTTGAAAGGTATGCTCGTTTAAAATTTTAGTATTAATTTTAGTACGAAGATACTCTGTTTTTTAACTGTTAGGAATTGCTCTATCTCCAGTAGATACACTTGCCTTTGCGGCAATAATTACATAAAATATTTTCAGTTTATAAAATTGTTTTATACATCATAGACCATTATCCATTTCAAGTTGGGAATGGTCTGTGTTTATGTGTGTGTCTTAGCCTCTTGGTCTGTTGGACAGGGTGGTGGTAATGGGGGTTGTAGAGGGTGGTACATGAGTACTTGCAGGCAGAAAATGGTAGGAGTGGTTCTTGTCAGTGTTGTTTCTGATTGAGGCCCTTGGGGTTGTGGGTGGAGAGGAAAGAGGAGGAGGAAGAAGTCAGGGTGGCAGGAGTATGATCCACACTCTCAGGAATAACCAAATTCGATTTCACTTAGAAAACTGAATTCTTGCCTCTTGAACAAAGTTGGCTCTTCTTCTTTGAACTTGACCCCTGCAAATGCTCGGGTCTTTGAGTGTGGTGATGGCTGGGGAAGGGAAGGAGGGTGTTCAGGCTGGAAGAGGGACAGATCTGAAACCACTGGCCACACACCTGACTGAACGCAGTCACCTGGAGAATGTGTTTATGCGTACGGACTTGAAACCTCACCAGAGACTTGCCAGGTCAGGAGGTTGTCGCTAGTGGTTGTAGCGTCAGAGTCACCTGGCAAGGCTTTCAAAAATCCCAGTGAGGTGCTACCTCAATCTATTAAATACAAATAGTGGGGGGTGGGGCCTGAGCAATAGGGTTTATTAGAAAGCTACCTAGGTGATTAGAGTGAGCAGCTAGGTTTGAGAGCCACTGCGGGAGATAGCCTGTACTTTTTGTAAAGCCAATGCAGCCTTTTGACCTTATTTATTAGACCACAGTTGCTTACCAGTGTTGTCCAGGTGGGCTTATCCTACCTTCGTTACTGCAGCAAACTACTCCCTAATGGGCGCACTTTAAGAAATACAGAATGTATTATTTTATTTGTAGTACATCACATGGTTCAAAAAATACTAGAAAGTTTGGAGTTGAAGCCTATTCACTTGTGTTCGTCATCCACCCACTTCCCAAGCCTTTTTTTGGATATCTTTCCAGAAGTTTTTTTCTTTACTCCCCCACCCCTTTATTTCTTCACAAAACGTGGCATAGTATAACCCCTATTCTCTACCTTGTCTTTTCTACTAACATTCAGTTAGTAGGCAACAGAATGGCGTGATGACTGGTATGCAATCTGATTTTTTGGGCATCCTCATTGATTGGTGGGAGCTCACATGGTACCTATCTTTAGATGTTTGGACTACCACACCTGGGTTTTGGAGATCTTTCTATATCAGCACAAGGAAAGCTTCCTTATACTTTTTTTTTTTTTTGCAGATGGAAAGTATTCCATTGTATGGATGATTCATAATTTATTAAACCAGTCCTCTAGGGGTAGACTTCAGTTTATTTCCAAGTTGTGGTCATTATAGATAATACAATTAAGAATACATTGGTAAATATCTCATTTCGGATGTGTAGAAACCCTTCTACAGGATAAATTCCCAGAAAGGCTATTTTTTGGTCAAAGGGCAATCTCTAGATTCTCTTTAAGTAGTGACGAGAAGTTTTGAGGAGGTATCACATTCTTTCTGCTTCAGCAATTGTAGTAGGTGCTTCATTCCATTTGTGGCTTTGAGGAACCATCAGGTGGGACAACTGACAAATTTATATCTGATGGTCTTAGAAGAGATGCTTCTGGTGATGCAGTTCTCTGAGGGCTGGTCTTAGACCACCTACATGCATCGCCCCATGCTTGGTAAAAATGAAGGTCCCTGGACTCCATCTGAATTTTTAGGGTGGAGTCTGGTATTTTTTTTTAAAACAAGCTCCCCAGGTGATACTTCTGTACCCTGACTCGGGGTCCCTGAGGTTTGAGAACCATGTCTTAGGGGATTTGTGGTACGGGCAGTGCCCTGGAAGTAAACCCTTCCATATGATTGGTAGGACAGCACTGGTTGACTTAGGAAAGGGTTTACAACTGCCATGAATGTGGCAAGCTCTGTAATTTCAAGCAAGGATTCAATCTTGGCATATGGTTGGAATAGCATTTGGCTAGTAGCCCCTGATATGGCATCTCCCAAGTTTGCCCTCAAATACCTAAGAAAAACATAGAATAAGAGGAACATTATCAACAACACTGAACATAGACGGTCAGATAACCATCAATGAAATGTCCATTAACTGAAGGCTGATGTGACAGGATTGAGTCTACCACCCCCCCAGGCACCACCTTTGGAAACAAAGACCGGGTAGAAACTGTGGGAAGACCCTTTGTTTCTCCTCCATTATCTTATCCTCAGGCTAAGTGGCCCAGTTTGTACCAAGCTTACCCTCTTCTGTTTAAGAATCACTTCTTGAGGTGACCAGAGGCCTCTCACAGCTGATGGTACTCCTACATTCATTCAGAGAAGTCAGAAGGTGAGTGGGGCAGTTTATTTCTGATGGTTCGTGTAGGGAATGCGTGGTGGGGAATTGGTCTTTGAGCCATGTGTCTTCCATAGGTAAGGTGCATAGGACAGGAGGAGGCCAAAGGAATTCTGGTCTGAGTGCATCCTGGGACGGTAAATTTTCATTTACTCAGTTTTTCAGAGGATCAGAGAAGCCAGCAGTGGAGGTGGGAGAAGAGCCCCCCCAGGACCACAGAGCAGTGGTGGATGAGTTCTTGCTAGAACCCTGGTGTTGTGCACCTTATCCTGCCCTCTAATGCTGACTTGAGCAGACAGAACCAAGGATAACCTACATAACCTGTCCTTCGGCAAATGCAGGGCCTGGATAGATATTTGCACCAGTTAATATAGTACTTAAGGCAATGCAGCTGTATCTAAAGAGTTTTGAGGGGAAATGTTATAATTTGCATATCTGATTCTCAATCAAACTGTCATTTATGTGTGAAGGCAACAGAAAGAGAGATTTGAGATATAAAAAGGCCATGGAAATCTACTGCTAGTGAAAAAGTTATTTGGGGATGTACTCCAACTGATGGAACAGCAATCCAAAATTAAACTTAAGAATGGAAAAGGCATGGTATAGAAGAACTGGGATGAACATTCAAACTAATTAAACATAATATTGAGGCCGAATAAATGCTATAGGTCTTATATCAAATGGCAGATGTAAAAAATTATTTGTGAATGTAAGGTTGTAGGATATAAAAGTAACTTCATTAGATGCTTAGGGCTAAAATCTCAGATTATATTAATGAAGACTGGGAAGTAGATAGTAAGGAGGTGAGGATAAAGAACATTTACAGAATTTATCATTTTTTTTAATGAAAGACAGTCAGAGACTATGCAGTCAACTTTTTCTGATTGCAATGAAATAAAATTAGACGTTAATAACAGGTTGTAAAACTCAATGACTTAAAAATAAAATCCTTTCCTTAATAATCTGGGCCATACTGAACATAGTACTGGAAGATCTAGATAGTTCTAGCCAGTGCAATAGGAAATAAAAGGCACATAGTTCATAAAAGAAGAATAAAATTGTGCCTGTTTGCAGATAACATGATTGTCTGTCTATGCAGAAAATTCCAAGGAGTATACAAAAAAAATCTCTGCAACTAGTAAATGAATTCAGCAAGGTTGTAGGATACAAGGTAAACATACAAAAGTCAACTGTATTTCTATATATTAGCAATGAACGTATAGAAACCAACATTAAAAATATACCATTTACAATTGCTTAAAAAAAGAAGAAACACTAGGTGTAAATCTAACAAACAGGTACAGGATTTATATTCTTAAAACTACAAAATGTGATAAAAGAAATCAAAGAAGGTATAAATAAATGTAGAGACATAATTTGTTCATGGATTAAAAGACTCACCACAGCAAAGATGTCAGTTCTCCTCAAATGGATATACAGGTTTAATGCAATTCTTACCATGATACTAACAAAATTATTTTATAGATATAAACAGGATTATTATAAAATTTACATGGAACAGCAAAGGAACTAGAATAGCTAAAACACTTTTGAAAAAGAGTAATGAAGTGGGAGAAATCTGTCTTATTATGTAGCTACAGTGATCAAGACTGCGAGACTGGCAGAAGGATAAACACATAGGTCAATGGAACAGAATAGAGAACCTAGAAATAGACCCACGCAAATATGCCCAATCGATTTTTGACAAAGGCAGAAAAGCAATTCAATGAAGGAAAGGTAGCCTTTTCTACAAATGGCACTGGACAAATAGGACATTCACAGACAAAATAATGAACCTCAACCTGTCTCACACCTTATACTAAAGTAAACACAAAATAGATCATGGGCTTAAATGTAAAACATTACACTTAAAACATAGGAGAAAATCTTTGGGATCTGGAACCAGGCAAAGAGTTCATGGACTTGGTACTAAAAGCATGATCCATAAAAAGGAAAATCAATAAATTAGACCTCATCAAAATTAAAACCTATTGTTCTGTGAAAGACCCTATTAAGAGGATGAAAAGACAAGCTGTAGACTGGGGCAAACTATTTGCAAACCATGTATCTGACAAAGCACTAGTATCTAGAATATATAAAGAACTCTTAAGACTCAACGGTAAAAAAAAAAAAAATCCAATTAGAAAATGGGCAAAAAATATGAAGAGACATTTCACCAAAGAGGGGTACAGATGGAGAATAAGCACGTGAAAAATGTTCAACATCATTAGCCATTCCAAACAAAATCAAACCCATTGTCGTGGAGTCGATTCTGACTCATGGCCACCCCATGTGTTACAGAGTAGAACTGCTCCATAGGGTTTTCTTGGCTGTAATCTTTAGGGACTCAGATTGCTAGGCCTTTCTTCCGTGCACTGCTGGGTGATTTCAAACCACCAACCTTTAGGTTAGTAGTTGAGCACAAATGGTTTGGGCCACCCAGAGATCTTCAGGGAGACACAGCTATCACAATGGCTAAAATAAATTTTGTCAACACCAAATGCTGACAAGGATGAAGAGAGACTGGATCATTCCTGTATTGCTGATGGGGATGTAATATAGGATAGCCGCTCTGAAAAACCAATTGGGTGGCTCCTGAAAAATCCAAATACGCAACAGCTGTACGATTTAGCAATTGCAGTCTTGGGCATTTATCCCAGAGAAATGAAAACTTAGGCTCACACAAAAACCTCTACACAAAAGTTTATAAAAGCAGTTTTATTCATAACAGCCCCAAATTGGCAACAACCCAAATGTTTTTCAATGGGTACATGGCTAAACAAACTGTGGTATATCCCTACCATGGAATACTACTCAGCAATAAAAGGAACAAACTACTGATAACACGCAACAACCTGGATGAATCTCGAGAGAATTATTCTGAATGAAAAAAGCCAATCTCAAAAGGTTACATACTGTGTGATTCCAATTATATAACATTCTTGAAATGTCAAAATTACAGAAATGGAGAACAGATTAGTGGTTGCCTGGGGTTAAGGCAAGGGTGGGCAGGGGGGTGGAGTGGGTGTGTTGCTGCAAAGAGCAACTTGAAGGATCCTTGTGATGACGGAAATGCTCTCTATCTTGACTTCATCAATGTCAATATCCTGACTGTGATATTGTAACATCGTTTTTAAAGTAGGTTTTCTTATTTCCAAGTTTAAATTATTTTTTCAATTAAAAATTTTAATTGTGGTAAAATAAATATATATAACAAATGTGCCATTTTAACCATTTTTTAATGTTTCAGATTCTCCTTTTTAATGTGTATTTTTTTTAATTGCGATTTAGTTGGAAGTTTACAGAGCAAATTAGTTCCTCATTAAACAGTTAGTAGACGAATTGTTTTGTGATGTTGGTTGACATTTTAGCCATTCTTAAGTGGACAATTCAGTGACATTAATTACAGTCACCATGTTCTGCAATCATCACTAGTACCCATTTTCAAAACTCTTTCATCACCCCAACAGGAAACTCAGTACCCATCAAGCAATAATTCCCCACTTCTCCCTCCCCTGAGCTTCTGGTAACCTCGGATCTACTTTTATCTCTATGCCTTTGCCTATTTTAGATATTTCATATAAGAGGGATCATTCAATATTTGTCCTTTTGTGACCGGCATACCTTACTTAGCATAATGTTTTCAAGGTTCGTCCATGTAGTAGCATGTATCATTTCTCTTTCTGGATAAGTAGTATTCCTTTGTAGGGACATAAGTTTGGTTTGTCCATTCATCAGTTCAAGAACAGTTTGAGTTATTGCCACTTTTTGGCTCTTGTGAATAATGCTGCAATGAACACTGGTATACAAGTATATCTGTTTGAGTTCCTGCTTCTCAAGTCTTTTGAGTACGTGCCTAGAAATGGAATTGCAAGGTCATATGGTAGTTCTATGCTGAACTTTTTGAGGAGTCACCAAGCTGTTGTCCACAGTGGCTGCACCACTGGCATTTATATCAGCGATGGACGAGTGTTCCAGTCGCTCCTCATCCTCACCAACAGAAGTGCTGTCTTATTGTGGTTTGGATTTGCATTTCCCTAATGATCCACGATGTTGATGTAATGGTTTTGCAAGATGTTACCACTGAGAGAAATCGGGTAAAGGGTACCTGGCATCTTATAACTTATATTGTGTCTTACAACTGCATGCGAATCTACAATTATCTCAAAATAAAAAATTTTGTAGAAAACAAAATATTTTATTTTAGGCTATTTAGCATAGGGTATGATGATAAACTATAGATCACAACTTAGGAGAGGGTGTCAAATCTATATCCCAAATCCACAGTCTTAATTGCTTTTAAAATGATTAATCAACCAAGAAAGACTATACACTAAGCATTCCCCTCAAGAAAGTAAGGAAAAAAGCAAAACAAAACAAACAAACAAACGAAACAAACACAAGAGGAAAGCAGAAGAATTCATAATTAGGATATATAATATTTTATATTCTATTGCAATGTAGCATTAGAATATATAAAAAGCATTAGATAACTCTAGTAATTATTGTTGGAAGACAGAACAAAGTAGAACAAACAAAATAGCCGATAAGATAGATCTATCTCTAATCACACACACGTGCGCGCTCGCACACACACTATGCAAATTAGAATGAGAAAGGACATATAAATACACAGACAGAAAAAATAATTACAAGGCAACAATACGAATACTAAAATGGTGTTCTGCATAGAAATGCCTGGATTTATGTCATAGCTTTTCCACCACCCCCTTCTGACCCTGGACAAGTTACTTAATCTCTTTCTCAGCCTCGGTCTCTCCATTGTGAACTGGAGAAGATCACAGAGTGGTGGTGTGGATTCAGTCAGGTAATGTGTGTCAGGAGCTCAGCCCAGTGCTGGGCACTTCTTAGGAACTCAGGTAGTTTCTATTGCTATTCAGTTTTGGTATTAAATTTAGAAGTCTAAGGAAGCAGAGACTCCAAAATTGTTTCCTATAGAAGGCAGCCTTTCCAGATTAAAAAAAAAAAAAAAATAGCCATCAAGTTGACTCTGACTCATAGCACTGGCAAACTTTTTCTAAAAGGGTCAGAGAGCAAATATTTTAGGTTTGTGAGGTATTCTGTAGCAACTACTCAGACTGCCTAGTTGTAGCATGAAAGCAACCATTGACAATTTGTTAAGAAGTGGTCATGGCTGTGTTCCAATAGAACTTTCTTCCCAAAAACAGATTGCTGGCTTGGGGACCATAGTTTGTTGGCCGGGGGTCTAGACTAATAGCAAAGGAGGAATTGATGAACGTTTCCCAAAATTACCTAGCAGAAAAACCTCCAGGACGGGCATTTCTTTGGGTTTTTTAAAAATTTGCTAGAGCAGAGAGGAAGAACTGTCTCAGTTCTTTCCTCTGATCTAGCACTATTCAGACACAGAAATCTGACAAAGATAACACAAAAAATACAACCATAGTCTGTTCTCACTAACAAACAGGGAGAAAATAATCCTGACTAAAGTCTGGCAAATGGAATCTTCTAGAATCCTCAAGGATATTAAAAGGACAATGCATCATGCTCAAGGAAGGCTGATCTTAGAAATATATTATGGTGTATTATTAGGAATTGGGTATTATTAGGAATTCTATTAATAGATCCCATCAATATTCCAAAGGAAGAAAAAATGTGATCATCTTCACAGAGGCCTAAAAAAGCCCTCATTAAAATTTCAGTGGTCATTCTTGATGAAAACTTTTAGAGAACTAAGAATAATCTACTTTCTCAGCATGATAAAGACTATCTATAAACAACCTGTAGCCAAGAGATATACTTCATTTTGTGACACTTGAGACATTCCCATTAAAGTTGAGAATAAATGAAGAATGGTTGTTATCAACATGGTTGTCATTGTTTTGGATGTTCTAGTCAATGAAACAAACAAAAAGAAACAGATATAAGTAGTAATTACATATTTTTTTTTTTACATATTGGAAAAAGAATGCCAAATTAACCTTATTCACAGATGGTTATTATTTACTTTAGAAGCACTAAAGGAATCAATTGAAAAACTATTAGAACTAATAAGAGAGTTAGGTAAGGGGGCTGGCTACAAAATGTATCAACCAAAATCAATAACTTTCTTATAGAGCAGCCCTAACTAGTTGGATGACATAATGGAAAAATAGTCCCCTTTGGTCTCCAGCTGCCACCTCTCTGCCCACCAACTTCCTTTTCCGCCTCCACACACTTGGTAGAAAGCCAGGGGAGAGCGCTGTAGCCTCTGCTGCAGGAGAAGAAGTGGGAAGGTTGGAATAGTAACCACGGATTGGCAAAGCCACCTCTGCAATGTGTCTACAGGAAAGTGGTTTAATTTTAAAAAGTCACCATTGGCATGCCAGATCCCAGATGCCATCATAGCACACCAAAGTGATGGATGGAGGACGGCCACATGTGTTTCAGAGGAAATATTTAGCATCTGGTAGAGTTCTGTTCTCACTGATGACGTGTTGCTTCTGTAGACAGGTGGCCCTGGCAGCTTTGGAGTTTGAGGAGTCATTTGATAGAGGCAGTGAGAAGCACTGGGAAGAATATGGGCAGCAACTAGATTCAAATTCTATTTTTGTCAGTCTTTAATTTCATCACCTTCAACTTCTTCAAACCTCTATTCATTGCCTACACTCTGCGAGTAATCAAACCTCTCTTCTAAGGTACTGTGAGCATTAAATGTGATTTTTTGGGGGGGGTGTAAAAGAAAGCACCTCAACAACTGCGTGCATTAAAAGTTAGCTCCCTTTCTGCTGCCTTCCTAGCAGAACCAACTGCTGTATAGAGTCAACCCCAACTCATGGCGACACCATGTGTGTCAGAGTAGAACGGTGCTCCATAGGGTTTTCGAAGGCTGATTTTGGGAAATAGATCACCAGGCCTTTCTTCTGAGGTGTCTCTGGGTGGACTTGAACCTCCAAGCTTTCGATTAGCAGCTGAGTGCATTACCTGTGCCACTTGGGGACTCTTGCTGCCCAAATCCTAGGGTTGACTAATTCCTCTGGCCCTTTAATGACAAAGGAAGCCTGGCCTTCAGCTCTCTTGGAAGCCAAGCCTACATTCCCAGAGTTTGAGGCATCTTACCTTCTGCTGCTGGTCTGGTTTGAGTGCTCCCTGCTTTTGAGCTTTGCTCTCATTTCAGGAAAGGAGAAAAAGAAATCATTCATGATTATTGTTTTTTGGGGGCACTGACTGTCTCTTCCACCTTATTCCTTTTTTTTTCCCTGGAGCATCCAGGGTAATTATGGAGTTTAGAGCTAAGTCAGGGAAGGAGGAGCAGCAGAAACGGGAGAGGCTGCTGTGAGGCAGCAAGACCGTAGATTTGGGTGTCAGAAGTGTTGCCCTTAAGTCCTTGCTCTGCTGCCTACTAGCCTTGTCACATGGGAAACGCAGTCAGCCTCTCCGAAGCTTCCGAGTGTTCTTAGCTGTGAAATGAGGAAAACAATGTCATCGATGTTGGGGCATTGTTTATTAAGGTTACGCATGTGTGAATGTGCTTTGTTCATATATGTTATACACACATATACATTCTGTATGTCAGTAACTCATATAATATGCAGATTATGTGTTTTCCAAAATGTAAAGGTTTCTGAGATACATAAGACATCTCAACTAGGGAGCGTATTTTTCAAGGAGAGTTATTGAATGGAAGGATTTAAATTCCATCTACCCTACCACACAACACGTGAAGGAAACAGCAACAAATATGAGCACTGTAGGCAGATAGGAAGGCATTTCTTCCTTCTCTCTGTCATCATCATCTTTTACATTTTCATCTTTATCATGAATAGCATCAAACCTAGCATTTATTGTGGGTTTACTGTGTGCCAGGCGCTGTTCTAGGATTTGTTGAATGAATTAATTCATTCTATCCTCACAGCAACATGAAGGAAAAGAGATTATGGGAGAAGGCACTGGGTCCCCAGATTTTGCCCCAGGTTACTCCTTGTGCTTTTCTAGAGAGGTATGTATGGGCTTAGTTCCATTTGGACGCAGAAGCTCATGATAGGTTTTGTCTGGTGTCAACTCTTGTCTTCATATAGCCTCCTAGAAATAATCTTATCTTAGGAGAGAAATTCAGAGTACACACTGTTAAAAATAATCAAAGCTCACTGAAATTTGAACATAAGGTTTATTCTGAGCAGTTATTCTATATGCATATAGGGAAGCCATTTTGATTCCAAAAAAAGCGAGCTGCTCGAGGAAGCTAGGTACACTGGGGCTTATAAAGAGAAGAAAAAACCAAACCCTTTGCTGTGAGTCAGTTCCGACTTATAATGACCCTATAGGACAGAGTAGAACTGCCCCATAGGGTTTCCAAGGAGTGGCTGGTGGATTCAAACCGCTGACCTTTTGATTAGCACCCGGAGCTCTCACCAGGACTCCATAAAGAGAAGAGGATGGAGAAACTTAGAAGATCAAACATTGGCTAATCTGAACATGATTGACTGAGCCCTACATTCCCCCTTTACTGAGATCAACTGATAACAGTTTACTTCTGGCCTGGCTGCTAATAATTTGACCTTTCACCCTCCTATGGCTGCTAACCAAAAAGGTCGATTGAATCCACCAGCCACTCCTTGGAAACCCTATGAGGCAGCTCTACTCCATCCTATAGGGTTGCTATGAGTTGGAATCCACTCCAGGGCAATGGTTTTGTTTTTTTTTTTCCAGTACTCACTTGCAGCCATGAGGCTTTTTGAGATTTAAACTAGGAGGCAAATTATTTGACCACTGTCCTTTTCTAGCAGGATAAGACAAATTTACATTGCCATAGAGCAGCTTATGGTAGGCTTTTGCAGCTTGGGTTAGGCTTTTTATGGTTAATATCTGGTTTTGTAGGGAAACCCTGGTGGTGTAGTGGCTAAGTGCTTAAGTGCTACGGCTGCTAACCAAAGGGTCAGCAGTTCGAATCCACGGGGCGTTCCTTGGAAACTCTGTGGGGCAGTTCTACTCTGTCCTGTAGAGTCTCTATGAGTTGGAATCGACTCGACGGCACTGGGTTTGGTTTTGGTTTTGTTATCTGGTTTTGTGGACAAGAAAAACCTTACAATCAAAGAAAAGTGTTACTAATTTTCCCATTCCACAGCAGTTAAAACTAAAAAGGTCTAATATTGCCTGAGGTCTGAGAAGGATGTTTTTATTTTCACTTTTCCAAGTAATCTATTCAAGGGACTTTTAGAATATCAATAAGATTGGATGCAAACAGAGTATTGGCATCTTGTGTAAAATGTATAACTGTACCCAGAAAGGTAACTCAACTATATTGCCTCAAAAGTCTATATAATTAGAATTCCATGATGTCATCTTGGCGCTTTAATATAGCCTCAAATTATTCTTACGTAGGTTGTGTTTCTTTCTGAAATGTTTTAAATTTAGAAAATTAACTTGGTTAAACTTTATTTTATTTTTTTTTAGTTAAATCTTTAGTTTTTTTATTCACCCTGTTGTGGGGGAGTTGGAATGACAAATGCTTGAATCATCAAAGTCAAATGTTAGGGCCTTCTGGCCGTTCTGAGAAAGCCATGTACCAGAGTTTAACTCCACAGATAGGGATCATGGTCTCAAGTAGTTCTCCATGTTGCCAACATTTCATCTTGGCAGGGCTCAGGGGTGCAGATGGGCCCCAGAGCGTATGCCTTCTTCAAGCCGGACTCCCTTATTGACTTCTGTCCTTGGACGGCTGGAGGGAGGGCCAGAAAGGGTGGCAGTGTATATATAGGGGGTCACAGGAAAATCTTGATGAACTGGATTCTGGCAGATGAGTAATTTCCCTCCATCCCATGCTCATGAATTCTCGTAGGGTTCTGGTTCACAGCCCAGCTCTAGGTCCGTCTGCTAAAAGCCAATTCCCTGAATTTAATGCGAACTGACTAGTTTCAAATCAGCTTTTTAAGGAACTTCTGGTTGGTCTTCACCCCTACTCCCTGTTGCAGGCTGAGAAGCAACGAGAGGAGAGAATGAGGGACAGAGAGAGGAGACTGAAGAGGCAAGGAGGGGATACCTAGTGAGCAAAAACAGAAGAGGCTGAGGGATGCAGAGAGAGGGCAGACCAATGAGCATGGGGAGGCTGAGGGGGACTAAGGGGCAAGGAGAGGGGAGACCAAGGGGAATAAGACAGCAGCCTTCATTTCAATGACTGAAACGCCAAGCTTTTTGACCTTCCGGGTGCCCCAGGGGCTCCCCGACAATTCATCTGGTATGAAAAGCCAGGTTTTTATTGCATTCTATTCCTGCTGTGTGTGGCAAGTGTGGGCGAGCCAGGGGGAAGGTTATCCTGTTGTCAGGAGGAAATTTACCACTGATGAGGGATGCTCCCGAAAGGATGTGTGTGATCCTGCCCCCACCACCTTTGGGTCTGATTATCAATTTCCTTCTCCTTTGATCACAGCTGTGAAAACCCTCCTGATATGATGGATGACAGACTGCAGGGCAGCTGCAACCCTAGTGGGGGGAGGGTGGGCTGTGCATACACACAAGAGGTGTTCAGTAAGTACTGGCTGAAGGAGTCAACGAGGAGCCTACTGTGGGCTTTCTTTGGGGAGGGGGGAGCACCCAGTGACCTTTTGGCTTCCTGGAAGTCACAGAAGAGGAGTTACAGAATCTTGGTGCTGGGAGCTTCCACTGATCTTTGGATCAGGAAGGGAGGGAGGGGGCAGCAGTGTGCTAATAAATGTTTGATAATCACCTCTCTGGTTAAAACAAAAACCAACAACCCTGGTACGTAAAGCTTGTTGGCTGCGAACTCCCGTGGTGTAAATACTCCCACCATGGTCAATTTCAGGGTACCATTGTTACGTCACTTAACGTGGAGCTGGGAAGAGATGTGCACAAGCTAGTAGGAGCCAGATCCAGCTTACCGTAGGAGGAAGGAGTATGTATAGGGCCACAAATAATAGCAGTAAGAAACTCACACTCCCTGCCCCAGCACCACCTCAATGAATAACATGCATTCATTCATTTTATCCTTGAAGCAACTCTGGAACATAGGGTTTATTTCCCATGCTTACAGGTGGGAGAACCTAGGCTCAGAGAGGTTCAATAATATATCTGTTATTACACAGTGAATCAGAGTAGCAGAGTAAATTCTAAGGCCCATGTCCTCTCTACTCACTTCACTGGGCTGTCAAGATCAGGTGATAAGTTTTATAAATGCACCTTGAACGCAGAGAAAAATGAGACCAGCTGATTCTGTCTGCATGCCAGAGGAGAGGGACTTCATTCAGGGACAGCTTTGCTAAGAGGCCACCTGAGAATGAGCAGTAGTGGGCCACCAGGTGAACACAGTGGTGAAGGAAAGGTTACGTCCCCTGTCTAAACCTCATGGGATCTAAAATGGGGTCCTGAAAGTCTACTTCAAAGGGTTGTTAAGAGGATTAAATGAGATAAATACATAAGGCACTTAGCGTAGTGCCTGACACATCAGAGATTCACATAAATGCTGATTCTTGGCAGCCTAACTTTTTCTCCTTGAATCCCTCTTACGCTAGCATTGGGTAGGCAGCATTTGTCAGATTCTAATGTGCATATCCTGTGGTGGCTTCCGTGTTGATGTGATGCTGGAAGCTATGCCACTGGTATTTCGAATACCATCAGGGTAAACCATGGTGGACGGTTTTCAGCAAGCTTCCAGACTAAGTCTAGGAGGAAAGACCTGACAATCTACTTCTGGAAACTAGCCTGTGAAAACCTTATGGAACACAACTGAATGTTGTCAATATAGTGCTAGAAGATAAGCTCTCTAGGTTGGAAGGCACTCAAAATACACAGTGGCCGTAACAACCGACTGGAGCATACCAACAACTCTAAGGAAGAAGTAGGACCAAGTGTTTCGTTCTGTTCATGGGGTCACTGTGAGTCAGAGCTAACTTGACTGCAACCACCACCACCAACAGTGTGCGCAGGAATTACCTGGGGACCTAGTTAAGATGCAGATTCTGATTCAGTCGCTCTGGGAAGAGGCTGAGAGTCTGCCTTTCTACCAAGCTCCCAGATGCTGCTGATGCTGCTGGTCTAGGGATCACAGGGCATCTTGCTGCAACACCAGTTTGCTGTGGGAGATATAGACACCAGTTTCCTCCCCTTTTTGGCTCTGCCAGGACTTTGCTGTGCAACCTTTGCCAAATCCTTCCCCTCTTTTGGATGCAACTTCTTTATTAATAAAATAAGACAATAGGACAGAAGAGGCTTCCAGCAGGGATGTTCTGAGGTTCTGTGAATCTCTGACTCCAGCTGGTTGGCACATTCCCCCCTCAGGCCAACAGGAGTGCTTGCCTTCATTTCTGAGCTCCAGGTTTCCAATGGAAACTGAAATCACCAAAGGTACTTAGAAAATAGAGTTAAGAGGAGCAGGGGTTTAATCCACACCTTCTGGAAAGGTAACAGGTGAGCCCAGTGAGATGAAGAAGAATGATCTGGGCATAGGAACTCTGCTTTGGGGCCTAAACCACATCTTCCTGGAATGGCTACTATTTATTGAGCATTTACTGCTGTATTTTTATGCAGAGAAAGCGTGCATTACACTTTTTTTTTTTTTTGCCAGCCACACAACCTCTCACGCCCGTGCTGTTTTCGTAAGCGTGCTATGCTGCGCGTTGTACATGTGGCTGCGTTATTTACATGGGGACGTTATTTGTGAAAAATACGGTACGTGCTAAGATCTCGTAGGGGACATTTGTCATGCTTTCTGGCAACCCACCCTTGAACATCTCTTTTACGTTTGGGAATTCTCCACTTTAAGACTCCCTGTCTCCTGAAGGTAGAAGCCAGAAACCAGTTTCCCAGCCTTCCTTGCAGCTAGGGGGCAGACACGTGACCCAGGATCCACCAATCAGATGCATCTGTGCGGGGCTTGGAATTGGTTATTAGTGATGAGAAACACATACACAGTGCAATCCATTCTGGAGAGGAAGGTGGTAGGTATATCCAGACTAGGAGGCAGCTGTGGCAAGGCTTCTGATGTTATTTGCCCCTTGCGAGTGTGAAATATTCACAGCATCTGTGGCGCAGACTGCCTCCTCTGTGTTCTAGATAGACAACAGTGATTCCTCTACTGGACCAGCCAGTCTGTGGTGTGATTAGATGTTGCTCCTGGCTGTTTTACCTCCAAGTCTCATTCTTTACGCCTCCCAGAGGTTAAACACCTTTTTCTTTATAAACTGGCTACAGTGGGTTTCCATTGTTTACAAATAGGAGTCTTGCCTGCTTATAACACTTATGTGCACTTAATTCTCACCATGAAATGAATTTTTAAAATTATTACAATGACCCAGTGAATTAGGTATAATTACCCTCTTCTTACAGTTGAAGAAATGAGGCGTGCAGAGATGAACTAACTTGCCCAAGGTTACAGAGCCGGTAGATGAAGGAGCCAGGAATGGAGTTCAGATCCTCTGGCCCCAGAATGCGTATTCTTAACCACCACACAGCTCCTGTAAGCGATTCGTGGGTGTTGAAAGGTCCTTTGCGAATCACTTGTCGTTAGTACAGGGTTTCGTTAGATCCAGGCCTGAGCTGGGCACGCCTACTGGGTCCTTACTGACAACGCACATTTTTCCTGAGGAGTGGCAATCAGAAACAACTGTTCTAGTGACAGTGATTCTGGTGTAAACACTTGTCTTTGCCCAGAGGTTGTGCTATGTGACACCACAGATGAATATTAGAATATTTACATTCTTCGGGAATCTGCAGGTGGAAGCTGGCGAAAGAGAATGAGATTGAAACTCAGAGGAAAAGGAAGAAACTGTCTTCCGTGGCCTTTTTGGAAAAGGAAGGGAAAGGAGGCTTTGGTTCAAGCCCAGAGACTGGTCAGGAGTACTTGGTCTTATTAACTGTGACAGAATAATTATATTACTCTTCTGGGCAGAACTCTTTCCCTAGGCAGATTGGTTAACTGGTTGACCTTACTGGCTTCTCATGCCGAGGGTTTTAACAAACTAACTAAACAAACTAATTAAGTAACTAAACCAAAAAAAAAGAAAAGAAGTATGTAGTAAGGTGTATATAAGCTTATATGTGACAGACTGACTTGATTTGTAAACTTTCACTTAAAGCACAATAAAAATTATTTAAAAAGAAAAGAAAACCAAACCCGTTGCTGTCAAGTCAATTCCAACTCATAGCAACCCTATAGGACAGGGTAGAACTGCCCCATTGGGTTTCCAAGGGCCGGCTTGTGGATTATGAACTGTTGATCTTTTGGTTAGCAGCCTGAACTCTTTTTTTTTTTTTAAATAATTTTTATTGTGCTTTAAGTGAAAGTTTACAAATCAAGTCAGTCTCTCACACAAAAACCCATATACACCTTGCTGCACACTCCCAATTACTCTCCCCTTAATGAGACAGCCTGCTCTCTCCCTCCACTCTTTCTTTTCGTGTCCTTTTCACCAGCTTCTAACCCCCTCCACCCTCTCATCTCCCCTCCAGGCAGGAGATGCCAACATAGTCTCAAGTGTCCACCTGATCCAAGAAGCTCACTCCTCACTAGCATCTCTCTCCAACCCATTGTCCAGTCCAATCCATGTCTGAAGAGTTGGCTTTGGGAATGTTTCCTGTCCTGGAGCAACAGAAGGTCTGGGGGCCATGACCACCAGGGTCCTTCCAGTCTCAGTCAGACCATTAAGTCTGATCTTTTGAGAATTTGGGGTCTGTATCCCACTGCTCTCCTGTTCCCTCAGGGGTTCTCTGTTGTGTTCCCTGTCAGGGCAGTCATCGCTTGTAGCCGGGCACTGTCTAGTTCTTCTGGTCTCAGGATGATGTAGTTGCTGATTCACGTGGTCCTTTCTGTCTCTTGGGCTCATAATTGCCTTCTGTCCTTGGTGTTCTTCATTCTCCTTGATCCAGGTGGGTTGAGACCAATTGATGCATCTAGATGGCTGCCTGCTAGCGTTTAAGACCCCAGACGCCACTCTTCAAAGTGGGATGCAGAATGTTTTCTTAATAGATTTTATTATGCCAGTTGACTTAGATGTCCCCTGACCATGGTCCCCAGACCCCTGCCTCTGGTACATTGGCTTTGGAAGCATTCAGTTTATTCAGGAAACTTCTTTGCTTTTGGTTTAGTCTAATTGTGCTGACCTCCCCTGTACTGTGTGCTGTCTTTGCCTTCACCTAAAGTAGTTCTTATCTACTAATTAGTGAGTACATCTCTCCCACCCTTCCTCCCTCCCCCCTCCCTTAACCACAAAAGAATGTTTTCTTCTCAGTTTAAACTATTTCTCAAGTTCTTATAATAGTGGTCTTATACAATATTTGTCCTTTTGCAACTGACTAATTTCACTCAGCATAATGCCTTCCAGCTTCCTCCATGTTATGAAATGTTTCACCAATTCATCACTGTTCTTTATCAAGTCATAGTATTCCATTGTGTGAATATACCATAATTTATTTATCCATTCATCCGTTGATGGGCACCTTGGTTGCTTTCATGTTTTTGCTATTGTAAACAGTGCTGCAATAAACATGGGTGTGCATATATCTGTTCATGTAAAGTCTGTTATTTCTCTAGGATACATTCCAAGGAGTGGGATTCCTGGATTGTATAGTAGTTCTATTTCTAGCTTTTTAAGGAAGCACCAAATTGATTTCCAAAGTGATTGTACCATTTGACATTCCCGCCAGCAGTGTATAAGTGTTCCAATCTCTCTACAGCCTCTCCAACATTGATTATTTTGTGTTTTTTGGATTAATGCCAGCCTTGTTGGAGTGAGATGAAATCTCATTGTAGTTTTGATCTGCATTTCTCTAATGGCTAATGATCGTGAACATTTCCTCATATATCTGTTAGCTACCTGAATGTCTTCTTTAGTGAAGTGTCTATTCATATCTTTTGCCCATTTTTTAATTGGGTTATTTGCCTTTTTGCAGTTGAGATTTTGCAGTATTATGTAGATTTTAGAGATCAGGCGCTGATCAGAAATATCATAGCTAAAAACTTTTTCCCAGTCTGTAGGTAGTCTTTTTACTCTTTTGGTGAAGTCTTTGGATGAGCGTGTTTGATTTTTAGGAGCTCCCGGTTATCTAGTTTTTCTTCTACGTTCTTTATAATGTTTTCTATACTGTTTATGCCATGTATTAGGGCTCCTAACGTTGTCCTTATTTTTTCTTCCATGATCTTTATCGTTTTAGATTTTATATTTAGGTCTTTGATCCATTTTGAGTTAGTTTTTGTGCATGGAGTGAGGTATGGGTCTTGTTTCATTTTTTTGCAGATGGATATCCAGTTATGCCAGCACCGTTTGTTAAAAAGACTGTCTTTTCCCCGTTTAACTGTTTTGGGGTCTTTGTCAAATATCAGCTGCTCATATGTGGATGGATTTATGTCTGGATTCTCAATTCTGTTCCATTGGGTCCATGTATCTGTTGTTGTACCAGTACCAGGCTGTTTTGACTACTGTGGCATTATAATAGGTTCTAAAATCAGGTAAAGTAAGGCCTCTCACTTTGTTCTTCTTTTTCAGTAATGCCTCTTTTCCTTCCATATGAAATCGGTGATTTGCTTCTCCATCTCATTAAAGAATGTCGTTGGGATTTGGATCAGAATTGCATTAACTGTATAGATCGCTTTTGGTAGAATAGACATTTTTATAATGTTAAATCTTCCTATCCACAAGCAAGGTATGTTCTTCCACTTATGTAGGTCTCTTTTGGTTTCTTGCAGAAGTGTACTGTAGTTTTCTTTGTCTAAGTCTTTTACATCTCTGGTAAGATTTATTCGTCAGTATTTTATCTTCTTGGGGGCTACTGTAAATGGCATTGATTTGGTGATTTCCTCTTGGATGTTCTTTTTGTTGGTGTGGAGGAATCCAACTGATTTTTGTATGTTTATCTTGTATCCTGATACTCTACTGAACTCTTCTATTAGTTTCAGTAGTTTTCTGGAGGATTCCGTAGGGTTTTCTGTGTATAATATCATGTCATCTGCAAATAGAGATACTTTTACTTCTTCCTTGCCAATCTGGATGCCCTTTATTTCTTTATCTAGCCTAATTGCTCTGGCTAGGACTTCCAGCACAATGTTGAATAAGAGTGGTTGTCTGGTTCCCGATCTCAATGGGAATGTTTTCAGGCTTTCTCCATTTAGGGTCATGTTAGCTGTTGCTTTGTATAAATGCCCTTTATTATGTTGAGAAAATTTCCTTCTATTCCTATTTTAGCAGCCTGAACTCTTAACAACTGCACCACCAAGGCTCCAACTAAGTAACTAAATACATAGCTAACTAAGTAACTGACTTCTTTCCTCCCACCTTCCCTTCCTTCCTACTTCCCCTCTCTTCTTCAAATATTTTTGAGCACCTGTTATTTACTGATTCAGTCCATATTTATTTATTCATTTTAATATTTTATTGTGTTTTTGGTGGAAGTTGTTGCAGGAAATTAGGTTCTCATTTAACAACTTCTATACATATTGTTCAGTGGCAGTGGTTACATTCTTTACAATAAATCAGCAGTCTCGTTATTTCCATTTCAGTTGTTCCGTTTCCACTAATCAAGCTTCCCTGCCTGCCCCCTCCCCTTGCCTTCTCATCTTTGATCTAGCATAAATGTTAACCATTTGGTTTCATCTAGATGATTATTTTATTTTGAGGAGCACAGTACTCACAGGTGATATTATTTATCTTATGGGCCAATCTGTCATATGGCTAAAAGGTGACCTCTGGAGTGGTTTGAGTTCCAAGCTGAAGGAGTATCTCAGGGTGACAGTCTTGGTCAGTCCATATTTATTGAGTACCTATTATATGCCACAAGTGATTCTAGGTGCTGCAGACACAACAGTGAGTTAGACAGACACGCTGTCGTGGAGTTGCCAATTTAGTAGGAGAAGGGGTAGTGAGACACAATAACAATAATCAGTTAAAAAAAAAGATATCAGATTGTGATATCTATTATGAATCAAATCAAACAGAGTGATGTCACAGAGAATGATGGAGTTGGTGGGGTGACTGTGGTGTAAGGGGGAAGAAGGTAACATTTGAGCTGAGGTGTGTAGGCACCATTACATACGAGGTCCTCCATGGAGTTTACAATCTTGGGAGGAGGAAAGAGTCAATAAACTAATAGATGAGAAAATATCAGTAATGATAAAGGCTACAATGAAAATAAAACTGGGTGATGTGATAAAGAATGACTGGGGGGATTCTGGGAAGGTGACTAAATGCCAAGAAGGAGCCAGACGTGTAAAGATCTAGTGACGGGGCAAAAGGTACAAAGGCCTTGAGGTGGGACCAAGCTTGGTGTATTTAAGATACAAAAACGAAGGCAAGAGAGCTTGGAGCATTGTAAGGGGGTGGGTGTGTGGTAGGATATAAAGCTGGGGAGGTGGGCAAAGGCTAGTTCACAACGGATGAGTAAGCCATGGTAAAGAGTTGGAAGTTTATCCTATGTGCAATGGGAGGCCACTGGAGTGCTTTAAGCATGTAAGTAGCACAGTTTTACATACGTTTAAACTGGAATCCCTGTGGTTGCTCAGTGCTGGGTGGGGGAATGGATTATAGGGCAGAGAAAGGCAAGAGTGGAAGCAGGGAGATCAGTTAGGATGCCATTGGGAGTGAAAGCGGTGGCTGGGACTAGGAGGTGGCAGTGGGGTGGAGAGAACCAGCTGCTTTCAGGATGTTTTGGGGGTGGAGATGACAGAACTTACTGATGTTCTGTGTGGGAGGGAGGGTGAAAAACAGAGAAGAATCAAGGATGATGGTTCTTCACTTGGGCAACTGGGTGGATGTTGCTTCATTTACTGAAATGGGGAAAACAGAGCTTTGAACCAGTTCATTCTGGTTTGATCCCCTGCTGAGAACTTGCAGAATCACCTGGGGGATCTTTTTAAAACGTAGACACATCCAAACACCTTGAGGGACTGAGTTACTGGGGCCGAGGGCTGGGAATCGTGGTCTCAGGGGACATCTAGGTCAATTGGCATCACGTGGTTCATAAAGAAAATATGCTACTTCATTCTTTGGTGAGTGGCATTTGGGGTCTTAAAAGCTCATGAGCAGACGTCTAAGATACATCTATTGGTTTAATCCCATCCGGAGCAAAGTAGAATAAAGAAAACCAAAGACACAAGAAAAATATTGGTCCAAAAGACTAATGAACCACACACACACACACACACACACACACACACACGCACTGAAGCCACTCCTGAAGTCTACCTTTCAGTCAAAGATCAGACAGACCTATACAGCAAACAATAGCACATGTGAGGAACGTGCTTCTTAGTTCAATCAAGTATATAAGACCAAATGGGCAACACCTGTCCAAAAGCAAAGATGAGAATGCAGGAAGGGACAGGAAAACTGGACGAAGGGACATGGGGAACCCAGGGTGTAAAGGGAAAGGGGGAGAGTGCTGACACATTGCGGGGATTGCAACCAATGTCACAAAACAATCTGTGTATAAATTTTTGAATGGAAACTAATTTGGCTGTAAACTCTCACCTAAAACACAATTAAAAAAAAAAAAAGTAGTTTCTGGTTCAGTATATCTGGGGTGGAAAGGCAAATTCTCAGCAGAGAGTGGAACCAGAATGAGCCGCTTTGAAGCTCTAGGGGAAAACAAGGAGCAGGAGCAGGTTTGGGAATGGAAATCATGATTTCCGCATGGACTCATTACGTTTGGGATGCATATTAGATACTTAAGTGGAGATATGAGGTAGGAAATTGGATAAATGAGTCTGAAATTCAGGGGAGCAGTCAAACAGGAAAGGTACGTTTAGGAGAGGTAGGCTTTACCTCTTAATGGTTTGCTCTCTGACCTTGAACAAGTTATATGACCTCTGTGGGGTTTCGTCTTTTGGTAGGTGGTGGTCAGTGGCCATGCATGCTGTGGGACTGAGTTGGGAATTGGAACAAGAGGCCAAGCAGGAAAGGGGTGCCCTTGCCCCTTTCCCATCTCACTTGTGTCCACTATTTTCCTCTTGAGGCAAAGTGCAAGGGCAAAAACAGCATGGAAGAGTGTATTGATAAGGAGCCCTGGTATAAGGTATAAGGAGGCATTTATTTAAGCAAGGAGCCCTGATGGTACAGTAGCTAAGTGCTCAGCTACTAACCAAAAGGCCAGTGGTTGGAACTCTGCAAGAGAAAGATGTGGCAGTCTGCTTCCGTAAAGAGTACAGCCTTGGAAACCCTATGGAGTAGTTCTCCTCCGTCCTATAGGGTCACTATGAATTGGAATTGACTTGATGGCAGTGGGTTTGCTTTTTTAAGTTTATTTTATTTTTTTGTGTGAGCCTAGCTCTACCACGTGGAGAATGACACTGAACCTCCTCTTTGTTCCTCAGTTTCCTCACTTGTGCATTGGATGATAACATCCACTGTACAGGGTGTGAGGATTCAGCAAGCCAATTGCGTTGACTAGTGGGTACAAAGCACTTGGAGTAATCTTCTATTTTTGTTTTTCTGGAAATCCTGGTGGCGTAGTGGTTAAGTGGTATGGCTGCTAACAGAAAGGTCGGCAGTTTGAATCCTCCAGGCACTACTTGGAAACTCTATGGGGGTGTTCTGTTCTGTCCTCTGGGGTTGCTATGAGTTGGAATTGACTCAACCGCAATGGGTTTTGTTTGGTTATCTCCACCCTGGAGCCTCTGAGTGGTGCAAATGGTTAATATGTTCGCCTGCTAACCAAAAAGTTAGTGGTTCAAGTTCACCTAGAGGCACCTTGGAAGAAAAGCCTGGTGATCTACTTCTGAAAATCAGCCATTGAAAAGCCTGTGGAGCACAGTTACTCGACACACATGGGGTCTCCATAAGTTGGAATCAACTCGATGGCAACTGGTAACCGGTATCTCCACCCTAGCCCCCAGCCCTCGCTCCACTCCCTAGGAAGATACCATTCTTGTTTTCATTTCACAGAGGAGGAAACTGAGGCTCAGAAAGCTTTAGCCAATTACCCATAGATCTCTGTGACTTTATCCCACGAGTCCCACACTTTATCCCACATGGGTCCACGAAGCCTCTCCTTCCTTCCTCACCTGGGCCCAGGGGCCCGCCTCCTTCACTCCCCTGGCTGTTGCCTCTGCCCACAATGCCCCCAGGAGCCTGGCTTCAGGGCGGATGTGGCCTCCCCAGCTGCCCACTTCCTCGCTGCTTCTGCCAGCAGCAACATCAGCCCTTCTGGTTTGAAGAGATGTTTTTTTTTTTTTTCCTGTTGGTCCCTCTAGGGGAAACAGATGTGGGTGGGGAGGGTGGTGGAGCACACCCACACTCACTTAAGTCTGGAAGTGACCCCGGCTCCAGACTCTTGTGTGCCCCTGAACGGTAATGGTGATGTCCTTCGAGATGTCTGGCACATTGAATCCCCTCCCCCGCCCCCCCCACCCCATTGTGCCTCTGCTTTTCCTCCAGAGATTAAACCTCCTTCTGGTTCCAAGCCATTTTGGGGCAGGACTTCCTCCTTGAGAGCTGACTTCCTAGTCCTAGCCAAACTGTGTTTTAGAGTAGGTAGACCTAGGTTCAGATCCCAGCTCTGCCTTCGACAAGCTGTGCAGCCTTTAAGAACTCTATTAACCTCTCTGAGTTCCTTTGAAAATAGGCCTGAGGGCTATAGAGATAAGGCGTCTGAAAGTCTTAGCTCAGTGTCTGGTGCGCTTACTGCTCGGTGCTGGCTATTTCCATTATTGGGTCTAATAGAAGGGCCTCCTAGTGTCTGTGGGCACCTCTCTCTAGGGCTCAGCTCAGCTCTGCCTTTGAGGGTGGTACGTCCCTGCAGTTTCAGTTTAACAAAGTGTCTCTTGATCTGCTTCCTGCCTATTCTCCCCAGTGAATAATCACTTACAAACCTCCTTTTTCTCTGTCCCCGTTGCTGTCTATGAGGGGGATGAAACCTGAGCACCCCTGCTTTGCCTCTGGTGAGGAAAAAAGCAGTGCCCAGCACTGAGGGAGTCCTCTAGTCCCTGGGTAGCAAACCTTTTTCTTGCCTCATCCCCAGCTCCTCCTTCTAGACCCATTAGCCTACTTGCAATCATCCCTAATATCCCAGAAAAGCCATTGGGAAGGGTGCTTGAGTCATAAAAATTCCCTGCAGCTCAGACATGGAGCCCTGCTTCCACGACTTAATTCAGTTCTGCAGAGGGCTGATGAGTACCTATATCACGTTCAAAGTACAGGGGAGGAGAGAGATGAAGAGCTAAAATAATAGAGTGACCATTCCCTCACATACCTGGTGCTTTATTATACAGTGAAGCCTGGGAGAGCTGGAACTGCCTTGTTTTTCCAGGCCTTGCAAGCTTTCTGCCTTTGATTTGAGTTGTCTTACCCCTTTTCTATCACTCTCTATTAGTGGAAAATATTTGCGGTTTCCTTCTCTGACAGGTTTCCGTTTTATGCAGGTTACAGCTTTTGCAGGTTTTACTGTACTTTAAAAGGAGCCCAGGTAGCTCAGTGCTTAAGTGCTCAGCTACCAATTGAAAGGTCAGCAGTTCAAACCCACCCAGCTGCTCTGCAGGAGTAAGAACTGGTGATCTGCTTCTGTAAAGATTACAGCCAAGAAAACCCTATGGGGCAGTTCTACTCTGGCACATGGGGTCACTGTGAGTGGAATTTGCTCAATGGCACCCAACGACAACAACACTAGTGCTGCTATAACAGAAATACCACAAGTGGATGGCTTTAACAAAGAGAAATTTATTCTCTCATAGTCTAGAAGGCTACAAGTCCAAATTCAGGGTGTTGGCTCCAGGGGAAGGCTTTCTCTGTCTGTCAGCTCTGAAGGAAGGTCCTTGTCATCAATCTTTCCTTGGTCTGGTAGCATCTCAGGGCAGGAACCTCAGGTCCAAAAGATGTGCTCTGCTCTCAGTGCTGCTTTCTTGGTGGTATGATGTTCTTAAGTCTCTCTGCTCACTTCTCTCTTTTATATCTCAAAAGAGATTGGCTTAAGACACTATCTAATCTTGTAGACCTCGTCAATATAACTGCCGCCAATCCATTTTATTACATCACAGTGATAAGATTTACAATATATAAGAAAATCACATAAAATGGTGGACAGTCACACAATGTGGAGAATCATGGCCCAGCTAAGTTGACAGATATTTTGGGGGGACACAATTCAATCCATGACAACTATACTTTCACTCATTCACTCATCATTCACTCAACCCACAGGGCTGCAGACACTGGGAGTTACCAGTCTTAGTAATTTTTGCTGATCTAAACCAAACTTTTTGTTAGCAGCCTGAGCTCTTAACCACTGTGCCACCAGGGTCCCTTTGCTGATCTGATGGGTGAAAAATATCTTGTATTAATTTGCATTCCCCACATATTCTTGAGGATATATCTGCATATGCTTGTTGGTCATTTGTATTTCTTTCTCTGGGAATTTCTTACTCATACCACTCTGTCCATTTTTCTAGTGGGTTGTCTTTTTCTGGTTGATTTATAGTAACTATTCGTATATTCTGGATGGTAATCTCTTATCTGTGATATATGTAGAAAATGAACCTTCCTGGTCTTTCAGGGGTCTCCCTTTTTTTGTTTAAAAATTCTTTTGTCATATGGAAATTTCACACTTTCATGGTCAAATGGGTCAGTCTTCTCACTGGCTTCTGGGTTCCTTACACATCCCTTTTCTAGCATGCACCACAGTGATTTGTGGTGACCTTTTGTCTCCTGTCAGACTATGAGCATCTTGAGGGCAGGAGCTGCATTTTATTCTCTCTCTCTCTCTTCAGGGACTTGCAAGGTTGGGCACAGAGTTTTGTGCCTGAATGAGCTTTCTTTTGGAGGAAAAAGGTTTTGTGCCTGAATGAGGGAGTGAATGAAAAAGCTGCATCCTGCCCTCTTTGCTGAAGTGGGGTCTGCTGCAGGAATGGGAGTGAGTCAGGGAGTGAGTCACAAAGCTCTTCCCCTGGCTCAGCTTGGCATTTCATAGCCCCCGGCAGAGAAGCCCCCATCACTGCTGGGGAACCTCCCCTTCCCTGAGCAGGCACGATGGGCTCTGCTGGTTGTCAAACTGTGTGTGTGTGTGTGTGCACGTGCATTCATGCATGCTCGCAAGTGTAGGGGGTTTACCATTTAAGACTCTGAGTGGTATCATGTTATGTGTATGTGTGAACCAGGCTTAAAAAATCTGAAAAGAGGACCTGTGTATGTGGGTGGGTGTTGGGTGGGTAGAGAGGAAGAGAGAGGGAGAGAGAAGAGATGAGGGGGTGTTAAGGATCTTTGCAACCATTGCATTTGCTGCTGGGAAGGTGGGGTGACTAGAGTGTCTGTATGTGTATGTGTGTGTGGGTGTGGGTGTGTGTGGGGAGTTACGTAGCTCTGAGAGGCATCATCGTGAGAAGAGCTTCCCGAAATCTCTTGATCTGTGGCCACATGATGCTCTTGGTGGCCCATGTGGCTTCCTGATGTCCCTGCTGTAGGAGATGCTGCTGTTTAGTCCCCAGAGGCTTGGCATCTCCGTTGTCATTTTCTGAAGCAGTTGAGAGTGCCAGTTATATGGTTAGACCCAAATAATCTGAAATGTGTGAAAAAATAGTAAATATTTACTGTACCTTTTGTGGAACAGGTTACTGCCACGGATATGCTCTGCACACGAATCTGGATGATGGAGGGAAGCTGGCTAAGGAGCTGGGGGGGCATTTGGAAGTGATGCCACCTGAATTGGCAGGTTTAGGAGTAAGCGCCCTGGGTTATTACTGTGTGTTTAGAATTGCAGTGCAATGGGGTGAGGCTGAAAAACCTGGCCCCCAGTCGGCTCAGTCATTTCCTTCAGAAGAATTGTAGCCAGGGGACATTTATTTACTGCTTACCATGTGCAGGACGCTGGGCTGAGCATTGTGTGTGCAATATCGCATCTGATCATTGTGCCAACCCTATAAGGTGCCATTATACTTCCCACTGTACTGAGGCATTGAGAGGTTGAACAACTTGCTCAAAGGTACGCAGTCAGTAAATGGCAGAGCCCGGGCCCTGTGGTTCTCCAGAGCTTGAGCCTTGACTGTTCCTCTCACCATGATTTACTCCGGAGAAAGCTAACCAACTGTCCACAGTGGCTTTCTTTTTCAGTATTGGGTTTGTTGCTGACATTTAGAAACCATGAGATTTTCACAAAGACAGTTTCCAGCTTCTCTCGGAAGTGTGGGTGATCTGGCTCCAATGTGGGGCTGCCCTTCCCTAGGGACTGCTCCCAACAGCTGCCCCACTTTAGCTGAGGCTTCGGGCTCTCCAGTTGGCACTGGGCAACCCCTTGGCACAGCTGGGGAGACAGCACTGGGCATCACACACAGGAGTTGTTTGAATTAATGGAGAATTGTCTGTGGAGAACTCCTCGTTCTGCTAGAAGTTACATTTAATTTAACTGTTGTTTTCCTTTACCGAGTAGAGCTTTTGAGATTGTTTTGATTTTCTTCCTTCGATTTCAAGAATTTGTGTGTGTGAGGGGGCAGGGGGGGTGGAGTGAAGATCTTCATGGCAGGAAAGGAAGGCTGCATCAGGAGTTGCATTTCATGAGCTCATTCATTCACTCATTTGTTCATGCATTCAAACATACTCATTGTGTGGTAGATGCTGGCGTTACAGTGGTGAATGATACCTGGTCTTTCCTTCGAGGAGCTCACCATCTAACTGGGGAGATGGAGAGGTAAATGACCATTACAATACAATGTGGAGATGCCATGATTTAGTTCCGCCCAGGCAATTCTGGGAGTATATTAGAGGAACACCTGTTCAAATCTTGGGGGTAGATCATGGAAGCCTTCCAGGAGGAGGCGACATCTTTTGAGACCCAAGGATTGGTGAATAGTTATCCAGGCAAAGAATAATTGGGCCGGTGAGGGGGGAGGGAAGAGCATTCCAGGTAGAGGGAATAGCATGTACGAAGGCTGGGAAGGGGCTGGATGATGTCGGTGGGGAATAGCTGAGAGTTCGGTGTGACTGGAGCAGTGTGTGTGTGTCGGGGAGGGGGCTGCAAGAGTGGGGCCTGAAGAGGTTAATCAGTGAGTACTGAGTAAACATGTAAGTGAAACCAGACAGTCTCTATTCTCTCCTCAACCAGACTGTGCTGGTCTAGGGCTGTCGGATTGGTGGGGAAACTGTACCGCAGAGCGATCCTGATTCTGGGAGCAGATTCTCTTTTGGCAAAGGCCAGCTTTATTAGGTTTGGCTTCATAAATTACATCTCTCCTGGTATGATCTGAGGACTTTCTGCAAGGCTTCCCTACTTGCTTGAAATTCTGCTTCTTAGAGTTATTCCTTTGGCTGTAAGCTTGGTCTGAAGTTAGAATGCAGTGTAATATCCCTCATGCTGGCTGGGTTCTTCAGGTTGCAGAGAAAGGGCTTGTCCCGAATACCTTAGATGGGAGTGAGTGTTGACTACAGGTGTATATGGAGAAATGGGATGGAGGGGGAGGTGGTCTCGGTAGCCGCATGGTTACTCTAAGATTGGGTGCTTGCTCCAGCAGTCCTCATGGAAAGCTAGACCTGTGGCCATCCATTCCATGTACCTTTGGCTCATCAAAATTATCTGCTTGTGTTTTGTATTCTCTACACTCAGAAGAGGTTTTGGTTAGGTTGATTTGTTACCATCCAGTTATGGAAAATTTATGCCAGGCCACCTCATCCATCTTTCCACCCATCCGTCCGTCCGTCTGTCCATCCATCCACTCACTCATCCATCCATCCAGTTCCATAATAGATGTTATTTGAGCACCTATTTATGTGTCAAACACCATGCCATGTTTTGTTATTATAGCACTGAATAAGCTGGACACGGTCACTGCTCTCAAGGAGTAGCCAAAGATGGCTGGCAGCCATTAAATGTGATGAGCGCTACAAAAGGACTGAGGGAATGCGTTAATCTAAGAGTCCCTGGGTGATGCAGTTGGTTAAGCGCTCAACTACTGGCCAAAAGGCTGACAGTTCGGACACACCCAGAAGCACCTCAGAAGACAGGCCTGGCGATCTGCTTCGGAAAGGTCACAGCCATTGGAAACCCTGTGGGGTCACCATGAGTCGGAATTGACTCGATGGCAACTAACAATAACGATAACAAGACTAGTGGGATATGGGTGGATGGGCAGAAGCAGGTGTCAGGGAGGCCACCTAGGCTAATCTTTGTGGCCAGGGGAGCTCTGTTAGCCTCGTGTAACAGGAGCTTCAGAGACTCTTGCAGAAGGACCATTCCAGGGGGATTCCTCAGAAGGGGCTGTGAGCTGTAAGGTCCTTAGCACTTCTTGGCTTATTCAGTACCCCTGGAAGACACCTTACATCAAGACCCATGTCTAGTCACTTTGTCCCATGGGGGTAAGCTTACTAGCTTCATTTATGAGAGTCAGTTTAAATGGGGGCATAATGGGAGGAATGAGGGAGTCCTCAGTGATGAGCACACATTCTGAATTGGTGGTAGAGTGTGGGCACCAGAGCCAGAACACCTTCATTCAACCAGGTACACTGCCTGCTGCGTGATATTGGGCTGGTTTCTTGACTGTTCTGTTTCTCTGTTCCCTCGCCTGTGAATTAGGAGTGATAATACCTGCATCACAGGGTTACTGTGAAGATAAAATGAGCTGTTTTAAGACATTCGGTGCAATGCCTGGAATAGCATAAGGGTAAGCACTTACTAAATGTTAGCCGTTATATGAGTATTATGATTATGATATGGTATCACCAGTCTTGCTCGGGAGCCCTGGTGGTGCAGTGGTTAAGAGCTCGGCTGCTAACCAGTCAGCAGTTCGAATCCACCAGCCACTCCTTGGAAAAGCTATGAGGCAGTTCTCCTCTGTCTAAAGAGTTGCTATGAGTCGGAATCAACTCGGCAGCAATGGGTTTGGTTTAGTTAGTTTTGAGACTTCATTTTCTGACAGCTCTCCTTTGCTGCCTTGTCACTCACTGTGCCCCTTCACACTGTGTTTATGATTTCCAGCTTCCCTTTCTGACAACATCAATCGATTGGTGATCCCAGGCCAATTCTTCAATGGCTCTGGGGCCCTCACCCTCCCCCTGATCCCCAGCAGAGAGCAGCATCTTAGCCTGGCCCAGTGTCCTGTGTTTGGGGATATGCATGCATTGGGGTGGATGGAGGTATTTTCTGGGGAGTTACAGCCCTGATGGTTAAGGTTGCATATAATATCAGAGGTGCCTGGGTGGTGCAATGATTTGTGCTCAATTGCTAACCTAAAGGTTGGCAGTTTGAACCCACTCGAAGACACAGCAGAAGAAAGGCCTGGCAATGTGCTTTTGTAGAGATTGTTGTTGATTCTGACTCATAGTGACCCTATATGAGGGAATAGAAATGCCCCATAGAGTTTCCTGTACTGTAATCTTTATGGGACCAGATCCCCAGGTCTTTTCTTGTATGGAGCGGCTGGTGGGTTCAAACGGCTGACTTTTCAGTTAGCAGCCAAGGGCTTGACCATTGTGCCAGCCGAGAAAACCCTATGGAGCAGTTCTACTCTGTAACACATACGGTCACCATGAATTAGAACAGACAGCAACAGGTTTGATTTTGGTTTTCCTAGTATCAGGAAAGCATGTGGAGAGAGAGAAGGTGCAGGCCCCTGGCTCTCTGATGCTGGGTCAGAAATATCAGATTCAGCCTGTCTGCTCACCTGCTGCAGGACACTGCGGTGGCTCTCAGCAAGGGCCACTGACACACGCACTTCTCCATGGGTTGAACCTTGGAAGCGTCCGCTCACCTCTCCGTTTGTACCTCTGCCCAGGGGTGACCCGGGGCTTCTGGTGGAGGGAAACATGGTAGATGTGGGAGGACCAAGGCCAAGCAACTGGGGTCAGGCCAGAGACAGGCTCCATTCATGTGGAGGGCCATGCTCTGGGTCTGGGGGAGGGCGTGGGGGGGGCGCGGAGGGGGACTCTGCCAGAACCCCACAACAGGACTGAAAGCAGTTTCCTTCGAAAAAAATGTTAAACAGTATTTTATTGTGTTTTCAGTGAGAGTTTACACAGCAAATTAACTTCCTATTTGACAATTTCTGTACAAATTGTTGAGTCACGTTAGTTACATTTTTCACAGGGTGTCCACATTCTCTTTAATTGCGTTCTGGTTGTTCTGACTTTCCTTTGAATTTCAGCTTTGTCCTTACACTGACTTCTTGTGCCATGGGTAACCCGCCCTAACGCGTTGCCATTGAGTCAATTCTGCCATGGGTACGTTTATTAAATGAAAAGACGAGATACTTATCCTGATGTATAAGCTGTCGATGGCATTCTTATTTAGAAATATCTTTGTATTTTTTTATTACCAAAAGAGTGCTTATTATGAAATAATGTAGTAGTCTATAAAGGTCCCTGACTGGCCCAAGTGGTTTGCTCTCAGTAATAACATAAAGGTTGGCGGTTCGAACCCATCCAGCGGCACTGTGGAAGAAAAGCCTGGCAACCGGCTTCCAGAAAGATTACAGATAAGAAAAACCTATGGAGCAATTTTGTTCTATAAACTCGTGGAGTCGCCACGAGTCAGAACTGACTCGATGGCAGCAGTTTGGGTTTTTTGGTTTAATAGTCTATAAATTTTTTTAAACTATATACACTAGATTGAGTCTCTCTCAGAAAAGACTTGTTGCATTATCCTGTGAAAATTTTATTTGCAAATATACACACATATTTACTTACTATTTTACAAAAATGATCATATCCTATATCTATTTTTTTTAATACCTTGCTTTTTTTTTTTTTAACCTATTGTATCTTGGACTTTTTTTCCATCCTAATATCTTATTTAGATCCACCTTAATTTTTTAAAAATGGTTCCATTGTATTTCATAATATGGGGGCCACCATACAGTTTATTTATACTTATAATACATTTATATGTATTATTTGACCAATCCCCTATCGATAAACATTTGGATTGTTCCAATTTTTTTCTCTTTTGAGTAAGTACCTCAGTGAATGATCTTGGACACTTCAGTAAGGATTTCTGTGGAATAAGTCCTAGAAGTGGGGTTTTTAGGGCAAAGATATGAATATTTTCAGTGGTAATAAACCAAACCAAACCAAACCCACTGCCATCAAGTGAATTCCGAGTCCCAGAGACCCTATAGGACAGAGTAGAACTGCCCCATAGAGTTTCCAAGGAGCACCTGGCAGATTCAAACTGCTGACCTCTTGGTTAGCAGCCATAGCACTTAACCACTACGCCATTACTGCTAAATTGCTCTCCAAAAGGTTGTACCAATTTATGCACCCCCAACAGTGCATGGAAGTGCCTCTTAGAAATTTTTTTAAAAAATAAAATACCTATTGTTAAACCGTGAAACGTATTTCAAATAATTGCTGAAATTCTTCCAGCTCTGGCATAAGAGGCTAGCGCCCCCAAAAGGACCTAAAGGTCTTGGGAAACATGAGAGCGTGATGTATTAAAAGGTGACATTTTAAATCAGTGGGAAAAGAGTGATTTATCTAATAAATGCTGCCGGCATAATTGGCTGGCCATCTGGAAGAACGCCGAGTTTGATCCCTAACTCATATCTTCCACCAAAATATTAAATTACAGATGGAATAAATTACAGACAGAATAAAGATTTTAAAGTGAAAAATAAAGACTATTAGAGGAAATTTTAGGCGCCTATTTCTGTAACCTTGAGTGAGTGAAACCTAGAAGCCATAAAAGAGGAGATGAGGTATTTTTTGATTATGTAAAAATGATAATTTAGTCTCCCAACCAAGTCTTAACCAGGCCTGACCCTGCTTTGCTTGAGATCAGAAGAGATGGGGCATGAAGCAGATAATGGTAACGGTTGAACAACACGGTAAATGTAACTTATGTCACTGAATTGTACACGTGGAGACTGTTGAAAAGGCAAATGATTCGTTACATATGTATTTACCACAATAAAAAAAATAATCCTTTCAAAGGAGAATGTATTCATGAATTGCTTGTATAATTAAGAAATACTATTAAAAAAAAAAACAGATCCAGTAGACAATGGACAATGGTTTCCAAAAAAATGGAAGTTAAAAAAAAAAAAAGTTTCAGGACATGCGCCTGTCAGGGAGACTTTGGTCAGGGATTGACATTCTGCAATGTTTATTCTAAATAGAATTGCATGATAAATTAGTAAACACATGGCCCCTAAACCTTTTAAGCTCTGGAAGAGTAAAGAAAAGGGAAGGAAGTATTGTTTCTGTTTCTTTTGTCTTTATTTTATTTTTGAGAAAGTTGAGTGCCCACCCAAAGCCTCAGGTGTCCCAAGAGAGGAGATGAAAACACGCGATCAAAACAAAAGCTTCAGTCACAAGTTCTAGCACATGGTGCGCTACACTCCTCTTTCCCTTTCTTCCTGCCACATCCTGCACGGAGCATCCACCTTCCTTACCCTCCTGAAGTCTGGGCCTCTTGAGCTGTTCCTGGAGTTTTTTTTTTTTTTTTAAGCACAGCCCAGCACCCTAGCCCTTAGCTCAGTATTTGCACCACCCTCTGAATCAACTCAGAAAAACACCCCTTTGTACTTTCCTGGCTTCTAACCATCACTAGGTTACTGTGTTCAATGAAGTTGAGTGTGCGGCTCCATTCTTAAACTCAGAGCTCTCTCATGCTACACTTTCAGGGATAATCAGTCTTTTTTTTTTTTTAATTATAAGAATTTATTTTATTTTATTGTTGCTGTTGTTGAGAATATACACAGCAAAAAACATACACTAGTTCAAGTTTCTACATGTACAATTCAGTGACATTGATTACATTCTTGGAGTCTTACAACCATTCTCACCCTCCTTTTCTGAGTTGTTCCTGCCCCATTAACATAAACTCATAAACCCCTAAGGTTCCTAGCTAACCTTTCCAATTGCTGTTGTCGATTTGATCCCATATAGATAGATCCTAAGAGCATAATGCTCAAGATAGCCATTCTTTAGTAGTTTAACTATTGTTTGGTTTTAAGAAGGACTTCAGGAGGTGTTTTTGGTTTAAGGTTTAGATTGTCAGGGATCACTGACCTTTAATTTGGTAGTAAATACCAAATACCAACTCCTGTCTGACTTCAAATACCAACTCTCCCACTTTCTAGCTAAATAATCTCACACAAATTCTAAGCCTCCGTTTTCTCATCTGTAAAGTGGACATAAATACTACCTCCCAGAATTGCCCTGAAGAGTGTTATTAATGTTGCTTATAATAATAATGTTATTGCTTAGTCCCCCCCCCCAAAAAAAAACATTGCTGTCAAGTCGATTCTGCCTCCTAGTGACCCTATAGGACAGAGTAGAACTGCCCCACGGGGTTTTCAAGGAGCACCTGGTAGATTTGAACTGCTGGCCTTTTGTTTGGTTAGCAGCCATAGTTCTCAACCACTTTATTACCTGCGTTTCTCTTGGCTTAGCACAGCATTTGGCATTTAGGAAATGTTCAGTATGTATTAGCTATTATTGGCTACTGTTATTTTTTTGATTATTGTAAGTTTGGTGGTGCCGTGATTAAGTGTTTGGCTGTAAACCAAAAGGTCAGCAGTTCGAACCTACCAGCCACTCCTTGGAAACCCTATGGGCTAGTTCTATTTTGCCCTATAGGGTTGCTAAGAGTTGGAATTGACTTGATGGCAATGGGCTTGGTGTTTGGTTTCCTTACCAATGCATGCAGAAATAGGCTGGTCCTAGTGCCAGAGTTTGGGAGGGTTCACATTTACCCATTGCCTGAGGGTTAGCAGAGTGGTGATTCAGAGCCAGACACTGGACTCAGTCTGCCTTGGCTCAAATCCTGGTTTTATCGATTACTACTGCATGTAGGAAACCCTGGTGGCGTAATGGTTAAGTGCTACAGCTGCTAACCAAAAGGTTGGCAGTTTGAATCCACCAGGCGCTCCTTGGAAACTCTATGGGGCAATTCTACTCTGTCCTATAGGGTTGCTAAGGGTTGGAATCAACTTGATGGCAGTGGGTTATTATTATACTGTATATAACTTGGGCAAATTACCTTACATCTCTATACCTCAGTTTCTTCATATGTAAAATGGGGACAATATGGACCTCATTTGATTATTACGAGGATTAAACGAGTTGCTATATCTAAAACACCTAAGGAGTGCCTGGCTCATTATAAGTACTACGTAAGTGTTTGTTAAAATAATTACAAAGTAAACACACTTAGGTTCACTTATCCCCAATAAATTACGTCAAAGGTAAAGGAAACGGTCTGCTCCAGAGCCCCGGTGTGCTGCGTATGAGAGGTATCATGGCGATTCGTCACTATTCACCTGGCTGCTTTTTCCATTTTGCTTTTAGAATCAACCCTGGCCAATCTTTTAGGAGGAACCCTGGCTGTTGAGCAACTGACTGTGTGGGAGCAATCTCTCTGACTCTCTTTTTCTGTTTGATCTTCCTAAACCTTTCACTAATGCAACTTTGGGGAAGAACCAAAGATTTGGGTGAATGTACTGTTGCTGTTCTGTTTGCAGTAGTGGGAGTGACTGACGTTTTCCAAAGGGATGGGTGGAAAAGCAGCGCCTTCAGGAAAGCCTTTTTGCTAAATCGAGGACTTTTGCACACAAATAGATGCAAGCTTGCTTACTGTTTAAATAGAATATTAGCTATTATCATGTATCCAGTTGGAGTCTCCTGGGTTTGGTGCTGCCTCAAATTAGCAGTGTGTGTTCTCTGCTGTCATTTCCTGACTAGTTCCCCTTTCCATAACCCTGTATAGAAATCGCTCCCTCAAAAGTCACCCAAAGTAGTAAACCTGTGTTTATTAGCACTTTCTCTCAGTTGCTGGGCTAAACATTTACATGGATTTATTCTCTTTTAACCCTCACAGCAGCTCTCGGTGCCTCTCCCCATTTTACAGAGGAGCACACTGAGAGTCAGAAATGAAGCAGCATGCTGTATTAGGCACCCTCGATGCCCAGTGTCATGTCCTGTCACCCTTCTATTTCACTGGATCCCAGCCTAACTTCCCTCTGCCCGCATCTGCATGTCTTTGCCTGGAAGCTGTCTGTGGCCACTGACCCTTACTTTGCACATGCATGTTAGGCTAGAAGTGGGGAGAGGGATGAATGCCCCCTAGAATCAGCCCTCAAACAATAACTGAGCAGCTTTGGAGGATAAACACCTCTGAGGCTTGTGTTCTATATTGTTATCTAGAATTCCCCAGCAGGATTAAGCTCCAGTTGCCCAAAAAAAAAAAAAACAACTAACTCACCCTTTGCAAGCTTTCTTCTCTTCCTCATCTCACTTCCCCACTCTTTACTGGTGTTCCCTGGAATCACCTCTCATACAAACTGCTTGCACGTCAATCTTGTCTTAGGGTCTGCTTCTGGGTTAACTCAAATTAAGACAATTGCTCCCGCCTCCCCCCCACCCCCAAACAAACAATCCTGATGCCATTAAGTCAATTCCGACTCATAGCCACCCTATAGGACAGAGTAGAACTGTCCCATAGGGTTTCCAATGAACGGCTGGTGGATTTGAACTGCCAACCTTTCGGTTAGGAGCCAAACTCTTAACAGCTGCCCGAAGTCATAGCTAAATTCAATAAATAACCTTTTATCTCCTCACCCTTACTGTGGCATTTGACACTATTGGTGGCTGCCCCTTCTTGGGTTCTGTGATATCTCACCACGCTCATTCTCTTTCTACCTTTGATGTTTCCTTCTTTTTCTCGTTCACTGGCTCTTCTCCTTTCTTTGGCTACCGAGTTGGGGACATTGCCAGTGTATCAATGTTTCAGTTGTAAATGACAGAAAACCTCACTCGAACTGGTTTAAGTGAAGAAAAGAAAGTTATTGGCTGGCATAATTGGGAAGTCTTGGGGATTCAGTGGCTTCAAGGAAGCTGTGATCCAGGTCTCAGATGATGATCAACCATTTGATTCTCTCCACATCTTGGCTCAGCTTTCCTCTGTGTTGTCTTTGTTCTCAAGTATGCTTTTCCTAAGGAGGCAATGGCCACTGGGAGGTCCAAGCTTATCTCCTTCCATAAACTTAGAAACTATAAGCTCATGTCCGTGGAAAGGAAGTGCTTCTTTCCTGAGAGTCCCTGCAAAAGTACCATTATCATTGGCCTGTCTTGGGTCCTCCCCAAACCTATCACAGTGGCCAGGAGGATGCAGTACTCTTATTGGCCAGGCAGGGTCACGTGTTCACCCTGGAATTGAGGTTATAGTTAGCCCCATCTGAACCACAAGGACTGAGAATGTGGAGAGGAGGTTCCCAAAAGGAAAACTGAAGTGCTGTTGTATGAAGGAATGGTTGCTAGACGGGCAAATCAACAGATATCCATACACTAAGCCTCTAGGCTTAGCTCTCTATTCTCTGCCTGTATGAATCCTCTCATTATTTCCATGCCTGAAATTCCTGTCTGCAGTCTTGACTTCACTTTAGAGTTATAGCTTCATTTTCCCACCCTTTGGAGTTAGGCAAGGTCCTGGGTAGTGCAAGCTGTTTGCCATTTGCTACTAACCCAGGGGTTGGTGGTTGTACCCACCCAGCAGCTCCACAGAAGAAAGGTCTGGTGATCTGCTTTCATTAAAATTGCAGCCAAGAAAACCCTATGGAGCAGCTCTGTTCTGTATCACATGGGGTCGCCATGAGCCAGGATTGATGGCAACGGGCTGGAGTTAGGCATTTCTATTTGGTTGTGCCACTCAGACCTAAAACTCAGCATGTCCCAAACCTGGCCACCCTCCACCTGGTTCCTCTTCCTAACTTCCCTGTCTTTCCGCTAGTGCCTCTCAGGTCTCCGTCTCTCCGCACTCCCTACCCTGCAGCCTAGTTTCCAGCCGCATTGTGCTTCTTTTGATCCCTTGGATGTGCCAAGCTCTCTCTCTTGCCCCTGCCTGTGCTTTTCCTTCTTCCAGAACCCTCTTTTGGATACTCTTTGGTTGGTGAATCCCTACTCACCATTTGGACCTCAGCTCAAAAGTTACTTCTGGGACTTCTACCGTGATTGCTCCTTTCTGCCAAGTCTGGATTAGGTGCCCTTCCCCTGTGCTCCACTGGGCCTTTACCTCCTCTGCCACTGTGCTTCTAGCTCAGACTGTAATTCCCTGTCCCATTGTCTTTGTCTTCCCTGTAAGGGTGGGGCTGAGTCTGTCTTGTTCATCGTGTGTCTTCAGCAGTCCAGTCCAGACTTACGGCTAAGAGCTCATGCTGGTGTCTGACAAACCAGGCACCACCTCTCCTGAGCTTTGAGAATGTGGGTGGCTTCCTTTACCTCTGCAAGCCTCAGTTTTCTCATCTCTAAAGTGGCGATAATGGAAATTCCTCCCTCATTGAGCCGTTGAGAGGAGTGAGTAAAAATTACACAAACCAGAGCTCAGCACAGTGCCTGGCAAGTGGTAAGCATTTAATCAGTGAAAATTATTATTGTACTTAATATTATTTTTACTGTATCCAGTGTCTAAGAGACTGGTTACGCTTGAGTTGACTCTGATTCATGGCGACTCCTTGTGTGTCAGAGAAGAACTGTGCTCCACAGGGTTTTCAGTGGCTGATTTTTTAGCGTTAGATTGCCAGGCCTTTCTTCCAAGGCACCTTTCTTCCAACTGAAACATCCAATCTTTTGGTTAGCAGCCAAACATTTTAACTGTACCATTCAGGTACTCTGTTCAGTGTCTAAGACATAATAAACTCTCAACAAATGAGAGGTCTAATTATTAGTCTAGGACTGAACCTGAAACATAGCAGGCTTATTGGATAGTTGGAACTTTCTTTTTGAAAATTTGAAGAAAAAAAAATTGCCTTTGATGCTTCCTTTGCTGCATGTCAGTTAGGAGTGATGAGATCATGTTTCCCCTGGAGGGAGGGCCAGTCTCAGCTGGGGGCTGGAGGCCATGCCATCTCTCTGGTGGCTGGAGGTGGGTTCCTCTGATGTCAACAGGGTGTCCAGGTTGAGCGTCGCCCGCCCTTGTTTGCCTGTTTGATCTAACTAGGGTGACCATGCCCCGCCCGGGGAAGAGCCTCATTAAGGTTGGTGAGGGTCTTGTTTCTGAGGAGTTGCAAAGGCTGCCTGGGGCTGCCACATAAGGCACTCCCCCTTTCTCATTTTGTTTCAATTAGTCCTTGTTGATCTCTACATGCTGTTTCTCCCTCTTGCTAGCTCTGGCAACGGGGCATTCTCAGACATGGCTCTTGTCTTGAGTGCTGCCATCACCACCACCACCGTCATCACCATAAACAACAGCAGCCAAAATCACTCTGATTCATTGATTATTTACCATGTGATGGAGCCGTGGTGGTGTGGTGGTTAAAGAGATTGGCTGCTAACCAAAAGGTTGGCAGTTCGAATCCACCGGCCACTCCTTGGAAACCCTATGGGGGCAATTCTACTCTGTCCTATAAGGTTGCTACGAGTTGGAATTGATTCAATGGCAGTGGGCCTGGTTTTTGGTTTTTACAATGTGAGTATGCTAGGCAATTTTTTTTTTTTTTTTTTTTTTTTGTATTCTAGGGCTGTTGTGAAGATTAAATAAGTTATAAAGTATCTGCATCTGCAGTGTCTAGGACAGTAGCCATACCACATGTGGCATGTGGCCATTTAAATTGAAATCAATTAAAATAGAATTTGGTTTCTCAGTTACGCTAGTGACATTTCAAGTGTTCAGGAGCTGCACGTGGCTAGTGGCTACCAGAGTGGACAGTGTAGGTCCAGACACAGTAACATCAGTGCAGAACAATTTCTATCAGACAGCTCTGGTCTAGAACCAAAGCCAGTTGCTGTTGCGCCAGCCCAACTCCTGGCCACCCCATGTGTGTCGGAGGACAACTGTGTTCCTTAGGGTTTCCGATGGTTGATTTATTGGAAGTAGATCACCAGGCCTTTCTTCCAAAGCATCTCTGGGTGGACTCAAATGCCTGACCTTTAGGTTTGTACCACCCAGGGCCTCCTGGTCTGGAACAGGGGTCAGTAAACCACAGCTTGTAGACCTACCTCCTGTTTTTGTAAATAAAGTTCTATTGTAACACAGCCATGCCTCTTTTTTTGTATATGGTCTATGGCTGTTTCCGCACTGCAGGGGCAGAACTGAGTAGTTGTGACAGAGACTGAATGACCCACAAGGCCTAAAATATTTACTATCTGACCCTTTAAGAAAAGGTTTGTTGACCTCTACTCTATGACATTTGGTACCAGCACTTGGTAAGTGCTAAGTAAACACTGGCTGTTATTATTTTTTTATGTATATTGTCCAATTTTGTTCTCCAAATAACTTTTTAAAGTATGTAATCTTCAGGAGTCCCCGAGTGGTGCAAACGGTTAAGTGCTCAGCTACTAACTGAAAAGTTAGTGGTTCAAATCCACCCAGAGCCACCTTGGAAGGAAGTCCTAGTGATCTGCCTCTGAAAAAGCCAGCCATTGAAACCCTAAGGGGCACAGTTCTTCTCTGACACACATGGGGTTGCCATGAGTTGAAATCGATTCAGCGACCTTTGGTTACTGGTTTTGTTTTTTTATTCATTCTAGAGATGAGAAAACTGGGACTAGCGTTCTGTATGCTAACTTCTAGGAGGCCAAGGTCCTTTTAGTCTTCTACATCACCTAATCCAGTAACTGGGCCTGTACCTGGCACATGAGAAACATTCAGTGTGTGTTCGTTGGTCAATGAATGGATGAATGAATGACTTTTTGAACAAACAAAAAAAAATTTTTTTTATTGTGCTTAAGATGAGAGTTTACAGTTCAAGTTAATATGTGATTCAAAAATTTATACACATACTGTTTTGTGACATTGGTTGCAATCTCCACAGCACACCCCCCTTTTCCACCCTGGGTTCTCTGTGTCCATTTGACAAGTTCCTGTCCCTTCCTGCCTTCTCATCATGCTTTTGGACAGGGGCTGCCCATTTGGTCTCATATATCTGACTGAACTAAGAAGCACGTTCCTCACGTGTGTTATTTTTTGTTTTGTAGTCCTATCTGATCTTTGTCTGAGGACTGGGCTTTGGGAATGGTTTCGGTTCTGGGTTATCATACTGTCTGGGGGCCATAGTATTGGGGCACAAACATAAAAATTCAATCAACTGTCTTTAATAGATTGGAGTCCCTGGGTGGTACAAATGGTTAAGTGCTTGGCTGCTATCTGAAAGGTTGGAAGTTCGAGAACCACTTTGGAAGAAAGACCTGGCAATCTACTTCTGAAAAATCAGCCATTGAAAACCTGTGGAGCACAGTTCTACTGTGGTACACATGGGGTTACCATGGCATGGCATCAACTCAATGGCAACTGTTCTGTATTTACTGGTTTATGTTATAGATGAGGAAACAGAGGCCCTACAGAGGGGCAATGTCACATCAGGAGGCAGCACAGCTGGTGGAAGTGTGGAGCTGGGATTCCAGTGGAAGCAGTCCGTGCGCTTCCCAAAGTTTCCACCCCACCCCGCTGCCTCCTCTAGTGGTTGCCAACTGAGAGAAGGTGGTGCCTCTCCCTCCCCTCCGGATGTTTGTTTAGTTCCATGCTTCTTTTCTCCAGCTGCTAGCTTCAGGGTTTTGTGGCCCTCTTGGGCTTGAAGCTTCAGTTCCAAGTGGCGGAACCACAATGCTGTGTTACTGAGTCACTTGAGTCCAAGTAGGTCAGCCAAGTCTGAATGATTTCTCTCTTAGCCACTTCAGCTTATCAGGTTTGAATTAAGACCATCTGTGATTTTACACATTTGTTACAGCAGAACCAAGAGGGCCATGGGATATCTTCAGCTGCTAAACTGGAGGCTGAGTGAAGCTATGCTCTCGAAGCACCTTCTCTGATGGGTTCTCCTGAAGCATTGCTCAAGGTGGTTTCAACTCGAATTAGGTCAAAGATGCATTACATTAATCCTATTTGTAATTGCTTCAAGTCACTAAGTCACAGAGTTCCATTGCTTATCCTGGGAGGGGCTTCTTTGAAACTCTGAAGACGAGAACCTAGTCCTAGAGGTGGTACATCATTTCCTAGCTGTTCCCTTCATCATCAGATGTTTATTTTTCATCTTCTTTGGGTCTAGACTAGGCCATCTGGGAGACAATTTTGGCATCTCTGCTTCCTCAGACTTCTAAATTTAATACCAAAATTGAATAGCAGTAGTGACTATCTGAGTTCCTAAGAAGTGCCCAGCACTGGGCTGAGCTCTTGACACGCATTACCTGACTGAATCCACACCACCACTCTGTGATCTTCTCCAGTTCACAGTGGAGGAGACTGAGGCTGAGAGAGAGATTAAGTAACTTGTCCAGGGTCAGAAGGGGGTAGTGGAAAAACTATGACATAAATCCAGGCGTTTCTGTGCAGAACACCACTTTAGTATTCTGTATTGTTGCCTTGTAATTATTTTTTCTGTCTGTGTATTTATATGTCCTTTCTCATTCTAATTTGCATAGTGTGTGTGCGAGCGCGCACGTGTGTGTGATCAGAGATAGATCTATCTTATTGGCTATTTTGTTTGTTCTACTTTGTTCTGTCTTCCAACAAAAATTCCTAGAGTTATCTAATGCTTTTTATATATTCTAATGCTACATTGCAATAGAATATAAAATATTATATACTCTAATTATGTATTCTTACTTCTGTGTTCCTCGCATGTGTGTATGCGTGTGTTTCCTTACTTCTCAAATGGAATGCTTGGTTACTGTATAGTCTTTCTTAGTTGGTTAATATTTTTAAAAGCAATTAAGATTGTGGATTTGGGATATAGATTTGACACCCTCTCCCAGGTTGTAATCTACAGTTTATCATCATAAACTATGCTAAATAGCCTAAAATAAATGTTTTTGTTTTCTACTAAACTTTTTATTTTGAGATAATTGTAGATTCGCATGCAGTTATAAGACACAATATAAGTTATAAGATGCCAGGTGCCCTTTACCTGATTTCTCTCAGTGGTAACATCTTGCAAAACCATTACATCAACATCATGGATCATTAGGGAAATGCAAATCCAAACCACAATAAGACAGCACTTCTGTTGGTGAGGATGAGGAGCGACTGGAACACCCGTCCATCGCTGATATAAATGCCAGTGGTGCAGCCACTGTGGACAAGAGCTTGGTGATTCCTCAAAAAGTTCAGCATAGAATTACCATATGACCTAGCAATTCCATTTCTAGGCACGTACTCAAAAGACTTGAGAAGCAGGAACTCGAACAGATATACTTGTATACCAATGTTCATTGCAGCATTATTCACAAGAGCCAAAAAGTGGCAATAACTCAAACTGTTCTTGAACTGATGAATGGACAAACCAAACATATGTCCCTACAAAGGAATATTGTTCATTCATAAAGAGAAATGACACTTATTACAACATGCTAAGTAAAGCAAGTGTCATGGATTGAATTATGTCCTCCCCAAAATGTGTGTATCAATTTGGCTGGGCCGTGATTCTCAGTATTGTGTGATTTTCCCATATGTTGTAAATCCTGCCTCTATGATGTTAGTGATGGAGGATGGTGGCAGTTGTGTCAGTGAGGCAGGACTCAATCTACAAGATTGGATTGTGTCTTGAGGCGATCTCATGAGATATAAAAGAGAGAAGTGAGCAGAGAGATAGGGGGACCTCATACCACCAAAAAAAAGCAGTGCCAGGAGCAGAGCACAACCTTTAGACCCGGGGTCCCTGCACAGAGAAGCTCCTAGTCTGGGGGAGAACTGACGGGAAGGCCAACAGAGAGAGAAACTCTTTGCCTGGAGTTGACACCCTGAATTTGGACTTTTAGCCTACTATTGTGAGAAAATAAATTTCTCTTTGTTAAAGCCATGCACTTGTGGTATTTCTGTTATAGCAGCACTAGATAACTAAGACAGTAAGCCAGTCACAAAAGTGCTTGCTTACTAACTGAAAGGTTGGCAGTTTGACTCCACCAGAGGCACTTCCAAAGAAAGGCCTGGCGATCTGCTTCCAAAAAGTCATAGCCATTGAAAATCTTATGGAGCACAGTTCTACTCTCACACACATGGGGTCATCATGAGTTGAAATTGAGTCCATGACAACTGGTTTGTTCATTTGTTTGTTTGGGTCTAGACTACCTGGATTTGAATCCTGCTTGACTGCTTGCTGGTCTGTAATCTTGGACAAAGGCTTGCTGGTCTGTAATCTTGGACAAAGGAGCCCTGGTGGTACAGTGGTTAAGCCCTCGGCCGTTAACCGAAACGTTGGTGGTTCGAACCTACCAGCCACTCTGCAAGAGAAAGATGGGGCAGTCTGCTTCTGTAAAGATTACAGCCTTGGAGGAAGCTTCATAGCCACATCCGAACTCCCTGAGGGACTGAGTTGCTGGGCTGAGGGCTGTGGGGACCATGGTCTCGGGGAACATCTAGCTCAATTGGCATAACATAGTTTATAAAGAAAATGTTCTACATTCTACTTTGGTGAGTAGCCTCTGGGGTCTTAAAAGCCTGTGAGTGGCCATCTAAGATACTCCACTGGTCTCACCCCTTCAGGAGCAAGGAATAATGAAGAAAACTAAAGCTACAAGGGAAAGATTAGTCCAAAGGACTAATGGACCACATCTACCATGGCCTCCACCAAGCTGAGTCCAGTAGAGCTAGATAGTGCCCAGCTACCACCACCGACTGCTGTGACAGGGGCACAAGAGAGGGTCCCAGACAGAGCTGGAGAAAAACGTAGAACAAAATTTTAACTCACAAAAAAGACTGGCCTAACAGACTGGAGAAGCCCCAAGAGTATATGGCCTCCGGACACACTTTTAGCTCAGTAATAAAGTCACTCCTGAGGTTTACCCCGCAGCTAAAGATTAGACAAAGATGAAAGGGGCACAACAGCCCAGGGGCAAGGATTAGAAAGCAAGAGGGGACAGGAAAGCTGGTGATAGGGAACCCAAGGTTGAGAAGGGAGAGTGTTGACATGTCGTGGGGTTGTTAACCAATGTCATAAAGCAGTATGTGTATTAACTGTTTAATGAGAAACTAGTTCTGTAAACCTTCATCTGAAGTACAATAAAAAAAAAAAATAAGGTAAGATGAATGTACAACATCACCAAAAAAAAAAAAAAAGATAGCAGCCTTGGAAACCTGTGGGGAGGTTCTGTTCTGTCCTATAGTGTCATTAGGAGTTGCAATCAACTTGATGGCAACAGTAGTCTTGGACAAGTTATTTCCCTCAGTTTCCTTTTCTGTACAGTAAGGTTAATGATAGGACCCACCACATGGCTGTAGTGAAAATCAAAGGGGCCAGTAGACGTAAAATGTTTAAAACAGTGCCTGGGCACATAGTGCCCACTCTGTAAAGTTTACGATGATGGTTATTCTCTCCTGTAGTCTTTCGTTTTTGAGGAGCCAGGACTGGCTCTTTCCGCCTTTGAATTCCTTACTGTAAGGGAGCGGTCTCAAACTCAACCTTTGCAGGAGCCTGGAAAGCAGCTTTGAAATGAATGAAGTGAGGCAAGTAGGGATTGCTGCGGAACTGAGAATGCGAGGCCACCTGAAAGGGGAAGCTGTTACTCACTCATTCATTCTGCATGTATTTGTTGAGTACCCACTATGTGCTAGAGGCCCTGGGTGGCATAAACAGTTAAGCACTTGGCTACTCACCAAAAGGTCGGTGGCTTGAGTCCACACGGAGGTACCTCCAAAGAAAGTTCTGGGCAATCCACTTCCAAAAGATGACAGCCGTTGAAAACTCTGTGGAACACGGTTCTCTTAGAACAAACCTGAGGTTGCCGTGAGTCAGCATCAACCGGAAGGAAACTGCTTTGCTTTTTTTTTTCCTTTTCTTTTTGTGCTATGTGCCAAGCACTGTTTGCAGCATAGAGATACAACCGTGAACGAGCCAGACAAAATGCCCTGCCCTCTTGGGGTTGAAGTTTTAGTGGACTCGGCTCCAACTGCTCTGTTACCGTGTGAGAATATGGGCCCACTGTTGCCATAATGGAGCCCTGGTGGCGCAGTGGTTAAGAGCTCGGCTGCTAACCAAAAGGTCGTCAGTTGGAATCCACCGGCCACCCCTTGGAAACCCTATGGGGCAGTTCTACTCTGTCCTTTAGGGCCTCTATGAGTTGGAATTGACTTGACAGTAACAGATTTGGTTTTGAGTTTGGTCACCATAACGGAGCCCTGGTGGCACTGTGGTTAAGAGCCTGGCTGCTAACCAAAATGTTGGCAGTTCAACTGCACCAGCTGCTCCTTGCTCCTTGGAAACCTTATTGGGCAGTTCTGCTCTGTTGCCATAACTTCCAATTTTTTAAAAGAAATGCCAGGAACCTGGCTTAAAAAAGAAAAAAAAGCAAAAATGTGAACTCAGCTTCAGTATTGGCACCAGTTTCATGTTGTTTTCAAGCACAGCGTGGGCCAGACCCAAGCGCCTGAGGGCAGCCAGTTTGCAGGTCCTGCTGTAAGACAGTCCTTGCTGCCTCTGGGAGGAGGGACACCCCTGTCCTCCAAATTGGCATCTGTCCTGATTTCAAGGTCTTTGGCACGGAAGGCGCCTACTCCCTCTCCTGCATAGAGGCTCTCAGTGGTTTTAGCTGCCCACAAAGCAGACGCTGTTACTACTGCGGCACAGACTGCAGACTGGGAGTTCGAATACTCTCTCACCCTTCTCTTTGGAAGGCAGTCTGGGGGAGGTCTGAGCCCCCGCAACACCAGAGGGCAAGAGGACTGAAATGATACCCAGCGGGGGAATGGGGTGGAGGTGGGAGGTAGAGAAAGCACAGTGGCCTAGGGAAGGAGCCTTTGAAGGCAGAGAATGATCTTTGCTGCCTGGATCTTTTGAAAGAGTAGAAGTGGTCTGAAAGCCTGTGTGGGAAGGGTTGGGCATGGAACTGAGGAGGAAGGAAATTTAGGATGCAGTCAGGAGCAATTCCTAGCATTGGGCCTTTTGAAGAGCGGTAGTATTCCTGGGAAAATGCTTGAAATGTTTCTTTTTACGTGTGACCTCTTGGAAGCGGGGCATGTGCTCTCAAGGAGGGCCTACTGTCCCTCTCCACCATCCCCTACTGTGCTTCACCCACTCACTTGACTCATGTAGGCTACTGATCTGGCCTTTGCAGGCCCCGAAGTTGGCATCCCTTGCTCCAAGGAAAGCCGTAGGGCAGACAGCTTAAAACCAGGGACTCTCCCCTCAAACCCACCTGCCCTGTTTGCCTTTTACCGGCTGTGTGGCTTTGGACAAGTTCCTGTACCTCTCTGATTGTACCCATCAGGATCCCAGCAGGAAACAGAAATCACTTTGGCAGCTTCGATGAAGACAGTTGGATTTTTTATGGAGGCGTGGGCAGGGTTAAGATTACAAATAAGGGATGTTAGGGCACCCAGGGACTGGCAACAGTAGGAAGCTGTTATCATCTCTGGGGAGGAAGAAGCAAATGGAGGGAAGAGTGGGGCCTATTGAGAGATGGAACCAGGGGAGAAGGGGCAGTTTGCTTCCAGGACAGTGGTTCCGGGGGGACTCAGCTGCTGCTACAAGAGCGGCAGCAAGGAAGGGGGAAGAAATAACCCAGCCTTTCTTCTCCTGTCCATTTGTCCTTTGGCCCTACCCATTGGCAGAGCCCATAGGAAGAGCCCAGTTGAAGCCAGAGAGCGATGTGGATTGGGTGATAAATTCTGCAGGGCTCAGGTAGGGTAGAATGGTTAAGCACTCAGCTGCTAACTGAAAGGTCGGTGGTATGAACCCACCAGCTGGTCCAGGAGAAAAGACCTAGAGATCTGCTCCCATAAGATTACCAAACAAACAAACAAAAAACAAAACAAACCAAACCCACTGCCGTCAAGTCGATTCTGACTCATAGCGACCCTATAGGACGCAGTAGAACTGCCCAATAGAGTTTCCAAGGAGCACCTGGCAGATCTGAACTGCTGACCTCTTGGTTAGCAGCTGTAGCACTTAACATCTATGCCACCAGGGTTTCCCCCATAAGATTACGGCCTAGGAAATCCTATGGGGCAGTTCACCTCTGTCCTATAGGTTCTCTATGGGTCAGAATCAACTTGATGGCACCGAACAACAAATGTTGAAGCTCAGTGTGAGTCTCAAGCCGCTCCTAGGGGCTAAGTGTTCCAGAGAAAAGGGTTCTTTGCATTGTCTTTCCCTACAATTTTAGTATCTAAGAGAGGTTCCCCTCCCTCCCTTGCAATGGAGACCTGGGATGATTACTGTTCCTTTTATAGGAAATATTAAGTGCTCGACTACTAGCAGAAAGGCTGACTCGGAGGTGCCTTGGAAGAAAGGCCTGACGATCTAGTTCTGAAACATCACAGCCGTTGAAAATCCTGTGGAGCACAGTTCTGCTCTGAAACGCATGGGGTTGGCCTGAGTCAGAATCAGCTTGATGGCAACGGATTTGGCTTTTGGCTTTCTAAAGGAGTCTAGGGCGGAGGTGCAGTGGCTAGTTAAAAGCAAAGACTCCAGAGTCCTGACTGTCATTTACTGGAAGATTGCTTAACTTCTTGGGCCTCATTTTCCTCATCTTGAAAATGGGGATATTAGTAGTTCCTACCTCTTAGGGTTGGGAGGATTAGACGAGTTAATCTGTGTGAAAAACTTAGAACAGTGCCTGGCACATGACACGCAATCAACAGGCATTCATTATTGCTGCCCTTGTTCTTTTAATTACTCTTACTACAATGAAACCCCTGAGAGCCGGAACTCCACCGGACTGCCTCGTTTTTCTGGGTCGCGCAAGTTTTTTGCCTTAGACAGGGTGCAGTCACCGCTTTTCTTTGCTGTCTGTTTAGTGGAAAATATTCGAATTTTCCTTCTCTGACAGGTTTCCGCCTTATGCAGATTATGGCTTTTGTAGGTTTTACTGTATCAACACCATGGGTCAGCGCTGAGCAAAGCCGACCTGTTGTCAATAGAAAAATCCCCACCGGATGGAGTCCATCCCACCTGTCCTCTTGGGAGTGTCATTGATCATGCCATTATCTTCCCGTCCTCCCACAGTTATGGTATTTCAGGGATTGATTGATGGGTGTGTGTGTGTATGTGCGGAAGGGTGGGCTTGTGCCTCACTCCGGGGACAGAGTGCTTTGTTATGCAAAAGAGCTTGCTTGTCATCCCACTATGGGCCCCTTCTTTGAAAAGTTCCTAGCTATTTTTGAGCCCTCATGGCTCACATGTTTCTTTCCACATCATGTCAATGCCAGTACAGAAAAATTGGAACCTTTTGGCAGAGTATAAAGCGAAAGGGATTTCAAAGTGCATAGAGGATGAGTGTTGCTGGAATGACAGGGTACTAAGACGTGACAAGAATGCTGAGTCTAGAGGCTGCAGGCAGCTTGTGTGGTTGTATTTAACCTTACTGGGTTTCCTGAGAAATCAGAGGAGGTGCTGAAGCCTAGTGCTGTCTCTAAGGAAGCACCAAAGTGGGCAGTAGCCATCACCCTAACGCCCCCATCCGGAAGACCACAAAAGGATGCAAGGAATGGTGTGGGCGGTTGTCCCAGGGCAACATCTGAACGCTGATGCTCACGGGTTCTACAGAGAAGCACCTGGGGATGGAGGGACGAGCATCAGTGCTGGCTGCCTGGAAGCCTGGATGGGTTGTGGCTTAGCTCACTGGCGTGCACCCTGATGCTGGAGCCAGGCTGTGAAAATGTGGATGTAAGAGCAAAGGCACCAAACTCTCACTCTTTGTACATTTACTTGTCTTTTCTGTTCGTCCCTGAGAAGTCCCTAAGTTGATGAATGGTCAGTGTGCTTGGCTGCTAACCAAAAGATTGGAGGTTCGAGTCCACCCTCAGGCAACTTAGAAGAAAGGCTTGTAGATCTACTTCGGAAAAATCGATCACTGAAACCCTGTGAAGCACAGTTCTAGTGTGATACACGCATGAGGTTGCCATGAGTCAGAACTGACTTGACAGCAGCTGGGTTTTTTTTGGTTTTCATCCCTGAAAGGTGGAGTATGACTTCGCAGATAAGTAGACCCGAATTCAAACTCCCCCCGCCCCCTGCCTCTTGCTAGCTCTTTAATCTTTGGAAAGTGGCTGAATCTTTCTGAGCCACCATATCCTTACTTGAAAGGAATTATTACTGCCCTTAGAAGGTTGTTGGGGGCCTTAGAGATCATGGGGTTACAGTGCCCTTGGGGTCCAAAAAACATTTGCTGGGGTACTTTATTGCATTGAATTCTCATAATAACCCTAAGGGGAGGATTAGCAGGTAGCACCCCCATTTCACAGATGAGGAGACTGAGGCACAGAGAGAATGAGCGACTCGTTCATAACCTCATAGGTGGTGAGTACCGGAGTTGGACCAAAAACCTGAATCTTTGGATTTCTCCTCTGAGGGAGGCAATATGAAGGAGTGGTTAGGACTTGACCAACCTCTGGAGCCTCTTGGCAGGTTTTATAGACCTCTTAAGTCTCAGTTTTTCTCATTTGTGAAATGGGGGAATGATGATAGACTTACCTTGTGTGGTTTCATGAGGACCACATGAGATAATCCTATAAGACAGTTAGTGTGTGCTTGGGACATAGTGAGCACTCAATAGAATATTAGCTGCTATTGTTACTATTATTAGTAGTAAGGAGCCCTGGTGGCACAGTGGCTAAGTGCTCAGCTGCTCAATGAAAGGTCAGTGGTTGGAACCTGCCAGCCACTCCAAGGGAGAAAGATGTGATCATTTGCTTCTATAAAGATTACAGCCTAGGAAACCCTATGGGGCAGTTCTACTTTGTCCTATAGGGTCTCTAAGAGTCAGAATCGACTCATTAGCACACAACAGCAACAGTGGTAGTAGGAGTTGTGGTCACAATGATAATAATATGATTGTATCACCCAAAACTCATGCTGGGGTTTTTGGTTTATGAGTACTGGCTCTGGGAGCATCTCACATCTTCTCTTTGCTCTTTTTCTCCCTCCTCTAAGGACAGGTGGGTGCTTGTTATTCTCCATTTGATGCCTCCTCTACAACCACCATTCTTCATACTCTCTGCCCTGTCTGTATTCCAGGAGCCAGACCCCTGTGGTCTGTGTCTCCAGGGCCCCTTTGCTGCCTGGCTTTTGTCTGGGTTCAGCCAATGCGAGGTGGTAGCCAGAGACTAGAGTGGGGAGGAGAGCGAGGTTGGTATATTTTCACCTTCAACTCCCTCCCTTCCTCTCTGGCTTCCCTCTACAATGACAGTTTCTGCTAAGTGGGACCACTTCCAGGTTCCAGCTCTCACTGGGCTCTTGTTACACTATGTCATTAGGTTATACCTTTAGCATTAGGTGTGGTAACAGTTTTCCACAGTTGCTAATGTCTTTAATTGAACATCTAGGGTGAATTCCATTTCCTGCTGGGGCCTAAATGGACATAGAGATCTATTTGAATATAATGCATTGGAATGTTTTCATTAAAAAAAAAATCAAATGATACGACCACTTTGAAAAGCAGTTTGATGGCTTCTTATAAATTTAAATATAGGATTGCCATATGACACAGCAGTTCCACTGCTAGGTATTTACCCAAGTGAAGTTAAATTATATGTCCACACAAAGACTTATAAATGAATGATCATAGCAGTTTATTAGAATAGTCAGAAACTGAAAACAACTCAAATAGCCATCACCCAAATCAAACCCACTGCCATCGAGTCAGTTCCAACTCATAGCAACCCTATAGGACAGAGTAGAACTGCCCCACAGGGTTTCCGAGGCTGTAATCGTTACAGAAGAAAAAACCTTCAGTATGGATTACACCTCAACAGAAAGCAAAAATCCTCATGACTGGACCACTAGGTAACATCATGATGAACGGAGAAAATATTGAAGTTGTCGAGGATTTCATTTTACTTAAATCCACAATCAGTGCCTGTGGAAGCAGCAGTCAAGAAGTCAAAGACGCATTGCACTGGGTAAACTTGCTGCAAAAGACCTCTTTCAAGTGTTAAAAAACAAAGACGTCACCTTGAGGACTAATACATACCTGACCCAAGCCATGGTATTTTCAATCGCCACATATGTATGTAAAAGCTGGACAATGAATAAGGAACACCGAAGAAGAATTGATGTCTTTGAATTATGGCATTGGTGAAGTGTACTGAATATTTCATGCAACAGATCTGTCTTGGAAGAAGTACAGCCAGAATGCTCCTTAGAAGTGAGAGCGGCTTGCGGTTTCTGAACCACTGACCTTTTGGTTAGCAACCGAGCGCTTTAACCACTGTGCCCCTAGGGCTCCCAAATATCCATCAACAGGTGAATAAATAAACTGTGGGATAATTACATAATAGAATACTACTCAATGATAAAAATGAACTAACTGTTGATTCTGGGAGCTACAGAAGGAATCTCAGAAGCATTATTTTGAGTAAAAGAAGGCAGACAGAAAATAGTATATACTGTATGATTCCATTAATCTGTAGTAACAGAAAGCAGATCAGTGATTAATAAGGCTGAGGGCAAAGGGGATGGAATTTATTCCAAAGGGGCACAGGGAAATTTTGGAATGCTGTAAATGTTCTGTCTTGATTGTGGTGGCAATTGCCTGGATATAATACATCTGTCAAGACTCATCAAGCTGTACATCTAAACTGAGAGTATTTTCTTCCGTTAGATTATACATCATGAAGTTGATTAAAAGTTGTATTTGCTTTATTATTTTAAAATATTAGGAAAACACAGAATTATAAAAAAGGAACGAATAAAGCTCCAAAGTTCTTTTAAGTAGAGGGAACTACCACTGTAAACATTTCATGTATTTCCTTCCAGTCTTTTTTTTTTTTTTTTGGTATCTAGATTTTTCTCCCTCCACTGTCCTAGTTAAGAAAGGAAAGAAAGCAAGTGAAAAGTCTCCATCATGAGGACATTTTTACTCATGACCTTTCCGTGCCTCAGGAAATAAAAATATTTAGCCTGGTGAAAGGGAGACACTGAAGCAAAGAGTGGGGAATATGGTCATTGGCTTCAAATGCCAATCAATTAAATATTCCTAATCTACTATCATCTGGAGCCCTGGTGGTTAAGAACTTGGCTGCTAGCCAGAAGGTTGAGGCAGTTTGAATCCACCAGCTGGTCCTTGGAAACCTTTTGGGGCAGCTCTACTGTGTCCTATAGGGTCGCTATGATTTGGAATCAACTCGACAGCAGTGGGTTTGTTTTTTTTCTTTTTTTGAGCTACCATTATATGTCGGAAACCCTGGTGGCATAGTGGTTAAGTATTATGGCTGCAAACCAAAAGGTCGGCAGTTCAAATCCCCCAGGCGCTCCTTGGAAGCTATGGGGCAGTTCTACTTTGTCCTATGTGGTTGCTATGAGTTGGAATGGACTCTATGGCAATGGATTTTTGGTTACGTGTCAGCTGTAGGGATACAGTAGTGAATAAAACAGATGTTTCTTTTGCTTTAATGGAGCTAAAGGTATGTTTATTATTAGCTACAACACTAACAATTTATCGGCAGCTAACGTTTGTGGTGCACTTACCATGTGCCTGTCACTGTGTTAAGTTTTTGTTTTTTTCCTGTTAATTGTTGACATACACCAATTCAACAGTTTGTACACGTACCATTCAGTGACATTGATTATATTCTTCAAGCAGTGTAACCATTTTCATCCTCCTTTTCCAAACTGTTCCTTTCCCATTAACATAAACTCAGTGCCCCCCAAGCTTCCTGTCTAACATTTCGAGTTGCTTTTGCCAATTTGATTCCGTATTGAGCACAATGCTCAAGGCAGTCTTTATTAATTAAGCTAAACTATTGTTTGGTTTAAAGAAGACTTCAGGGCATATTTTTCAGTTTAAGATTTAAAGAATATCTCAGAGCAATAGTTTTGGGGGTCTGTTAAAGTTTTTAATCTATTATTGCATTTAATCCCCCAGCAACTCTGTGAGTTAGGTACGCTCTTATGCCCATTCAGCACACCCCCACAAAAGTGGCTAGAGAGGTTAATTCAAATGATGAGAACGTACAGTAAGGAGGTTAAACCTTGTCTGGTGGGTCAGGGAAGACTCTGAGAGGAAGAAACATTTAATCTGAGGTCTAAAGAATCATAGGAGTGAGTTACACAAAACGGAAGCTTCAGAGACCACCGATAGTGGCCATCTTTTCACCTAGGGCAGTGGCATGGTTATGAATGATAATTAGAGGTTAGAGGTGATAGTAACGTGATAGGAAATGAGTGGGGAGGGGGGAGTCAAGAGCACTTCACAGGGTAAGTGATGCAGGCATATTCAGAGAGAAGAAACATCAGAAGGGAGGCAGAAGAACAAGAATAACTTGATCTCCAAATGATGATGAGGAAGCAGGTGGATATGTGGGTGTGGAACTCAGGGGATTGCTCTGGGCAGGGTGTAGAAATTTGGGAGTCCTCAGCATGAATGGGGCTGCTGAGGTCGCATGGATTGACAAGGTTGCCTGGGGAGAGAGTGTGCATATGTAAAGGGCCAGTACCTGGAACAGAGTCTTGAGGAATTCCAATAGGTGAGGCTTGGGAAGAACAGGAAGAGGAGGGTGAACCAGCAAGAAAAGTAAGAGGTCACAGGAGATAGATCAAGAAGTTACAGAGAGGCAAGACTTCTATGCAGAACTTTCTAACATTATAGTTGTTCTTCGAAGGTGGGGAGCCACTTGTCCTGGAAGTGTTTAGTGAGAAGCTTCATGGCCATCTTTCAGTGATGTTGTGGGAAAGATGCGGTTATGGATATGGCATTGGTATGGAGAGAGATCAGATGTCTTTGAGTTGGTTCGGGCTCTTTGGTTGTTTATGTTGTGTTTCTTGTTGTTAACCACCATCGTGTTGGCCCCAACCCCAAGCACAACAGAATGAAATGCTGCCCAGTCCTGTGCCATTCCCATGACTGGTTGTGTTTTGGACTATTGTGATCCATAGGATTTTTACTGGCAGATTTTTGGAAATAGACCTTTCTTCTTATCTGTCTTAGTCTGGAAATGCCACTGAAACATGTTCAGCATCATAGCAACGTGCAAGCCTCCACTGACAGATGAGTGGTGACTGTACATGAGGCGTATTGGCTGGGAGTCGAACCTGGTCTCTGAAACATTGCCTGATCCCACACCGTGCTCATGATTGCTTGCATGATCATGTCCATTGTTGTGGCCACTGTGTGTTTTGTTTTAATTTCTTTTATTGTGCTTTAGGTGAAAGTTTACAGCCCAAGTTATTTTCTCATACAAAAATTTATACACATATTATTACGTGACCCTAGTTGCAATCCCTACAATGTGACAGCAAGCTTCCCCTTTCCAACCCGGGTTTCCTGTGTCCATTCAGCCAGCTCCTATCCATTTCTGCCTTCTCATCCCACCTCCAAACAGGAGCTGCCCATTTAATCTCATATATCTACTTGAACTAAGAAGCACACTATTCATGAATATTACTTTATGTTTTATAGTCCAGTCTAATCTTTGAAGAGTTGGCTTTGGGAATGGTTTTAGGTTAATAGAGAGTCTGGGGGCCATGTCTTCGGAGGCTCCTCTAGTCTCAGCCAGACCATTAAGTCTGATCTTTTGACTAGAGTTTGAGTTCTGCACCGCACTTTTCTCTTGCTCAGTCAAGAACTCTCTGTTGTGTTCCCTGTCAGGGTGGTTGTTGGTGGTAGCCAGGCACCGTCTAGTTCTTCTGGTCTCAGGTTGATGGAGTCTGTGGTTTATGTGGCCCTTTTGTGCCTTAGGCTAATATTTTCCTTGTGTTTTTGGTGTTCTTCATTCTCCTTTTCTGCAGGTGGGTTGGGACCAATTGATGCATCTTAGATGGCCATTCACAAGCTTTTAAGACCCCAGCCGTTACTCGCCAAAGTGGGATGCAGAACATTTTTTTAATAAAATTTGTTATGCCAGTTGACCTAGATGTCCCTCAAAACCATGATCCCTGGATTCCTGCTCTACTACTCTGTTTCTTGAAGTGTTTGGTTGTGTTCAGGAAACTTCTTAGCTTTTGGTTTAGTCCCGCTGTGCTAACTTCTCCTGTATAGTATGTTGTCCTTCCCTTCAACTAAGCTAATTCTTGTCTACTGTCTATGAATTCCCGTCTCCCTCCCTCCCCACCCTCATAACCATCAAAGAATATTCTCTTCTGTGTTTAAACCTTTTCTTGAGTTCTTATAATAATGGTCTCAAACAATATTTGTCCTTTTGCAACTGACTAATTTCACTCAGCATAATGCCTTCCAGAGCCACTGTGTATTTTTGAGTGTTTCCTAACCTAAGGATCTCATCTTCCAGCACTATATCAGACAATTTTCTTTTGTGATCCATAAGGTTTTCATTGGCCAGTTTTCAGAAGTAGATCACCAGGCCTTTTTTCCTAGTCTGTCTTAGTATGGAAGCGCCTCTGAAGTCTGTCCACCATGAGTGACCCTGCTGGTATTTGAAAAACTGGTGGCTTAGCTTCCAGCATCATCAGAACATGCAAACCACCACAGTAAGACCAACTGACAGATGGGTGGTGGTCTAGGAATTAGGTGGTAGACCTAACTAATGGACGGTCTTTTCATAGTGACACTATTGGGATGAATCAGCTCTAGCCATTTCCACCCCGTGTCTCTCTGCCCAAGAATCAAATTCCAAGGAGAGTCTCATCAGCTGATCTTGGTTCATGTACTCAGCCTTTGGCCAGGGAAGAGTGGGGCACCTTGACTGACAGCCCCACCAAGACTGCATAAAATGGAGGAAGGATGGTTTCCCAAAGGAAAATCAAAATGTCAGTTACAAGAGGAAGGAGGAGTGAATGCTGGGCAGGCAAAGGCAACAGATGTCCACTGTGGAGATCTCCCTGGCTGTTTTTGATTTGATAATTTTTTGCAACATTCACATAGCAGGCCACCCTTCCTTGCGGAGTTGTTACTAGGGTTTTGCCTGCCAGAGGATCAAGCTTTCTCAGTTTGCTTTTGAGAGTGGGTTGTATACTGGGATTGACATGAATATATTTCTGGGCTTCAAGTCAGCTAGCTCTGGAGGTACAATTTGGCAGACGCAACTTATTGTCATGTCAAGAAAGGGCCTCCTGGCTATGTGGCCCTCCTTCACCATCAATGGTAGGTTGCTGATAGTAGGCAGATGGCATAAATCACTGTTGCATCAGTGAGGTGGATTAGTAGGCACCCGTAGATGCAGGAGACCCATGAACTCTCATATCTCCTGGTACTTTCTCTCACCTGAACAAACTCCTAGGAGCAACGGTCTTCATCAAGGGGTGAAATATCTAGAGGGAGTAAGAGAAGGGTAAAACACAGTGTCTCACCTTTCCTCAATTCACCAGCATGGACAGATTAAATTGAGTACTATTGATACCACATCCCATGACCTGTCTGTCAGTTTGTCTTACTGTGGTGGATTCTATGTTGCTGTGATGCTGGAATCTATGCTACCAGTATTTCAAATACCAGCAGGGTCACCCATGGTGGACAGGTTTCAGTGGGGCTTCCAGACTAAAACAAACCAGGAAGAATGGCCTGGCGATCTACTTCTGTAAATTAGCCAATGAAAACCTTATGGATCATAAAAGAGCATTATCCTACACACATGCTTTGCATATATCATCAGAAGGGATCAATTGCTGGAAGAGGACAACATGTTTGGTGAAATAGAGGGCCAGTGAGGGTGAAGGAGACCTTCAGTGAGATGGATTGACACAGAGTTGCAGCGATGGACCTGAACATGCTGGAGATTGTGAGGATGATGCAGGACTGGGCAACGTTTTGTTTTGTTATACACAAGGTCTCCATGAGTCAGCATCGACTCAGTGGACAGCTAACTGTCTATCTAATACCAGATCCCAAAATAAAAAAGAAAAGAGGCTTATTTATAGGAAGGCATGAAATAGGAGAAAAGAGTCCCCACTGCCCAACCTCCAACTTTTCAACTTTGGTTTATCAGTCAGAACTCCTTCGGTTGCAAGGGTCAAAAATCCAATTCAAGTTGGTTTAGGCAAAGAGGAATTTATTGGCTTATATGGAAAAGCCCATAGGTTCTTCCTTCAGGCATGATTGGATCTAGGTGCTCCTATGTGGTCATCAGGTGTCTCTTGACTCTGCCGTTCCCTGTGTTGGCTTCATTCTCAGAAAATCTTTTCCTTTGTGATGACAAAGATGGTGGTCACAGACTCATTCCCTACCAGCTTAGCAACTCTGCTGGAAAATAAATCCTCTTTCCTAGTAATCCCAACAGAAGTCCAAAAGCTGGTTCTCATTGTGTGACTTGAGTCAGGTGCCCATCCCTGAATACACACTGTGGCCTGGGGTTAGGGCAGCCTTACATGACTCACGTGAACTCTGAATCAGAGGAGGGCGACTCCCCAATGGAAAGTGCTCCACGAAGAAAGAGTGTGAAGGATGAGTGCTGATCAGGCAACAAGGAGAGACACCTACTGTAGGCACTTGGTTCAGGGTTGGGTCATCTCCTGGTCTGAACACTCTAAGGCTGATGTAGCTGGTGAGTGAAGGGCTGCTAGTGTTTCCTCTTGACCATGTCCTGTTGCCTCCATCTTCAGGGGCTGGATCAAAAGGGGGAGGCCAAGGGGTCAAGAACAGTCTCCATGTATTATCCAAACAAGCAGAACTTTCACAGCTGTCCTTGCCTGTGACCACGACTGGATCTTCTAAGTGTTTTGCTCCCAAACAGGGCCTGCTCAGTGGGTTTCTCTATCCCAGGGTTTTTGTAGCTGGGGGTAGAGGAGGATCTTTCTTCTCATGGGTTTATTTACTTATGAGACCTGTTATTTATCTCTCGTTGGCTGTTTTTTTTTTTGGCTGAACTCCTTTGTTTTGCTTAGTTAAATAAACTTGATAACATTATAACCTAAAACATTCTTTTCCTACCGTTGCTGACCACTGCAAGGTTATTGCTTTGGATTTTTTTTTTCCTCCATAGTGCTTGGCTGTCCATAAGCAAAGGAAGTTTGAGCTTGCTTCCTCCTCTCTTACAAGAGGAAATAATCATCATCGGAGCTTTAAGGATCCCCTGTAAGAGTGGGTCAACAAGGTAGCCCACCCATATGCTGCAGTAAGATGCAGCTGTGGAAACAGAATGGGGTCGTTCTCTTCCTGTTGCAATGAAAGGGGCTCCCACATGCATTTGGTGGGGGAGAAACACATGGCAGAGAGTGTGCAGAGCAGGGATGCGTAACACTGGTAGCCCATTAGAATCACTTGGGGAGCCTTTTAAACTTACAGATGGGGGGTGGGGCGGAGGGACACAACCTGCCCCAGACCAATTAAATCAGAGTCTCCAGGGTGAGGCCAGAACACTGATTTACTTTAAAAGTTCCCCAGGTGATTCAAATGTGTAGCCAGGGCTAAGAACCAGTGGGTATAGAATATGTGTCATTTGTGCAAAAGCAAAAAGGACATTGACGTGAAATAAAGAGAGAATGCCTCCCTCCATGTGCTTTTTTTTTTTTACCATGCAAACATTTTATTATCTTTGATTTTTACAGTAACATGTTAACAAACCAGAAAACTGAGAAAAATATAATAAAAGAATACATCTCATCAATTGAGTTCTATTATGTTGCCTCAGCAGCTGCTCATTTTTTTTGTTTTTTTGTAATAGTTTTTTTTTTTGTGCTTTAAGTGAAAGTTTACAAATTAAGTCAGTCTCTCACATAAAAACTTATATACACGTTACTACATGCTCCCAATTACTCTCACCCCAATGAGACAGCCTGCTCCCTCCTACCACTCTCTCTTTTAGTGTCCGTTTTGCCAGCTTCTAACCCCCTCTACCCTCCCATCTTCCCTCCAGGCAGGAGATGCCAACATAGTCTCAAGTGTCCACCTGATCTAAGTAGCTGACTCCTCACTAGCATTGCTCTCCAACCTGTTGCCCCATCCAATCCATGTCTGATGAACTGGCTTCAGGAATGGTTCCTGTCCTGGGCCAACAGAAGGTTTGGGGGCCATGACCACCAGGGTCCTTCTATCCTCAGTCAGACCATTAAGTCTGGTCTTTTTATGAAAATTTGAGGTCTGCATCCCACTGTTCTCCTGCTCCCTCAGGAGTTCTCTGTTGTGTTCCCTGTCAGGGCAGTCATTGGGTGTGGCTGGGCACCATCTAGTTCTTCTGGTCTCAGGACAAAGTAGTCTCTGGTTCATGTAGCCCTTTCTGTCTCTTCGGCTCATAATTACCTTGTGTTCTTGGTGTTCTTCATTCTCCTTTGATCCAGGTGGGTTGAGACCAATTGATGCATCTTAGATGGCTACTTGCTAGCATTTAAGACCCCAGACGCCACTCTTCAAAGTGGGATGCACAATGTTTTCTTAATAGATTTTTTAAAAATAATTTTTATTTTGCTTTAAGTGAAAGTTTACAAATCAAGTCAGCCTCTCACGTATAAACTTTTATACACCTTACTACATACTCCCACTTACTCTCCCCCTAATGAGTCAGCCTGCTCCCTCCTTCCAGTCTCTCCTTTCGTGACCGTTTTCCAGTTTCTAACCCCCTCTACTCTCCCATCTCCCCTCCAGACAGGAGATGCCCCTCCATGTGCTTTTATATGCAGAGAGTATCTCTCAAAGGAGGCACAGGATATTGAAAAGAGTATTTCCCTGTGGTAATTGGGAGTTGAACTCATTCTCAACTGTGACTCGTTTGCAATGCTTGATTTTTTTTTTTAAACCGTAAGCCTAGTCAAAGCCACACAAGCTGGGCTGTGAGATACCCCTTTGAGCTCAGGCAGCTTGTCTGTGGTGGGGCCAGCTGCTCACAGACTCACACATCCTATCTCACCGCCCGTGTCCGCAGCTGCCTTCCTTTTGACTCAGCCGTGGTGAGCAACTTCTGAGTGTGGGAGTGACCAAAAGAGCCCATTCATCCATCATCCATTCATTCACATATTTTTATTAAGGATTAGATGTGAGCCAGCCACCCACCCACATGCTAGTAGGTACATTCATCTCATTGATCTCACACCACATGTGAAGTAGGAGGTCTTACCCCATTCTGTGCTTGGGGATATTTTAGCTCAGAGGTATATGCAACCAAGGTAGAAACTTTTTAGGCAGGATGGCCAGCTAAGACTGAGCTTGTAAACTGGTGGCACAAATGTGCATGCAAGGGAATGAGTAAACCACATGAAAGAAAAGGACAGTCATTCAGCCTGGCTGGAGTGTGGGGCAGTAGAGTGGTTGGAGATGAGAGTGAAGTTAGACTGTGGTTGTAGTGGGGATGGATGCCAGGCTAAGCTATTTGAACTTTATTCTTTGGGCCACTGCTGTTCAACAGAGCTTTCTAGGATGATGGAAATATACCTGTGCAGTCCAATACACATGTGGCTGTCAAGCACTTGAAATGTGGCTAGTGTGAATGAGGAACTGGATTTTAAATTTATTCAATTAATTTAAACTTAAAAATCCACATGTGGTTAGTGGTTACCCTATAGGACTGGGCAGCTCTAGGCAACAGGCAGCCAGTGAATACCAGAACAGGTAGATAGAATCAAAGTTTCATTTTCAGAGGGTGAATTTTCCAGGAGTGTGTAGGCTACATGGAGATGGGGGTGAAGAGGAGTTGGTAGGAATAATATTGACTTATAATATTGATGAGGAGCCCTGGTGGCACAGTGATTAAGAGCTCGGCTGGTGACCAAAAGGTCGACATATTGGAATCCACCAGCTGCTCTTTGGAAACCCTATGGGGCAGTTTTACTCTGTCCTATAGGGTCACTATGAGTCTGAATTGACTTGACGGCAACGGGTTTGGCTTTGGTTTTATAATATTGAGGAGCCCTGGTGGCACAGTGTTTAAAGCGCTCAATGGCTAACCTAAAGGTAGGTAGTTCGAAGCCATCAGTGGCTCTGAGGCAGAAAGATGTGGTGGTCTGCTTCCGTAGAGGTTTATAGCCTTGGGAACCCTATGGGGTCACTATGAGTTGGAATCGACTGACAGCAACGGGCTTGGTTTTTTCGTTTTTTTTTTGGTTTAGCATCCATTATGCACTTGCTGGGTGTAGATACTGTGCTAATATTAACTCATTTAAATATTAACTCATTTAAATATTAACTCATTTAGTCCTCCTAATAACCCTGTGGGGAGGGCACTAGTTCTATTCCTATATTACAGACTCAGTAGTAAAGCACAGGTGTAGGATCCAGGCTGTTTGACTGCAAAGCTTGTACCGGGAACCCCTTCATCCTTGAGGGAAGTAATGAATCTTCATGGAGAGCTTACTTTGTGCAGGACACTGCTACATGCATTCCCGTATGACGTCTCACTGAGTTTTTGTAGCAGTCCTGTGACATTGGTGGTCTTACCTCCCTTGTGCTTACGGAAACTGTGTCTCGTAGAGGTGAGATATCAAGGCAGACTGACTGGAGTTGGGGAGACCAGCTAAGGCATTATTGCAAAATTCTATGTCTGAGTTACTGAGGGCAGTTTAGGTGGAGTCAGTGGGGAAGGTACAGGAGGATATGGTATAAAAGATGTTGCGAGGGAAGAATCAGTAGGATTCAGCAACTGAATGGCGGGGGTGAGGAAAGTGGGGGCAGTTTTCTTCTGGAACAGTCAAATGAATGACAAACACAAATGCAACTGTGCTATATGAGTTGAGAGTGTGGGCTCTAAAGGAAGACAAACCTGGTTTCAAACACAGCCTCTGCCACTGACTAGCTGAATGATCACGGGCAAATTGCTTCTCTCCCAGCATCAGTATCCTTATCGATATAATGAAGGTCATAACACCTTCCTCACAGGACCATGATGAGGCTCAGTTGAAATCACAGATATGAAAGCTCTTGACAAACTCAAATAGCGTGAGGCCAGGTGTTGGGTGGAAATGGTGGCCAGACTTTTCTGCCTTCAGTCATGGAGATGGTTCACTTTATCTTGGGCGCTAGGCGAAGTTTAATGCAGCTAAGCCCGGGGGTCAGCTTTGACCTGGGAGGAAAGAGAGATCTTCCATAGCTGTTGGAAAACAGAATTTGCATTCTGGTGGTTCCAACTCATATGCCCCTGCCCACCAATAACTTTACATATATTGTCTCATTTGAGCTTCACAATAGCCCTGTAAGAGGAGATACTATTATTATGCTAAATTTGCAGAAGGAAACAGAGGCTCAGAGAGGCTTAGTAGTGGGTTCTTCAGCTTATAGGTGGTAGAATGAGAGTTGAAACTGAGGTCCATCTGATTCCAGAGACCAGACTTGTAATCCCTGAAGATGATTGGCTTCTCTCTTGACGGATGGCCAGTTTGGGGCATCTGGAAAGAGATGATGGCAAAGAGCTGAGGGCTTTTCTCTTTCTTCTTCCACCACAGACATTTGTAGCCAATGTCGGAATTTCAATCTCAGGTTAGTATGAATTTAGGGGCAAAGATTCCTTCCCAAGGATACCAGCTTTCCACTGTAGAGTCCAGTGAGAATTGAGTAGGAGAGGAGGATCAAGTGCAATGAGAAAAAAATCAAAATTTTGATGACTTGACTTGGTCCTCTTGGAATGCAAAGAATAAATTTTAGTGGTTAGAGTTGAGAGTTTGGGGGTGGGGTACAGTATGAAGCAGAGAGTTGGGGTCCCAATGCTTACTTGGGGCAAATACTCCAGAGAGGTCCTCTGGGAGGATCTCTGAGCCTTTGATTATAGTCTGTTGCTTCTGGAATTAACCACACATTTCTGATCCTTGGCTGGTGTATTAGTTTTGCTGCTGTAACAAATTACCACAACTTCAGTGGCTTAAAACAACACCAATTTATTATCTTATAGTTCTGGAGGTTAGAGTTCTAAAAATGGGCCGTACAGGGCTAAAATCGAGGTGTCAGTAAGGGTGCATTCCTTCTGGAGGCTCTGGGGAAGAATCTGTTCCTTGCCTTTTCCAGTTTCTAGAGGCCGTCTGCATTCCTTGGTTAATGGTCCTCCAGCCATCACTTGGGACCTCTGCGTCTGTCCTCACATCTCCTTCTCTGACTCTCCTGCCTCCCTCTTATAAGGACCCTGTGATTACAGTGGGTTCACCTGGATCATCCAGTATAATCTGATACGTAAAGTGACATATTCACAGATTCCAGAGATTAGGATATGGGCGTCTTTGGGGGACTGTTATTCTGCCTACCACAGCTGGCATGTGACCTTTATGACTTTACATGTAATAAAGGAAAGATGGAGGTGGATAGGGCTTGGGATTCCTTTCTCATGGGTCTCAAACTCAAATGCCAGGGGCCAGGTGAGTCATGAAAATGACTGGTGAGGATCAGGTGGGAGAATGCATACATGGCCTGACTTAAAAAAAAAAACAAAAAACACCACTGCCATCTAGTCAATTCCAATTCATAGTGACCCTGTAGGACAGAGTAGAGCCGCACCATAGGGTTTTCAAGGCCGTAAATGTTTAGGCAAGCAGACTGCCACATTTTTCTCCCAAGGAGCAACTGGTGGGTTCAAACTGCTGACCTTTTGGTTCGCAGCCGAGCACTTAACCATTGTGCCACCAGGGCTCCTAGATAGCCTGTCTAAAACGGCAAATTGTTCCTCAGTTTTAGCTGACAGTGAGGGCCAGCATTGCCCAGTCTTCCAAGTTTCTAGGAAATATTCAGATATTTAAATGTCAGCATAGTCTTGTTCTCCCTCCAAACATTGTGTGATGCTAACAAAGCGTGACTACAGGCTGGATTCAGACGGCTGTAGGCTGCCAGGCTTCAACCTCTGCAGACAAAGAGTTATTGAATAAATCATAAGGCATCTAGGAATTCTTGGCTCTTACCAGGTACCTGTTTGAAAGTAGGACCTGGTACAGTTTGCAGCAGCTCAGTAAATGTTGCCTCTTCTCTAGGAAAAGCTGGTCTAGCCTGAATTTGCCAAACAGAAATGAGGGGGCGTTTATTTGCATCACAAAAGGATTTCATTTGTTTCTTTAAATAGCCAGCTGTACTAAAAAAAAGTATTTTAGTTAACAGGGACTTTGATTTGCACAACTTCTCAGAAACACATTGTATAAAACAACTACCTTTCACCAGAAGCTCATCAACTTTCCAAACTCTGTTCCCAGCTTCTCTTCCCTGTAGAGTGTGCACAGGCTATAGTCACATCACTTGGCATATTTATTCCTCCTCTGTAGGAATATAAGGAGCCCTGGTGGTGCAGTGGTTAAAGCAATGGACTGCTAACCGGCTCCCCGGGAGAAAGATATGGCAGTCTGCTTCTGTAGAGATTTACAGCCTGGGAAAGGGGCGCTATGAGTGGGAATCAACTCCATGGCAGTGGGTTTTTTTCTGTAGGAAGGGATTGTTTATTTCTGTGGCTAATTTGAAGGCTGCTTAAGGGCTTTTTCAATGGTTGATGTATTCTTTTTTTTTTTTTTTATTGTGGTGAAAATATACACAACAAAGCATACGCAAATTCAACAATTTCTACATGTATAATTCAGTGACACTGATTACATTCTTCAAGTTGTGCAACCATTCCTGCTGTCCCTTTCCTAATTATTCAACCACCATTAACATAAATTCAAATGTCCCCTAAGCAAAAGCTTCCTCCCCCACCCAACCCTGGTAACCACCAATAATTTTTGGTTTTTATATATTTGCTTATCTCATGTAAGTGAGATCATACAGTGTTTGTCCTCTTGTGACTGACTGAGTCGGAATTGACTCAATGGCAATGGGTTTATTTCACTCAGCATGATGTTTTCAAGGCTCCTCCCTGTCAGGGCACGCATCAGGACTTCATTTCTCTTTACGGCTGAGTAACAGGCCAAATGTTGTTTGTTCATTCATCTGTTGATGGACACTTTGGTTGTTTCTGCTGATATATTCTTATCAGTATTAAATGAATAATTTATTTTATAAGGATCAGCACAAAGCTGGTTCCTATGAGGCAGAGGTGAAAGATGTCCCAAATGCTTAACTTTTCTAAGCTGCTGTACCACTCCATCATCTCTAATATCGACTACCCCACTCCCCTCAGTACTCTCCCTCCTGTCTTTGGGTTCCGTAAGTTGCCGTAACATCTCAAAGTAGAATTTATAAATATATCCAAGATCTGCCTCTTTAAAATGATAGACTAATAAAATAGACAACAAATAAGACAGACCTCTTGGTGAGGGGGGAACAGAGAGGAAAGAACTAGAAGGGGCCTAATAACATCCTAGATAAGATGATACAACTTAAACACATTGAAAAGAATACTGTGGGCAATTCCCAATGAAAATAAACATCCAGAAATTCCAAAAATTACTTCAAGAAGAGGTGGAAAACTTGAAAGGTGAAGCTGGTGAAAGCTTGGGAATGAGACAAGACTATCTGCTACCATCTCTTTTATTTTATGTCCTAAAAATTTTAAATGTTGAAATATGATACGGGGAAAAGTAGGTGCATCTATCAAAAAGGTGAGAAGAAAAATATTATTATTTGAGATAATATCATTCTCTTTATAAAAATCTCAAGAGAAGCAACTGAAAACATGCCCATACTATTACGAGTTCAACAGAATAACTGCTTACAAAGTAAATGTACTAAAAACCTATTGCTTTTCAATGGTAAACAATAACCATTTGGAAAACGAAATGGAAAAAACGTCAAAATCACAGCAGCACAACAAAAGGATTCTTCAAATTATACTAAATGAGAAGTGTGCAGGACCAATATAGAGAAAATTAAAGGCTTTATTTGTTGGGGGACATAAAATAAGATCTTAACAAGGAGATACTCCATTCTTAGTGGAAACACCACTGTAAAGGTGCCAACTGAACTAATTATAAATTTAAGAAATTTTGAAGTTCCAATAAAAATTTTTTGGAGAGGGATGGACAATTCCAACAAAATTCCAGATATATTTCCAATAAAAATTCCATTGGTGTTTAAAAAATCTTGGTAAACTGATTCTAAAGTTCATTTGAAAGAACAAGCATGCAGTGATAGCCAAGAAAATGTTGAAAGGAAGGAAAATGCGGGAGGACCTGCCCTGCCAAGATATATTATAAAGCTGCTATAATTAAATCCCATATTGCTGAACTACAAGAATAGATAGACAGATCAGTGGAACAGAACAGAAAGCTCAAAGATAGACCCCAGTGTATATAATTATTTAGCATATAATAAAGTTGGCATTTGAAATCTGTGGGGAAGGGATGAATTATTCAGTAAAGGATGCTGGGAGAATTGGTTACCTATTTGGAAAAAGAAAATAGCACATTAGATTCCTATTTCACATCATATACTAAGAAATTACAAGTGGATTAAAGAGTTTAAAGTGCAAAAGGTGCCATATAAAACTTAAAAAAATATGTATTTATATGAACTTGGGGCATGAGGAAGGCCTTTTGAAGTACAGTTGGCTTACGTTTTGTTTGCCCAGTGTTCCCTTTTAGTGGTTTGAAAGATACACAGAGGTTTCTATTCTTTATTTTTATCTTTAGTTAACGCACATTTAAACATATATGCCTTATAATTATATGCGGTTTTTCAATATGTATGATCTCTTGAAGAGTAAGATAAGACCCTTAGCACATTTCAATCCTCTAGCCCTCTTCCCACCTCTACTTTGTAAGATTTAGATCATCTCTTTCTTTGCCCTTTCTCTCCCTCCTTTCTGTTTTTTCACTGTAGTTTCTTTTACCTTCCCTCCTTCCCTACCTTGTTCCTCCCTCTTTCTTTCCCCTCCTGCTTCCCTTCTTCCCTCCTTCCTTCTCTTCTCTCTCCCTCTCTCCCTTCCTCCTTCCCTCCCTTCCTCTCTCCTTTCCTATCCAGGTGTATATGCTCTAGTACTACTTCTTTTGTGGGAGGTACGTTTTCTAAGTCTTTGTGTTCTAGAAATATATCTAGTCTTTTCATCTGAATGCTAGTTTGGTTGGATAGGAGGTTTTAGGTTCAAAATGATTTTTCCTGAAGACTTTGAAGTGACTGCTCTACTGTATTCAAGAATTCAGAATTGCTGATGAGAAATCTGATGTTAAAATCATTTTTGTTCCTTTGTCAATAAGCGTCCCCCTTCCTACTCCCTGCCCCTGCTGGTCAGAATGATCTCGAAACCTTGATATTCTCATCATGGATCTTTTTTTCACTCACACCTATTGAAATTTGATAGTTTCTTTCAATTCAATGACTCAACATCTTAGTCTTTAGGGGAATTTTCTTTGATAACACGTTCTCACCCTTCTCTGTTCTTTCCTGAATATCCTTTCAGATGAATATTAGAATTTTGGGATTTACCCTACATGTTTCACAGCATTACTTTAACTCTTTCTTGCTCTTTTTGCAGAATTCTGGGAGAGTTCCTGAATTTAGACTTCCAGTTTGCTGATTTCCTCCTTAGCTGGGTCTATGCTATTAATCAGCCCAACTATTGAGTTTTTGACTTTGGAAATCATGTTTATTTCCAAGACCTCTGTTTTCTTTTGGTTCTTTTTTTTTTCTCTTCAGAGTGGAAGTAGTTTTACTTTTTCTTGATTGTATTACTAATATACACTCATTGTAAAATTTTTTAAATATCTAGAGTTGAAAGTAGAAATAATTTGCAGTCCTACTGCTCAGAGATAACCATCATGGGCATTTTTTGACCCCTGCTCATATAGTTTTTTCTCTGCATTCACAGGCATACACATACAGAGGGAAACACACACACACACACACACTATTTGACACAAACAGCTTTATACAAAGTACATATTATTTATAAAATACACAGTAAATATTAAAACAGAAAAAAGGAAAGCAAAGAAGAAAGAAATTTCTTCTGGGTGCCCAGCCAAGAGGATTTTTTTCTTCTTCTTCTTTATGTTATAGAAATTTTTTTTCACATGAATCTATAAGTTAGATGGATTAGTATAATGGACTCTCATGTGTTTATCACCCAGCTGAATAATGGTCAATTCATATGGCCAATATTTTTTCATCTATAGTAACTCTGCCTCCTTGCTGCTCTCTATCAAACTGAATTATTTTCAATTAAATAATTTTGTCTATAAAGATTTTAGGTTGCATCCTCAGAAGATAAGGAGTCTTAAAAAAAAAACACATAATCACACTATCACTATCACACCAAAAATTATAATTCTCTGATATCCATTACAGTAATTCCCTAATATCATCAGAAAGCCAAAGAGTATATCCATTTCCCTGCTGACCTCATAATTTTTGTTTTTAAAAAAACATTGGTTTGTTCAAATTAAGATCCAAATAAGGTCCACATGTATTTTGCATTTATTTGGTATGTTTCTTAAATCTCTTTTAGTATGTAAGTTGCTACTCGCCCCCCCCCCCCCGCTTTCCTCTTGCAGTTTATTTGTTGACAAAACTGTGTTGGTTGTCTTATAGTTTTCCACATTCTGTATTTTTTGCTGATTGCCTTTCTGCGGTGTCGTTTTTATTTTTTTTTTAAGTTTATTGTGGTAAAATACATACAACAAAAAGTTTGCCATTATAACCATTTCTAAGTGTATAATTTCTATAATGTTGTGAGACCATTACCATTATTTGTTTCTATCCCTGGTATCACTTCACTGTGTCACCTGTATTTTCTGTCAACCAGTAGTTGGATCAAGAGGCTTGAACCTATTCAGATTTCATTATTTTGGGAAGAATACTTCATAGGTAGTGTCTGGTTGTTTCTCCTTTTTGTGATGTTAGCAACCATTGGGAGTTCCCGGGTGGTACAAATGGTTATTGCGCTCAGGTGCTAACCGAAAGGTTGAAGGCTCAAGTCCACCAAGAAGCAACTTGGGAGAAAGGCCTGGTGATCTATTTCTGAAAAGTTAGCCATTGAAAACCCTTTGGGGCACAGTTCTACTCTGACACAAATAGGGTCACCATGAGTTGGAATCGACTCAATGGCAACTGGTTTTATTTTTTATGTTTTTAGCAGCCATTGATGATTGTTACACAAATCCACAAGCTATCACTGGGGGTACCTTGAGGCTTGCTGTTCTGTTTTCATTTACTGAGTGCATGCTTTAAAAAGGTTCAGAGTTGGTCCCTACAGCGTTGCTTGTATCCTCTGGAAACTCATAGAGTTTGTAAAAGAAAATTTGAACGATATAACTGTAAAAGGAGACTTGAACAAAAATGAATAAATTTTAATTTATATTCTCAGACTGTCCCTCCCTCCAAGTGATATAATGCTCTCTCCTAAATAGTAGAGCCATCTGTATCATAGCTGAATTGAAAAAACAAAAAACCAACCAGTTGCTGTTGAGTTGATTCCGATTCATGGCAACCCCATGTGTGTCAGAGTAGAACTGTGCTCCAAAGTGTTTTCAATGGCTATCACCTTCCAGAAGTAGAACACCAGGATTTTCTTCCAAGGCATCTCTGGGTAGACTCAATCTTTCAGTTAGTAGCTGAGTGCTTAACTGTGCTACACAGGGACTCCAAAGATACATTGAACTGCACACAAATTCAGATAGATGAATTTGGTTACAAAATACTAAAGTAACAATGTAAACATTGCAGCCTGTTTCTTCTACTCTTCCACTTATTAACATTGCACATGGGAGATGAGAGGCACTCCTCCACCCCTCCTGCTCACTCCTAGGTTCTACATGCCCCTCACATTAGCAACATCTCCTCTCTCTAAGTGTGGTTCCAATGGTTAAAGAGATGTATTTTGTATACACTATGGACCTAAACACAAGACAGTTACTTCATCTGGTCCCTGATCTAAGAAACAATGTTGTGGCCCCAAGCCAGCAGAGGACCAGGCAATTTACTGGATCTTCAAAGCTTTTCATTTTGAGCATGCATGATCTTGTGAAACCCTGTGGGGTAGTTATACTCTGCCCTAGAGGGTTGCTATGAGTCGGAATTGACTCCATGGCAGTGTTGTTTTTTTGCTCATTTGTTTAGATCTTGTGAACCCTAGTTAACTTCAGAACTTAACCCCTATGTGAGATGCAAGTTCACTTCACCTTTTATTTTCTCTTTTGCAGTCTGCTGCTTTGTTGTGCACAAGCGATGCCATGAATTTGTTACCTTCTCCTGCCCAGGAGCTGACAAGGGTCCAGCCTCTGATGTAAGTAACAGGCATTGCTCACCTTTCTCTGTCCGTGGCAAATGCATCCTTTTGATTAAGTGTTCGTGAGTCCACTTAGACAGTAAGTAGAGACGTTTTCATTCCAAGGCTGAGCAGGCAGTGGTTCCTATGGCCTCTGAGATGGTTTTCCTTTTAATGAAAATGAAACATTTGAGAGGGACTGTGGCTGGACCAGAAATCAGCTAGTTCCCCATGGGGAGGTCTTTGACTGTTAGGCTGCTGTAAAAAGGTGGTTATGATCGTACCTTACAAAGCATTTTGTAACTCTTTGTTGGACAGTTCTTAATATCCAAAAACCCCAAACCAAACCCGCTGCTTTCAACAACTCACAGTGACCCAGAGCACAGAGTAGAATTGCCCAATAGTGTTTCCAAGGCTGTAAATCTTTACGGAAGCAGACTGCCACATCTTTCTCCCATGGAGCAGATGGCGGATTTGAACCACCAACCTTTTGGTTAGCAGCTAAGCCCTTTAACCACTGCACCACTGGGGCTCCTTAATATTAAAAAAAAAAAAAAAAAAAAAAATCAGGGCCAAAGAATTAGGAGGAAATGAGTTTATCCTGCTACCACTCATCCCAAAGTCTGAGTATTGCTGATGCGATGAGAGATGCTTACAAGTAAAACAGGTACAAATAATTTTTGTTTTAATCATTATGAATGTATTTGGATATGGACTGGAAAAATGTATCTAGAAATGGTTTTACATTTATTGTAGTGATATAAAATTTCCTATTTAAGTAAAGGTTTTTTGGGTCAAAAATAATAAATTGATTTATGGGAAGTATTGAGTAAAATGATAGTATGAATAATAAAAAGATATGGCAAAAATCTTGGTACATGTTTGTCTAAAGTTTGGGGTACATCGTTGATTGCCTGCTCAACAGCCATTCACAGCCTTTACCTTCTTCCTTTTTGGTGAGGCCATCTCTCATGATAGAATGTGAAAACGTCTAATTGTTGCTTTCTCAGACTCCCTTGCAGCTAGTGAATAGGCTTGTGACCAGTCCTACTCCATGGGACCTGAGGGGAAGGCTGGGGAGGACTTCTAGCAAAGACTTTTCCTTTCTGATAAGTGAGAGTCATCCCTTCCTTTGTACCCTTTGAGTATCTCTCTGTGAGGAAATATTGCTTGGGGTTGTGGCAGCCATTTTGTGTCAATGAGGGAGCCACTGCTGCTGATATCTTGATCACAGCAGAGGGGAAGAGTTGCAGGAACCTGAGTCGTTGATGACACTGATGAGCTGCTGAGCCAACTCTGAGTTCTATTATCTCCAGAAAGGGTGTGTGAGATAAGAAGCTGCTCTTGGTAAAGTCTCAGTTTGAGGGAAGAGGTGTTCTTTTATATACAGCCCAAATTGTCCTAATATACCACTTTCCACCATGCACGCTCTTCCATTGCTCAGCCAACCCTATCTGCAGCCATCACCCCTAGTTCTCTGCTTTGTTCCTGCCTTGGTTCACCTTCTTGGAACCTTCTCATTGGCTTTGTCTATGTTACTGGCCCTGTTCTCACCCACTTAGACTTGACAGCTGACCTCGGCTTTTTAGATTTTGAATTTGGTTTCTAAGGACCGGCCTTGCCTGGGACTTCCCTGAAGCAAGTAGTGACCACCCTCTGTCATTGCATTTGTCCAACTCCTGCTGGCTTTTGACAAGTGGACACCTGTGCCACAAATCAGGTGCATACCTGTTGCAATAGCAACACGAACACTCTAAAGCGTATGTTCCATTTACTTTGCTTGGAAAACATAGTGCTTGGGGTTAAGACTCCAAGTTTGAATGGAAGAACCAAAGCCCTTGCTGGCCTGGTTGCAGAGATGAGGGTCGAATGGTTTGTCGTGTGCTTTCAGACCAAACTCCCTGGCTCTTTTAGTGCAATTCCTTCTCCCATCCCCAGGAAGAAGAGGCAGGGAAGTTTGGGGGAACTGCCTGGCTCCATTATGAAGCATTCAAAGCTCTGAATGCTTGTACAGACTGAGGTTTGATCCTGAAGGAGTGGCCAAAAGAATACTTTTTCCCATATCTTGTCTGTATCTATCGTTGCTTTCTGTTGTATAAGACAAACTCAGCTCAAACTGGCTTATGTGAAAAGGGAAATTGTTGGTCCCTGAAATTGAAAAGCCCAAGGGTACACTTTGCTGCAAACACAGCGAATCAAGTTGCTTAAATGAGGTCCCCAGGAATCTCTCCATTTCTTGGCTCAGCCTTCCTCTGTCTCAGTTTCATTTTCCGGCAAGCTTTTCTCCTATGGGAACAAGATGACTGTCGCCAGGGCCAGATAACCCCATAAGCAAGTTATGCACAGGCCCGATTGTGCTTTCCCACCAATCTGCAGTGCACAATTTCACCTGTCCCCTACCACATGAAACATGTGATGAAACCCATGTGAAATTGCTTACCACAGATTAGCAGCTAAATACAATTAAGCCTGTGAGCACCTTGCTCAAGGCAAGCTGGTGCATACTGTGCTTACTGGTTAATCTGACCCTGGCTGTTGCAACCCCAGTGACAAGAGCTACAGTCTTATTGGCTCACAGGTACATGTAGCTGGTAGGATGGATTATACTGATTGGCCAGGCCTAGTCATGTGCCTACTCCTGGAGATGAGGGCCCACATGCCCACCCCATGGCTTGAGAGTCGGGGAGAGGTGATTCCTCAGCAGCAAACTAGAGAAGCAATATTGTATAGTGGTTAAAATCAGACTATGGAGCCACTATTTCTGGTTTGAAATCTGTGTGACCTTGGGAAAGTCACTTAAATCTTCCTGTGCCTTAGATTCCTCAGCTGAAAAATGGGTATAATAACAGCTCCCACCTCATGGGTTTTTTATGGAGATCAAATGCATAAATATCTGCAAAAGTACTTAGAACTGTACCTGATACATGTGATGGTGATGAAGGAGATGATGATAATATGACTACACACTAGGTAGGCAGCAAGGATGGATGTCTACTAAGGAAGTCTAAAGAATGAACAGGTTCTCTGCTTGATAGCTGGTAGTCCTTCCTAGGGGTTTGTAGGCCTCATAAGTGGTATAAGACCCTTCTCTGGGTGCAGAACTTCATTGCCTTGGGCATGGGGAGAGCAGGAAGGACTTTCTACAGCCAGCATGCGTGGGATTTGGCAGCGTAACTGGAATGATTTTATCCCTGGACACATTTCCAAGAAGGTCGGTTGGCACCAAGGATGATGAATGGGCCCAGGCTCCCGAACCAGCTTGATTCAGTTCATTGACCTTTTCCTGCCTGTGGTTAGAGGCATGATTAAAGACCTGGCCACACCTGCTTGCCAACCTATCTAGGCTCTCTTTTGACTGCCCCTGAGGCTCATGCAGGTAGAAGGGTTACCCTCCTGTGTGACCTTGGAGGAGCTGGTGTGTGGTAAGCTCATGGAGCAGAAAAGCATAGGCTCCATCCCTGAAAAAGGAATGTGTTGGGCTTCATCCTCTGTTGGCTCTTATTCTAAGCCCTGTCTGAAGCAGGAAATATTCTGGATATTAGTAAATCTTTGTATAGTTGGCATCATTCTATAGATAGGTCTACATCTTGGCATATTAGGCTACGTGAGGAAATTTTATGAACTCGGTGCTGTCCCAGTGGAAAGAGCTATGGACTCAGTCATTCAATACCAATGACAATGGGCAATATAGATAGGCACCCACCATTGGAAGACCTTAAAACATGGCAGAGTTCATGCATAGTACTTCTGGGTACCTACAGGTATCCTGGTAGTTCTTGGTCTCATCTAGTTGGAAACTCTCAATTCTATTGTCTCTTGGACCTCTTAGAGAAACCAAGTCTCTGATACCACCATAAGGATTACATGTGGGCATCATAGGTTACTCAACACTCAGAATACTGACCATGTACACAGCCTCCTGAGAGATCTCAGAAACAGAAAGGAGTTTCTCTGAAGATTGGGACTAGAGTGAGGTAAGTGAGGCATTTGCATCAGGGGCTCACCTGTGTCTGTGGATCTCTGCTGGGTTGGCTGTTGGCTGGATGGTCTAGGATGGCCCCATTGACATGACTGGCATGGAGAAGGTTGCCAGCCTAGATGTCTTGGTTCTCCTCCATATGCCCTCTCATCCTCCAGCTGACTAACTGCCTTGTTCACCTGATGGTTTCAGGGTTCCAAGCACAGCAAAAGAGCAAGCCCCAGTACACAAGTGCTTTTTAAGCCTCTGCATCATGTTTGCTAATGTCCCTTTGGACAAAGCTAGTGTCATGGTCAAACCCAGACTCAAGGGATAAAGAAATAGACGCCACTGCTCCACGGGTGGGGAAGAATCTGTGGTCAAAGTTGCAATTTATTGTAGATCCTGTTGTCCCAAGGGGCCACTACAGAACAGAACCATCACACTGGAGACCATCACAGTGCACTTCATAATAGATCTGCAGGGCTTGGTGTGCTTCAGAGATTCATAGATGGCCTGGTCAAGAGAGTGCACCTCATTGACTCCCTACCCCAGGCCCCCAACTGAACTAACGATCCCCAGCTACAGATAGATAGTATGGCAGTGTGTTGCTCACACCCAAAGACAGTGGGTGTTAAGAGTTCAGATGGCAGGGTATCGATCACACCCAAAAACGATGGTGGTTAAGAGTTTTGATGGCAGTGTATTGATCACACCCAAAGACAATGGTGGTTAAGAGTTTTGATGGCAGTGTATGGATCACACCCAAAGACAATGGTGATTAAGAGTTCAGGGCCTGATTCTGTCAGTTACTTATTAGGGGACCTTGGGCATGTCATTTTACCTCTCTGGGCATCAGTTTACTTATCTATAAAATGGGTATATCATTACCAACCATACAGCTTTGTTGTGATAATTAAAAACAAAGTTTTAAATGCAAAAGCGTTAACAAAAAGAAAACAAACAAAAAACACAAAAGGATTAACAGCAAAAGGATTAAGCCATTGCACAAACGTGCTCAGCACAGTGCCTGTGACATAGTAAGCCCTTGATACGCTTAGGTAAGAGCATTTCGATTGCTCCACCTCTCTCAGTAATCATGAGTGTGCTAATAATTCGCTACAGTTCTCCACCATGAGCATGACCTTATGAAGTAATTCCTGTTTCCACCTTCATCGCTTTACACAAAACCACAATTTCTGTGATGCTATGCCAAGAAAAGACCTGGACGGTAGAGCCAGAAAGCCTTGGTGTCAAATTCCAACTCTGCTGTTCCGTTGCCTGCTCCAGTGACCTTGGGAAAATAATTTACATTCTCTGGTCCCTAGTTTATATCGTTAAATGGAGATAATAATACTTAAATCATAGCTTTTTTTGGTGAGTATTCATGAGAGATTGCTTGAACCACACCCAGATGAGTGTCAGGCACAAAGAAGGCACTCAATAAATGTTTTTTTTTTTTTTAAACAATTATTATTAATACCTTGAGGAGTCTCTCCTGCTTGAGAAAGGATCCAGGTTACTTGCTGACCTGCCAAGGAATAATAGCTAATAATAATAGGTAACTTCATTGAGCAGGAACTCTGTGCCAGGCAGTATAAAAGTACAAAAGAACTCTTTACTGGTTTGTCTAAGGCACCTTTCTTCAACATTTTATACTTTGAGAAATAATTTCTTTTCCCTAGAGGCAAGGTCTGTATAAAATCCACTGTTATGTCCTGTGCCATCCTGATTCCATTACTAAATCAGCTCAGTTAAGGATGGTGGCATTGATGTTGAGTGTATTCTTTTGTGTTTCTTAATCAAGCCTTACTTTTGAGGAAATGTATTAAAAATGATAAATCATGTGCTTAATGTTGAAGATTTAATAAAGGGAAATAAAAGCATTACAAGGGAATTATGTAATTATATGCCACTGTGATTTTCTAGGAAATTTTAAATGGCCAATTTTGTTTCGAGAAGATATTGAAAATCAGAATAGACAAATAACCAAGAAGGAAATGAGAACTTGTTCCATAAGTCTTTCCTTCTCCAAAAGTCTCAGACCAATAGGCTTCACGGGTAAGTTATTTTAACCTTTAGAAGAATGAAGAATTTCTGCTCATTTTAAACTATATCAGATTACACAAGAAGAAAAAAAAAGTGACAGAAATCCAACTCAAGTTAGCAATAGGAAGAAAATTTATTGGCTCATAAGAAGGACATTAGGAATAGAATAAGAGCTTCTGGGTCAAGGGTCTCAAACTAAAATGGAGACTCCAATACTTTCAAGATGTTCCCTTACTATTTGCTGTATCAGTTAGCTTTTGCTATGTAACAAAACTTCCCAAAGTTGACTGGCTTAAAACAACAATCATTTATTCTCTCTCATGATTCTGTGGGTTATTTCAGTAGTTTTTCTGATCTGGGTCTATTCAGCTGATCTCTGCCAAGCTCTCTCTCTAATGTCTTGGTCGGCTGGTTGCTTGGCTGGTCCTGGATCACCTAGGATCGTCTCACTGACGTGATTGATGGTTCGCAGGCTGTTGTCTGGGGCAATTCATTTCTCCTTCATGTGGCCTGTTTTCTTCTAGTAGGCTAGCTGAGGCTCATCAACATGCTGGTCTCAGGCCTCCAAGTATAGAAAAAGAAGGCAATTCCCAAAGCACAGGTGCTTTTCAAGCCCTCGCTTGCACCACATTTGTTATGGCCAAGATCAGATTCGAGGGTGGTGACTTTACCTCTTGCTGGATGGAGCTGCAAAGTCACACCGCAAAGGAGCATACAGGAAGAATTTGTGGCCACTTCTGCAGTCTATCACCCTAGCCCTCATCTGCTAGGCCAGGTGTCCCTCCTGCCCTTCCGTATCCCTTGTGCTCTCCTGCTGGGAGAGTGACCTGTAAGGACTGCACCATTTAGGGCTCCTTACTCTGTGACTTCTGTTTAAGCTCAAGGGGAGAGGCTAAAAAGAGATTGGAGAGTGAAGGGAGAGTGAGCTCAGGGTATGTATCACTGGACTGGCTTTGCTCTTTGACTGAAGGTCATATTCCTCTAGGGCAGTCTTCTCTACACAACTCTCTCCTTTTGGGTTTCAGGAGCTACTCCCTGTCCTCAGCCCTTTGCTCTTACTAACCCCTGGTGTCTTAGTCAGTGTTCTCTAGAGAAACAGAACCAATGATTGATCAAGTGATCGATCTACCTATCTAATCTATCTATTGCCTTATCTATCAATTGAGAGATTTACTTCACAGAATTGGTTCATGCAGTTTACGGGACTGGCAGTCCAAAATCTGCGGGTTAGCTGACAGGCTGGAGACTCCTACAGGCTTGCATCCTAAGCTCTACAGGTCAGGTGTTGGGAAGAATGAGGTCAGAGTTCTGCCAAAATATCTATTCATAGTCTGGAGGCAGAACATACCCTAGGAAAACTCCTTTTTTGCTCTCACGGCCTTCAGTTAATCAATTGATTGCATTATCATGGTGGTTAAGTGCTATAGCTGCTAACCAAAAGGTTGGCAGTTTGAATCCACCAGGCACTCCTTGGAAACTCTATGGGGCAGTTCCACTCTGTCCTGTAGGGTCACTGTGAGTTGGAATCGACTTGACGGCAATGGGTTTGGTTTTTGGTTTTATACATGGAAGGTAATCTGCTTTACTTAAGACCAACCTATTTAGTCACATGTAACTACTCTATAAGAGTACATGTACCTATTCTGTAACAACAACTAGGCTGGTGTTTTGCAAAACAGCTGGGAACCATAGCCTAGCCAAGTTGACACATAAAATTAACCATCACACCAGGTTCCTGCAGTATCCCTTGTGGTTTCTTGACACCGTGTCCATACCTTTATAAATACTACTTTTAAAAAAAACCTTCTTTAAACTACCTTAATTTGAGTATGCGTGTTTCCTGCCGGGACTCTGACTGGTGCATCTGTTTTGTCCTTGTCTCATTTGCTCCTACTGTAGACAGGGCATGTCTATGAATATGGCTACAGTTGACCCCATGGAAAAAGTAGAAACCCTAGTAGAAAAGTTGGCCTTCTTTCTCCTTGCATCCATAATCAGTCTCAGGGAAGGGGTCTGATTGGTTGATCTCTGTTGCTAGGAGAATAGCCTCTTATAATTTATCAGGCTAGGACCATATGGCCATCCCTATGGTGGCTAAAGAAGCAGCGTATGTTACAAGAAGAAGGGGGGATGGGAAACTTTGATGAACTGATAAAATCAGTAGCTACCACAGTTTATTATTAAAAACTGGTTTAACCACAACAGGCGCAATAAATAACCTAATAAAGTTGGCATAAAATAGTAAACTATAGGCCAATCTCACAAGTTTACAAATCCTAAATAAGATAGTGAACAACTATTTAATACTAGTTTTAGCATAGGCATATTGGTTCAAATAGACCTTTTTTAATGTAAAGGAAGCAATCTAGAGATAAAAACAATGAAAATTTTGATTCACATAACAAAATATAGGAACAAAGATAAAAATAAGGCAGCAAGGAACCATAAAACCTGGAAAACATAAATTAAGATGGTAGAAGTGATAGCAGAGTATCAGTTACTGAACAAACGTTAATGGATTGAAAATTTCTACTAAAAGGCAAAGACTGTCAAATGGATAAGCAATGTACAATTCTTGGCAGTGTATAAAAGAAACTAAAAATACAGGTTAAAAATATAAGGGGCAAATTTATACCAAAAAATTGCACATAAAAATAAAACATGGTTTTAGTAATAAGATCAAAAGAAATAGGACTCAAGGTAAAAAACATAAACAGGAGAAAGAGGGGTATGTTGTAACTTAGTATAATTTTTCTGAAGAGCAATTTATCAATATGTATCAAAAGCCTTAATGTGTCCCTCTGTTGACCTAAGAATTTCAATTTAGGAATTTTGCTGAGGAATTATTTAAAGACAAGTACGTATAGTAAACTAGAAGAAAACCCATTGTTGTTGAGTTGACTCTGACTCATAGCGACCCTATAGGACAGAGTAGAACTGCCCCATAGGGTTTCCAAGGAGCGCCTGGTGGATTTGAACTGCCGACCTTTTGGTTAGCAGCCATAGCTCTTAACCACTGTGCCACCAGGGTTTTCCATAGTAAACTAAAGTGATGTTTACTACATCATTATTTATAGTAACAAAAATTTGAGAACCGAAATGGCCACCAATAGGTTTACGTAAATCAAATATATCCATATGATTGAATGCTGTGTGGTGATGAAAATGGCACAGTGTCTAGGGTGATGGGAATGTTCAGTATCTTGATTGGGGTGGTGCCTGCATGGGTGTACAAAATTTTCAAAACTCAGGAATCCGTATGTAGTGTTTGATTGCGTGTAACAAACAACTTTGGCTAGCTTAAGTTGGGAAGGAATTTATTGCAAAGTTGTAGAAAGGAATTTATTGCAAAAGTGCAATAAATAAATTTACTGTGAATTTATTGTGAAGCATGAAACCCTCTTGCAGTAAACAATTTGACCTTTGGTCCTGGTTTCTGAGAGCCAGACCATACCTGAGGCCAATGAGTAGGGGCTGACTAGACCAAGAGGGGTCACCTGGGGGTCTGATGCTGACTCAGCCTCGGGATACATGATGTAATCTATCATGGCCACGGAGTGAGGCCAATATAGGCAGTCTCCAGATGATGAAGGAGTCTGTTCCTAAATCTGTCTTTAAATCAAATTTGGATGTAAGTTGGAACAGTAGGTACAGTTTGTATCTAATGTCAGTTAGTAAAATGTTTGTCTTAGTATGTAGCATATAGTATACCTTTCTATGCATGAAAACATTAAAGAAACATGTCCAGATACAGTAAAGCATCTTCAACATAATAACACAATAATGATAATGTTTTGATGTATGTCACAAAGTAGCACCCGTTTGTTATTACAAACCATTGTATGTATATCAAAGTTTTAATATAATAGGCTTTACCGGGGTTGGTTTGTAACTACAGGTTGTATGTAAGTCAGATGTTTGTAACCTGAGGACTGCCTATAAAGGCCTTGGAAGGTGGAGGCTCAACTGAGCTTCCTGGTTGGTGGGAGTGAACATCTGTTCTTGGGAGGGTCAGTGCATCCCCTGGAAACATGGAAGCTCTGTACAAAGACCCTTCCCAGATCTTGCCCTATGTGTTTGTATCCCTTTTTTCTGCTATTTTAAAAATATCTGCTTCCCCTGGGTTTTGTGGTTTATTCCAACGAATTATTGAACCTAAGAAACAGAGAAAGGCTGGTATCCACTGACCTAGCCCTGAGTGAATGGAGATAAGAGAGAAAGGGCTTTGTTGGCAGTTGAGGTCTGAACTGACCAGGGAAGGGATGCTGTGATTTCTACAGGATGCAGTTGGCTTGTGGAGTGGAATTTATTATCCACAACACATTTGGCATCAGAGGGGGGTGATCTCAACCTCCATAAACTGGTATGATATGATTGGCCAACCCTGGTGGGACTTGCTTGAGTCGATATGGTATACTTTAGAGAATTGAAAGGAAACCTAAACAACCAGATCATTTCTATCTGATTTTGGTTCTTGTGTCACTTTGGCCATGTATTCAAATTCCAGAAGTAGAGAGATTATTTGACCAGTCTCAAGTTACTTAATGAAAACTTAATTGGGTCTTAAAGGTATCCCCTTCAAGACTGAACACAGTGGGGTGGAATGGTTTTCAAAGGGGAACAGAGGTAACAACAACAACAACAACAAAAGGCAGTATGGGTGTTGGGTAGATGAAAATAATACATGGCCACTGCAAGCTGTAAATGCAATTTTTTGGACTAAGATATATAGTTTGGATGCCTAAGGATTCCCTCCAAGACTGAACACGGTGGAGTGGATGGCTTTCAAAGGAAAATGGAGGTACCAAAAAAAAAAAAAAACGGAAGCGTGCATGTTGGGTAGATGAAAACAATATGTGACCACTCTAATTTGTAAACGCTACTTTTCAGACTACAGATAGATAGCTGGGATGCCTAAGGATTACTTGGATAACCTGATAAAAGGAGACCCGAAAGAAGAGACACAGATAAGGGCCTGTTGCTGTTTTTAGCTGCTGTCAAGATAGCCCTAACTCATGGCAACCCCATGTACAATGGCACAAAACCCTTCCAGGTCCTGCGTCATCCCCATGATCAGTTGCGGAGTGATCGTGGTGATCCACAGGGTTTTCACTGACTGATTTTTTGGAAGTAGATTGCCAGGCCTTTCTTCCTAGTCTGCCTTAGTCTGGAAGCTCTGCTGAAAGCTGTTCAGAATAACAGCAACACGCAAGCCTCCACTGACAGTGGTGGCCGTGCATGAGATACATTGGCCGGGAATTGAACCCAGGTCCCTGCCTGGAAGAAGAGAATGAATTCTACCATTGAACCACCAATGTCCCCATGATAAGGGCCTAGGAATCTATTTTTGAAAAGTTCTTCAGGTGATTCTGTTGGGTAAATGGGTTACCCATCAGGCATCACGTGGCTCTGGAGCCAAATTGGGTTTGAATTCCACCTTTGCCACTGACCGAGTGAATAATCTTGGGCTAGTTACCTAACCTCTCGGCCTCAATTTCTTTATCTGTAAAAAGAAGATAAAATAGCCCCCCATAACATAGGGTTCAGGTGAGGATTAGATGAGTTTTAAGCCATGTTAGGGTGCATAATAATGTTAACTGCCATTATGACCACCATGGGCTTTTTCAGGTCTTAGATTGTAGATCTCAAAATCCCAGCCTTATTTTTGGCATGACATGCCTCCGTCTGCTTCCCACAAAATGGAAGTAAAAGGCTCTTCCCATGAACTGGTTGGGGGGAAGGTCTAATAAAGTGGTAAGGAGCCTTGGTAGTACAGTGGTTATGTGCTCGACTGCTACCTGAAAGGTAGTGGTTCAAACCTACCAGCTGCTCCTTGGGAGAAAGATGTGCCAGTTCACTTCCATAAAGATTACAGGCTTGGAAACCCTGGGGGGCAGTTCCATTCTGTCCTATAGGGATGCTATGAATCGGAATTGACTCGACAGCAACAGTTTTTGGTTAATATGATAAAATACCTTTCTTTTAACTGGCAAGTAAATTCCACACGGTTCTTCTGCTCTCATTTGCTATGTGCCCGTGACGGCTTCTGCAATGCAGAGCCAGCACGTAAAGGTCACAGCAAATTGCTTCTAAACAGCCCTTTGTTCCTTCCTGTCACTGAGACACAGAGCTTCATGCTGTGGAGGAAGAAGTAAACCCATGATGTGCAGTGTCCCGAGAAATGCAGCCAACAGCTTCTCCCCTGCACAAAGAGGAGAGCTGCTGGGACTGAGTGAGGCTGAGAGCCCTGTCTTATGAATTATTTTGGCTTTTCCTGGTTGGGGGGCAGGCCTAGCCTCAGAGCCTGATAAAAGTCATTTCCCAGAAGTCCCTGGCCTCTGGAGCCTGGAGATTTGGTGAAAACAGAGAAACGAAAAGGAAGATGGCCCTGGGAAGAGGTAGCGTGGAGAAATGTGAAAGACTCTGGTCTTGGAGTCAAGAGGGCTTATGTCTGGTCTTCTTTCTATCCCTGACTTGTATTCCCCCAAGGGCTTCCCCTACCCCTGGTGGTCTGGAATTCTAGGATTTTGAAGTATTCTTTTAAATAATATCTATGAGCCAGCATTCATAGATATTATTCTGTTCTAAGCACTTTACCTGTCTCATATACATGTGAAAGCTGGACAATGAAAAAGGAAGACAAGAAGAATTGATGCGTTTGAATTGTGGTGTTGGCTGAGAGTATTGAATATACCAGGGGCTTTCAGAAAAAGGAACAAATCAGTCTTAGAAGAAACACAACCAGAATGTTCCTTAGAAGTGAGGAGCATTCAGATTCTCTCTTCTAGGAATTTAGAATTTGGATTCAAAGATGCTGGTTTTATTATGTACTGGTCTCAGGATTTTTTGAAAACTGTTTATTTTACATCCAAAATGATCAGCTTGGTGAATTCTCAGAGTGGACATTTCTGCATAACCAGAGCCCTAGAAGCCCTTTTGTGCCCCCTGCCAGTGTCTACGCCTCTTGTCCCTCCACCGATGTAACCACTCCCCAGGCCAACAGTAATTCCAACAGTAGTTTGCCTGTTTTTAAACTTCATGTAAATGGAATCATGCAGTAGATCCTCTCTTGTGTCTGGCTTCTTTCCTTAATGTACTTAATGAAATGTTTGTGGCCACATGGCTTTGAAAAGATGTGTAGCATTAATGGGTTTAGGTTTTAGTTTAGCATTCTATTCTGAGTCCCTGGGTGGTGCAAATGGTTAATATGCTCGGTTGCTAACCAAAGGGTTGGATGTTTGAGTCCACCCAGAGGAGCACTGGAAGAAAGTCTTAGTGGTCTACTTCTGAAAAATCAGCCATTGAAAACCCTACGGAGCACAGTTCTACTCTGATACACATGGGGTGGCCATGAGTTGGCATTGACTCCTTGGCAACTGGAGGAGCGTTACATTCATCAAGATGGTTGGTTTTGTAGGGGTCAGACACATAATTTTAGTGAGCCCAGTGTGCAATAATAGGGGATTTCCAACTGGAGTGGGTACACCTGTCCCAAAGGGGCAGGTGCTGTTTAGCTCCCTTTTTTTTTTTTTTTTAAATTACTGTTCTTTTAGCATCAAGGTCCAGATTTTTCAGTTTTTCATAAGAAGTTTGAAATCTCCTAAATTTAGATCTTGGCATATCATTCAAGAATTACAACAACCGTAGTACATTTTAAACATGTTTTTGGACTGGATCCATTCTCTGGACCATCAGCTGACAACCCCTGCCTTCTCTAGGTCTGTCAGTGGAAGATCTCCCACATAGGAAGGGGGAAGGGAAAACGTGGAAAAGTCAAATTAGCTTTCTTTGGGAAGTAGGTGAGGAGAGCAACAGTGCAAGGCAAAACCTGTTACCAAAGCCATTGCCATCCAGTCAATTTTGACTCATAGAGACCCTATAGGACAGAGTAGAACTGCCCCATAGAGTTTCCAAGGAGCACCTGGTGGATTCGAACTGCCGACCTTTTGGTGAGCAGCCATAGCCCTTAACATCTAGGCATGCTGAAGTCTCTTTGCCCTGGTGGTGTTGTTGAGGCCTAAATAAGCTGGGCACACCTGTTTCTGTAGGTATCCCTGGGTTGCATAAACAGTTAAGCGCCCGACTAGTAAGGAAAGTTTCGCAGGTCGAAACGACCCAGAGGTTCCTCAGGAGACAAGTGTGGCACTCTGCTTCTGAAAGGCCACAGCCTTGAAAACCCTATGAAGCACAGCTCTACTCTGCACACATGGGGTCAGCATGAGTCAGAATTGACTCCGTGGTAACAACACACCCATTTCTCTAGCCCCGGCACACAGCCCTGATTGAAACCAGCTGCTACAGCGCCCCCTGCTGTACGTGTCGTGGGCCTGCAGCTGCTTGCTTCTGAAGGCTTTGTGAGAAGGTCATTCATTATCCTGCATATTTATCAAGTGCCTGCTGCTGCCAGAGGGCACCTGCTAGGACACATCTTGGTTTCTTATGTTTATTCAATTGCCCTCCCCACCCACCATCAGACCCTGCCACTCTAATTTTTTTTTAAATGGGGGTGGATTGGGGCAAACCAGGCCAGGTTGCCCTTCTTTCCACCCAAGTCTCACCTTTTCTATATATTGCAAAAAATTTAGAGAGTGTCTGGCATTTACTTGGCACCTTTCCCTGATTTCTGCAGCTGAAATAGAGTTCCTCCTATTTTTAAAAAATTCCTTCTGGTAGTTTCAGGGGAAGCAGAGTGAAATGTGTAGACTCAGGATTGTGGTCTTCCATGGTGGCTAAGAGCATGGACTCTGGAGCCAGCCTGCCTGGATTCAAATCTTGGCTCTGGTATTTATAGCTGTGCAACTTCGAGCAAGTCACTTAACCTCTCTGTGCCTCCGTTTCTTCATTTACAAGATGGGCATGATAATGTACCTACCTCATAGACAGAGAGATAGCTGCCATTGAGTGGACTCCGACTCGTGGCAGCCTATATATAACAGACAAAACATTGCCTGGTCCTGTGTCATCTTCATGATTACTGGGATGTTCGAGTCCATTGTTGTGGCTATCGTCCCAATTCATCTCACTGAGGGTCTCCCTCACCCTCACTGGCCCTCTACTTCACCAAACTTGATGTCCTCCTCCAGCGATTGATCACTCTTGATGATGTGTCCAAAGCAAGCGAGTTGGACAGTGCTCGGCTGTGATCCATAAGGTTTTCATTGGCTGACTTTCAGAACTAGATCATCAGACCTTTCTTCCTGGTCTGTCTTAGCCTGGCAGCTCTGCTGAAACCCGTCCACCAGGAGTGACCCTGCTGGAATCTGAAATATCAGTGGCATAGCTTCCAACATCACAGCAACATGCAAACCACCAGAGTACGATAGATGGGCAGTGGACCTATCACATCGGCACTATTAAATAAGCTGATATATGTAAAGGGCTTAAAACACTGCCTGGCATATTATATAAGTGTTTGCTTGACTCAGAAGCTTGGACCTGCCTTCAGCCTTAGTCTTTAGGTCCTGGGTCCACACTTTAATTCTGCATCTTAAGCCTTCTGCACACAACTTTGTCTTTGGCACTCTTCACCTCTTAGTTACAAATATCTCAATCCCACTGAGCACTGGTCAGTTCTTGTGACCCTTCCCCAGACTTTCCTTCACCCCTATATTCTCTCTATTGCCAAATCCTATTGTTGTAACTCCTAAATAACAATTATACTAACCAAAACCAAAGCCACTGCCGTTGAGTGGATTCTGGCTCATAGCAACCCTATAGGACAGAGTAGAACTGCCCCATAGGGTTTCCAAGGCTGTTATGGAAGCAGACTGCCACATCTTTCTCCTGTGAAGCGGCTGGTGGGTTTGAACTGCCGGCGTTTCAAACTGCTCCTGTTAGCAGCCAAGCACTTTAAGCACTGTACCACGAAAAAAAAAAAAGGGCTCCTCTAAATAACAGTTATAGTCAACATTTATGTATGACCTATTATATGCCAGGAAACCCTGGTGGCGTAGTGGTTAAGAGCTATGGCTGCTAACCAAAAGGTTGGCAGTTCGAATCTACTCTTTGGAAACTCTATGGGGCAGTTCTACTCTGTCCTATAGGTCGCTATGAGTCGGAATCGACTTGACGGCAATGGGTTTGGATTATATGCCAGGTACTGTTTTAAGTGATTTACCTGTATTAGCTCATTTCAACCTTACCCTGTGAGGAAGATATTCTTTTAGTGCCAATTAATAGAGGAAGAAACTGAGGCCCAGAGAAGTCATCTGACTTGCCGGATTTGAACTTGGACTGGCTGTAGACTCTGATATGAACTACCGTGTCTTCCCTTCCCCACCTGGAGAAGCCTAGTGCAGGCTCCCTGCACCAGCAGCCTCCTGCCCTGTTTTTTGCTTCCTCGTGGCCTCACTGGGTTATCTCATTTCCGTATTGTCGTGGAGTTATCTTTCTAAAAACCAAATATGCTCATGTTGTCTTCCTTGCAGAAAACTGCCAGTAGCTTCCCATTGTTCTTGGGACACCAACAATAATCGTTGACATGGTGTATAAGCAGAGTGGTCATACATCCTGGTTTGCCTGGGGTGGTTGTATGGTTCAACCAAATGGCTTGTGCCACTACCCCCAACCCCATGTCATTCTCACAGGAGTCCTCCTTTGGAAGATAAATTTTATGGTCACTCTACTCAAAAGGCTTCAGTTCTCTGGATCTGCCTGTCTCTCCAACCTCTTCTTGAGCACACCTTCCCTTACCCTCTGAGCTCCTTTCAATCTCTCATCCTTCCTACATGCCCTTCGACCACCATACATTTGCACATGCTGTTCCCTCTGCCTGGAATGCTCCTCCCTCCCTTCTGCCCCTTGACTCCAGTGAGTCTCAATCCTGGCTGCACATTAGAACCAGCTGATAAACAACTACTGATGCCTAGACCCATTCTACCAGTACCAGTGGCCGCTGAGCTGGCTCCTACTCACGGTGGCCTCATGTGTGTCAGAGTAGAACTGCACTCCATAGGGTTTTCAATGGCTGGTCTTTTGGAAGTAGCTTGCCAGGACTTTCTTCCAAGGCACCTGTGGGTGGACTCGAAACACGAACCTTTCACTTAGCATGTAGCAGTGGTCGCATTAAACGTTGTACCACCCAAGGACTCAAGCCTCTCCTAGATTAATTAAATCAGAACCTCTAATGGATTAAAAGACACCTAGTTGATTTTAATGTGCATAGAGGATTAAGACCGCTGGTTGATTCACACTCATACTTCAGGTCACAGCTCAAACATCACCTCCTCAGTGAAGCCCTCCCTGACCTCCCTGACCAGGTCACATCCCCTATTTTGCATTCTTACAGGACCACATACCTCTCCTTGCTGTCACACACAGTGGTTACTTTACATTTTTTACATGGCAGCAGAGAGCTCATATTCTGGGTCTAAATAAGTTACTTAGCTTCTCTGTGCCTCGGTTTCCTCCCCTGTAAATTGGGGATAATAATAAACCAATTCCATGTGGCTGTTGTGAGATTCAAGTACAACACTTATAACTATATAAGTTATACTATGTATATACTTGGGAAACCCTGGTGGCGTAGTGGTTAAGTACTACTGCTGCTAACCAAGGGATTGGCAGTTCGAATCCGCCAGACACTTGGAATCGACTCGACAGTTGTGGTTTTTTTTTTTTTTTTTTTAAATATGTACTTATTATTATAATGATTATCCCATTGGAAGGAGTCCTGGTGGCATGGTGGTTAAGCGCTTGGGTGCTAACCAAAAAGGCTGGCAGTTCAAACCCACTAGCTGCTCCCTGGCAGAAAGATGTGGCATTCTGCTTCCATAAAGATGTACAATCTTGGGAACCCTATAAAGTTGCTATGAGTTGAAATCAACTCCACAGCAGTGGGTTTGAGTTTTGATATCCTGACCGGAATCCATAAATCTTAGGAAGTGCAGTCAGCGTCTGCCCTGTTTGCTTACTCCGCACCCAGCATGTGTCTGGAATACTAGATGTTTAATAACTATTTGTAGAACAGAGAGGCATCTTGGTGATGTTTTTGGTAAAGGGTGAAGGGTGAGGTCAGGCCTTGGAAAAAGGGTGCTCATAGCAGAGTCAGCAGCTCCTAACCTGACTTCTCCAGTTAGGGCCCTTGGCTGTTGTTAGCTGCTGTGGAGTTGATTCCAACTCATGGCAACCCCTGTGTGCAGAGGAGAACTACTCCATAGGGTTTTCAAGGCTGTGACCATTCAGAAGCAGATCATTAGACCTGTCCTTTGAGGTGCCTCTGGGTGAGTTAGAACAGCCAGCTTTTGGGCTAGTATGTCAAGTGCTTAACTACTTGCGCCACCCAGGGACTCCTTGTCTGTATGGACCTAAGGGTTTAAGATCTTTGCTTTCAGGGTGTGATTAGACCCTACATGGGTTTGGTGGGTCCAGAGTCTCAGGCACTGATGGTGGACCAGCAGGCATTTGCTTCAATAGTGTCCTTGCATAAACAAGAGGCCTCTCTGCGATTGACTAGCTACCATGTCCTTCTACATAAAGGCTCTTCCTCTGAAATGCAGACTTTGGTGTGCCTGGTGCTTCTGTGCAGCAGGAGCTGTCAGGGAGCTAGAAATCAAGCCGACAGCATCTTTGCAAGTGGAGTAAACTTGGGTCAGCCTTGGATCGTCATGGTCCTGCATTCAGGCGAAACTCTCACCTCGGGGAGAGAGGAGTGCTCAGACCACTGCGCTCAGCTGGCTATGGTGCCCTTCCTTGGGGGAGGCGATGTGGGGAGGGGAGAGGATGGGTGTGTGTGTTTTGTGGGTGATGGAGGATTTATTTATAACGTGAGGGTGTGATCTGTTCAGTGTGACTGTTCCTGAAACAACTACCGTATGCTTGGAGTGATGCATTCAGCAATGTAGCCTCCACAGGAAGAGGCTTGCAGAGTCCGAGAACCGCCTAGCCTACCTGGGTTGTCAGAACTTGAGGGTCCGTGGGGAATACCCAGCTTCACCCCTGCCCTTTGTCTTCTGAAGGGGAACTGAGACCAGAACATGGAAGTGGCTTGCCCAAGATCACAGATGTAGCTTTTATTTTAAGCTAACATTTATCAAGTGCATACGGTATGCCTCACAAATCTAGAAAGCAGGCATATTTTACTCTATTATAGTCAACAAATGCTTATATGGCATAATGTGTCAGGCACTCTGTTGAGCCCTTTAAAAAAATTAGCTTATTGAATCTTCACTACCCTATAAGGATTTAGGTGCTGTTTGTTATTATATCCATTTTAAAGTTAAGGTGACTGAAGGAAGCACAGAGAGGTTAAAGAACCTGCCTAAAGTCACACAGCTGGGAAGTTTTTGAGTTGGGATTCAAACCCACGCAGCCTGGCCTTGCAGCGTATGCTACTGTGCTATACTGTCTTACCACGTAACAGCTATTATCCCCATTTTACAGGTGAAACGATCAAGGCTTATATAAGTTAAGTAATTTGCTCAAGGCTGCATGACTGGGAAGAATCAGGATGACTAACTTCAGGGTCTGACTCATTATCTTTATCCTAAACTCCTCTCGTGGGGGGATGGGGTCAGTGGTGAAGAGTTCCAAGCTGGTTACAGGGCACAGGGGCTGAGCAGAGTTGGCAGCCAGGCAGGTGGCAGTGGATGGTGTTAGCCAGGTCTACCTGGGTTGAAGGAGGGCCCCATACAGCTGAATATGTCCCCTCTGGAGGGCAGAGCCCCAGCCAGGTGGATGTGCCCCGCATTTTGCCCTCTCCTCCTTCAGATCTCAGCACAAGGGTCACTTCCTCAGGGAAGCCCTTCCTGACCTTTCTGACCAGCTGAATCCCTCATTGTCAATACTCTAAGCATCATGAGTGCCCTTGGGTGGCACCAACAGGTAAACGGTTGGCTACTACCCTAAAGGTTGAAGGTTCAAGTCCAAGAGGTGGACTTTGGAAGAAAGGCCTGGCGATCTACTTCCAAAAGTTCACAACCACTAGAAACCCTATGGAATGCACTTCTACCCTAACACACATGGGGTCGCCATGAGTTGGAGTCAGCCTGATGGAAACCGTTTTTTTTTTTTTAAAGCATCGTGAACTTCTCCTTGACAGCAGTTGTAACTGTACTTCTGTTTCTGCTTTTCTTCTGTTTCTCTAACTAGACTGGGAGCCACGAGGGTAGGCCCTGTGTCTGATTTTACTCATCCAGCATGTGACAGGGCAAGATGCTCAGCAAATATCAGGTGAATAAATGGATGAATAAGTGAATGGCTTATAGCTTTTGTGGAGGGAACTGGTGCAGAAAATAAGACTGAAGTCCAGGAAGTGGCAATATATATGGAGCTTATTGGGAAAACTTACAACTCAGTAGACTGACTCAGGGATGCCCTGGGAAACAATAACTAATACATAAATAAATAAATAGCTGGTACTTATTGCCTGCCTACTCCTTGCCTGCCAACCCTTTAAGGGGCTTAGGTAATTCACTCCCCATAGCATTCCCACAAAATAAATACTGTTTTCTTTATTTAACAGATGAGGAACCTGAAGCCCAGAGAGGTTAAGCAACATGAGGAAGACACACAGCTAGCACATGATGGGGATGGGTTTTGAATCCAGGGCACCTGACCTAGAGCCTCGCCTTTTTAAAAAAAAAAAAAAAAATTAATTTTCTTGAGAATATATACAGCAAAACGTATACCAATTCAACAGTTTCTACATGTATAATTCATTGACATTGATTACATTCTTCTAGTAGTACAACCATTCTCGCCCTCCTTTTCTGAGCTGTTCCTCCCCATTAACGTAAACTCATTGCCTCTTTAGGTTCCTATCTAACCTTTTGAGTTGGTGTTGTCAATTTGTTCCTTTATATGCAGTTCTTAAAAGAGCATAATACTCAAGGCAGACATTTTTTAAATAATTAAGCTAAACTATTGTTTAGCTTTAAGAAGACTTCAGGTTATATTTTTGGTTTACTTAAAGATTATTTCGGGGCAATAGTTTTCAGGGGCTCATCTAGCCAGAAATTCTGGATTCCATGAGAATTGGAGTTCTGTTCTACATTTTCCCGTTTCTGATCAGGGTTCCTCTATAGAATTCTTTATAAAAATGTTCAGTAATGGTAGCCGGGCACCATCCAATCTTCTGGCCTCATGGCAGAGGAGGCAGGTATTCATGGAGACAGTTAGCCACACATTCCATTACCTTCTCCAGTTCCTGACTCTCCTTCTTCCTCTGTTGCTCCAGGTGAATAGAGACCAATTTTTGTGCCTTGGATAGACCCTCACCTTTTAAATACCCTACTAAACCACCTCTTTAAGGTGCACTGAATCCTATAAAAGGTTGAGGGCCAGCTCACCAGTTCTAGCCTCCTGCCTGCCCCTGCTGGAATGGATGTGGCTTCTCATACCTTGCTGGTTCCAGCACCAAATCGGAGCTGAATCTGCAGGTTGAATGCTTAATGTTTTGAAGCCACTTAGGGTTGGAGCTGGCTTGTACTTGTACTGCCTTCCCGGAAGAAGGAAGACAACTCCTGTTTCCTGTAAAGTTGAAGACCCTCACTTGGATCTGAGGGAGAGTCTTTTTGTCTTTCTGAGGCTCAGTGAATGGGTGCAGCCTTGTTTCATATGGTTAACCTTTTTTTTTTTTTTATTGTGGTAAAATATATATAACAAAAAATAGCTACTTCAACCATGTTTAAGTGTGCAAGTCAGTGACTGTGTTAGTCATCTAGTGCTGCTGCAACAGAAATACCACAAGTGGTTGGCTTTAACAAAGAGAAATTTATTCTCTCACAGTCTAGCAGGCTAGAAGTCCAAATTCAGGGCATCAGCTCCAGGGGAAGGCTTTCTCTGTCAGCTCTGGAGGAAGGTCCTTGTCATCAATCTTCCCCTGGACTAGGAGCTTCTCTGCGCAGGAATCCTGGGTCCAAAGGACACGCTCTGTTCCCAATGCATCTTTCTTGGTAGTATGAAGTTCCCCCTTTCTGCTTGCTTCCCTTTTCTTTTATCTATTGTACGATAAAAGGTGGTGCAGGCCACACTCCAAGGAAACTCCCTTTACATTGGATCAGGGATGTGACCTCAATAAAGGTGTTACAATCCCACCTAATCCTCTTTAATGTAAAATTATAATCACAACATGGAGGACAACCACACAATACTGGGAATCATGGCCTAATCAAGTTGACACATATTTTGGGGGGACACAATTCAATCCATGACAGTGACATTAATTACATTCACCATGTTGTGCAACCCACTATCTAGTTCCAAAAGATTTTCATGAACCCAAACAGAAACACAGTACCCTTTATGCAATAACCCCTATTCGCTCCTCCCCCAGCCCCTGATAACCACTAATACACTTTTGGTTCTGTGCATTTGTCTAGTCTATATATTTCATATAAGTGGGGTCATAGAATATTTGTGTACTTGTTTCTGATTTGTTTTACTTAGCATTATGTTTGCAAGGTTCATCCATGTCGTAGTATGTATTAGCCCTTCATTTCTCTTTATGGCTAAATAATATTCTATCATACGGTTATACCACATTTTGTTCACCATTTCTGTTGATGGACACTTGGGTTGTTTCCACCTTTTGGCTATTGTGAATAATGCTGCAGTGAACACTGGTGTACAGTGTCTCTTTGAGTCCCTGCATTCAAGTTTTTTAGGTTTGTACCTAGGAGTGGGACTGCTGAGTCATATGGTTACTCTGGAACCGTGGTGGCACAGTGGTTAAGAGCTCTCCTGCTAACCAGCTGCTCCTTGGAAACCCTATGGGGCAGTTCTACTCTGTCTTATAGGGTCGCTGTGAGTCGGAATCGGGTTTTGGGTTTGGGTATGGTCACCCTTGGCTACACTAGGCAGAGAGGGTGTCCTGCAGGAGTTACAGAATCAATGCCTGCAGTGGCCAGGCATCAACAAGTGGGCCCAGTGGGGACTGTTGTGTGTTGGAGAGTATGTTTCTCATCCAAAGAGCATGGCCACGACTCAGCTGCACTAAGTGGTTGCCACGCAGGAGCGTTGGCTCGTGTGGCTCACCATTGCTATGAGTCCCAGCCAGAAGGCCTGGGGGGTGGGTAGTGGTGGGTTGGAAACCCATCTCTGGGAGAGATTTGCATGTATGCCACAGAGGATGGCATGACCAGGTTGAGTGCCCCTGGCATAGCCGATGTATTTAGCTCACTTACTCAAATAAGAGATATAAGTCCTGGAAAGGAAAAGACTAGCTTAACATTAATGGTAAATGATGTGATCACTTACCAGGAAAATAATCGAACGCTCTTCTCAACTATTTTAACTAATGTCTGGTTCCAAAATAAATACAGAAACAAGAATAACTTGTCTATATTTCAGCCGTAGCTGCTCAAAAAGAAAATGGAAAATTTCCCCACTTAAAATAGCAGTGAAAAAGGTAAACTGCCTAGGAATAAAGTTAAGAAATCTGCAGGCCTCAGTGAAGAAGAGTTTTAAAAACACTTCCCTGTAAGACAGAAGCAAAGCTTGAAATACATGTGTGTTGGCTTTCAGTACTCTCTCTCTCCCCTTCTCTCTTCTTTCTCTCTGTCCTAAATCTACACCCACTCCCTTAGCTCCGGCACTCAGCACTGCCCAGTTCCTTGCTCTAAATTCTCATTGGCCCAGTTTTTTCTTTTGAGATGGGTCATAACTCATAGGTCGCTGGCCAGACCATGGATTGGTTTTTCCTTGGTTCATTCAGCACTGGCCGGAGGTGTGAGGTCAGATGCTGTATTGCCCACTGAGCTGGAATTTTGTAGATGGGATGGTGGATAAGGCAGGCAAAGATTGGCATTCCCAATACAATTTGGAAGAATAAGTGGGTGGGGATACCGAGAAAAATTTGAGAGTACAGTAATGCTGGGGGAGGGGTTGGTGGGTGTGATATACCTGTTTCTAGATACTAAATGTATTCTGGAGCTCTGATGGTGCAGTGGTTAAGTGCTATGGCTGTTAACCAAAAGGTCAGCAGTTTGAATCCACCAGCTGCTCCCTGGAAATCCTATGGGGCAGTCCTACTCCATCCTATAGGATCACTATGAGTCGGAATCAATTTGATGCAATGGGTTTTTTGAATGTATTATAAACCTGTGATAATTAAAATAGTATGGTACTGAGGCAGGAATAGAGAGACCAATCAGTGGCACATAGCAGAAAATTTATAATGAATTAGGGATACATAAGAAATTAATGTAGGATAAAAGAGACATTTCAAATCAGCAGCAAAAAGATAACGCTTCATACATTTGTTGTTACAACTGGCTAAATGTTAAGAAAAAAATAAAGGTCCTTCCTCAGAACTCTCTCTAAAATAAGTTCCAATGGAAATAATGATTTCAGTGAAAAAATAAAGCCTTAAAAGTACTAGAAGAAAATATTGGAAAGGACTTTCTAAATGTATGACACCGGAGACAGAGACCATAAAGGGAAAGAGAAAAATTTGGTTGTTATTTACACACACACACACACACACACACACACACCACACACATGCACTTACGTTATATGCTGAAAAAGGAGTATTAATGAAACTAAAAGGCAAATGAGAAACAGGGAAAAACATTTACCAAATGTGTCACAGATGAAGGGTTAATACCCTTAATATATGGAAAAATTTGTAACAAATTATTTAGAAAGAAATGAGCTTGGATTTAAAAACGGGCAAAGGACATGGACAGAAAGTTAGTACGTAACAATGCACATTTCTTAAATGTTGACTATACACCAGGGTCTGTTAGGCAGTTTTCGTACAGTATAGCATTGAACACTCTCATCAACCTAGGAAACAGGTATTACAATTATCCCATTTTCAGATGAGGAAACTAAAACTTAAAAGAATCAAATAACTTGTCCAGGGATCAAAATAATAATAATGATTGGTAGAGCCAGGTGTTAAGCTCGAACATGGCTAACAAATCCTTAATCTTGACATTGACTCCCAAGCCGGTCTTAACCCGGGAAATCATACTTAAAATTATACCAAAGTTTATAAATAGTAGCTTGTCCTTCAAACTGATTACTTACTTGCCAAATAGGTAGGGTTAGAAAAAGGCGCTGTGCATGGTGTACCAAGCCACTGTTAGGCCAGTAGTCACCAAGTGCCTGAACATTTACAGAGTTTTCAGTTCTATTCACTTTCTCCTCCAGGAACAAAATGAAAGATCTTCGCCAAATTATAGTGTCCCCCTTTCAACTGCAGCGTGCGTGTGTGATTACAGCTTCTAACATTGTACGCATTCCATGTCCACAAAATCGCAGTCCACGGTCTCAAGGTTTCCCAGCCTCTATGTCTCTTGGGAATTTCTGGCTTTGGCTTGCAGTTGGGGATATTGTGGTATGTTGTGTTACCCAGCATAGTGGTAGGAGGGGTGCGATGATTTTTGTGGTACTCAGATAAACACTAAAATATTTTATTTTACATCAGAACTATCAAAAGATATCTATTGAGAAGTTTTACTTCTTGTTCACTCTGTTCCCTCCTGCCTCCACAGATAACCTTTTATCAGTTTTGTGGCGTGAGTGCACATGCGTGTGCGTGTGCGCATGCGTGCGGATCGTCTCTGTTTCTTTATGCAGGCACCAGCAATTAAGAATAAACTTTCCTATTCTGTCTTACTTTCTCACACAAAAGGTAACCTGCTACGTACTCTTCTGTACTTTGGGTTTTTGTTGTTGTATATTTTACTTAAAAAAAAAACACGCCCTGGAGATCTTTCCATGTAAGTGCAGAGAACTTCCTCATTGTTCTTAAAACCCAAGTTGTGTGGCTGCACTAGAATTTATTTAAGCAGTTCCCTACAGGCTGGTACCCCACCTTTTGCTATTATAAACAATGCCACAATGAATTGAATAACCATGTGCATACATCATTTACTACAGTATGCAGCTCTGTCTCCAGGAAAAACTCCCAGAAGTAGAACGACTGGGTCAAAGGGTAAAAGCATTCGTAATTTTGAGAGAGAGTGGCATACTGCCTCACAGTTAGCCCATTTGCAGGAATATATAAACTGTTTAATTGTCTGTTTCACCATGGCCTCTCAAAAGAGACTGTTGGGATCAACATTAACAAGTTTTAAGAGTTCTTTTTGTTCCCCAGGGCTTCGAACCAGTTTGTTCCTGTTCAACCCATGGTGAGAATTTGCGTTTCCACCCTAAATATATTGAAACAGAATCTACTTTTTAACAAGATCCCTGGCTGATACTTTTCCCCACAGCATTAGTATTGCCTGGGAACTTGCTAAAAATGCAAATTCTCATCAGGGGTTTGAACCAGAATGAACCAGTTTGAGGCCCTATTTTTCTTTTTAAGAAGGATTAGAAAAAATACATCATTTGCACATTGATCCCACGAACTGATAGCTTTCATTTTAAAATAGATTCATTTCAGTAAAAATGGCATGTCAAGTTAAATAAAAGTGCCAGGTAAATAACCGTATAGGTGGTATGTAGACATGGCGAAACTTAGGAAGGCTCATGTCTGGAGTTTGGGAAGCCTTGCTGTCATTATTTTTTCTCTTTGGAATATAGAAATTAAAAGCTCATACTTCCTGTGTGTAGGGCATGTGCTGGGTGCTTTACCATCGCAACTCATCTACGAAGTTGGTGTACTGTTATCGTCGCTGATTCGTGGATGAGTAACCAGAGGCTCAGAGAAGTTAAGCCAAGGCCATATGCTAACTGCAGGGTGTGTTAAGCTGAGGCCATAAGCTAATTTGCAGTGTGTTCTCGTAACCTCCCCTCTGTTCTGAGAGTATTTCCAACAGGGATCTTCTCTTTAATCTTGCCTGTCCATGCCCTAACCTTCCCTCTATTCTGATTTTATTTCCTGCTGGGCCCTCCTATTTAACCTTATCCACTGACCCACCCCGGAGAATGTACCTTGAGGGGCTTTTATGACCTGGGAATGTCCAGTGATGGCCCAGCCTGGATTTGCTCTCTGCTTTTACTTCCTTCTCTGACACCCTTTTTGGGGTACACATCCTTTGTCTTTGTGCCTCAATTCAGCTTCCTTCTTCCTTCTTGATGCGGCTTTGCCCAGCCAGATTTTAACCCACCTGTGAGCAAAGCCACACAACCCGTTCAGACTGAGAGAGGCTATTTTGGGTTTTAGCTTAGAGGTTTGAAGTTTTTTTTTTTTGGTCTCTGATCTGTGCTTCCTTCCTCCTTAGCTGCTTGTGTCTGGAGTCAGGTGATGAAGTTACTGAGCTGGAATCTGCCTGGTCTTTTGGGTTCTGGGGATTGGATGTTCCTGGTGAAGACTCTGATTTGGGGGGAAAACCCCAAGTGGTTTGTCACTGGCTCTTGTCCTGGACATGGCTCTACTGGCTGGTGCTGCACTTGGGAGGAAAGGTGTCATCACCTGCAACCCCCTGTCAGGTGGGAGACCCCCTGAAAGGCTGAGGGCCAGGGAGGCAGCCAGGTGTCACCCAAGTGTTCCCTCTCAGCCAGCAGCACCTCTGGGGTTGGACAAAGTAGGAGTCCAGTCTTGGCTCCCCCACTTACTTGCTTTGTGACTTTTGATGAGTTGCTTCTGTAAGCGTCATTGGACTATTATGAAGAATTAATGACATAATATAGAACACGTCACACAGTGCTTGGCAGATACGACACACCCAGTTCATGGTGGTAGTAAAAGTCACCCACCATCTATCTGTCCGTCAGTTTGTCACTCTGAGGTGGCCTGTATGTTGCTGTGATGCTAGATGCCACCAGTATTTCAAGTTCCAGCAGTCACTCATGGTAGGACAGGTTTCAGTGGAGCTTCCAGACTTAAGACAGACTAGGAAGAAAGGCATGGCTGTCTAATTCCGAAAATTAGCCAGTGACAATCCAGTGGATCACAACAGAACCTTGTCTGATGTAGTGCTGGAAGATGAGCTCCCTAGGCTGGAAGACATTCAGAATACTCAGTGGCTGCAAAAATGGATTTAAGCATACCAATGATCGTGAAGATGGCACAGGACTGGGCAGTGTTTTGTTGTGTTGTACACAGGGACACCATGAGTTGGAGCCAACTTGACAGTAACTAAGAACAACAGTAAGTCACAGTAGTTGACTATTATTTTGTTGTTGTTACTCAGCAATCCCTCAAATCAGGATTAGAGGTAGAAAAACAAAAACAAAAGCAAAAAACAAACTCACTGCCGTTGAGTTGATCCTGACTCATAGTGACCCTATGGGACAGAGTAGAACTGCCCCATAGAGTTTCCAAGGCTGTAATCTTTACGGAAGCAGACTGCCACATCTTTCTCCCATGGAGTGGCTGGTGGGTTCGAACCGCTGACCTTTCGGTTAGCAGCTAAGTCCTTAACCACTGCACCATCAGGGATCCTGTCTCTCCAGTGGTAGAGAGATACCTGGAAATTCAAGCTTGCCTAGTACAGAGCATGATGGAACCTCAACAACATGAAACAGTGGGGAGTGAAATCAGTCCAGGATCTCATGGAAGCCTGATTCAGAGGAGTGGAAGATATGACTGGCGAAACCAGAAATAAAGAGGTGATGCCGGGGTTGGAAGGCAATAGTTTGAAACTTATTTCTGAAAGTATTAAGCAAATATACTTATTCAGGAGTTCAAGGGACATAGGATATGTTCATGTGGGGTTGGATCCCAGCCAGTGGTCTGTAGGGAGAGAGGAAGGGGTGTCTGGCAGACGTCACAAACCTGCAAAGGCCAGGCAGGGATGGGAAAAGAGTGAAGCACGCATGGTGTAAGACAGTAGGGAATGGTGGGGACTGTGGAGAACAGGAGACCTTATCCCTTGTCTAAAGGGGACAACTGCCGCTCGGCCCACAGGCATGTGTGTCTTGTGTTGCCACAACTTGTAATTTTTCAAGAGAAGCTAGAAATCTACATTTTAAAAACCTGAATTTTCATAATTAGTAAATATAGTCAACTCATTCAGATTTTTAAAAAACAGTATATGGGTCAAATATAACATGTCTGCAGGCTGGATTTGCCCATGGGCTCCAGGTTGTGATCTCTGGGACAGAGGCGGAGCTACCGGAAATGGTGCCTATGGTAAGCACTGAAATTACCCCCGTCCCTGCAGAGATGTAGCAAGGGTAAGCAAGGGTGTAGCAAGCACCCAGGGGCAGGCTCTAAATTAAGCCCTCCTCCTTTTGGAAACCCTGGTGGCAAAGTAGTAGTTAAGTGCTACAGCTGCTAACCAAAAGGTTGACAGTTCAAATCCACCAGGCGCTCCTTGGAAACTCTATGGGGCAGTTCTTCTCTGTCCTGTGGGGTCGCTATGAGTTGGAATCGACTTGATCGCAATGGGATGGGAGAGGCGGTCTCTAAATCGTGCCACTCGCCCCACCACCCAGTTTCAAAATGAATACACGTTGATGGTGGCAACGGCTCAGGAAAAATGCTTTCCCCCGTCTTGTCTGGTTGCCTCAGTCAGGTGCCCTTCATATTTGTGGCGCCTTGGAACGTCATTGTATGTCTCATCTGGCACCCCCCTGGACTTGCACTGAAGGCTGCTTCCCCCCATGTCTCTGTGCCCCTGTCCAAACATCTGACACCCATCTTTTAGATAACTTTACCGCAACATCAGCTCAGAAATACCAGTCAAGCCTGTTAATCTTTTACTTAACACATTATGGCACTACACGAAAATTACAGCTGCACCTTCCTTGCTTTAACTGATGACAGTTGGTCTGTGATGTGCTCGAAGTCATTTTTTTCCAGTTTCTACACTCAGCAGAGCAAGATCACACAGTCTGTCTGTACCCGAGGAGGCTCTCAAATACGAAAGTTTCAGTTTTAACTTGCTGAATGACCTCTCACAGCTGGCGATGGAAACTGTGATGGTTAATAGAAGCTGTTTGGAGGGGGGCTTCACGTGGCAACCGGGCATACACCATACCTATCATACCTTAGATATGCCTGTGTCGGGGCATGAAGGAGAGTCCAGGCCAGGGACGGGGACAACTACAGGTACACTGGAGGGGGCCCAGCCAGTGTGGCCTGGGATGTGGGGGGCCACTGATTGCAAAACAAGAAGGGGCAGGAACTGGGGTTGGGGCAGGGATAGAAGGTGGTCTTTGAATGCGACCAAAACAAAACCATAGGGAAAGCTATGACTTACAGGCTATGCGGTTTCCCAGGGTTGTCCTAGGAATGGCCGATGGGTACAACCTCAGAGGCCAGGAAGGGAACTTGCTTTGGTTGAAGGCAGGGCTGACACTTAACCTGTATGCATTGGCACTACTCAATTTGTTGTGAAAGTTTGAAATACTTTTAGGCTGATTGTAAATAGCCACTGAGCCCCCTGAGCCTCAGGCCCTTGCTCACCTTCTTCTATCCCCCACCCCCAGCCCTGGACTGTCTGGACACCCCCAAGAGCTGGCAGCTAAAGAGTTAATTCCCAACTGCTCCCTGTGTCTATTCTGATTGGTTGGTGGTCAGTGCCTGAGCCACTAAGATTGTTAAATATCTTGACTCTTACCCCTTGTTGCAGTTGGATTGGCTTAAGTACAAAGGAGAATTTTTAGAGGACACAGAGAAGTTGGATGGAATTGGAAGGCAGGATGCTAGGTCCCCTGAGGGATGGGAGCCATGGAATCATACAATACGTGACCTTTTGTGTCTGTCTTCTTTCAGTTAGAATAATGTTTTTGAGGTTCATCCAGTGGTAGCATGTATTAGTACTTCATTTCTTTTTACAACTGAATAATATTCCATTCTAAGTATGTATCACATTTCATTTTTCCATTCACCTGTTGATGGACATTGGGGTTGTGTACACCTATGGCTATTGTGAATAGTGTTGCTGTGTATGTGTGTGTACATGCATTGTTTGAGTACCTGTTTTCAGTTTTTGGGGTATATACCTAGGAGTGGAATTGCAAGGTCACATGGTAATTCTATATTTAACTTTTTGAGGAACCACTGAACCATTAAATTTTACATTCTATCAGCAGTGGACAAGGTTTCCAGTTTTTCCACATCCTCACCAACACTATTTTCCCTTTTTAAAAAATAATAGCCATTCTCTTGGGTGTGAAGTGGTATTTCATTGTGGTTTTCATTTGCATTTTCCTAATGATTAATGATGTTGAGTATCTTTTCATGTACTTGTTAACCCATTTGTCATTTGTATTCTTTGGAGAAATGTCTATTCAACTCCTTTGCCCAGATTTTAAATGGGGTTTTTTTTTTGTTGTTGTTGTTGTTGAGTTGTAAGAGTTCTTTATATATTCTGAATGCTAGACCCTTATCAGATATATGACTTACTAATATCTTCTCCCGTTCTATAGGTTGTTTTCACTTTTTTGATAATGTCCTTTGATACACAGAAGTTTTTTAATTTTGATGATGTCCAGTGATCAATTTTTTCTTTTATTGCTCGTGCTTTTGGTGTCATATCTAAGAATCCATTGTCAAATCCAAAGTCATGAAGATTAGTTGCTATATTTTCTTCTGAGAGCTTTGTAGCTTTGGTTCTTATATTTAAGTTGTTGATCCATTTCGAGTTAATTTTTATATATGGTGTGAGGTAGGGGTCAAATTTCATTCTTTTGCATGTGAGTATCAAGTTGTCCCAGCACAAAAATAAACTTTTTAACACAACTTTCCTAATTGGCCTTCTTGCCTTCTGTCTTCCTGGTTCTAATCTGTCTTGTATAGCACTCTGTAAGTCATTTTCCTAAAAGAGCATGTTCAATGTGTGGGGAACTCTCAGTGGTTCATGGTGATGGTCAGAGCCCCAATGCTGCTACCAGCACTCATTGACCTCTTAGTGTGTGCCAGGTGCTGTGTGAGGCTGTGGAGCCTTAGATAAGTCATTTCATGTCTCTATCCCTCAGTTTCCTCATCTGTGAGTAGTACACATTTCGCAGGGATGTTAGGAGGATTAGTGCCTATAAATCATTTCAAATAGTTCCCAGTATGAGTAGTAAATGCTCAGTAAATGTTAACTCTCACTTATCCAATATTTATTGGGCACCTTCTCTATGCCAAGTAGAATATATGGGGGATGTTGACCAAGCAAAATATCCTCATGTTGCTCACAGTCAAGTGTGGAAGAGACACAATTAAACATGCCAATTTGAGAGAACAGGACATTTGTTTCTTTTTTGTCTGTCCAGCAATTAGTATATAAGTTCCATGAAAGCAGGCATTTTGTGTCCATTTTCACAGCTGTATCCCCAGTGGCTAGGAGGAACTTGGCCTTTGGTAAATATTTGCTGGGTAAATGAATCAAGTACGATTTTAGCTGGACTTGAAAGCCTAGATGTTAATGGAGGAAAGTTGGGGAGTTGGGAGAGAAGAGTGGGGGAGTGACTTGGAGCAATGATTCTGCTTCAGGTCCAGGTAGACCTGGTGTGAACTGCAGCTCTGCAGGGGCCATCTGTGTAACCCTGGAGAGGTTACTCTCATCTCTAAAATGGGAACAAATAGCACCTTCCACATGGGCATGTCAGGAGGATTGGAGAGAGTACATCTGAGATACCCAGCATGGCCCTTGGTGCAGGGGTGGCTCTCAATAAATATGTTCTCATTTCCCTTGCCATTCTTTCTGTCACTTGGCATCTCATTGTTGAAAGAGATGGTGAGGTTACGATGATTCTTAATAATATCTGGTCAGAAATGCTGGAATCCTTCTCCCTGAGATCTGCAGAGGAAATGTATACTTGGAGGAAAGTGCAAAGCCAGCAAAGTGGCAATTATCAGCTGGGATTTTGTCCCAAATCTCAAAGTAGAGCTCGTGAGACCAGAGATACGCTCCTCAGGGTACTCCTTTCTTAAACTCCAGCTGAAATCTGCCTGGGCTCCCAGAAGGCCAACATATTAAGGAAGCCAAAATGGGACCACAAGAGCCATGAGGAGAGAGACAACACTTGCCCCTGTGCCTGGAGCACAGTTGGCCCAGGCCACTTATCCCCAGACTTCTCAGGGAAGACCAGGGGATCTGGACCCAGCAGCTTCCTGGAAGAAGTGGGAGATAATGGGAGAGAAAAAGAAAGATGGCAGGTGCCCCTTTTAACTTCTGTTCAAGCTCCACCCATTGAGACCAGGCCAATCAGCATCTTGGAATCAACCAATCAGATCAGTTCTTGTCCCCCTAGAGGTTGAATACATGAGTGAGGGAAGACCTGAGCTCCCCCTTCTTTTTAGGTGGGGATGAGCTGTCATTCAACTTTAAGGTGAATGTTCAGTGGGCGCAGGGGAAGTGTTTTATGGCATAGAACATGAGGACTCTTTCTAGGAGCCTGACGTATTACCTCTCTTCTCATTGCCCAGGGATGGAGATGGGGCTGGTTAAGCAGCCAGTTGGGAAGTCTTGTGTTCTTGCTTTGTGATTTCTAGGCCCTATCGTTGTTACTAGAGTAGCATCCCTGAGCAGGAGACGTGGGTGCTGGGATCCTTCTGCATGTTGAGACCACTGCAAGGTCCTGCTGGCCAGTGCAGACCCAGCATCTCAAACTTGGCCATCCAGAGCTCTGCAAAGGACAATAATTCATCGCCTTGGCTGCAGAGACGTGAAATATTGTTACGAAAACCTTGTAGCTCATTAAGAAGATGCAGGCCTACTTTTTAGTTAGGTTTATTGAGAGATCATTTTTATACAGTAAAATTCATCACTGTTAATGGTTAGAACACTCCTATCACCCCCCAAAATTCCCACATGCTTCCCCTTTGTAGTCAACCGCTTTCTCCAATCCCAGCCCCTGGCAGCCACTGATCTGATTTCTGTCCCTGTAGATTTGCCTTTTCTAGGACATCATACAAATGGAATCATACAGCATATAGTCATTGATTTTAACTTCTTTTCCTTAGCATAATTCTTTTGAGATTCATAAATGTTGTTGCATGTGTGTATAGTTCACTCCATTTTACTGCTGAGAAGTGTTCCATTGTGTGGCTGTACCACTGTTTGTTCATCCATTAACCCAACTGAAGGACATTGTGATTGGTTCTCGTTTTTGGCTATTACAATTACAATTAGCAGGCTATAAACCTTTATGTACAGGTTTTTGTGTGGACATATGTTTTCATTTCACTTGGGTACATACCTAGGGATGGGATTGCGAGGTCATATAAGGTAAGTGTATGTTTAACTTTATAAGAAACTGCCACACTGTTTTCCAAAGTGACTGTACCATTTTGCATTCCCTAGCAATGAATGAGTATTCCAGTTGTGCTGTATCCTTGTCAGCATTTGGTGGTGTCAGTCTTAATTTAAAAAAATTTTTTAGCAGTCCTAGTAAGTATAAGAATTACTTTTAAGCTTGGAAAATATCATTGTCCTTAGGAGAAACAAAATTCACCACTTTCACAGTACCTAAAGTAATGTCTACTGATTGTGTCTATTTATTTGCTTACTTGCTCATTTTTTGGTCTCTGCTCCTATCATATAAGCATCAGGAAGACACCTGCACCTAGGACAGTGCCTGGCACATAGTATATATGCTCAGTAAGTGCATGTGAACAAACGAGTGAGTGAGGCAAGATGCGATAGAATGTAGCAAGGAATTTGGTATCCCATTAGCCCTGGGCTGGGACTTAAGGCCAACTTCCTTAGCGTCTGCAATATACTACTTAGCAGAGAAGGCAACTTCTGGGCTGGATTGGGAAAAAGAAGGAATTTTGTTGTCAAGCAGTGAGAAAAGAGCATCTCTTGAAGAGGGAAGAGAATTGCAGAGGCAGAAGGTCACGAGGGTGTGGCGTGTTTGGGGCGATGAGCAGTGAGCTCTGTGTGGTGAGAATGTGGTGTGTGTGGGTGGGCAGAGTTGGACAGGATACTGAAACCAAAAAAACTCACTGCTGTCAAGTCAATTCCGATGCATAGCGACCCTGTGGGACAGAGTAGAACAGCCCCATAGAGTTTCCAGGGAGCCCCTGGTGGATTTGAACTGCCGACCTGTTGGTTTGCAGCTGTAGCACTGAACCACCACTCCACCAGCGTTTCCAAGATCACACTGTGGAGATAGCAATAATAATACAAAATATTATACAGCTTACTATATTCCAGGTGGTTCTGAGATCTTTATTGTTAGTTGCTGTACAGTTGGCTCTGCTCATGGTGATACCACCTACAACAGAACAAAATGTTGCCCGGTCCTCACCACATTATGATCGCTGGCATGCTCAAATCCACCGTTGCAGCCACTGTGTGTTTTGAGTGCCTTCCAACCTAGGGAGCACAACTTCCAGCACTACATCAGACAGCATTCTGTTGTGACCCATAACGTTTTCACTGGCTAATTTTCAGAAGTAAATCACCAGGCTTTTCCTCCTAGTCTGTCTCAGTCTGGAAGGTCCACTGAAACCTGTCTACCGTGGGTGACACTGGTGGTATTTGAGATACTGGTGGCATAGCTTCCAGCATCACAGCAACACACAAGCCACCATAGTATGATGACAAACTGACAGATGAGAAGTGGTCTGCATCTTTACACACATTAATTCTTTTATTTTTTCCCAACAGCCCTATAAGGTTAGCACTATCATTATCTCCATTTTACAGACAGGGAAGCTGAAGCATACAGAAGTTGAATGACTTGCCCAAAGTCGTATAACTAAGAAGTCAAGTCATAGAATAGAGCTAGGATTTGAACCCAGGCAGTTAACACTCTAAACTCTGTACTTTTAACCCACTGCCTTACACTGCCAGCCTATGAGATGGCATGTATATTAGTTAGAGAACAGTCTAAGCTGCTGTAACAAAGAACCCCTAAATTATACCGACTGAAGATGAATTGGTTTTCTCTAAAATGTCAATCCAAAGGGGCAAAGTTCTATCTTGAGTTTAAGGCATCCCTCCAGTTCTTACCCTCTTCGCAGCCAGTGGGAAGGTGGGAAAGGGCAAGGGGAGCTTATTGGCCAAAATGCAATGACATGGCCATGCCAAGTTACAAGGGAGGCTGGGAAACGTGGTCTCTAGTTGGGCAGCCATGCTCCCTGCTAAAACTCAAAGGTTCTCTTATTAAAGGGAAGAGTGGATATCAGTGGACAATTAGCAGCTGTGCCACAGCTTACAATCAATGGATGTTGAACTTTTTGCTGTAGGTGGCAAGAAGCTGGCAAGTATCTCTAATCAGGGATATGTCATGCCCAGATTTGGGGTTTAGATCACTCTGGAAGCTTGCTGAGAGGATAGTGGTGACAGATCTAGGAGCAAGGAGGCCTGTTTAATAGATTTACCCATCACATTATTTTGCTGTTTCTGGAATCCTTGCAACAGGCAGGAGCCAGTAGGTTGGTTTCTCAGGTGGTTCCAGACGGAAGGAAGTTGTGGCACAGACTGCTAGTTGTCCATCAATATCCATTTTCCCTTTAATAAGATAATGGTTGAGTTTTAGCAGAGAGCATAGCCACCCAGCTAGAGGCCACGTTTCCCAGGTTCCCTTGCAGCTCGATGTGGCCATGTGAGTGTGTGCTGGAGTTAGAATGGAAATAGTCAACTCTCTTGGCCATTCATTCATTCAACGACTATTTATCAAGAACCATGTCTGGGCACAGACCTCCAGTGATAGTATGATGAATGCTGGGGGCTGACTTCGGTTCTCGGTGTGTACTCAATGCAGTATGAACTTTGGCATGTGATAACAACACTGGTCTCTTCTGTTTATTTCTCTTGGCTGTAGGACCCCCGGAGCAAACACAAATTTAAGATCCACACATACTCCAGCCCCACGTTCTGTGACCACTGTGGGTCCCTACTGTATGGGCTCATCCACCAAGGGATGAAATGTGACAGTAAGTACATACATTTGATCTCAGGCTACTTCCTCATAGTTTGGGGTCCATGTCTGCACAAATTCTCCCAAGTCCTGGGTGGGCTGGTATACCAGTTATCTATTGCTGTGGACCAATCCTTCCCCACCCCCAAGCATAGTGGCTTAAAAGCATCACCATTTATTTATTAGCTCATGATTCTGCAAGGCAGTCCTTGGGTTGGGTTCAGCTGTCATGGCCTGGGCTTGCTCATGCATATGTGGTGGGTTAGTGGGTTGATTGGGGCCTGGCTGGCTTCCCTCATGCATCTGAAGGTGGCTGACTGTCATCTGGGTAATGGAGATGACTGGGCCATGTGTCCTTCATCTGCAGCAGGCTAGTCTGGCCTTGCTCCCATGGAGGGAGTAGGGTTCCAAGTCCTTCAAGATACATCCCATGAGAAGCACTTTTCAAGTGTTTGCTTGTGTCACATTTGCTCCTGTCCCAGTGGTCAAAGCAAGTCACCTGGTGAGGGTCACAATCTGTGTGGGAGGGGATGCCCATGGGTGTGAATACAGGGAGCAGGAACAATCGGGGGCCCTTCCTGCAGCCTGACCACTGTTGCTTTAAACATTGGTATGCAGGACTGATGCATTGTTGCATGGAAAAGGCCTGCCTCCCTCCAGTGCCCACAAGTGTGTGCTGGAAGAGGGTGGGTGATTCTCTGGCCACAGCTGGCTGGGAAAGGCAATTGGGGAAAGGACTTCTTTTCATTATGCAAAGGACTGAGAGGTCTGTGGAGTGAGGGAATGAGCAAAGGGACAGGGAGGCTCCATGTGTTGGTGGCTCCAGAGGCCTGCTGGCCTGCAGGAGGCTGAGGCCCAGAGGACAGAGGGAGAAAGCCACAGGGGCAGAGAGTGATCAGGAAGAGCGAGAGTGTGGACTGGGCTGCAAGAGAGAGAGAAGCACATACTCGAGCATGGACAGAGTGACACACAAAGACAGGTGCAGGGGGACAGACAGACACATATGTATCTAAGCCCAGGGAGCAATGGAGAGTGAAAGCTACTGGGGGGCTCAGCTAGAGAGGGAGACTTGGACAGACAGACAAAGACAGTGTGATTGGAAGTGACACAGGGAGAGATGTCTGCACGCAGGCTCATGCAGGGATACAGGGGTGGAGAGAGGCCAGAGGAAGAGACAGAAACTCAGACCTAGGGAGACGGAGACAGAGCAGCTCAGAGAGATTCAGAGGGAGACTGAGATTGAGTCAGAGAGACAGAGAGGACCAGAGACAGGACAAAACACACAGAAGGAGAGAGAGACACCTATGACGCAGGCAGGGAGAGGAGCCAAGATGATGCCTCTGCCTGCAGGACACTGGTGCCTCCCACCACACAGGGTGCGCAAGGGTGGGGATGATGCCCCAGCTGCAAAGCCAGGGTGGGCTGGTGAGTAGGGGAGGTGAGCTGGCTGCTCAGGGCCCAGGGGGGTCTCCCTTCCCCTCCCGCCATCCTCTCCCCACAATGCACTTCTAGTTTTCTTAATTTGCCTGCAGTGAGAATTTGCCATCTGCTGCCTCCTGGAGCTTGGGCTGAGAAGGAGCCCCCTCAGCACCCCTTACCTTGGGGAAGCCATGCCCAAAACTCTCGGGAAATCCCCTGAAATGCAGCCCCCAGGGGGGCGATTCAGCCTCTCTACCCGGTTCTCAAACTGGAACGAGGGTCCTCTAGGGTGCACACCCTCCTGGAGCGGGTGCCATTCCAGAAGACTTCGGGAAAATCAGCAAGCACTGCGGAGGAGCGTGCAAAGTAATTGTATAGTTTCCATATAAAACAGGAGACTTCAACACATTAGGTCTCAGACTGGCAGACCGGGAGCCAAATTCAGTTTATAGACATATCTTTTGGCCTCTTCTGGGTTTAACTTTTGTTGTTGTTGTTGTAATCATTTGTGGTGGATACTGTGGGGCCCAGAACCGACTGAACAGCAACGGGTTTGGATTTTTTGAACTGTGGGGCCCTGGCAGATCCTCCACACTTGGTTTCCCCACTTCTATTGGATCCCAGCTGCACCCTTCATTGGGAATTATCCTTGGCCTCAGAGAAATGCCTTGCCCAAGGTGGGACTCCATCCAGGGATGGTTCATGGCCAATGATTGACTGAGGCCCAGCCTCTTGACTCCATTTGGGACCACTCTGGAGCCCCAGTTACAATCGCCTTAGCTGCACCCCCACGTGGGGCCAGTGTCTCCCTCTGCCCAGTCCTGCCTCCCTCACTGCCTTCAGGTGTAGCTCCCAAGAGCTCTCTCACAAACCTGCTCCCAACTCCCCACCCCAAAGCCTACTTCCAGGGAACCCGATCTGAGGTTATTAGCTGTGAATATTTAAAAATCAGGGGATGTCACCAAAAGCTCTGGATTCTTGCTTACCTTGAAGAATGGGAAGCCTTGGCACCTCCTTTGGAAGGCACTCCTGTGTGGCTGGAGCTGCGTGAGCTGCTGTTCGTCGGCTGGCCCAGCGTCTTCCCCTGGGCATCAAAGTGGGTGACTGATATCTGAACGCTGGGGGCGGGATGACTACTTCGGGCTACACCCTTAGCCTCGGGGAAGGACAGATCCGTTTTCCTTTGTCCTTCAAGGTTTGGGGGTAAGAGTTGGAGAAGCCCTTGGTCTCCTTAGGAGACCCTGGCATGGCAAGCCAGTCCCGGCCAGGCTTGTAGGTCTCAGCTGCCTTGTCTGGAGGAACAGGAAGGGCCAGCCGGCTGACCCGTGCCTCTCTCCCCTCACAGCCTGCATGATGAACGTCCACAAGCGCTGCGTGATGAACGTCCCCAGCCTGTGCGGCACAGACCACACGGAGCGCCGCGGACGCATCTATATCCAGGCCCACATCGAGAGGGAAGTCCTCATTGTCGTTGGTAGGTGGCTTGGGGCTCCTATGCCAGCTCCACGGGTTCCTGACCCTGCCTGACTGGTGTGTTTGAGGAAGGGCTGGTGGAGAGGTGGGTGGCCTGCCTGCCCACTGCCCAGAGAGGGTGGTGCAGGAGACTGGGAGGGGCGGGACACTGCCTTTAACCCCTGCCCCCCATTACAGCTCTTGGCACAGTGGGCTTTCTCAGAAACTGCACACCCTCCAAGCTTCCGCCTTAGCATCTAGGGCTGACCTCAGCTGAGACAGCGGGCACCTGAGTCCCCTCTGCTTCTGCTTTCACAGGGCCCTCCACTCCCCTCTCCTCTCCTTCCTCTCACTTGCCCATTCTCTCTCAGTGTCTTTGAAGTTTGCAGTTCCATTTCTTTTATTAAGAGAGAGGATGCTTGGTCCTTCATTTTCCACTGGGGATAGTGTTCCGTCTTGGAGATGAGGAGAGGGTACGGTGTGCAACTCAGGGGAACCCCAGGGCTTTCCATTGTAGTTCAAGCATTCTTTCTTTAACCTGATCCTTGTTACACTGGTCCTTGTTACATTATTCGCTACACTTTTTGCATGTCTGAAATATTTCATTCTAATAAGAAAGAGGGGGCATACAGTGGGATAGAGAGGGGCAGTGGAACCAGGGGAGAAGAGAGGTGGATGTCTGGTTCACATTTAACTCAGTGCTCAGGGACCAGTTGGTGCTCAAGCAAAATTGGAATTCCACTGTGCCAAACTGGTAAGTACTTAGCCACAAAGCCATAGCGAAATCAAAACCAAGCTGCAGGAGAATGAAACCAGGGCTTGGAAGGAATTCTATCTCAAAGGCTTAGAACACAAACTGCTGTTGTCTTGATACCAAATTCAGAACAAGTTTTTATGAATTGGTAGTTTTAGGATATTGATCATGGAAGGGATTGATTTTCTAAGAATTGGTCATTTTCTGGGGCCTGGAATGGTCCAACAGCGCTCGTGTGCTGTAAGTTTAAGCATATCCCTGTAAAATATAATTCCAGTTTTAAATGGAGGTTCAGGAGGCCCGGAGAGTTTTTAGGAAACGTGCATTCCGTTGAATTGTGTTTTCCTCGGGAGGAAGTCTAGCAATTGCCTCTCTCCTAGTGGGATGCTGGGGGGCCCAGGGGAGAAGCCTGCAGTTACTGCAGGTTCCAAAAATTTACCCTTCTCCTCCCCTAATGTCAACTTCCTGGCGCTAGAGGAGCAAAAACGATACTTTCCTGCCTTCTAGTGGCATTCTTTAGGAACTACACCAGTTTAAAAGTGTTCCTGAGAGCAGCCAGTGTTACGGACCTCATTGGTACACAGCACTCAAATCCTTACCCGTTATTTCTTTAAGTGCTCGTGACAACCTTATGAAATGCATATTCTTATCTTCATCTTCTACTGAAGAGACTGAGGCTCTGAGAAGTTAATTCCCCAAGCTCACACCATTAATAATAATAATAAAACAAAAACCAAACCAAACCCATTGCCGTCGAGTCGATTCCGACTCATAGCGACACTAGGGGACAGAGCAGGACTGCCCCATAAAGTTTCCAAGAAGCGCCTGGTAGATTCGACCTGCTGACCTTTTGATTAGCAGCTATAGCACTTAACCACTACACCACCAGGGTTTCCAAAATAAAACAATACCAAACATTTATTGAAGTTTTTTTTTCCTTTAATGTGTTAGTCATTGTGCAGTATAATTACAGGCAGTGTCTTCTTCACATTTTTCAACAACTCTAATGAAATAAGTATTTTTATCATTCTATCATTCTACCCATCAGAAAGGGAGCCCCCAGGTGGTGCAAATGGTTAACACACTTGGCTGCTAAATAAAAAGTTGGAAGTTTGAATTCACCCAGAGGTGTCTAGAAAGACCTGGTGATCTAGAAAAATCAGCCATTGAAACCTCATGGAGCACTCACTCCAACACACATGGGTTGTCATGAGTTGGAACCGACTCAGTGGTGACTGGTTTACCCATCAGGAAACAGGCTTAGAGAGTCACATAATGGGTCACTTAAATCTGTTTGACTCTTAAGTACGATATACTATGTTACTTTTGGGTTTAGCTCAGTTTCTCCCTCCCTCTATTTATTCCCCTTGTGGTTTAACTAGAATACTTCTGTGGTCATTCCTTGGGGAGCTTTTGTTTCCATGTGGTGTGATACAACGTCCCTTCATGTCCAAGGTCAAAGTCTTTCCCCTTAATCATGCATATGCTCTAGCCCTTGACCCAGTTGATCACAAGCTGCTGATTCTTCGGCAAAAACCAGTACCCGCCTTTGACTAGAAGGGGAAGGGGGAAAGTTGGCGCTCCCTTAAAGTTAGGGCAGAATATCTGCATGCTTAACTATGAATTGGAATTGACAAAACAGCACACAACAACAACAACAGGGTTTTGATAGGAGCCCTGGAGGCACTATGGTTAAGCACTCAGCTGCTAACTGAAATGTTGGCGGTTCGAATCCACCAGCCACTCCTCAGGAGAAACACCTGGTGATCTGCTCCCATAAAGATTCCAGAAAAGCCACTGTCGTCTAGTCGACTCCAACTCATAGTGACCCTACAGGACAGAGTAGAACTGCCCCATAGGGTTTCTGAGGTTGTAATCTTTATGGAAGGTTACTACCACATTTTTCCCCCTCGGAGCAGCTAGTGGGTTCGAAGCTACTACTTTCAGTTAGTAGCTGAGCGCTTAACCATTGTGCGATCAAGACTCCTTAAGTGTTTAGTCCAAAACCAAAAAACCCACCAATCTCTAGTCAATTCTGACTCATAGCAACCCTATAGGACAGAGCAGAACTGCTCCATAGGGTTTCCAAGGCTGTAAATCTTTATGAAACCAGACTGCCACATCTTTCTCCCCTGGAGCACATGGTGGGTTTGAATCGCCAACTGCTGACCTTTCTGTTCACAGCTGAGTGCTTTAACAGCTGTGCCACTAGGGCTCCTTTCTGTAAAGATTACAGCCTAGGAAACCCTGTGGGGCAGTTCTACTCTGTCCTATAGGGTTGCTTTGAGTTGGAATTGAGTTGATAGCATACAACAACAACAACAGGGTTTTGATAAAAAGCAAACCAGTTGCCATTAAGTTGACTCCGATTCATGGAAACCCCATATGTGTCAGAGTAGAACTGTGCTCCATAAAATTTTCAGTGACTAACTTTTTGGAAATAGATCACTAGGCTTTTCTTCCAAGGTGCCTCTGGGTAGGCTTGAACCTCCAGCCTTTTAGTTAGCTGCCAAGTGTGTTAATCATTTGTACCACACAGGGACTCCTAGGGTTTTGATAGCATTAATAAAATTTATTGTTGTTATGGTTAGGCGCTGAGGAGTTGGTTCTGACTCATAGTGACCCTACGTACAATAGAACAAAACATTGCCCGTTCCTGTACCATCCTCACAATCGTTGCTATGTTCGAGTCCATTGTTGCAGCCACTGTGTCAATCCATCTCACTGAGAGTCATCTTCTTTTTCGCTGACCCTCTACTTTACCAAGTATGATGTCCTTAATAAATAAATGTCATTAATAAAATAACTACCAGCATTTTAGTAGCACTTCGTGGTTTCTGAAGTGTGTTAATATTGGATTCTCTGATGGAGGTAGTGTTGCTGGAAGGGGAGTAAGACTCAGTGAGGCTAACCTGCTGGCATTACATGCAGCACCAATGAGTACCTGGGCCTCTTGACACCATGTCACCGTGCCATGCTATATTGCCCCTTCTCCATGCCAAGCATAGTAAGGACTAAGCAGCGAAGGACTTACTGATTGAAAATGCAAGAACCCTGGTGCTTTGGCTAGGTTCTCAGTAACAAAGCCTGAGAGGAGGGTTTTTGTTCATGTGACTTATTGGTTTAGATTTACTCCCCTCCCCTCCCCTCCCCTCCCCTCCCCTCCCCTCCCCTCCCCTCCCCTCCCCTCCCCTCCCCTCCCCTCCCCTCCCCTCCCCTCCCCTCCCCTCCCCTCCCCTCCCCTCCCCTCCCCTCCCCTCCCCTCCCCTCCCCTCCCCTCCTTCTTTCTTTCAAAGGGGAATGAGGTTAGCAGGGTGGCACGGGGAAGAGCTAAGCGAGATTGTCTCTGTTGAGGACTGGCTTCAGCCGGATCCCGGGGGCAGTTGTGGACTATGAATTAGTAGCACAGAGGCAGGCCCACCTGAGCCAAGGGGACCGGTCTCTTGTTCTCCAGGCCAGTCAGTCCTTCTGCAGGCTGCTGGGGTGGAGGCTGGGAGGGTGCTTCCCTTTCTTAGGCTAGGTGGTTCCTGCATGGCTGAAGACAATTACCTAGGCAAGGAGGCAACTGGGGGTGGGTGCCCTGGGCAGGAACCAGCAGCATCGACTGTACCTGGGCATCCCATTGATCTCCCAGGCATCCTTCCAGTCTCATGGTTGGGACTCCAGGTTCTTCCCCTAGATCTTGGCAAGACTGATCAGAGAGGGGAGAGAAACCTAAAGATTGCCTGGGGCCCTTCCGGGCAGCATCAGGCCAGAAGTGGCCTTGCAGTGTTTGTAGAATGCCTCACTTCATCCATTATTTTTTGCGTGTGATTGCCAAACTGTTATTTCACTAAAAAGTAACCCCAGGATATTTGCAGTTCAAGGTTTAAGGGGTATTTCAAGGCAACAGTCTCAGAGAGTCCTCTAGTCTCAACTAGTTAGTTCAGCAAATGTGGACTTTTTAAGAACTTGAGTTCTGTTCTGCATTTTTCTCCCATTCTATCAGGGTCCGTCTGTTGTGACCCTGACCAGAACAGTTGGTAGTGGTAGCTGGGCACCATCTAGTTCTTCTGGCCTCAGGGTAGATCAGGCCATGGCACTTCACTTCATCCAGGCTGTAGAGGTATGTACAGTGTTAAGACTTTCCACCTACCAGCCTGGACATTCTGCCAATTGCTCTGAATGTCCCACGTTCTTTGGGAATCCCAGCATCTGCAGAGGTCACTGGGCTCCTGTTGTTTCTGAAAGATCTAGCTATTTCCTGGTCTCTCTTGGCTGCTGAAATACAAGCCTTCTGTCTACTCTTAGGGTTCTTGTAGGTTAAGATCCGATCATTTCTCCTCCCCTTAAAAACTCATCAGTGTTTTCCTATTGCTCTTAGGACAGACTAGCTCTAACACAGTGGTCTCATTCTCTTCATTTTAATCCTTCATCTTCTCCAAGCTGTCACCTACCACAGGAATTTGCATATTTTGTTCCTTTTGCCTGAAATGTTTGTCTTTGCTAACTTCTTTGAGGAGTCTACCTGGGTAGCTTAAATGGTTAAGTGTTTGACTATGACCTGAAAGCTTGGCAGTTCAAACCTACCCCGAGGCAGCTCAGAAGACAGTCCTGTTGATCTGCTCACATAAGGATTACAGCCTTAGAAACCCTATGGAACAGTTCTACCCTGCACACATGGGGCCACCATGAATTGAAATCGACTTGACAGCAACTAACAAAACAACAGCAACAACTTCTTTGAGCAATTAACTCTTTCTTCCTGTAGATCTTAGCTCATTCGCACCATTGGGGAAGCTCCCCCTAATCTCGCCAAGAAAGACAAACTAAAAACCAAGCCAACTGCCGTGGAGTCAGTTCTGACTCACGGCGACACTTTGTGTGTCAGAGCAGAACTGTACTCCATAGGGTTTTCAATGCTTGATTTTTCAAAAGTAGCTTGATTTCCAGGCCATTTTTTCTGAGGTGCCTCTGGGTAGACTCAAACCTCCAGCCCTTTGGTTAGCAGCTGAGCATGCATTAACCATTTATACCACCCAGGGACTCCCCCAAGGAGGATACACCCCCATTATAGACTCAGATTGTATCCTGAACCTGAACTTGTGACAGCAGCAGTTTTGTTGGTTTGATTAGTGTCTGCATGTCCCACTAAGAGGGAGGTAAGCTCCATGAGGACAGGCAGGACTGTGTCTGGTTTGGCTCACCACTCTCTCCCCAGCACCTAGAATGGTAAAAAAAAAAAATGGCATCACTAAATATTTGGGGGAATCGATGGATGTATATATAAATGAGAATACTACTAGAGAATCCTGATAGATATAAAGCCTTCGAAGATGGCCCCCAGATCAGTGCCTTCTGAAATCAGGAGCTGAAGTTGAGCAGATAATTCAGCTTACACCATTATTCTTATAGGAAGGAGACCACACAGATAATCTTAAGGACCAAGACCAAGGTCAACAGCAAGACCATTAGTGGGCCTGTGACCCAGTCTTTGGAGCCATGGCCACCCTTGTTCCCTGGACAATGTAGAAACAGAGAGTAGTAGGACTTAACGAATCACAGGAAAGTGTATGGACATTCTGATTCGTGTTGGCATTGTGGCAGCAGGAAATACAATGTCAGAAGCCCATATCAAAGTGTTAAAATGCTTCTGAAGTTTGTGAAGCCAATATCCATGTACCTATAACTATATCTTATTCAGCTGCCTTTTAATTCAGTATCTGCCTATCTCCATAACAGATACCCCATTGTCTACATTCCATCTACATCCACCAAAACCAAACAAAACCAAACCCATAGCTGTTGAGTCGATTCTGACTCATAGCAACCCTATAGGACAGAGTAGAACTGCCCCATAGGATTTCCAAGGAGCAACTGGTGGATTTGAACTGCCGACTTTTTGGTGAGCAGCCAATTGCTTAACTACTATGCCACCAGGGCTCCCCTGCATCTACAGTCATATCCAAATTCTTAACCATATCCATATCCATGATTATCTTCCCAGAGTTGGAGCTGTTCTTAAGAAGCAGATGTTCCTCTTTGGAGCTCCCATTCAGTATTCTTACTACTGTATTGTGCTTTACAGAACTTTCGTAGATGGAAACATCTCCCAGACAGACTTAGCTACTCCTAATATTGTGGTATTTAAATCCTTCCCAAGATCTGACATCCGCATATCAAAAGAAGGAGAGCACCAAAGAGAAATAAATCCTTGACAGCCTATTGGGAAAAGTTGAGGGTCACATCTAACTCTACACTAGATTCCAAAAGAGGTTTAAAAAGCACTCTCAGGGAAAAGAAGCTGATATTGAAGGCTCACAGAAGAACTGTTACAAAGCAGAGAAGGCATTGGCTCTCCTAGTGACTCCAACAAGGCGGAAAGAATATGAGAAAACCTATGAGGGCCCTTCAACTAGATAGTCCATTTGAGTGTCTTCCTTCTAAAGCCAGTATGGTGAGTCAAGACCGAAGAGCTGAGGACAGGCATGTGCTGTACCTGAAGGGTGAGGTGGAGGTTGGGGGTAATTTGGAGTGATTAAATGTTTAGAGTGTGAGAAAGGAGGCATGTCATAGGTAGGAAGGTGGGATGGGATCTAGGTGTTCATTCATTTATTCAGGAAGGGCTCAAGCACCAGGCTGGATCCAATGATGAATGAGATCTAGTCTCTGTCCTCAAGGATCTCACAGTCTAGTGGGAGAGACAGACACAGAAAATCATATTGCAATGTGGCAAGTAGTGTGATAGCACCACAGGAGCACACAGAGGGGCACCTGAGGCTTCTTGGAGGAAGCCATGGCCGAGTTGAGTTTAAGATGTGAAGGGCCATCCAAATGGGACAAACTTTGTGTTAGGGCAAGTGAGAAAATAATGATTATGCTTATTGAGCACTTGCTACATGCCAGATGCTTTCTAAAGATTAACTAATTGATCTTCACAACAATCCTCAGGTATTACCATAACCCCCATTTATGAGGGAACTGAGGTGCAGAGTTAGTGGAGTAACTTGCCAGAAATCACATAGCTAATCGCGGTGGATCTAGGCTTTGAGACCCAGCAGTCCGAATCCACAGCCCACAGTCTTGCCATGATGAATTACCAACAGAGGGAATAGAGTGTGCAAAGGCATAGGGACCAGAAGTAGCAAGGGGTCTGTGGGGGACTATTAGCTTTTGAGTGTAGCTCTCCTGGCCTCTGTGACTGGATATAAGCTTCTCTAGAATTTATTCATTCACGATTCAGTTGTTTATGAATTTGTTCATTCAACATTTTGTATTGAGTTTCTGTTTGTCAAGCACGTTCTATACCCTTGGAGTAGATTAGGGGACAAGACAAAGTCTCTTTGCTGGGATGAATCCCACAATCTGGGCTCTTGTCAATGCCCTGGAACCCTTGGAATCTTCTCTCATCTTTCTTCCTTTTATTGGCCTTGGAGAATTTCCTTCTTGTCAAGTTAAAACTCACCATCCTTCAAGTTTATTCAAGACATGCTATATCCACGAATCCCTTCATTAATGTGATCTTCTCTTTGAACCTTCTAAGGGTGGGCATTTGGAACATAAAACCAGAGCAATCTGAAAGCTACTTCTGCCTTTTGCCCTGCCACATCCCCTCTGAAAGAGAAGGAAAGAAGGGGAGGAAAAGGGAAAAAATAATGAAGAAAAATCCAGTTGGATTAATTTTAATAGCAAATATTATCTAGTCTTCCTTCACATGCTGGTTGCCATGAGTTGGAATTGAATTGACGGTAACCAACAACAAGGTGATCATAAGCACCAGAATTTCATTCTGGTGGTCCCCTAGAAACCCATTAGGGGGGCAGTCTAATGGGGGCAGTCTCTGCCTTCAAAGCTATTCCCCCTCCGAAAGGCTCTCTCTCAAGAGATGCCCAGATTTTACAGAACAGAGTAAAACCACAACACCCCTGGTGGCGTAGTGATTAAGAGCTATGGCTGCTGACCAAAAGGTCTGCAGTTCGCATCCACCAGGTACTCCTTGGAAACCCTATGGGGCAGTTCTCCTCTGTCCTATAGGGTCACTATGAGTCAGAATCGACTCGACAGCAACAGGTATCCTTGTCCATGAAGGAAGGCACAGCAGAGAACAGCTAACCCCAACCCCTCACGGAACAGCTAGGTTCACTGAGGTCGAGAGAGGACCGCTCTTCTCAAGGCCATACATCATGGAGTGGGGGATAGCACCCAGTGAAAATATACATAACAAGACAGACCCAACTTAACAATTTCTATGCGTACAATTCAATGACATTGATTACCTTCTTCAAGTCGTGCAACCATCCGCGCTGTCCTCTACCAGATCATTCTATCACTGTTAACATAACCTCAAGGCGCTTTTGCAATTTTTGAAGGAAAAAAAAAAAAAAACCAGAAAAATTGCTAAGTAGGAAAACGAATCTAAACCAACATTCCCACTGACCACAGCAGTAAAAATGAAGTCGGTGATGCCAGTGACAGGGTATTCCTTTGAGGAGGATGGTTGGGTGGTTCTCAGCCTGGGCAAAGCCGGGCCCAGGCCTTGTCTAAATGTTTTTGAGTTTTCATTGTCATTAACGGCCATCTTGTGAGCTAGACCTGCTTGGTGAGCTTCGTGGTGTTTGCCATTTGTTGCTTTCTTGCAGCCCTTGTTGCTGACCCTTACTTTAAGCTTCTTGCATGTCCCTGGGGAGCCATCTCCTCTTTGTACCTCTTGCCTGGCAGTCCCTTACTAACCTCCCCAGTGCCCACTCTGTAGGTTGTTTTTTGACTTAAAAAACCAAACACTCTGGTGCCTTCCAATCCTTTTTCCATTGTGTGACCTTCCTAAGCCCAGAGTCTCAGTTGGAAGTGTCCACACTTCAGAAATCACTGCCAACCCCAGCTACTCTAAGTATCTTCTGGGGACCAGTAGCATCGGTATTACCTGGACTCTTGTAGAAATGAAGGATCATAGGCTTCACTCCTGACCTGTTGAATCAGAATCTGTGTTTTAACACAACTCCCAGGTGATACTTATCCACTTAAAAATCCAAGAAGCCCTGCTGTGGACAATCCTGATGAAAAAGCAGGAGCGCATATGCTCCACCAGGGGGCAGGCTTTAGCCGTGCATTGCTCTGCCTGAAGCCCACGAGCGGCTGTGCCTGGCGAGGGCGGGGCCGACCTTGGTGCGTGCGATCCAGACCCGTCCTGGCATTTCCATTTCGTCTGTTGGGAACCTTTGGTGTCAGCATTTCAGGGGCCTGAATCGCCTTTCATTGGTGACCTGTGCTACCTGCGTGCACTGGAAGAAATCTCATGGCTACGTGAACCCCTCCCTTGAGCCATTCCTGGAAAGGACTCTGAGCCTTTCTTCCTCTGCTTCCCCTACCACCCAGAGGCAGAAGGTGTACCTACCTCTAGGTCAGCTTTCCAGTCACTGGCCTCTGGCCTGCTTTTTCCATTGATTGCTGCAGGTCTAGACTAATTATAGAGGAAACCCGGGTGATGTAGTGGTTAAGAGCCAGGGCTGCTAACCAAAAGGCTGACAGTTCGAATCCACCAGGCATTCCTTGGAAACCCTGTGGGGCAGTTCTACTCTGTCCTGTAGGGTCACTATGGGTCAGAATCGACTCCAAGGCAATGGGTAGACTAATTACAGGCCAGCAGGACCCCTGGTGGTGCAGTGGTTAAGTGCTCGGGTGTTAACCAACAGTTCAGGGGTTTGAACCCACCAGCTGCTCCACAGGAGAAAGATGTGGCAGTCTGCTTCCGTAAAGATTACAGCGTTGGAGACCCTGTGGGGCGGTTCCACCTCGTCCTCCAGGGTCGCTATCAGTTGGAATAGATTCGAGGGCGATGAGCTTGGGCTTAGTCTATAATTGTGGCATTGGTGGTTCAGTGATAGGCTTCTTGCCTCCCATGTGAGAAACCTGGATTTGATTATCTGGTCGATGCATCATGCACCGTCAAGACCGTCTGTCAGTGGGGGCTTGTGTGTTGCTCTGATGTTGAGCAGGTTTCAGTGGCACTTCCAGACTAAGGCAGACTAGGAAGAAAGGGCTGGTGATCTACTTCCAAAAATCAGTTCATGAAAACCCTATGGATCACAGTGGTAAGATCTGCAACTAATTACGGGGATGGTGCAGGACCGGCAGCGTCTCGTCCCATTGTGCATGGGGTCCCCGTGAGACAGAGGCCAACTCACTGGTAGCAACAGCATCATGTGAAATTACAGAGGTTGACCATGGCCTTTGGTGTCAGGCCTGGGTTCCAATTCCGGCTCCCCCACTTCTTCAACAAATACACGTTGGGTATCTCCTGTGCGTCAGGCCCTGCTTCCGGTCATGAATGAGACAGACAAGGCCCCTGCTCTCATGGCCCCTGCATTCTTTCTAATGATGGGAGATGAACAGTAAGCAAATACACATATTCAAATAGTGATACAGGCTCTACAGAAAATATAGCACAGTGGTGTGATAGAGGGTGACCGGGGGCCTGTGGGTCATCGGCTGAGACGATGGCATTGATTTGAGACCTAAATGATGAGCAGAAGGGGAATTAGCTCATCGAAAGTCAAGGGAGGAACATTTCAGGCAGAGGGAACAGCCCAGGCAAAGTCCCTAAGTGAGGAGTGAGGTCAGCTTGTTTACTATAGGAGCCAGCAGAAAGTAGGTGTGGCTGGAGCCTAGTGATGGGGTAGGGGAAGAGAAGATGGGGCTGGAAGGTGGATGGAGAAGGTTGGGGATTATGTAGGCCATGTAAACCCCAGGGTGAGTTTGGGTTTCATTCTAAGAACAAGCGGATTTAAATTCCAGGAGTATTTGAGGAGGCACCATACAAGATTCCATAATCGCCCTAGGAATGCAGTCTTATCTTTTTATCATACAAGAGAGGAAACCAAACCTTAAATAATTTGAACACCTACCTCCAGTCACCTAGTCAGTGGGAGAGGCAGGATTTGCACCCAGGGTCCATCTCTCAGATTCCAACATACCAGGGCTTAAGTTGGAAAGATATGGCATAAGGTTATGAAAAGTATGAGAACATATGAGATACACGGCATGCCAGGGGAGAGAGTAGGAGGTGGTTCAGTGTTGTTGATTCTTGTGGTCCTATACTGTAGTTGTTTGAGGGCACAGTACGTCTAGAATAGTTTAGCATCGAGGTCTTAGAAAAGACCTGCTCAGCTTTTGCCTGTTGTCTCAGTACTGTAAGGCCAGGCTCTTTTGCATGGTTGGAGTTTAGATAAAGGAGGGAGCAGTATGGGCTGGGGAGCCCTGGTGGCATAGTGGTTAAGAGCTCAGGCTGCTGATCAAAAGGTCAGCAGTTCAAATCCATCAGGTGCTCCTTGGAAACCCTATGGGGCAGTTCTACTCTGGCCTGTAGGGTTGCTATAAGTCAGAATCGACTTGATGGCTGTGGGTTTGGGTTCTGTTTAGTATGGGCTAGAGACATCCTGGATAGTTCCCTGGAGGAGGCAGGATGGGTATGAGATAGAAGGGTGAAGGAAGAGAGAAGGGCTGATGGCTAACACTCACTGAGTGTTCACCAGGTACTGTGCTGGGCACTGTGGGGAAGAGAAGACTGTGCGACATGTGGTTCTAGCTCTTGAGCCAGCTCTCAGTCTGGTGGGGGTTATACTGCTTGTACTGCTACCACCACCACCACCAACAACAATACCTATGGCTTTAGCCCAGTCTTCTCATGGAATTCGCACATCAACCCTATGAGATATTATTACTACTATCTCCATTTTACAGACCGGGAGACTGAGGTACAGAGAGGGAAGTTAAATAACTTACCCAAGTCACACAGCTAGGAAGAGGTGGAGTTTGAACTTGAACCTAAGTATTTGGTCCCAGAGAATAAGGCTCTTGAACACCATTGAACGACAGTGGTGGAGGGGCGGTGGTGGGCTGGTGGATGATATTTGTAGTACTATTTTTTTTTTTTTTTTTACCTTTTCTGAAATCCTTCCCATGTGCCACCATGTTCGGTGAACTCCATAAGCATTCTTATTTAATGCTCATAACAACCTTAGCAGTAGGTGCAGTTCTTCTGCCTATTCTGCATAAGAGGAAGCATAGGCTCAGGACCTGGCTTCCTTGTATTGATGGAGACTTTGCTTCATAGAGCTCCATTTTGCCAACATGCTCTGCCCACCCATTTTGTTCCTTTGGGTGTGTGTGAGTCTCTGTTTGCTGGACTGTGAGGTTGAAGATTCCCAACCTGGCCACTCACTCTCAGATGAGAATCCCCTTCTCCATATTGGTCTGCCATTTTGCAGAAAGGCAGACTTCATTAGCCAAGACCTGCCCAAGAGGCTAACTAAATCCCTAGGTTGTGAGAGGTGGCCAGAAGGAGAAGGCCTTCTGTCTAAACCTAACTGTGGTCAGGCTAGGGGATGAGTTTCTTGGTGCCCAGAATCTCCCTGCCTGGAAGGTAAGGATACCCGGGTAACCCAGGAGTGAGCAAGTCCTTGGTTGCTCTGACTACGCTTGAGCCTCCCCTTCTTCCTGCTTCTTAGAAGCTGTGGCCTGAGGCAAGTTACTTACCCTGTGTGGCTCAGCATCCTCATCTAAAAGTGGGGATGCTAAAAGTACCCTCCTCATTGGGTTGTTGAGAGAGTTCCATGGATATTTGGAATCCTGTCAGTTAGGAGAAGTGTTAGGAGTGCCATATGTATTTGCTTTTTTTCTGGTTGGCATGGTTAACCCAACCCTTTCTGAGTTTTCTGCCTGATTTTTGCCTGTTAACCAAGTTTGGATTTTCCTTTTTATTTCATTGCAAAGTGGCTATGTTAGGATGTAGTTTCTGGGAGATGAGTCTACCCCTTGCAGACCCCACCTATGGTGGGCAGGCAGAGAGGGCCCTGGTCAGAGGCACCCCCTAATAAATGTTCGATCTTGTTATTTTTGCTTTACCCCCTTGGCACAGAATATTCTGCGACACTTATAATGCTTAAGCTGAGTCTTTTATGAGGAAGCAAAGTATTTAGGGCTCTTCGTGATGGCCACACTGCTCTACCTAAAATGGCTCGCGAGATGGTATCTGCACAGCTGAAGTATTCAGGAGACCTGGTTTCTGTTCCAATTATATATTCAGCCCACATTTACTGTCTATTATATGCTGGGTGCTTTAAGGGAACCATCTCACAAAATTCTCACCTCAAAACTTGGAGTTTGGTTCCCATGTTTCAGGCGAAGAAACTGCACTTTGGGGAGTCTGAGTAACTTGATCAGAGTCACATGGTTATTAAGGACAGATCTAGGATTCAAACCCTGGTCTTACGCTTCCAGGGTCCTTGCTCTGAGTCACTCCCTGTCCTGGTTGAGTACTCTGGGAGACTTGATCTGGTGGGATTGAGGGCATGCAGAAGTGAGAGGGAGAAGAAGATAATACAGTTCACAGCAGTGTCTTGAGAAATCGCTCTCACTTAAGGATAAAAAGATGCTCATGGGGTGTTGAGGTTACACTGGAGAGCATCAGCTAATGGTTTTAGCATAGGAGCGGGACAGGTCTTCATGGCTCAGTCCACTTCTAACCTTAGTGTCCTGGACTTTGTACCTTGCAGGGCCCTTGCACTGGTCAGAGAATCAGAGCCACTGTGCTGTCATGGAAGGAGATATTTACTGTAGGAATAAGACCTCATGAGAAGGTGGAGGAGTTGGGGGCGGGAAGATCTGGAAGTCCAAGTCAGAGCATCAACAAAGAGCAATGGCACAGGTGGGCGAGGTGGAGTTGGTAGGGAATCCAAGAAGCCAAGATCCTCAGGTTGTTGGAGAGGGAGAGAAGAGGGGAGCTTGTGGAAAGGTCTATGGAAGCTATTCCATCTGCTTGTGCCTCAGTGGGTGTCTTAGGCTGAAGCCCCTAGAGAAGAAAAACCAGTAAAGTGTGTAAATATATATACATATAGAGAGATTTATATCAAGGAAATGGCTTATGCAATTGTAGAGGCTGGAATGTCCCAAGTCCATGGGTCAGGATGCAGGCTTCTCCTGATTCACGTAGCTGCAGGGGCTGGTGAGCCCAAGATCGGCAGGTTACAGAGCAGGACTCTTGCTCACTGGCTGCAAAGATCGATGAATCCTAAGATCAGCAGGCAAGACCTCAGGGAAGCTGCTAGCTTGAGTCCCAAGAACCAGACGTCAGACGAACAGGAGCCAGCTGCAGGATTCAGTGCAAGCAAAAAGCCCTCGAGCCCTGCCAGAATGTCTGCTTTGTGTTCGATGCAGGCCACACACCCTAGGAAACTCTCTTTCAGCTTATTGGCCGCTCACAGCAGATTCCATCAAGGGGGTGATCACATATCAAATCTCAACAGGAGAGTGATCACAACTTTATACAACATTAAACATCTGTCGGTCAGCAGGGGCAGTGGTCAGGAAGACGAGACTGCTGTGGAGTGAAGGAGAGCAGGGAGAGGCTGGGGCCTGACAGGCACACTGCGTCTGCTTGTTGTCATAACTGACCATGACGGCCTTTCAGAAGTCATGGCCTGCTTCATTCTGCAATCCAGACGTGGCACATGTCCCTCTTTTGGCCAGCACCAACTTGGGCTCACACAGGGAAGGGAGCTCTGGGAGAAGAGAGATACCAGCTTAGCCAAATTGCCATGGCACCTCCAGTACAGGCATATGGGGTCTTTGGCTTAGTCTGGTCTTGGATCCCTGACTTTCCCAACCAGCTGCTCCTAGAGGCAGGGGAGGCTGAGGGCTCGCACCCACATGGCTGCAGGCTTATCTCCACTGCAGAATGTCTGTAAAGCCTCTGTTTACACTTTTAAAATTCATGCCCAATTTGCATTTTTCTCAGTGATAAAGCTGTGCTGGCTCTAATATAATGATAATAATTGTTGTTAGGTTGTTAGGTGCCACTGAGTCCATTTCAACTCAGCCATATACATAGTACAACAGAACAAAACACTACCCAGTCTTGCACCATCCGCACAATTGTTGCTATGCATAAGCCCGTTGTTGCAGCCACTGTGTCAATCCATCTCAATGATGGTCTTCTTTTTTGCTGACCCTTTACTTTACCAAGCATGATGTCCTTCTCGAGGGACTGATCCCTCCTGATAACATGTCCAAAATATGTGAGAAGTAGTCTCACCATCCTTGCTTCTAAGGAGCATTCTGGTTGTACTTCCTCCAAGACAGATTTGTTCATTCTTTTGGCAGACCATGGTATATTCAATATTCTCCAACACCACAATTTAAAAGTGTCAATTCTTCTTCTGTCTTCTTTATTCATCATCCAGCTTTCACATGCATAGGAGGTGATTGAAAACACCATAGCTTAGGTCAGGTGCATCTTAATCTTCAAGATGACATCTTTGCTTTTTAACACTTTTAAGAGGTCTTTTGTAGCAGATTTGCCCAATGCAATGCGTCTTTTGATTTCTTGACTGCTGCTTCCATGGTTGTTGATTGTGAATCCAAGTAAAATGAAATCCTGAACAACCTCAATCTTTTCCTCATTTATCATGCTATTGCTTATTGGTCCAGTTGTGTGGATTTTTGCTTTCTTTATTTTGAGGTGTAATCCATACTGAAGACTGTAGTCTTTGATCTTCATCAGTAGTACTTCAAATCCTCTTCACTTTCAGCAAGCAAGGCTGTGTCATCTGCATAATGCAGGTTGTTAATGAGTCTTCCTCCAATCCTGATGCCCCCTTCTTCTTCATATAGTCCAGGTTCTCAGATTATTTGCTCAGCATACGGATTGAACAGGTATGGTGAAAGGATACAACCCTGACACACACCTTTCCTGACTTTAAGCCACGCAGTATTCCTTTGTACTATTCAAACAACTTTTTTTTTATTCAAACGACTGCCTCTTGATCTAGATACAGATTCCTCATAAGCACAATGAAATGTTCTGGAATTCTCATTTTTTTTTTTTTTTTGCAGTGTTATCCATAATTTGTTATGATCCACACAGTTGATTGTCTTTGCATAGTCAATAAAACACAGGTAAACATCTTTCTGGCATTCTCTGCTTTCAGCCAGAATCCGCCTGACATCAGCAATGATATCCCTGGTTCCGCGTCATCTTCTAAATCTGGCCTGAATTTCTGGCAGTTCCCTGTCGATATACTGCTACAGCTGCTTTTGAATGATCTTCAGCAAAATTTTACTTGTGTGTGATATTAATGATATCGTTCGATAACTTCTGCGTTCAGTTGGATCACCTTTCTTGGGAATGGGCATAAATATAGATCTCTTCCAGTCAGTTGGCCAGGTAGCTGTCTTCCAAATTTCTTGGCATAGACGAGTGCGCACTTCCAGAGCTGCGTCTGTTTGTTGAAACATCTCAGTTGGTATTCTGTCAATTCCTGGAGCCTTGTTTTTCGCCAGTGCCTTCAGTGCAGCTTGGACTTCTTCCTTCAGTGTCATCAGTTCCCGCTCATATGCTACCTCCTGAAATGGTTGAATGTTGACCAATTCTTTTTGGTAGTGACTCTGTGTATTCCTTCCATCTTCTTTTGATGCTTCCTGAGTCATTTAATATTTTCCCCATAGAATCCTTCAGTATTGCAACTCGAGGCTTGAGTTTTTTCTTCAGTTCTTTCAGCTTGAGAAATGCCGAGTGTGTTTTTCCCTTTTGGTTTTCTATCTCCAGATCTTTGCACGTGTCATTATAATACTGTACTTTTTCTTCTCGAGCCACCCTTTGAAATCTTGTGTTCAACTCTTTTACTTCATCATTTCGCTTTAGCTACTTGATGTTCAAGAGCAAGTTTCAGAGTTTCTTCTGACATCCATTTTGGTCTTTTCTTTCTATCCTGTCTTTTTAATGACAACAATAATAATAATACTATAATGCACAATAGAGTAAGGTACCCCCTCCAGGTAAGAGGGTCTTCCCTCTCCCCTGGCTTCATACCTCTTGGCATAGTGCTGGTACACACTTCTGAGGGTACATCTTCTCTGACTTGAAGATAAAGGCTTTCTCCTCATAGTCTCTGCATGAACATGTTCAACTAGCAAGAGACTCATCGCCTCCCTCCTAAGTAATATAAGAACATGTACATTCCCCTTGTTAGAAATCCGAACACCACATTTAAGAGTAAAGTCCTCCTTCCTCCCAATCCCAGGCCCCTCCCTCAAGACAGCCCCTGCTTATAAGTTTGATGTGGATCTTTCCAGGCGTTTTTCATCCTCTTATACTCTATATGCTCTAGAATCTTTTAGCTCCCAAGTGAAGCTGCTCCAACTCTAACCATTTGCTAGCTAATCCCTAATCCAGAACCCTTAACCTCTGACACAACATGATAGAGCCAAGTGTCCCATCACCAACAGAGACCAGGAGCTCAGATACATAGTCTATTTGGAGTAGCTGCCTTACAAAGCATGATGTCCACAGCAAAACAGAATGCTCCAGATATTGCAAAGGAGAGAGGAGAAATTCAGTGGCTTTCAGACTTTTCTGACTGCAGCCCACATTTTACATAGATGACACACACACACACACACAGCTATAATGAAATAATACCTCTACTTATGCTTTGTATGCTGATACATTCTCTTTAGTAGCTGTCTTACTTATCTAGTGCTGCTATAACAGGAATATCACAAGTGGATGGCTTTAACAAACAGAAGTTTATTCTCTCACAGTTTAGGAGGCTAAAAGTCTGAATTCAGGGCTCCAGCTCTAGGGGAAGGCTTTCTCTCCCCGTTTGCTCTGGGAGAGGGTCCTTGGCATCAACCTTCCCCTGGTCTAGGAGCTTCTCAGCACAGGGACCCCAGGTCCAGTAGTACTCCTGGCACTGCTTTCTTGATGGTATGGGATCCCCCTCCTCTCTGCTGGATTCTCTCTTTTATATCTCAAAAGAGATTGGCTCAGGATGCAACCTAATCTTGTAGATTGAGTCCTGCCTGATTAACATAGCTGCCGCTAATCCCGCCTCATTAACATCGTAAGGTAGGGTTTACAACATATGAGAAAATCACATCAGATGACAAAACGGTGGGCAATCACACAGTATTGGGAATCATGGCCTAGCCAAGTGTGACACACATTTTGGGGGGGGACAAGATTCAATCCATAACAGTAGCCTTTTATTCTGTTCTGTTCTCTTCCCTTTACCAAAAAATGCTGATTTACGACTCTCTTGATTTCACTAACTGCTGGCAAATGTGCCATGCCCCACCATAAGGAAAACACCGTTATAGGCAATATATTCTTTTGCATCCTAAAGTGACATTTAAAAAAAAAAAAAAAAGGTATATGAGAGAGTTTATGATGAACATCGATGTCCCTCACCCAGACCCCACTTCCACTCCTTGTTATTGTGTGCTGTTGAGTCTATTCCGACCCAGCAACCCTAAGACAAAGTACAGCTGCCCCATGGGTTTCTTAATGGGAGCACATTGCCAGGTGTTTTCTCCCGCAGAGCCACTGGTGGGTTTGAACTGCTGACCTTTCGGTTAACAGCACGGCACTTTAACCATTGTGCTACCAGGGTTCCTTTTCTGCTTCTTAGAGCGGTGCTTCTCAACCTTGAGCATGCATCTGAATCATCTGGAGAGTTTGTTAAAACACAGACCATATCTCACCCCCAGAGTGTCTGATTCAGTAGGTCTGGGGTGGGCCTGAGAATTTGCATATCTAATAATCTCCCAGGTAGTGCTGACACTGCTGGCTGTTCCAGGGGACAACACTCGGAGAATCACTCTCTTGGAGGACACTGTTCTTAATTCTTAACTCTTTCTTCTGGTGGTTTAACTCTGTATATTTTAGTGACATGCTCTGTCACTATTTCATGTTTGATCTCACTTCTTGAGGAGAATTGAGCTCCTGTATACCATCTTCCAGTTCCCTTCCACTATGTCAACAGCATAGGTACACCACCACCTTCAGTTCATGCAAGTATGCAACCAATACTTACTGTTATGGAACGTCTTCTATGTGTCAGGCACTACGCTAGTCACCGGGGATTCATCAGAGAACAAGATAAAGTTCTGCCCTTGTGGAGCTTATACTATAGTGCAGGACTCAAACTATCTGTTAAGAGCTCGATAGCAAATATTTTAGGCTTTGCAGGCCATATGGTCTCTGCTGCAGCTACTCAACTCTGCCATCAGGGTACCAGGAAAGCAGCCGTGGGCAGTATGTAAGTGAATGGGTATGGCTGTGTTCCAATAAAACTTTATTTATAAAAATAGACTGCAGGCCTAGATTTAGCCTGTGGGCTGTACTTTAAGATCCTTGTTTCTAGTGTGTGAGATAGACAGTAAAGCAGGTAAATGAGTGAGATGTACAGTATGTCAGATAGTGTTAGGTGCTGAGGAGAAAAATAAAGCCAGGAGAGTAGAGGTATGGGGTGGGGGGGGGCAGGACTTGCAAATTTAGATATGATGGCTGAGGAAAGAGTCATTCTGATGGTGACATTTGAGTAAAGACTTTTAAAGGAGATGAAGGGTGCCATGCAGCTCCCTGGGGGAAAAGCATTAAGGAAGAGGGAACAGCCAGTGCAAAGGCCCTGTGGCATGAGTATGCTTGGCATGTGTCTTAGTTATCTAGTGCTGCTATAACAGAAATACCACAAGTGGGTGGCTTTAAAGACAGAAATTTATTGTCTCACAGTCTAGGAGGCTAGAAGTACAAATTCAGGTTGTCAGCTCCAGGGGAGTGCTTTCTTTCTCTGTCAGCTCTTGGGGAAGGTCCTTGTCATCAATATTCCCCTAGGTCTAGGTGTTTCTCAATGCAGGGACCCCAAGCCCAAAGGACACGCTCTGCTCCCGGCTCTTCATTCTTGGTGGTAGGATGTCGCTCTCTGTCTGCTTGCTTCTCTCTCCTTTTATCTCTTATAAGATAAGAAGGTGAGGCAGGCCATACGCCAGGGAAACTCCCCTTACATTGGATCTGGGCTGTGACCTGAGTAAGGGTGTTGCATCTCACCCTAACTCTCTTTAACATAACCGAATCTTGCCTTGGAAACCCTGGTGGCATAGTGGTTAAAGAGTTCAGCTGCTAACCAAAAGGTCAACAGTTCAAATCCATCAGGTGCTCCTTGGAAACTCTATGGGGCAGTTCTACTCTGTCCTATAGGGTTGCTATGAGTTGGAATCGACTCAATGGCAATGGGTTTGGGTTCTTTTTTTGGTTTAATTTTGCCTCAGTAACCACAGGCAGAGATTAATTGGGATTTACAACACTTAGGAAAATTGTGTCAGATCACAAAATGGAGGACAACCACACAACACTGGGAATCATGGCCTAGCTAAGTTGACACATATTTTGAGGGGACACAATTCAATCCATGACAGCCTGCTTGAGGAAACAGCAAGGAGGCTAGTGTGTCTGAGTGGAGTGAGCCAAGGGGAGGGGAGCAGGAGGTGAGGTCCAGAGTAACAGCTGCTGAAGGCTTTGTAGTCATTGTAAAGACTTGGTCATTTACTCTGACTAAGATGGGGATCCATTATTGTGGCTCTGGTAGTTTCGATAGTTCCTTTACATTATATGTTTACGACTTCATTTCGTGTTTCCTCAACTATAGGCAGTTTCCCTTGACTTTCTGCTCTGTAAGAGGTACTGGCATCGTGCCAAGCACCTTAACATGTAGTATATCATTTAATCTGTATAAGGTAGATAAAAGTAAACCAGTTGCTGCTGAGTCGATTCCAACTCATGGTGACCCCACGTGTTGCAGAGTAGAACTATGCTCCGTAGACTGTGGCCTTTCAGAGCAGATCTCTAGGTCTTTCTTCCAAGGTGCCTCTGGATGGGTTTGAACTGCCAGCCTTTCAGTTGGTAGTCGAGTGCTTAACTGTAATAAGAGTCCCCATTTTATAAAAATTATAGAGGAGGAAAGTGCAGCTCAGAAAGGTTAAGTGACTTGCCCAAGGTCACATCGTTAGTTAAGTGGTGGAGCTGGGATTTGAACCCAGGTCTGCCTTAACGTAGAAATCTTAGCAGCCACATTATACTGAGGGACAGTTCTGTAATTCTTCAGCGATGCAGGATAATAAAACTTAAAATCCTTTGCCGAGAAGGTATGTGTGTATCAATGAAACAAACGGGATATTCTGAGGGGGGAAAGCTTCTTCTCTGTGGGAGTTTTGACCAAGCCGCTGACAGCTCGTTTACGTGTTGCTAGTGCGGTTTGGCGTTCACAGAACAAGACTTGCATGCAATTAGCCCAAACTGCTCTGACACAGTCTCTTTAGAACATTTGGAATTTTCCCTCTGTCTGGCCTTTTCTCTCTGTGCATGATGTAATCACGGCTTTATTTAGTTGGCCATCCATCCCAGAATAGTGTGGTCCTCTTCTGTCCCCATCACTGTGGTCTGAAGGAGGTCTTGTTTTCCTGGAGGGCAGAGACTGTCGTGCGGACTTGCTTTGTCAGTTCTCTCCTGCAGGATCATTTGCGCAAACACGGTGGCAGAGTTTCTCTTCAGTGCATGGCAGAATGACTACCCCACGTATAAGCTAGAGCCCTGTTACGTGTACAATGCAAATGAGGGGTCTGCATTTGCATGGGTCAGAAGGGCAGAGCTGGAGGTGGGGGCTTCTGTACCACTCCCCATCAGTTGGCTGATGAGCCTGACAGGTGCTTTTGCAATCATCTTTGCTGCCCGACAAAGGGCTCTTAATGAGGGCAGCCACTGGCTGCTTCTGCAACCCCTTCAGACACCTGGTGATTGGAAGCTGGGGAGGCTGAGAACTTCAGATGCCCTGTCAGCTGCCCCTGAGTTATCATCAGCTGCCTGCTGGACTCTGAGAAGGAAGGGAGGTGGCTGGGTAACCCATGGTGATTGTCTGCTCTCCTCCTCCTGCAGGGTGCGTGAGGCAGCAACAAACGGATGGCTGGGTTTGGGCTCCCGCTTGGCTTCTCTGACCCTCACTGGGTGCCTGCCTTGGCTCAGAGAATGGCTGTCCATGGGGATTTGGAATAAGGGCTAAGAGCCTGTTCCCTGAGTTGAATATTGGTGCCCCCTTGATTTTATTTCTCCTTCCAGACTAACCCACTGTCTTTGCCAGTAGCGTGAGACATCCCAATCCGAATAGCCTTTTTGAATTGGGGACAGAAAAATGAAACAAGCTGCAGGAAATTATGGAGTGGTTAGTGGGGAAAGACAAATAGGCATATTCAGAAGGAGCCAGCAGACCCAAAGGAGCTTCTGTGGCATCTTTCTGCTTGTTTCTTCTTGTTTGCAAGAATGTGTACAGTGCAGTTACCTCGACTAAATTGACTCTCTAGGTATAAAAAAAAAAAAACAGTTGCTGTCGAGTTGATTCTGACTCATGGCGACCCCATGTGTGTTGGAGAAGAACTGTGTCATAGTAGAAAAATCATTGGCTAGTTTTTTGGATGTGGATCACCATAGTTCTCCAGGGCAAGGGTCACTGACGAGGGCTTGAGGTCTGAAAATTAATGTGAAACACTTGTTTCTGTCCCCTTTCTCTTGGTGAGACTTGGGGCCATGGTACCTTGGCAGGGGCCAGACAGAGCCCCCATCCCACATGCAGATTTGATGTGTCTTTCCCAGAGCATTTATGGCAGATGAAATGGGGTGAGGGCTGTAATGGTGCCTCATGTAGCACCTGGTTCATGATCAGTGCTCAACAGATGTTTGCTGAAAAAAATTTAAACAAAAAGAAGATAAAACCCTCGTCAATGAGCACCACATAGTTATGAGCCTGTGTCTGGGGCCATGCCAACTCTGCTCTTGAACAGCAGGCAAACTTTGGAACAGGGGAGGGACACTAGCACATCTTTGGTCTTCATGCCAGCCCAATGAGATAATGCTTATCTCATACCTACTAGTAATCCAGTTTTACAGAAGAGGAAAACGTGGCTCAGAGAGGCAAATTCACTTGCTAACGGTCCCATAACTAGTGAGTAGCAGAGCTTGAATTAAAATACAGATGTGCTATTCTAACCCCAGAGGCCCTGGGTGGTACAAATGGTTAACATGCTCGGCTGCTAACCGAAAGGTTGGAGGAGGTTTGAGTCTACCTAGAGGAGCCTTGGAATCAAGTCCTGGCGATCTACTTCTGAAAAACCAGGCGTTGAAAAGCTTAGGGAGCACGGTTCTACTCTGACACACATGGGGCCGCCATAAGTCGCAATCAACTTGACGCCGACTGGCTAATTCTAAACCCAGGCTGTTAATACACAGTTTTCTCTGAGGAACACAAAGACCTTCCTTTTTAGATTTCATTCATTTTTTCAGTTTTTCCTTGAGTCTCTCTTGTGTGGTAAGCCATTGGGACTGGTACTGACCTCATACCACTGGTCACAATTAAAACAGAAGGATTGGAGATGCAAGGGACTGGAGCTGTAGAAACCCATCAGGGAGCTGTGGAACTCCCAGTGTGGATGAAGTGATGCACACTTGAATTAAGGAAGTGACAGCAGAAAGAAAGGGTAGATTAAACTGATGTGGAGGGTCAAGGAGAGGATGGATGAGCCAAGGATTAACTGAGATTTCTGGCTCAGGAAGATGTGTGGACAGTGAGCTTGATATGCTTGATAACCAATCAGGATTAGAAGTCAACGAAGCTCCCTTGGAGAGAAAGGAGATGGTCTTGGGCTTGTATAGGCTGAGTCTACAGTCTTTTTGAGTTACATGGATGACTATGTCCTGTACATTCTTGGATCTATAGATCTGGAGATCCAACTGAGGAACTAGAGCTGAGAGTTATGGATTCAGGAGATAAAGTAGGAGATGAAGCCCCTCTGTCAGAGAGCAGAGAGTGGAAAATTGAAAGAGAATATTGCTGTGGTCTTGGGAAATGGAGCCATTTAGGTGGTGTCTTAGGCTGAGTTCTCTAGAGAAGCAAAACCAGTAAAGCACATAAATATCTATATAAAAAAAGAGAGATTTATATCAAGGAAATGATTCACACAATTGTAGGGGCTGGAAAGTCCCAAATCTGTGGGTCGGGCTGGATGCTTTTCCTGATTCACGTAGCCACAGGGGCTGGTGAACCCAAGGTTGGCAGGTCAGACAGCAAAGCTCTTGCTCACAGGCTGTGAAGACCATCAAATTCCAAGATCGGCAGGCAAGATTGCAGGTAAGCTGCTAGCTCAAGTCCCAAGAGCTGGCAATCAGATGAACAGAAGCCAGCTGTAGGATCCAGAGCAAGCAAAAGCCTTGCCATAGAGTCTGCCTATATTGGATGTAGCCCACAAAAAACTGCCTTTCAGCTGATTGACTACTTACAGCAGATCCCATCATGGAGGTGATCACATTATATCGGATCTCATCACAGAAGTGATTACATCATCATACAGTTGCCAAACTACATCATAACTCTCAAACCACTGAGAATCACGGCCTAGCCAAGTTGACACACAGCCTTAATGATCACAGGGGGTTGGTGGGTGAAGAGGAGCCAGTGAAGGAGAATAAAAAATAGTAGTTTTAGGGAAAGAAGGGGAACCAGAAACGTTGAGGGTCACAGGAGCCAAGGGATGAGAAAGTTCGAGAAAGTAGATCTGGCCAGCAAGTTAGATGCTGCCAACTGGTAATGATAGGACAGGCTAAGTATTGAGACAGAGTCACTGGATCTGGTCATGAAATTTAGGGACTCAGACATAGTGGGAGCAAGAACCAGGATGCTGGGTGTTAAGGAGGGGAGGGGAAGGGAAAAGTGGAAAGAGAAATTCAGACAGAGAATTTAGGTTGTGAAAGGGTGAGACTGGGGGAGGCAGCTTGAGAGAAAGTTATTTATGAGAGAACCGTGAGCTCATTTATAGTGTGAAGGGAAGAAAGTGTAGTGAAGGAAGGGCTCAAGATACATGGGGAAAGGCAGAAATAACCAGGAAGTGTTGCAGGCTAGGATGTTAGGGAATTGGGAATTCAAATCCCAGCTCTGCCAAATACCAGCGGTGGGATTTTGGGCAAGTTACTTAACCTCTCTGAGCCTCAGCTTCCTTATCTGTCTACTGGGGAAAATAGCACATAGTTCACAGTGTTGTGGCAAGGATGAAAGGAGAAAGTGTATTAGGTCTCTCACAGTGGCTAGCACATAGTAAGGTTTAGTGAACTCTTGCCAGGCACCTTTATATATGCATTGAGAAAAGACCACAGTGACATGTGCTGATCTGTAGTCTAAATTAAGTACCTGCTGCTCAAAGTTCTGACCTTCTGTATCTGTAACACGTACCATCCTTGTGTAGTGGATACTGTGGTATGCCACCAGGTACCCATTTCAGGACTGAAACACTCCTGCCCCCAGCTGTTGGGAATGTTGGCTGCTGAGACTTACAGGTGAGTCCTTCTCCAGGAATTGCTCTGAAGGTAGCTGCATCCCCCAAGGTTATGTCCCCTCCCAGGGACTGCTTATACCAAGTGATTGGTGGATGGTGGGGGAGGAGGTCCGAAGGCCCAACCCCTGCCTCAGCTGGGAACAACCCTGGGTGGGTTTGGACCGTCAACCTTTCAGTTAGTAGTTGAGTGCTCATTGATTCTGACTCAGAGCAACCCTATAGGACAGAGTAGAACTGCCCCATGGGGTTTCCAAGGAGTGGCTCGTGGATTCAAACTCCTGTTCTTTCGGTTAGCAGCCAATCTCTTAACCACTGTGCCACCAGGGCTCCAACCATAGTAATAGCCCCCATTTTACAGAGGAGGAAAATGAAACTGAGAAAGGTTAAGTGACTTGCCCAAGGTCACGCAGCTAGTAACTACTTCTGCTACCTACTACTTATGTCTATAGATTTGACCTTGGCTCATGGTGACCTCGTGTGTGCGAGAGAACTGTGCTCCATACAGTTTTCAATGGCTGATTTTTTTGGAAGTAGCACCAGACCTTTCTTCCAGGGTATTCTGGGTGGACTTGAACCTCCAACCTTTTAGTTAGCATCTGAGTGCGTTCACCATTTGCACTACCCAGGGATTCCCAGTCTAACTACAGAGCTCCCTGTGAGCTGGGTGAGGTCTGTGTTGAAGCTTCATGGCAGTTCAACTTCTCCCTGTGTTCTATCCTGCTTCCCTCACTTGTTTGCAGGGGTTGCTCCACAGGCACTCCTCACTGAGCTTCCTGCCCACAAATCTCCATATCAGGGTCTGTTCTCAGAGAGCCTAACTTAAGATACCTTGTTTAATGTCTGTATCTTTTGTCTAGACTGGGTTCTTTTGGAAGGCACTATCTCTGTTGGAGCCCTGATGGCACAGTGGTTAAGTGATACGGCTGCTAACCAAAAGGTCAGCAGGTCAAATCCACCAGCTGCTCCTTGGAAACCCTGTAGGGCAGTTCTACTTTGTCCTCTAGGGTCACTATGGGTCAGAATCGACTCAACGGCAACAGGTTTGGTTTTTTGGTAACTATCTCTGTCTGGTTCATTGTTGTATCCCCATCTAGGTACGTAATAGGTGCTCATTAAGTAGTGATAGGTGCTTATTAAGTATTTGTTGAAGAGGTGAATGAGTTGTGAATTAGAGACCAAGTTATGTAGATGTGTGTTTCTGTGGGCGCATGAGCCTGCCTGGGCCCAGCCAGTAGAAAACCATGCCTAGCCGTGGCTCTCTGTCTTCCATGAGCTATTTCCAGGCTTCCACCGGCAAACTAGTGGTCACAATTTATAAAATGTTCACACAAAAACACTGGGGCTGCAGTCTGCATCAGCACAGAGAGGTTGTTCCTTGGGGCCTTTAATTTTATAGCTTTCATTATTGGGAGACTAAAATGTATCACTTGCATTTCAAAATTGATTTTTATTTTCAAAAAGAAGGTCATAAAAATAAACAACTTCCCATGGGGCGGGGGGAAGAACTTTTTACACTGGGCCATTTGTTAGAAAAGGAAGCCTAGAGGGGTAAAACAGTCCAAATATTTAGATTGTATCTCTTTTCTTTTTTTAAAATTTAACTTGGGGCTTACTGGACTTTGAAAGCATCGGTGCTGTTGAAAAAGCTCATGTGGGAAGCTCCTGGGGCAGGTGATAGGAGCATCCCCTGGAATATGGCCCCACGGTCTGCACCTCTGGTGTCCCACTACTGCTGTGTTGCTATTAGTGAGGAGATACACTACCAGCATCTCATTACTAATTTTATCAGTCAGCTTTTGCTGCATAACAAATTGCCCCAGAGGTAGTGACTGAAGCCAGTGTTCTCTCAATTCTGCGGGCCTGCTGGATTCTCTCAGATGGTCTCAGTTTTATGTCTGGTAGTTGGCTCCATCTCAGCAAGGGTGACAAAGATGACTTGGCCATGTGTTTTCCACCATCCAGCAGGCTAGCCCTGGTTTGTTCATGTGGTTGTGGTCATAGGATTCTCAAGGGCAGCCAGTAAGGGCAATTCAAGTTAAGCCCCCATTTGCAAGCACTTTTCAGGACTCTGCTTTGCATCACACAGCCCAGTGGCCCAAGCAAGTCACAGTGACCAAGCCCAGATTCAAGGAGTGGAGAAACAGATTTTCACTCTTTCATTGGCATTTCAGTTTCTCAGCCATGAAGAGGGGTACATAAGCAGGGAAGATACCAGTTAGTCTCATTTTATAGCAAATAAGTTGAATATGGAAACCCTGGTGACGTAGTGGTTAAGAGCTACAGTTGCTCACCAAAAGGTCAGCAGTTCGAATCTACCAGGCGCTCCTCGGAAGCTCAGTGGGTCAGTCCTACTCTGTCCTATAGGGTTGCTATGAGTTGGAATCTACTCGATGGCAACGGGGTTGATTTTTTTTTTAAGCTGAATATCAGAGAAGTTGAGCAACTAGCCTGAGGTCACACAGAAAGCGAAGAACCCACTGTGTAACCAGCCCAGTGTGGGTGAGCTCACTGTGTGCTGCCGCATTGGATTTCCCCTTCCTTCATTCCCTCCACCACTTTGGCAGCCAAGGGGACAGCTCAACATCTTTGACCCCCTACTCAGCCCTGAAATGCTGCTCTTTTTTAATAAACTATTGCTCATACTTATTTACCTCCTGTACTGGTTGTTCCCTGCTTGTATCCCTCACCCTCTTCCGCTCTGTGCTGTTCTCTGTGCCTGTGCACCTCTGGAGGCTGCCGCCTGTGGAGCAAATTGCCTAGGCTCTTGCTCCCTAGTTTTTGGTTGAGTTCATGCAGAAGTGTCACTAGCAAGGAATTGTAGCATGGGGGCAGAGGGAAGATGAGGATTTCTCTCCCAATCCCTTTGATCTGGGCCATGTGTCCTGGCAGTAGTTCTTGTCAGGATGCCCCTTCTCCACTGCTCCCAAATTCACTAGGCCCTCGTAAGACTTCTTTCTCCCTTTACCCTTTCCAGCCTTTGAGTGGCAGTGGCTTCTCACTGTTGCTAGTCTCTGGGTGCCCCGACATCCGTCGTTGATTCCTTTAACCTTGTCCTCACTTTAGTTGAATAGACTAAAGTCTCTTGAACCATATAAGTTAGATTCTGTGTCCTGTTTATACCTAAGCAGATTCACTTTCATTAGATTATATTTTCTTATAAAGGGAGAAGGAAATAGAGTTTGCAGCCTGCAATTTGAGGAATCAAACACCATCCTGGGCATGCCTATGATAGTTGCTCAAAGAAATGTATTGTTGTTGTTGTTAGGTACGGTTGAGTTGGTTCTGACTTGTAGTGACCCCATGTACAACAGAACGAAATACTGCCTGGTCCTGTATCACCCTCACAATTGTTGCTCTGCTTGAGCCCATTGTTGTAGCCACTGTTGTCAGTCCACCTTGTTGAGGGTCTTCCTCTCTTTCGCTGACCCTCTACATTACCAAGCATGATGTCCTTCTCCAAGGACTGGTCCCTCCTGATAACATGTCCAAAGTACTTGAGATGAAGTCTCACCATCCTCGCGTCGAAGGAACACCGGCTGTACTTCTTCCACGACAGACTTGTTCATTCTTCGGGCAGTCCGTGGTATGTTCCGTATTCTTCACCAACACCGTAATTCAAAGGTGTCAGTTCTTTGGTCTTTCTTATTCACTGAAGGAATGTGTAGGCTGTAGAAATGCTGTTTTAGCAGAAAGAACGAGAGCTTCAGCACTAGCATGTGGTATTGTGGATTCTTCTAGGCTCTGATCAGGGAATTCTGAGAACTCTAGGGAGGACGTACAAGGGTAATTGTGATATTGTTTGTGGTGGCCAAAAGTTAGTAACCTCCTGAACACCTATTGAGAGAGCAATGAATAGTTGAGAAAATTATGGTCCATCCATGCTGTGGAATACTATACAGTTTAAAAAAGAAAGAGCTTGTTCCAAACTAACTGGCATGGAGAAATATTCATGATGTGTTGTTAGTGAGAAAAGCATTTTGCAGATTCCATTTCTGTATAACTTCTCAATCCATTTGTTTCCAGGTGGTTGTCTCAGTAAGGAGGAAAGCGTGGAAGGGTAAACACCAGATTGCCAATCTTGGTTTGCTGGGAGGAGGGAGGAAGAGAAAAGTAGGGTGGGAAAGAAATGGCGGGCACTAAAAAAAAAAAAAAAACTGTGGCAAAATGGAAAAGTACACATGGATTTTATTTACTGTTCTTTTTCCTAACTTTTGAGGTAGATACTTAGATTACTGATTTTCTGTTGATTGCCTTTCCTAACATACACGTTAAGGTTACACATTTTCCTTTAAGCATAGCTTTAGCAGACTCACAAGTTTTGTATTTCCATTACGATTTATTTTCCTATAGGCTATTTAAAATTGTATGTTTAATTTTCAAACTTTTGTGGATTTTCTAGTTATTTGTACTTCATTAGTTTTTTCACTGATGTCCTTTGTGTGTTCCAGGATCCTATCCAGGATACCAAAATACGTTTAGTTGTTAAGTCTCCTTAGTCTTTTCTGGTTTGTGACAATTTCTGACTTTCCTTGTGTTTCACGACCTTGGTAGCTTTGAGGAGTACTGATCAGGTATTTTATACAATGTTCCTCAATCTGGGAATTATTGTATTTTTAATTCTAAAATTCCCATTTGTTTCTTTTTTATAGATTATAGTTTTCTGGTGAAATCCTCCATATTGTCATGCATTTTTGTTTAACATTTTAATTACAGTTATTTAAAATTTCATATCTGATCATTCTAGTGTCCGGATAACCTGTGGATCTGTTCTATCCTCTGTTTTTTCTTCTGGTCCTATTTCTTGGTATGTTTGGAATTTTCTTTTGAATGCCAGTCACTGCATATGCAAAATGAGAGAGCTACGAATGATGTTGTCTTCCTCCAGAGAAGATTCACCCTTCAAGGGACTGAGCTCATTTGAGGCTTGTTTATGGTCTTTGTAAGGTTTTATTCTATCTACGGTTCTTTCCCACTCCTGTGGCGTAGCCCATAAGAGCTTGAAGATTTCCTAGAGCCCTCCTCCTTAAGAGGTCCAGAAGCCCAATTTTTGGTTTCTAGCACCATGAGACCCCCAAAAACTTTCAGCTAATTTTGTTTTGTGTCTCAACCTTTGACTCTGTGCAATTTAATTGGCGAATGTCTCAGGGAAAAACCAATGCGTAGTGTCAGGTTTATTTCTTTGTTCTTCCTTTTTTTGTGGGATCTTGGCCCCTCAAGCCCTTCTTGTCCTGGGAATCCTTATTTCCTTAGCCCCAGGAGAATTCCCAAGTTCTGTTGGCTTCTATTTTTCTTAGCAGTTGCCCTCTGCTTGGCTCCTCAAACTCTTGCCTTGTTCCAAGCATTGGCTAATGCCCCAAAGGAAAAAGTGGCACACAGAATGTTGGGCTCACCTCAATTACATTTTAAAACTTCCCCCCAAAACCAAACCCGTTGCTGTCAAGTTGATTCTGACTCATATTCACCCTATAGGGCAGAGTAGAACTGCCCCATAGGGTTTCCAAGGAGTGCCTGGTGGATTTGAACTGACAGTCTTTTAGTTAGCAGCCTGAGCTCTTAATCACTCTTAACCACAGCTCTACCAGGGCTTTTAGTTCATTTAAAAATATGTATTTTTTTATTTGTTTATCTGGCTTTTAAAGTTGTTCTCAGTGGGAGTCTTGATATTCTACAAGCTGCTTTATCATAGCCCCAAGTGGCATGATGCCAAGTGAAAATGTGAAATATATTTATAGTTTTTATACTTATGTAAAAATTGAATGTTAACGTAGATAAGGACCAGAAGGTGAATGTAGAAATTAAAGCATTTATTTAATCTTGGGATTAGATCAAAGGCAATATTTGCTTTGGGTTTTTTATAGCTATAAAACTAAAAAAAAAAAAAAAAAACCCACTGCGGTCTAGTCAATTTCAACTCAAAGCGACCCTATAGGACAGAGTAGAACTGCATCATGGGGTTTCCAAGGAGGGGCTGGTAGATTGGAACTGCTGACCCTTTGGTTAGCGGCTGAGTGCTTTTAATCACTGAGCCACCAAGACTCCTTTGTTATAGTTATTAAGTAAAAAAAGTATATATATATATATATGGGGCCCTGAGAAATCTAGGGACTATAGGCCCTGAAGTCAAGGTCACTAAATATTTTATGGTACATTATGGGAGTATTGATACAGAATGGTAGCCATTATGATAACCTAGCACATCTTGAATGATTAGCATGTGCCAGACATCCCATTGATTAATTTAATTATTACATCCTTATGAGACAGGCTCCTTATCATTAATCTCATTTCTTAGACAAGGAGACTGAGTAACTGAGAAGATAGGCAACTTGCTGGAGCACACAGCTGCTGAGTGGTAGAGTTTACAGTAAAACCCAGGATCTCTGGCTGCAGTGTCTGAGTTCCTTTGGTCAAGAAAGTGGCTTTAAATGAGATAAGGGTACTTAAAGTGCAGGAGATGCTGTGCTTGAGGACAGTTCAGACTAATACCCATTCTTGGGGCAAATGAGGTGGATGGCTTAGAACAGTGTGTTCTTAAATCAGTCAATACACTGCTTTTTCTGAGTGGGCTAGATTCCTGCCTCCCAGAGAGAGGCAGTATAGTGTGGCAGCAAAGATCATGGGCACTAAACCCACAAAAACCAAACCCGTTGCCATTGAGTAGACTCCAAATCATAATGATCCCATAGGACAGAATAAAGCTCCCTCATAGGGATTTTAAGGCTGTAGTCTTTACGGAAGTAGGCTGCCACATTTTTCTCCCACAGAGTGGCTGGTGGGTTCGAACCTTTCAGTCAGCAGCTGAGTGCTTAACCACTGCACCACCAGGACTCCTTGCATGGGCATTAGGAATGGGCAAAACCATTTTAGAGCCAACAATTCTGTAGCATTTAGTAGATACACAATGTGGTGCAACTACCACCTTTATCTAGTTTGAAAACACTTCCATCACTCCAAAATAAAACCCCTTACCCATTAAGCAGTTACTCCCTGCGGTGCGATGGATCCCTTTTACGTGGCATTTCTTGCCATGGTTTTGTAACTGTCATCAACTGACTTGGTGGGACTATGCAAATGAGGTGCTTGTGGCCCACCAAGGGGATTGGACAGTTTGCTAACAATGAAAATAAGGAACCATGGAAATAAGGTGTATGGAACTGTAACGAGGGGACTGGTCAGTTTTGCCATCCCACCGGGCTTAAAATGAGCCATCCCAGAGGCGAATGGGGGGACCTCACTACCACCAAGAAGAGATAGAAGTGGAGCATGTCCTTTGGACCTGGGGCCCCTGTGCCGAGAACCTCCTAGGCCCAAGAGAGCAAGAGCTGTAATACTGGAGATGGTGCATCACAGTGAGAAGTGGTGGCAAGCACAGCGGAGAACCAGCAGCAGCAGAACCAGGAGATGACATGGTGCTGGGAGGCCCATAGAGTGAGAGAACTGAGTACTTATGGCAGGAGGCTTGCTGGCAGAGTGGGGTGCCTCTGGGCACTTGTTGGCGGAGCTAGACTTGCTGGCCCGTTGAGCTAGAGAGCTGAGTGCCTTCAAGCCAAGGCTTACTGGCAGAGTGGGGTGGCCACAGCACTATTGGTGGAGCTAAAGAGCTTTGTAACACTTGCCTGAGGATGGCAGAGGCTGAGGGCCAGAGAGAGGCTGAGGGCCAGAGAATGACCTGCCTGTGGGCATGGCTGAGAAGCCGTTCTGACTGAAGAACTGTATCCTGAATCATTCCTGGTTCTGAATTGTAACCTGTTACTTCCCTAATAAACCCAGTAATCCTGAGTATGGTCTGTGAGTTCTGTGTGGCCATTGCAATGAATTATTGGACCCAGCAGAGATGTAGAGAGTGCTGTGGGATGGATGGCTGGCATCAGAATTGGTAAAATGATTAGAGGTTAGAAGTATGTTTGACCTCTGCCTCATAGGGATCAGTCTTGGGCTGATGTTGATGGTGATTCTCTCTGTCCTTGTGAAGTTAGAGGAGGACCTCTTAATGCCCCACCATGCCATTTTTATACTTCTCTTTCCCTCAACCCCTGGCAATCATCAATCTGCTCTCTTTAACCCTCTGTTTTTAAGACTGTTTATAAATGAAACTATTTAGTACCTCCAGTATCTTTTACTGTAAAGAAGAAGATAATCTATGCTGTGCTTAGTTATCTAGACCAGGGCTGGTTGTCAAAATATTTCTATACCAGTCGGTAAATCATCAATATCCTAAGTGCCCTTTGCCTTCTTGGCTACCCCAGTACCTTCTCCAGGACCCCTCAGACATGATCCAGCAATGAAAAGGTTAATGTATTATCCAGCAGGGAACCTTCAGACCTACTTCAGGGTGTTGGCTATGTCCGTTCTGATAGGTAACCAAAAACCAAAACCTATTGCCATCGAGTGAATTCTGACTCATAGCGGTCCTACAGAACAGAGTAGAATTGCCCCACAGGGTTTCCAAGGCTGTAATCTTTATGGAAGTAGACTGCCATGTATTTCTCCCATGGAGCAGCTGGTGGGTTTGAACCATTGACCTTTTGGTTAGCAGCTGAGCACTTTAACTACTACGCCACCAGGACTCCCACCCACCGCTTGGTAAATATTTTGACTGTCACCCCTGCTACCAAGGTTAGGATTAGAATTCTGGATGTACGACCTTGTGGTGGTTGTTAGTAGCTGTCCAGTCAGCCCTGACTCATTCTGACCCCATGTACAATAGAACAAAATATCGTTCGATCCCTTGCCATCTCCAAGACTGTTGATATACTCCAGTCCGCTGTTGTAGCCACTGTGTGTCTTGAGTGCTTTCTAACCTAGGGGGTTCATCTTCCAACACCGTATCTGATGATATCCTGTTGTGATCCACAGGGTTTTTATTGACTCATTTTTGGAATTAGATCACCAGGTCTTTCTTCCTAGTCTGTCTTAGCCTGGAAGGTGCACTGAAACCTGTTCACCATGGTGACCCTGCTGGTATTTGAAATACTGGTGACAAAGCTTCCAGCATCACAACAACATGTGAGCCACCACAGTACCACACACTGACCAACAGTGGTGGCTAGATTTAAGAGTCCCTCCTAATTCAAAGGCTGCCTTCCAAAGCTTGCCTGTTTGGGTCCCACCTGCCCTAAATGGTTTTTTTTTTTCACCATTTAAAACTGTCTTAGTCTAAAGTTCAATATTTTTTTCCTCATCATGTTTTTTATACCTGAGGAACAATGTGCTGACTTTACCTAAAATGTGCCAAATACACTTCCTGAGATGGAAGGATGCTATTTTGAGGAGAAATATGTTGATCTTTCCCTGAAGGACTTTAAGACATCTGAAGATGGCTCTTGCTTGTTCACGACTGGAGAGCGAGTGACGTGTCTAAGAGGCTCCTGCAGTAGAATGTATGTCATTGATTATGGATTAAACTGGAGGCATACTCAGAGGGGAAAAATTCTGGCCCAGATGGGTTTTCAGATGTCACAGTTGAGTCCAGCCTTTGAAGCCAGACAATCTGGGTTCAAAACCCTCCTGTGCTACAGCAGTGGGAGACAGACCTCAAATTCTCATAAAAAGACCAGACTTAATGGCCTGACTGAGACTGGAAGGACCCTGAAGGTCATGGTCCCCAGACCTTCTGTTAGCCCAAGACAGGATCCATTCCCAAAGCCAACTCTTCAGACAGGGGTTAGACTGGACTGTAAGATAGAAAATGATACTGATGAGGATTGAGCTTCTTGGATCAAGTAGACACATGATACTACGTGGGTAGCTCCTGTCTGGAGGGGAGGGAAATGAGAAGGTAGAGGGGGACAGAAGCTGGCTGAATGGACTTGGAAATACAGGGTGGAGAGAAGGAGTGTGCTATCTCATTAGAGGGAGAGCAACTAGGAGTAATAACAAGGTGCATATAAATTTTTGTATGAGAGACTGATTTGATTTGTAAACTTTCACTTAAAGCACAATAAAAATTAAAAAACAAGAACCCTCCTCTGCTGTTACCACCTCCGTAACCTTGGACTAGTCATTCAAACTTCTCAACTCTCAGTTTCCACATCAATAAAATGGGCAAAACAGTAATAATCATATCATCAGGTTTGTGTGAGGATTAAATGAGATAATACATGCACAGCACTGAGAACAGTGCTTGGTTCATAGTAAGAGCTTGCTCACCATTAGCTAGGTGCCCAGGTTGCACAGTGGGTAAGTGCTTGCCTGCTAACCAGAGGTCAGTGTTAGAACCCACCAGCCGCTCTATGGGCAAAAGATGTGGCAGCCTACTCTGTCCTTAAGGGTCACTGTGAATTGGAACTTTTTCCACAGCAATGAGTTAGGTTTTGGTTTTTAGCCTTTACAGAAGCAGACTGCGACATCTTTCTCCCATGTGACCTTTCCGTTAGCAGCTGAGCGCTTAAGCACTGCGCCATTAGGGCTACTTGAAGAAGGAGGAAGGTGGGGCTGATTCAGAGTTTGGAGAGTAAAAAAAGGGAACAATTCGGTAGTGAAAGAGTGACATCAGCTTCTTTCACTACCTCCCTGTCATTCTGGAGGTCTGCTTTGGAGACCTGATGAGGGAGAAGGTAAAGAGAGACGCTTTCAGAACCAAAACGCCAAGAACATGCTGCAGCCTTTTTTCTGCCTTGACAACTTTCTCCCTCAGGCGGTGGATGACTCACTTCTAGCTGCCTCGTCTCGGGGGGGGAAGGGCCTCGGGGTAAGACTGACAGAATTCAAAGAAGTGCAACGTGGGAGAAACACATGACTTAAAACCTCAACATATTATCCTGCCACAAGTGTGTCTTTAACTGGTTGTTTGAACCGCAGAAAGATGCAGCACAGGGCACGCTCTCTGTGGGTCGATAGCCTCCACTCAAGGGCAGCATCTCTGGGACGTTCCCCTCAGGCTGAGCTGAGCCTGGAGTGTCAGGCAGAGACTGTGATAGGCTGGAAGCAATAGAGCTCTGCACACACCTTTATACATGGTCATTGGATTTGCATGAATGTCTCAGTGCACTTAAGACAGACTTCCAGAATACAGGCAGTCCCCGGATTACGAATGAGTTCTGGTCCTAAATCTGTCTTTAAGTCGAATTTGTACGTAAGTCGGAATGGTTAGGTATGGTTCATATCTAACATCAGTTAGTCAGATGTTTGTCTTAGTATACAGTATATAAGATACCTGTCTATGCATAAAAAAATTCAAGAAGCTCTTCCAGATACACTAAAACATCTTTAACATAATAATACAGTAATAATAATAATGTTTGGACGTGCATCACAAAATAATGTCTTTTGTTACTACGAACCACTCTATGTACTTCGAATTTTTAATATAACAGGCTTTACATGGTTAGTTCGTAACTATAGGTTGTACGTAAGTCAGATGTTTGTAACCCAGGGACTGAATGTATACCAGAAATACTTCTGTACCAGCTGGCAAATAAATATAGCTGCTCCCCTCCTGAGGTGGCTCTTTCCACTGTGCCAGCTGCTGTCCTGGGATCCTCTCTGGACCTCCTCACAGCCCAGCGACTAAAGTTAACACTTGGGCACATTTGGAGCTTCCAAGACTCTGTTCCAGTGCTGAGGATGGTGTCTGCACTAGTTAGCTGGTGCCTGGGCTATGCCATTAAAACCCAAAACCTACTGCTGTCGAGTCGATTCTGACTCATAGTGACCCTAAAGGACAGAGTAGTACTGCCCCATAGGGTTTCCAAGGAGCACTTGGTGGATTCAAACTGCAGACCTTTTGGTTAGCAGCCATAGCTCTTAACCACTACGCCACCAGGGTTTCCGGCTATGCCATTAGGAAGTATTTTTAAGATAACACTCCTGTCTGTTTCCCCCTTGCTCTCTGTCTCTGTTCAGTGGTGAAGAGTGGGATAGGTGGGGAGGATTCAGTAGGTGTTTCTTTAGCTTTGAGATGTGAATAATGCTGTTGAGCCGGTCTCAACTCCTGGTGAACCCATGTGTGTCAGAGTAGAACCGTGCTGATTTTTTGGAAGCAGATTGTCAGGCCCTTTCTTTTGAGGTGTCTCTGGGTGGACTCAATCACCATCCTTTCGGTTAGCAGCACGGTGTTAACCATTTACACCACCCAGGGTTTAGTTAATTTAGTGAAATAATTTAATACAGAGAAAGTGGAAGTATGCCAGCTTCCCTCAGGCTGGTTAAGACTCATTGCTTTATTCATCCATCCATTCACCCAGCCATCAATCCATCCATCTATCCATCTGTGATGAACGGGTCCAGCAGGAAAAGTCTCCCGCTTTCAGTGCTTCTGTGCCATTGAGGATGTTTGACAGAGCGCAGGGGAAACATTCCTCTGTTGGGACTCCTCCTAGCAGATGTTTTCTTTCCCCATTGCCCCTGAATGACAGTAGAAGAAGCAGAAAACTTATCTTCAAGTGACAGCCCTTTCCTCTGACTGCCTGGGGAACAGGGTGTGAGAACGTGGCTGTCAGGCCTTTAAAAATCCTTTGGATTCAGTGATGTGGTTAATGTAGATAGGGCTGTTCTATCCAAGCAGGGAACCCATTGAGGAAATGAGAAAATATGTACTGTTCTCTGCAGAAGGGAGGTAAGCCTGCTTTCCTCGGAGCTGGGAGGTTTTTGTCCCAAGCCTCTGGAAATTAAACCCATCACTTAGAGATCTCAGCAAGCAGATTGTGGGGCTTCTGGCCCTGGTTGCTTGGGCTGTGCAAAGCTGCCGACAGACGGTTTTGATTGAATGTCCAAATTAAGCTGCCAAGGAGCGACTCTGCTGCTCCAGGGACCCCATGTTAGTATTTATGTCACATCTTTAGAAATAATCAAATTGTGAGGCGGCGCTCAGAGCCATGGCAGCAGCCGCTGTAGCAGAGGGTTACAACACCACACACCTTCTGATCCCTGCTGCGTTTACGCAGCACCCAGCCCCAGGGTGGGGCCCCACAGCACCCCATCACAGTCCTGCCCGAGGATGATGATGAGGAAGCAATCTGCCTCATCTGTCCTTCCTACTTCTCACCGTGAGGCATACGCTGGTCTGCAAATAAGAAATAAAGCCAGTGTATTAGATGCTTTAGGAGGGAAGAACCTCCAAGGCCAGCCTGGAGCGAACAGATGTACACGGAGAAGGATTCACTCCTAGTTTCCCAAGCTGTTCTGGAGATGGCCTCCTTTATCTCCATCAAGCCCTGTGCACTCATGCTCCACATAAAGTGGCCAGTTGCATTCTCAGAGGGACATGGTAGTGACGTTACCCATGCCATGGGGAACGCCAGGTACTAAGAGACTTGGCTTGGGAGACTGCATGGGAAACTAACCCAGGTCCTCCTGGTAGAGGGGCGTGGTGTCTGGACTTATAGGGTTGAGGTTGTATGGAGTAGGTGAGAAGCAGCCCTGGGAATTAATTACAAGATCTTGAGTGACTAAGGAAACTTCTGCAGAGAACAGATGACATTAAACTTGGTTTAGTGAATGATAGAATTGTACCAGCTTTCCAAGTGCCTGGTTCCAAGGAGAACAGAAGCTGCATGGTTTTGGCAGGCAAGCACTGACCCAGAATGCTGGGAAATCAGCTGGACTAAATCTTGGGGGTATCTAAGTTGTATCCAATTCCCATTGGTTAAGAATAATGTGCCCAAGACTGGTCTCCCATTAAGCATTGATTTCTTTCTGTTAGATTTAGAGTAGCATTTTTTTCCTAATTAAAAAAGCAATTCACGCTCAACTGAGACCATCTATTTAACTTCTCCTTCTCCCCAATTCCCACTGAAATGACTAAGAGATTTAAAAATGGGAAAAATTTATGAGCCCTGCAAGCCGGAAAAAGGGTACCAATCATATTCCAGAACCTTTGGGGAGTTTCTCTAAGATACAGTCCAGACAATAACACTTAATTTTGTCTCCTATTTCCACCCTCTAAGCCTCTTATACTTTTCTTTTATGTAACTGCATTGGTTGGTACTTTCAGATGATGTTAAATTATAGTGGTGTTGGTGGGCATTCTTAATTTGATTGTAGCTTTAATAGAAATGCCTCTAGATTTTTACGAGTAAGCATGTTGAAGGCCTTTGATACATTTGTTATATCAAGAAAAACGTCCCTCTGTACTTATTTTTCTAAGGGTTAAAAAAGGAATGATTAATGAGTTTTGTCAGTTGTGTTTTTTCTGTTTGTTTGTTTTTTGAGATAATTATATGGTTTTTCTCCTTTGACCTAGTTTTATAGTGAATAATATTATTAATAGATTTTCCAAAACCATGAAGGGTTTTTGTTTGGAGTGTATGTGATCAGATTCGCAGTTTTGAAAGAACACTGTGAAGGAAGGATTGGATGGAGCAAGACTGTGGAGACAAGAAACCAACTAAGAAAAAATGTGTGCCCCAACAACAACCATGTGAATAACTGCTGTCTACTAATTACTTATCACCTGCCAAGCACAATACCAGGCACCTTACAGACTTATATAACTTAATCATCGTAAGAATGGTAATAATAATTAATATGGTTAAGATGGTAGCATGCAGATAGTGAGAAGGGCTCAGGTACGTGAAATGTTTAAGAGGTAGAATGGACAATACATAGTCACAGGTTGCACCAAGGAGGGGAGACCAGGATGATATTCAGATTTCTAGCCTGGACAACTGGGTGGATGGTTCTGGCATGCACCAAGATTGGCATTGAAACAGAGGGAGCAGACATTGTGGGGAGTGACAGGGAGATAATGAACAGCGTTGGACATGTCAAATTTGATGTGCCCATGGGACATTCAGGTGCCCTGGTGGTGCAGTGGTTAAGGCACTTGGCTGTTAACCAAAAGGTTGGCAGTTAGAACCCACCAGCAGCTCTGCAGGAGAAAGATGTGGCAGTTTGCTTCTGTAAAGATTACAGTCTTGGAAACCCAGTGTGGTGGCAGTTCTATTCTGTCCTATAGGGTCTCTGTGAGTTGGAATTGACTCCTCAGCAGTGGGTTGATGGAACATTCAGTATAAGATACCTAGTAGACAGTTGAATATACTGGTCTAGAGTGCAGGAAAGAGCTGTAGGTGGGAATTGTCAGCATTTAGGTGATGTTAATCCATAAGAACAGAGCTCCTGGGAAAATATGAACAAAAAACGGAACAAACAGAAAACAACTAATGAAATGGTAGGCCTAAATACAAACATATCAGTAGTTATATTAACTATAAACACCTCAACAGACAAATTAAAAGATTGTCAGAATGGATTAAAAAGCAAAACAAGCATGCCTCAACTATATTCTGTCTGCAAAAAATCCACTTCAAATATAATAATGTTGGTAGGTTAAAGTAAAAGGATGGGAAAAAATAATCATGGAAACACTAATCAGAAGAACAAACCAAACCAAACCCAGTGCCATTGAGTCGATTCTGACTCATAGTGACCCTATAGGACAGAGTAGACCTGCCCCATAGAATTTCCAAGGAGCACCTGGCGGATTCGAATTGCCGACCCTTTGGTTAGCAGCCGTAGCACTTAACCACTATGCCACCAGGGTCTCCAATCAAAAGAAAGAAGGGTGGTTATGTTAATATCAGACAAAATAGACATCAGAAAAAAGAAAATTACCAGGGATGAAGGGGGACGTTGCATAATGCTAAAAGAGTCATTTCACCAAGAAGAAAAATTAATCTTAAATGGTGACAGATCTAACAGCAGAGCTTCAAATGACATGAAGCAAAAGCTGACAGAATTAAAAGGAGAAATAGACAAATCCACAATTATAGCTGGAGACTTCAACACCTCTCATTAATCAATAAAACTAGTTAGGCAGAAAATCAGCAAGGGTATAGAAATACTGTACAACACCATCAAACAACTGGATCTAATTAACATTTATAAAAGATTTCATCAGACAAAAACAGAATATACATTCTTCTCAGGTACACAAGGAGTTTTCACCAAGGTATACCCTGGGTTATAAAACAAATCGTAAGTTTAACACAAGGGACATCATATAAAGTAAGTTTTAAACTAAAAAATAATAACAGAAACAGAACAGCATCTCAAAACATTTAGAAATGAAAAAACACACTTCTAAATGATCTGTGGTTCAAAGAGGGGCAAGGAGATGGCTGTTCTCCAAGGAAATTAGAAAATATTTTGAACCAAAAGAAAATGAAAATACAGCACATCAGTATTTGTGGGATGCAGATAAAGAAGCGCTTAAAGCAAAATTTGTACAATTGGATGTTTATATTAGCAAAGCAGAAAGGTCTTAAATCAATCATCTATGTTTCCATCTTAATACAGAAAACAAGAACAAAATGAACCCAGAGAAAGCAGAAGGAAGAAACTAATAAAGACAAGAACAGAAATCAATGACACTGAAAACAGAAAACAATAGAGAAAATCAATGAAACCCAAAACTCCTTCTTGGAAAGAACCAATAAAGTTGATATACTCTAGCACGAATGACAAAGAAAAAAAGAGAGAAAACATAAATTACCTATATCAGGAATGAAAAAGGTTAGATAGGACACTTCATAAACATTAAAAGAGTAATAAGTGAATACTATGAGCATCTCTAGCACATAAATTCAACAACTTAGATGAAATGAACCAATTCCTTGAAAACCACTAACAATCAAAATACACCCAAGAGGAAACAGATAACCTGAATAGCCCTATAATTATAAATTAAATTTAAAATATGTGATTAGAAACCTTCTAAAATAGAACTCTCCAGGCCCAGATGGTCTCATTGGTGAATTCTACCTAACAGTTAAAGAAGAAATAACATCAGTTCTTCTAGAAAAGAGAAGAGAAGGGAACACTTTCCAACTTATTTTATGAGGCTAACACTACCCTGATACCACAGCCAGACACACTGCAAGAAAAGTACAGACAAATATCCCTTATGAACATTAAAAAAAAAAAAAACCTCAGCAAAATAGTAATAAATCAAATACAGCAATATACAAAAAGAATAATACATCCCAACCAAGTGCGCTTTATCCCTGGAACACAAGACTGGCTCAATAATAAAAAATAAATCTACCGTATTAATAGTAAAAAACAAAAACAAAGAAAATCACATAAGCATATAAATTGATGTAGGAAAAGCATTTGAAAAAATTTAATATCCATTCATGATGAAAACTCTCAGCAAACTAGGAATAGAAGGAAGTTTCCTCAATCTGATAAAGAACATCTACAAAAAACCTACAACTTACCTAATGGGGAAAGACTGAATGCCTTCCTCCTAAGTTATGGAACTGTACAAGGATGTCTACCCTCACTGCAAGATGTTGAACATCATACTGAAAGACCTAGCCAGTCCCATAAGGTGATCAGAAGAAGTAAAAGGCATATACATTGAAAGGGAGAAAATAATACTGTCCCTATTTACATAAAACATGAATGTCCATGTAGAAAATCCCCAGGAATCTACCAAAAAAAATTTTAGAACTAATAAATGAGGTTAGATGGGTTGCAGGATATAAGGTCAGTACACAAAGATCGATTTTATTTCTATATATTAACAATGAACAACTGGAAACCAAAATTTTTCTTAAAAAGCAATTTAAAATAGCTCCAAAACAAATGAGATATTTAAGTATAAATCTACCAAGACCTGATCAGAATCTGTATGTTGAAAACTACAAAATGCCAATGAGAGGAATCAAAGAAGACCTAAATAGAGAGAAATACCATGTTCATGGGTTGGAAAACTCAATATAGCAAAGACGTCAGTTCTTCCAGATAAAACTATAGAGCTAATGTTATTCCAATCAAAATCCCAGCATGATTTTTTTGTAGATATAGACATGGTGATTATAAAATTTATATGAAAAGACATAGGAACTAGAATGGCCAAAATTTTTTTGAAACTGAAGGATTAAGTTGGAGAACCATACCATCCATTTTAAGAATTACCGTAGAAAGCTACAGTAATCAAGTGGTGTAGTATTGGTGAGGGGATAAACACATAGATCAGTGGAACAGAATAGAGGGTCTAGAAATTGACCTACACAAATAAATAAAATGGCCATTGATTTTTGACAAAGTTGCATCAACTAAGTAGAAAAAGGATAGTCTTTTCAACAAATGTGTTGGAACGATCTGAAATCCATATACAAATAAAATGAACCTCCACTTCAATCTCACCCCTTATACAAAAATTAACTCAAAATGGATCATAGACCTAAGTGTAAAATGTAAAACCTTAAAACTCTCAGAATAACACCTAAGAGAAAATTTTCATGACCTGCAGTTAGGTAAAGAGTTCTTAGTCATGACACCAAAAGCATGACTCATGAAAGAAATTGATAAATTGGACTTCATTAAAATTAAAACTTTTGTTCTACAAAAGACACCATTAAAAGAATGAAAAGACAAGCTACAGACTGGAAGAAAGTACTTGCAAATCACATATCCAACTAAGGATTTGTATCTAAAGAACTCTCAGAACTCATTAATATGAAAACAAGCAACCCAACTAAAAGTATGGGCGAAAGACTTGAACAAACACTTCACCAAAGAGGACATAAGGGTGGCATATACACTCATGAAAAGCTATTTAATGTCATTAGGCATTAAGGAAATGCAAGTTAAAACCGTGACGAGATACCACTATACCCCTCAGTGGCTAAAATAAGAGTAAAACAAAAAACTGCCAGTACTTCATGGTGCCAAGAACGCAGAGCAATGGAATTCTCATTCATTGCTGATGGGAATGCCAAATGGTACGGCCACTCCGGGGAACAGCTTAGCATTCTTCTAAAGGTAAACATACACTTAGCCAAATAACCCACTGAGCTCACTCCTAGTTTTTTGCCTGAGAAAAAGGAAAATATATGTTCGCACAAAAGCCTATCAATGAATATATATAACAGCTCTACTCAGAATCACTCAAAACCAGAAACCACTGAAATGTCCTTCAGCAGGTGAGTGAATAAACTGTTGTACATGCGTGTGATGGAATACTACTCAGCAATAAAAAGAAATGACACGTACACACTCAGACACGCTCAGACACACAACAGCTTGGATGACTCACAAAGGTATTCTGCCGAACGAAGCCAGTCTCAAAAGGTTACATACTGTCTGATCACATTTATATGACATTCTGGAAAAGATCAAACTACAGTGAAAGAGAAAGATCAGTGGTGGCCAAGAGCTGGAGGTGGGCAGAGAGGGTGACTACGAAGGCACGGTGTGAGATTTTTCTGGGGTGATGGGATTGATCTGCATTCTAATTGTGTTGGTGGTTGCATGAATCTGTACGTCTGTTAACATTCACAGAACTGTACACCAAAAGAGAAGGTCAGTTTTACTGTATGTGAATTAAAAAATTAAATGACATAGAAAATAAATGAAAGACAGAAATGAGAGACAGCGATCATAGGCCATATACTGAGATGAAAAAGGAGCTGGTTAAGAGGAAGGCATATGCGAGAAGGTATCATGTTACGATAATAAAAAGTAATTTAAAACAATAAATTAATATGCAGAGAAGGATTCATTGGTAGAAGAATGCCTGCGGGAGAAAATATAGCTAGTAATACGGAAACAAGCTAAAGGGATGCTCTCAGAGGGTAGGGGAAAGGAACAAAGAAATGAATATATCACACACAAAAAAATGATAGAGGACAAACAGCATTTATCCACGGGTAAAAGGATATCAGCTCTTCCTGGCCAAAGACCAAAGCAAATGGAAAAGAACCTATATTCAAAGTAGAATTCAAGGCAAACAAAAAATAAGCTGTGTAAAAGCAATCTTTTAATGGTCACAGTTAAAACTGAAGACTAAACAGTAGTCATGAAATTAAAATAACATAAGATCAAACTGCGTGAAGCAAAAACTGACAGAAATTAAAGGAGAAATTTACAGAAATACCATACTGCCCCACAGGGTTTCTGAGGAGCAGCTGGTGGATTCGAACTGCTGACCTTTTGGTTTGCAGCTGAGCTCTTAACCACTGTGCCACCAGGGCTCCGTAATAACAGGAGGATTTAAAAAAAGACTATCAGTCTTTGACAAATAAAAGAGATAAATAATATAATGAAATAAAATTCCTCTATCTTTAACTCTAACCCTTCGATAATAGAATCATCTTTTCTAGTATCCACAAAATTGGTTAATATATCACCTTGCAAGGGAAACCTTATTAACCGCCCCCCGAAATGCCCCAGAAATTGCTCAGTTCACAGTTTCTGATGAAAACATAATAGAACCAGAAATTAATGACAAAAAACACAGTGCAAAAGATCATCTCATGAGAGAGATTGAGGTAAGAATCAGATGGGAACTGTAAGAATGGTAAACCTTTGAAATTTCTCCTATAGGGAATAGGAGAAGGAGTGGACTAGGGACGCCCAATAAAGTTGCCAGGCAATTTGGATGGCCAAGCTATGGTTGGAGACCATCGTGTAGGGTAACATCAAGCCCACGGGCATGACACTTTTCTCCAGGGGCTACTCTACAAGCCAGGTATCACTGGTGGTTGGCGGTATGCAGGCAGGATGCTGTTGAAGAGGCAAGAGGGTAAAAATACTTAAGCTCTTGGCTAGAAGTGATTGAAGGGCTGCACCATGTTGACAGGATCAGGAAACCCACAGCAGTACACTGACGACCCAGAGAAAAAGAAAGCTGAGGGCTGGAGAGTTGGGTGAGTTAAATATTTGGTGTCAAGGGAGTGGGAACGTAAAAGGATAAACAATTCTTGGGGGGGTTCAGAGGAGGTGCCATTCTAGGAAAAGCCATGGGAGTAGGTGGCAGGATTGGAATGGAGCAGAGGTGGAAGTAAGAAAAGGAATGGGTTTGTCACATTTGGCTTCAGATCGTCTATCATTCTCATACTACCTTCTCCAGATTCACTTATATGCAGATCATATTGGAGGGATATTCTTTGTGCCCTGAACTTTATCTTGCTAGTTATATAATTTGATCTACATTCTCTCAAAAAAGCTAAAGCAAACCCGTTGCCATCAAGTTGATTCTGACTAATAGCAACCGCATATACGCTGAGTAGAATTACTCCAGTGACCTTTTGGAAGCAGATCACCAGGCCTGTCTTCTGAGGCACCTCTGCGTAGGTTTGAACCACCAATTTCTCGGTTGGTAGTCCAGTGCTTAACCATTTGTACCACCCAGGGATTCCTTATCATCCTCCATAATTAGGCTAATTGTATCATTTACTGTCTCCACTGGGACTCTTGAGAGTGAAAGGAAAACAGGTGTAATCTGGGGCTGTCTTGGACAAACTGGAATGTATGGTCACCCTAGCTATTATCCGACAGCCCTTAGAGTTGTCTGTGGTTTTATCAGCATTTCAGAGATAGGGAAACTGAGGCTCAGAGAAGTCTTTTGACCAAGATCACACAGTTGGTGAGAGTCATGGCAGAGGTAGGAGTCAAACCCAGGTCTGACTCCAAAGCTAATTTAGTCCCCAGTTCATCTGCACTAGCTCCTCACCATCATTTCACTTGCCATGGCTTGACAGCCTGTCTTCTAGACAGACACTGTGAGGGTCCCAGCTGGAAGTCTGTCTCAACACAGATAATTAGATGTGTGATAACCGTACCACTGCCAGCAGTGATGGAAAGCCAGCTGTTCCAGGAGCCTTTGGGCTATGAAGTGTTCAGGATGAGTTAGATGCTGGATGTGGGCTGCCCAAAGACCCCAGGTTTCCTTGCTTTGTAATCAGAGCTTATCAGATGAGACTGTAGGGGACAGCCAGTTAAGGGGACTAGCTGAGAAGAGGATTCTGAGGGATACAGGGCGTGGCATCAGAGAACCTTGGGGTTAGAAGCCAAGAAATAAATCAGGAATCAAAGGGATGCAAATCTAGTGAGTAGGTAACAGAGCAAAGGGCTAAAGAAGCTTCTAACCTAAGAGGGTGTGGTAGGATAGTGGGGTGGGCTGGGCAGAGGGTTGACCAAAGCCCCAGGTAAAGCTTGGGCCACCAAGAGGTCATAGGATTAGAAGGAAAGGGGCAAGGCAGGGCTGCCAAAACTGGTTGATGGCTCTGAAAATTTTCACCTGTTTGCTCTGGCTCCCTCTATCCATTTGACCCTCCAGCTTGTGTTCAGCTTTGCCCCTGGGGAGGCTGTTTGAACGATCTCAGTGAGGTCATCCTGGGTCTGCCTGTTATTCACTGTGGGGCTCATTTTCTGAGTTCCCTGGTTGTCAGAGGCCGTGGATGCACAAATGAATCATTTAGTCAATTAAATCTTAATCACACAATTAATACAAGGGTACATTAGAATGTGAATTAGAAATTAAGAGTTGTGCAGGTGAAGCTAAAATCTCTTATCCCCCTAACCCCCAAACCATGTCTCTTTACCTCTCCCTCAGATGTAAGCATTTTAAAAATAAATTTTATATGTATCTTTCTAGATGCTTTTCTTTATATTTATAAATATATAAGACCTTGTAGAATATATGCTTATTGTACCCTTTCTTTTGCAGATTTGGAGGGCTTCCCTTTAAAAACAAACAAACAAAACAATACCTTCTTAACAATCTCAGAATTACAAAAAAAAAGGTACAGGAATAGTACAAGGAACTTCCATGTACTCTACCTGATTGTTTAAATTGTGCCCTGTTTGAGTTTAGCATGCTTTCTATATACATACTTATATATGTATATATTTTTTCTGAGTCATCTCAGGATATGCTGGAATCATGGTCCCCACTTATCCCTACTGACTTCAGCACATATTTTCCAAGAACAAGGACATTCTCTTAGATATGCATAGCACACAGTTGCCCAAATTAGGAAATGTAATATTGACCCAGTGCGATTATCTCATCGATAGTCCAGATTCAGATTTCATCACCTGAACCTCTAATGTCTTCAAACCTTTTTCTTAAAGAGGCATGATACTGCAATCATCTGTCTTCATCTTGCTTTTTTTCCCAACATGTTATTACACGTGGATAGCTCAATGTTATTAACATGTGCATAATACTCAATAGTATGATACCATAATATGCCATAGATTATTCACTGTTCCCTTGTTGATGGGCACGTAGGTTATTTCCTAGTTTCTACCATTACAAACATCCTTATACATAACTGAAGGTGAGTGGGCGTTGCTTTGAGTTGCTGTTCCGAGGACACATCCCCTTTGCCTTTGAGTTGATTCCGACTCATAGCGACCCTATAGGACAGAGTAGAACTGTTCCATAGGGTTTCCAAGGAGCAGCTGGTGGATTTGAACTGCCGACCTTTTGGTTAGCATCCAAACGCTTAACCACTGCGCCATCAGGGCCCCTGAGAATACATAGTGAGGACAAATGAGGACTCAAGATGTTGAGGAAATTACCTTCAAAAGAAGTTGATAATGAGATGCTCCCAGTTGACACAGTGTGGGATAAAGGCATTAAAGCAGTGTAATCATTCAGACCTTTCCAGCAGATAATTGTGTCTTTTTCTTTAGGGGAGAGGAGGCTAAGAAAGTGCTTGGTTGAAGAACAACTCATAGGAAAACAGTTAACACTAATGCTGTCTTTTTCGTGACTTTAGCACCGTCTTGGGTAACTTTCACCAGAATGTGGAGGCCACACTTGCTCTGAAGACCATTTGATGGAAAGAGGCAGGCCTTACCTCCCACCCAGCTCCAGGTCCAAGGCCAGCAGTGTTCCCTTGATCAGGAGACTATTTACCTGTACATTTAGCAAATTTCCACCAGGGGGAAGATTGCTATGTCTGCTTGTGTGAAGCATTCTGTACCATCTGGGCTGGCTGGACTTCAACAAAGATAGTAAAGAAACATTTATCAAAAAAAAAAAAATCAAAGTCATTCTCACCGAGTGTGGTCTAGAGAGACTTGCTTCCTCAGTACAAAGGCGACTCTCTTGCTGGTGGGAAACACGATTCTACTTTGAACAGTTCCAGGAGGGCCAGGGCTTTGGATCTTACCCTGAAGCTACTGTCAACTGCTCATGCTACAGTGATCTTAGTAGCCAAAGCTCTCAGAGACATGAATGCCAATAGTTCTGAGATAAACTCTACCCTATTCCTTTCCACAGTTTTTGGCCCCTTTGGTAGAGGATGGACCTGAAAGGGCAGAAGTAGAAGAAAGGAACTACAAGCATTGAGGACAAGGTGGAATCATCTCATTTAGAAATGCTGAGTCCAGGGAAAGTAGATGTTCAAGAAGAAGTGATTCTTAGGCCATTAGTCGTGAGACTGGCAGCTTAAGGGTATAACACACTCTTGTTCTGCAGAGAATACTCTGGAAGAGCTGTGAAGGTATAAACTTACAAAAGAAGAATTTTCATCCAATAACTGCTCTTGTGGTGTCAGTTAATAAGAGAGGGAGAGGGGAGGGGTCTTACCAGAGAGAGGAAAGATGAGCTGTTGCCATTTGCGTATGTGTTGCAAATCAACCAGACAGACAAGTTTCTGGCACTCCAGAGTGTCTCTAATAGTGTTTTTAATGCAGCTCACCGTGTGATCCATGTGTCATTTCTAGATCCTGGCCTAGACATGGCACATGCTCTTTTCCTTGGAAGGCACAGGAAATAAGAAAAAGCAACAGTTGGGGATTGTAGTCTATGGGGGAAAAAGCATGGGTATCTTAAGAAATCATCATCATCTTGGACAGCGTCACTTAACCTGTGTTCCATGTGCCGGGAGCATTAACATCACCTGGGAACTTGTTAGAAAAGCAGATTATCAGGTCTCACTCCAGACTTACTGACTCCGAATCTGTCTCAGGTGATTCTTATGCACACTAGAAATCCTATTCTAAACGAAGCCCATTGTCATAGAGTCGATTCTGACTCATAGCGACCCTATAGGAGAGTAGAACTGCCCCACAAGTTTTCCATGGAGTGGCTGATGGATTTTAATTGCTGACCTTTTGGTTAGCAGCTGTAGTGCCTAACCACTGTACTACCCGAGCTCCAGTGCTTCTCTAAACCCCTAACTCATTGCCGTCAAGTCGATTCCAACTCATAGCAAGCCTATAGGGCAAAGTAGAACTGTCTCATAGAGTTTCCAAGGAGCGCCTGGCAGATTTCAACTGCCGACCCTTTGGTTAGCAGCCATAGCACTTAACCACTATGCCACTAGGGTTTCCAGTGCTTCTCTAGAAGGATTCGTATGAAATGGTTAGATGCATGGTTTTCAAGGAGTGCAGACAGATGTCAGCACAGAGTAAGTTATGATTTGCATCCTCGAGTGCCTTGTCACTGCTCCAGTCGCCCACCCAGCCCTTTCTCATCTCATTTATTCAGGCTCAGCCCCTTACTAAAAATCAAAAACCAAACCGGTTTTGCCATTAAGTTGATTCCAACTTATAACTAATCCCTGTGTGTCGGGGGAGAACTGTGCTCCATTGAGCTTTCAATGGCTTATTTTTCAGAAGTAGATCACCAGGCCTTTCTTCCTTGGCATCTCTGGGTAGATGCAAACTGCCAACTTTTCGGTTAGCAGCCGAGTGCGTTAACTGTTTGCACCACCCAGGAGCCCCCTTATTAGCTCTATGATATTAAGCAAGTCAGTCCCCACCCCCCCACCACCCCAGCAATGCTTAGCCACTTGGAGGAAGGAAAATAAAGAGAAGATACTAGAACTTAACCAGGGATGTGGTTTTGTATGACATATAAAATGGAAAGAAAGACGGATGTCATGGATTGAATTATGCCCCCCAAAAATGTGTGTATCAATTTGGCTGGGCCATGATTCCCAGTATTGTGTCACTGTCCTACATTTTGTGATTGTAATTTTATGTTGAGAGGATTAGAGTGGGATTGTAACACTACCCTTACTCAGGTCACCTCCCTGATCCAACGTAAAGGGAGTTTCCCTGGTGGCCTGCACCACCTATTATCTCTCAAGAGATAAAAGGAAATGGAAGCAAGCAGAGAGTGGGGAACCTCAAACCACCAAGAAAGCAATGCCAGGAGCAGAGAGTGTCCTTTGGACCTGGGGTTTCTGCGCAGAGAAGCTCCTAGTCTGGGGCAAGATTGATGAGAAGGCCAACAGGGAGAGAAAGCCTTCCCCTGGAGCTCACACCCTAAATTTGGACTTCAGCCTACTTTTCTGTAAGAGAATAAACTTCTCTTTGTTAAAGCCATCCACTTGTGGTATTTCTGTTGTAGCAGCACTAGATGACTAAGATAAGGGGCAAGGGAGTTAAGGGTGTTTGCAAGAGAGTAATTATAATGCACCATAAAAATCTAAGCTGGGTGAATGGAATAAAGGCAAAAGGAAGTGGGGAGCTAGAAGAAACATACTGGGCTCAATGGACTAATTGGGGGTGGAAGAATGGTTGTAGTGGGGTACAAGAGTTAATGAGCTGGAAAAAGTAGTGAGTGGCATAAGATAGTAGGGTACATAAACTGAGATTGAGGAAGTAGTACAATTTCTGTGATGATGAACTCCAGGGTATGACCACAGATGGAAGTCAGTGTAATTGGGTAGAAATAAAGGTTTCCATGAAGTGAGGGGGCCTTTATCTCCTCTACTTTCCAGTATTTTCTCTTCTAATTGTTTTTCTTATCATCTTGAACTTACAGACTTTCTGTTCTTTTTGTCTTAAAAACAAGTTGAGTAATGGCTGTGATAATGTCTTTGTCTTATTTCTGACTTTCATGGGATTGCAGTTATCATTAAATATGATGTTATTATTTTAGGTAAATAGCCTTTATCCTGTTAAGAAAATTCCCTGGTTGCAATGATCCTATGGTTTTCTCCCTTGACCTATAAATATGATGAATAGTTTAATAATAGATTTCCTAAGGTTGAGCCATCTTTGCAATCCTGGTAGGAGTCATTATATATTAGCCTTTTTGTGTGTAGTTTGATTCAATTTGCTAATATGTTATTTTGGATTTTTCTATCTGTAGTTATAAGCGAGAATGTTGGTGCCGTATTCTTAACCTGGCCCTGTCGCGTCAATTCCAACTCATAGCAACCCTATAGGGCAGGGTAGAATTGCACCATAGGGTTTCCAAGGCTTTAATCTTTACGGGAACAGACTGCTACATCTTTCTCCTGTGAAGCAGCTAGTGGGTTTGAACTGATGACCTTTTGATTAGCAACTAAGCTCATAACCACTGTGCCACCAGGGTTCCTTCTATATTCTTAATATCTATGTAAATCCCATTTTCTAGCCTCCTTCCTGTGACCACCTAGGTACCAGCTTTGGAACTGACTCCTGATTAACTCACTTCTTCCTGTTTCTGCACGCCAATGTCTTATTCTACCTCGCCTTTCCATTGGCATCTCCACTGGTGACCCTCTGCTTCCTTTCCTTCTCTCAAGCTGATCTCAAGCCTCCTTTACCCCAGGCATCTACCAGCCCTAGTTATAATGCTGCCAGTATTTTTCCAGCCTTCTTCTATGGGCTCAGTTGGGTGCTGGCTATGGATGATACATGGGTGATAGGTGCATCTTGGTTTAGAGGGCAAGCCTTTCTTCTGGGCTTTGTGGGAAACGAGCTTAGAGAACTTACAGTTAATCTTGGGGTGGAGTGGGGAGAGCAGTATGAAAGTCAGAAATTGATTTTAAACCAATATAGAGCAGAGTCTGCATCATACCAGGTTAACCCAGTGCTATCGTTATCCTGCTTAATATGCTTCTTAGCTATTGGTGTCGATAAATTCAAATTCCTGTTAGAGTAAGTGTGATGCCAAAGGCCCTTCCACAGGTTCTACAGCCACCACTGGTTGGTGCTTAAACATTTTGGGGACGATTAATGCTGAAAATACTTTTCCTTTTTTAGTAAGAGATGCTAAAAACCTCGTACCTATGGACCCCAATGGCTTGTCAGATCCCTACGTAAAACTGAAACTGATTCCTGATCCCAAAAGTGAGAGCAAGCAGAAGACCAAAACCATCAAGTGCTCCCTCAACCCTGAGTGGAATGAGACATTTAAATTGTAAGTTCAAATGATTCCAGCCCAGAATGGGTGGTGGAGGTTGGGTTGTGGGCTAGTTGAAGTTGGGTAGTTTCTGTCATTCTTTCTGTTTCCCTTCCTTCCTCCCTTTTTCCCTCCTACCCTCCCACTATCACCTGCATTTTTGCATTGAGAGCCAAGTAAAAATTAAAACTTTTTTTTTTTAAATAGAGTTGAGAGTGCCTGTGGTGTGGAGAAGTAGTTGGGACAGGAAGAGTGTGAGTGTGTTGCAGTGTGAAGGCAAGTTGCTGGAGAAGTTATGGATCTCAGTAAAGAGTGGGGCATAACCCGTAGGTGTGATGACCTCCCAGTGGCCAAGCGTATGGATGATGCTGGGCTACAGCCTGCTGGGAGCTCTCCACAGCTTCCACTGAGGGTCTTCCCTGGCCGGTGCTCCAAAGATGCATCTAGACCAACAGGTGTTAATTAGAACAGCCACTGTTTACTGAGTATACATGTGTATAACAAGCACTATGTTAAGTGATAAGGCTTCATTGGCTCAGATCATTCCCATATTACCAATGGGGCTTATAGAAGTTATGTAACTTGCCCGAAGTCCCACAGTAAATTTAGGGTGGTGTAGGATTCAACCTCAGGCAGTCATGCGTTAGCCACTGTGAAAAAGCATGGTTCCTTGTAGTAGCCCCATTCCTTCTTGCCTCTGTCAGGACAAAACTGGGGCCATCTCAGCCCCAGTCAAGGCCACACTTCAGAACAGCCAATTCCTCCATACAGCAGCCTCATCCTCAACACACATATGTGTGAACACACACATACCAGTTGTGGTCTATTTGACTCTGACTCATTGTGACCCCATGTGTATTAGAGTAGAACTGTGCTCCGTAGGTTTTCGATGGCTGATTTTTCAGAAGTAGATCACCAAGGCTTTCTTCTAAGATGCCTCTGGGTGGACTTGAACCTCCAGCCTTTTGGTTAGCAGCCAAATGCATTAACAATTTGCACCACTCAAGGACTCCAAATACACACAACTGTACACACACATACTCGCACAATTGTGTAATTGATATCCATATTTTTTAGAGTGACTATGTGTGTATAAGACTTCCTGAACCCCATTGACCCTATGAAGACATAAGACAGCAGAAGTAGTTAGAGCTGTTTCTTTGAGAACTGGCCTAGGTTCTCTGCCTGTTTAAGCCACAGGCTGTCAAACAGGAGAAGCTCTCCCTCCCTGGGGAGCTAGCCTGGGAGAGGAACGGAATATGATTCTTGCAACAGCTGGTAATGTTGTCAGATTCCTACCTCTGGGTCTTGTCCTCATGTACATTTCATCGGCTTTAGAAATCCCTACAATCACCAGTGGCTTCTCGTTTTTCTCTCTGCAGCCAGCTGAAAGAATCTGACAAAGACAGAAGACTGTCTGTAGAGATTTGGGATTGGGATCTAACCAGCAGGAATGACTTCATGGGATCATTGTCATTTGGGATTTCTGAACTGCAGAAAGCTGGTGTTGATGGCTGGTAAGAAAGATTTTGCTTTGACAGCTACAGTATGGCTTGGCCTATCAAACAGGGAATCAAGTATGTTTTCCTTTCTTTCCTGAGAGTGCAATAGTAAAGACAGTCACCAAGCAATGGCTGGTAGATTGGCTCTGTCTTGTAGATACGTTTTATTTGGCCTTTGTACCAAAACAACAAAAACAAAAGCCAGTATTTAAAAAATCAGGACACTAACCATAAAAGTCTGGATTTTTGGCTTCTCTTGAAAAGCCAGGAGATGTTGCAACATTGGGCCTACAAGGCAACAGTTGAATAATTAATGCCTCATCTAGATGGGACACGGATTCTCCATTTGCCTAAATCTTTACTACTCCCTGTTGTATTATGTCTCTCCCACATTACACAATTATATGACTTGACTGGCCCTGCGGCCACTGTAATGGTTCTCTCAATTCACCCAAAAGATATGAGCAATCCACTCTGATCCTGACTCCTTAAGGAGATGCCCCTACATTTTGAGTGTTTACCAAGCCTGACCATAGAGGTACTAGGGGATTGCTGTTATTGTCAGCTGCAACATCTTTGTTCTGGAGTTACTGCTTTCTTCCCTTCTTATGGCAAAGACTGTGTCCAACATTAGCAAAAAAAAAGGAGATTGGGTGAGCCCCCTTGGCAACTATCAAGTAACCAGAGCTCATTACCATTGAGTCAATTCCGACTCATAGTGACCCTACAGGACAAAGTAGAACTGCCCCATAAGGTTTCCAAGGAGCAGCTGGTGGAATCAAACTGCTGACATTTTGGTTAGCAGCCGAGCTCTTAACCACTGTGCCACCAGGGCTTCTATCCAAGTAAAGGAGTCAACACAGATAATCCAACCTGGCATTGTAACTTTGGGAGAAGTCGTGATTAGGGGCTGTTAGCAACTTTTTTAGGAGCCCTGGTGGCGCAGTGGTTAAGAGCTTAAGCTGCTAACCAAAAGGCTGCCAGTTTGAATCTACCAGCCACTCCCTGGAAACCTTATGGGGCAGTTCAACTCTGTCTTATAGGGTCACTGTGATTCGAAATTGACTCAATGGCAACAGGTTTGATTTTTTGGTATCAGCTCTTTAAGAATATCTGTCTCATTTCTGAATGGTCTCACCTAGGGCTTTTTTCATTTACAAGTGAAAGAAAGTCAAAGTCAAATTGGTTTAGCTAGAAAAAATGTTATCATGTAGACTACAGTCCTTTCTATTGTGCACCTGACCATGCCTTGCCTTTCCTCCATGCAGCTTCCTTGCTGTCCTCCATATGTATCACAGACTTTCTTTTAAATATATATTGAGTGCCTGCTGTATCCTTGTCCCGAGAGATGCCTCACAGTGTAAGACAGACATGCCCTCATGGACATTAGCTTCTAGCGGGGAAGATACACCTTGAACAAGCAATGACACAAAGAACTCATCAATGACAACGTGATGAGTGATGTGAGGAGAAGGACAGGAACTGAGAGTGTACAAAAGGGGGGTGTGGGCTTAACTCCTCTGCGTTAAAGCACAATTAGCAAATTGTTAAAAGCATAATTCTCAGAAAATAGGTAACGAGCATTTGTCAAAGTTTTACTTCGCTCATGAATGAGGTCACCGGCAGAGTGGATGGCTAATTCCAAAGAGGATTTCAGAAACTGATAAAGTGGCCACGGAGCCAGTTAAGTCATATAAATGTGTAACCTGGGGCAGACGTAATACAACAGGGAGCAGTAAAGATTTAGGTAAGTGGAGAATCTGTGTCCTGTCTAAAGGGCACATATAGCCGAGCTCTTAACCACTATGCCACCTGGGCTCCAAAAACAAACAAAATATATGTATATATACACACACACACACACGTACAGATATACCAAGAAAACCAAACCTGTTGCCGTCAATTTGAACTCATAGTGACCCTATAGAACAGAGTGGAACTGCCCCTTAGGGTTTTATTGACTAGATTCCATGGAAGCATATTGTCAGGCCTTTCTTCCACAGCACTGCAGGGTGGGTTCAAACCATAACCTTTATCTTAGTAGCTGGAGGCCAACTGTTTGAAACACACAGGGACCTTGGTATTTATATAGTCAGTAGACAAAGAAATGCAGAAATAACTTTGCTAAGTCAGATATAAAACTGGCTCATAGAGTCATAAAGGTGTAACCTTTGGGGTTACCTTATCTACCAGACGGAAAAACAAAAAGACCTCACCTTGGTTTTCTGAAAGGTGATGTCTCACGTTACAGAGCTGGAGGACCATCTGGGGGCTACTCCATTGTGAATAGTAAGTCACACAAAATTATATTTTCCGAAGCAGGGGATAACAAATTAGAAAATGCTCTAGCATGACATTAGAAGTCACACAGTCATTCTTTTGCCTTATTTTCAAGTTTTGGATAATTTTTCCAATTTATGGATGATTTGGCTTTGCCTGGTCCCTACATCCCTCACTTACTGGGAGTATGTCTCTTCCTCTTAAAGCCAAGCTGAAGGAGGTTAAGGAGAAAGAACCCGTGATCCTCAGAGGGTATAAGTGAGACATGAGAGAACATAATAATAATAATTATAATAACAATAGCCAGCACTTATTGACTCTTACTAGATGCCAGGCACTGGGCTAAATAAACACTTTGCAGGTGTCATACAGAACCACAGATTCACACAGCACTAATCAGATATGCAGAAAAAAATGTTGTTGTTGTTGGCTGCCAGCAAGTTGGCTCCGACTGATGGTGACCACATGCACAACGGAACAAAACGCTGCCCAGTCCTACGCCATCTCTGTGATTATTGGCATGTTTGAGTCCAGCTGGAGAATATTCTGTTCTGACCCATAGGGTTTTCATTGGCTAATTGTTGCAAGTAGATCATCAGGACTTTCTTTCTAGTCGAGAAGCTCCACTGAAACCTGTCCATTGTGGGTGATCCTGCTGGTGTTTGAAATACTGGTTGCATAGCTTCCAACATCGTAGCAACACAGTACAACAAACTGACAGACAGGTGGTAGGTAGAAAAAATTCATTGTTGTTGTTAGATGCTGTTGAGTCAGCTGCTACTCCTAGTGACCCTATGTACAACAGAACGAACCACTTCCTGGTCCTGCACCAGCCACATGATTGTTATTATGCTTGAGCCCATTGTTGCAGCCACTGTGTCAATCCATCTCGTTGAGGAACTTCTTTTTCACTCACCCTCCACTTTACCAAGCATGATGTCCTCCAGGGACTGGTCCTTCCTGATAACATGTCCAAAGTATGTGAGACGAAGCCTTGCCATCCTTGCTTCTAAGGAGCATTCTGGCTGTACTTCTTCCAAGACAGATTTGTTCATTCTTTTTGCAGTCCATGGCATATTCAATATACTTTGCCAACAGCACAACTCAAAGGCTTCTTAATTTTATGTAATTGACAGAGACTTTCTTATGCAGTTTTCCACCTTGTGGTGGCTGAGGAGAGGGGGCCCCTTATTGCATGTGATGCCCCCTAGCTTTTCATTGGCCTCTGCTACTACAGAGTGGCTGAGCTTGCCTGGTCCCTGAGCTAGTGCCCACTGGGGAGGGAGTCCTCTCGCCTAGCCCTGGGCATCATGCCAGATAAAGTCTGAGGTCCTGGCCCCTTACCTCCAGTCGTGAGATCTCTTCATACAATGCCTGACCCCTGGGCCTTTGTCCCAACCTCAGACCACTGCCAGACTCTTCCCTCTTGACACTTTGGTCAGCCCTCATTTCTGAGCCTCTTCATGGAAAGTTGGGAGCTCTGCCTTGGGGTTCTCCATTTTCCCCCTCCCTCTGCTGCTGCTATGATGGTATTGCCCTCCATGTAAGTCTCTGCCCAGGGCTCCAAAGGAGAAGTGAGGCAAAGCTCCTCTGCTTACACTCCCCGCCTCCGTTATGTAGCCTACCTTTCCCCTGCCTCCTTTTTCCCTTCTCCTTCCCATGGTTCTCCAGAGCCACAAGGGAGCGTCTTTTTCCCATACCATGTCATAGGGTCTTCCCTATGTTACAGACTTCTTTGTAGGGTAACTCCTGCCTGGCTTCTCCCTGAAGCAGACAGCAAGGTGCAGGGAGGGAAAAATGGCTTAAAGGTAAGGGACAATTTATCAGGATGAAGTCCATTACTGCATTTAAACAAAATAAAACCAGATGCCATCGAGTCGATTCTGACTCGTGATGACCACATGTGTGTCAGAGTGGAACTGTGCTCCATAGGGTTTTCAGTTGCTGATTTTTTGGAAGTAGATCCCAGGCCTTACTTCCGAGGTGCCTCCTACATTATCATTTAATTGTCACAACAGTTCTAAGTGGAGCATCATTCCCAAGGATCAGAAGAGGTAAGCAATGTGTTAGGGGCGCACAGCTCACAGGTAACAGTGCTGGGATTTGGGTCTATGTCCCCAGGATGCCAGAGGTTATGCACATAACATATCACATCCTACATGTTAACACAGTGGCTGGCAGAGGGCTGGAGGCTGGACAGATAGCTCTTGACCTCGGCTTTTCCAGCTGGATGCATGCTTTGCGACCTCATCTCTCTGAACTACATCCTTCTCCGCAGGTCCGATTCCACTTATCAGAGATAATTGTAACACTCTCACCTACATCTTAGGATTGTTACGAAGTTGATGAAATAATAGTTGGGAGGGAACTTTAGCAAAATAAAAGCCCTCTTCGAATTTTGCAGATAAAAGTCCTCTTCAGATTTAGGGCCAAGGCAGTTATGATGCTACCTAGGTTCTAGAAATTTGGATTCTCGTAGCAGGACTGTGTGATTTTGGGCAAGTCACATCTCCTCTCTGAGACTCAGTTTCCCTACTCGGAAGGGAGATGATCTCCTCCACTGCCCTGCTGTGCTATAAGGTAGAACCATGTGGCAAAAACAGCAGACACAGCTGTGAAACTTCCAGATGTGATGCGCCAGCCCTAGGCCCCCATCTGCCTCTTCTGCCACCAGCTCTGTATCTGTTGTCAAATCCTCTGTGTATCTAATTTTGTTTATTTATACTGTCTCTTTTCTTTCCCCTCGATATTCCAGAGGTTCATCTGTTTTATTGTTGCTATTTTATTTCTTCAGAGTTAGCTCTGGGCTTTGTGTATCAATTCTGTTATTCTCTCTTCTTTCTCTTTTCTGAGGGTGTGTTGTCTTAGAATCTCAGTTAAATATTTGCTAAATTTATTTTTATTCTTTTACCTTACTTTTCTTAAAAAAAAAAACAAAAAACAAGCATTTGAGGAAAAAACATTTCCTCTAAATTTTGATATGTCATGTTTAGGCTTTTGTTGTTCACTCAAAGTCTACCATTGATTTTTAATTTCCTCTTTAGCATGCTATTCATTTAGGAGTGTTTTTGAACCTCTAGAATCAGCTGTCTGTTTAAATTTTTATTATTAATATTAAGCTACAGTTATAATATTTTATGTTGTTTTTGTTGCTGTGTGCCATTGAGTTGATTCCTACTCATAGTGACCCTACAGGACAAAGTAGAACTGCCTAATAGGGTTTCCAAGGAGCAGCAGGTGTATTCGAACTGCCGACCATTTGGTTAGCAGCCAAGCTCTTAACCAGTGCACCACCAGGGATCCATAGTATATTATAGCCAGAGAATATGGCCTGTGTACTTTTCTTTTATTCATTTTCTTTTCCTTTTCTTGCTTTCTTTTTTTTTTTTTTTTAATTTAGCTTAGTAATGCTCAGTTTTGGTAAATATACTATGGACATTTCAATAAAAAGATTGTTTACTATTTGTAGGGTATAGATTTCAATGGTTATTAATTCTCCATTATTATAACATCCAGCAGTCCCTTCATGTTTTTCTTTCGTTTGCTTGATCTGACCTAAATGTATGGTGTTTGTTAAGTAAAAATATTTTTTGAGAAATGTATTTTGAATGGCTTTTGCATCATACATTTTGAAGCAATATTATTCTCTACATAACTCTTCAAGACTTATTTTCAAGTTATCTTGCTGCAGCTAATGACTTTTGCCTATAATTTTACCTTGTTGCTGGAATCCATCCATTCATTCATTTAGCAAATATACATGGTAAGCACCCATTGTGTGCCAAACACTTTGTTGGGTAAGGAGGATATACTAGTGACCAAAAGAGCCAAGAATCCTTGGTCTCGCAGAGTTTTCTTTCTAGTTGGAGAATAACAAAGAGAAATGAACAAAAATAAATCGTAAAACATAGCATGTTTGAGGCTGATAAACGCTATAGAGAAAAATAAACAAGAAACAAGGAGAGAGACTGCTGGGGGGTGATGGTATTCAGATTTAAATAACACGCTCAGGAAACAAAGTTGCCATTGAGTTGACTCAGACTCATGTGACCCCCATATGTGTCAAAGTAGAACTGAGCTCCACAGGATTTTCAATGGCTGATTTTTTTGAAGTAGATTACCAGGCGTTTCTTCCGAGGCATCTCTAACTAGCTCGAACCTCCAACCCTTTTGTTAGCAGCTAAGCACATTATCCATTTGCATCACCCAGGGAGCCTGTGTAAGATCAATATCCTAAGCCTTAGTGAGCTGAAATGACTCGTATCAGCCATTTTGAATTAGATAATTACATGGTCTGCTATGTCGGGAATGATAAGTAGAAGAGGAATGGGGTTGTATCCGTAGTCAGAAAGAACACTTAAAGATCTATCGGGAAGTACAACACTGTCAGTAATAGGATAATATATGTTTGACTACAAGGAAGACCATTTAATACATGTATTGTTCAAATTTATGCACCAACCACTAAGGCCAAAGATGAAGAAATTGAAGATTTTTACCAACTTCTGCAGTCTGAAATTGATCAAACATGTAGTCAAAATGCATTGGTAATTACTAGTGATTGGAATGCAAAAGTTAGAAACGAAGAAGAATTGGTAGTTGGAAAATATGGCCTCAGTGATAAAAATGATGGTAGAGCTCAAATGATAGAATTTTGCAAGACCAATGACTTCTTCATTGCAAATACCTTTTTTGAACACCATAAATGGTGACTATACACATGGACCTTGCTAGGTGGAATACATAGGAATCAGATTGACTATATCTGTAGAAAGAGATGATGGAGGAGCTCAATATCATCAGCCCGAGCAAGGCCAGGGGCCAACTGCAAAACAGATTATCAAATGCTCATATGCAAGTTCAAGTCGAAGGTGAAGAAAATTACAGCAAATCCATGACAGCCAAGATATGACTTTGAGTATATCCCACCTGAATTTAGAAACATCTCAAAAATAGACTTGATGTATCGAACACTAATGACTGAAGACCAGACAAGTTGTGGAATGATATCAAGGACATCATACATGAAGAGAGCAAATGGTCATTAAAAAGACAGGAAAGAAAGAAAAGACCAAAATGGATGTCAGAAGAGACTCTGAAACTTGCTCTTGAATATAGAGTAGCTAAACTGAATGAAAGAAATGATGAAGTAAAAGAGCTAAACAGAAGATTTCAAAGGGCAGTTCGAGAAGACAAAGTATTATAAGGAAATGTGCAAAGACCTAGAGTTAGAAAACCAAAAGAGAAGAATCTGCTTGGCATTTCTCAAGAGGAAAGAACTGAAGAAAAAATGTAAGCCTCAGGTTGCAATATTGAAGAATTCTTTGGGGAAAATATTAAATGATGCAGGAAGCATCAAAAGAAGATGAAAGGAATGCATAGAATCACTGTACCAAAAATAATTTGTCGACGTTCAGCCATTTCAGTAGGTAGCATATGATCAAGAACTGATGATACTGAAGGAACACATCCAAGCAGCATCGAAGGCATTGGTGAAAAACAAGGCTGCAGGAATTGACGAAGTACCAATTGAGATGTTTCAGCAAAGGGATGTAGCACTGGAGGTGCTCACTCATCTATGCCAAGAAATTTGGAAGACCGCTACCTGGCCAACCAACTGGAAGAGATTCATATTTGTGCTCATTCCAAAGAAAGGTGATCCAACATAATGTTGAAATTATCGAACAATTTTATCATTAATGCCACACACAGAGAAATGCCAGAAATTCAAGCGAGATTAAGGAGAGGACAAGAAACAAGGGGTATCTTTGCTAATGTCAGATGGATCTTGGCTAAGAGCCAAGAATACCATAAAGCATTCACCTGTGTGGATCATAATAAATTATGGATAACATTGCAAAAAATGAGAATTCCAGAACACTTAATTGTGCTCTTGAGGAACCTGTATAGACCAAGGGGCAGTCATTTGAACAGAACAAGGTGATACTGCCTGGCTTAAAGTCAGGAAAGGTGTGTGTCAGGATTGTATCCTTTCACCATACTTATTCAATCTGTATGCTGAGTAAATAATCCGAGAACCTGGACCATATGAAGAAGAGCATGGTATGAAAATTGGAGGAAGACTCAACAACCTGTGATATGCAGATGACACAGTCTTGCTTGCTGAAAGTGAGGAGGACTTAAAGCACTTACTGATGAAGTTTGAAGACCGCAGCCTTTAGTATGGATTAAACGTCCACATAAACAAAAATCCTCACAACTGGACCAGTAAGAAATGTGATGATAAATTGAGAAAAGATTGAAGTTGTCTAGGATTTCATTTTATTTGGATCCACAATCAACACCCATGAAAGCAGCAGTCAAGAAATCAAATGGTACATTGCACTGGGCGAATCTGCAGCAAAAAGACTTCTTTAAAGTGTTAAAACGCAAAGGTGTCACCTTGAGGACAAAGGTGTGCCTGACCCAAGCCATGATATTTTTAGTCGCCTCACATGCATGGGAAAGCTGGACAATGAATGAGGAAGACTGAAGAGCTGATGCCTTTGAATGATGATGTTGGCGAAGGATACTGAATATACCATGAACTACCAAAAAAACAAACAAATCTGTCCTGGAAGAAGTACAGACAGAATGCTCCTTATAAGCGAGGAGGGTGAGACTTCATCTCATAGACTTTGGATATGTTATCAGGAGGGATCAGTCCCTGGAGAAGGACATCATGCTTGGTAAACCTGAGGGTCAGTGAAAAAGAGGAAGACCCTCATGGAGATGGATTGACACAGTGGGTGTAACAGTGGGCTTAAGTATAACAATGATTGTGGGGATGGCATAGGACTGGGCAGTGTTTCGTTCTGTTGTACATAGGGTTGCTATGACTCGGAACCGACTCAACTGCACCCAACAACAACAACAACAGGAAGCCTATGCTCAGGAAAGGACTCCTTGAAAAAAAAAAATTGTGACAAACAGTTAAGACATGAAGGAGGCAAGAGAGTGAACCTTGTGGGTTTCTAGGGAGAGATTGTTTCAGACAGAGAGAACAGCAAGTGCAAAGGGCAGGCATATGGCTGGCAAGTTTGAGGAGCAGTGAGGTTACCTGTGTGACTAGAGCAGGATGAGTGAGGGGAGAGTCGTAGGCAATGAGGTTCATGAGGGTAACAGACGGGATGGCAGGTCCTGTGGAGTCTTGTAAGAACTTTATCTTCTACTCTGAGTAACACGGGAGCCAAGAAACAGTGAGATGTGGTTTATGTTTCAATGTGTCTACTGGCTGTTGAGTGGTAGATAGTAGACCCCTCTCTGTTCCTTTAGGTTTAATCTGAGTCCTTTGGTCTTGTGTAACAAGCAGCATGTTACTGGATTAAACAAACAAAAACTGAACCTGGAGGTTCTTTTATCTTTTCCATAGGGAACCATGTTAACGTTTGTGGTTTTAATTGCCATGTTTCTATTATGGTGTTTGTTTCTAAAGTTTTTTTTTTTCTTTCTGAACAGACAACTGTTATCTTAAATCATTGTTACCTAAAAATTATGTTTCTTCAGTGAAACATCCAGAAGGGAATTAATGAGAATGTTAACACATCATGAAAAATGTAACCAATGTCTCCGAACAATTTGTGTAGAAATTGTTAAATGGGGACTTAGTTTGCTGTATAAAGTTTCACTGAAAACACAATAAAATATTATTTTTTAAACAAATACCTGCAAGTTATGTTTCCTAAAACCCTTAAATGATGTTTTGGTTTTACTACAAAAACAGTAAGAGCATAGACTGTGGAATTATACCTCCTGGGATACAATTTTGACTCCACTCTTTCTAGCTTTGTACCCTTGGGCAAATTACTTAACCCCTCTGTGCCTCATTAGGAGATAATAGTGTTAACCATGTCATAGGATTGTTCTGATATTGAGTTGGTTAATGGAAGTAATATAAGTTAATATTGAGGTGGTTAATGTAAGTGCCCCATGTCTGGTAAATAGCATACACTGAATGGGTGCTAGTCATTATTATTAATTAGGGAATTATTAGAAAAATGTAAATAATCAAGCAAAATATTATACAGAATTCCATTACCCAGAAATAATCACCATTGACACTATTTAGTCTTTTCTTTCTCTCTCTTTCTAGGTGTATAAAATAAAAATGAATTCTTACTATATAGACTACTTGGCGGCCTATATTATTCATCAAATGATAATACATTGCAATATATTCACTCAGGAATCTTGTGCCACATCATTTTTAATAGCTACAAGTTGTCCATTCTTTGTATTTGCTTCAATCTATGTAATCATATTCTTATATAAAGTGTGCAGTGTTTTCCTATATAAATAATTCTGCAGTAAACATCCTTGTAGCAAAACTTTTATGCTCAACTTTAATTATTTCCTAATAAATTCCTGGGCCTGGAATTGGTAACTTTGAGAATATAAACATTATTAAAGTATTTGCCAAAATGCCCTGCAATCTTTTTTCTATCACTTTGCATTCTCACTAGTATTATATAAGACTTCTCATTTTACGCAAACTTGTCAACATATAGTATTATAAAATTCAAGGATATGATTGAGGTAAAGATTATACATGTTTTATATTACTGATTATGTTAAACATTTTCATTTCTGTATTGTCATTTGTATTTATAAATGACTGTGTCCTGTCCTTTGCCTATCTTTTTAAAATATTGATTTATAAGAACTTTTTGTGTAAGGAAGATCCTAATTGTCTTTGTTGACATATATTCAGAAAAACCATATTCCTTCCTTTCATGTTTTAATTTTGGTAATATACATTTTATTTGCATTATATAAAGCATTCATTTCAACTCTAATGAATATGATCAGTGTCAAGCCAACTGTCAGAAAAATTTCTCAGGTGTGTTTTGTAATTCACTAATTGTCATCTGAATTATCCATGCTACTGTTCACTGCCTCCGATGGATTTTAAAATTCAGTAATAACAGTTTTCTTCTGAAAGCAGTCTTCTCTAATCTCAGATTGTTTCCTTCTCATAGATGCATTAACCTCTTAAATTACATTGGAAATATGAATTAGATACTTTCTAGAATTTTCTTTCCTTTGATAACAGTTCTACTTCATGGGAGGTACTTAATCTAATTCTTCATTATTTGAATGAGTTTTTCATATGCTCTGTTATTTTTTGCTATTTGCTCATTCTTACAGGAGAGTGAGCACAGAAATAATGAACGTTCTTGTTCTAATCTTTCAGCCCAGGTGAAGGGAGAAAGGAGTCTTTTGTATTTACTGGAATTCTGTTTTGTTACATCAGGGGCCCTGTTCTCTGTAGATACTTGGGAGAGGACTGTAGCTGTAAACATCTCCACTACTCAGTGGAAGGGTCATCTTCCCCATGCTGGTCTGTGCATGTCAGAGTTGTGGGGGTGGGGGGTGTCCGTTCCTTTTTTCTAACTTTCACTGATGTCCTCTTCTGCAGGTAGCAGTGGCTGCACCCTTTACCCACTCTGTAGCATGCTGGCCACAGGAAGCATAAGATGTACTGAGCCTTTCTGCCTGTTGCCCCAGGGGCTGACACCCCATGCACTTCCTGAATATGGATGGGAATTGGCGGCCCTCATCCCATCCCTGGTGGTCCGATCCAGGCTTGTTAGTGGGGTTCTGTTGGGGTTCCCATTCACGGATGATCAGCTGGACAGTCCTCTTTTATCTGTATTTTCCGAAGAGTGGGAACCTAAATGACTTTAGATAGTACGTGGCTGAGGCATAAATAATATTGCACTGGACCCTGAAAAAGCTATTCTTTTGTCATTACTTCTTCAGATGATCTCAAAGAGAAAGTCTCAGAGGGTTCTGGTTTACCCTTAACACCTCTTTAACACTTACTGTTTGCTGATGAAGTCAACTTCAGTCCTGATGACCCTGTGCACGTCAGAGTAGAACTGTGTGCCATAGGGTTTTAAATCGTTGATTTTTCAGAAGTAGATCATCAGTCCTTTCTCCTGAGGTATCTCTGTGTGGACCCGAACCTCCAGCCTTTCAGTTAGCAGCCAAGTGCATGAAACATCAGCCACTGGAAACCCTATGGCACACAGTTCTACTTTGACACACATGGGGTCTTCATGAGTTGGAATTGATGGCAACTTGTCTTTTGGTTGCTAATCTCCCATTTTAACAAGGAGGGGAAAGGGCAGGAAGACAGGCAGTAGACTCAGTAAAAAAAATAAAAAATTATTATTATTATTATTATTTTAACTCAGAGCCTTTGGTAAATAATTCCATCTACCTGGACTTGAATCACTTTGTTTGATTTTCTTGTTTATTTTTTTACATATACTTTCATTTGTAGCAAATGGTACTGACTTTCTTTTCAAGGAAGAGATATATGAAGTGAATTTTTTGTTAAAAAATGATGATTCAATGAGACATATTACATCGACAATAATATACAGATTTTGCAAAACCCGCAAAGATCTCATGTGAATGGATAAAGTTTGACAAACATAGTGCTACTTACCCTCTTACTATCATTTTAATCCTGGAAGTCCCTGTTGTGTGAATAGCACCCTTCTTGATTTCCAGTAAATGTGCAGATGTGCTCTTATTTTTCTGTTTCTTTTGGTAATTTCAATGGAAGTTTGGGGGAAGAGAATTACATGTTAAATGTGGAGGCATGGAGGCTTATATTGTCATCTCTGCTTTGAATCACCTCTCCCCGTATTTTTAGAAGCTGCCTAAGAAGATTTGTGAATGGAGAGAAAAAAAAAATGGTGGTGAAAATTGTAAATATGAGTTAGGAAGCGTCTTTGGCAGTGAGGAGTTTTGGGGTGTTTTTTCCCCCACTGACTCAAATGCCTTTGGAATGGCCCTTTTTCTTCCTTATTCTCATCTCATTCTCTGACTAAACAGAAGCATCTTTGTGGTCAAGAAATAAACTAAAGTCATAACATAATGTTTCTCGTAATAATGTTAATGTCTGCAATGATGATGATGATGGCATGGCCTGAACACTTGCTGGATGCCGAACATGGCTTTAATCATTTTACATACCTCATCATATTTCAGCCTCACCATGATCCTAGGAAAAAGGCACATTTATTTCAGTTTACAGATGAGTACGACTGAGGCGCAGACAGCCTCGTGAGCTTATCCAGGGTAGACAGCATGACAAGGACAGAGGTGGGATTTGACACCAGGCAGAGTTTGACTCCAGGGCTTCTGCTCTTAAACCACTAATGGGTACCGTTTTTCAAGAGGTTGAATAAGGAACACTTGGAGCAAGCATCTGCAGAGAAAAATAGCATTGTGAAGTTAAGTTCATGCTCGTCCAGCTGGGCGCCAGGATGGCAAGATGGATAAATGTGTAAAGCAAAAGGTAGTGGATATGCGAGGAGAAGATGGAAGGAATGCATTGATAGTAGAAGATTTTAAGAGCGTTCTTTCAGACTAAGAAAGCACTTAATAGACAAAAAGTAGGTAAAAAGCAATTGAATGATATAACTAAAAAAACTCAATTGTGTGTGTGTGAGAAGAGAGAGAGAAAGAGCTTTGCATCCTATGAACACAGAATATACTTTTTTTTTCCTTGTGTCCATGAAATAGTTGCAAGAAAATATGTGTACTCGGCTACAAAAACAAGCAAACAAGACAAAATAAGAAAAACAAAACAAAAATTGTTGTCGTATTTTTTTAAGGTAGGGGCTTTTTTAAGGCCTTTTTCTCTTATCCTAATCAATAAGATAATAACAAGTAGAGAGTCATGGCATTTGTTCTGTTCCCTTGTCTCCTTTTAGGTTTAAGTTACTGAGCCAGGAGGAAGGCGAGTACTTCAATGTGCCAGTGCCACCAGAAGGGAGTGAGGCCAACGAGGAACTGCGGCAGAAATTTGAGGTTAGGTTGTTTTCTTTCTGTATCAATGCGAACCAGTTGAGTCTGCCTCTGTGCTGTTCTTCCTGTTTATGGTGTTTTCTGCCACGGCCTTTCATGACTCTGTGCCTTTGCAGTGCCGTGCCATCCCCCAGAAAACTTCTATTCATCCTTTAAGGTCCCAATTAAGTGTTAACCTGCACTGTGAAGTCATTCCTGAGTCCCTACCCTCATTGAGATTTCAACATGGCCTCTTAAAAGCTTGTTCACCCCCTTAGTTTTGATGGTGGCTTGGACTGGGATGATAACAAGGGTAAAAGAAAAAATAGATTCGTGACATATTGGGGAGACTGAGCCAACTAGGCTTGCTGATAAATTGAATCTATATTTGAATCTATAAGCAGGAGGATGCTGTATTGTTAACAAATGAATTCGTTGTGCTGGTGACTCCATGAAATACCCCATGGGTGGGAGAATAATCCTATCAAATAGATGGACATTGGCTCTGACGTTGGGCTGTAGTGCTGGCTCTGCTTCTACTTCAGATAAACTCCTTCCCTCCTTTGAGGGGGCAAATAAATCCTATTTTCAGCTCTTGAGAATAGCAGGAGTATAGAAACACATCCCAGATTATAAAGAAATTGTTCTGGGGAAAACGGGTTTGAGTACTTTTCATTATATGTATTGAGTGATTTTAAAGTAGTTTTATAAAGGATAAACACATTATTTTGTTCACACAAACTCCATGTACTGAATCTGGTGGGAAATCATCAATTCTAGATAAGCAGTTATAGCCTGCTAACTCTGAAAAATGCATAAACTAGCATAGCTAAAATGAAATAGATTATTATTGTTATTCATCAAACCATCACACGAGTAAATTAAAACAAAATGAAACTAAAAAAAAAAAGACATGACCCTGTAAAATTCTATGAAAAACGGGTCTATGGTGCTCTGAGAGCATGTAATAGGAAAATGTAACCTTGTCTGAGAGCACAGGGAAGGCATCATTGAGAAACAACTGTGGGAGTTAAGCAAGTCAAGAGGGAGAAAGAACATTCCATTCAAAGAGAATAGCATATGCAAAGGCCCTGTGGTGGGGAGTTATAAAGCAACTCTGTGGGACTGAAAGGAGGCCAGTACGGGTAGAGCAGAGAGAGCCAAGGAATGAATTTGAGGGAAGGCTGGAGATGTAGGTGGGGCCAGAGTAGCCAGGCTGTGCTGGCCTTGGCAAGGATTTGGGCATTTATCCTGAGAACCATGTTACTTTCTCCTTCAGATTGCCAGAAATCACACTTCGGTAATCCAGGATCCTTGTCTTGAGCCTGTGTCCTCCACATAGCCTAGAGTACAGTGATGTTTCTGATCCAGTGGGGCCTCCTTTCCTGGGAACAAGTAGAATGAACATGTTGGCCTTGGGTTTCTCAGTCATTCTTTAGTGAACTTAATAACTGAGGGCCATCCCCTTGGAGCCCAGAGGCCTAGATCCCAGTGAGTTAGTTGTTAAAGGGACTCTCCTGCCCAGTAGAGCTGAGAACTGAACACTGCTTGCTATAAATTAGGACAGGAAGGCAACCCTTCCAAAGAACACATTTCATCTCTTTCCACAACTTTCTGATGAAGTGGTGTCCACTTGGTGCTGCGTTTAAAAACGTACTATTGTGGATGAAAAACCAAGGCTAGTATTTTCTCGTATAAAGCGAAGTCTCAGTTTTGCAAAATGATTTCTTCTGTCTTAGGGCAGCTGGGGTGACATTTCAGAACACCGAGGGAAACATTTCCTACATGAACGAGCATTTGTCTGGGCCAGTTACTGGCTTGAAGTAAAGGATTGTTTTATCTTCAGGCCACAAAATGTGTCCCTTTATTTCAAGCAAAGAGCCTGAAAATGCTTGTTTATGCCTGAATTATAATTGCTCCATACTGTAGTTGTTGATTAAAAAAATGTTTCCAACAGACCAAAAATTGTTCTCAGACACACAGAGGAATTTCAGTTGACCTTGAACGTGAGAAATGTAATCCCTGTGCAATAACCAATTAGCACCCGGAATGACTCAGAAATTACTGTCAAGCCTCTTATCTGAAGACATTCTAAGAGAAGGTAAAATTGAGCTGCTGGAATTGGGGTAATAGAATTTCATGGTAGGGTGAGCTTGATGCAGCTGCCACACGTGGTACATGTCAGAATGTCAGCATTGGCTTCATTTGAGGGTGTTCATTTGGACTGTGGGCTTGCTAATGTGCCAGGAAAAGGAAGACTCCTTTTTGGATGGCTCAGGATGTTTTTTTTTTTTTTTTTCAGGATGGGTTTTCTGACAGACTTAGAATTTATTTATTTAACAAAGTGTTTATTATGTGCCATTTGCTATTCTGATTGCTTTACAAATATTAATTCATTTAATTTAATCCTTACAACCCTAAATTGTAGGTACCATTATTATCTGCCCCCGCCTTTTTTTTTTTTAATAGATGAGGAAACTGAGGTTCAGAGAGGCTAAGTAATTTTCCAAGATTCCAAAGCTGGTCATTGTCCTGGTTTTAGTTTCCCAGAGAAAGACTCTAAATATTCAAGTGCAAGTAGTTTATATGGGAGGTGATCCCAAGAAGCACCATAGAGGAGAAGGGAAGTGAGGCAGGGAAGGGAAGAAAGTTGGGAAAGTTTGTGTTAGCAAGCAGGTTATCACTGTGGGCAACTGGCTTCTAGTCTTGGAAGTCTGGGAGTCAGGGTTAAAATACATTTCTAAGAGTTTTCCCCATCAAGAGACAAGGGAACTAGGGGACTATCTATCAGCTTTCCTTCCATCAGTGACTGAGTGGTGCAAACAGTTAACACACTTGGCTCCTAACCCAAAGGTTGGAGGTTCGAGTCCGCCTCTAGGTGCCACAGAAGAAAGGCCTGGTGATCTACATCTGAAAAATCAGCCATTGAAAGCCCTATGGAGGACAGTTCTACTCTGACACATATGGGGTCACCATAAGTCGAAGTCGACTTGACAGCAGCTGGTTTTCCTACTTCCATCAATGGTTGAGGGCTGCTTCCACTGGAATTAACTTGCCAGCATTTTCAATTTGCCCTGCTTGTGGGCTGTACTTGCTCCTGCCACCAGAAAATAAGCCCGCAGGCAGATAGTCACAGGTGTTTGCAATAAGCAGCCCCAGGTGTAGAGAGCTGCGTGCCAGGGGGTCTTGTTGGGACACCAGTGGCTGGGTCTGTGCAGTGTAGTCTGAGGGGTAAGCATGCAGACTCAAGAGCCTGGCCTCCTGGACATGAATCCCAGTTCTGCCACTTCCCTGCTGAGTGACTGTAGATGAGTTACTTCATCTCTGTGAGCTTCTGAGTCCCCATCTATAAAATGGGGATGGTGAAGATTAAGTGAGACAGTGCTTTTAGAACAGGGCCTGGTATGTCATAAGCATTCACATGCCAGGTGCTAGCATTGCTGTGTTGTTATTGTTTTCATTATCATTATCAGCTCCCCATTTGGAATGAATAACGCTCAGAACTTGATCCTTCTGGGTTTGAAAAAGCCTCTCCGTGGTCGGGGAGAATCCATGGGGACTCCTTGCCTACAGGAGTCTTCTGCTTCCACTGCTGAGTAGCTGAGAGTCTCTGTAGTAGCTCCTTGGAGGGTGGCATGGCAGGGGTGTTTAGGCCAGGACAAGTATTAATCATCTGAAGTGAAGCCCTGGAGCCTGGCTGCTGAGGCCCTTCCCTGTCCCCTAATTCTGGCGAGTGGTAGGGCTCTTTGCTTAGAAGTACAATCTCTTTGCTTTCTCTTTGAGCACCAAGTTTCAGGGCTTGGAATTGCAGGCATAAAAAGCCAACTATTAGTGTGTTCCAATTTTTAAAGGACTATACAACCCGCAAGATAAAAGATTGTAAGTTGGGCCTCAATTTAAAAATGTTTACTCTTTCATGGAATATCTGCTAGGCATGAGGCTCCTGGGAAATGGGATAGTTAGAGGAGCATAGGACAGGGTTTTTGTCCTCCAGAGGCTCCTTGTGTAGGGGTCATGAATCCAAGAGCCTTCAGGAGCCAGGCAGATAACAAGAAGGGAGACAAGCTTGGTATAAGACAGCAGGGCATAGTGGGGACTGTGGTAAACTAGGGAGCGTAGGCCCCACCTAAAGGGGAAGCCACTGCTCAGCTCCACACCTTACGGAATGGGACCCAGTGTTGCCGGATAAGCTTTTTCAAAAGGAGCTTGGAATCTAGGCTTATACAGGACATCTAATTTTTTGTTGTTGTTGTTGAGAATATACACAGCAATACTTACCCCAATTCAACAAATTCTACACGTATATTTAAGTGACTTTGATTACATTCATCAAATTGTGGAACCATTCTCATCCTCCTTTTCCAAATTGTTCCTCCACATTAGCATAAACTCACTGCCCACCAAGTTTCCTATCGGATCTTTCAACTTGCTATTGTCAATCTGATTCCATGTAGATAGTTCTTCAAAGAGCACAGTGCTCAAGGCAGACAGTCTTCACTGGTTCAGCTAAACTACTGCTTGGTTTTAAGAAGACTTCTGGGGATATTTTTGCTTTAAGGTTTAAAGATTCTTTTAGGGTAGTAGTTTTGGGGGTTCATTCAGCTTCTATGGCTCCTGAATGTCTAGATTCCATGAGAATTTGAAATTTCTTTTCTGCAGTTCCCCCTTTTGATCAGGATTCTTCTATAGAATCTTTGATCAAAATGTTTCATAATGGTAACTGGGCACCATCCAGTTTTGGTCTCCTGGCAAAGGAGGCAGTTGTTCATGGAGGCAATTAGCCACGTGTTCCATTTCCTTCTCCTATTCCTGACTCTCCCTCTTTCTCTGTTGTTCCAGGTGAATAGAGACCAATAGTTTTAACTTGGATGGCAGCATGCAAGCTTTTAAGACCCCAGGTGCTATGCTGTAAACTAGGAGGTAGAACAAAAGCACTCAACACGATATTAGGCCAATTAACTGAGATGTAGGACACCCGATTTTTAACAGTTGACAACTTATTTAATTATTAAAACAACAAACACAAACACTGTGAAGATCAGGCCAACAGGGCTATTAGAATTCTGCTCTGGATTCTAGAAGGTGAGATGACATACGTATGAGAAAGTCACAAAATCAGACTGGGGTTGAGTAGAGAAAGAGAAGGGAGCTTGCAGGGCTAGGGAATGAAGCTGTTGGCCACTTGCTGCTCCTTGAGAGAGAGAAAAAGCACTTCCTTATCCACAGTTCTCTAAGCAAAGTCAAATAGAGAAATTGGCAAATTGAGCTGCACACTCAGACTTCACTGGGAGGGTCTGCAGAACCGACAGGTGGGATGTAAACCTAACTGGCTGCAATGCTAACTGGGCCCCAGGGACAGTCAGGACTTGGACCTTCACAGGCTGAAGAATGGAGCGCATGAATCTGATGGATCTTGAGCCAAGATTCAGTGGGGTGGGGAGGCAGGAAGGACTGTGTCCATGTCAGGCCAGCCGGGGCAAATCTTGGGAGTGGAGAGCGAGGATTTGAGATTGCAGGAGGACATGGTCCAAGAATACCAATGCAACTTCTGTTCTAGGTTCTCTTCTTATTTGCAGTCTCCCTGATGCTATCATGGAGCCCTAGGGGCGCAGTAGTTAGGAGCTATGGCTGTTAACCTAAAGGTCAGTGGTTCGAATCCACCAGCCACGCCTTAGAAACCCTATGGGGCAGTTCTTCTCTGTCACATATACGGTCACTATGAGTCGGAATCAACTTGACAGCACTGGGTTTATTAAGTAGGAATTGACTCAATGGCAACGGGTTTGGCTTTTTGGCTTTTGATGCTGTCATGGTTTCAACTACCACCTCTATGCCAATAGCTCTCATATCTCTATTTCGAATTCAGATATCTATTCTTAACCCCCAAACCACGTACGCAACTATCTGTTGGGTATTTGCACTTGATTGTCCCAGAGACATTTAAACCACAACATAACTTGCTGTAAAATAACCCAAACGAAACTGACTCATAGCGGCCCTATAGGACAGAGTAAAACTGCCCCATAGGGTTTCCAAGGAGCAACTGGTGGATTCAAACAGCCAACCTTTTGGTTAGCAGCCTAAGCTCTTAACCGCTGTGCCAGCAGGGCTCCTACTATAAAATAGCTTGATGAAATATGTTCATGGCAGCTTGCTTAGTAGCCAAATGCCCATAAACAGGAGAATGGATGAACAGAAACAATGGGTGCTAATCAGCAATAAGAAGGAACAAACTGCTGGCTCATGCCACAGTTCAACATGTTGAATCTCGAGAACATGATGATGAGGGAAAGAAGTCAGACACAAAAGAGCACATACTCAATACTTCCATTTAGATGAAGTTCACGGACAGGCAGAATCGACCTATGGGTGTAAAAACCAGAATAGAGATGGCCTTTGAGGGTGTGGAATTGACTGAGGAGGGGCACGAGAGAACTTTCTGAGAGTGATGGAAATGTTCTCTATCTTAATTGGGGTAGGGGTTAAAAATATAAACAAAAACCAGTTGCTGTTGAGTTGATTCTGACTCATAGTGACCCCGTGTGTGTCAGAGTAGAGCTGCCTCATAGGGTTTTTGGTGGCAGTTTTTTTTGAAGAGATTGCCAGGCCTCTCTTTCAAGGTGCCTTTTGTTGGACTCGTATCTCCACCCTTTGGGTTAGCAGCTTGAGTGCATTAGCTGTTTGCAGCACCCAGGGAGTATGGGCTCCAGGGGTGTATATGTTTGTCGAAATTCACGGAACGGTACACCTAAGATCTGTGCATTTCCTTGTATCTGTCTCAATTTTTAAAACCTTAATTACAAAAAGAGAAAAAATGGGTGTTTTGTCAGCCTTAGTCCCTGAATGGCTACCATGAAACATGAATCCCGTGAGGAAGAAATAAACCTTCCAGTTTTAAGCCACTGTGAAGGGGGAATCTCAACATGTCTGAAATCAAACTCATCATCTTTTCCCATCCTCTTGCCCACACTTCCCAACCTGTTCCTCCTCCAGTTCTCATCTCAGTGAAAAACACCATCCACCCGTTCTCAAGACGGAAACCGGAAGTTATCCTTCATCCCCGATGTCCCGTCTCTGGCATGCAATCCATCACCCAGCCCAATAGTTCTGTCTCCCAAACAGCTCCACTTTGTTCCATCTGTATGGCAGACATAGAGCCCAGGTCCCATCATTTGTCACCTTGATCACACAGTCACTTCCTAATGGTCTCCAACATCACACCCTCCGAATGAGTCTCTTCCCTGTACCCAGAGTGATCTTCTCGATGTAATGGGCCTGCTTAAAACCTTTCAGAAGCTGCCCATCAGCCTTAGAATCAAGTACAAACTTCTTAGTGTGTTTTATAAGGTCCTTCTAAGCTTTACGGCTGTGTCCCGGGCCATGTGTGCCTTGCACTCCATGCTCCAGCCAGAAAAAATTTAAAAAATTAAAAATTAAATTTTTATTTTTTTCTAACCTTTACAGCTGTGTCCTGGGCCATGTGTGCCTTGCACTTCATGCTCCAGCCAGAACCAACAGTGTTTATTTAGTTCCTTAATGTGGAGGGTATTAGTGGTTCAGTGGTAGAATTCTCACCTTCTAGGAGGGAGACCTAGATTCAGTTCCTGGTGCCACCACCCATCTGTCAGTGGAGGCTTGCATGTTGCTAAGATGCTGAATGGATTTCGGTGGAGCTTTAGAGTTTCAAACTAAGACAGACTAGGAAGAAAAGCCTGGTGATCTACTTCTGAAAGTTAGCCAATGAAAACCCTATGGCTTACAATGGTTTGATCTGTTTCATGTAGGGTGGTTAGGGAATGGGGTCTCTTATCAGACATGAGGAAACTCTGGAGAAAGATCACCCCAGGTAAAGGAAACTGCAAATGCAAAGGCACTGAGGCAGGGGTGGGTTTGGTGCATTTAAGGACCAGCAGAGAGGCCAGGATGAAGCAGAGTGAGTGAGATGACAAGGAACAGGAGCAGAAACGGCAGGTTGCCTGTGCCCTTTGGCTTGTGCTCAGGGAGAGCTGGGAAGGTGTGGAGATGTTTGGGCAGAGAGGCTATGTCTTAGTCATCTAGTGCTGCTATGATAGAAGCACCACAAGTGGGTGGCTTCAACAAATGGAAGTTTAGTCCCTCACAGTCTAGGAGACTAGAAGTGTGAATTCAGGGCACTAACGCCAGGGAAAGGCTTTTTCTCTTTTTCTCTCTGTTAGCTCTGGAGAAAGGTCCTGGTCATCAATCTTCCCTTGGTCTAGGAGCTTTTCAAAGGACACGCTCTGCTCCTGGTGCTACTTTCTTGGTGGTATGAGGTTCCCCTGTCTCTCTGCACACTTCTCTCTTTTATATCTCAAAAGAGATTGACTCAAGACACAACCTAATCTTGTAGATTGAGTCCTGCCTCATTAACATAACTTTCTCTAATCCTGCATCATTAACATCATAGAGGTGGGATTTACAACCCATAGGAAAATCCCATCAGATGACAAAATGGTGGACAATCACACAATACTGGGAATCATGACCTAGCCAAGTTGACCCACATTCTTTTTTAATTAATTAATTTAATTTTTTATTGTACTTTAGATAAAGGTTTACAGAACAAACTAGTTTCTCATCAAACAGTACACACATTGTTCTATGACATTGATTAACAACCCCAGGACATTGACACACATTTTGGGGGGACATAATTCAATCCACAACAGGCTCCATGAGCTGACTGTCTCGCTCAGGTCACACAGCTTGTTCCAGGTCAAAGTCAGGAGCTTAACCCAAACTTTTAACCCCACGCTTCTCTTGTTCCCAAAAGTGAGTCCAGGACAAAGTCCGGGTGGTTGCAGGTCTCTTGCTGCTGGCCTCTTCTTCCCTCCACACTCCAAAGCATTTGAGGCGATTTGGAAGCCACCATTCTGCTCACAGCAATGACCCCCTCCCCATTACACTGAGGTGTAACATTTATTCCCATTTATTCAACATGTATTTAGCCAGGAACTATACTTGTTGTCAGAAAAATTGTGATGAATGAGCTATATTCCCTGTCCTTGCAGAGTTTCTAGTCTGTTAGGGGGAGACAAGGGAACAGTTAGCATCCAATATAAAGGGAGAATAAATGGATGAAGGGAACAACTAGGAAGGGTACCTAATCCAGACAGAGAAGATCAAGGAAGGCTTCCCTGAGGAGGTGAAAATGTGAAGCGGGGGTAACTAGGTTGGAGAAGGGGAGAGAACATCCACAAAGCAATAGCAGCAGGTGCAAATGCCCTGAGGTTGGAGGGGGTAGGATATTCAAGGAAATGAAAGGAGAGTGAGGCTGGGGTGCGAGGAGGAAGGACCCAAGTAGTGTGGGGTCGGAGAGGCAGGTAGGCCTTGATCATAATGGGCATATGGGCCAGTGAAAGGACCTAAGTCTTTATCCTAAAAATAATGGGATGCGACTGAAACATTTTAAGCAGGCGGTGCATTGACTGGGTGTGGCAGAGTGCAGATCTCTCTGGCTGCAGCATGAGGCCAGGTGTGGAGGGAGCCAGTGGGTCATCCAGGTGAGAAATGATGGTGCCAGGTGGCATGGGTGGAGATGGAGGGAAGCAGATGAAGTCTAGAGGCAGCTAGGAGGAAAAACTTGACAGTTCCTGGTGATGGATGAGACACAAGGAATAAGAGAGAGATGGGGGGCCAAGATGGCCTCCAGGTTTCTGGCTTGCAGAGTGGATGCACGGCCATACCTTTCACTGACATGGGGTGCGTGAGCTGCTAGAACCACAGCTTGCAGGGTGTACATGTGTCATCCTACAACTGTACCCTCAAACCCTAAAAATGTTTCCTATGTGCTTCCCCCTTCAGAGGGCCAAGATCAATCAGGGGACCAAGACTCCAGAAGAAAAGACAACCAACACCGTATCCAAATTTGACAACAATGGCAACAGGGACCGGATGAAACTGACTGATTTTAACTTCCTGATGGTGCTGGGGAAAGGCAGCTTTGGCAAGGTACAGTATGACTTGGGGGCTGCGCCTGCTCCAGGAGGAACAGCTAACAAGACTGACACATTTTCTGCTCACCTGGGGCTTATGTTCTAGTGGGGGAGATAGTGAAAAGCAGTTTGTCAATGAGTACTGTGTTACAGACAAATGGAGAGGGGACCCACTCAGACTGTTGAGGAGGTGACTTATAAATGGAGACCAGAAGGATGAAAATGAGCCAGCCATGCATTCAAAGAGCTAGGAAAGAATGTTTCAGGCAGAGGGAATAGCAATGCAAAGGTAGAGAGGGGTTTGCTGCATTCTAGGTGCCATCTGAAGATGTTAGGACCAAAATGTCACGAGCACAGGAAGGTAGTAGGTTGTGAGGCTGCAGAGGTGGGTAGAGCCCTGATCATGCAGAACCTTATGAGCTATGATGATGAGCTTGGATTTTATTCAAAGTGCACTGGGGAGCCATTAGAAGTGTTTGAGCAGAGAAGTGACATGATTGAATTTGCCTTTCGGAAAAGATCACTCTGACAGCCAAGAATGGAAACAGTTCCTTTCAAACAGCAGCTCAGTTGAAGGATGATCCTGGGATTTGTAGAGTGATTCTGGATGCTTTTATGGATACCATGAGATACTGTTTTACTGAAGTCGAGATTGTGTTATAAGTATTCCTGACTTGTTTAGTGTTGTTTTGAGTCTTTTAATCCCTTCGTGTACCACAAAGATGTCTAGTATAAATCTCATACCACGGATTCAGGTGTGCAAAAAATATAAATTTCTTTGCCATCCCTGTAGTTTAAGCCAAAAATCTAAGCATTATCCTCGAGTCCCCCTCTTTCTTCGTCCTTCTCCCCACCCCATCCTGACTATGTCCAATCTATCTGCAAATTCTGACAGCTCCTCCTCCAAAGCATGTCGTGAAATCACTTGCTTCTCTCCATCTTCACTAATATAATCCTACCCTAAACCATACTTGTCACCTGGACCGACTCATAGTGACCCTGCATACAACAGAACAAAACACTGCACCATCCTCACAATTGTTTCTATGTTTGAGCCCATTGTTGCAGCCACTGTGTCAATCCATCTCATTGAGGGTCTTCCTCTTTTTCACTGACCCTCTACCTTATCAAGTGTGATGTCCTTTCCAGGGACTGATCCCTCCTGATAACATGTCCAAAGTATGTGAGACAAAGTCTTTCATTCTTGCTTCCAAAGTGCACCCTGGCTGTACCTCTTCCAAGACAGACTTGTTCATTCTCCTGGCTGTGTATTCAATGTTCTTCACCAACACCATTGTAGACTCTCGTCATTGGTTTCCCTGCTTCCCCACTTGTTACCTATAAGCATTTATTTTCTATCTAATGGCCATGGTAATTTTTCAAACAAATAGATCAAAGTGGTCCTGCTTAAAACCCTCCAGTTACTTCCCATTGCCATTAGAAATATTTTAATACTATGTCCGTGGTTTACAACACCCTTAATAAATTAGCCCTTGTCTTCTTTTTTTTTTTTTCCCCCATTCTCTCATCACCCACTGTGCTCTGGCCACAATGACAGATCTTGGGTTTCTAAAATGCACAAAGCTCATTTCCTCCTTAGAGATTTTGTGATGTTTTTCCCCTCAGACCTTGCATGGATGGCCCCTTCTTGTAATTCACATCTCGACTTCAATGTCAGGCCTTTCTTGGCTACCCACTCAAAGTAGCCACTCATGTTTTTCCCACCGTATTTATTTCTGTCATATCACCCATCACTAGGTGAAGCTTCTCTTGTTTGCTTGTTGGTTTGTTCCTCTTCCCCTTCCAAGATCTAAGCTCCACAAGAGTAGGGATCTTCTTTGCTGTGTTCAACACTGTATTTTCAGTACCTATGCATTGAGTTCATTCAGTGCCTAGATTAAATGCATGGATTTTCTCTATCTCAGTGGTTAAGTTCTCTGCTAAGTGAAAGGTCGACGGTTCAAACCCACCAGCTGCTCCATGGGAGAAAGATACTGCAGTCTGCTTCTGTAAATATTACAGTCTTGGAAACTATATGGGGTAGTTCTACTGTCCTGGAGGGTCGCTATGAATTGGAATCAACTATACAGCAACAGGTTTATGGGTGGCAAGGTCATCTGCTAAGATGGAATAAGGGATCAGAGGTGATGCCTGAGGTTTGAAGAGCCTCAGCATAGAATGGGAATAGAGAGTAAGAATGTCCAATAACATTGCTGAGCAGCCCAGTTGTCCATAAGATCAGAGAATGAGCAGTTGGTAACTTTCCTGGTCCACATCATTGTGGCACTTTTTTGAGCAGCTCTGTGTGGCCTGGGTGTGGGTAAGGAGAAGCAGATGGTGGATTTGCACTAAGAATGGAGATCAGCAGAATCAGAGAACCAGAAAATGGTGGTAACAAGAGAGTTAAGGATTCTGGGAAGAGATAATGCTCACTGCACATCTACAGAGGCTGCTTATAATAGATGCTTAATAAAAGTCTTTTGAAGAAATGAATGAAAATGGCATTTAGCCTGGTTTGGGAGAGAAGGCAAAGCAGGAAGAGGGTCATTACCTGGGTGGCAAAGACGGAGTCTAAAGGCTTAAGGTTGAAAAATGTATGGTAAAGTCAAGACATTTAAAATGATGAGAAGAATAGAGGCGTTTTGATTTCAGAGATGGAGCAGTTTCCATGATAACGATGAAGAGAGTGGTCTCCGTGAAGAAGAGAGTCTAATAAACTGAGGCTGTTGGGGAGTTTTTAAAAATTAAATTATCTTTTTAATAAGCAGTATATTCACATGGTTTATAAATCAAAATTATACTCAAAGGATAAACATTGAGAAGTCTTGCTCCCACCCAAGTTCACCTTCTTCTGTGTCCCCTCGCATGTAAACACTTTTTAAAATTTAATTTGCATCTTTTGAGTTTCTCTTTGCTAATATAACATGTACAGGTATGCATTTTTGTTCTTGTCCTTGCTAACCCAAAAGGTAGCATACTGTACACGTGGGTCTGTACCTTTTTGATCACATAACAACATATGTTGGAAAGGTTTTTGACTGAGGAATGGAAATTCCGGAGGGCCTTATGGAAAGGATTAGGGTCAGGGCAGGTAGAGTAGTGTGGGAATGGATCATTGGGGATCGGCGAGGGAATGAGAGAGAATAGATAGTATGTTTCCATGGAAGCAGTTATAATAATTGAGAGTTCTGTCCCAGATTGGGAATGTGGCATCAAATCAATGATAGATGAAAACAACAGCATGTCATAAAAGCAAAATAGAATAACAAAACCCTCTATGATCCTTTAAAAAGTATTGTCATCCTTTGCAACTCCAGTTTTGCCAAGCATAGTTTTAAATTAATATGGTTTTATATTCAAATGTCTGCTTTTAAGATGTTATGTTCTTGTTAGGTACATAGATCAGTTCCTTTAGAAGAAACTGGCAGTAGTGATTGCTACCTGCCCCTGGAGATGAAGGAGGGCAGCCTTTGAGGTAGAGCTGTTTACGCTTCCATCCCCCAGGTCCCCGGTATCAGATCTGGCACAGAAAAACATGCTCTTAAGCACTGTCATAATTTGTGGAGCGACTAGGGAGTGACACAAGCATTTTACTAAGACCTGTGAAAAGCAAACAAGGGAGAAAGCAGGTGCAAAGAACATTGCATTGCAAATGAGTAAGCCCTGTTTGAAAAACTGAAAGAACAATTTGGGGAGTTTGCCTTCCTGAAGAGGTGAGCCTTTACCTGGAAGGGGTTTCTTACCAGAGCAGGGCCTGTTGGCACATCTGACTCACTCTGGAGAAAGATGCCTTCTAGAAATTTTACAGATCATTCAACTATATTATTCATTTATTATTTAATGCTACTTTTTATAATTTTATCCTTTACCGTCGGTTTTCTATGATCCTTGAACCTTTTGACGTCAGCGTGGCCAGCCGCTACCCAGAGTTTAACCTCTGTGGTTTGTGAAGTGATTACTGCAGTTAATATTAAATGCTCCAGATTCTATAAATTGGACACATACGTACTATCTTGACTGATGATAGAAGTGGATCTTATAAAGTAAACATAGCAAGTACCTGATAAAGTATATACACAGCATAAATACAACTTTTTTTTAATTGTAATATTTGTGTTACAGGTGAAAGTTTACATAGCAAATTAGGTTCCCATTTAATAATCTTTAAACATGTTGTTCCTGACATTCGTTACATTCTTCATAATGTGTTATCATTCTCATTATTTCCATTCTGTTTTTCCTGTTTCCATTAATCTAGCTTCCCCGCTCCCCTACCCCCCTTCTCATCTTTGCTTTAGGATAAATGTTAACTGTTAGGTCTCATATAGATGATTTTTTAAAGGAGCACAGTACTTAGAGTTGATATTGTTTATTTAATAAGCCAATCTGTTATTTAGCTGAAAGGTGACCTCTGGGTGTGGTTCAGTATGAAGTTTAAAGTCTATCTCAGGGCTTCCTCTAGTCTCTACCGGTTCAATAAGTCTGGTGTTTTTTAAGAACTTGAGTTTTGTTCTATGTTTTTCTCCCATTCTATCTGGGGACCATCTATTGTGTCCCTGTTGAGAATGCTTGCAGTAGTAGCCGGGCACCATCTAGTTCTTCTCGTCCCAGGATAGATGAGGCCGTGGCTCATGTAGGGTGTTAGTCCTGTAGACTCGTTTCTTCTTTGAGTCTTTGGTTTCTTTCTTTCTCTTTTGCTCCAGATGAGACCAATAGTTGTACCTTAGATAGTAAATATAACCCTTTACATTATAAACTTGATTCCCTAATCCTAATGTGCTGCTAAAATAAACATCCATTAAACAATTAATTAATACCGATACTGCTTGCCTTCCAAGACATCAGATGTGCTTATGGTAATGATATGGATGATTCAAGTCTTTTAAAGGAGCTAAGCTGGAAACCCTGGTGGTGTAGTGATTAAGTGCTATGGCTGCTAACCAAAAGATCGGCGGTTCAAATCTGCTAGGCGCTCCTTGGAAACTCTATAGGGCAGTTCTACTCTGTCCTGTAGGGTCGCTATGAGTCGGAATCGACTTGACAGCTCTGGGTTTGGTTCGGTTTTTTAAGCTGGAAAGTTTGAATGGAGGCTTTCTTATCCATACACACTCCTGACTCCTGCTTGTGGGAGGGTAAAGTGCTATAGGGGGCTGGGGAGTGAGGAGCAGCTGGTGTGCAGTGATGGACATAGATCTAATAAAAAGAAGCTCAAACTCAACACCACAAAACATATGTAAAAGGATATTTACTGGAATATGATCGATAATAGGAAAAAAAAAAGAAATAGTGCAAAGGGTAAATAAATGGTGGTGTATCCATGCTACATTCAAAGGAATGAGGTCTGTCTGTCTGTCTATCTATCATCTCTCTCTCTCTCTCTCTCTCTCTCTCTCTCTATCTATCTATCTATCTATCTATCTATCTATCTATCTATCTATCTATCTATCTATCTATCTATCTATCTATCTATCTATCTATCTATCTATCTATCTATCTAATCATCTATCATCTATCTACCTATCTCTGTCTACCTATCTACCTATGTACCTACCTACCTATCTATCTAATCTATCTACCTACTCTACCCACCTACCTACCCATCCATCTATCTATCATGGACAGACGTCCATGACATGTTATCAAGTAAAGGTAAAAGCAAATCAGAGAATATTATGGCTAATAATATAAAGTATACTGTATATAGAATAATTCCCTTTATATGATGCACTCATGGTCCCATTTCTCACTGAGCTTTTTTTCTCCAATATTTTATTGTGAAAATTAAAAAAAAAATACTGAAATGTTGAAAGAATTGGGTAATGAACATCTATAATACACACCACCTAGATTCTACAATTAACAGTTGACTGTATTCACTTCACCACATCTCTCTCCATCCCTCCATCCATCCATGTCAAAACAAGTTGCAGACATCTCTTCACTCTACCCTTAAACTCTTCAGCATGCATGTCATTAACCAGAATTATTTGCTTACCATATTTTTAAAGTAAAATTTACATACAACAAAATGCACAAACCCTAAGTGTATGACTCTATGAATTTTGAAGACTGCCAATTTTTAAAACGTAGTGGGGAAACAGAAACCCTGGTGGTGTAGTGGTTAAGTGCTATGGCTGCTAACCAAAAGTTTGGCAGTTTGACTCCATCAGGCACTCCTTGGAAACTCTATGGGGCAGTTCTACTCTGTCCTGTAGGGTTACTATGAATCGGAATTGACCCGACGGCAGAGGTTTTTTTTTTTTTTTTTTTGGTTGGGGGGGTGGTTAGTGGAGAAACAGACATGAGCAACAAAAAGAAATCACACTAACAGATGTAAAAAATGCAACCGTGGCGATCATCGTGTGCTCTGAGAGCCTGTGTAAGTAGGGTTTGCCCAGTTGAAGCCAGGAAAGGCTGCCAGGAGAAAGTAGCTCACAAGCGCTATAGCTGAGGGATGAGTAGAGCTGACTAGGCAAGGAGGGGAGGGAGTAAGTGAAAATCTCAGAATAAGCGTCCTCCTTTCTGCCCTACCCCCATACTAGGTTTGATCCATCTGTATGCCAGTCAGGGTCTCGGACTCCTATTATTAGTTACGATGATTTTCATTCAAGAAACTGTCCAAAGTGGGTGTTTCTGGTCCCACTCACTCTCTCCACATGGTGATGAAGGGACCCAGGTTCCTTCTGCCTTATATGGCTTTATTAATCCCTGCGGACTTGCTTTCATCTGTATTCAGAGGGCAGGGGGGAAAGAATATGGAGGAGGCACAAGCTGCTTCTTCAGAGTCTTGGTTTGAAAGTGGCAGCCGTTGCTTCTGCTCACACTCTGTTAGAGAAAACTTGGTCACATGGCTGCACCTTGGTGCAAAGGAGGCTGGGAGACAATTTTGGTTGATAGTTAGTGGTCTCAGCCACATTCCCTATTGCTCAGCTATGGTTTTTATGATGACTCCAAAGACCTTCTGATGTTTCCCTTTAGCTCTTCCAATTTATTCCCCCCACTTCAATAAAAACTTCAGGCTCCTCTCCTCTGTAACATTTTCTTATGTTCAAATCATGGAACATGCCAGGTGTTAGTGCTGCCTTCCCTGAAACATAGCATAAGCCAGAAATAAATCAAGTAGGAAGAAGCCAGCAGCTTATGAAATTAAAAGAAAAAAGTGGGAAGTTGTTAGAAATGGAGTTCCCAGGTATTACATTGGTCTCTTCAGAAGTCCCATCCAGTTCTGTTGCTCTATATGAGCTACGGTAATCAAAAACCAGAAGCAGAGAGTGAGAGGCCAAACCTTGAAGCCTGCTCTTCCAGTGCTTGACATTCCTAGAATAATGCCCAAGAGGTTGATGACATTAAATCCATGGGTGTCACCAAGGAGACCATTAAGGGTTAGGCAGTGGCTTCTCCCACAAAATACCTCCGGAGATTTGTGTGTCCCTCTCCCAGTTGTTGATGTCAACTGCTGTAGCTCAAAATTGAGAAGGTACGACAGGACTGATTTTAGTGTCAGCCAAATTTCCCAAATATTAGTCATTCACGGACCTGCTTTAATCTTATTTATTTATTTTGGCATATATATATTGCCTCCTTTATGCTATCATACATTTTTTCTTTAAATTGATTGTAAATTGACTTTCTTTTCTTCTTAGCATCACCCTAAACTATAATTTATGTGAAACCACAGGCTTGACGGGCTAGTTATATATTTAGTATTTTAACATGTTTTAGGAGAATTTATTGAAAGAAAAACAATTTTGCCCCGTAGTGCCGATGGTACCAGTACCAGGTTTTGTGAAAAACTGTCCTAATAACTTGTATTTCTAAGAATATAAAGTCTTTTGCTGTATTTTTTGTGTATATCTGGAAGGTAAAGGAAGTCTCTGATCTTCCCTCCCTCTCCATCATATCTTTTTCTTTCTTTCTTTCTTTTAATATTTTATTTTTTTGTTGTTGAAAGCATACACAGCACAACACACACCAACTCAACTATTTCTGCATATACAATTCAGTGACATTGATTGCATTCTTCAAGTTGTACAGCCATTCTCCCCCTCCATTTCTAAATTGTTCTCCCCCATCCTGAACTTCACCATAATTCTTTTCTCCAGGTAAGGAGCATGCTCAACATTTCCTGTATCCTTAAAAATCCTTCCTGTGATCTCGACTCTCTCCAGAGCATCAAACTGCTCTTTTGAGATTTGCTGCCTCCACTTCTTCACCACCCACCCATTCCTTATCCTTTGGCATTGTACCTCCTTTCCTTAGCAGCTTGCTGAAACAGCAGTCTCCCAGGTTACCCATGATCTCCTCACTCATAGCTCTCCAGACCTGAGCACAAGGCTGGTGGCTTGCTTTTGACAGCAGAAGGCAGGCATGAGGTGAAGGCAATTGGGACTAATGTCGGGATGCATTTACCAAACTGGGGAGACGTCATCACTTTTATAATAACTGTCTAATGGGGAAGTTTGATAATGATTCGTTCATTCAGAAGTATTCATTGAGCACCTACTATGTGCCAAGCACTTTTCTAGGTGGAGAAGAAACAGCTGTGAACAAACAGACAAAAATACCTGCCCTCGTGCCACTTATATCTTAGAGGTGAGGATGATGGTGATGATGATAACACCACCAGACATTTTTGAGTCCTTACTATGTTTCAGGCTCTTGTTATAAGTGCTTTACATGTATCAGCATCACTATGATCTTGGTACTCTCTCTCCATTTTACAGATGAGGAACATGAGATGCAGAAAGTGGAAATAACTAGTTCAAAGTCGTACAGCTAGTAAGTGACATTGAATAGTGTAGGCTTGAATCAGATCTCTATGATCCTGGACTCTTAGTTGCTAGACATTTATCACTGGCATCTCTAGTCTAAACAGTGGTCACCTTGAGTGTCACAAACATAATCCAGGAAGTTAACCATTTTCCCTCTCATTTCTCTCATTTTTCCATCTAAGTAGTGAGCAGTTTGCTTGCCTTGTTTTTACTGTAAACCTCTGCCATTAGACAACCTGCAAACCCGTATTGGGCTCCAGATTTTCTGTTCTCCCTTGTTGCTCTGTGCCTGCCAGTGGGCTCCAGGCTTTTTGTTCTTTCTCCTGGCTCTGTGCGTGCCAGGAACCTGTCACTATGCACATGCTCATGGGAGGTGTGCATTGTCTGCAGAGGTTCCTGAGCAGACCTGTGAGAATGGACTTCACTTCTCCAGCCACTGTCCTTCTCATCTCCTCCATGAGCTCCAGCCTTGTGGGGTCCTCCAAGCCCTGGAAGCTTCTCCACTGTGGGTGGTACCTCCTCAGCTGGTTCCATTTCAATCCTCAAGCTCCGTTTCTTCTCTCACCGACTGTACCCTATATCCCTACCCACTTCAATCCCCACTCACACCATCCCCGTTGCCCTCAACATTTACTGAGCTCATACTAGTAGCCGGGGACCATGCTATGAATTTACATGCATTGTTGCTGTAAGGTGCCGTTGAGTCTATTTCTTCTCATGTGACAGAATAGAGCTGGCTGGTAGGGTTTCCTAGGCTGTAATATTTTTTTTTAATATTTACAGGAATAGATTGGCATGGCTTTGTCCTGTGGAACCACTTAACTGTTGTGCCACCAGGGCTCGTTTTACATGCATTACATCACATTAGTTCTCACCATAACCTTGGAAGGTAGTTACTAATTTAACTGTATTACAGTATGGAAATTGTAAGTCAGAGAGGTTGAGCAACTTCCCCAAGGTCACACAGCTAGGAGGAGCAGGACCTGGACTTTGAAGCCGGGTCTGTGTTTTTCTACCTGCCTCTTCCATCTCTAGCAGTGTTCTTCTCCATCTGGGGTCCACATATCTCCCCCAAACATCTAGTCCTTTTTTTTTTTAAGCAGCAACTTATAGCAGAACCACATTGTGATGTTTGTGGGTACCTCCCTCCAAAAAAAAAGTTAAAAAATACATTTATGACTGCTTTGGTATAATAAGGTCCTCTAAAAAAAAAAAAAAAAAAAAGTTTTTTTTTTTTTTTATTAATATAGATATGAAGCCATGGTGGTGCAACGGTTAAGTACTCAGCTGTTAACCAAAAGCTTGGCAGTTCAAACCCACACAGTGGCTCTGCTGGAGAAAGACCTGGCAATCTGCTTCTGTAAAGATTAGAGCCTAGGAAACCCTATGGGGGCAGTTCTACTCTTTAACATGGGTTGCCATGAGTTGGAATTGACTCAACAGCCCCCAACAAGAACCATAGCATAAAGACAAATACATGTTAAAACATTTTCTTAGACCTAAAAGTTCATTGTTTTCTTCTGATTTAAAAAAAAAAAATCATTTTTGTGAGCCCTGGAAACATTTTTGTGGGCCTTCACCATGGCACCTACTGTGGTTGATGGAGAAGTTGGCCCTGGCTTTGCATACCAGCATCCCCACAGTGCATCCCTCAGCAACCTCCAAGCTGCTCTTCCTGAAAGCCACCAGCTGCCTAACTACTAGCATGCTCTCTGGGTTGGAGTACTGGAGAACAATCCAGAGCACCATGCCCCAGACTACAGTGTCTTCTGCTAGAGCCAAGCACAGCACTTTGAATTACAACAGGGAGAAATTGCCTGAGGCGATTAAAAAGCAGTTTAGTTCTACCAGTAACAAAGGGTTTTTCTAAAGTCTTGGAGCTCCTGTTGTGAGTCTATCCTGATTTTCATCTCATTAGTGGTATGTATTCACACATACATATATACCACAAGGTGTGGTTATATAATCATACACTCAAAAAACACTTCCCTTTCCTTTACTTAAACCTGCTTTGCTATCTTCCTGTGCCATATGGTTGAGTTCCTTTATCATATGGTTCACCCATATCTCAAAGTCTTTGCTACCTGTTTCCTTAATCCTCTTCCAGAGAACCTTTTGACATTTGCTGTCTGATCTTGGATTCCTGCCTTCTCTTTGGTTCTACCCCAATTATGGAATCTTCCCCCAACTTCCAATCTTTCATATACAATTCTGATTGCAGCACATTTTTGCCAACTCATCTTCCCAAGTTGTTGTGAGGCACTTCCACCTTCCCAATCCTTACAGTTCTCTCCTTAATGAGAAGACTTACTCCTTTTCCATATCCCCGACAGTCACTACTGAGAAGACAGTAAATTACAGAACGAGGAAGCACAAGGATTTCCATTTTCTCCAACAAAATTAATTAAATCAAAGAAAACAAAATGTCAGTAATTCCAGTTTTACATCTGCTGTAAGCAGATTGTCAATCCAGAGTGAGTCAAGCAATTGTTTATTGGGAAGACATGGTATGTTTCTGTGTTTCTGGTAGCAAGTGAAGGCAGGATGGGAGCTTCCAGGAACCCAGCCACCACTGTCTCCATCTTGGGGGCCCCTAATTTGTCATCTTTGCTTTTCCCTAATGTCTCACTCTGTAGACATGCAGATAGCACTCCCCCTCAGCTATATGTCACTTCTCAATTCTCAATGTCTAATTCACAAATCTAGAATATCCTCAAATTCAACACCTCAGGAAAGAGAAGCTGATTGGGCCAGCATGGGCTGAGAAATCCACATTATCCGGTTATCTCTGGCTAAGGGGAAGGAGACCCTTTCCACCCATCTACCCATAAGGAGAGGTATACTGGTGGCACAGTGGTTAAAGTGCTTGGCTGCTAATCAAAAGATCAGTAATTTGAACCCACCAGCTGCTCTTCAGGAGAAAGATGTGGTGGTCTGCTTCTGTAAAGATTTACAGCCTTGGAAACCCTGTAGAGCAGTTCTACTCTGTCCTACAGGGTCGCTATGAGTTGGAATTGACTCAACTTGATGGCACTGGGTTTGGTTTCCTGGTTTATCCATAAGGACAGGAAAGTGGTGCTTCAGAGGTAGAATTCTCGCCTTCCACACAGAAGACCCAGGTTTGATTTCTGGCAGTGCTCCTCAAGCTCAGACACCGTTCATCTGTCATTGGAGGCTTGCACGTTGCTATGATGCTGACCAAGATGGGTTAGGAAGAAGGGCCTGGGGAATCTACTTCTGAAAATCAGCCAGTGAAAACCCTATGGATCACAAAGGTCTGATCCCCTTGTGCATGGGTCGCCATGAGTCGAGGGCCTACTTAGCAGCAGCCAACAACAATATCCACAATGAAGGACTATATGGGAACAGACTCTGAAAAACTGATATGGGCAGTTTCTCTAAGAGAAGGAAAAAAATAACTGGCCTGTCTAGTACACAGGCCAACAGGGAAGTTTCGTTTAAGTCTGTGTAGTCTTTAAAATATCACCTGACTCTCTGGAAAAAAATATCACAAAGTTAAATCAAGTCCTCTCATTGAAGGACCAGATGGAGCTCATTAACATGGAACCTCTGTCTCAGGTAATAACTCATGGCCAGTGGTCGAGTTTTTGTGCTGCCATATTCCTGCCACCCTCACCACCCCCATCTCAACTGCATCTTATGTGTTGTTTCAGAAACTCACAGTCCTGTTAACGTGAATCCTTGGCTACTAACAGCATAACCCGTCATCTTTTCTACAACAAGCATAATAGCAGAAGCATGCAGATTTTAATCCTTCAACACCCATGGTAAATATTTTGGGTGTACAAATGTGGATGATTAATGTGAGGAAACATCACCCCCCACCCCCCAGTTTCACATTATGTACCAACCTCATTGCAAATCACTGCAGAGATTGATAATCTTTTTTTTTTTTTTTTAATTTGTTGAAAGTATACATAACAAAACATAGGGCATCTCAACAATTTCTCTGTGCACAATTCTGTGACTTTGATTACATTATTCAAGTTGTGCAACCATTCTTGCTGTCCTTTTCCAAATCATTTCACCATCATTAACAAAAACTCAATGCCCCCTAAGCAAAAACTTCCCTGTTCCCACCCACCCCTGGTAACCACTAATAGTCTTTGGTTTCTCTATATTTAAGGATCATACGGTATTTGCCCTTCTGCAAGTGACTTATTTTGCTAACCATGATGTTTTTCAAGGTTCACCCGTGTGGTGGCATGCAATAGGGCTTCATTTCTCCTTATGACCAAGTAGTATTCCATTGTATGTATGTACCACATCTTGTTTATCCATTTATCTGTTGATGGAAGATAATAGTTGTTGAGCACTGGGACTCTTCTAAGTGTTCTATATGCGTGGGTCATTTAATCTTCACAATGGTCTTAGGGAAATGGGTGCTATCGTTAGTGCCATTGTACAGATGAGGAAACAGAGGCTTCGGGAGGTGAGAGACTTAAGATTCTTGCAGTACTGGAGGCAGGTTCAAACACAGGCAGTCTGGCTCCTGAATACGTAATCATTATGCTACACAGCATTCTCCTCCAGCCACAGAGAAACCCCATTCTCTATTATCCTGTAACACCAACACCCCAAGAGAGGCTTGTGCTCACGGGGTGATCAGATTATAGAGAAACATACTTTCTTGTGCAACCTAATTGTTGAAATGAATGGCAGACCCTTAAGGGTTTTATTTCATTTTCTTTTGGTAAATGGCATCGATTATTGGTTTGTTTTCCTAAGAACAGTTGAAGAAACAGTCAAATTAAGTCTGCTTTTATTTTAACGATCTAGCTTTGTCAGATATAACATATAATTCAAAGAAATTTTACCAAGCATACATGTCACCATCATTTAATTTAGCTCAAAAGAACATTTTAATCATTAGAATTGATGCACATCTATTTTTTCATATAAATTCTGTTGATATTATTAGAATTGATACAACCCAAAGCGTTGAAATAATAGTTCCCTTACATTTCTTATTACCACCCAAGTAAACATGCCCTAAGCATCTTCATCTAAAACGCGCAGGGGCCAGGCAATTCAGATTTATGTCTCCTCATTCCTTCTCCTCCTCCTTCCCAACAGTCACTGTGAGTCATACCTTCCCTGGGTATAGGGTATAGTGACATATGCTTAACAAAGCAAGTCCACAGAAGCCAGAGATGACTGGGCTAAATGCACCTCCATTCTAAATTTCATTTCACACTTCCACCGGCTTTCTCTGCTAGTGGGCAAAACGTCAACTGGATTAAATCTAAGTGTGACATGGCATAATTTCCAAAGGTATAAATCGTAATGAAACCTGCCAACCTGACCTCTGATCTGAAAATCAGCTTATCTATCACACCGACCCATGCCTTTATCACCTATAAAAAGAAACTCTTATAATAAATCATAAAATAACCAAGTTGTATCATCTGCATGCTGAATGTCACTGCTCTTATTTTAGTCTACCCAACTCGAAGGTTGTATCCAAGAAATGATTCAGTCCTCCCAGACCCATGCTATTAATTCTCAATTAACATCATTTCCCAGGTATACCACTTTGCGTTTTTTTCTGAAGCACTTCAGTTAGCCAAGTCTGCCCAGTTGCCTTGCCCAAAACAAGTTATTAGAGGCCTGAAATCATTTCTAACTGCTGGTGCAGTGGCTAAGAACTATGGCTGTAAACCAAAAGGTTGGGCGTTTGAATCCACCAGCTGCTTCTGGGAAACCCACAGGGCAGTTCTATTCTGTCCTATAGGGTCACTATGAGTCAGAATTGACTCAATGACAGTGGGGTTTTTTAACTTCTAGCTCACTGCCAGAGGCAAATATGTTTGATTCTCCCAAACCGTGTGACTTCAAATTATACTAGTGTGGCCGCCGTCAAAAATAAAATCTAAGCACACATGTATGAACACATGCTTAGAAAATTAGATCCAAAGTTTGAATAAAAAGAACACACGTTGGAGAATCAGAATTAGGGCTTTCAAGAGATCCTAGAACACATTAGAACATCTTCATGATAGTGAGAGTTGGGATAGCAACAAAAGGTAAAGAATTCACTAACAATTGTGAAGACACAATGTATTGAATTCTTACTATCTGTTGAGCCCTTAACATGTCTTATATAATTTAATCATCATCATGGCTCTATGAACTGATGGATTCTTGTCTATATTTTACCCCCACATCCAATCTATCACAAAGTTCTGTCAGATTTTACCTTATAAATAGTTCTCCAATTTGCTCACTCTTATCCATCTTCACTCTAGTTCCTCTTTTTCTTACCTTTCAACTCAGCTCTTGCAGTGGACCTTCTGTGAGAATGTTGAAGACACAAAGGATCATGGGAGCTTTTACTGGAGCTGGTGGAAGGAGTGATCTAGAGATGGAAATATTGAGGACAAGCTGTAAGAGGGCATAAACTTTCCTAAAAGAGAAGCTTGTTTCTTTTTAGCAGTGGAACGGGGAGAGTAATGGTCTAGCAGCAAAGAGAATGATGTGACTTCCACCCCCAACTCTGAGGCTGACAGGCATAAACCTTCCTTTACAGGGGCCATCAAGGATACAGTATCCTCAGTAAGGAGGCCAAATTCAGCTAAGGCAGAGGGGGAAGGGAATGTTCAGATAGTAGTTTGAGGATGACTGGATGCATGGTTAAGCACTCGGCTGCTAACCAAAAGGTCAGCAGTTCAAACCCACCAGCTGCTCCATGGGAGAAAGATGTGACAGTTTGTTTCCTTAAAGATTACAGCCTTGGAAACCCCATGGGGCAGTTCTACTCTGTCCTATAGGATCGCTATGAATTGGAATCATCTCCACAGCAATGGGTTGGGAGGCAGTTGTACATGAACCAGGGTCCCAGAGGACTCAGTAAGAGGCAACAGATAGGGGGAAGAAGTGGAGGTTGGGTCTAGAGAACGTCACAGAGCATTTAAAAGTGAAAGCCCAAGGGAGTCCAGACAAGCTTACATTTGGGGAAGTGACCAAGCATGGCAGTGTTGCAAGAGGTGGTGGAATTAGCTGCTCTTAGGGTTTGTGAAGAATTGGTTCCTCAGAGCTGTTGGGATGGGGTAAGGGTGGGTAACCACCTTAGCCTGGATTGAGATGCCTTCAAAACCGTCCAAGGCCAGATGCATTCAGGCAAACGGAGTTGATTCATTTGGAGAACTCTTTCTATACATTGGTAAAAAATTGGTAACTATGGAAATTTCTCGTGAATGGCGAAATTATACCCCGGAGATTCTCAGTTTCAAGCCCCGTATAATCACCTGAGAACTTTCAGAAAAGGCTGATCTTTGGAATCCATCTCTAGGGATTCTGGTGTGCATCCTAGACTGAGCACCTTTCCAAAGGCCTCGTTATTAAAAAAAAAAAAAAAAAAAAGCCAGCCTCTGCTTGGCATGATGACACCTTGGAAGGAATCCCACCCTAGCTTAACAAGGATTTTCCCTCAACAGTCTCCCCTGACCATCCCAGCCTGGGGAGCAGGGTGCCCTTTCCATTTGTTTCTATTATATACCCAAGGCATATCTCCATGTTTGCATGTCCTCACTGTGTTATAAGTAGCTGGTGATGTGTCTTTTCTGTGAGCTCCTTGATGGCAGGGCCTGTGTCTCTCTCATCCTCCTATAGCCTGAGCCTGACAAACAATAAATATTTGCTGAATGAATGGTTACTTCCATCCCTCTCTTGTCCTTGGGAATACCACTTCCCCATTGTGAACTTGCCCTTAGTAAGTGCCGTGTAAACACACACAGACTACATATACACATAAGTGATGTTATCCACATTTTATGAACGAGAAAATTGAAGCACTGAGAGGTTAACTGACTTGCCCAACATCATACAGCAAATAAGTCAACATCATACAGCTAGTAAGTGGCTGAATTGGTTTCAGCCCAAGAAGTTTGCTCTTAAGCTGTATTCTGTATAGATCTTCTGGTTGGAATGGCTCTCTGCCTCACTCCAGGCCTCGAGTTTTACACCTATGTTGTAAAGATGAGGATGCTAAAAGCTAACCTTCATTTTGCAACCAGGTTGCACCCAAGTTTCTCTCAAAATCCTATTATTGAGTGGGTGAATGCCCTTGGAAGAGCAGATGGATGGTGCTTGGCCATTGCCCCAAACCCCGATTCCAACAAGATCCTGATGGTCTCTGACCAACTCACCTCGCCATCCTCCCCCAGTGAGGGCAAGGCCTGGCACAGGAAGGCCCCAGATATTTAGAAGATTCTGATTTAATTGGTCTGGGTTGTAGCCGAAGCATCAGCTTTGAAAAGCTCCACGGGGAATTATAATGTGCAGTCTGGAAGAAACAACAGCTCAGTGCAAGCAAAAAGGGCAAACCCAAGCAAAGGCTTGGGGAAGGAAGGAGATCCACTTATACCTTAACACTTAGAGCTGAGCTGGTCTGAAGTCCCCTCTCTAGGTCTTCAGAGGGCTTGGGTGGAGCCCAAGCAGGAGACAACCTTGGAGAGTAAAGGGATCCTCAAAGAGCTGGAATCCTAAAACAGAGGATATAATCCTAGCAGCAGATCAGCTCCCTAACCTGCACCCAGCCCTATCAACAAGCCTGCTCTCTGTTGTGGCGGGGGTGAGAAAGGAGAAAAGCTGAGGGATCCCTGGTCCCCCTGGAGGCCTACTGTGTACACACCTGCTTGTCTCTCTCCCATGCCTATCTCTGCTCACTACACCTTACTGATAGCCTTCTCCCAATGCGGTGTTTGGGGGACACTGTGAGCCCAAAATGTCTCTCTATTTTAGATGTACCATTCTAAGTTCAAGCTAGAATCTTTTCCCAATCCCTGTTTTAGGCAAGCTTGCAGGCTCCGAAATGCTAGATGTTTTGGTCTCTCTTCCCTCTTCTCTGCCTCCTTTCTTGACCCTGTCGTAGGGATATTCTTAAGAACACCATCTATTATGGTGCTGTATGTTCAAAGATTTGTGTAAGACGTATAAACCTAAGTTCTAGGAAAAGATTTTTTTTCTCCTCAAAAATTATTTTCCTCATAGAAAATATGAATTTTGTTATTTTTATATATCTCTGGTCACTTTGATCTCCAGGAATCTAAGAAAGACTATATATGTACACACACATATGTATACATAAATAATACAGTATATATACATTATACTCTATATAACAAAAAAAAACCCATTGGCTGTCAAGTTGATGCCTACTCATAGCAACCCTATAGGACAGAGTAGAACTGCCCCACAGGGTTTCCAAGAAGCGGCTGGTGGACTCAAACTGCTGACCTTTTGGTTAGCAGCCAAGCTCTTAACCACTGCACCACCAGAGCTCCTAGTTAAGTATTTAAGAAAAAAAAAAAACTGTTGTCATTGAGTTGATTCTGACTCATAGAGACCCTCTAAGACAAAGTAGAAGTGCCTGTAGTGTTTCCAAGGAGCAGCTGGTGGATTCGAACTGCCGACCTTTTGGTTAGCAGTGGAGCTCTTAACCACTTCACCACCAGGGCTCCATATACTATATGTAGTATGTATATATACATCTGTGTATATGCATATACAGTCATGCATCACTTCATGTCCATAATATGTTCTATGAAATAGGATGTTATGTGATCCGGACATTGTGCGAACACCATATTGTAGTCTGGTCCTGCTTTTTCGTTAAGCATCTTGAACAAGCTTCCTGCCTTAGCAGTGATCATCAGTGTGCTCAGAGGGATTCACTTTTGTGTTTGGTCCTCAATCTACGTCATTAGCAACTTCTCCATACCTGATATAAGCCTCTCGAATTTTCTTAGCCTCGTAGCTTTCAGTGGACAGCAGTGGGCTTTACATGCACATATATATTTACTATGTGGTATATAATTGTTTTTAAACAGTTTTAATAAAGTATAACTTAAACAACATAAAATTCACTTGTTTATGGTGTATAATCTTAAATGCTACTTCAAATTCCTTGTGAAATATGGGTAGAATATTAAATTAGCATATATAAATTAAACAATGCTGAGACCTAAGTAACTAAAGGTTTTTCATGACCTAGATCTAGCTACTTCCTCCACTGAGATCTTTTTATTCATTCATTCACTCAACAAATGTTTTTTGAGCATCTACCGTGTGCTGGATGTTGGAGATACGACGGGGAATGAGTCAGACAAAGTATCTGCCTTCACAGAGCTTGTATTTAGAGTGGGAAAGAAAAACAAACAAATAGATATTAATAAAATAACAGGTGCGGAGAAAAACTAAATTGGGAAGGGGATGGGAGTGAAATTTTAGAGAAGGTAGCCAGGGAAAGCCTTTCCAAGAGTTGACATTGGAGTAGTACCTGAATGAGGTGAAGGAGAAAACTATTGGGTGTATGTGGGGGAAGAACCCTGCAGACAGGAACAAGAGGGCAGCAGTCTCAAGACATGGGACTTAGTCTCAGTGCAATGGGAAGCCAACTGAAGGCCTCAGGAGGGTAGAGCAACATGAACCAAGTTGAGTTTTTAAAGCAACATTCTGGTATGTGGATACTAGATTGTAAGTGAAGGATGGGAGCAAGTGAAGTGAAAGCAGAGGACTAATTAGGAGGCTATTACAAGAGATCATGTTGGCTTAGATCAAGAAACCAGTTGCCATTGAAACTCCGACTCATGGCAACCCCATGTAGTACCCCAGGGGGTGCAAATGGCTAATGAACTCACCTGCTAACTGAAAGGCTGGAGATTCAAATCCACCCAGAGGTGCCTTGGAAGAAGGGCCTGGCAGTCTACTTCTGAAGAATCATCCATTGAAAACCCTATGGACACACATGGAGCCACCATGAGTAGCTGGAGTTGATTGATGGCAAATGGTATGGAAGGTCAGGAAGGAGGCTGGATTTAACATATATTTTGAATGTGGAGCTGAAAAAACTTGTTGATTGGATGAAGGGTATGAGAGAGAGAAATTGAGAATGGCAGGCATTGGACTTTTGGGAGGTGTCTGTTGAAGTTGTTAGGGGGCAGAGTCTTTGGTCCCCAACTGTCTCTGCCCTCTCACTTTAGTCAGCAGATGGACATATAGTTCCCTAAGGGCAAAGCACCTTGGCCACTTGAAAACAGGAAGCTGTTGCCATATACAGAGATCATAAGCAACCCCCTTGGCCATTCTCTGAAAAGAGGAAGTTGACAGTAACCACCATGTATTAGGGTACCCATCGTTTGCCAAGCACTGTGCTGAATACCTTGCTGTACACTGTATCTCACAAAGTTCTCTCAGCACTGCCAAAAGCTAAGGATTGTTGGTGTCCCTATTGTATACATGAGAAAATTGAGACTCAGAAAAGTTGAGTGAATTTCCCAAGGTCACACAGCTAGTATGTGGCAGACTTAGACACGTACTAGGTTTTCTAACTCTAAAGGGTGTGCTCTAATCATTATGTAATACTGTCCCATGCTCAGGGGCCAAGATTCCAGGCACTGTTTGCCATTTAGATTTGCCAAAGTTTGTCACAACAAATTTTCCAGGCAGGGGTCCCTGAGCTACTGTATTCCATTTTTTCAGCTGTCACTGGAACTCTGCTATTTATCGCATCTCTCCCAGAAGATTCTTGGGTAACAGATGTGGCTTGGGATTTGATAAAAACATCATTTCCACACACCCTTTCATTCTGTTTGGAATCTTTACTCTGGAGATAGAAGGACAGCTGAGCAAACAGCCCACGCCCTTTTTGCTGGCATTAACTGAAATGGAAGCTCTAGAGACTGCATGAGACAATTAATAAAAAGACAATTCCCACTTAAAGGGACAGTTTAGAAAATTCCTGTTGCCATTTCTGGAACTTTCACAGCTGTTTTTCTCTCCCATGCCAAAGCTTCAGGGCACAGGTTGAGGAAGTCAGCCACTTATGTATGGTAGTTCCTTGGAAGCAGGGCCATGTCTGTCTTGTGTATAATGTAGCGCCTAGCACAGAACTCTCAGTACATGTTTTGGGGCTGGCTGGATGAACTATAATCATGACTGCAGCACTGACTCAGACCAAGGTCATCTCACCAAGTCAATGCTTTGTTAGTGGTTGTGTAAGAAATGGAGAAAGGAGATGACTGTTCTATGGCAACGAATTAGCCCATGGCATCAAGCCTTACCGTGGGAGCTGGGTGGGAGAAGGGGGAGCAGGGCAGGATCTAGCACCAAATTTGAAACTCCCCAGCAGTCATTTGCAAACAGCACAGCCTCACAACAGAACACTTGGAACTTAGGGCTTGGGGAATCAGACAGGGTGTTTGGAGACAGGTGACCAAGGAAGTGTTACTTTTACTTCTTAGTGGAGTGACCTTGGACAACTCACCTAACTTCTCTAAGCCCTAGCTTCATCTTTAAAGTGGGGATAGTAATATTCACTCCAGCAGTTGTTATGAGAATTAAATGAGATAACGCACATTGTAAGTGATAAGTGGTGGCAGTTATCATTATTAGTCCCAAACTAGTCACCTATCTCCCTTTCAACATTGTCTTTTTCTCCCTAGCACAAACATTTGGCAATATGAACATCACCTATGTTTGGTACCTGTCTTCCAACCACCCCACTTGGTATCAGTTCTGCCCTACTTCCTAGATCTTTAGGATTCTGCCAGAGACAATAGTTTGCTCCATCTCAGGGTGCTGGGAGTTATAATCTGCCATTGAGTTCTAGAGCTCAAGTACTTACTTCCTACAATAATTCTAGATGGAGGCCTGGAATTAGGCAGAACATAGACAGGAGGGGACATATACTCTGTCTCCCGATAAGAGGAGTGTCACATTTTATAGCCATGCTTTGATACCACCACAGAACCTAAGACTCTTCACCCATGGTGGAAACTCTCAAAGTGTAACTCCAAGAGGGGCAGAGAGATTCCTATTGAAAAGGAAATCTTGATTAGAATAGTAAGGAGAAAAGGGAAGTTCCTTTCTCATCCTGATTAGTGACTGCTGAGAAGGTGGTAGGAAAATCAGGATAAAAGGATTTCGTTTTACCTGTTGACACTTCCTAACCACCTTATTGGGAGTCCCTGGGTGTTGCAAATGGTTAAGCACTTGACTGGTAACTAAAAGGTTGATGGTTTGAATCTATCCAGAGGCACCTTGGAAAAAAGCCTAGCAATCTGCATCTGAAAGGTCATAGCCTTGAAAACCCTGTGAAGCACTGTTCTACTCTGAAACCCATGGGGTTGTCATGAGTCAGAATCGACTCCAAAGCAGCTGATTTTTTTATCCTCATTAAATAAATCTATTCTGATAGCACCTCAGAGTTGCTCTTAGCAACAAATTTGGTAATTGGGATCAAGGCAGTGGGGTGTGCTTGTTAAAATGCAGAGTCCCAAGCCACAGCCCTCATCTCCTGAATGAGAGGTGGTGCTTGGAATCTGCATTGCAACAAGTACCCCCAAATGAGTCTGATACAGGTGAGAGGCACCACCCTTTATAGAGAATGGAATTTGTCGTGTTTTAGGTCATATTCGGACCTGATGCTATTCAGCTTCCTGAAATTTTAATACTTATTAAGAATTTGAGCTACCCAAGCAAAAATTTTTGTCTTATAGGAGCTGCAAGTAACAGAAATCCACTCAAATGGATGTAAATTAAAAAGATAAATGTATTGGAAAGAGAGGGACATTTCTCAATGGAAATAGCTAAGCCTCGTGAGAGATTGGAACAAGGAACTGGAAAGCAAGGCCTCTGTACTCACTCTTTCTTGACGTTCTTTTTTCCTCAGACATCTCTTTCATTCTTCTTCCCCTGCATGTGGTGGGAAATGACTGCTAGGCAGATTTGTGTGTTTCTCTGTTCAGGGCCCCACACAGATGACTCTTGAGTATCCTAATTCCAAATTCTTAGTAGAGAGAATCTGATTGGCTCATCTTAGATCAGGTATCTACCTCTCATCTGATCAGCTGTGACCAGGTAGCCCCACTGCCCAATCAGAAGGTTCTTCTAATAGCAGAGGTTGGAAGGAAAGAAAGACATAGAGGCCCATTTCCAGATTAAAACCACAGCTGCTCTTGATAATGGAGCCATTTTTTATTTTTCCTTATCTCCCTCGAAACACATGTTCTAGAACATGGGTCAGCAAACACTCCCGACCTCCTGCCTGTTTTTGTAAATAAAGTTTTATTAGAACACAGCCACGCCTACTCATTTGGGTGTTGTCATGGCTGCTTTTGCACCACGACGACAGAGTTGAGTAGTTGCAGTGGAGACTGTATGACTCGAAAGCCTAAAATATTTACTTTAAGGCTCTTTACAGAAAAAGCTTGCTGACCCCTGCTCAGCTCTATTTCTAAATTATTACTAGTGTTTCATCCCTGTCAGTTCTCTTTTCCTCCAACTAGTATAAGCGTATTTCCCAAACCTCAGTCATTTGCATACCACTCTACGGATGTTAGAGGGCTATGTAGTACTGGCTGCTTCTTTCCTGTAACCTTTGGAGCTTTGAACAGGAGCATGTCGAACTGTCTAAAAATTCTGCAGAAAAAATTCTCTACAAAGGCAATTGTGGGTCTTAAGATGTGGAGCACAAAGCATTGATAATCTGCAAGGTGATTTTAGTTAGTAGTTCAGATTGTTTTAGGTGGCACCAAAGCCTGTGGCTGTCGAGTTGATTCTGACTCATAGTGATCCTATGACAGAGTAGAACTGCCCCACTGGGTTTCCAAGGAGAAGCTAGTGGATTCAAATTGCTGACCTTTTGGTTAGCAGTCAAGCTCTTAACCATTGTGCCACCAGGGCTCCTGAAGTGGTACAGAGACATAATATTGAATAAAATGAAGTCATGTCATTAAAGATTATTCTGTTTTCATTTTTTTTAATTACAAGTCTTTTGAATTACTTGGAGAAAGTCTCATTTGATGATAAGGAGCTCTGGTGGCACAACACTTAAGTACTAGGCTGCTCATGGAATGGTTGGCGGTTCGAGTCCACCCAGTGGCTTCGTGGGAGAAAAGACCTGGCGATCTCCTTCTGTAAATGTTGTTGTTGTTAGGTGCTGCCGAGTCAGTTCCAACTCATAGCAACCCTGTGTACAACAGAACAAAACACTGCCCAGTCCTGTGCCGTCCTCACAATCATTGCAGTGTTTGAGCCCATTGTTGCAGCCACTGTGCCAATCCATCTCATTGAGGGTCTTCCTCTTTTTTGCTGACCCTCTACTTCAGCAAGTGTGATGTCCTTCTCCAGAGACCAATCCCTCCCGATAATGTGTCCAAAGTACGTGAGAAGAAGTCTTGCTATCCTCACTTCTAAGGGGTATTCTGGCTGTACTTCTTCCAAGACATATTTGAGGTTTTCACTGACCAGTTTTTTTCCGAAGTAGATCTCCAGGTCCTTCTTCCTAGTCTGTCTTAGTCTGGAAGCTCTCCTGACACCTGTTGTCTTAGTTATCTAGTGCTGCTATAACAGAAATACCATAGTGGATGGCTTTAACAAACAGAAATTTATTCTCTCACTGTTTAGGAGGCTAGATGTCTGAATTCAGGGTTCTGGCTCTAGGGGAAGGCTTGTCTCTTTTGAACCTCTGCTACTGGGTGACCTTCATGTGGGTTGGCATCTCTGTTCCCCCGTCCCTGCTTCTATCACTTGTTTGTTTAATCTCCTTTATATCTCAAAAGAGATTAACTCAAGATACATCCTGCACTAATCCTGCCTCATTAATATAACAAAGACAACCCATTCCCAAATGGGATTGTAACCACAGGCATAGAGGTTAGGGTTTCCAACACATATTTTGGGGGGATACAATTCAATCCATAACACTGGCCCACCAAGGATGACCCTGCTGGTATTTGAAATACTGGTAGCATAGCTTCTAGCATCACAGCAGCACTGAAGCCACACAGTATGACAAACTGACAGATAAGTGGTGGCCATAAATATGACAGCCTAAAAAACCCTATGGGGCAGTTCTACTCTGTCACACTGGGTTGCTGTGAGTCAAAAATTGTCTCAATGGCACCTAACAAGAACAACATGCCATCAATGCCTAACATTTACTAACTTTTGTTAACTACATTTTTTCTCCTTAATTTCCCTCCCACCCCCCCACCATGGCATGTGTTTTCAGTATTAGAATGCATGCGTACTAATTGAGTGTGTTTAAATTTTTGGTTGGTAATGTGGATTTTGAGAAATAGGGTTTGATAATACAAGCCACCAATGAGGCAAGTGGCACTGTGGCATCACCTGTCTTTGGTATGACAGTATACCAATGAGAGCTAGAAGTAATTTATTGCAGGCACCTCTCCATTAGGTTACATGGGGAACCTCTGGTTTTCCAAATATGACACAAAAAAACCAAACCAAGCCTACCAGGGCTCCCTAACTGTCACACAGGAACGCCATAATTATGCTTGGAAGCCTTATCTCACAGAAAAAAAGGGGAAAAAAGGCAAAAGTTTACAAAACTAACATATCCAGGAAGCATCACCTAATAGAATGCTCCACCTACACAACAGTGAGGCTCCAACTCCAGTTGGCTGAGCTTCATGCATTTCAAAAAGGACCCACCGTGACGCTAAATGCATTGGAACTGGAATAACTAATGCCTTACCTCTGAGGTCCAGAAGCATAACGAAAGAGCTAATATCAAGGAGAAAATTCAAGGTCTGGCTCAGAGCCTTCAGCAGGCAGCAATATCTAGCTAGAACTTAATAAGGCTGCTTTGCTTTTATTTATTTTTATGCTTATCTCCCATTTATGGCTAGAGATACTGGTTTGCCACTTATAGTGGTGATAGAGTTTCCTTTCCAAATAAATTTAGTTAAGGCGAAACATGACTAGATTTTTTAAATACTAAGCAAATGTCAACTTAGGTATAAAGGAAAAAATGTTAAAAAGGCACACGAACCATTAAAGCTTGGGAAAACCTTCAGTAAAGTGATTGATGTATATACGCTGCGGTACTGCTACCCAGAGGAGCCAGTGACAGGTTGGGTCTAAGTAGCTTGGCTAGGGTGTAGGAAGGAGCTAACATCTCAACCGAACCTCAGACTTTCTAGGCAGTGAAAGAGTGTGGAAGGACATTACAGGCAGTGAGAATAGAATGTTCAAAGGCCAAGAAAGAACTAGCTGCCTCTGGAACCTGAGAGCAGGAAAACCCTGTCTCCATCTAACTCTTCCCATCTTAGGACAGTGGCTTCCTTGAGTCATAGTTTCTGCCTTGGTGAGGGCAGGGGAAGAAAAAAATGGCCCTTGGGTACCAGCAAGAGAGCAGAGAGAGAGGAAATGAACTGAAGGCACACATTCCATCTAATGCTTGGAATGTTTGCCTTGATCGTGGAATTGTTTGGTTTGCGGGAGCCACTAAAGCAAAGGACTTCAAGCATTGGAGTGGCATGGTCACTGCATTTTTAGAATAATCATTAGTTCAAAGGGGTGAATCTCTCTGATCCTCAGTTTGTTCATCTGTAAAATGGGGATAATTGAAGCAGTGGTAGTATGTCCACCCTGCCGCCGTGCATGGGGGAATTGCCCCACCAATTCTGTCCTGTTTCTCCTCCACCCAGGGGACTAAGATGTCCTATCATGGCCACATCTACACTCGAGGTGTCCAGGTCCCACTCCACTCTGTTCTCGGGCCTTACAAGTATCCAGGATTGTTGGACGGTGCCTTGACCAGTGCTGATGGGCCAGTAGGGGTGTCCACACCCAAGAGCAGCTCAGTACAGAGTCTCTGTCTTGCCACTGAAAGCTCTTCTTCCTCCCATTTCAAGTCCCTCCACTCATCCACCTATGGCACGGCCCTCCCCTGCCTCCTATTGGCACTTGGCCCAGCCCCAGCTGTCTCTGGAATCTTGAGAGCAGAAAAGCCCTGGCTCCATCTAGCTCTTCCCATCTTAGGACAGTGGCTTTCTTGAGTCATTTTTTCTGCCTTGGTGAGGACTGGGGAAGCAAAAAATGGCCACTGGGTTCCAGCAAGAGCACAGAGAGAAATGAGAAATGAACTGAAGACACACATTCTAATATTTGGAGCCCTATCCTGCCATGTAGGCACAGGGGGCTCTTAGGATTAAGTAAATGCCTGGCAGGTAGGATCTACTCAGCTTGGCAGTTATTTTTATTTTGGGGCTGGGGAGGAAAGAGGTTGAGAAAAATCCTATCCCTGTGGAAATGTGTGTCAGGAGCTTTTTTCAAAAAGTGCTCTAAATCCCTGGGTGTACATCGCCACGGCCCTCCTCAGGCTGTGATAAGAGAGAAGATGGTGAGGGCAGGAGCCAGAGCCTTTATGTGAGCCGGTGAGCTCAGCCCAGAAGCTTCTGTGCATGAGTCCAGACAGACTTCTTGCCATTTAGGATAGGGCTGAGTGAAGCGTGCCGAGCTGCCCTCCTGCCTCTAAGTGCTCTGGTATACCCTCCCTCCACCCCCAGGTCTTCGCTGTATTCTTAGGTCCTCCAGCTGAGTCAGGTGTGAGCACTTTATTTCTCCAACCACCTAAACTCCTTAAGGGTTCTTCTGAAACTCTGGTCAAGTGGAGTGTCTAAAGGCAGGAACTTTGATCAGGGCCACTATGGATGGACCCTCACAGAACGGTAGTAAAACATAGGATGGAACTCACATTCTTAAAAAGTCCAGACTTACCGGACCTATTGAGACTGGAGGACTCCCTGAGACTATCGCCCTGAGATAGTCTTTAAACCTTGAACTGAAACTATCCCCTGAGGTCACTTTTTAATAAAATAACAGATTGACACACAAAATAAAGGATATTACTTTTGAGTATGGCGCTCCATTAAAAAGCCACTTATGTGAGACCAAAAGGTCAACAATCACCCTAAAGCAAAGACCAGAAGACAGAGGGGCAGGGAAACTGGAGCACTGGACATGGAATAGCCATACTGCAATTAAAGAGAATGTTGACACACTGTGAAAAACATAACTTATGTCACCGAAGAATTTGTGTAGAAATCTTCAAATGGGAACCTAATTTGCTTGTAAACTTTTGACGAAAACACAATTAAATATTATTAAAATAAAATAAAGGCAGGGACTGCAATCAGGTAGAGCTGACTTCAGTTCCTGAATTTGTGATGTGACAGCTTGCCTACCCTCCCTGAGTCTCCATTTCCTGTAAAGTCAGGTTCATAATGTAAAGTAGGGTCTTAGTAAAAAGTAATTAACCAGCCAGTTGCTGCTGAATCGACTCATGACAACCCTAAGTGTGAGAGAACTGTGCTCCATAGTGTTTTCAGTGGCTGATTTTTTAGAAGTACATCACCAGGATTTTCTTCCTTGGTGCCTCTGGGTGGACTCAGGCCTCCCAACCTTTCAGTTGGCAACCAAGCATATAAACTGTTTGCACCACTCAGGGACTCTTATGTAAAGCATATGAGAGATAATAAGCACAAACCACTAACGTTGTGTGTGATACATTGATAAGTGCTCAAAAACACAGAGTCTGTTGATATCTTGCCTGAAAACACAATGTATGCAGTAATACTTCAATCTGATTGCCTCTTCCTCCAGGAAGCCTTCCTAGAAGCCCCAGGCCGGGTTGGATCTTCCTGTAATATGGTCCTGCCCTGTGCTTCCTCTAGGGCTTCTTAAAACGGTACCTGCTGCTCATTACTCCCTCTGGCAGAGTCACGACCAGGAAAATAATAATGATGAACCACACTGGTTAACTTGCCTGATTGTGACCGTGGCTGCATAGAAGGAAGCTCCAGGCAACAGGAGAGGGTGTTAAAATGATTGTCTGAAGTCTTTCTTCCTCTCTGGAGTACAGGGTCAGAGAACGTGCCTGCTTGTTTATTGCTGTAGCCCTAGTGCGTACCTGTACCTGTACCCATACCTATCAAGTTGATTCTCACTCATAACAACCCTGTAGCGACCCTACAGGACAGAGCAGAACCGCCTCATAGGGCTTCCAAGGCTGTAATCTTTACGGAAGCAGACTGCCACACCTTTCTTCTGCAGAGTAGCTGGTGGGTTTGAACTGCAGACCTTTTGGTTAGCAGCTAAGCGCTTTAACCACTGTGCCACCAGGGCTCCTTCCCTAGTGCTTAGCAGGCTGTTAATGAATATTTATTCAAGACTCAAATGAATAAGGGAACAAGTTCCCCAAATTCAGTTTTATCAGGCATTCATTTATTCCCCCTTTCAATGAATATTTCTTGAGTATCTGCTGTGTCAGGCACTGTTCTAGGCTCGTGAGTGACATCAGTGAACAAAACAGGCAAAGATACTTGCCCTCACGGGCTTGTTGTTGTCGTTAGTTCCTGTGCAGCTGGCTCCGGCTCATTGCAACTCCGTGTACGACAGAACAAAGCCCTGCCTGGTCCTGCACCGTCCTCGTGACCATTGGTATGCCTGAGTCCTTTGTTGCCTTCCAGCCTAGGGTGTCCATCTTCCAGCACTATATCGGACAATATCCTCTTGTTTTTACGGCTAATTTTTGAAACTAGGTCACCAGGTCTTTCTTCCTAGTCTGTTTTAGTCTGGCAGCTCCTCTGAAATCTGCCCACTGCAGGTGACCCTGCTGGTATTTGAAATACTGGTGGCATAGCTACCAGCCTTTTAGCAACATGTAAGCCAGCACAGTACGACTAGCTGACAGATGAGTGGTGGTCACCGGGCTTATCCTCTCTGTGTTGGTTAGGTATTAATACATATCCCAGAGGGATTAATACTTCAATTATTAGAAGTGTAAAACTCCAGACTTTTTTCAGAGTAAATAAGGGGATCTGGGCAGAGCTTGGGGTAGATTTGAATGAATATCACCTGCTCTTGACTGTCACCCTCAAAAAAAATCAAACCCATTGCTATCGAGTCAGCTCCTACTCACGGCAGCCCTATGTCTTACAGAGTAGGACAGCTCCATAGGGTTTTCCTGACTGTAATCTTTATGGAAGCCCATTTCCAGGCCTTTCTTCCATGGTGCAGCTGGGTGGGTTCAGAATGCCAACCATTAGGTTAGTAGTCAAGCGTGAATCATTTGCATCACCCTTGACTGTCCCTCAAACCCCATCTACTGCTCTGACATACTTGCCTTCTCTCCCAGGTCATGCTCTCCGAGCGAAAAGGCACGGACGAGCTGTATGCCGTGAAGATCCTGAAGAAGGATGTGGTGATCCAGGATGACGATGTGGAGTGCACGATGGTGGAGAAGCGGGTGCTGGCCCTGCCCGGGAAGCCCCCCTTCCTGACCCAGCTCCACTCCTGCTTCCAGACCATGGTAATGTGTCTGTTGGCCCTGGTGTTCCCATTCTAGAGACAGCACAATGTTGGGGCCAGGGAAGCCTGTGGAGAATTTCTGAAGTTCCCATCGAGATGCTCTTCCCCAGGCCAGATGTTTTCTCAACTCAGATGAAGGAACTCAGGCAACTGGTTTTGTAACCGACAGAGCAGAGCCCTTCTCTGACACCATGGGGCCACCAGGGGACAGGAACTTGGGACTTTCGGTCTCACAATATGAGATGTGGTAGCAGAATGGGAATGAGGGGGCGGTGCTTGAGAACACAGCCTTCAGGGGACTTCCAGGGTAGGGGAGGGGGGTTAAAATTTCTCTGGGTCTCAGTTTCTTCATCTGTAAAATAGATGAGATAATAGAAGCTACACCCCAGGGTGGTTGTGAGGAAGAAATGAGATTCCACGTGAAATGCGCTTAGCAATGTTCTTGGCCATGTGCTGTTGGGTTGACTCCAACTTATGTGCAATAGATGTTAACATGCTTTATAAACATTTAGCCTTGGCCTTGGTCTAAGTGCTGAGTATGGAGCTGAGTAAGCTAGATTCTGTCTTTGAAGAGCTTAGGATCTTAATGCAGAGGAAACAGACACGTGGATAGTTATGAAACAGTGTAATGGGGGAATGTGATAGCAGAATCCTGAAAGACCAATGGGCAAACAGGCCCCAGAATGCACCTGATAACCACAATGGCAACTGCATTTGGGATGACCAGATGAGTTTCTTCTGGGACCAGATTCTCCACATCCCCGGCAGTTTCCTAGTGTTGCCTCAGGTGTCAAGGAGATTTGCTGGGAACAACATTTTAGACAGAGGTGTACCATTCCCTGCAGAAGCTTTGGCTCACTAGTCTTTTTTTTTTTTTTTTTAATTGTACTTTTGATGAAGATTTACAGAGCAAATTAGTTTCTCATTAAACAATTAATATTTTTTTTATACATACTGTTTTGTGACATTGGTTGCCAACCCCGTAACAAGTCAACACTCTCCCTTTCTTGACCTCGGGTTCCCCATTACTAGCTTTCCTATCACCTCCTGCCTTCTTGTCCTTACCCCTGGGCTGGTGTGCCCCTTTAGTCTCATTTTGTTTTATGGGCCTGTCTAATCTTTGACTGAAAACCTCAGAAGTAACTTCAATACTGAGTTAAAAGGGTGTCCGGGGGCCGTACTCTTGGGGTTTCTCCAGTTTCTGTCAGGCCAGTAAGTCTGGTCTTTTTTTGTTATGATTTTGAATTTTGTTCTACATTTTCGTCCAGCTCTGTTCAGGACCCTCTCTTGTGATCCCTGTCAGAGCAGTCGGTGGTGGTAGCCAGGCACCATCTAGTTGTGCTAGACTCAGTCTGGTGGAGGCTTGTGGTAGTTGTGGTCCATTAGTCCTCTGGACTAACCTTTCCATTGTGTCTTTGGTTTTCTTCATTCTCCCTTGCTCCAGATGGGGTGGGCCAGTGGAGTGTCTTGGATGGCCACTCACAAGCTTTTAAGACCCCAGACACTACTCACCAAGATATGATGTAGAACATTTTCTTTATAAACTATGTTACGCCAATTGAACTAGATGTCCCCTGAAACCATGGTCCCCAGCCCTCAGCCCAAGTAATTTGGTCCCTCGGGGAGTTTGCATGTGTCTATGAATCTTCTATGCCTTTGCCTTGGTCAAATTGTGCTGACATCCTCAGGATTGTGTACTGTCTTTACCCTTCACCAAAGTTACCACTTCTCCATTTTCTTCTTAGTGTTTTTCCCTCCCTAACAGCATCAGAGATTGTTTTTTTCTGTGCATAAACCTTTCCATGAGTTTTTATAGCAGTGATCTCATACAGTATTTGTCCTTTCGTGATTGACTTATTTCATTCAGCATAATGCCCTCCAGATTCATCCATATTGTGAGATGTTTTACAGATTCATCATTGTTCTTTATCATTATGTAGTATTCCATTGTGTGTATGTACCATAGTTTGTTTATCTGTTCATCTGTTGATGGACACTTAGGTTCTTTCCATCTTATTTGCTATTGTGAATAATGCTGCAATGAACCTGGGTATGCATATATCTATTCATGTCACTGCTCTTATATCTTTTGGATACATACCTAGGAGTGGGATTGCTGAGTCAAAAGGTATTTCTATTTCCAGCTTTTTGAGGAAGCATCCTACTGTTTTCCATAGTGGTTGTACCATTTTGCATTCCCACCAGCAGGACCCACTAGTCTTTTGTTGGAGTTTGCTGGCCAATAGGGAGCTACAATACCTTCCTTTCCTCCACTGCAGGTAGGACTAAGACCTGGAATAGTGTTTTTTCCAGTGTATGGAGCACATACTACTATGCAGAATGGCCTCGGGCAGTATGAAGGGCAATTTTAGGTGATGCACGGATTTTAAATTACATTCCCATTTCCACTCACTTTCAAGTTCTTCTGATGACCTTCGGTTGTTAGTTTCCTTAACATCTTTCTAACATTTTCCTTTTTAAAAGAAAGGAAGTACCGGGCTTTAGGTTCTGAGCTTTTGGCAAACTGGTTTCTAGGTCATTGCCTTTCTTTTATTTTATGTATTTTTACAGATTTCTTCCATTTATGACAGCACTAATGGGCTCAAACATACCAATGGTCATGAAGATGGTGTAGGACTGCGCAAGGTTTTGTTCTGTTATATATATAAGGTCGCTATGAGTTGGAGCCAACTCTACAGCAGCTCCCAACAACAACATAAAATCTTTTAATTTTAGTAAATTTAATAATTGAGACAATAAAAAACAAATATGGAAAACCACACCAAATAGATATTTTAGTAGTGAATTATTATAAGGTTAAGCTCCTTACACCACCACCCAGGCCGAGAACAGGGTCTCTGATAGCCACTCTAGAAACCTCTCCATGTGCCACATCCTAATATCACATCCCTCTCGCTAAAGGTAGCTTCCTTGTTTGTGTGTCTCTGTAGCTTTATCACTTAAGTTTTGCCATTCCTAGACACGATCATTTAAATTTGACCGTTGAAAAAATTTTGATATATCTTTTCAGTCTTTTAATCTGCTCTTGAGATTTGCCTCTCTACCCCTTCTACCCTTTTCTTTGATGGCTTAGCTGTTGAAGACCATGGGCTGTTGGACATGCAGAGTTTTCACAGTCTGGGTTTTGCTGGTTTCGCATCACGGGCCAATTCAACATGTTCCTCTGCCCTCTGTGTTTCCTGCAAATTGGCAGCTGGGTCTGAAGGCTCAATCAGACTCAGGTTCATTCCCTTTGGCAAGACCATATGTGGTGGTGTGTCCTTTCATCCCAAGGCACGTACTGTCCAGTTGTCTCTCTTTTTTGAAGTTGGCAGCAACTGATACTCAGCGCCTCGACCCGTTAGCTCATTAGGTATTGCAAGATGATGTATTGCATTTCTGTCATGTCTTTTTCACTTATTTATTGGGATGCTTTTATAAAGAGAAGCTTTCCCTCATCCATTGCCTGGTTACCTGGTAGAACAGCTCATATAAGAAAGGCAGGATAAATGCTAGATTCTTTCCCTTTATTTGACAGTTTTCAAGATAATGAATCAGTTCCCTATTATGCTCTGAAGGCAGCTAAATTTTCCTTCTAAAAGTTTTCAGGAAAAGAAGAGTCAATATAAAGAAAAATATTAAGTAAACAATAATTCACATCCTTTGGAGATCTGGCAAAGACCAAGAAAGGGGTATACCTTAGTAGTCCAAATCTCTACTCTTACATTGGGAAATTAAGGCCTGTTGTTGTTAGGTGCTGCTGAGTCATTTCTGACTCAGAGGGACCCTAACTACAGCAGAATGAAACACTGCTGGGTCCTGCACCATCCTCACAATCATTGTTATGCTTGAACCCATTGTTGCAGCCATTGTGTCAGTCCCTCTGGTTGAGGGTCTTCCTCTTTTTTGTTGACCCTCTACTTTACCAAGCATGATGTCCATCTCCAGGGACTGATCCCTCCTGATATGTTAACATGTCCAAAGTATGTGAGATGTAGTCTCGCCATGCTTGCGTCTAAGGAGCATTCTGGCTGTACTTCTTCCAAGACAGATTTCTTTGTTCTTTTGGCAGTCCATGGTGTATTCAATATTCTTCACAAACACAATTCAAAGGCATCAGCTCTTCTTGGGTCTTCCTTATTCATCATCCAGCTTTCGCATGCATATAAGACAATTGAAAACACCGTGGCTTGGGCCAGGCGTGCCTTAGTCTTCAAGGTGACATCTTCGGTTTTTGACAGTTTGAAGAGGTCTTTTGCAGCAGATTTGCCCTAAGCAATGTGTCTTTTGATTTCTTGACTGCTGCTTCCATGGGTGTTGATTGTGAATCCAAATGAAATGAAATCCTTGACAACTTCAGTCTTTTATCATGACGTTGCTTATTGGTCCAGTTATGGGGATCTTTGTTTTCTTTATGTTGAGGTGTAATCCATACTAAAGGCTATAGTCTTTGATCGTCATCGGTAAGTGTTTCAAGTCCTCTTCTGTTTCAGCAAACAAGGTTGCGTCATTTTCATAACGTAGGTTGTTAATGAGTCTTCCTCCAGTCCTGATGCCTTGTTCTTCTTTGTATAGTCCAGCTTCTCAGATTATTTGCCCAGCATACAGATTGAATAAGTATGGTGAAGGATACAACCCTGTCACACACCTTTCCTGACTTTAAACCATGCCTCCTGCTCCATGTTCTGTTAGAACAACTGCCTCCTGATCCATGTACAGGTTCCTCATGAGCACAATTAAGTGTTCTGGAATTCCCATTCTTCAAAATGTTATCCATAATTTTCTATGATCCACACGGTCAAATGCCTTTACATAGTCAATGAAACACAGGTAAACATTTTTCTGGTATTCTCTGTTTCAGCCAGGATCCATCTGACATCAGCAATGATATCCCTTGTTCCATATCCTCTTCTAAATCCGGCTTGAATTTCTGGCAGTTTCTTGTCAATATATTGCTGCAGCCACTTTTGAATAATCTTCAGCAAAATTTTACTTGTGGGTGATATTAATGATATTGTTCAATAATTTCCACATTTGGTTGGATCGCCTTTCTTGGGAGTAGGCATAAATATGGATCTCTTCCAGTTAGTTGGCCAGGTAGCTGTCTTCCAGATTTCTTGGCATAGGCTCAGCTGAAACCTGTCCGCCATGGGTCACCCTGCTGGTATTTGAATACTAATGGCATAGCTTCCAGCATCACAGCAACATGCATGCCCCTACAGTACAACAAACTGATGGATGCCTGGGGGGAATTAAGGCCTAAAGTTATTCAAATGGTGTCAAAGACAGAATGAGAATTTAAATCTCTAGATCCCCTTACTCCCACACCTGCTTCCTTTTCCATTGGTGGACCTCAAGTTGACTCATCCACATTGCCAGAGGTGAAGGGCAGGCTCTGTCTACACTAAGGAGAAGATCTTGTCCTCAAGGCAGAGGCTAACTTGGAGCAGCAATTTTCAAATTCACTTGGATGTGTTGAGATTGGAAGAGATTAGTCATTTGTGACTAATACTCACTTCAAAGTACAGTATTTCAGTTTGTGATTTATTGGTTTAAGAATGATAAAGTAGAGGGGGTTTGAGGTTATTCTTTTAACATGGAGCCACCTCACTCACTTGCACTTCAGTACGCTTTCTGGGGTTAGAGAGTACGGGCTGGGTTCATATGGAAATTGTGCAAAGCTCCGGGTCCCATCAAGGAATTGTCACACGCAAGGGAAGAGAGATTAAGAACAAGAAGAGCTGGAACGCGAGAGCTCAGTGGATTTGCATCTTGCATGGGGGCGAAGGTACCATGTTAGAGACTGACACACAGCCTCCAAATCCAGCGAGGCCAGGGTTGGTTGAGGATCAGGTGAAATAGCTACCCTGTCTCTAGGAGCTATATTGTTTGAAAGAAATAAGTAACTTAATTTTTTTAAATTGTGCTTTAGGTGGACGTTTACAGAGCAAGTTAGTTTCTCATTAAACAATTAATATTGTCTTGTGACATTGGTTGCCAACCCTGTGACGTGTCCACACTCTCCCCTTCTTGACCTTGGGTTCCCCATTTCCATTCATCCAGTTTTCCTGTCCCCTCCTGCCTTCTCATCCTTGCCTCTGGGCTGGCGTGCCCATTTAGTCCCATATACAGAGTTGAGCTACGTGTGTTGTTTGTTTTATGGGCCCATCTAATCTTTGGCTGAAGGGTGAAGAAATATGTAACTTTTAATATTAGAGTCTCACTTGGCTTGGAGAGATACACTCCTTGCGGCTCTTGGGGGCTGAGTGCCGACTGGCAGAGGGAAGAGCGGGCACCCCTTCCATCTCATCCCCACTTAGTAGCATATGCTTGGTGAGTGACATGCCCCAATTTAAATTAGTTTCCTCTCACTTAACCTTTTTTTTTTTGGCTAAGCACCCAAAATAAGCATGTATGTTTTAATTTTGCATACATTAAATTTATTTTCAAAGACTTGTAATAATGCCTCCTATATGTGAGACAGTGTCCCAAGGACTAACTTACTTTAGGCCACACAACAAACCCTTGGGATGGGTCCTATTTTCATCCCCATTTCACAGACAAGGGGACTGAGGAACAGAGACTAGGTTGAGGCCACACAGCTTAGTACATTTCAGGGTCAGGATTTGAACCCAGGTGGCCTGGCTCCAGGGGGCTTTGCACATAACCACTACGCTATGATGCCTCTGTGTGTGGACCTGCCCAGCTTCCACTCCTCCTGATGTTCTGAGGGCAGCGTCCTGTCTCCAGACTCTACTAGGAGGCCTGAGGTCTAGCCCAGCTCTGCTCCTCTCACTAGATAGCACTCATTAATCCTGTGCCTCCATGCCTCAGCTTTCTCATCTCTAGAGTAGGACCCTCTACTGGAACATCTACTGTTGAGTGGACCTTCAAAACCTTTGCTTCATTCCAGCCTGACAAAATCCTGGGATGGAAGGGATTATCTCTCACCCTACTTTGCAGGTGAAAGGACTGAGATTCGGGGAAGCACGGTAGCTGCCCTAGGCATACCACCAGCCATGGGCCCACTGAGCTCAGACCCCAGACTTTGGCTACTACTTTCTGCTGAGTCACCACCCAAATGGCTTTCAGAGTGATGATGATACAAACAACAAAAAACAGCAGCTAACATTAATAATGAGCACTTCAGTATGTGTCGGTCACTGTGCTAAGCATTGCACAGGTATTATCTCGCTTTGTCCTCCCAGCACCTTGCCTAGGTAGGTCTTATTAGTGTCCTCAATTTACAGATGAGGATGCTGATTCGCAGAGAAGTAATTAAGTCGTGAAATGTCACCTAGTTGGTAAGGCGTGGAGTTGGGAGTTGTTCTGCAAGACTCCAGAACCTCACACTCTGAAGCCTTTGCTCTCCTGCCTCTGCCTTAACCCCAGATTCCTGTTAATAGTTTACAAGGTGTTTTCACTTACATCACCACATCTGCTCTTCACAGGAACAGCCTGTAAGTCAGTATTACTGTCCACGTTTCTGCACAAAGGAAACTGACCTGCAAAAATGAAATGGCTCAGGTGGCACAGCCAAAAAGTGGCAGCCCCAGAACTTGAGCCCAGGTTTCCTTATGTCCTTTCAGATGCTTTTTCCACTGTGGCAGAGTCGCCCTACTTATCCTAGAAGGATATTGCAAGGATTAGGGAAGACTGGAAACCCCGGTGGCACAGTGGTTAAGAGCTATGGCTGCTAACCAAAAGGGCTGCAGTTTGAATCCACCAGGCTGTCCTTGGAAACCCTATGGGACCGTTCTACTCTGTCCTATAGGGCTGCTATGAGTCGAAATCAACTCGATGGCAATGGTTTTTTTTTTTCTTTAGGGAAGATTTTATCTGTGGGAGTGATTTTTTTTTTTTTTTAATTTAAGGAGCACTGCGCATACATGGGGCAGATTATTGTGATCATGGCAAAGGTGAACATCCCTTTCTGGGGAAGGTCCGTGAATGTGGGCATCTGGGTTACGGTTAGCTTCTAGCATTTTATGTCCCCTGTTCCCCATAGTGGTACTTCATCGGAGGAGGTAGCCAGGGCTGGAATCCACAGTACCCCTTAAAATCAGATCATTACTGCCAATATACAGAGGGCCGTTGCCGTTAGCTGCCATCGAGTTGGCCCCTGACTTATGGCAATTCCCATGCGCAACAGAAAGAAATGTCCCATCTTGCACCATCCATATGATCAGTTACAAACCGGACTGTTGTGAGCCATAGAGTTTTCATGACTGATTTTTGGAAATAGACCGCCAGGCCTTTCTTCCTAGTCTGTCCTCGTCGGGAAGCTCCACCGAAACCTGTTCAGCCTCATCACAACACACAAGCCTCTGCTGATGGACAGGTGGCGGCTACACATGAGGTACATTGACCAGGAATTGAATCTGGGTCTCCAGCAGGGGAGGCAAGAATTCTACCACTGACCACCCCAGGCCTTCCATACAGAGGGTACTAATGCTTACTGGTTCTTTCAACAAATGTTCATTCATTGAAATAAACATGTCAGGCCCTAGCAGCTTCGCTATGAGGGATAGATCCGTGAATGAAAGTGATGAAATCCCTATTCCCCTGGGAACCTACGTGCTGAAGAGAGAAACAGATGATGAACACTAATAGCAAGAAAATACAAAGAGGATAGAGGTGGATGGACTGGGGAAGAGAGGTGCCCTTCTTGACAGGGCAATGAAGGAAGGCCTGTCTGATAAGCATGACATTTGAGCAGAGGTCAGCACAAGGGAGGGAGGGGAGAGAATGAGGGAGGGAGGGGAGAGAATGAGGGAGGGAGGGATGTGTGTGGATATCTGGGAGCAAAGCTCTCCAGACAGCAGGAAGAGTGAGTGTCAAAGCCTGAGGCGAGGCAGGAAGCACGCTTGCATGTTTGAACAACAGCACGGAGGCCAGTGTAGCCAGAGTGAATTGTCATTTTGTATTTTGTGACCCAGAATTCCCTTATGAATCAGCTACCTTTAAAGAAATGACAGATCTGGTAGAACATGGTACAAATTTGAAGTGTGTGTGTTTAGAGACTTAGAATTTTGAAAATGAAACACCCTTAATAGAATTAAAAAAGTTCTCAAAGTGATCAAAATACATGAAAGTGAAATAGATACCCACCCGTGTATAAAACAATCAGTTGTTCTTACGATGATGCAAATTTGATTTAAAAAAGAACTTGTTTAGGAAAACAAAATTGCATCAACAGGATCTGCAGACAATTGGGATAAAAATATTTTAGAAATATGTGTGGCACAATGTTAACAGAATATATAGACTATTAAATTCTATTTAAGATATTATTATAAAATGTGTTAAAATTGAACGTGCACATGGGAAGGAATTGGAAGGGGCCACAGATAATCAAAACATTGATTTGATTTAGGGAGAGGTCTTTTTGAATTTATGCTATTTCGATGGTGTTTATAATAAACATTTTTTATGTGCCACAAGAGAGCAAACATTAATAGCTAAATAGATGCAAAAGCCCACCAAAAATAAAACCCATTGCCACTGAGTCGATTCCAACTCATAGGTACCTTATAGGACAGAGTAGAACTGCCCCATAGGGTTTCCAAGGCTGATCCTTATGGGAACAGACTGCCACATCTTTCTCTCAGGGAATGGCTGGTGGGTTCGAACCATCGACCTTTCGGTTAGCAGCTGAGAGCTTACCACTGCACCACCAGGGCTCCTTTGCAAAAGCCCTCAAAGGGTTGAATTTTTAGAGCAAATTTGCTCTAGGTGAATTGGGTCTAGGTGCATTGACCTAGAAGCCTGGGAATAAGCATGAGTCCTCAGTCGGTCAGGTAAGTCTGTGTCTGTGATTACTGGCTGTATGAACTTCAGGAAGTCACTTAGCTCTGAATATTGGTTTCATCATCTTTAAAGTGGACATAACAAGCAAGGATGAAACGAGATGCTGCATACAAAGTACGTGATAAACAGGCAGTAATTGGAAGCTGTGTGCATCATTAGAGTCGGGCCGGAGGGGCACCTTGCTGCATAGGCACAATAGGATTATGTTTCCTCCAGTCCTGTCGCGGTTTTTCCCAGGGACAATTGTCAGCCCAGCACAGTCTTCCAATTTCCCAACTGCCAGTGGGCACAGGCAGTTCACTCTCGTTAGCAAAACATCTATTTTAACTGTTTTCAATTGAACATATGCACCTCTTTTTTTTAAAAAAAAAAAATAGAATTAGATTTTATGAGTCACTGAAGGACAGAAGTTACTTCCTCCCCAAACTTGCTGTCATGGCCCAGCAAGAACTCAGTTGCAAGGCATGCTGGGAGGAGAGTCAACCAGGAATCGAGAAGGGACACAGAAGGGAGAAGACACGCAATTGTAGAGTGGTCACTAGTGAAGCATCCATCGAGCCCCTAAAGTGTCCCAGGGGTCCTGGTAACTCTGGGTCGGCTCTGGAATGATAGCAGTATCTAAGGGATACGATTTGGCATAACGGTGTAAGGGTGTAGCTGCAGGAAGCTTGGGCAGTTGTCTCGGTAAGGGATGATTGGGTTGCAAGAATAGAACATCCACTTCCCCAAACAGTTAGGTGCCGTCAACTTGGTTTCAACTCATAGTGACCCTGAGTACAACAGAATGAAACACTGCCTGGCCCTGTGCCATTCTCACAGTAGTTGCTATGTTTGAGCTCATTGGTGCAGCCCACTGTGTCGATCCATCTCATTGAGGGTCTTCCTCCTTTCCTCTGACCCTCTACTTTACCAAGCATGATGTCCTTCTCCAGGGACTGTTCCCTTCTGATAACATGTCCAAAGTACGTGAGAAGAGGTCTCACCACCCTCACTTCTAAGGAACATTCTGGCTGTACTTCTTCCAAGACGGATTTGTTTGTTCTACTGGCAGTCCTTGGTATATTTAATATTCTTCACCAACACCATAATTTAAATGCCTCAATTCTTCTTTGGTCTTCTTTATTCATTGTTCAGCTTTCGTATGCGTACGAGGTGATTGAAAACACCATGGCTTGGGTTAGGCACACCTTAGTCCTCAAAGTGCCATCTTTGCTTTTTAACACTTTAAAGAGGTATTTTGCAGCAGATTTGCCCAATGCAGCACACCATTTGATTTCTTGACTGCTGCTTCCGTGGGCAATAGCTCATGCAAAAAAAAAAAAAGACTTCATTGACAGAAACAACCCAAAGGCAAAAATACAGCTGGGCCTCATGAGAAACTAGAAACTGTAACTTTACAGTTGCCTAGAATAGATTTCTCTATTTCTTTCTCCTTGCTTTCTTTGTTTCTCCCTGCTTGTGGTAAAGATGGCTACCTAGTGCCCTGCAATTTACCTACCCACCAAATTTCCTGAGTTCTGATTCATGCCCTTAGGAGAGAGAATCTGACTGGTTCAGTTTGAATCAGGTGTTTATTCCTGGCCCAATCAGCTGGGAATTGGCTACTACTAACTCTGCAGCCGACTCCAAGAAGGGTCATATCTACAGGGAGGAAATGATGTGGGAGGTGTCAGGTGGGAGGCACTATCTTGATTCCAAGGAGACTAACTGGGTTGACGCAGGATGTAGGCTGCTGCTCACTGTATTAAGACAGCATTCAGTATCTCCAGGGAGAGGGAGCTGGTAAGAACTCGTCCCGCGTCAGGGCCTTAAGCAACTAAGGCCACCCGAAGATCTTGAATGCAGAAAAGGGCCCAGGAAAGCCACCCAGGCGTACAGAGCTGCAGTGAGTAGGAATAGACGTAGCCTGGTTCTCTGCCGCCTGGTTGGTGGCCATTGCATATTCATCCCATAATCAAAGAACAGAGGTGGTCCTAGTCCTTGGGAAATTTGCAGTCTATGTGGAAGGGCAAGGCTGAGAAAGCTGAAAAAAAAACACAAGAGGAAGATCAAATGCTTGATTGTGGTAGTGATTCTGAGGCTATACAAACACAGGAAAGAAAGCTTGTGTGATGTGTGTCCTCGACCACACACTTACTTGACTGAGGCTCTGTGTGTTTGCACAGACTTGACATGCATCGTCTTCCCTGTCCTTGCAGTGTTCCTATGATAGAGAGCCTTTCTTACCCTCGTTGTGAAGGCAAAGGACGTTTAAGTAACTGACACAAGTTCACAGAGCAAGTGAGCAATATAAATGGGACTTGAACCCAGGACTACAGTTGCCATTGGGTTGACTCTGATTCATGGTGACCCCGTGTGTGTCAGAGTACAACTCTGCTCCATGGGGTTTTCAATGATTGCTTTTTTTTTCCTGGAAGTAGATTGCCAGGCCTTTCTTAAGAGGTGCCTCGGGGTGGACTTGAACCTCCAGCCTTTCAGTTAGCAGCTGAGTCCATTAACCATTTGTCCCATCCAGGACTAGTTGATGCCAACGCGTTGCCATCGAATCAATTCCGATTCATAGCAACTCTCTAGGACAGAGTAGAACCACCTCGTGGGTTTCCAGGGAGCAGCTGGTGGATTCAAACTGCTGACCTTTTGATTGGTAGCTGTAGCTCTTAACTGCTATGTCACCAGGGCTCCAACTGATGCCAAAGCCGGGGGTTTTAACCACAGCACTACCTGACTTCTCTGGAGAGAAAGAGATAGATCTGAGACATAAAGGGAACAGCTTACAAATAGGATTGACTCCCTGACCAGCTTGGAAAATTGTGAAGACCATTCTATAGGTAAACATTACTTCTACTCACCTTAGAGTGTGGTCCATGGTGTTAGTCACATGCTTTGCCATCTGTGGTATCTTAATGAAAGTGATAGGTGTTCCCCTGGCAGCCACATGGGTATCAGGTCATACCCCACTGGGTGGCTTGGAGAAAGACTGGTTATCTCTTTGAATTCTCTGTCCTATTCTGGGCTATCCCAGGCAAACTCTGCTCATGCCATCCGGCCATTATTTTAAATCAGACTGTCCTCATACTCCTGCTGCAGATTTGGGAAGTCCTATCCAACAATTTTGCATGATGCAGTGGCAGACAAACAGTTAATTTTATTTGTTTACTGATTGAATATGAGAGATAAAGGAGAAAAGGAAGTTAAAATTAAATGAAGTCACTTCAAGCTTAGAGGGCAAGGACAATGGTGTAGTGAAGAAAAACAGCAACAATGACAATTTTGAAAAAGCACTTTGAAAGTTGAGCAGACTGGCTAGTTTGAAGAGAAAGATGGTGAGATTGCCTCTCTGAGCTTTTAATTGGAGTTGACAGTGGAACACCCACGTAGAAATGTCCTGTAGCCAGCTGGAGCTGACTGAAGCTCAGGAGAGAGAGAGGGGATGGAAATATAAGTCAAGATTCATCAGCCCAGAGGGATGAGAGTTAAAGCTTTGAGCTGTGACGAGTCCTCTTTGGAAAACTGAGCAAGAAGGAGATAATTAAACCGGGGTCTGAGCTGATAATAAATAAGCCGGTTGCCGTTGAGTTGATTCTGAGTCATAGCAACCCTGCAGGACAGAGTAGAAACGCCCCATAGGGTTTCCAAGGAGTTGCTGGTGGATTCGAACTGCCGACCTTTTGGTTAGTAGCCCAGCTGTTAACCACTGCGCCACCAGGGATCCACTCTAGCTTTCATGTAGTAAAGTCCAACAAGTGAGTCCTAATCAAAAACTACCGGAGATGGCTATAAGACAGATCTTTGGAGGCCTTGAAATAATTTTAGAGGAAGGGTGGGGAACAAAGCCAAATTTCAGAGAACTGTGGAGAAGAATATTTATACAAGAGTTGGAGGCACTGGGTGAGGGCCATTTAGTTAGCTGATCTTGATAGATGACTCTGTACCTCCATGCAATTTATTTTATCAAATCCTTTTTCAGGGTTTGATTTGAGTTAGTTGCTTACTTGCTAACCAAAAAGTCAGTAGTTCGAATCTACCAGCTGCTTCTTGGAAACCCTATGGGGCAATTATACTCTGGCCTATAGGGTCACTATGAGTTGGAATTGACTTGACAGCAACCGGCTTGGTTTGCTTTTGGTTGAGTTAGTTGTGTATTTGTTTTAACCAAGATTCTGAGTTCTCTGAAGGCAGGACCTGCGTCTCACTCATCGTTTTAGCCCCTCTGGCACCTAACGAGATGAGTTGACACAGTAGCGGCAACAATGGACTCAAACATGAAGATGGCACAGGACTGGGCCGTTACACATAAGGTAGACATGCTTTGGAGCCAACTCGATGGCAAGTAACAACACCGCCGCCACCTAAGACCATGACGTGTGTATAACGAATGCTCAGTTCAGTTCTAAGGCCCACTTCTCCCCTCAAGCTTGGCTCTAGCTTGCCTCCGGAGATGTTTTCCAGATTTCGACGTCCTCCACTGTGGAGTGGGAGATGAATTTTGATGGTACCTGGACAAACAAGTCATTTAAGGGATTGACATACCCAACCAGACTGGATATAGTATAGAAATGGTGGATTTCAGATATACATTTATTTTCCACAGTGACAATGATTTTCCATTTACGACTTTGGTATGAAGTTTAAAATTTTCTACGATTGTATTTAAGTAAAAAATTAATTAATTAATAAATATATTAAACAGTAAATTTTAGTATAGGAGGCAGGCAAACATGGTAGAAACCTCGAAGCTGGTATATGAGGTGACTGAATTTGGGGTCAATAGCTTTGTGCGTCATAATCTGGTCCCAGCCTACCTGGCTTCCTTCCCCTCTCATTGACTCCATGTAATCTACTCTCTCCAGCAATAATAGCCATAAATTCAGGGACTTGAAGTGCCAGTTATATTTTTCACACTGCACGTTAAAATAAACACAAAACTATACAGGTAAAAACATATGCATCCATATCCCTTCTAAAATCATCTCCCACTCCAATTTGGGAAACATAACCAGTTGCCATTGAGTCAATTCCAACCCATGGCGATTCCTTCTGTGTCAGAGTAGAACTGAGCTCCATAAATTAAAAAAAAAAAAAAAAAAATTTATTATTGTTGAGAATATACACAGCAAAAATATATGCCAATTCAAGTTTCTACATGTACAATTCAGTGACATTGATTACATTCTTTGAGTTAGGCAGCCATTGTCACCATCCTTTCCTGAGTTGTTCCTCCCTCATTAGTATACACTCACTGCCCCCTAAAGTTCCCATCTAATCCTTCAGGTTGCTGTTGTCAATTTGATCCCATAGAGATAGATCCTAAAAAAGCACAATGCTCAAGGCAGACCTTTACTAGTTAAGCTAAATTATTGTTTGGTTTTAAGAAGATTGCAGGGGATATTTTTGGTTTAAGGTTTAAAGATTATTTTAGGTCAATAATTTCAGGGGTTCATCCAGCCTCCCTGGTTCCAAAGGGTCTAATTCCATGAGAATTTGAATATCTGTTCTGCATTTTCCCCATTTTGATCCATAAGATTTTTAATGGTTGAGTTTTTGGAAACAGATCACCAGGTCTTTCTTCCAAGGTATCTTTGAGAGGACTCAAACCTCCAACCTGATTAGCAGCAGAGCACATTAATCATTACACAAGCCAGGGACTCCTGGGAAACATTACCATTTGGGAATTTATCTGGTTTTCCCACTAAGCCTGGGGAATCCTTAACATCAGGCACCTTGGATTATTCACAGCAGCATCTCTGGCATGGAGAGTAGTGCCTGGCAGAGAATGGGCTTCATTAAGTGTTTGTTCAGAAAATGAAAGGACAGTGAGATGCCAACCATAATGTTTAATAGTGGAGGCATTGGTGTGCCAAAGCCAGATGCAATGGAGTTCAAAGATGATGGATTTCAGGGCTTCCCTGCATAAGGTATCAGTAGAAACAGATCACAGAACCTGGCGTTACCCACAGTGGAACCATCCCCTCAAGTAGGGATTCTGACTAATGAGTTTGAGGGGCAAGTTGAGTTCTTCCCAGCAGAAAGCAAGCAAATGAAATCTCTCCCTCACTTGCTTCTCTCTCTGTGGCCGATGCCATCTGCTAGTTTTAAAAATAATTTTTAAAAGCAAGTGTTTTGGTTCTCTTCAACGCGAGGCAAAGACAGATGCTATTTTGGGGCTTGTTTTCTATCAAAAAAACCCCAAAGAACCAGGGGCTGTGTGTCGGCAGTTCTGGCTTACTGTTTCCACTGTGCCAACAACTTGTATGTGACCTTTCTGTGAATCTCGTATGCCTCGGACCCTGAGAACTGAAGTGATAATTCCTCCTCCCTCTCTGCCCTCATTGGGAATGTCGAGAGGGTGAAGTCTAATAGCACCCTGAGAAAGTCCTTTGACATTTCAGAAGAAAATTGGTTAGCTTGTGCTCCTTCTCTTCAACCCACCAGCTTCTATCCTGAGGTAAGGCTGGGTCTCCACATTCCTTCTCGCCCCTCCTGGACAGGAAGCTCACTGAGGGGAGGATACATGTACACATCCATAGAATGTCTAGCACAGGACTTTGCGTGTAAGACACAGTCACTGGAGGCAGCATAACACAGAGATTAAGACTGCAGACTCTGGAACCCAACCACCAGATTAAAATCCTGGCTGCAATTTACCAGCTGAATGACCTTTAGCAAGTTACTTAACCTTTATGTGCCTCAACTTTCATGTCTGAAAAAAGCATGATAGTACTGTAGAAATTTTTTTTTTTCTGTGTTTGTCATCTGTGCTCTGTCCCCACGAGTTATTTTCGTAAGCGTGCTATGCTAATTTTTTTTTTTTTTTTTACAGTAACAGGTGGAAGAGGGTTGGCATGGCAGCCCTTGTGAGGGTGCTTCTTGGGGGGAGGGCACTACCAACAAACAAATGCAGAAGGTGGGCGTTATTTGTGTAAAATCATGGTACTTATCATATTGGGTTGTTTAGAGAGATAAGTGAGATAAAATATATAAAGCACTTAACCAGTTGCCGTCGAGCTGACTCCAGCTCACAATGACCCCATGTGTGTCAGAGTCGAAGTGTGCTTCATAGGATTTTCAATGACTGATATTTAGAAATAGATCATGAGGCCTTTATTCCAACGCACCTCTGAGCGGACTCAAGCCACCAACTTTTTGGTTAGCAACCGAGTGCATTAGCTCAGTGCCTGTCTCATAGTAAGTGCTCCAAAGATGGTAGCTTTATTTTCGTGTTGCAGGTACTAGACACGCAATACACATTTGACAAGTAAACATACAACTGTCATATATAAGATACAGTTCTATGCACTGTATTCAGTAAACCAGAAATCCAAACCCAGTGCCGTTGAGTTGATTCTGACTCATACCGGCCCTACAGGACAGAGTAGAACTGCCCCATAGGGTTTCTAAGCAGCGGTTGGTGGATTCGAACCGCCGACCTTTTGGTTAACAGCTGCGCTCTTAACTACTGCGCCACCAGGGCTCCTGGTGCTTAGTAGGGCTCTATAAATATTTTTTTTGAATTAACATGTGAGTGAATAAATAAATGAAATAGCCACACAGTTAAATAGATAATTACCAATTATGACAAGTGATCAAAGGAAAAAACACAAGGGGCCATGAAATAGTGCAACAGGCACACCTTATTTAGATTGCGATGGGTTAGAGAAGTGACTTTTTAGGCTGAAGACATGAGAGGGACTTCCACTCCCTACAGTTTAGCTAGCACAGACCCTGTAGTTGCAAACCAAAGGAATGTGGCACAAAGAAGTGATTAGACCCAGCAGAGTCTCTGAGAAGAGGTAAAGACATTCATTCATTCAGCAAACACTCTTTGAAGGGAAGAGAGAAGGCATATGGCACAGTAGGTACTGCCCAGGGACCATAACATACCATACATCTGTCTCTCTTAATCCCAGCAACAACCCTGTGTTCTGCTGTTATCACTGTTTTACAGATAAGGAAATCCAGGTGTTAACTTTTCCAAGTACACTCAGCTATCAGGAGGCAGAGTTGAATTTCCAAATAAAATCCTTTTTGGCACCAAAACCTGTGCATTTTCAATCTCTGGGCACCCACTGTGTGCTAGTCATGGTACCAGGACTGGGGCTTGAACAGATGAGGAGAACATAGTCCCTCACTTGAAGGAGCTCACAGCCTCTCTGGAAAGACATGTTGGAAAAAATGCCCCAAATGGGGTATAGATTTTTTTTTCTGCCCCCAATTTTTTACTTCTAGAGTTGCCCTCACAGACCACTATTTTCAAACTTTGATCATTCATGGGTTTTATTGTTGTTGTTGTTGTTTTCCACAGGCACTGTGTTAGTTGTCTATTGCTGAATAACAAATCACTTCAATGCTCATGGCTTAAAACAATAGACATCTATTACCTCACATTTTATGTGGGTCAGAAATTCAGGAGTGGCTTTTCAGGGTGATTCCAGGTTGGGAGTCAAAGCCCAGGCATGCAGTGGTTAAGCACTTGGCTGCTAACTGAAAGGTTCAAACCCACCACCCGGTCTGCTGGAGAAAGATGTGGCATTCTGCTTCTGTAAACGTTACAGCCTTGGAAACCCTATAGCGCAGTTCTCCACTGTCATGTTGGGTTGCTATGAGTCAGAATCACTCCACAATAGTGGAGTTTTGTTTTTTTTTTTTGGTCTGGATTGGGGTCTCAGGTGAAGTTGTAGTCAGGGTGCCTGCTGGGACTGCTGTCATCTGAAGGTTTGACTGGGACAGACAGATCTACTTCCAAGGTGGTTCATTCCTATGAGTGGTGGCAAGAGGCCTCAGTTACATGCCCAGTGGACCTTTCTGTAGTGCTGCTTGAGTGTTCTTATGACATGGCAGCTGATTTCACCTACAGGGAGTGATCCAGTAGAGAGCAAGGTAGAAGCTGACATGTCTTTTACGACCTAGTCCCAGAAATCACATGTAGTCATTTTCACAGTATCCGGTTGGTGACACAAGTTGGTTCTATTCAGTGTGGTAAGAGACTGTGCAAAGGCCTGAATACCAGGAGTGAAAATCACTGGGCAACCATCATGGAGGTTGACTACCACAGCTACCTAACCAGTTGCCATCAAATTGATTCTGACTCAAGTGACCCCACGTGTGTGGAAGTAGAACTGTGCTCCATAGGGTTTTCAGTGGCTGGTTGGTTGGAAGTAGATTACCAGGCTTTTCTTCCAAGGTGCCTCTGGCTGAATTTGAACCACCAACCTTTGGGTTAGAAGTTAAGTGCATTAATTGTTTGTACCAGCCTGGGACTCCACCACAGCTACCTACCACCTGTAATACTATTGACTTATTACTTTCAACTTATTATTAAAATTAGCCTTGTCCTAAACAATACTATCCGCTAACTCATAGATTAATGTGCTAATTATGTTTTCCAGTACAAACTAATGAAAGTTCATAACTATTAATTTAAAAAAAATTATTCATGTACCATCTCAGCTCACTTACATACTTCTAGTGGCACAAATACTACACTTGGGGAAACACCGGGCCTGGCAAATACGGGCTGCCTGGGAGTTCTGGTTGTTCTAACTATAAATTCCAGATATTCTGGGCTTTCCATTTGGAGTTTGAGAAACGGCAGGATGCTGATTTTGCTGTTTGCTCTCTTGTTCCAGGACCGCCTGTACTTTGTGATGGAGTACGTGAATGGGGGTGACCTGATGTACCACATCCAACAAGTTGGCCGGTTTAAGGAGCCTCATGCTGTGTACGTGGGAAGCTGTGCTGTGCTCTTTCCTTGGGATGAATGGGTTGGTCATTAGTGCCTTTGGGTTTTCAGGCAAAGAGGGATTTTAAACACCTGGGGCTTCTTCATGAGAAACGTATGGCTGGGAGAAAAGGGTGTTTTCCTCCATATGGGATGTTTCTTTCTTTTCTGCCACCAATTAAGAACTTGATGCTCTAAAAACATAGCTATTTCTTTATCTCCAATTCCTACCCCTGACTCTTATGGAAGCCCCTGTAGCTTTCTTGGGGAATGTCATTATAGGTTGTATTTGTTCATTTGCCATATTTATTGAGAGCCTACTAGGTCCTAGAAGCCATGGTGGCACAGTAGTTAAGAGCTATGGCTGCTAACCAAAAGGTCAGCAGTTTGAATCCATCAGCTGCTCCCTGGAAACCCTATGGGGCAGTTCTACTCTGTCCTGTAGGGTTGCCATGAGTCGGAATTGACTCAATGGCAATGGGTTTGGCTTTTTGTTTGTTTGTTTGTTTGTTTACTGGGTCCCAGGCCCTAAGTGCTTAATAAATGTGGTCTCATTTTACCTGGAGAACAACCCTGGGAGGTAGATGTTTTCATCTCTACTTTACAGATGAGGACACTGAGACCCAAGGAGTTTTGGGAATTTGTTCAAGATCACAAAGCTAGTGGGAGGCAGATGCAGAATTCTAACCAAATCTCTTCGACTCACGTTCTCTGTCCTATACCACTCTCCCCCTACAGTGCCTTGAGTCCAGGGAGATGAAAGGCCACGGCGCACCCTGGCTGTGGTTTATGAGTCTGGAACAGGGAGACTGATTCCGGATTTTTTGAAAATGTGTTTCCCCCACTGAATGCACTCTTCCCCTCCCCCCTCTTCAGTCCACAGAGCAGCCAGAATCTCCTTTTTTTTTTTTTTTTTTTTATCACATAGATCTCATCGTGCTACTCCCACTGATTACCCCGCTGCCCAGAACCCTGTTGGCAAATAGGAACATGGCAAGTCATAGGAATTAACAATATCCTCTCCTAGCGAGTCTGCTAGGGTCTTACTGCCTGTCCAGAAAGCCACCAGAGATCGTGTAGGACCCCAGTCCTTTATCACAGAGGCTTGCTGGTTCCTGTTCAGCTCAGCCCTTGCCCTCCCTTTTCTCCCACCTGCCGAGGTTGTAAGCGCTAGGTTCTGGCAAGGTTAGCATTCTTGTGTTTCTGATCAAGCCATTAGTTTAACTCAACACAATCCCACTGAGACCGCAAGGCAGGCTCATCTTTTACTTCTAATGTCTAATTAACCACGGGCCTCAATTCTGTTATCACATAAGACATAGGATTAGGACACTTAGCATAGTTCCCCAAAGCCCTGCTCCACCTTTGTGGTATAACTGGGCTCCCTGTTTCTCTTAACCTCTTTCTTTCTGGACCTTGATTATGAGCTTACATTTTACACAGGTGCTGTTTCCAGTCCTAGCTGTACCATTCATTAGCTTTATAGCTTGCCCACCAAAAAACAAAAACTTGTTACTGTTGAGTTGATTCTGACTCATAGTGACCCTATAGCACAGAGTAGAGGTGCCCCATAGGGTTTCCAAGAAGTGGCTGGCTGGTGGATTTTAACTGCCGACCTTTTGGTTAGCAGCTCAGCTCTTAACCACTGTGCCATCAGGGCTCCATAACTTAGCCAAGTTATTTTTATTTATTTAATTACTTTTTTAATTCTATTATGTTTTAGATGCAAGTTTATAGTGCAAATTACTTTCTCGTTTAGAAATTTACACACCACTTGTTTTGTGACATTGGTTTTAATCCCTGCAATGTGTCAGCACTCTGCCCCTTTCCCTTTTCACCCTGGGTTCTCCTTCTTCATTTGTCCACTTTTCCTGTCCCTTCCTGCCTTCTTAGCTTTGCTCTCGGGCAGGTGTTGCCCATTTGGTCTCGCATACGGGGTTGAACTAAGAAGCACATTCCTCACATGTGGTATTGTTTGTTTTATATATAGGCCTGTCCAATCACTGGGCTTTGGGAGTAGCTTCAGTTCTGACTTAGCAGGGTGTCAGGAGGCCAAGTTATTTTCTCTCACTAAGCCTCAGTTTCCTCATTTGAGGAACAGGGGTTAATAATTGGATCTACCTCATAGGATTGTTATGAAGACTGAATCAGAGAATGCCAGAAATAATGCTAGGTAGATGGCAAACCTTCAACAGATGTTAGTGGTTATTATTATTAATCTATAATTTCCCATCCAGCCCGTCATATCCCATGGCCCCTTTCCTCCTGCGCAGTTCCCAGATCTCTGTCCATCCCCAGGCTGCCTTTAACACAGCCGTGCCGCTCTCAAAACCACTCTAATCCATCCATCCGCTCAGTGTTTTATGAGCTATATGGCTGACCACCCATGGTAGGACTTTAATGCCCTATGTCTACTTCAAAATTCTTTAGAATTCTGAGACTTGCCATGCATACGGTATCCTTGAATTTTCTCTGTCATTTTTTCTTAAAACTTGTTCAGATTCTACGCTGCAGAGATTGCCATCGGTCTGTTCTTCTTACAGAGCAAGGGCGTCATTTACCGGTAAGTGAGCACCGCTGTGCTTTCCATCTCTTCCCCTGCGCCCCTCCCTCCCTGCCTCTTCTTTAGCCGTGTTTAAAATTAGAATCCACAGTGGGGGAGGAATCTTCCAGTACTAACTTGGGCATGTGTTCTGCCAGGCAGTGTCGCCCACTGCCCTGGCAAAGTTTGGGCAGCTCTGTATGTCGCTAGAAAAATCTCTGTGGACTCTGCCACCAGCGATGGTTCAGAATCCTCAAACACGAGATGGTTTGCTCTAAGAGAAAGGCTCACCACTGGAGCCACAGTACCCCTCTCTCCTGCCCACGGACACCACACTTGGGGGTCAAGCAAAGAATCTTGGCTGGCAGAATGTGATGGATCATGTTATTATGAAACATTTCTTTTCTTTTTTGCTATGTAACTACAATTTGGAAAAGGATCTCTGAGTTGCTTGCCTGAAAGACAGGATTAAGTTTGGGAGTTGGCATTTGCCCGTGTTTGGAGGAGCAAGGGTATGATCGTAGCTGTCTGAGTCATACCATTTTATATTCCATGCGAGGCCAGCTATAGAGCCCGAGGGTGCTATTTGTCAGCAAGGCCAGGGTGTACAGTCCTCCTCACACTACGTGGATGCAGATGGCATAGTCAGCGCAGGTTTGGACTGGTTTGTTATGCAAGAGAAACTGACAGGGTCATGGGGCTTCCAAACCCCACTTGGCGGGGACAAGGTCTATTTCAAAGGCCGTGAAGAGCCATAAAAGCCCATTTCATTCATTCATTTGACAAATATTTATCAGGTGCCTACTATGTGCTTTATGTACATATCGTGTCATGATGTGATATCATGTTTGGAAAATTAGAGGGTCAGCGAAAATGAGGGAAACCTTCAAGGAGATGATTTGATACAGTAGCCACAACAATGAACTTCAACATCATGGAGATGGTGCAGGACTGGGCAATGTTTTGTTCTGTTATAAGGTTGCCACAAGTTGGAGCCAATTAGACAGCAACTAAGAACAACAACTATGCCTTTGGCACTATTCTAAGTGGTGGGGATAGAGCAGTGAGCAAAACAGACAAAACCCCTGCCCTTTGTGGAGGTTATATTCTAGAGGCAGGAGACAGAGAACCATATAATCATAAAAATATATAGACCATCAAGCAGTGATAAGGCTATGGAGAAGAAAAATCAAGCAGGTAAGGGGCTGGTGTGTGCTGGGGATGGTGGTTTCCTCTTATTCTGCAGACAGCATGGGGATTAGGATTTGGGGGACTCAGGATGACCTGGGAGCCTTGGGCCTCTTGCTGCAGCTGACAGCTGTGGGACTGTGTTCGTTTCCCAGGGCTGCTCTAACGAAGTACCATACACTGGTGGCTGAAAATAACAGGAATTTATTTTCTCACAGTTCTGGAGGCTAAAAAAAAAAAACCAAACCTGTTGCCATCGAGTCGATTCTGACTCACAGCAGCCCGATAGGACAGAGTAGAACTGCACCGTAGAGTTTCTAAGGAATGCCTGGTGGATTCAAACTGCCGACCTTTTGGTTAGCAGCCATAGCACTTAACCAGTACATCACCAAGGTTTCCACTTTCTGGAGGCTAGAGGTCCAAAACCAAGGTGTAGGCAAGGCCATCCTCCCTCTGAAGGCTCTTGGGAAGAAACTTCCTTGCCTCTTCCTAGCTTCTGGTGGCCCCTGGCATCCTTGACATTCCCTGGCTTGTAGCTGCATCACTCCGGTCCCTGCCTCCATCTTCATATAGACTTCTTCCCTGTGTGTCTGAGCCTCCGTGTGTCCTTTTCCTCTTATAAGGACACCAGTCCTATTGGATTTAGGGCCCACCCTACTCCAGTATGACCTCATCTTAATTAATTATATCTACAAAGACCTTACTTTCAAATAAGGTCACATTCTGAGGTTCCTGGTGGACATGAGTTTTTTGGGGACACTATTCAATCCAGTAAGAAGCCCTGGTGGCACAGTGGTTAAGTGCTCAGCTGCTAACTGAAAGGTTGGCGATTCAAACACTCCAGCCGCTCTGCAGAAGAAAGATGTGGCAGCCTGCTTCCATAGAGATTTACACCCTTGAAAACCCTATGGGGCAGTTTTACTCTGCCCGATAGGGTTGCTATGAGTCAGAATTGACTTGACAGCAATGGTTTTTTGGGGTTTTTTTTTTTTTTGGTTCAACCCAGTACAGAGACTAAAAGGCATAAAAAGATGAGCCCTGGTAGTCTCCAGGCAGATAATGGAGATAAGGCTGTGAGTGCTGGTGGGATGGGTGAGAGGAAGGCAGGGCCTTGCCAGAAGCCTGCAGAGTCCTGGGGCTTTTTTGCCTCCTTGAAGTGGTGATATGAAATCCAGTTGGGGGGATCTCATCCTGAACACCCAGAGTCTCCGTGTTCCCCCATTTATCCCTTGGTAATGCAGGGATGAAGGTCAGGAAGAGATGTGGTTTTTCTTGGCACATGGGAGATCCTAGTGAGGACAGAGAAACAGAGAGAATAATAATAACGTAAATTTAAGATTGTGTGGTCATCCTACCCAGGCTTGTCCTCAGGGAACATATATCACCATGTGAGCATGAGATGGTACATGTGAGTCCTCTAATCCCTCAGTTCCCCTGCTGACTTGCACAGAGAGCATCTTGCGTGCTGGTGTGATTCTAGTGTTGAGTGGCACACATTATCTTCCAAATGACATGACCCCTAAATTCCTGGAGCCAGGATTTGGGGTCAACACCACTCATGGCTTGAGAATAGGGGCAGGATATTTCTTCAAAGACATACTAAGATGGTCCCCTCACAAGATGCTAGAGTAGGCATAAACCACAGATGTCCACCACCCAATCAAGATGATTTAAGGGAAAGGTCTGAATTGAGCAGTAGATCCCCTTACATCTTCTGCTGGGACCGGGGAGTTCTGGCCCATGGACCATCCCTGGTACAGAAACACCCAAGTGTTGACAGTGGAGTAGGTGTTCAGGAAGGAGGAAGTCTGTTGATACTGGAGTGATTCAATACAGCAAGGATGTACAACGATTCCCCCAGATATCAAACCTTCCTGACCAACACAGATGAAAGTAAAATACTGAGTGTGTAGCACATGTCCTTTAGCTTAAAGCTCAACTGTCACCTCCTTAGAGAGGTCTTCCCTGATACCCAATTTCAACTGACCTCCCCCACTGCTGTCAGCCTCATCATCCTCTGTATTTTCTTCATGCCACTTCTCAGAATCTATAACATTCATGCTTATAGATTTGAATACTTGCTAATTTTCTTCTTCTCTGCACTAGAATTTGGTCTGAATAAGAACAGGATGCTTGCCTAGCTCGTTCACAGTTACGTACAGGCATGCGTTGCTTGACGTCCAGCATAAGTTCTGTGAAATGGGACAATATGTGATTTGCGCATTGTGCAAAACATCATATTATATACAGGAGAGAGATGAGCAGAATGGTCACTGGTTGGGCCCAGGATGCGTGCCATGGTGCCACCATCCCGAGGGTCTGTGCGAAAACTTTAGCTCTGCTGCCGCTGATCTGCGTGGACCCCACTTGGTCTCTGAGAGCAGTGCCTCGGCCCCCACCTACCTGCCAGGGTGCACAGTCATCATAGTCCAACGGCCTCCTGGCCCCATAGTGCCATCAACTCCATCCCCTTCCTTCTTCCTCGCCTGCCTTCCTCATCTCCCCTAATGGGCTTTAAACTCTTCTAGCCCTGCCTGCCCCAGCCTAGACCACTGGGCAGCCACCACCAGCCACCAGCACAGGTGATGCCTTGGCCATGGGCCTGGGTGTCGCATGCAGGGCCTCCAGGCCGAGTGGGGCAGTTGCCTCAGTGGGGCATCCCCCTCAGTGGCTCCAGCAGGATCTGCACAGTCCCTGCCTGAGGTGAGCATGGTGGGACAGGTAGCCGTGGATGGGCGCCATGAACTCCTCTCCCTGCCACCCCAGAGTCAGGGCGGTATCAGGACCTGGAGGGCTATGGAGAGCTAGTGAGAGACCGATCAGATCTCCCTGCTTAGTAAAGTACATCCACTAGTCTCCTACGTTTGTTCTCCAATCGGGATAACCTTATAGGACCATGACGTACATGCGCTGGGAGTTGCCTGAAGGGACGTTAAGCAACACATACCTGTACTTAGCACCACACGTAGTGCCTGTCACGTAGTAGATGCATGACAAATATTTTTTTTTAATAACTTTTATTAAGCTTCAAGTGAACGTTTACAAATCCAATCAGTCTGTCACATATAAGTTTACATACATCTCACTCCCTACTCCCACTTGCTCTCCCCCTCTTGAGTCAGCCCTTCCAGTCTCTCCTTTCTTGACAATTTTGCCGGCTTCCCTCTCTCTCTATCCTCCCATCCCCTCTCCAGACAAGAGTTGCCAACACAATCTCAAGTGTCCACCTGATATAATTAGCTCACTCTTCATCAGCGTCTCTCTCCCACCCGCTGACCAGTCCCTTTCATGTCTGATGAGTTGTCTTTGGGGATGGTTCCTGTCCTGGGCCAACAGAAGGTCTGGGGACCATGGCCGCCGGGATTCCTCAAGTCTCAGTCAGACCATTAAGTTTGGTCTTTTTATGAGAATTCGGGGTCTGTATCCCACTGATCTCCTGCTCCCTCAGGGGTCCTCTGCTGTGCTCCCTGTCAGGGCAGTCACCGATTGTGGCCGGGCACCAACTAGTTCTTCTGGTCTCAGGATGATGTAGGTCTCTGGTTCATGTGGCCCTTTCTGTCTCTTGGGCTCTTAGTTGTCGTGTGGCCTTGGTGTTCTTCATTTTCCTTTCCTCCAGGTGGGTTGAGACCAATTGATGCATCTTAGATGGCCGCTTGTTAGCATTTAAGACCCCAGACGCCACATTTCAAAGTGGGATGCAGAATGTTTTCATAATAGAATTATTTTGCCAATTGACTTAGAAGTCCCCACAAACCATGTTCCCCAGACCCCCGCGCTTGCTCCGCTGACCTTTGAAGCATTCATTTTATCCCGGAAACTTCTTTGCTTTTGGTCCAGTCCAATTGAGCTGACCTTCCATGTATTGAGTGTTGTCTTTCCCTTCACCTAAAGCAGTTCTTATCTACTGATTAATCAATAAAAAAAACCCTCTCCCACCCTCCCTCCCTCCTCCCCTCGTAACCACAAAAGTATGTGTTCTTCTCAGGTTTACTATTTCTCAAGATCTTATAATAGTGGTCTTATACAATATTTGTCCTTTTGCCTCTGACTCATTTCGCTCAGCATAATGCCTTCCAGGTTCCTCCATGTTATGAAATGTTTCAGAGATTCGTCACTGTTCTTTATCGATGCGTAGTATTCCATTGTGTGAATATACCACAATTTATTTACCCATTCATCCGTTGATGGACACCTAGGTTGCTTCCAGCTTTTTGCTGTTGTAAACAGAGCTGCAATAAACATGGGTGTGCATATATCTGTTTGTATGAAGGCTCTTGTATCTCTAGGGTATATTCCGAGGAGTGGGATTTCTGGGTTGTATGGTAGTTCTATTTCTAACTGTTTAAGATAGACAAATATTTTTTGACTAAAAGAATAAATGGAAAGTCCTGGGTCATGCTCTGAGGAACTGGCCTAGGAGAGCGTAGAACATTTGGAGTTAAATAAGCTTCTCCCAGCTTTTTTTTTTTTCCCCCCTTCATGGTCTTCAGAGATATTCAGGAAAAAAAAAAAATTGTGAAAAATATATATTCCTACCAAATATAAGGAGTCCTTACATTGCAAAGGTCAATTCTTAGAAGTTGTGGATTCAAGAAACCTCTATGGACACTCTGCCCTTTGTTTGACTTTCTATGGATCTCCCTCTTCTCAGAGATACCATCTCATCGTGTCCTGTGAGGTGCTTGGCATAGTTGACTCTAGAAAAAAAAAAAAGCACAGAGGTTTGTGGACTTTTGTTTTATCTCCCTGTCAGGTTGTAAGCTGTTAGAATGCAAGGGCTGGTTTATAGTCACCTCTGTACCTGCAGAGAGTCCCTGGGTGGTACAAATGGTTAACAGTTGTTGACCGAAAGATTGGAGGTTTGAGTCCACCCATAGGTGGACTCTTTTAAAAGAAAGACCTGGTGATCTACTTCTGAAAAATCAGCCATCGAAAACCATATGGAGCATAGTTCTACTGTGACGCACATGGGGTCACCGTGAGTCAGAGTTGACTCTATGACAGTAGGGTTTTTTTTTGTGTGTGTGTATATGTGCCCCCACAACACCCAGTACAGTGCTTTGCACATAATGAGTAGCCATTGATTGACTTTAATTAAATCATTTAAGCATTTAATTAAATCCCTAATACTTATGTCTGCTGCAGTGACCTGAAACTTGACAATGTGATGCTGGATTCCGAGGGCCACATCAAGATCGCTGATTTTGGCATGTGTAAGGAAAACATCTGGGACGGGGTGACAACCAAGACGTTCTGTGGCACTCCAGACTACATTGCCCCTGAGGTGAGAGCTGATGGGCCCCAACACGTGTTCATGCTGCCTTGATGTCTTCCTAGATGGCTGTGTTGGAGCTGGGAAAGGTAGAGGGTGGTACCTGGCAAGAAACCTCAGGCTGGTCCTTATCCTGTACTCAAAAAGCACTCCTTTGAGATCACACATGCAAATTGACTTCGCACACATCCAGAAGCTCAGGCCCAAAATACATCAAGGTTTGGGAGAAAATTTAAATAAAACTCAAAAGAACCATCCACCACACATCAGTAAAACTCTTTCGTCAAGCTGCTGTGGCTCATGGCCATATGATACCTTCTCCTAATTGTGATATTGAAATGTTTGTTAAGCGGGGGGAAATGCAGAGAGAGAGAAATCCCCTTGGCTGACCTAGGATCTGTGTACGGGTAGGTATATAGTAGCTGTGATGAACTCTGAGAGGTTCAGAATTTTTTTTTTTTTCTTATGATAAAGATTTCATCATAGTGACTTCTGTCCCTTCCCAAATTAAACGGCCAGTTGCAGAATGGATTTTCCCAACATATCATGGTGCACCAAGTTGTGCCAGATGATAGCTTTCTTTTTTCTCTGGATTGATGCTTGGCAAGACGGAATTCTGCAATCTGTTACTGGATTTTTTTTTTTTTTTTTTTCAGGAAAGAAACTGAGGTTGTGACACAGAGTCTTGGAAATGGACAACCTCAAATTTCCCTTTCCTTGACTGTTAGCCTCTCGATTTGTAGCAATGGTTATGGAATGCCCCCCACAATGAAATGACTTGGCACACAGTTTAAAACCTGTGTACTGTTGTACCAAAGCAGTTCACCTTCTAGGTCCCTAGTTTACACACACACACACACACAAGGGTGGAAGGATATGTGTTCAGAGTATTTCACTGTGATACTTTTTTTTATGAATGAAAAATAGACAATAATATCAATGACAATCAGTAAAGGAATAATTAGCTAAAATATGCTACATCCATGTTAGGAAATGCCATGCAGCCTTACAAAAATCAGGGCGTACCTGTATTGCTAACTTGAAACAGTGCTTATCCATAAGACAATGGACAAGAGACTCTAATATATTTACAGTATGGACCTCTAAAACCAAACCAAACCTGTTGCTGTCGAGTCAATCCCGACTCATGGAAACCCTGGTGGTGTAGTGGTTAAGAGCTACAGCTGCTAACCAAAAAATCGGCAGTTTGAATCCACCAAGTGCTCTTTGGAAACCCTATGGGGCAGTTCTACTCTGTCCTCTAGGGTCTCTATGAATCGACGCCAAGAGCAGTGGGTTTATGGACCTCTAAAACCAACAAAACCCAAACCCAGTGCCATTGAGTCGACTCCGACTCACAGCGACCCTATAGGCCAGAGTAGAACTGCCCCATAGAGTTTCCAAGGAGCGCCTGGTGTATTCAAACTGCTGACCCTTTGGTTAGCAGCTGTAGCACTTAACCACTACGCCACCAGGGTTTCCTCTGGACCTCTACTAGGCATCAATTCAAAAGAGTGAGTTAGATACATGTGCAGATGTATTTTCCGGACATATTGCTGAGAGAAAAAAAAATCAAGGTGCAGAGTTTGATAAACACAATATGATAGCATTTATGGAAAAAGAAAAAAACCCACAAAACTCTGCTGTATGTTTTCTATGAGTTTGTATATATACATATAAAAGCATAGAAAGTCTGGAAAGTAGTAGACTGATTTTGTAGCCTCGGTTACCTCTGAGGATGAGGGCATGGTAATGGGAAATTTAGCTTAATTTGTACCGTTTAGATTATTTACAAGGTAATTGTATTTGTGTATTACTTGAATTATTAAAAAGTAACCCATTTAAAAATTAACCTTTTATTAGGACCCAGTAGTATACTTGATTCTATTATTTTGTTTCGTTAATTAGAATATCAGAAACAATCAGTAACACAGTTGCTTGATGTGCGGTACTTCAATAATCTCTGGTTCTCAACCCCAGCTGAACTTTAGAGTCCCTGGGGGGCTTTAAAAATGCAGGATGCCCAGCTTCACTGCGGATCAATTGAATCAGAATCTCTGCACAGTGGGGCCCAGTATCAGCGGTTTTCTAATGTCCCCGGTTGATTGTGATGGTAAGCATGGGGAGAGCCTGAGCTGTATTACTGGTGAAATTTCATCCTCCTTGTGCCCCAGGGATGGGAAGAACAAGCTGCAGGTCAGGTATTCATCCCAGCTCTGCCGTTAACTAACCCCATCACCTCTGGTGACTCCTTTCACCTCAGGTTCTATTTCCTTTGTAAAAGGATGGACTTCTGGGGTTGTCATGAGGATCAAATAAGACACGAAGTACTTTAAACGTGTGAAAACACTTTCAGTGAGAAGTGTTCTCACAGAAAGCTTTCCCTTCGGTCTCTTGTAGTTAATTCTCCTCAGAGTACATTTCTGATTTTCGTGGAAGTCGAGGTGGGAGATGGAGTTCAATAAACAGACAGACGCTTTCCAGCCAGATTTCCTGAAACACCTTTATTGTGTAAAGCCTCACAGATAATTGAATTAGAGAACATTCTAGTGATAACTAGCATTTTGAGGGCATAATGTGTGAGAGGCATGTAGTAGCTCATTCTCCCAAATCTCCAGGAAATAGGCAGTATTAACTTCATTTTATATAGGCAGAAAGTAAGGCTTAAAGAAATTAAGTAACTTCCCCAAGGTCACACAGCTGGTAAATTGTAGAGTCAGGATTCAAAATCTCGACTGTCTCACCTTCAAACCTCAGCCCTAAACCTTTGCTATTGTATCTCTTAACCCCTTTGATACAGTTTACATCCCTATATAATGAAAGGAGCCCTGGTGGCATAGTGGTTAAGAGCTCAGCTGCTAACCAAAAGGTTGGCAGTTCAAATCTACTGGCCATTCCTTGGAAACCTTATGGGGCAGTTCTACTCTGTCCTGTAGGGTTGCCATGAGCTGGAATCGACTCGATGGCACCTAACAACAACAACACATACTGAAAGATGGACAATCACACAGCTACTCTAGACTTCATCCTACTCTGGCAACTTGCTAGTATGTACCCCAAAACTCAAAACTGTATATACCATTTGATCCACCAGTTCTACTTTTAGGAATTTATCACAAGGAAATAATTGGATGTCCAAATCTCTCGTTAAAAGGATATCTGTTGCAGTATCAGTAGAAACCTCACCAACTGGGAATTGATACAATAGATTTGGGTATATCCATTCAGTGGAATGTTATACAGAGGTAAAAAAGCCAATATTAGCATGAAAACAAGTGAATAAAACACTTTACTAAGAGTCCATATTAGCAAAATATTTATGCTTATGTAAAACACACACAGGGCTTAAGATGCATTCATAGAAAAGAAGTCTGAAAGGAAATAGACCAAATATTAATCATAATTTTTCTCTTGATAAAGTATTATGAGTGATTTTCATTTTATTCTCTTAGCTTATCTACATTTTCTAAATAGTAAATTAGTAATAAGTGTAATTTTTATAATGAGGAAAAAAAGAATTGTTCTTCTTAAAAGTCCATACTCACAACAACAAAAAGACAACCTAATCAAAAACTGGGCAGAAGACATGAGCAGACACTTCACCAAAGAGAATATTCAAATGGCCAGCAGATACGTGAAAAGATTCTCAATGTCATTAGCCATCACGGAAACACAAATCAAAATCACAACGAGATACTCTTTCACTCCCACTAGGATAGCTAAGATTAAAAACAAATGAAAAACACGGAAAATAACAAGTGTTGGAGAGGATGTGGATAAATTGGAGCCCTTACCTGTTGCTAGTGGGAATGCAAAATGGTACAGCCGTTATGGAAAATGGTCTGGCAGTTCCTCAAAAAAAGTAGAGGTAGAGCTGCCATATAAACCAGCAATTCCACTCCTAGGTATATACTCTAGGGACCTAATAGAAGTAACACAAACAGGCATATGCACACCTATGTTCATTGCAGCACTATTCACAATAGTAAAAAGATGGAAACAACCTAAGTAGCCATCAGTGGATGAATGGGTAAGTAAAAATGTGGTACCTCCATGAAATGGAATACTACTTAGTGATAAAGAAAAATGAGTTCTTGAAACATCTTACAACATGGGTGAACCTGGAGGACATTGTTGAGCAAAATAAGTCAATCATAAAAAAAATTGTATGTTGTCACTTTTATGAAATGATATGAATAAGTAAATAACAAGAAACTAATCTTTATTAGTATTTACGGGGGGGCAGAGGGAGAAGTACTGCCTAGGTAGTAGCCACTTCTTGTTTATAGAGAGGGGGAAGGTGGCACCAAATATATGAGTGAAATTTGTATAGCATCACCGAGGTAGCTGGTGTCTCTAAAGCTGTACACAGGGAAAAGGAACAAATAGGCAAATGCTAGGTTGTATATAGTTTTGCAGCAATAACAACAATCAAAAAAGGGGAGGGACTATAGATGCTGATACTAATTAGACATAACCAGTCACCTTATAGGAGTAGTTCTCTTGGTTTGGGGGCTTAGGACTATGGCCTTGTGGAACAGTCCGGTCAATTGGCATAATATATTTCTTAAAGTTTATATTCTACCTCCCAATATGGTATCTAGGGTCTTAAAAGCTTACAAGTGGACATCTAAGATATAACCATTGGTCTTTATTGCAAAAGAGAAGGAAACCCAAGAATTAGAGAAGGAACTGGACTACAGGACTAACTGTCTACGTGAACCACTGCCTCCTCCACTTTGAGACCAGAAGAACTAGATGGTGCCCAGCTACCACTACTGAATGTTCTATCGGGAACACAACAGATGAATCCTGATAAAAAGAGAGAAAAATGTGGAACAACTTCAAATTCTTAAAGAATCCAGACTTGACCTCTTGAGTCTGGTGCAGTACCTGAAACTATGGGCCTGAGTTGTTCTTCCAATTTTGAATTGAAACTATCCCCTGAAGTCATCTTTAAACTAAGTAATAGTGCAGCCCAAAGAGTGAAGATTGGTACCTAAATAAATGAGTATTGCATTTCTTTAAAAAAAATTATCTAAAATTCTCATAAGACCAGACTTAATGGTCTGACTGAGACTGGAAGGACCCCAGTGGTCATGGCCCCCAAGACCTTCTGTTGGCCCAGGACACGAACCATTCCCGAAGCCAACTCTTCAGACAGGGATTGGACTGACAATGGGTTGGAGAGGGATGCTGGTGAGGAGTGAGCTTCTTGGGTCAGGTGGACACTTGAGACTATGTTGGCATCTCCTGCCTGGAGGGGAGATGAGAGGGTGGAGGGGGTTAGAAGCTGGCAAAAAGGACACAAAAAGAGAGAGTGGAGGGAGAGAGCAGGCTGTCTCATTATGGGGAGAGTAATTGGGAGTGTGTAGCAAGGTGTATATGGGTTTTTGTGTGAGAGACTGACTTGATTTGTAAACTTTCACTTAAAACACAATAAAAATTATTTTTTAAAAATTATATAAGACCAAAGGGTCAATAGCTATTTTAAAGCATAGATGAAAAGGTTGGGGGACAGGGAGATTAAGTAAATAGACGTGAAACAACTAGAACAGAAATAAGAATGTTGATACAATGTGAAGAATGTAACCAGTGTCACTGATCATTATGTCTAGAAACTGTGGAACTGAAGTGGGTTTTGCTATGTATATTTTCACCAAATATAAAACTAAAAAAAATAAGTACCATACTCACTGTACTCAAATGTAAAAAAAATAACACATCATGTAGACATCAAGAGTTTAACAGTGGTTACCAGGGGTGGGAGGGAAGGGGAAAGGGGCATCTTTGTGTAGCCTAACATTGAGTTTTTGTTTATAGGGATGGAAAATGTGGCAATGAATGTTGGTGACAGTAGCACAACATGATTCATTGACTTGTACAAGCAAAAAATGTTGAGGTGGCAAATGTTGTGTTACCTATATTTTTACAACAATAAAAAAAGTAACACATTATACTTAGCACTTTGAAAAGACACTATGACTTGCACAGGTGTTGGCCCCTGTGGCAGGTAGCTCTGTAAAGGTTGTCTATCATTCCCTGACAAGGTAAAGAAACAGCCCAGGTAGACAACAGGCTCCATGTTCACTCGTTTAGCCACTGGCCTGCCTCTCGGTCTGTGACAGCCACTGTAATTGTGCCCAATAGGCAGGTGACAGGTGAAGGAAGAGCTCTCACTCCACCTCGCCGCTACCCCACCTCCACTGAAGCTCCATACATACCGTAAATTGTGCGTTCATCTCTAGATGCAACGCGAGCTTGCACACCTTCCTGATGGAGTGCCTTCTGTTTTTTCCAGATAATTGCCTATCAGCCCTATGGGAAGTCTGTGGATTGGTGGGCATTTGGAGTCCTGCTGTATGAAATGTTGGCTGGGCAGGTAATTGAATTTTAAGTGATTTGTAAGAAAAGCCCCCCTTCCCTATCCTTTCTAACTGTCCCCCCCCGCCCCCGACCAACCCGGTCCATGGAGTTTCTTTAGAAGAAAGCTTCAGCTTGATCATCAGCTCATAAATCTGAGCCTCTGTGACTTCCGTGGCTTGTGGCTTCCCCAGCCTGTTGACCGTTCCTCCTCATTCTCTCCCTGAAAGCCTGGAGTATGACCTCACTGTGGGCCCCAGGGAGGGCCTGCTGGCTTGGGCAGTTGGGGAGCTGAGGCAGGGATCCTTCATGTCCCACTCTTTCTGTCCCACAGGCACCTTTTGAAGGGGAGGATGAGGATGAGCTCTTCCAGTCTATCATGGAACACAACGTGGCTTATCCAAAGTCCATGTCCAAGGAAGCCGTGGCCATCTGCAAAGGGGTGAGTATGCCCAGTAAGGCTGGTGACCAGGGCCACCAGGTATAGGGGTATAGGTTGTGTCCTGTGTAAGGATGCTTGGTCAGGTGGTGAATAGATACTGAACTCCATCCTTCATTCTGCTTGCCAAGCACAGAGCTGCTACTCCCAGAGGCAAGGGTGCTTTTTTCTAATTTGCACAAAAGCACAGTTGAGGCCTGCCTGTGACAGCATCTTGCTGCCCCAGGGGAATGCTTAGTGCATGAATGAGGCAGGAAGCACAGAGACTTTGGCAAAGATCTGGAACTCATGGGAAGGAGTGAGAGGGCACAGGGCACGGGGCACAAGTCGGTCAGCCCTGCCCCGCTCTGCTGAGTATGTGTGCAGTTAACGCTAAACCAATTGTCATCAAATCAACTCCAATGCATGGTGACCTCATGTGTGTCAGAGTAGACCTGTGTGCTCCATAGGGTTTCTAGTGGCTGAATTTTCAGAAGTAGATTGCCAGGCCTTTCTTCCAAGGTGCCCTCTGGGTGGACTCAAACTTCCAACATTTCCGTTAACAGCTGAGCCCATAACTTTGTGTAACCTAGGAGTGCGTAACTTTCATTCTAGGAAAATATCTGACCGTATTGAGTTTAGAAGAGCTGACCCAAATTCAGTGCCCCCAGTCCCCAGCCCCCACACATAAATGCCCGTGGTGCTTGCACATTTACATATGTGTGGTTTATGCAAATTGCAACTGTTAAGAAAGGAGGGCACAAGTTCTCGGGTAGGAATTGTTTGTTTTGCATCTGGTATTAGTGCAGGCTGTGCTCACCGTGAGTGACCTTGTGAGACGCTGAGATCAATGGACCTCATTTTGGGCACCATCAGGGCAACCTAACTGACAGGCTTCAGCAGAATGTGCACACCTCAGTCTCCCCTGGGGTATTCAGTCCGGGCATCAGTATTTTTGAAAAAGTCCCCGTGTGACTTGAAAACCACTGCCTTTGAACGTATCCTCCAAATATGGTAACTTTTCAACAATTTGTAAAGATTGTATAGTGACATAAGGAGCCCTGGTGGTGCAGTGGTTAAGTGCTTGGCTGCGAACCGAAAGGTCAGCAGTTGGAATCCACCAGCCGCTCCTCGGGAGAAAGATGTGGCAGTCTGCTTCCATGAAGATTCAGCCTTGGAAACCCTATGGGGCAGGTCCCTTCTGTCCTACAGGGTCGCCATTGAGTCAGAATCGACTGGATGGCACACGACAACAACATACCTGTGATTCTCAAGCCTGGTTGACGATTTTGATTCAGTGTGCCTGGGGTAGAGTTCAGGACACCTTTTTTTTTTTTTTTTTTTTAAACATTCTGGGTGATTTTAAGGAGCCCTGGTAGCACAACTGTTAAGCTCTCAGTCACTAACCAGAAGGTCAGTGGTTTGAACCCAGCAGCTGCTCTGCAGAAGAAAGATGCGGCAATCTGCTTCCATAAAGATCACAGCCTTGGAAACCCTATGGGGCAGGGCTACTCTGTCCTATAGGGTCGCTATGAGTCGGAATCCGCTTGATGGCAATGGATTATATAGTGACATGAAAATTGTTAAGACTAAAAGTGTAAGGGCAATGCTATGTGACACCCAGCGAATACGGTCCAGGGTTGATGCTTTTATAAAGCACCCCCTGTCTCTCACCAATCAGTGGCACAGGCGAGCCCTGTGCTTTAATGATAGGTTCCCACCTGTGTGTCTGATTAAACCAAGGCTGCCAGTCCTAGCCCTAACTGGAGCCCTGGTGGTACAGTGGTTAAGAGCTATGGCTGCTAACCAAAAGGTCGGCAATTCGAATCTACCAGCCTCTTCTTGTAAGCTCTATGGGGCCATTCTGTTCTGCCTATAGGGTCACTATGAGTTGGAATCGACTCAACAGCAATGGGTTGTTGTTTGTTGTTGCCAGTCATAGATCCTAGAGTTGTTCCCGGATTTCCTATAGCCACAACTACCCAGCCCAGCTCTTCCTGACCCCGGTCACCTGCCATTTGAGCTAGCATTGGTGAAGGAATGCTGGAAACAACTGCCTTCTAGTTGCAGTTTGTAATATAGCTGGGCCAGCCTGTCCATCTGCAAACACCTGACTGCATTGCTTAAATCCCTACCATTAGTGAATCACCTCAGCTATGTGTTCCAGCTACATAGGTTATGATGCCAATAAATATCCTTGGGGAAGCCACATGCTGAGTTAACCTCAGTCCCTAAACATCTGAAAGCAAGTTGGTTGAGGATATTTTCTTTGAGGTTGTGAAGAGGATAAGTGAAGAACAGGGTGTGGGGATTTAGAGGTTCATTAAGAGCTTAAGGAAGGCTCAAAGAAGAAATAGGGCACAGACTAAGGCCAACGTGGGCCCCTGTAGATAGTTTATCGGGAGGTCAGCAGAGGGTATACACTGAGCTTTTAATTTGTTTAATAATTGCCAACTGTTAAAGGTCAGGAGATTGCTCATAAATATTCAGCTTTCTCGCTTCTCTGGAGCAATCAGGTCTCGCCACACTGGTCTCTCATTCCTGCAAAGTGACAGTCAGCTAGTATGGAAGCCACTGCCTCCTCTTGATAGGGTGTACATTCTCCAGTGTGCAAAACTCCCCTTCTGGCCCAGTTCCATCTGGGTCCAAATCCTGATCCTGGCGTTACTAGCCGTATGACTGTGGGCAAGTGGTTCGACCTCTTCTGTAGACTTGGATAATACTAGTAGAACCTTCTAGGGTTCTTTGAGGATTAAATGAGTTAAGAAACTTGAAGCACTTAGAACAGGGTCTAGCACTTTGTTCAAAACCCTTGGGCTGTTACATTACCCCTATTACTGACTCTGGCACTACTAAGTTTCATGCCAGTCACTTTTTGGGATTTGAGTTTCCATCTCCCGCAACAGGAATTTTAAAAGTGAGGGCCTTGATGACCACAACGGATGCCATTGAATTGTGTGTGTGAAGAATATTGTTGTGGCAAATGTTGGTGGTGGTGCCATCGAATCGGTTCTGGCTTAGAGCGACCATGTGTACAACAGAAAGAAACGCTGCCCGGCTGCCCGGTCCTGCGCCATCCTCACAATTATGTTACATATATACAAATATTATGTTACATATGTACATATATACAGATATTATGTTACATATAATCTTACCACAATAAAAAAAAAATAAAGACAGGATTCAGCCTGCAAAAGAAAAAAAAGAAAGTGGGGAACCTTGGAGACTGAGAAACCCTTTGCAAATCTTGATCCTCCTTCCTAGTTGTACGATCTTGAGCAAGTTACCTTGCATCTCTGAGCTTCTGTTTATCTCTAAAAATTGAATGATAATAATACTCGTATAACAGAGTTTTTGAGAGCATTAAATGAGGCAACATAAAAGAAAACTCCTTGCATGGTGTTGGCACATAGTAGGTGCTCAGTACTTAACTCATTTTCTTCCCTTTCCCCACTCTGCCCTGCCCGGAGAGCTGGGGGTGCTAAGTGGGTCATGGAAGAGAGAGGATTTTCCAGGTCAGTGGCATTCAGCTTCAGCTCCAATTAGCACTTTCCCTGGTAGAGCAGATTTCTATTAATTTAGGAGCCATAACCTTCAGGATTAACTGGGGTGACTTTCTTACCACTGAGTCTCGGGAACTTTCTGACTTGAGTGGGCTGAGTCCAGTATGGATTCTTTCTTCAAGACTGAAGCGCATTAGAAGGGGTGACGCTTAAGCGAATTGCCAAATGCTTCCTCTTGAGCGGTGGGCCTCAGGGGCTGCGTCTGGGAACTGATCAGAGATGGGAACAGTGATTAAATCCAGCTGCCTGTATCGCTTTGGGCACATCAGAGCAGAGTGTAAGCACTGGGCAGAGCCTCTGTGTTGGTGTGGGTGATTCTGCAGCGGCTTCTCTTCACTTGCCATCCTCCTGCCTGGATGGAAACTGAGCTAGTCCTTTGGAAACGGCCTTCTCTCCAACTATCCTTTTGTGTCCATCTCATTAAAGTCCTCATTTTCTACCTAAAATAATTAGTATCGCTTTGCTCAGATTTCCACTCCCACTTTGAATACGTGTAAAGGAGACAGAGACAGAAACCCAAACTGGCATCGCATTATAGTGAAACGAAGCAGAGACTGTATAGCACAGAGCTGTAAGAGCTCCGGGTCAGGCAGAGCCCTTCCAAGCCCAGCTCTGTTATTTCGCTGTGTGACTTTGGGCAAATGACTTCACTACTGTGGATCCAGTGACTTTATCTGGAAAATGGGGATAATAGAAGCTGAGGTCTCAAGGTTGTGACGATTAAAGAGGTAACGTCTGAGTGATGGCTGAGAAATCTCTAGCACAAAGCCTGAGCACAGAGGACCTGCAAATACATGGGTGCCATTATTGATATTATCAGTGTGCATGCTAACCAAGACCTCATTGCCTTTTCTTTCCTCCCATCCTAATCCTGCACGAATCTCAAGGCACGATTCAACTGGTTTGCCCCTTATAAAGCCTTTCCGAACCAAGCCAGGCCACGAAGCTCTCCCATTTCTCTTAAAAGCTCAAGGATTGGAGTTAGGCAAAGATAGAGTCCAATCCCAGTGCCTCCACTTAACTGTCTCTGTGTGCCCTCACTAATTGCTTAACCTCTGCATGTCAATTACTCTGGCATTCAAATGGGGAAAACACTGCTACACCTACCTCTTTGGGCTGTTGTGAGAATCAGGTAAGATCATAAGTGAAAATAAAGAAAATAGCTTAGAACATAATAAGTGCCCAATTATTTTACCTTCTGAAAGATCAGGCATATATGTGGGAAATATGTGCTTTTGTGTGGGGGTGGGGGAGGGTGTGGGAAGAGGGGAGGGTAATAGTTTCTGACCACGGATTGTCTTGTAAGCAGGAATCAGGCCAGGCTGGATGTCCAACAACAGAGTAAGAAAAAATTGTTGAGTTCATCTTTTCTTCATGATGAACAAGTCCTGGGCAAACAAAGGATTCGGAAGTCATGGACTATTTAGTGCAAGTCAATTCTGGGAAGCTTCTTGGACTTTTCACTTTTGTTTCTTCTCTGGATGCCCTCTTGTTGGTCATTTGATTTTTTTTTTTTTTTTCCAATCACCAACTCCTCCCTCTTTTCTCTCTGAACCTATGCTGAAATCTTGAGATCAGGAAGATTTCCATGTGGCTTTGGATTCATTTATGAGAGGAAGCCTGTCTGGTCCCCTCTTGGAACATCTATTCATCTTGTTATTTAGCACTGGCTCAAAGACTCAAAGATGGAGGTTTTCGATAATTAAGTAATTTAAACAGAACACCAAAGAAACCTCAGTGGAGCTTAGAATAATGTGTGATACAAAGAAGATGAGATGAGCTGGGCTAGGTTTTGACTATTTAATGAGCTTTCAGAAAGTAATTGCTTGAAACTCGGGCCCATTTGACTAATATTTTTTCTTCTGTTTTGTCATTTTCACAAGTGCTTTGCTGAAAAATGTAAATAGTATCTGAATGAATGTGCCCTTTGCCTTTGTTGGGGATGGTCAACCAGCTTTCATGGTGGGGAGGAGGGGAGTTTGAAGATATTGAAAACTTTTCTCATTAAATGCAGCAATAATTGCACAAAACTCATCCTTGAACCAAAATGTATCGTGTGACATTTCCAACTTGACCTGTGGGGCCACATTCACGCTTAGGCTTGATTAGCCATAAGGGGTCTCATTCTACGAGAAGTGGCAGCAGGCACTTTGTCACGTCCATCTGTTACAAAGACTTGGCTAGGAAATTATTGCTGAGATGAAAAACAAAAAAATTAGTTGAAAGCCTTGGCTAACTCTCTGGAGTGATGATTTCTGCATACCTCACATTTCCTTTTCTGAAATCCATTAAATTCAGTGTCTCTCTTTCTCTTGAAGCTGATGACCAAACACCCAGGCAAACGTCTGGGTTGCGGACCTGAAGGTGAACGTGACATCAAAGAGCATGCATTTTTCCGGTATATCGATTGGGAGAAACTTGAACGCAAAGAGATTCAGCCCCCGTACAAGCCAAAAGCCGTAAGTCAGCTGTTCTTTCTGACTGTTGGGTACACACACCACATGCTCTGTGTGCAAGGAATGTTCTCTAGGGGGTAGACATCAGTGCGTCCACTTGAATATGTCTGCATGTGCTCATATGGAGGTACAAAGTCACCGGGTACATAAATGGAGTTTTCAAGTCATGCCACCTGGCCTTTGTAAATACGGGAAAGACCATTGCTACCGAGTTTTTGTTTTTATTGATTTGATTATTGTAACTGTCTGAGCTGACAACTTCTTGGGACTAGTTCTTTGGTGAGCAGGGTTCAGATCCATTTTTGGATCTGATCTAATTTTGCCCTTGTTCTTTTGTGGGTTCGACCGTCATTTGCTCTTCATGCTGACATTGAAAAGGTCATGTTGTTTATCTCAATGGTATTTAAATTTAATTCTGAAACATACACCCTGTCTGAGTCGGTAAATAAGACGGCGATTCACCAGCCAGCTCCCACCCAAGGCGAAACAGAATGACGGGGAAGAGGAAGTACTCCTGGGTCTCAGACCTTCTTGGAGGTTTTGAGTGTGGCTTTGAGATGATTTTTATAATGCACGAATAAAAGTCTCATATTTCACAGAGCCGTGTGCACACGGGAGGGTTTTCCATCCCCCGAGACTCTGTGGGGAGTATTTGTCAGCATTGGGGAGGAGGGTTTTGCACCTGAATTAATCAGAACTGTGATTTTGCTGGGAGCATATTTCTTTGTTAGATTAAGTAGAGTGAGAACCTGGGGACTTTATTATGGGTTGTAAAACTACTGACTTAGGCTGAAAAGTGAACATAAGCATTGCCATAGAAACCGAAAGTTGTAAGGATGATAAGGATGAAGAAAATGACAATGAGAGTTATTTTGATATTATTACTGGTATTCATTCCTTGAGCATCTATAATGTGCCTTGAGCACCTATAATGTGCCAGACATCATATTAGGCACTTCATATGCAGCATCTGGGGACAGTGGTGGTTCAGTGGTAAAATTCTTGCCTTCCACAAGGGAGACCTGGGTTTAATTTCTGGCCAGTGCGCCTCGTGCACAGACACCATCCTTCTATCAGTGAAGACTTGCATGTTGTAATGATGCTGAACAGGTTTCAGCAGAGCTTCCAGACTAGGGCAGACTAGGAAGAAGGGCCTGGTGATCTACTTCCAAAAATCAGCCAGTGAAAACCCTATGGATCACAATAGTTTAATCAGCAACCAATTATGGGGATGGTGCAGGACCAGGTAGTGTTTTGTTCCCTTGTGAATGGGGCCACCATGAGTGAGGGGCCGACTTGACAGGAGCTAACAGCAACATGGCAGCATCTAATTAAATCCTCACAGCAACCTATTAATGCATGTCCTATGATCCCATGCTATGAAAGAGGAAATGGAGGCTCAGAGAGGTTAAGTGCTGTGTCCTAGGTAGCTCAGCCAGTGTGTGATGAAGTGAGGATTCAAACCTGGGACAATATGGCTCCATTGGAGGCATATCAAAATGTTCTGGGGCAAAGGGCATGTGGTTCAAAAAGTCTCCCAGGTGGTTCTCCTATTTGCCTGTTGCTGCACCTTTCCCTCCATCCCAGATCATTAGAACCCCAGCTCTGCAGCATTGCTGATGAGTCCTGTCTCTTTCTGGACATTTCCTTTTGTTGGGAAGCCAAGTCCTATAGAGGCAACTCTTCTCATTGGGAGTCTTCTAGTTGTTGCAGATTTCTGTGTTGATGTCAAACCAGCCTCCCCAGAATACCACGCACTAGCTCCTGCTCTGCCAGCCGGAGCCTCTTTCTTTATAGAACGCCCTTCAGACATTTGCAGAGGCTGGTTGTATACTTCCAAATCCTGTGATTTCTAGGATAAATACCCTCCTCTTGTAACTGTGCCCCATATGACATCACTTCCAGGTGCTATTGCCATCCAGGGACAAAAAAAAAAAAGCCATCTTAAAATACATGCACGGGATTGAGTGCAATATGCCAGATAGTGTCTGACCCTCAGTGAATACAGTGAGATTCTCTTAATCATTCTAGAGCGGGTGAACTTGGAGAATTCGGTTCTCTCTGTGCTTCAGTTTTCTCATCTGTAAAACAGGGATAATCATACGATCATTATAATGCATAAAGCACGAAGTATGTGCCTGGTACCTAGTAGGCACTCAAGGAGTGTTGGTTATTAGTGTCACATGTTAATCTAAGTCTTGCTGCAGGGTCTTTGAGGGGCAGAACAGTAGAGTCCTGCTGATGCTATTCTTCTGGAAATGTATGCACCACACGTGTGCTTGAGGTTGGACAGGGCCCTGCATGTCATAGGCAATATCGCTACTTGGATGGAAAGATCAAAAGGCTATCTGGAAGAGAAGATTCTTCATTCTGGTCCATCATTTACAAAACTAGGAACTCAGAGGTGGGACACACAACTCATTTGTTTTTGTGTGGGGTTATTAATGAGTTCCTCAAAATGGAACCTACCTCCCTCACTTGGACAGAGAAAAGATACAAATCCTTCCATTCCTATCAACACTGAGTCCAGTAGGCATTTGGGTACATTCTGTAGTTGTAGAGAAGTGTTTCTCAAAGTGCGGTCCCTGGATCAGCGGTATTAGCATCACTTGGGAATTCATCAGGAGTGGTATTCTTGGGCCCCACCTCAGACCTCCTCAATCTGAGACTGGCTGGGGCCCTGTGATCTGTGTTTTAACAAGCCCTTCCAGACCTTCTGATGTATACTCAAGGTTGCTCAAGGTTGAGAATCACTGCTGTGGGGCTCAGTGTTGTAGAGCCCAGGCACAGAAGCCAGCCAGAGGCAAGAGGAACATCACAAGGAGACTAATCCCTTTCTAGTCTAGGAGATTGAGTGGTGGCTGTCAGGACTCAGACTCAGATGCCTACAGAGGCCAGGCAGGTAATGAGAGTGAGAGAGGAGGGCCTGCTGAGGCAGAAGAGGGTGTGGTGGGGACAGAGGCAAACTGGAGCTGGGTAAGCCTTAGGTATTCATCACAGCTGGCTGGCCTTGCAGGGTCGCAGGCTTAGCGTTGCTTCATCTTCATGGTTTTCATGGGGAGCTGGAAATCTGGATTTTTATATCAAATCTCACTACATTTGATGTCTTGGTGACAACATTTTAAAAATTAAACATAGGCCAAATACATCTATGAGCCATATGTGGCCCATGGGCTGCCAGTTTGTAATCTCTGGGGTCATGATTACTGAAAGTCAGCTTGACATTAAACAAAACCCAAAAAAACCAGACCCATTGCCGTCAAGTGGATTCCAACTCATAGTGACCCTGTATGACAGAATAGAACTGCACCATAGGGTTTCCAAGGAGTGGCCTGTGGATTCAAACTGCTGACCTTCTGGTTAGCAGCCGAGCTCTTAACCGTTGCACTACCAGGGCTCTGACACTAAGCCAGTGCCCATAAATCCTGGTGGTTTACAACCAGAGTCCGTTCTGATGCGCTGGTGAAGGATCAAATGGGGTAGTGCGTTGAATCGTTGGACTTTGGGTAGAGAGGGCTTCTACAATCTTGGTTAAATATTTTTAATAGCTCTGTGAAGTGATAATGAATATAAAATGTCCAGCCCAGTGCCTGGTTCATAGAAGGCACTCACCAAAAAAATAACTGACCTGAAAGTCATTGTTAAGCCCATGTGAGGGAATTAAAGACATTGGCCAGTTGGAAAGCATATCAAATGCAGAACAGTTGAAGGATCTTGATGATATTTACTAACAATTATAATATTTTTCTATCTTCAATTACAATAAGTTATCAAGTTGCCCTTGTTAGATGAATTAGAAATAATTATAATAGATACACTATGCATCTGTTTGATTCAACCTGGGCATATGCCTTTCACATTGCAGATACCTAGCCTTAGTGCTTGTCTTAGTTACCAAGTGCTACTGTAAATGAAATCCACAAGTAGGTGGCTTTAAAGACCAGGAATGTATTTTCTCAGAGTTTTGGAGGCCGAGAGTCTGAATTCAGGGTATCAGCAGAGCTATGTTCTGGGCCTGTGGAAGGCCACTCCTGTCTTTTTCAGTCTCTGGCAACCCCGGGCGTTTCTTGACATTCCTTGGCTTGTAGATGGGTCCTCTCGTGGTCTCTTCCCCCATGTGTCTCTGTGTCTATTCTACCTTGTCAATAAGACATCACTCAGAAGGGATTAGGTTTAGGACCCACCTGCTTCCTTATGTCCTCATCAGCATAATAAAAGAAAAATCTTATCTCCAAACAGGGTCACCTTCACAGGTACAGGGAGTTAGAACACCAACATGATATCCTTTTAGGGGGGATACAATTCAATCCATAACAGAGTCTCCCACTCCCACCTAAGGATTCTACATCTCCCCTTCCCTAGCCCTTCTGTCTGCCACTTCCAAACAGCCTGCAGTGAGCATGTGTAGAGCTCCAGGTGCCTCATGTGATATCTGTCAGTGCTCTTGATTCATGCATGCTATTAAATAGAGTGCGCTGAGAGAACAAACAAGGGACAATAACAGGATTATATTCAAACATCAGTAAAGGGTGCTATTATTGAGGGTTCATTAAAATAATTTTAAATGGGTTTTTAAAGTTGTTCTCAGTGCCATCTTTTATTGTGGCAAGGAACTGTTCACAGAGTATTGTTTGGAACTGTACCAAAATACTCCAGCTTTGGTGTATTGTGCAGGGTACAAGAGTAAGTTTTTTTTGTTTTTTGTTTTAATTGTGCTTCTGATTTGTCACTCTCTTACTTAAGCCTCCTGATAGCTCTTTGTTGCCCCCAGGACAATGTCCATTTCTCCTTAGCACATAAGGCTTTTGAGATCTTCCAAGACCAGGCCTCTACTCCCCAACTCAACAATCAGCATTTCTGAGCCTCTTTCATTTCCTCAAACACACCAAACCTTCTCTTCCCTCCTGGTTTTGTCCATGCAGCGCCAACCGCTGGAATACCTAAAGCTCTTTCCCAGGCTCCACCCACTCCTCCTGTGCCTTGCCCCTGCCTGGTCAGCAAATCAGTAGACCATCATGGCTCTTCTTGACTCCTGAGTGGGGGTTTTCTAGTGTTCTATCGACAAACTCATCACACTTTGTTGTAGTTACTTGTTCAATACAATCTCTGTCTTTTTTATTAAGCTGTAAGATCAGAGCTGTCTTTTTCATTGCAGCATCCCAATGCTTAGTGTAGAGTTCAGCACACAATTGTTGTTAGCTGCCATCTTTCAGCTGACCTCTGACTCATGGAGACCCCATGCACAATGGAACAAAACGCTACCCAGTTCTTCACCATCCCCGAGATCAGTTGTAGATTGGCGTGTTGTGATCCATAGGGTTTTCACTGGTTGATTTTCTAAAGTAGATCAGATCGCCAAGCCTTTCTTCCTAGTCCACCTTAGTCTGGAAGCACCAATGAAACTTGTTCAGCATCATAGCAACATGCAAGCCTCTAGGGACAGAACAGTGGTGGCCAGGCATGAGGTGCATTCCCTGGGAATCGAGCCTGGGTCTCTTGCATGGAAGGCGAGAATTCCACTACTCATAGGTGCTCAATAATCTTTGCCCAATAAACAAATGGCTATAAGTCAGGATGCTCTAGTATACTGTGCTGTAGAACATAAAGGATTCTTTAGGGATACATATTAGAGCACAGGATGCTTTTCTCAGGTCCAGCAGGGTGTCTCAAATGAACTGTTGGTTGTATAAGTTACTACCCTACCTATAAAGGGCTATGATCTGGGTGCTGAATTGTAAACTGTTGTGGCTTGGGCAACTGTACTGAATTATAAACCGTTGTGGCCTTAAGCAGCTGTGCCTTGTGCTGTAGCATGGAGTGTGCACTGCACTGAATTGTTGGACTCTGGGTAGAGAGGACTGTGACTCCTGTAGCCTCCATTGTGTATTCTAGTCTAGTGTCACAGGTGCCATGATGTAACCTAGCAGAGCAACTTGAACTTGAGTGTGCACACACAGATCACCTGGGGATCTTGTGAAAATGCAGATTCCAATTCAGCCGGCCTGGAGTGGTGCCTGAGATTCTGCATTTCTAACCAGCTCCCAGGCTGTAGGATGTTGCCTGACCACATATACTTGGTGTAGCAGGGGCTAGAACTCAGCATGGCAGGGTGCAGCAGGCCGGTGAGTTAAATGGCGACTCCTGTTGTAGTCGGTCTGCTGTGTAGTATGGTGAGGGCTTAGTGAACGGCTGTATGTGGTTTGGTATTTAATGTGCTGGTGAGATGTTGTTCGGGGCACAGGGCAGGCTGTGTGGTTCCATGGGTGGTGGGTGAGACGTGGTAGTTTGTGTTCTGGAGGGCAGAGGATATAGCAAATGACTGAGAAGTGGTGTGTTCTGGTCTGTCTTCTGGTGGGGACATTATCAGGTACATCATCCATTCAGCAGGTATTGATTGAGGCTAGGTACTGTTCTAGGTGCTGGGGACACAGCAATAAAAATAACCAAAGTCCCTGCCCTCACGAAGCTTACATTCTAGAGGGAGGAGGCAAATGCTAAACCTGTAAATAAGTGAAACATATATGTTGAAAGACAATAAACATTATGGAGGAAACTAAAGCTGGGCTGGGTGCTGGGGGCTCCAGGGTAGGGAGAGATCAGTTTTAAATAGGGTGGTCGGAGAAAGGGACATTTGAACAAAGACAGGAAGAGGGTGAGGGAGTGAGTCATGTGTATATCAGGCGGGAGTGATCCCGGTGGTGGTGACAGCTGCAGAGGCCCTAAGGCAGGAGCTTGGATGTCGTGTTCAAGGAAGAGCACAGAGCCCCAACGGTGAGCTGAGTGGGTGAGGAAGAGAGTGGAAGGAGATGAAATCTGAGAGGCCCTGGAGACACAGATGGTGCAGGGCACTGTAGGATCTTTGGCTTTCACTCCAACTAAGATGGCAGCCACTGGAGGCTTGAGAGCAAGGGAATGACATGATCTGACTTTGGTTTTGAAAAAGATCACTTTGCTGTGGGTTCAAGGGTAAGATCAGGAAGATCACTTGTAAGACTCTTGCAGTGATACCTGTGAGAGGTGGTGGTAGCTTGGACAGGGTGGGTAGCCTGTTGGAGCTGCTTGAGAGCCTCCAGGCTGTATGCATCTTGGCCTCCCCAATCCAACCTCCATAATTACCCTCTATACAGGCATGAAGGAAGGGATGAATGAAGAGTCCTTTTCAATTTCTACATATTTGCTCTTTGAATACCATACAGGGTAGCCAAGTATTTGGTCCTGGTGAAGAGTAGGATGAGCTAATGAAATAGATTTTCATGAATGCTTCTGTAGTTCAGAGTGCTGGGTTGCAGGACATACAGCACGGCGTGGTTGTACTTCCTCTCATGAATGTAAATGATCTGGTGGTATAGGAGGTTCCAGGTGCCAAGGCCGTAACTAGAGAGTTCTCTTGTGTCTGGAAGATCCAGCTCAGAATTTTGCTGTGCTGTGGTATAGGAGGAAACCCTGGTGGCGTAGTGGTTAAGTGCTATGGCTGCTAACCAAGAAGTCGGCAGTTCGAATCCACCAGGTGCTCCTTGGAAACTCTATGGTGCAGTTCTACTCTGTCCTATTGGGTTGCTATGAGTCGGAATTGACTCGACAGCAGTGAGTTTTTTGGTTGGGTAGTATAGGGTGCATTGAGGCTGCACTGTGGGTAAGCCTGTTTTATTTGCGGAATTTCTAGCACATGATACTATAATGTCACAGCACAAGGTATGTTAGTGTAGTATGTTTAAACTGAAAAGCCTGATTGAGTTTTTTTTTCTAAATTTTACTCACAATTTTGTTGTTGTTACTGAGAATACACACGGCAAAACATAGGCCAGTTCAACCGTTTCTACATACACAATTTAGTGACATCAGTTACATTCTTCGAGCTGTACAATTGTTCTTACCCTTCTTTTCTGAGTTGTTCCTCCCCCATTGACATAAACTCTCTGCCCCCTAAAGTTCCTGTCTAATCTTTTGAGTTGCTTTCATCAAGTTGATCCTGTATAGATAATTCTTAAAAGAGCATAATGCTCAAGGCAGACCTTTTTTACTAGTTAAGCTAAACTATTATTCAGTTTTAAGACTTCAGGTGATATTTTGGGTTTAAGGTTTAAAGATTATTTTAGGGCAATATTTTCAGGGGTTTATTCACCTTCCATGGCTCCAGAAAGTCTAAAGTCTTTAAGAATTTGTAAGTCTGTTCTACATTTTCCCCCTTTTGATCAGGATTTTTCTATGGAATCCTTGATCAAAATGTTCAGTATTGGTAGCTCGACACCATCCAGTTCTGGCCTCATGGCAAAGGAGGCAGTAGTTCATGGAGACAGTTGGCCACATATTCCATTTCCTCCTCCTATTCCTGACTCTCCTTCTTCCTCTGTTGTTCCAGGTTAGTACAGACCAATTGTGCCTTGGATGTCCTCTTGCAAGCTTTTAAGACCCCAGGTACTATGTAATGACTAGGAGGTAGAACAGAAGCACTAAACATGTTATTAGGCCAATTAACTGGGAAGTCCGATGAAACCATGACCCTAAACCTCCGAACCACAGAACCAAACCCCATGGTGCATTTGGTTGTACATAAGCAGCCTCTCTCTTGCTCTCTTTTTTATTTGTTGTTGTAAATATATCTATCATACAACTTTTGCCAATTCGACTTTTTACAGGTGTACAACTTATTGACAGCAATTACAATAATTGGCTGTGCAGTCCTACCCTTAATCAATACAATTTTTCCATCACTGTTAACCCTCCTTCTCCCCCTTCCTCCCGCTCCTGGTAACTGCTAACAAACTTTGGTCTCTGTACATTTGCTTTTTCTTGTCTTTCTCTGTAAGTGAGGTTATACAATATTTGTCCTTTTGTGATTGACTTATTTTGCTCAGCATAATATCTTCAAGCTCCATCTATACTGGAGAATGTATCAAGACTTCATTTCTCCTACTGGCTGAGTGGTATTCTGTTGTAAGTGTGTACCACGTTTTGTTAATCCATTGATCTGTTGATGGGCATTTAGATTGTTTCCACCTTTTGGCTATTGTGAGTAGTGCTGCAATGAATAGTGTACAGGTCTCTTTTTGAGTCTCTGCTTTCAAGTCTTTTGGGTACATGCCTAGGAGTGAAATTGCTGGGTCATATGGTAGTTCTATTTTTAGTTTTTTGAGGAACCTCCACACTGTTTTCCACAACAGCTGTACCATTTTGCATTCCCATCAACAATGGATAAGGGTTCCAATTTTTCCACATCCTTGCCAACATTTGTTATTTTCTGAGGGTTTTGTTTTTGTTTTTTTAAATCTTAACCATCCTAGTGGGAATGAAATGGTATCTCATTGTGGTTTTGATTGCATCTTTCTATGGCTAATGATGCTGAGCACCTTTTCATGTGTTTGGTGGCCATTTGAATGTCCTCTTTGGTGAAAGGTCTACTCAAGTCCTTTGCCCATTTTTATAATTGGGCTATTTGTCTTTTTGTTGTTATCAAAAGTTTTACTATATTTTGATTATCAGATTTGTGTCAGATATATGGTTTCCAAAGATATTTTCCCAATCAGTAGCTTATCTTTCCACTTTTTTGGTAAAGTATTTTGAGGAATAGAAGTTTTTAATTTTTATGAGGTCCCATTTATTTTGTCTTTTACTGTTTGTGCTTTTGTTATTATAATCCATTGTTGAAAGCTAGGCCTGGCAGCTTTGCCGCTGCTTGTTCTTTGAAGAATTTTATGATTTTAGTTTGCACACTTAGGTCTTTAATGCATTTTGAGTTTTTTTTTGTGTGTGTGTACGGTGTGAGGCATGGATCCTGTTTCACTTTTCTGCATGTGGAAATCCAATTTTCTCAACACCATTTATTGAAGAGACTTCTTTCCCCATCAAACAGGCTTAACACCCTTGTCAAAAGTCAGTTGACCATGGATGTGTGGGTTTCCTTCTGGACTGTCAGTTCTATTCCATTAGTCTGTATGTCTATTGTTATACCAGTACCAGGCTGTTTTGATTACTTTAGCTGTATAGTATTTTTTAAAATCAGGAAGTGTGAGTCCTCCTACTTTGTTCTTGTCTTTTAACATTGTTTTAGCTATTTGAGGCCTCTTGCCATTCCATATAAAGTTGAGGATTGATTCTTCTATTTCTGTAAAGACAGCTGTTGGAATTTTGATCTGGATTACATTGAATCTATAGATTGCCTTGGGTAGTATTGATGTCTTAACAATATTAAGTCTTCCAATTCATGAACTTGGGGCATCCTTCCATTTATTTAAGCCTTCTTTAGTCTCTTTCAGCAGTGTTTTATAGCCTTCATTGTATAAGTCCTTCAGGTCAGATTTATTCCTAGGTGTTTTATTCTCTTAGATGCTATTGTAAATGGAATTGTTTCCCTCATTTCCTTTCAGATTTCTCATTCCTGATGTACAGAAACCCAGATGATTTTTGTTTGTTGACCTTGTACTCTGCAGCTCTGCTAAATTCCTGTATTAGCTCTAGAAGTTTTCTTGTGAACTTTTTGAGATTTTCTGTATTTAGGATCATATCCGTGAATAGAGATAATTTTACTTCTTCTTTTCTACTCAGATACCTTTTATTTCTTTTTCTTGTCTTATTGCTCTGACTAGTACTTCTAATACAATATTGACAGAAGTGGTGAGAGCAGGAAAAAACCCTTGTTTTATTCCCAATTTCAAGGGGAAAGCTCTCAGTCTTTCTCCATTAAGTATAATGCTGGCTGTTGACTTTTCATATATACCCTGAATCATATTGGGCAATTTCCCTTCTATTCTAATCTTCTTTAGGGTTTTCATCAAGAAAGGGTGTTGGATTTTATCAAATGCTTTTTCTGCATTCATGAGATGATCATGTGGTTCTTTTCCTTTGTTCTTCTGATGTGGTGATTGAGATTTTGATGGTAGTTACCCTGAGTGAGATGGATTGACACAGTGACTGCAACGGTGGGCTCAAGCCTAGCAATGATTGTGAGGATGGCACAGGACCAGACAATGTTTCATTCTGTTTTACATAGGGTTATTATGAGTCAGAATCAACTTGACAGCACCTAACAACAACATATGATTATTATGAAGTGCTTTAGTGAAGTCCTACCACTGATTCTCTGTGAGATTCTCCGTAGTGCCTGTAACACCTATTTCGGGGCTCGCTGTGAAAACTGGGTAGGGTCGTAGGTCTTGGGCTCAAGTCTTGAGCTGCCTCAAGGAGGCAGCCAAGAAGCAGCTACAGCATAAAAGCAGCAAGTTGGAGAGAGAAAGATAATTAGGCCACAAAGACACCCTGTCCCATTCCAGTACAAGGAGTCTCAAGCTCTAAGTGTGTGCCCAATGACCTGCCTGCTAGTAAATGTGGCTCTATTATTGTTATAAAGTGTAATCAGTCTGATCACCAGTTCACTCTGGACAGGGCTTGAGACGTACAGCTTGACCAAAAGCAGACACAAAGTAGCCAGAGTCCCTTTTTCCTCATCCTTGCATTGTCTCATAGGCAGCCATCCAGTACTCTCTAGATATGATCAGCATGCCCACTCCCTCCTTCCTTCCATTCCAGCTTATGTCCAGACAAGTCCAAGCCAACCTTTGTGATAGACAGATTCCAATCATTTCTGTTCTTCACTTTATATGTTATTCGTCATTAGTTGCCCTCAAGTCAATTCCATCTCATGGCAACATTATGTACAACAGAATTAAATGTTGCCAGGTCCTGTGCCATCTTCATGATCACTGGTTTGTTTGAGTCCATTGTTGAGGGGCTCATCTTCCAGTACTGTATAGGCAATATTTTGTTGTAATCCATCAGGTTTTCATGGCTAATTTTCAGATGTAGATTGTCAGGTCTTTTTCCTAGTCTATCTTAGCCTGGGCCCTCTGCTGAAACCTGTCTACCACGGATGACCCCGCTGGTGTTTGACTACTGGTGGCATAGCTTATAGCACCATCGTAACACGCAAGCCACCACAGTACGACAAGCTGACAGATGCGTGGTGGTCAGTTTATATAAAGCTTGATAATTTGAGGCATTGGTATCTCATCAGAGCCTGGGAATCTTGCAAGCTATAGAAGCATAGCCCATCATCCCCATTCAGCTTTATTCCAGCCTCTGATTTAATATCATTTTCAAAATACTGCATAGGTTATCTGCTCACATACCATTGCCCACATCCTCTGGGAGTCTAAAAGCTGAACTGCTTCAGAAACTAAATCATGCTCACAGGACTTGGTTTCTTGGTAATTCTGTCATCTGAAAACATTGTTTATGTAGCCGAGGTCAAAAGCTTCAAGTACTGCTTTAATGAGCGCAATTCTGTTCATGTGACATTCTCCTCAAAACCCAATTGCCCTTTACACCGTATGAGTAAGTGTCTCTGTGTGTCCGAATGCATGTGGTTGATGTGCTGACATTTCTGAAATGAAGCCAGGAAGTGTAACCTTTGTATGTTTGCTATTAAAACTCTAAATTCAAGGCTTAAGAAAGGGATTTAACTTTCACTCAATATGATTTATCCAACCACAGAATCTGGCTCCCCCAGAAGTACCTGATACTCAAGAGAACAACACCTTTTAAAAAATTGTGATTGGAAATAATTCTTATAAAACCTGTACTCTTTAAATATATTGGAAAAAATTTAGAGCTATATAGTAAGACAGGCATTTTGTACACAGTAATTCTCTAACTCTTGTGGGTGGCATTTGTTTTCTCAGAAGTCCTATAACTAGAGAGAACTTTGAACTTAGGCTGATGAGATTCCAAATCCTATGTTGCCTTTCCATGAAAAAAAAAAAAGTCAATATTTATTGAGGTCTCGCTCTGGGCCAGGCATTGTTTTAAGTGTCTTGCATGCATTACCTCATCTAATTCTCACAACAGCTCTATGAGGTAGGTATTATCATTGTCATATTACGGATGAGGGAATGGAGCTCGGAAAGGTTAGGACATTTGCTTAAGGTGTAGCAGCTAGGAAGTGGCAGAGCCAGGACTTGAACCCGGGACACTGGCCTGCCTCATATTCTTGGAAGGATTGTTAGAAGCATTTGGAGCTTCTTTTAAGGTTTGCAATTGTGCTCAGAGGAGTTACAATAACACCATCTAACGGTGTCTGTTACATAGTAGGAAAAAGACTAAGTATTCTTACAATTCAAATGATTGAAAATTTATTTAAAAATATTGCAGCAAACAAGTAGCATGTTCACACCTTTTACAGTTCACTGGCACGATTTTGAAAGTTGCAAATCTCACTCGTTCCTTAAGGCTTTGATTTCTAGGCTGACAAAGATGAACCTCTGGAAGCAGGGCATGGCAGAATCTGAAATGAGACACTGAAGATGGGCTGATGAAGGAGTAGACATCTTTTTCCATTCAGTTCTGTTTCTTTTTTTGGGGTGTCCAGAGTATGGAGTTTGCAGAGATCTTAATCAAAACATGAGGCTACATTCCTGTACTGATTAACAAATAGCTAAATTTTTTTTTTTTTAAGAGTCATACACGACACATAGCTTGGAAGTCTCTCTGTTTCTCTTACTTTCCATGTGTCTACCCACCTGTGGAAAACCCATTTAAACTGCAGATCAAACCAGGTTGCCTTAAATGATTGGACTGGACAAGTTCCTGAGCTAAATGAGGTTCCTAAATCACCTGCCAGGTGCATGACTCTGAGCCTTGCAAAAGCTGTCACCTGCCAGAGAAGCCAACAGTTTGGAATTAAATGGTAGATCAAAACCAGTTACCGTCAAGTTGACCCTGAGTCATGGTGACCCCAGGTGTGTCAGAGTAGAACTGTGCTCCATAGGGTTTTCGGTGGCTGATTTTTTTTCAGAAGTAGAGTACCAACCCTTTCTTCCCAGGTGCCTCTGGGTGGACTTGAACCTCCAACCTTTAGGTCAGCAGCCAAGCACATTAACTATTTGCACCACCCACTGATTCTGAATGGTAGAAGGGGAGGTCATATGGTGGGAGAAAGCAAGAAACTTTCAGGATATGCCTGTCAATAACCACTAAAATATGATATAATACAAGTTAATGGTTGAAAGATACCTTAGATGTCAAATTCAACTCTTCTACTCTACAGATAGGAGTCCTGGTGGTACAGTGGTTAAGCGCTCGGCTGCTAACCAAAAGATTGGCAGTTCAAACCCACCTACTGCTCTACAGGAGAAAGATGTGGCAGTCTTCTTCCCTAAAAATTAAACCAAAACCCGTTGCCATCAAGTCGATTCTGACTCATAGAAACCCTATAGGACAGAGCAGAACTGCTCCATAGGGTTTCTGAGGAGTGCTTGGTGGATTCAAACTGCCAACCCTTTGGTTAGCAGCCGTAGCGCTTAACCACTGCACCACTATGGTTTCCTTCATAAAGATTACAGCCTTGGAAACCCTATGGCGCATTTCTACTCTGTCCCCCCAAAAACCAAACCTGTTGCCATCGAGTAGACTCTGACTCATAGGGCCCTTATAGGAAAGGGTAGAACTGCCCCATAGGGTTTCCAAGGAGCGGCTGGTAGATTTGAACTGCCGACCTTTTGGTTAACAGCTGAGCTCTTAGCCACTGTGTCACCAGGGCTCCATACAGGGTCGCTATTAGTTGGAATTGACTTGATGGCAGCAGGGTTTTTTGGTTTTATTCTACAGATGAATAAACAGAGCCCCAGAGATTTGATAAGTGACACACAGAGGAAATGTAACAGAACTAGGGCAAGGAAAGGGGTGCCCCATTTCATGGATGCGGTGCTTTATTAAAAACACTTTGCAGCAATAACAGTAAAAGCGCCAGACATGTTTATTAAATTATTCAATTTTAGTAGAGAGCAGAACACTCTGCCTATTTTGTTGACCTCATTTCACCCTTCAACTACTCTTTAATCAGTGCTATTGTAACCTCCCCTGTGCATATACAGAAACAGGCTCAGAGAGGTTAAGTAACTTGCCCATGGTCACACAGCTACTAAGTCCTAGTGCAAATTTAAACTCCTATTTGTTCACCTCCAAAGCCTGTACTCTTGGCCACTATTATGTATCTTCTCTCATCTCTCAAACTCAGGTGCACAGATGTGGGATTTGAACTGCACTTGGCCCAATCCTGGGTTTAAATGCTTTCCTGGGGCATGGGCTTGGGTAGATGGGTCTTCATGAAGTCCAGCTTCTTGAATTCTGCCATCGACACTGTCTACCACACCACACACACACCAGTTGCCTTTGACTCGATTCTGACTCATAGCAACCACATGTGCCTCAGAGTAGAATGTACACCATGGGATTTTCAGTGGCTGATTTTTTGGAAGTAGATCGCCAGGCTTTTCTTATGAAGTGCCTCTGGGTGGACTCAAACCTCCAACCTTTCAGGTAGCAGCTGAGCACATTAACCGCACCACACAGAGACAATTCCCCAGAAAGCTATGACCAAAGGGTGAGAGAACGTGGGAAGATGAGCAAATGGATCCAGAATGAAAAGACCAGCTTTGCTGTTTAACACCTGAGTAAAGATGGACAAATTGCTTGACTCTTTGAGCCTCCATAAATGCATGTTGTCCAATCTCAGCAGGGCCTTTACCATTTCTCGGTAATCCTTGAGTTCCCTAGGCAAGCCTCCCAAGACTTCTCTTTTCTGAAGTTCCCCCTACTGCAGTTCTAACCCTCTTATTCTCAGTCAGTTGACACATTTCTTAAATCATGGAGAAAGAAAATCAAGGTCCATGGGTGGCCGTGGGTGGGCAGTCCTTCCATTTCCTGCTCCCTCCCTGCATCTGCATAATCATCTTGACCTCCTAGACCTCTTTCCCTCTGTCTCAGCAAACAGGCCTTCTCCCCTTCGTGTAAACCCTCCTGTGGACCCATCCTTCCACCCTCTACTTAGGCTGTGTCTTCACCTTCTCTCCATATTAACCAAAGCTACTATGGTTGCAACTAGGAACCTGATTTGATTCAAACTGAGTTTTCATAATAATAATAAAGCATTCAGATGTGACTGGATTCAGGGTCTCAAACAATGTCAACAGGAACCCATTTCTTTATATCCCCGGAGTTTCCATTTCCTCTGTGTCGACTACGTTCTTCATTCTCACTTTCCCAGGCACATAGCAACTCCAGGCTTGAGTCCCATTATCTTCCTTTCCCTAAAATTTCCCACAACCTGGGACTTGATATTATTGAAAGATATTGGGTCATAAGCCCATCTCTCAAGCAATCTCTGCATCAGGGTATGGAATGTATTGATAGGCCAGGCCTGGATCACCTGTCCGCTCTTTAGTCTTTAGTTCTCCCTTTAGTCTAACAGGAGCCCTGGTGGTGCAGTGGTTAACAGCTTAGGCTGCTAACCAAAAGGTCAGCAGTTCGAATCTACCAGCTGCCCCTTGGAAGCCCTGTTCTACTCTGTCCCACGGGTCACTATGAGTTGGAATCGACAGATGGCAATGGGTTTGATTTTTTTTTTTTTTGGTTAGTCTAAAGCAGACATCTTGAGAGAGGAGGAGGGGAAGACCCTCAAAGAGGACCCAGAAGAGGGAATGCCTGCTGGGTGGGCAGAAACAGCAGATGTCTACTCTGGCTCTTTCCTGGCTCTGTCTTCTCAGCACATAAGCATGCTAAGTTTTTCTCCTCTGAATATCCCTTCCCTAATGGTCTGACTGAGTCTAGAGGGACCCCGGAGGTCATGGTCCCCAAAGGGCTAACATTCCCGAAGCCCACTCTTCAGACAGGGATTGGACTGGACTATAAGACAGAAAATGATACTAGTGAGGAGTGAGCTTGTTGGCTTAAGTAGGCACATGAGACTATATGGGCAACTCCCGTCTGAAGGCAAGATGAGAAGGCAGAAGAGGACAGGAGCTGGCTGAATGGATACGGGGAATACAGTGCAGAGAGGAGGAGTGTGCTGTCTCATAAGGGGGAGAGCAGGAGTATATAGCAAGGTGTGTATAAGTTTTTGTATGAGAGACTGACTTGATTTGTAAACTTTCACTTAAAGCACAATAACAGAAAAAAGAAAAAAAATCCCTTCCCTCAACCTAGGCTCCCTGCTCTGGCTACTACCCTATCTGACTTCACATAGAAACAAATTTTTGAAGAAGCTGTCAGTACTCGCTGTCTCCACTTCATTACAATTCATTCTTGCCCTCGGCTCTGTGGAACCTGTCTTCTGCCCCCACAAAAAAAACTCACTCAGCCACAATTTCTCTTATTGAGGTTATCAATGACCTCAAGAATGCCTCCTCTCATAGACTTGTCTTGTCCTTCTTGACCTGATCATATTATTTGGTAATTTGATCTTCCCTTCTTAAAAAAAAATCCTGAAAAAGTAAAATAATTGAAGCAGCACAAAAAGCTACACAGTGAAAGTAAGCCTCCCCCTATCCTTGACCTGTATCGAGCCTCCTTAGTCCTCCTTCCAGAGCCACCCACTGTGGCCAGGCTAATGGTGTGTCCTAAGGAGGATTTATATAAGCATAGAAATACTACACATCACACACAAGGATCCTAGCACATCGGACACATTTTCTGTACCTTATTTTGCTCACTTATTGTATCTTGTTATATCTAAATCTACTTCATTCTTTTAAGAGCTTCCTAGTTTTCTATACGTGTAAGTATAACTGGAAGATGGATTCAGAGTCCCTCCCTCCTTTGTAAACCTCTCTTCTCGCTCGTTTTTATGATACCATACTCACTGATTTTCCTCCTTCCACTCGTGGCCACTCCAGGCAGGAATACCGACTCCATGAAGACCACTGCTAACAATAGAGTTTGGAGGGCTGAGACATGCCATGACCTGAAAAAGGGAAGAAAAGGCTTATTTCTCGTTTATTTACAGGAGTGGTTTCTGAAAAACAACCACCAAGTGCCCCCCAGATTGAGCATGAAAAACAATAACTCAGAGGTTGTGTGTGAGTCTGCTAGAAGTGTCGTTCTAAGGGAGTGCTACTTGGCACAGATGGAAATGTGTTCCTTTTGCCCCTCGGCGCACATCTTCCCTCACTTCTGCAAACTGGGAGCCCCAGGACCTGGTTTAACCTTGTCATTCCCTCACACATCTCTCTAGCATTGGTGGGAAGGTTGTTTGTTTTGGTTTTAAGTGACAAGTCCTGTAACTGAAATACCCTGGGGTAGGTTGGGATGTGTCCCTGGGTGGTGCAAACAGTTAATAGGCTTGACTGCTAGCCAAAAGGTTTTAGGTTCAAGTCCATCTAGAAGCACCTCAGAAGAAAGGCCTGGTGATTTACTTCTGAAAAATCAACCATTAAAAACCCCATGGGCCACAGTTCCACTCTGACACAAATATGGACGCCATGAGTTGGAACTGATACAATGGCAACTGACGGCAATGGTGGCGGTGGTGGTAGGTTGGGATGTAGCCAGCCTGCAGAGCCCCTTTCTGGCCCAGACCATAGTCATCCTCATCCGGCTAGCTCACTAGGATGGTTCTATGTGGCCCCGGCTGCACAGGACTTCATCACTCACACTCAGTGGCAGCTACCATGTATTGAAGCATCATGGGAAGTATTTTATGTATATTTTATCAAGCCCTGCATACCACACACTACAAGGTGGGTCCATCTGACACATCAAGAAGCTAGAGCTTAGGGAACTTAGCTAACTTGCTAGAAGGTTGCATAGCTGGAAACTGATGGAACCAGGATTAGTACCCTGATCAACTTGACTTTTAAGTCCATGCCACACAACCCAATATACGTGAGGAGACAATGAGGTATAGTAGAAAGCCCATTGGCTTTGGAATCAAACAGATCAGGATCTGAATCTTCTTTCTTCCACTTCACTGTGTGTATTGTTATTAGTTGTTAGCTACTGTTGAATCGATTCAGACTCATGGGGACTCCACGTGACCCTGAACAAATTGTTAACTTACCAAATTATCTATTGGGTGGAGATAATCCTTTTCCTGCTGATCTCACAGACTTGTTGTGAGAAGCAAAGCTTTAAAAAAAAAAAAGCAAATAGAAGGGATAATTACTGTTTGAGGGTTAGTTTCTTTGAAGCCAGCCATGTGGGTTTAGGATGAATGGTGAAGAAAAATATGACACTTTGTTGACATGGAAAAATGTTTGCAGTGTATTCATCTAATTTTTTTTTAAACAGGCTAAAGAATAATGATTCCACATTTGTTTAAGAAATAAAAGGTACCCATTCATCTATTCATCTAGCCATTCAGAAGGACACACACCAGATGTCAACATCATGATACCAGGGTGGTGGAATTACAAATGGTTTTGCTGTTTATTTTTCTTGGTACTTTTAAAAAACTTGTTTGCTTCTGCAATATCTGTGGAAGACTGTTAGAAATCTTTGACTCTGTTAGGTCTGGGATCAGATCATGGCATTGACATTTACTCACTGCTTGAGTGTGGTCAGATACTTAAAACCGTAAACCTCAGACTCCTCCTTGTGCAGCAAGGACTCCATAGAGCTGTTGAGGGGATTAACTGTGACAATCATTGTAAAGCACCCAGCACAGTAGCTGGCTTATGTTGTTGTTAGTTTTCACTGAGTTGATTCCAACTCATGACAACCTCACATATGCAGAGTAGAACTGCTCCACAGGATTTTCAAGGCTGTGACTTTTTGGAAGCAGATTGCCAGACTTGTCTTCTGCAATGCCTCTGGGTGGGTATGAACCACCAGCCTTTTAGGCAGTAGTCAAGTGCTTAACCAGGGACTCTAGTTGGCTCATAGTAAGCACTTAATGCAGTGCTGGAGGTGCTCACTCATCTTTGCCAAGAAATATGGAAGACAGCTTCCTGGCCAACTGACTGGAAGAGATCCATATTTATGCCTATTCCCAAGAAAGGTGATCCAACCGAACGCAGAAATTATCGAACAATATCATTAATATCACACACAAGCAAAATTTTGCGAAGATCATTCAAAAACGGCTGCAGCAGTATATCAACAGGGAACTGCCAGAAATTCAGGCCAGTTTCAGAAGAGGACATGGAACCAGGGATATCACTGCTGATGTCAGATAGATCCTGGCTGAAAACAGAGAATACCAGAAGGATGTTTACCTGTGTTTTATTGACTATGCAAAGGCATTTGACTGTGTGGGTCATAAATTATGGATAACATTGCAAAGAATGGGAATTCCAGGGCACTTAATTGTGCTCATGAGGAACCTTTACATAGATCAAGAGGCAGTTATTCGGATAGAACAAGGGAATACTGATTGGTTTAAATTCAGGAAAGGTGTGCATCAGGGTTGTATCCTTTCACTATACCTATTCAATCTGTATGCCGAGCAAATAATCCTAGAAGCTGGACTATATGAAGAAGAACGGGGCATCAGGATTGGAGGAAGGCTTATTAACAACCTGTGGTATGCAGATGACACAACCTTGCTTGCAGAAAGTGAAGAGGACTTGAAGCACTTACTGATGAAAATCAAAGACCACAGCCTTCAGTATGGATTACACCTCAACATAAAGAACACAAAAATCCTCACAACTGGACCAATGAGCAACATCATGATAAACGGAGAAAAGACTGAAGTTGGCAAGGATTTCGTTTTACTTGGATCCACAATCAAGAGCCATGGAAGCAGCAGTCAAGAAATCAAACAACGCATTGCATTGGGTAAATCTGCTGCAAAGGACCTCTTTAAAGTGTTGAAAAGCAAAGATGTCACCTTGAAGACTAAGGTGTGCCTGACCCAAGCAAGCCATGGTATTTTCAGTCGCATCATATGCATGCAAAAGCTGGACAATGAATAAGGAGGACCGAAGAAGAATTGACGCCTTTGAATTGTGGTGTCAGCGAGGAATATTGAATATACCATGGACTGCCAAAAGAACGAACAGACCTGTCTTGGAAGAAGTACAACCAGAGTGCTTCCTTGGAAGCAAGTATGGCGAGACTGTGTCTTACATACTTTGGATATGTTGTCAGGAGGGATCAGTCCCTGGAGAAGGACATCATGCTTGGCAAGGTACAGGGTCAGCGGAAAAGAGGAAGACCCTCAACAAGGTGGATTGACACAGTCGCTGCAACAATGAGCTCAGCATAACAACGATTGTAAGGATGGCACAGGACTGGGAGTGTTTTGATCTGTTGTGCACAGGGTAGCTATGAGTTGGAACCAACTCAACAGCACCTAACAACAACAACAGCAGCAGAAAGCACTTAATGTGTGCTGTGATTCATCCATTCAACTATATTGAGTGCCTACTGTATGCCAAGCCTTGCACTGAGTCCTGGAAATGTAGTTGTGAGCAAAACAGGTGTGGTTTCAGTTTTCATGGAGCTTAGAGTTTAGTTAGGAATATGGACAGTAAACAGATAAGCAAAGAAATGTACAAGTATAGATTGGGCAGCCATTCGAACAGAGCAAGGGGACACTGTGTGGTTTAAAATCAGGAAGGGTGTACATCATGGCTGTATCCTTTCACCATACTTATTCATCTGTATGCTGAGCAAATAATCTGAAAAGCTGGACTATATGAAGAGGAACCTGACATCAGGATTGGTAGAAGACATTAACAACCTGCCATATGCAGGTAACACAATTTTACTTGCTGAAAATGAAGAGGACTTGAAACACTGATGAAGCCATTGGTATGGATTAAACCTCGAAATAAAGAAAACAAAAATCCTCACAACTGGACCAATAAGCAACATCATGATAACGGGGAAAAGATTGAAGTTGTCAAGAATTTCCTTTTTCTTGGATCCACAATCAATGCCCATGAAAGCAGCAGTCAAGAAATCAAACGACGTATTGCATTTGGCAAATCTGCTCTAAAACCCATTGCCGTCGAGTCAATTCTGACTCATAGTGATCTATAGGACAGAGTGGAGCTGCCCCATAGGGTTTCCAAGGAGCAGTTGGTGGATTCAAGTTCCTGACCGTTTTGGTTAGCAGCTGTATCTCTTAACCACTGTGCAACCAGGACTCCATTGCAAAAGACCGCTTTAAAGTGTTAAAAAGCAAAGATGCCACCTTGAAGATGAAGATGTGCCTCACCCAAGCCATGGTATTTTCAGCCGCTTCATTTTCATGCAAAAGCCGCACAATGAATAAGGAAAACCAAAAAAGAATTGATGCCTTTTTGAATTACGGTGTTGGTGAGGAATATTGAATATACCATGGACTGCCAGAAGAATGAACAAATCTGTCTTGGAAGAAGTACAACCAGAGTGCTCCTTAGAAGCGAGGATGGTGAGACTTTGTCTCGCATACTTTGGACATGTCATCAGGAGGGACCAGTCCCTGGACAAGGATATCATGCTTGGTAAAGAAGAAGGTCAGTGAAAAAGAAGAAGACCCACAGTGAGATGGATTGACACAGTGGCTGCAACAATGGGCTCAAACATAGCAACGATTGTGTGAGGATGGCACAGGACTGGAATGTTTTATTCTGTTGTACATAGGGTCTCTATGAGTCAGAACTGACTTGATGGCACCTAACAACAACAACAAAGAAATGAACAGAATGCTGTGATAGAGAATAACAGACAGGCAGAGTGAGGGATCTACTTTATTTGGGTGTGACCCAGAACAGCTTCTCTGAGGCGGTGACATTTCAGCCGAGATCTGGAGGAATACAGAACATCGCATTTTATTTTTAAATAAAAATTCTGAAAGAAACTTGCTGTCAAGTACAAAAGAGCCCCTCCCTTTCTTGCAGAGTTCCTTTAATATTCCTGATTGTAAGGGGCTTTCATTATTAGCAGAAAAGAAGACTTTAATCTTTTCTTTCCTCTGCTACCAGGCCAGAATACGCTGGGTATTGTCTGACTCTGCTCAGCCAGAAAAGCCGGTGTCACCAACTACTTTCAAGGACAATCATGTGTGAGGGCACCTTTGTGCTTAGCTGGCTGATTCTCACTGATTCTCATCCTGCTTTGGCGACCATTAGGCATAAAAACAATCCTGAATTTCACTGAATTTAAACATTAAAAAAAAAAAAAGTCTTTTGCCTTTTGACCCAGGCTGTACGGCTTAGGTGTCTTTTCATTGTAACCTTTTCTAGCCTTGTTATCCTGAAGATGTCCGGGTGTCTTGACAGAGGTTGGGCAGGCAGCTCCCTGTGTCATTGTTGTTAGTTCCCATCAAGTTGGCTCCAACTCAAAGTGACTCCGTGTACAACAGAACGAAACATTGCCCAGTCCTACACCATCTTCATAATTGTTGGTATGCTCAAATCCATTATTGGCAGCCACTGTAAATTTTGGTCGTCTTCCAACCTAGGGGACTTTCTTCCAGCACTATATAGGACAATAGGCTGTTGTGATCCATAGGGTTTTCACTGGCTAGTGTTCAGAAGTAGTTCACCAGGCCTTTCTTCCTAGGCTGTCTTAGTCTGGAAGCTCTGCTGAAACCTGTTGGTGTTTGAAATGCCAGGGGTATAGCTTCCAGCATCCTAGTAATATGCAGGCCACCCCAGTAGGACAAACTAAGAGATGGGCAGTGGCCCGCACCACTTGATCACATATATCAAATTCGGTTAAACAGTGGGCACATGGGATAGGCATTTGTCCTCTCCTCCAGCATCTCCCCCTACCTCTGCCCTCTTTTTGCTTCCATTCCTTCCCTGAGATTTTTTCTTTCTGCCCCAAAGAAGCAATGTCTTTCCTTCAGGCTGCACTCCGCTTAGACAGCACATGCTCCAAAAAGTCTCCAAGGCCCTGCTTAGCTCTCTCCCCTCTGTGCGCAACAATCACGCGTGTCAAACTGTGTAGCAATGTGCTCTCCTGTCTCCTCTGCTTGGCTATAACCTCCAAAAGGACAAGGACAAGGATCCTCTCTCTATGTCATCGTATTTCCCGTGCCCAGCACACTCCTGGGCAGAGGCTGCACTTATCTAAACATTAGCTTTTCTTATCATCCCCTCCACCACCCATCTGTCTGTCTGTCATACCGTGGTGGCTTGCATGTTGCTATGATGTTGGACGCCACACCACTGGTATTTCAAATACCATCAGGGTCACCCATGGTAGACAGGTTTCAACAGAGCTTCCAGATTAAGACAGACTAGGAAGAAAGACCTGGCAATCTACTTCAGAAAATTAGCCAATGAAAATCCTATTGATCACAACAGAACACTGCCTGATATAGTGCTGGAAAATGAGACCCCTAGGTTGGAAGGCACTGAAAACACACCGTGACCCAAACAATGGACTTGAGCATACCAACGATAGTGAAGATGGTGTAGGGTCAGAGAGCATTTCACTCTGTTGTGCGTGGGGTCTCCGTGAGTCAGAGGCAGTTCAGCAGCAACCAACAACAACAATAACATCATCCTCTTAGCGCCAAGGTACACATGAGGACGGTCATTCGGGGGACATTTGTCTTAGAGTTTTTGACTAAGGTGAGGCATGTTAAACAGCATCAGGCAGGTCTTCATACTTTGGTTAAACAGCCCCATTCTCTTTACTTCTATTTTTTCCTCTTTCTTCCATGACAATAGCGCTGTCATTTGAAATAGCTTTTACAGTTTTTTTTTTATTATTACAAAAAAAAATACCCGATTGTTATTTAAATTTTCAAAAATATTATCAAGCGTAAAGGATAAAAGAGAAAATTAAAACGCTCTGTAACTCTTCCAGTCTTGGTAAGCATACATATGCATATGTATGCGTATTTTGACTATAAATTTTTGTATATAAGTTACAGAATGGGAACACATTGTACACATTGTTAGTAATTATATATTACTGTATCATTTAATATTCTTCTGCATCTTCTTTTAATTTTAAAAAGGGCTGTGCATGGTAATATATCAAATAGATGTATCGTTATTTATTTAACTCTTTTTTCCTATTAGCTGATAGTTGATCCTACATTTGTCTTCTCGCTAAGAATTCTTTGGTGAACGTTGTATATCTTGATAGAATAAACCCAGGAGTATAGAGGAGGGTCAGGAAAGGCCTCCTGGCAGAAATGACATCTGTCTGGAGACAGGATACGTGTAGGAAAGCTAGGTGAAGGGGAGAAGGTGGGAGGCAGGAGTGACTGATGGAGGAAACAGCCCGCGCAAAGGCCCGGAGGTGAGGGAGCCTGTGAGTGTGCTAGGAACTGGAAGTATTTCAGTGCAGTGGAGGGTGTGTTGGAGGTGGGGGAGTCAGGGTGTGGGTGTGGGCGATGAGATGGTTATTGACCAGGTGACCAGGGCCAAGTCCAAGGCAGCCCAGGGAGCCATGCTAAGCAGGTAGACTTTGGGCAATGAAGAGTCAGTGCAATAAGAGCAAAGGGGTGCCATGCTCAGGTTTGCATTTTTCATAGACCCCTCCGGCTGTTGCAGCTAACTCCACATAGCTGGCCTAACCCACCCTCCATTCAACAGTTAGACTTGGAGCTGTTATGAACACAAGGCAACAGAAATTAGAATGAAGAAGAGGAAAAAAGAGTTCACATGTATCAGCTCACGGATAAGCTTTTCAAACTGTCTAGATTCTTACATTTGGGGCACAATTCAACAGCAAGGCAAAATCCTTACTCTTCTCTCCAACCCTGGCAGAGATGCCATGTGCTTTAAATGACTTCATTGGTTTCTGGCCCCCATCCCTGATCCAAGAGCCCCGTTGGTGTATCCCGATGACCCCCTGCAAAAAAAAACCAAACCCGTTGCCGTCGAGTCAATTCTGACTCATAGCAACCCTATAGGACAGACAAGAACTGCTCCATAGAGTTCCCAAGGAGTGCCTGGTGGATTCAAACTGCTGACCTTTTGGTTAGCAGCCGTAGCGCTTAACCACTATGCTACCAGGGTTTCCATCCCAATGACAAAAATGACAAGAGGGTTGAAATTTCCTCTAGTAGCTGAGCGAGGCTGCAGTGTCCACCCAAGCCCGCCAGAGAAGCAGGCGTGGTCCACGCTGTGTTTGTAATGCGATCCCAGCCTCCAGCTCCCCAGTTCTCCAAGGACATAGCAGGTGCAGAGCCCACCGGCGCTGGGCCTCCCCAGGGCTGATGTCTCCATTTAGGGAGCCTGCCTGAAGCTAATGGGCAGTGACAGCTCCATTTGAGAAACACGGAAACACTTAACAGGGAGGCTATGATCTGCCAGCCCCGTAAGCTGCTTATTAGCAGGGAAATCACGTTCCCACTGTATCCTGCCCCCTTGGTTAACCCCTGTTCTTGCATCTCCTCTCTGCTATCTCACTTAAAGATTTCATTATTTTCTGAGGCAGTGGGGGGGTGGGCAGGGAGGAGGGAGGCTTCTGAGCTGCCAGAAGCTGTTTCTCTGTCTCCCATCCGTGCCTCAGGGGAGACCCAGGCAGAGCGAGCGCCTTCTGGTGTGGATGTGAAATGATAGTTTTTAAAGAAAAATGGTCCCTGAAGACTGTCTCAGCTAATCTGCTTCCTACGCTAGCTGGTCTGGGTCCCAACACCCCGGCCAAAGAAACACACCCACAGGTCAGCCTTATAACATACCATCTTGTGCCAATGACCGCTGCCACTGGCATCTCTTAATTTGATCTCAACACCATCCCTTCTTCTCCACCCCTTTCCCCACCCCAGTCCCGGCCAGCTTCATCTGTCCTCTGATGATTGCACCAACCAGCCAGCCCCCCTTTTCCCGTGCACCCCCCACACCACGGCAGAGGGCCATCTGCGAACTTGAGCTCTCTACTGGGATCTCAAACTCGCCAGAAAGGAAACCAAGGCTTGATCCTCCCTCAAATGTTGATCAGCCCCCAGTGTTCTCTATCTCAGTAAATGGCATCCCCACTCACCACTTAGATCAGGCCAAGAGTCTCGGGGTCACCTCCAACTCCTTTCTTCCTCCCAAACCCCACATCCCATCTATCAACAGATCTTGACAACTCCAAGTTCAAAGTTTACCCCAAATCCTAATGCATCTCACCATCCCCCCACTATCACCTTCCTCCAAGCCACCATTGTCTCTTGCCTGGATTATTGTAGTAGCCTCTTAACTGGTCTCACTCTTTCCGTTATCCCCTGTCCCCTACTCAGTCTGTTCTGGGCACAGTACCAATGTCCCTTTTTAAACAAAAAAAACGAAACTCATTGCGGTGCACTCAGAGGGACTCAAAGCGACCCCGTGTGTTACAGAGTAGAACCGCTCTGTAGGATTTTCTTGGCTGTAATCTTTTTACGGAAGCAGATCACCGGGACTTTCTTTTCAGCACCACTAGGTAAATTCGTACCACCAACCTTTAGGTTAGTAGACCAATGCAAACCATTCGCCTCACTCAGGGACCCTTTTTAAACATAAAACCAAATCCATCGCCATCGAGTAGATTCCAACTTACAGCAACCCTATAGGGCAGAGTAGAACTGTCCCATAGGTTTTCCAAGGAGCAGCTGGTGGATTTGAACTACCAACCTTTTGGTTTGCAACCAAGCTCTTAACCACTGTGCCACCAGGGCTCCTGTTCAAATATAAGTCAAATTCTATTATTCACTGCTCAGAGTTCTCCAGTGGCTTCCCATCAAGCTGGATTAAAATCCATGGTCCTCACGTGGCCTTTCAGGACCTCTGTGATCTGGCTCCTGGCCACCTCTTTGATGCCTTCCATTTCTCCCCACCTTGGTCACTCTGCTCTGGCCACACTGGCCTCGTTGCTCTTCTGCACCTATGCCAAGTGAACACCTGTCTTAGGGCCCTTTCACTTGCTGTTCCCTCTGCCTGGAATATTTTTCCTCCAGAAATCTCTAAATGGCCTCCTTTGCTGAGGTCTTACTCCAAGATGATTTCCTCGGAGCTAACCACTTTATGGGCTGATCCCCTGACCTGGCTTTATTTTTCTTAATACCACTTATCTCTGCCCAGGGTAAAATACATATTTACATTTGTAGTTATATTAATGTGTGTCTGTTCATTGCCTTTCTTCCCCAGTAGAAGGTTAACTCCATGAGGGCATGGGTTTTGCATCATGTACAACTGTAAACCCAGCACCTCAAACAGTACCCAGAACACTGCAGGTGCTCAATAAATATTTGTTGGATGAGCAGATGCGTAAATGAATGAATGAATGACTCTGGACAATAAATCCTAACCACACTGTTGACTCTGGGGGCCCATCCTTTTACGGGAGTTTTTACCTCACTGGCAGAAAAGCCAACCACAAGTCTTGATAGTAGGGTTGGGAGTCAGTACTCATTTTCTGAGTCCTGAAGCTAAGATATCAAAACAGCTGGCTTAGTTTGGCCTGGAATACCAAATAGGTTTCTTTAAGTCTGACATGAGTCCTTTAAAAATGCAAGGCTGCTTCCACAGTATTTAAAACTTAAACACCATGAAAATTCTCCATTGTAGGAAGCATATGTCATCTGTAGGGATTTGTAATGGGAAAAGAGAACAAAATAATACTTAGAGTTATGATGGGTTGAGCACTTACTCCGAGTCAGGCACTGTGCCAGGCACATGTATTGTCTCATTTTACCCCCATCACACACACACACGCCCTCCCCATGATAGGAATCAGAATTATCCCCATTTCACAAATGAGGAAACAGACTTTAAGGAGCTTGCCTGGAGTTGCATAGTTAGTGGATAGTGATGCTAGGATTAGAATCCAGGCCTGCTGGCTACAGAGGCAAGGACTTACTTCTGTCCAAATGGGAAGGGATCAGGAGGTGGGGGCTCTTTGATAGCCAAGTGTCCTCACATACAGCAAATACCTCAGCTTCCTTTCACTGTAAGGCTTTGAAGATGCACTTACGCTCCTTCTGGAGCCCTGGTGGCGCAGTAGTTAAGAGCTATGGCCGCTAACCAAAAGGTCAGCAGTTCGAATCCATCAGCTGCTTCTTGGAAACCCTATGCGGCAGTTCTATTCTGTCCTCTAGGGTTGCTATGAGTCAGAATCGACAAGACGGCACTGGTTTTTTTTTTTTTTTTTAATAAATATTCCTTCACATTCTCATCTAACCTTTACTCTTCCAGCTACTCAAGTTCAACAACAGCCCTGCATTTTCCCATCAGCGTCCTCTCGATTGCCAAATGCGCTGGCCCATTCTCAGTGATTCTCCTACTTGACCTCTTGGAGGTATTTGAGCTTTAACAATGCCCTTTTCCTTGGGTTCTTCTCATTCCTTAGTTTGTCTGATGCTGCTCTCTCCTGGCTCTTCTACCTCTCTCTGACAGCCTTCGGGCAATTTTCTCATTGGCAAATGGGATTAACGCCTACTTCACAGGGTTGTTACATGAATTAAAGAGGCAATGTATGTAAAACACTTAACAAATATGTGTTGCATAGAAAGTGTCCTGTAATTTTTGTTATTACCTTTATTACTGTCATCCCCTCCATATTCTGTCCTATTATTACTGTTATCTCCCCTCCATCCCCATATTTTGTCCCTCAAGTTTTCGAGACCTTTCCTGAGCTCCTGAACTTGTCCTTCTAACTCCCTCTTGTCATCTGGAATCTCACAGGTCCCTCAAAGGCATGGTGTCCAAAATGGAAACAGCCGTCTTTCCCTAATTCTCCTATATTCTCTGTCTTGGTGATGGATATAACCATATTCTCCACCATTCAAACTAGAGATCTCACCATCCTTGACTTCTCCCACACTTCCCACCCTGTCCCACTCCATTATTCCACCAGCCTCCAAGCTATCAACTGTACTTGTAAAGTGGAGCCAGGAGACGTCAGATGGACTTGGTTCATGTTGCAGCTCTGCTATTCCTTAGCGGTGACCTTGAGTAAATTACATAATCTCCCTGCCCTCAGTTTCCTCATCTATAAGATGGGGATGATAATAATGCCCATCTCCTAGCATCATTGGGAGAATTAAGTAAGATAGTGCAAGTAAGAGCTGTCTAAGGTGTCTGGGTGCCTGGGATATGGCAAATGTTGAATCAATGTTAGCTAATATCATTATTGTCACTTCTACTGTATTATTAGGTTGTGGCTACCTCTTATAGACATTGTGTTTGAAACACTTGGAGCTCTTGTCCAAATGGGCCTTGCACTTAGAGCAAAGAGCAAGGAACCCCAGGTTTAGTGGTTTGTCTGCTCTCTTCAGGAGGGCACTAGTGTGTGCATGTGTGTGTGCACTCAGACATGCATGCACACTCACACACACACACACACACGTGTTATGATTCTGCCTTAGAGCAAGACCTTTCCATATAGAAGGACCAGCAGGATGGGTGCAAAATGGTGATGATTTTCTCTCTGGGGCCAGATTGCCTTGCCCAGCACTGCTCTGTGTTTCATCCCACCCCTCCTTCCCCACTGGAGAATGGCCAGCTAAGTTCACTTCCTGGCACCTTGTAACTGAGGGTGACTGACTTACGAGCTCACCAGGGCTGTGTAGTTTACCCAGGCAGTGCAGGCATCAAACCCAGGTCTTGTGGTTGGGATCTTTCTCCACTGACGGGAGTTTGTAAACTGCTGTACTCTGTTGAGCTGGAAAGCATCAGTTCCTGACTGAGAACCAGAAGAAAGCACTGTGAGGGACCTGTTGCTAAATATTGAAATGCCCCAGGTGATGTATAAATGGGTCATTAATTTGCATCTTGTATTACAGGAAACATCTCCGGTGTGAGCTGGGCTGACTCCTGGGGGTAGGGTGGGGGAACACGCCACATGCCACTAACCTCACCATCTCATGCCTTTGCCATACAGTTCCTAACTGCCCAGAGGGATGCCTGGGCAGTTAATAAGCTACAGCAGCTGAAGGTCAGGAGCCCAAGGTCGTGTCCCAAAGTTCATAAGGATTTTGCATTTTATGTTGCTCTCATTTCTGATCATTGAAAAACCTCTCAGAGGTAGTGAAAGGATGGGATTGAAGAAAATCATATCCAGTTTTGCTTGGTTCTGTTTTGTTTTGCCTTTTGCTATTTTTTTTTTTTTTTCTTTCTCCACCCACCACAAGTTCTTTTCTTCCCCTCTCATAGTGTGGGCGAAATGCTGAAAACTTCGACCGGTTTTTCACCCGCCATCCACCAGTCCTAACACCTCCTGACCAGGAAGTCATCAGGAATATTGACCAATCAGAATTCGAAGGATTTTCCTTTGTTAACTCTGAATTTTTAAAACCTGAAGTCAAGAGCTAAGTAGATGTGTAGATCTCTGTCCTTCATTTCTGTCATTCAAAGTCAACAGCTGTTGTGATGACATTCTTTTTATTGCAAAGTTGCATTCATGTTTTATTTGCCAATGAGACTGGAGTGACCATGTTGAAGAGCCCAAATGTCCTCAGGTAGTTTGGAGCATCTCTCCTGAGATCAAATTATGCAGATGGCTCAAAGAAAATGCCGGTGCATAATTAAGCCATTAACAAGTCCTCTAACAATTTATTTCTCCAGCATGCCTGTTAACGAGATCCTGTAGGGAGAGGAAATGCCTGCTTTCTGTCCCTCTTTTTGGCATCACCATTTTCACACATTCTCCAACCCCAACCCTCTCCACTCTAGATTCTTGCTACAAAACGGGTGGGTAATTGGAGGCTAGCAGGATTCGTCTACTTCTGGACTTGGAGTTTTGCTTGTACCCAAGTGCATGGTTGCTTTGGCCTTGAGGGAACCCCTCTGTTCTGCATGTTTTGAAGGCTCCATGACTTTGAAAAAAAAATGCTAAAAAAAAATTGTATTTGTTACTTTTTTAACCCAAAGTTAAGAAGATTATCTAAGCCCTTGTAAAATTCCAAGCCTGTGCTTTTAAACGGTTTCTTTCTAAAAGCACTGCAAGGGGCCAAAGGGCAACCAGCGTGGGTGCTACCTCAGCGCCATAATTTCTGATACCCTATGTCCCTGATCGCCCACATCCCCAAACTACTTGAAAAGGGCATTTGGCACCACTTCTTGAAAGTGCATGGTCACTCTAGAAAGGTCCCCAAGGGCCACGATTTTACATTCATTTCAAACTTTATTGCTTCAGGGTTTTATTTCTGTTGTTCAAATACCAGAAAAAAAAAAAAAGGTTACTCAGTTTGTTACACATGCTTTAAAATGTGTGTCCAAAATGTTATTAACCACAATGACCTGCTTTGATTCAACCAAGAAGGCAGCTCTGGAGCCCAGTAGACCCGTGCCTGTGGGCATGGGATTTGTCTAGGTTTGTGGCTGGCTTTGGAAAGCCAATTAAGTGCTCGGAGAGACACCATTTCTTGAAACAAAGACAGTTGTACTCTTCACTTTGTTGTTGTTTTGCAAGATGTTTGTGGAATGTCCATTTGTATCTGAATATCTGTTACATGCCATTTTTCTTCTAGCATCGAGAGACAATAAAAAAAAAAAAGAAAAGAAGAAATGCTATTTCAAGGAACACTGCTCTCTTTGAAAAATGTGGAGTCACACTACAGAGCGGGGCTCCTGGGGCTTCAGGACAGAAAGAAACAAAATCCAGAGCTTAATGCCAGCCCTGTTGTTCAGCCAGTCAGAGAGGCAGCGGCTGTAGGCTTCTCATGGGTTCCTGATGGTCTACAGTACGGTGGGACAACCTGGCCAGGGCCTCCTGCAATGTCAGAGCCCAAAGTCCCCGTTTCCTCTAGACTGAAGTTTAGGGGCCAACTAAGAGCATGGCTGGGGCTGATTCTTATCAAAATTGTCACTCCTCCCAAGTTGGACTAAATAGTCTAACAAGCGGCTTTGAGAGCCCCTAGAGCCCAGGGAAGTCCCTTGGGTGGAGGAAATTTAATTTTTGTTGAGCAGATAAGGACAGCAGATGACTCCTCTTCCTTGTCTGTGGCTTCCTGCTATTCTCAGCAGCCCTAAAGAGAATTCTTACCACAATTCAAGGGATTTCCAGAAGTTCTGGAGTTTTGGAGAGATCATCGAGGAACTTTAAAAATTTGACAAATATCCTTGAGTAAGCCTTCTTATTTATAAGAAAACCATGGGGAACTCCACTTAGGCCAGGCCCTTGCAGTTCATGCCTTCTTGCTCTCTTCTCCTTGCTCCAGCTTTTGGGATCACCCCGCCGCTGCCATTGTGGCTGCTACCTGGAGCTAAGGTGAAACAAGTTTGAAGTCCTAGCTGACAAGCCTACAAGGATAGAGAAAGAGGGAAATCAGGGCAAAACCCCCTCATTTTATTGTTGGGGATATTGGCATCTGGAAGAGGAAGTGACTTGCCCAAGGTTACCCAGGTGGAATGCAAACCCAGTTTCCTGGCCCTCACCATGGGGTCTTTTGCTCTATAGCAATACAATAGGAGCCCTGGTCACATTTATCTCTGAGCCATGCCCACCAATAAGCAAGCTCTTTGAGGTCCTTCATCTGGCTTTTGGGTGACCAGGACTTTCCTTGGACATCCTCTCAGGAAAACAAAAACTGTGGAGAAACATTGGGCCATTGAAAAATGATCTGAAACAACTTTAGAGAGCAACATAGGATAGATAGACAGATAAATAGATAGATAGATGATAAATAGAATATACTGTATATATATATACGCACATATATACACTGCACTGTACATTTTCCAAATTATTGCCATTATTTTTCAAAAGTTTGCAGAAATTTTTCAATAGTTTGGAGAATTAGGTACTCAGACAAAAGACTCTGTCCCCCAAATACACACCTTGTGGAGGACTGGTCAGGGAAGCCTTCTCTGGAAGTAAGGGATCATTAGTCAGAATTCCTGCATTTTCCTTTCTTATCAACATGCCAAAAGCAGACGAAACCAAGAAAAGAGCTTTGACCACATATAATCTCTTGGGGATACTTTGAGAATTTATCCAGAAGGAAAAAGAATTTATTTTTACATTCATCCATTTGTTCCACCCTCTATTCATTCATTCAGCCAGCATTTATTGAGCACCAGCTGTGTGCTGGGCTCTGTGCTGAGTGCCAGGGACACAGCGGGGTACAATAAGGATGTAATCTCTGTCCCACTGGAGCATACCATCTGGTGGGAGGGCAGTCATTAAACAGGTAATTAAAAGCACAGTGTGATCCAGAGATGTCAAGTCTCTAGGTTGGTCAAGGAAGCTTTTTACTAAGAAGAAAACACTATCAAACACCTTTGGGGCTCTTCTTTGTCACCACAGAACACAGTTTGAGGCTGAAGGAGGAGGTGGAGCTGCACCCTTTGACCAAGATTCCTGGGAAAATCATGTGGATGTGATGAGTGGGGAAGAAGAGAGGCAGGGTAGTTGCTGGGAAGGTTTCTTTCTAGAAGGCCAAAGTCACAAGCCTCTACGCTTGAACAGACCACATTTTCATTTCCAGGATCCCAGCAGAGACAGATATCCATATTGTCTCTTTATATGGAGAAGGGAGCTGGGCTTATATCTTGATTCTGAGCCCTGAGTCTCATCTCTTGGGGCATTTAACTCAGATCCCGGAAGACCTTAGCCTTGGTGGAAGGAAACACCACTCCCCTTCCAACACACTGCCTCCCACTTGACACAGCCTAGGTCTTCTAGTCCAGCTAAGACAGGCTGAGATTTTCCAAAGGACATAAATTAGGGGAGAATAAAAGAGAAACAATAAGAAAATTCCACCCCCCCCAAAAAAAAAAAAACCCTGAATACCATCCAGGTTAGCTATGGCTAGTTGTGTACCAGTATTCCAGAATCACACTTCTAATTTCTTAGAATTCTCACTGACCTTTACCTGTTCTTAAGAAAGAATAGGGTTACAATCACGATGACCTTGTTAGGGTATTAATAGGAGACCAGTCAGTTTAATAACCCTCCTTGGATGAGCAATGCTCTTCTTATCTGAATTCAGATGCTGTCAACTCAGGAACTGTCTCAGCAGAGGGCCATTCTCTCCCAACTTCTAGAAGGAAGTTCAGGAGTATTTTCTGTGGGGAACTGCCCACAGGACAATGCCCATAAAGGCAAGTCCTGCTTGGACCATGTGGCTGTTTGAAGCATGAGTCATAACCAGTGCAACAAATAGGGAAGGACTTTCAAAGTTGGGATTGGTGGGAAGGGAATCTTGGTTAGGTGTCCACAGGCAGGGAAGGCCTGAAAGGGTTGATAATACAAGGAGAGGCCTTCCAGCCCTGGATATACCCAAGACCCACACACAACCCAGAGCTCTCAGACCTTGAAGGGAACTAATGGTGAACTAACACAGCTCAGGTCATGTTGAGGGCCAAAATGGACAATGGCTCATATGTAGGACTCTTGGGATCAACAAGTCCCATTTTTTTTGTTTGTTTGTTTTTTCTTGCATGCATTTTGTTTTAGACAGCAAACTACTAATGAGGAAAACAGCAAGAGATCAGGGAAGTCCCATTGTTTTGCTATAGAGTGAGAGCCCTGGCTTGAGGGTAACTACAAGTTGGAAAAAGCAAAGAAACTCCTCCTTAGTCAAGTCTTCCTTCATTGACTCATTCACTCAGCAAACAATTATCAACAGCCTCCTGTGTGCCAAGCCCTATTCTTGTCACTGGAAATACAATAGTGAAGAAACAGACAAGGAGCCTCCCCTCCTGGAGAGAAAGGATAAATAAGCAGATAAACAAGAAAATTTCTGATAGCAATAAGTGCAATGTAGACAAAGAGATGTTAACTTAGGAGTTGTGTGGGCATCAGGAGAGGGCTGCACAGACAACATTAAGTGAAGCCATGGCAATGAAATTTTTATCCCAACAAGGGAAGTAACACACTCAGTGCCTGGGGTGTGGAGCCTCCCACAGCACAGAACTGGGTGACAGCAGGCAGGACAAGGCAAAGAAGAATGGGAGAGGGCCCGCTATCCAGAAAAGACTGAATTGGACCCAGGATGGAAAACAACTCCAACAGTATCTTTTAGCACTCTCCCTCCTGGCCACATTTATTTACCTAAGTGTGTTTCTGACATCACTTACTCCCCACTCCACCTCCCCCCCCACCCCCCCGCCCCACACACATACACTTGCAAGAGTTGGTAGGAAATTCAATGGGGACATTCTACCTATATGTCTGGGAGCAGCAAAAAAGAAGCAACTCCTGTAAAAGATTTTATAAAATGCAAAATGAGCCCAGCAATGAGAAATCCCTAGTCAGTGCTCATTAAGGGATGGGTAGCAGTTGGCCAAACTCTAGCAAGCCAGTCAGTCCTCACTGACCCTCCCTTCTTTATAATCTGACACACCTCTGCCTTCAGCCAGACAGCATGCCTGGTGCCAGTGAGACCCAGGAACTTCTTTGAGAATGCCTTTTTCTTGTTCACCTTGTAGCAAAACAACTGTGAGGCTGTCTCCCCAGTCACGGGATGAGACAGCGCCTAACTAGCAGCAACATGGTCAGGTAAAAATCCATTCCTCTTTGTGCGAGACTAGATGAAGTCACTTCACCTTCCTGTGCCTCACTTTTCTCCTATATCAGATAATGGGGGGTGAGGTCTCCAGGTCTACCTGCCTCACAGCTGTGTGTGGAGAGGATGGGAAGAGATGATAGACTGAGAAGGACCCAAAAGAGGTCAGAGCAACATACAGATATGAGAAGATCTTTTTATTAGCCCACACTCTGATGGTCCCTAGTAAAACTTATGCCAAACTGTAGTTAGTAAACTGAGGTCAGTGGTCCCCCAAAGAAATGCCAGACTAACTAGAAGAATCAAGTGAGTTTTTATTTTGTTTTTTTAAGCTGCCCTTATGGATCTTACTTTAAGCTTTGGGTTTGGTTTCTTACAGTTTGTTGACTCTATAAATGCTATAAACTTACTTAGCTGAGGAAGCCACAAATTCTAGTCTGTGGGTGGGTTTTTGAGGATCCCCTTCAAAGCCTAGATTGCACCAGCAAGTGTGGGGTAGACATCTCCTTTCACAAAGCCACACTCCCTTCTTTGGAGCTGAGTGGCTGTGCAGCAACCCTCCTTTTCAAAGAAAGAGGCCGCCCACCCACAGGGGTCGCCATTGGATGGTTTTCTCTGGGGCATTCCACCCAACAACTAACTCTGTGAACATTAAGCATGCTAAAAAGTAGTTCCCAACTCAATTCATCTGAAAACCAAAAAAAAAAAAACCCAAGCCCACTGCCGTCCAGTCGATTCCGATTCATGAAAGCCAAAGAAAATACACACACATATGTACAACATTTTATGGCAACCCTTAAAAAAATTCAGTGAATTATTTCCTTTTTTAGCAAATTTCTACCAAATTCTCTATCCTGAAGCTAACACACAACATGAAATGAAAGCCAGGGACAGTAAGCACAATGCAGCTGCTAAAGTCTTGCCAGCACAGGGCTCTTTCTGACTCTGCCCGTGAGATGTCACATCAGCCTCCTGGTAACCAGCATGTCTTGGTCATGTTCCCTTCTTCTTATGCTATGTTAATGTATTTGCTTTCCATTTGGCAGAGAGACAAGCGAGACACCTCCAACTTCGACAAAGAGTTCACCAGACAGCCTGTGGAACTCACTCCCACTGATAAACTCTTCATCATGAACTTGGACCAAAATGAGTTTGCTGGCTTCTCCTATACTAATCCAGAATTTGTCATTAATGTGTAGGTGAATGCAAATTCCATTGTTGAGCCTGGAAGGGTCAGCCTTCAGGTCAAGCGTATGTTTCAATTCTAGTCTTCCAGGATTCATGGTGCATATGCTGGCATTCAACATGCGGAGAGCCTGTCCTAGAGGGCTTTTCTTTGTATGTGTAGCTTGCTAGTTTGTTTTCTACATTTGAAAATGTTTAGTTTAGAACAAATGCTTTACCCAATTATAGAAGTACAACTTTTCCAAACATCCAGAAACTCATCAAATGAACAGTGTCAGAACTACCATATCTAATACCAAAATGCTTCAGTATTTGTAATTTTTAAAGTCAGAAGCTGATGTTCCTGGTAAAAGTTTTTACAGTTATTCTACCATATCTTCTTTGAATGCTCAGCATGACTGGTATTTTTAAAAGTTGTGAGTAAGCTTTGCAGTTACTGTGAACTATTGTCTCTTGGAGGAAATTTTTTGTTTAAGAATTGATATGATTAAACCGAATTAATATATGCAACTCCCTTGTTTACGTGGCTGTTTTTAACTGGACTCTGCGGCATAGAGGTTACAAGTTTGTTTCACTCACACAGAATTTTCTTAATTGAACTCATTTGTCAGCATTGTAAAATGGACGATTTTATATAAATATCTGGATTTTCAGATTCACTTGAAAAAATGAAAAGGCTGGGTCTACAGTCCCAGGTGAAAATAATTAGGATTGAGAAGTGGCGGTCTCTTTAAAAGGAGTGTATGTGCTCATTTCACAATGGTCTCCACCATCCCCTAATGCATTACACCTTCCATTCACTTCCCAGGCCACTGTAGCCATTTGAGGCTGAGAGCTCTGCCAATTACGAGTCACAGGATTGATGACCATAATACTTGCTTGAGCCCATAATCAGGTTATCTGAATAGGCAACTAGTCAATGTGGCCCGTGTTTATTAAATTCTCAAGCATCAAGGGCATAAAATTTTCATTCCAACCATGAAAAAAGTCAGCAAGGAGCTGTCAGTACAGAGAGAACACCTTTCCATGGTCTATGAGGATGTCACTATTTGTAAATCTACCTACCTTTTAGTATTTTCTCCTGATTAAGTTTCTGCAAAAAAAAGGGTGACTGCCCTTTCCCAACAGCCATACTTGCCTGGGAAGGCCAGAAGAAGAGGAGAAAGTAAAGGAGATAAAAAAAAACTGTTGGCCTGGTAAGGAGTCTCACTCTCAGAGTAGCATGTTACCGAATCACTGGGTGCCCGCCTGATGCCTTTTTCTCTGAGTGAAGTCATGCTTCTATTTTCTTTTCAAAAGATGTAATAATCCAGTGTGTAGCACATGCATTTGCAGCTGCTAAGGCCAGTGGGTAGGAGAAAAGAGCAAACATGCCACACCAAATACATTAAGACTCTCCGGCATTCATTCATCTCCTCCCTTCTTGGAAGAGTCCCAGCAAACGGAGCATTGGGCAAATACAATGGATCCATTGATCCTAGTGCACTCATCTTTCTGGAATTTTAGAAATTCTTCCAGTTAAAATCGGTTGTGAAAATGATGTGGCAGGGGTGTCTGACCTCCTCTAACTTCACAAGGAGAGGAGAGTATCACCATCAGCATCAGCCCAAGGCTGACTGCTATGAGGTGGAGGTCAAGCATACCTCCACCCTCCAACCTTTATACCAATTCTGACACCAGCGATCCCTCCGATAGCACTCCCTACTTCTCCGCTAGGTTTGATAATTCATTGCAATGGCCACACAGAACTCACAGGCCATACTCACAGTTATGGGGTATTAGGTGTCCTAGGCTGGGTTCTCTAGAGAAGCAAAACCAGTAAAGTGTATTAATATATAGAGAGGAATTTACATCAAGGAAATGGCACATGTGGTGGTAGAGGCTGGAATGCCTTGAGTCCGAGGGCCAGAATAGAGGCTTCTCCTGATTCACGTACCCGCAGGGGCTGGCGGACCCAAGATCCGTAGGTCAGAGAGCAGTGCTCTTGCTCACAAGCTGTGAAGATCAGTGAATCCCAAGACTGGCAGGCAAGACTACAGGTAAGCTGCTAGCTCATCCCAAGAACCAGAGGTCAGACAAACAGGAGCCAGCTGCAGGATCCAGTGCGAGCAAAAGGCTCCCAAGCCTTGCCAGAATGTCCATTTATATTCGATGCAGGCCACACACCCAAGGAAATGCCCTTTCAACTGCTGGCTACTCACAGCAGATCCTATCGTAGGGGTAAAAAAAATGTGATCACAATCAAATCTCAACAAGGAAGTGTTCACAACATTATAATACTGTCAAAACACTGAGAACCAAGGCCCAGCGAAGCTGACACACGATCCTAACCATCACACTAGGGAAGTAAGAGGTTACAATTCAGGATCAGGAATGCCTGAGGATACAGTTCTTTGGTCAGGACATCTTCACAGCTGTGCCCGCAGGCAGGGCCTCTCTCTGGCCCTCAGCCCCTTTGCCCCCCAGCCTTCAGCCTGGCCACTGCCCTGCTGAGACAAGCATTACAAAGCTATTTAGCTCTGCCAGTAAGTGCCCGGGTACAACCCACTCCTTCAGTAAGCCTTGGCCTAAAGGCACTCAATTCTCCTGTTCCCACTCAGTCTCCTGCTGGTCTCCTGGTTCTGCTACTTGCCAGTTCTCTGCCATGCTTGCCACCGCTTCTGGCCATCTTGCACTGTCTTCAGTGTTACAGCTTTCTCTGTGTGTCTCCTGGGTCTAGGAAGTACTCAGCACAGGAACTCCAGGTCCAAAAGACATGCTGTGCTCCTGTGTGTTCTTCTTGGTGGTAGTAAGGTCCCCTGTCTGCCTCTGGGATGGCTCATCTTAAGCATAGCAGGATTGCAAAACCAACCAATACCCTTGTTAGGGTTCCATATACCTTATTTGCATGGTCCCACCCCCACAAGCATGCCACACACCTTATTTGCATTATTAGCAAGCCATCCAATCCCTTTGGTGGGCCAAAAGCACCCCATTTGCATAGTCCCACCCAGTCACTTGGTAAGAATTACAAGACCGTGGCAAGAAATGCCCTATAATTAAGAAAATATTCTGCATCCCACTTTGAAGAGTGGGGTCTGGGGTCTTAAATGCTAGCAAGCAGCCATCTAAGATGCATCAATTGGTCTCAACCCACCTGGATCAAAGGAGAATGAAGAACACCAAGTACACGAGGCGATTACGAGCCCAAGAGACAGAAAGGGCCACGTGAACCAGAGTCTACATCATCCTGAGACCACAAGAACTAGATGGTGCCCAGCTACAACTCATGACTGCCCTGACAGGGAACACAACAGAGAGCCCCTGAGGGAGCAGGAGAGCAGTGGGATGCAGACCCCAAATTCTCATAAGACCGGACTTAATGGTCTGACTGAGACTAGAAGAACCCCAGTGGTCATGGCCCCCAGACCTTCTGTTGGCCCAGGACAGGAACCATTCCCAAAGCCAAGTCTTCAGACAGGGATTGGACTGGACAATGGGTTGGAGAGAGATGCTGGTGAGGAGTGAGCTTCTTGGATCAGGTGGACACTTGAGACTATGTTGGCATCTCCTGCCTGGAGGGGAGATGAGAGGGTGGAGGGGGTTAGAAGCTGGCAAAAAGGACACGAAAAGAGAGAGTGGAGGGAGAGAGCAGGCTGTCTCCTTAGGGGGAGAGTAATTGGGAGTGTGTAGCAAGGTGTATATGGGTTTTTGTGTGAGAGACTGATTTGATTTGTAAACTTTCACTTAAAGCACAATAAAAATTATTTAAAAAAATGCCATATAAAAGCAATCCATTGCACCACATCAGTTAAAGCCAACTTAAAGAATAAAATGTGTATGTTCTTTGCATCACATTTAGAAAACAAGATATATGGGTTTTATATATGTTCCATTTAACAAGATATTGTTGAAGAAGTTACCATTGCTACTGCTGATTCCTCCTCATGCTTTCTCCCGATAATGAATATAAATTCATGTTTCATTTCATAAATATTGAGTGGCTACTCTGAGCCATACACAGCTCTGAGTGCTGGGAATACAGAGACCTACAAGATAGTCCAGGACTTCCCATTCATGGGACAAAATGGCTGCAGAATTCTGAGCCTCTCATCTCCCTAGGATCATATCCAGGGAGAAGGAGTGAGAGTGTTTTCTGGGAGTGCCTATAAAAGCCCTAGAGTTTTATTTGATTGGCCCAGTGTAGTCACAGGTACATGCCTGAGCCAATCACGGTGACTGAGATGGAGAGGGTAGATGGTTAAGATGCTTTGATTGGCCAGACCTAAGCTGTATGAGTTATCATTTGCAGTGTAACAAACTACTCCAAAACTTTAAAACGAGAAACATGTATTACCTCTCAAGATCTGTGGGTCAGGACTCTGGGTGTGAAAGTCTCCCATGAGGTTGCAGGCAAACTGTTGGTCAGAGCTGCAATCACATATGAAGGTTCAATTGTGGAGGGGAGAAGTGAGGCTCACTACCAATCTCCTTCACATGGCTGTTGGCAATCTAGCCACATAGGCCTCTCCCTAGGGCTGCCTCACAACATTGCAACTGACTTCTCTCAGAGTGAATGATTCAAGTGAGAGTGCCCAATTTGCAAGCCACAGTCTTTTTTGTGACTGAATCTCAGAAGTGATATCCCATCACGTTGCTGTCTTCTGTTCTTTAGAAACAAGTTAATAAATCCAGGCCACACTCAAGGAGAGGAGATTGCACAAAGGTGAGAATACCAGGAGGTGGGGGTCTTCAGAGACCATCTTAGAGGCTGCCTGCCACAATATGCCATCTACTGCACCTCTGAAGCTAGGGGTAGAGTTCCACCCAAACCACATGACCTGGGAATGGGCAAAGGATAACTCTCTGAATAGAAGCTGGAAGATGTTCTTGGAAAAAGGAGAATGGGTGCTCAGGAAGCAAACTACAATGGTGGATTTTCTGCAGGTGGAAATTTTGTGCCAGCTCAAGGATTCTCTGAGGCTAGTGATGTGTGAGAGGTGAACCAACACCAGAATGCAATTAAAGGAATGACTCACTTGGCTTGTTGCTTGGTCCACAGAGCTCCATGGGGTCCCATCAAGGCTTAAGTGAAAGGAAGGACCATACAGGAAAACACCAAGAAAAGGTTTTAGGAATCCCAATTCTATTTTATTGCCAAGCTCACGACCAAAGGCTGCTGTTGTTGTTGTTAGGTGCTGTCGAGTCAGTTCCGACTCATAGCGACCCTATGCACAACAGAATGAAACACTGCCTGGTCCTGTGCCATCCTTACAATCGTTGTTATGCTTGAGCTCATTGTTGCAGCCACTGTATCAATCCACCTTGTTGAGGGTCTTCTTCTTTTCCGCTGACCCTGTACTCTGCCAAGCATGATGTCCTTCTTCAGGGACTGATCCCTCCTGACAACATGTCCAAAGTACGTAAGACACAGTCTTGCCATCCTTGCCTCTAAGGAGCAGTCTGGCCACACTTCTTCCAAGACAGGTTTGTTCATTCTTTTGGCAGTCCATGGCATATTCAATATTCTTCACCAACACCACAATTCAAAGGCGTCAACTCTTCTTCAGTTTTCCTTAATCATTTTCCAGCTTTCACATGCATATGATATAATTGAAAATACCATGGCTTGGGTCAGGTGCGCCTTAGTCTTCAGGGTGACATCTTTGCTCTGCAACACTTTGAAGAGGTCCTTTGCAGCAGCTTTGCCCAATGCAATGCATCTATGCCACCAGTATTCAGATACTAGCAGGGTCACCCATGGAGGACAGGTTTCAGCTGAGCTTCCAGACTAAGACAGACTAGGAAGAAGGACCTGGTGGTCTACTTCTGAAAAGCATTAGCCAGTGAAAACCTTATGAATAGCAGCAGAACATTGTCTGATATAGTGCTGGAAGATGAGCCCCCCAGGTTGGAAGGCACTCAAAAGATGACTGGGGAAGAGCTGCCTCCTCAAAGGAGAGTCGACCTTAATGACGTGGATCGAGTAAAGCTTTCAGGACCTTCATTTGCTGATGTGACATGACTCGAAATGAGAAGAAATAGCTGCAAACATCTATTAATAATCAGAACCTGGAATGTATGAAGTATGAATCTAGGAAAATTAGAAATCGTCAAAAATGACATGGAACACAAAAACATCAATATCCTAGGCATTAGTGAGCTGAAATAGATTGGTACTGACCATTTTAAATTGGGCAATCATATAGTCTACTATGCTAGGAATGACAACTGGAAGAGGAATGATGTTGCATTCATCATCAAAAAGAACGTTTCGAGATCTATCCTAAAGTACAACGCTGTCAGTGATAGGAAAATATCCATACACCTACAAGGAAGACCAGTTCATACGACTATTATTCAAATTTATGCATCAACCACTAGGGCCAAAGATGAAGAAATAGAAGATTTTTATCAGCTGCTGCAGTCTGAAATTGATCGAACATGCAATCAAGATGCATTGATAATTACTGGTGATTGGAATGGGAAAGTTGGAAGCAAAGAAGAAGGATCAGTAGTTGGAAAATATGGCCTTGGTGATAGAAACACTGCTGGAGATCGAATGATAGAATTTTGCAAGACCTACGACTTCATTGCAAATACCTTCTTTCACCAAAATAAACAGCAACTATACACATGCACCTCACCAGGTGGAACACACAGAAATCAAATTGACTACATCTGTGGAAAGAGCCAATGGAAAAGCTCAATATCATCAGTCAGAACAAGGCCAGGGGCCAACTGTGGAACAGGCAATCAATTGCTCATGTGCAAGTTCAAGCTGAAACTGAGAAAATCAGAGCAAGTCCATGAGACCCTTAATATGACCTTGAGTATATCCCACCTGAATTTAGAGACCATCTCAAGAATAGATTTGACGCATTGAACACTAGTGACTGAAGACCAGACGAGTTGTGGAATGACATCAAGGACATCATCCATGAAGAAAGCAAGAGGTCACTGAAAAGACAGCAAAGAAAGAAAAGACCAAGATGGATGTCAGAGGAGACTCTGAAACTTGCTCTTGAGCATCGAGCAGCTAAAGCAAAAGGAAGAACTGATGAAGTAAAAGAATTGAACAGAAGATTTCAAAAGGCGTCTTGAGAAGACAAAGGAAAGTATTATAACGACATGTGCAAAGAGCTGGAGATGGAAAACCAAAAGGGAAGAACACGCTTGGCGTTTCTCAAGCTGAAAGAGCTGAAGAAAAAATTCAAGCCTCGAGTTGCAATAGTGAAGGATTACATGTGGAAAATATTAAACGACGCAGGAAGCATCAAAAGAAGATGGAAGGGAGGGGGCGGAGCCAAGATGGTGGACTAGGCAGACGCTACCTCGGATCCCTCTTACAACAAAGACACGGAAAAACAAGTGAATCGATCACATACATAACAATCTACGAACTCTGAACAACAAACACAGATTTAGAGATGGAGAACGAACTAATACGGGGAAGCAGCAATTGTTTCCAGAGCCTGGAGCCAGCGTACCAGTCAGGTACGGCACAAGCACAGAGAGCTGCTCCACCCCCCTGAACTAACCCCGGGAGGGGGACCAGCCGGTTCCATGGGCGGTGTGGGACGCAGCTGGTAGGAAAAGTCCCCGGGAGGCAGTGACTGGTCTTGGAGCAGAAAGAGCAGCGTCCGAGCCGGGGAACCGTCCCGCAGGGATTTGGACTGGACGCAGGTACGGCATAAACACGGAGAGTTGCTCCACCCCCCTGAACTAACCCCGGGAAGGGGACCAGCCGGGTCGCGCGGGCGGCGTGGGACGCAGCCGGTAGGAGAAGTCCCCGGGAGGCAGCGACTGGTATTGGAGCAGGGAGAACAGCGTCCCAGCCGGGACACTCGGTCACGGCACAAGCACAGGGAGCTGCTCCACCCATCTGAACTAACCCCGGGAGGAGGCCCAACTGGTTCTCGGAGGCAGCACGGCCACGCGGCTGGAGGGACGACAAGTCCCCGGGAGGCAGCAACTGATTTTGGAGTCGAGAGTGCATCATCCCAGTAGGGGAGCCTTGACGCTGGGCGTGGGCCTGGAAGCGGAGGATCTGACCGTGACTCCAGCGGGCCAGACCCCCCGGGGGCAATCTCCACACAGCCAGCACACATAGGCGACGCGCCCGGCGGGAATCTCAGATATAATAGTCATTCCAAGCAAGACAAGCAACTCTGGCTATATTCTGAGGTGCTACTCTCCTATCTCTCTGTTCCCTCCCCCACCCTCCCCAGGCGGCTTCATTAACATCTGAATAGCCTGAGCCAGAGGGAGAACTCTGATAGGGATCTGACTGCATTTTTTTTTAGCGGATTTTCTGGAAAAACTAGTTTCCCAGTGATGGCTCGGAGACAACAATCCATATCAAACCACTTAAAGAAGCAGACCATGACAGCTTCTCCAACCCCCCAAACAAAAGAATCAAAATCTTTCCCAAATGAAGATACAATCTTGGAATTATCAGATACAGAATATAAAAAACTAATTTACAGAATGCTTAATGATATCACAAATGAAATTAGGATAACTGCAGAAAAAGCCAAGGAACACACTGATAAAACTGTTGAAGAACTCAAAAAGATTATTCAAGAACATAGTGGAAAAATTAATAAGTTGCAAGAATCCATAGAGAGACAACATGTAGAAATCCAAAAGATTAACAATAAAATAACAGAATTAGACAACGCACTAGGAAGTCAGAGGAGCAGACTCGAGCAATTAGAATGCAGACTGGGACATCTGGAGGACCAGGGAATCGACACCAACATAGCTGGAAAAAAATCAGATAAAAGAATTTAAAAAAATGAAGAAACCCTAAGAATTATGTGGGACTCTATCAAGAAGGATAACCTGCGGGTGATTGGAGTCCCAGAACAGGGAGGGGGGACAGAAAACACAGAGAAAATAGTTGAAGAACTCCTGACAGAAAACTTCCCTGACATCATGAAAGACGAAAGGATATCTATCCAAGATGCTCATCGAACCCCATTTAAGATTGATACAAAAAGAAAAACACCAAGACATATTATCATCAAACTCACCAAAACCAAAGATAAACAGAAAATTTTAAAAGCAGCCAGGGAGAAAAGAAAGGTTTCCTTCAAGGGAGAATCAATAAGAATATGTTCTGACTACTCAGCAGAAACCATGCAGGCAAGAAGGGAATGGGACGACATATACAGAACGCTGAAGGAGAAAAACTGCCAGCCAAGGATCATATAATCCAGCAAAACTCTCTCTGAAATATGAAGGTGAAATTAAGATATTTACAGACAAACACAAGTGTAGAGAATTTGCAAAAACCAAACCAAAGCTACAAAAAATACTAAAGGATATTGTTTGGTCAGAGAACCAATAATATCAGATATCAGCAGAACACAAGGTCACAAAACAGAACGTCCTGATATCAACTCAAATAGGGAAATCACAAAAACAAACAAATTAAGATTAATTAAAAAAAAAATACACATAACGGGGAATCATGGAAGTCAATAGGTAAAAGATCACAATAATCAAAAAGAGGGACTAAATACAGGAGGCATTGAACTGCCATATGGAGAGTGATACAAGGCGATATAGAACAATACAAGTTAGGTTTTTACTTGGAAAAATAGGGGTAAATAATAAGGTAACCACAAAAAGTTATAACAACTCTATAACTCGAGATAAAAACCAAGAAAAACATAACGACTCAACTAACATAAAGTCAAGCACTATGAAAATGAGGATCTCACAATTTACTAAGAAAAACGCCTCAGCACAAAAAAGTATGTGGAAAAATGAAATTGTCAACAACACACATAAAAAGGCATCAAAATGACAGCACTAAAAACTTATTTATCTATAATTACCCTGAATGTAAATGGACTAAATGCACCAATAAAGAGACAGAGAGTCAGAGACTGGATAAAGAAACACGATCCATCTATATGCTGCCTACAAGAGACACACCTTAGACTTAGAGACACAAACAAACTAAAACTCAAAGGATGGAAAAAAGTATATCAAGCAAACAATAAGCAAAAAAGAAGAGGAGTAGCAATATTAATTTCTGACAAAATAGACTTTAGACTTAAATCCACCACAAAGGATAAAGAAGGACACTATATAATGATAAAAGGGACAATTGATCAGGAAGACATAACCATATTAAATATTTATGCACCCAATGACAGGGCTGCAAGATACATAAATCAAATTTTAACAGAATTGAAAAGCGAGATAGATACCTCCACAATTATAGTAGGAGACTTCAACACACCACTTTCGGAGAAGGACAGGACATCCAGTAAGAAGCTCAACAGAGACATGGAAGATCTAATTACAACAATCAACCAACTTGACCTCATTGACTTATACAGAACTCTCCACCCAACTGCTGCAAAATATACTTTTTTTTCTAGCGCACATGGAACATTCTCTAGAATAGACCACATATTAGGTCATAAAACAAACCTTTGCAGAGTCCAAAACATCGAAATATTACAAAGCATCTTCTCAGACCACAAGGCAATAAAACTAGAGATCAATAACAGAAAAACTAGGGAAAAGAAATCAAATACTTGGAAAATGAACAATACCCTCCTGAAAAAAGACTGGGTTATAGAAGACATCAAGGAGGGAATAAGGAAATTCATAGAAATCAATGAGAATGAAAACACTTCCTATCAAAACCTCTGGGACCCAGCAAAAGCAGTGCTCAGAGGCCAATTTATATCAATAAATGCACACATACAAAAAGAAGAAAGAGCCAAAAGCAGACAACTGTCCCTACAACTTGAACAAATAGAAACTGAGCAACAAAAGAATCCATCAGGCACCAGAAGAAAACAAATAATAAAAATTAGAGCTGAACTAAATGAATTAGAGAACAGAAAAACAATTGAAAGAATTAACAAAGCCAAAAGCTGATTCTTTGAAAAAATTAACAAAATTGATAAAGCATTGGCAAGACTGACTAAAGAAATACAGGAAAGGAAACAAATAACCCGAATAAGAAACGAGAAGGACCACATCACAACAGAACCAAATGAAATTAAAAGAATCATTTCAGATTACTACGAAAAATTGTACTCTAACAAATTTGAAAACCTAGAAGAAATGGATGAATTCCTGGAAAAACACTACCTACCTAAACTAACACATTCAGAAGTAGAACAACTAAATAGACCCATAACAAAAAAAGAGATTGAAACGGTAATCAAAAAACTCCCAACAAAAAAAAGCCCTGGCCCGGACGGCTTCACTGCAGAGTTCTACCAAACTTTCAGAGAAGAGTTAACACCACTACTACTAAAGGTATTCCAAAGCATAGAAAATGACGGAATACTACCCAACTCATTCTATGAAGCCACCATCTCCCTGATACCAAAACCAGGTAAAGACATTACAAAAAAAGAAAATTATAGACCTATATCCCTCATGAACATTGATGCAAAAATCCTCAACAAAATTCTAGCCAATAGAATCCAACAACACATCAAAAAAATAATTCACCCTGATCAAGTGGGATTTATACCAGGTATGCAAGGCTGGTTTAATATCAGAAAAACCATTAATGTAATCCATCACATAAATAAAACAAAAGACAAAAACCACATGATCTTATCAATTGATGCAGAAAAGGCATTTGACAAAGTCCAACACCCATTCATGATAAAAACTCTTACCAAAATAGGAATTGAAGGAAAATTCCTCAACATAATAAAGGGCATCTATGCAAAGCCAACAGCCAGTATCACTCTAAATGGAGAGAACCTGAAAGCATTTCCCTTGAGAACGGGAACCAGACAAGGATGCCCTTTATCACCGCTCTTATTCAACATCGTGTTGGAAGTCTTAGCCAGGGCAATTAGGCTAGACAAAGAAATAAAAGGTATCCGGATTGGCAAGGAAGAAGTAAAGTTATCACTATTTGCAGATGACATGATTATATACACAGAAAACCCTAAGGAATCCTCCAGAAAACTACTGAAACTAATAGAAGAGTTTGGCAGAGTCTCAGGTTATAAAATAAACATACAAAAATCACTTGGATTCCTCTACATCAACAAAAAGAACACCGAAGAGGAAATAACCAAATCAATACCATTCACAGTAGCCCCCAAGAAGATAAGATACTTAGGAATAAATCTTACCAAGGATGTAAAAGACCTATACAAAGAAAACTACAAAGCTCTACTACAAGAAATTCAAAAGGACATACTTAAGTGGAAAAACATACCCTGCTCATGGATAGGAAGACTTAACATAGTAAAAATGTCTATTCTACCAAAAGCCATCTATACATTTAACGCACTTCCGATCCAAATTCCAATGTCATATTTTAAGGGGATAGAGAAACAAATCACCAATTTCATATGGAAGGGAAAGAAGCCCCGGATAAGCAAAGCACTACTGAAAAAGAAGAAGAAAGTGAGAGGCCTCACCTTACCTGACTTCAGAACCTATTATACAGCCACAGTAGTCAAAACAGCCTGGTATTGGTACAACAACAGACACATAGACCAACGGAACAGAATTGAGAACTCAGGCATAGATCCATCCACGTATGAGCCGCTGATATTTGACAAAGGAAGAGTGTCAATTAACTGGGGAAAAGATAGCCTTTTTAACAAATGGTGCTGGCATAACTGGATATCCATTTGCAAAAAAATGAAACAGGACCCATACCTCACACCACGCACAAAAACTAACTCCAAGTGGATCAAAGACCTAAACATAAAGACTAAAACGATAAAGATCATGGAAGAAAAAATTGGGACAACCCTAGGAGCCCTAATACAAGGCATAAACAGAATACAAAACATTACCAAAAATGATGAAGAGAAACCCGATAACTGGGAGCTCCTAAAAATCAAACACCTGTGCTCATCTAAAGACTTCTCCAAAAGAGTAAAAAGACCACCTACAGATTGGGAAAGAATTTTCAGCTATGACATCTCCGACCAGCGCCTGACCTCTAAAATCTACATGATTCTGTCAAAACTCAACCACAAAAAGACAAACAACACAATCAAGAAGTGGGCAAAGGGTATGAACACACATTTCACTAAAGAAGATATTCAGGCAGCCAACAGATACATGAGAAAATGCTCTCGATCATTAGCCATTAGAGAAATGCAAATTAAAACTACAATGAGATTCCATCTCACACCAGCAAGGCTGGCATTAATCCAAAAAACACAAAATAATAAATGTTGGAGAGGCTGCAGAGAGATTGGAACTCTCATACACTGCTGGTGGGATTGTAAAATGGTACAACCACTTTGGAAATCTATCTGGCGTTATCTTAAACAGTTAGAAATAGAACTACCATACAACCCAGAAATCCCACTCCTGGGAATATACCCTAGAGATACAAGAGCCTTCATACAAACAGATATATGCACACCCATGTTTATTGCAGCTCTGTTTACAATAGCAAAAAGTTGGAAGCAACCAAGGTGTCCATCAACAGATGAGTGGGTAAATAAATTGTGGTATATTTACACAATGGAATACTACTCATCGATAAAGAACAGTGACGAATCTCTGAAACATTTCATAACATGGAGGAACCTGGAAGGCATTATGCTGAGCAAAATTAGTCAGAGGCAAAAGGACAAATATTGTATAAGACCGCTATTATAAGATCTTGAGAAATAGTAAACCTGAGAAGAACACATACTTTTGTGGTTACGAGGAGGGGAGGGAGGGAGGGAGAGGGTTTTTTTTTTGATTAATCAGTAGATAAGAACTGCTTTAGGTGAAGGGAAAGACAACACTCAATACATGGAAGGTCAGCTCAGTTGGACTGGACCAAAAGCAAAGAAGTTTCCGGGATAAAATGAATGCTTCAAAGGTCAGCGGAGCAAGCGCGGGGGTCTGGGGAACATGGTTTGCGGGGACTTCTAAGTCAATTGGCAAAATAATTCTATTATGAAATCATTCTGCATCCCACTTTGAAATGTGGCGTCTGGGGTCTTAAATGCTAACAAGCGGCCATCTAAGATGCAGCAATTGGTCTCAACCCACCTGGAGGAAAGGAAAATGAAGAACACCAAGGTCACACGACAACTAAGAGCCCAAGAGACAGAAAGGGCCACATGAACCAGAGACCTACATCATCCTGAGACCAGAAGAACTAGTTGGTGCCCGGCCACAATCGATGACTGCCCTGACAGGGAGCACAGCAGAGGACCCCTGAGGGAGCAGGAGATCAGTGGGATACAGACCCCGAATTCTCATAAAAAGACCAAACTTAATGGTCTGACTGAGACTGGAGGAATCCCGGCGGCCATACTCCCCAGACCTTCTGCTGACACAGGACAGGAACCATCCCCGAAGACAACTCATCAGACATGAAAGGGACTGGTCAGCGGGTGGGAGAGAGACACTGATGAAGAGTGAGCTAATTATATCAGGTGGACACTTGAGATTGTGTTGGCAACTCTTGTCTGGAGGGGGGATGGGAGGATAGAGAGAGAGGGAAGCCGGCAAAATTGTCAAGAAAGGAGAGACTGAAAGGGCTGACTCAAGAGGGGGAGAGCAAGTGGGAGTAGGGAGTGAGATGTATGTAAACTTATATGTGACAGACTGATTGGATTTGTAAACATTCACTTGAAGCTTAATAAAACTTATTAAAAAAAAAAAAAAGATGGAAGGAATACACAGAGTCATTATACCAAAAAGAATTAATCGATATTCAACCATTTCAAGAGGTGGCATATGATCAGGAACCGATGGTACTGAAGGAAGAAATCCAAGCTGCTCTGAAGGCATTGGTGAAAAACAAGGCTCCAGGAATTGATGGAATATCAATTGAGATGTTTCAACAAACAGATGCAGCGCTGGAGGTGCTCACTCATCTATGCCAAGAAATATGGAAGACAGCTTCCTGGCCAACTGACTGGAAGAGATCCACCAAAGGCAAGGCCCTGAATTTGACCTTCTGATAAATTACAGTCTTTGCCCTTCAGGGCCCCAAAACCGACCAAGAAAATGAGTTTGTAGAAACATACAAATAATATAAGTCTACATCAATTATCTAATATTGGGTAACTAACCACCTCAAAATTTAGTGACTTTAAAAAAAAATCATTTATTTATCTCACAGTTCTGTGGGTCAACTGGTGGTTCTCCTGGTCTGTCCACCCAAGCTTATCTCTGTGGGCCTTGCCCATGTATCTTCAATCAATTGGAAGATCAGCTGATGACTAGGTGGTCTAAGATAGCCTCATTCATATGTATAGTGCTTTATGGTTCAATTGGTCTAAAGAAATCAGCTGAGATGGCTTGTTTTTGCATCATTTGGACTCTCATGTTCCAACAGGCTAGTATAACCTTCTTTATATGGTGGTTTCAAGGACTCCAAAGAGCAAGAACAGGAGAGAAGCCCCACCCAGTACATAACCACTTTTTTAGCCTCTGCTTATGTCATGTTTGCTGCTTTCGCACAAGCCAAAGCAAGTCACATGGCCAAGCCCAAATTTAAAGGGTGGAGAAACAGATCTCACCTCTGGTGGGAGGTGCTGCCCAATCACATTTTAAAAGGGAGTAGGCACAGGAATGGGGAAAATTTGTGGCCCATTTTGTATCTACTACACAATCCATCAATGGAATCATTCATGAATTTAGCATCAAAATAATATGACAGATGGGAAAAGAAATTGCCAGAAACATCCTGGGCTGCGCCGTGGTCAAGCCACAGAGATCACCAGGGGTCAATCTTTCTACTTGTCTCTAATCTCAACATGCAAAGACATAATACCAGATTTCGGGTCTGGCAATTGAATAACCAGAGCTGACAGTGTAGGCTCTTTAGACTGAAGACAAACTTCACAAACCCTCGATGTTATTCCCACCATAGTTCTTTTTCTAACCCCACATGCAAACTGAGATGTTGGTGAAATCAGAAAGGAATGCAAAGCAAGACAAACAAGAACCAAATAGCTGGCACCCAACCCAGTACCACCTATCAATGTCTGCCTCTAAAAGTGCTGAAGCCCAGAATCTCAGATCCCAGATCGTTATTTATTTTGATATGAGGCTGCCTTGGCCCACATGGAATTCTGCTACCCATCACTTCCTAGACAAGTAATGCTGGCTACAAAAGTGAACCCTGATTTCCCAAAACAAAAAAGGTTTGAACTCTAGGGAACCCGCCCAATGAGCGAATTACACTCTCACCACTAAATGTATTTTTCCCTTAAATTCTGGTGTCTCTGGAATACAGCCTTCCCAGATTAGGCCAAATTTCAGAGTAAAATTAAAATGGCATTTGGAAGAGAGAGATAAGAATATCCAATTCTCTTTTCAACCAGCCATTTCTCCTCACAAGGTCCAAGAGGGAATAAATGCATAGAGGACAATGCCTAGTAAATTAAAAGTCTTTTACTAACAGGAGAGGAAGCAAATAACCCGAATAAGAAATGAGATGGATGATATTACAACAGACCCAAATGAAATTAAAAGAATCATATCAGATTACTATAAAAAATTGTACTCTAACAAATTCGAAAACCTAGAAGAAACGGATGAATTCCTAGAAACACACTACCCACCTAAACTAACACAAACAGAAGTTGAACAACTAAATAGACCCATAACAAAAGAAAAGATTGAAAAGGCAATCAAAAAACTCCCAACAACAACAACAAAAAAAGCCCTGGCCCTGACAGCTTCACTGCAGAGTTCTACCAACCTTCCAGAGAAGAGTTAACACCACTACTACTAAAGGTATTTCAGAGTATAGAAAAGGATGGAATACTCCCAAACTCATTCTATGAAGCCAGCATACCCCTGATACCAAAACCAGGTAAAGACACCACAAAAAAAGAAAATTATAGACCTATATCCCTCATACCCAGTGCCGTCGAGTCGATTCCAACTCATAGCAACCCTATATCCCCCATGGAAACCCTGCTGGTGTAGTGGCTAAGTGCTGTGGCCACTAACCAAGAGGTCAGCAGTTCAAATCCGCCAGGCGCCCCTTGGAAACGCTATGGGGCAGTTCTACTCTGTCCAATAGGGTCACTATGAGTAGGAATCGACTCAACAGCAGTGGGTTTGGATATCCCTCATGAACTTAGATGCAAAAATCCTCAACAAAATTCCAGCCAATAGAATTCAACAACATATCAAAAAAATAATTCACCATGACCAAGTGGGATTTATACCAGGTATGCAGGAATGGTTCATCATTAGAAAAACAATTAATGTAATCCATCATATAAATAAAACAAAACACGAGAATCACATGAGTTTATCAATTGATGCAGAAAAGGCATTTGACAAAGTTCAACAACCATTCATGATAAAAACTCTCAGCAAAATAGGAGTAGAAGGAAAATTCCTCAGCATAGTAAAGGGCATTTATACAAAGCCAATACCCAACATCATCCTAAATGGAGAAAGTCTGAAAGCATTCCCCTTGAGATTGGAAACCTGACAAGGATACATTTCATCACCACTCTTATTCAACATTGTGCTGGAAGTCCTAAGCAGAGCAGTTGGGCTAGATAAAGAAGTAAAAGGGCATCCAGATTGGCAAGGAAGAAGTCAAAGTATCTCTATTTGCAGATGACATGATCTTATACACAGAAAGCCCTAAGAAATCCTCAAGAAAACTACTGGAACCAATAGAAGAGTTCAGCAGAGTATCAGGATAAAAGATAAATATACAAAAATCAGTTGGATTCCTCTACACCAACAAAAAGTACATCAAAGAGGAAATCACCAAATCAATACCATTTACAGTAGCCCCCAAGAAGATAAAATACTTAGGAATAAATCTTACCAGAGATGTAAAAGACTTATACAAAGAAAACTACAGAACACTTCTGCAAGAAACCGAAAAAGACCTATATAAGTGGAAAAACATACCTTGCTCATGGATAGGAAGACTTAACATTTTTAAAATGTCCATTCTACCAAAAGCAATCCATAGATTTAATGCAATTCAGATCCAAATCCCAAGGACATTCTTTAATGAGATGGAAAAACAAATCACCAACTTCATATGGAAGGAAAAGAGGCCCCGGATAAGTAAAGCATTACTGAAAAAGAAGAACAAAGTGGGAGGCCTCACTCTACCTGATTTTAGAACCTATTATACCACCACAGTAGTCAAAACAGTCTGGTACTGGTACGACAACAGATACATAGACCAATGGAACAGAATTGAGAATCTAGACATAAATCCATCCACATATAAGCAGTTGATATTTGACAAAGGCCCCAAATCAGTTCAATGGGGGAACAGACAGTCTTTTTAACAAATGGTGCTGGCATAACTGGATATCCATCTGCAAAAAAATGAAACAAGACTGATACCTCACTCCATGCACAAAAACAAGCTCAAAATGGATCAAAGACCTAAATATAAAATCTAAAACGATAAAGATCATGGAAGAAAAAATAGGGACAACATTAGGAGCCCTAATACATGTCATAAACAGTATACAAAACATTACTAACAATGCAGAAAAAAAACTAGATAACTGGGAACTCCTAAAATCAAACACCTATGCTCGTCCAAAGACTTCACCAAAAGAATAAAAAGATTACCTACAGGCTGGGAAGAAGTTTTTAGCTATGACATTTCCCATCAGTGCCTGATCTCTAAAGTCTACATGATAATGCAAAAACTCAACTACAAAAAGACAAATAACCCAATTAAAAAATGGGCAAGAGTTATGAACAGACACTTCACTAAAGAAGACATTCAGGTAGCTAACAGGTACATGAGAAAATGCTCACGATCATTAGCCATTAGAGAAATGCAAATCGAAACTATAATGAGATTCCATCTCACTCCAACAAGGCTGGCATTAATCCAAAAAACACAAAATAATAAATGTTGGAGAGGCTGTGGAGAGATTGGAACACTTATACACTGCTGGTGGGAATGTCAAATGTTATAATCACTTTGGAAATCAATTTGGCACTTCCTTAAAAAGCTAGAAATAGAATTACCATACAATCCAGCTATCCCACTCCTTGGAACATATCCTAGAGAAATAAAAGTCTTTACACAAACAGCTATATGCACACCCATGTTCACTGCAGCACTGTTTACAACAGCAAAAAGATGGAAGCAACCAAGGTGCCCATCAATAGATGAGTGGAAAAATAAACTATGGTATATTCACACAATGGAATATTATGCATCAATAAAAAACAGTGATGAATCTGAGGAACACTTCATAACAAGGAGAAATCTGGAAGGCATTATGCTGAGTGAAATTAGTCAGTTGCAAAAGGACAAATATTGTATAAGACCACTATTATAAGACCTGGAGAAATAGTTTAAACAGAGAAGAAAATATTCTTTGATGGTTACAAGAGGGGGGAGGGAGGAAGGGAGGAAGAGTGGTATTCACTAATTAGATAGTAGGTAAGAACTACTTTAAGTGAAGGGAAAGACAGCAACAATACAGGAGAGGTCAGCACAACTGTACTAAACCAAAAGCAAAGAAGTTTCCTGAATAAACTGAATGCTTCAGAGGCCAGCATAGCAGGGGCAGGGGTTTGGGGACCATGGTTTCAGGGGACATCTAAGTCAATTGACATAATAAAATCTATTAAGAAAACATTCTGCATCCCACTTTGGAGAGTGGCATCTGGGATCTTAAACACTAGCAAGCAGCCATCTAAGATGCATCAATTGGTCTCAACCCACCTGGATCAAAGGGAAACGAAGAACACCAAGGCACAAGGTAATTACGAGCCCAAGAGACAGAAAGGGCCACATAAACCAGAGACTACATCATCCTGAGACCAGAAGAACTAGATGGTGCCCAGCTACAACCGATGACTGCCCTGACGGGGAACACAACAGAGAACCCCAGAGGGAGCAGGACAGCAGTGGGATGCAGACCCCAAATTCTCATAAAAAGCCCAGACTTAATAGTCTGACTGAGACTAGAAGGACCCCAGTGATCGTGGCCCCCAGACCTTCTGTTAGCCAAAGACAGGAATCATTCCCAAAGCCAACTCTTCAGACAGGGATTGGACTGGAAAATAGGATAGAAAAAGATGCTGGTGAAGAATGAGCTTCTTGGATCAAGTAGACCCTTGAGACTATGTAGGCATCTCCTCTCTGGAGGGGAGATGAGGGCGCAGAGGGGGTCAGAAGCTGACAGAAGGGACACGAAAAGAGAGAGTGGATGGAAGGAGTGGGCTGTCTCATTAGGGGGGCACAATTAGGAGTATATAGCAAGGTGTATAGAAATTTTTGTATGAGAGACTGACTTGATTTGTAAACTTTCACTTAAAGCACAATAAAAACTAAAAAACAAAAGTCTATTACTATGTGGCAATTTGACTGCATACCCCAATGTATGATCCTCATCCTAAAGTGGCCTGGACTGCATGAAGAACTCCTAAATATCATACAGGTTATATTAGTTATTTATCACTGTTGACAAATTACTCCCCAAATTGACAGTTTAAAACAGCACATACTTATTATTATTATTATTATCTATTAACATTTGTTATTTCTTAACATTTACTGTCTCACAGTTTCTGTGGTTCAGGAATCCAGGCACAGCTTAGCTAGAGCTTCTGCTTCAGAGTCTCTATAGGCTGTCATCAAGATTTTGGCCGGAGCTGTGATCTCAGCTGAAGGTTCAAGTAGAGAAGTATCCACTTTCAAACTCGCTCACATGGTTGTTAGCAGGATTCAATTCCTTGCAAAATATTAGCTTGAAGACCTCAGTTACTCACTGGCTCTTGGTTACGTAGCCCCCCCCCAAACATGACATCTTGCTTCATCAAAGTGTGCAAGCTAAGAAGACGGTATACCCAGAAAACCAGCAAGATGAAAGTTCTAGTCTCTTGTGACCTAATCACTGAAGGGACATCTTATCCTTTTTGCTGTATTATTGTATGTACTAACAAGTCAGTAGGTCAGCCCACACTCAAGGGCAAGGGATTACACAAGGGCAGAAATCAGAGGAGTTAGAGATCACTGGGAGCCATGTAGGAGGAAACCCACCACAAGGATGTAAATGGTATTCTCCAAGAGACATAATCCAGAGGGGGAGAGTGGATAAAGAAAGATGGAAAGACACCCAGGTCTTAGTATTTTGTCCAGTGAATGTTTTCAACCTTGACCAACAGATCAACCCTCCTTCTTAGACATGAAGTAGAGGTAGGAAAGAGGGACTATGATCATCTTTTATGCGACCGAGAGTTTCTGAGCGGGTATGCGTGGGTAGAATGACACAACTCATCCAGATGAAAGAGGCTTTTCCCAGATGAAAAGATCTGTACCTCTTGTGGACAGAACCAAAATTACTCTTTCTCTAAGCCCATAAGACTTAGGGTCCTTGGTCTCAAATCAGAGGAGTTTCCTTGAACCTTTAAATCATGAGCAGAATCAGATTCACATTTATGCTTTAATTAAGCAGCAGAAAGCCAAAAAGAGCAGGTGAATTTTAGTTGAGGAGCCCCTGAGGCTATTTGACCCCAAGATCATCCTCAGGAAATCCTACTAGTTTTAAGTGGGCAGAGCCCAGGGAGGGACTTAAAGGAGAAGTGGGTGAGCAAAAGGGGGAAATGATTGAAAATTATTTTAAGGGGGAAGAAACTTTGATTGAGGAGAGGAGCAAGCAGAAATGCCTCCAGAGCCCATCCTCTGTCTTCCATGCCTCACACCTGGGCTTGAGGGTAAGTTGCTCCTTGTTATTATGCTACAAGGAATGAGATTGTCAGCCAACCCATAATTACTGAGGGAAATCGTTAGATATGGAAGGTGTAGATCATTCATCCATTCAACAAATCTCTCTTTAGGACCAATAACTATTCTAGGTAGAGAAGAAAACATGGGCCCTGTTCTTATGCTGCTGATGTGCTAGGATGGAGATATACATGTACAGACATGTATAAGCACATATATCTATATCTATCTTTCTATTCATTCATCCATCCATCCATTCATCCAGGTAGATAGCTATCTCTATCTCCTCTCTCTCTCTCTATACATATATACATACATGTGGGAGACCTGAGTTCAATTCCTGGCCAATGCACCTCATACACAGCTCATGCACAGCCACCATCTGACTCATTAGAGCCTTGTATGTTGCCATGACATTGAGTAGGTTTTAGTGGAGCCCCCCAACTAAGACAGAGTATGAAGAAAGGCCTGGAGATCTACTTCTAAAAGTCAGCCAATGAAAACTGTATCACAATGGTCTGATCCGCAGTGGCTCATGGGGATGGGGCAGGACCAGGCAGTGTTTTGTTCCATGTGTATGGGGTCTCCATGAGTCAGGAGCTGATTCAATGACAGCTAACAACAACAACAACTACATACTGGTAAATAAGATCCTGTTTGGAAATAGGGTTTTCTTTGTTATGTTAATTGGGTAACACCCTAGTAGGGTGGGTTCTAAATCTAATCACTTCTAGTTATAAAAAGAGCAGATTGGACACACACAGTGAGAAAAGGAAGACAGGTGACAGAGACAGATGGATTGCTGGCAGCTACTAGAACTTGCAGTAGACAAGAAGGGACCTCCCCCTAGAGCCATGCCCTGAATTCGGACTCCTGGCCTGCTGAACCGTGAGAAAATAAATTTCTGTTCTTTGAAGGCACCCACTTGTGGTGTTCACTAGGAAACTAAGACAAGGGATGCCAACAGCTGCCAGGAGCTGAAAGAGGCAAGGAACAGATTTTCCCCTAGGGCCTTCAGAGGGAGTACAGCCCTGCTGACACTTTGGTTTCAGATTTCTGGCCTCCAAAACTTTGAGAGAATAAATTTCCATTGATTGAAGCCACTCGTTCTGCGGTGATTTGTTACAGCAGTCACAGGAAGCTAATACACCTGGTGTGGACCAGACCATAGCCTAGAGCCTGGCCCAACGCTGGTCAGCTGACCAAGCTGGGATTCTGATCCAAGCCTTCCAGTATGGGGGTGCCACAAGGCAAGATTGTTCATGGATGGACACCCCCACCCCCACTAGTTAAAGGAAATGAAAAGAAACTGAGGGGGGCACTCTGATGCCCGGAGAACCCTGGTGCCTCTAAGCCCCTTCTCCATGGGTGCTATCCCCACCAGGGGAATAAGGAACAAGGACCCTCTCTCTGTGGGTGCAGCCCTAGTGAAGGGCCCCTGAAGACAACTGGTGCTTTGTATGGTTTAAGCCCGGGGACAGCTCACCTCCCCCTCGCAGTACACCCACCTGGGGTTGGCTCAAACTCCTTTTTGTCTGATCCTGCAGAGAGTGGTGGAAAGCTACAGAGAATGGACAAAACTCGCAGACCATCTGTTCATCTTCTGTGTTTTGTGAATTTATATTCAAATGTTAAGCGTTTGATAGCAGTTGTCAGGCATCATCTCAAAACGCAGCGTTCGGGTAAAGACGGTTTCTTAAAAATCCACAAAAACCATTCGTAGATCAATGGTTTGAGTCGTATTTTGAAACAACATTTTCAAATATTACCATATAATTTTATAACCGGAAAAGGAAAATAAAATGTCTTGTTTATGCAAAACAAACTTCAGGAAGGAAAGCTTGACAAAATCTTGCTAGAAGGGCTATGCAGAAAATGGAGGAATTTCTCAATCAAGAAAGAATCACAGGCTTTCAGAGTTGGGGCTAATCAGAATTTCCTGCCCATCTTGAGATTTTCATGTTTATTAAAAAGGGACATCAAAACCAAAAACCAAACAAAATGGAAACCCTGGTGTGTAATCAGAATTTCCTGCCCATCTTGAGATTTTCCTTTTTCCTTAAAAAAGGACATGGGTTTAAAAAAAAAAAAATGTGTAGCTCCATCTATATAGGGCTGTGTCATCTCCATATGACTCTCGGCATGTTTGGAAAGTGAATACAATGGATAAATTTACAACCAACCTAGGAAGTGATGAGTCTGTAGTTGTCAAGGATGAGTAGAAGGTACCATCTTCTGGGGATGGGTTTTGTTCTCTGTGCTCTGCCACTCAGGGTCTAAGTTGAGGAGGATCAAGGGTGGGGAGAGACCCTCGCTCCAATTGCAGTGCCCCCAAGAGGAAAGTTCTATTCCAGGTAGAGTCTTAAGAAGCTGAGGGCAAAGGCGAAATTAGGCAGCTAATTCCCAAGATCATGCATGACCTTAGGGACCCACAACAAAGCCCTCTTGGCCAACATGATAATAAGAACTGAAGATCAACACCTCCAATACGTGTTCCCATTTCATCCATACGATAAGAAAAAAACTCTACCTAGGTCAAGAATAAAGGATTTACTCCAGAGTATAGTGTGTGGGCAGTGGTGGTTCAGTGGTACAATTCTTACCTTCCACTCAGGAGACCTGGGTTCGAGTCCCAGCCAATGCACCTCACGTGCAGCCACCACACAGCTGTCAGTGGAGGCTTGTGTGCTGCTATGATGCTGAACAGGTTTCAGTGAAGCTTCCAGGCTAAGACAGACTAGGAAGAAAGGCCTGCTGATCTACTTCCAAAAAATTAGCCAATGAGAACCCTATGGATCACAGCAGTCTGATTTCATTGTACATGGAGTTGCCATCAGTTATGGGCCGACTCCATGACAGCTAACAACAGAGTGTGGAGCAGTGGTAAAAGCCCAGACTCTGAGGCCAGAGCGTTCAACCTTAGAAAGTTACTCAGCCTTCCAATCCTTAAAATAGGACAATAATAGGCCATCTCCCTTAGGGTCGCTGCGAAGATTGAATGAAACAGTACCTGGTACAGTTTGGTACATAGTAAGTTTTGTATATGTGTTAGCTATTATTTTCATTATTACAGGAATCAGGCAGGTAAGGCATATGCACGAAGCATTCTGGGAGTAAAAAAAAAATGGAAGTGTTACGAACTGCGGTGAGCTGGAGACAGGGCTTCGAACTGGTTCTAAGCAATTCAGTCATGGCCAGCGGAAACCAGAGCAGAGTAAGCGTTGCATAGCAACCAAATCTCTTATACATTGGATTTAGACGAAACAGGTTGGGAGGAAACAGGTATGAGTCGGAATTGACTCGATAGCAATGGGTTTGGTTTGGTTTTTTTGTAGGAAACCGGTGAAGGAACCATGGTGGCGCAGTGGTTAAAGTGCTCAGCTATTACCCCACAGGTCAGCAGTTTTGAACCCACCAGCCCCTCCGTGGGAGAAAGATGTGACAGTTTGCTTCTGCAAAGATTACAGCCTTGGAAACCCTGTCGGGGCAGTTCTACTCTGTCCTATAGAGTTAACGGTCACTATGAGTCAAAATTGACTCCATGGCAATGGGTTTGGTTTGGCTTTGGGAGTAAACAGGCAGCGGTGCCCCACTCAAAGATGGTGGCCTACTGCTCCACTTTGAATGGGTGTTGCTCTCCACAGTCCTGCCAATGCACGAAATAGGGTTATTGGCAAGATTGTGGAGAGGGACACACATTCAAAGCAGCCAGGTAGGACTCCCATCTTTGAGTGGGGTTCCACTGCCTGGTTCCTGTTGTTAGGTGCCTTCGAGTCAATTATTACTCATAGTGACCTTACACAGAACAGAATGAAACACTGCCCAGACCTGCACCATCCTCATGATCATAGCTATGTTTGAGCCCACTGTTGCAGCCACTGTGTCAATCCATCTCATTAAGGGTCTTCCTCTTTTTTGCTGACCCTCTACCAAGTATGATGTCTTTATCCAGGGACTGGTACCTCCTGAATAACATGTTCAAAGTACATGAGATGCAGTCTCACCATCCTCGCTTCTAAGGAGCATTCTGGCCATGTTTCTGCCAAGGCAGATTTATTCTTTCTTCTGGCAGTCCATGGTATATTCAATATTCTTGGCCAACACCATAATTCCTAATTCCTACTCAGGTCAAAATCTGGGTCATAAGAGATTTTGTCACTATGCAATGCTTATGCTGCCCCTATTTCCATTAGCCATGATTGAACTGCTTAGAACTGATTCAAAGCCCTGCCTTGTTTCCGTCAACCATGACTGAAACTGCTTGGAAGCAGTTTGAAGCCCTGGCTTGAGAATATCTGTCCTGTCTAAAGTAAGCAGCCACTGCCAACGTCCCTGCCAAGTGACAGCCCACAAGAAGGCAGACCTAACAGTGCCATGTTTTCCCATCCTTTGAGAGCTGCTGGAAATCTAGATTTTCACATGAAATGTCCTGGTTTGTAAAATATTGGCCACTAATTCTAATTTTTTGGAACTCTAGGCTAGGCAAATATAATACTTCCATTGGACATATCTGTCAGGCAGGCTACAAGCTAGAAACCTCTCATTTATAAGATGTATTGGCCCACATTTTCAGCTCTTTTAGGGAATCTTAAGGGTATTTTCATTTGCAGAATATATTAACTGGGCCTTATAACTTATAATAATTGATCACTTATAATGTGTCAAGTCCTATTCTCAGGAATTTACAATAATCCTCCTAACAACGCTATGGGGTAGGTATTATTACTTTTATAGCTGAGGAAGGTGAAGCTCAAAGAGGTTAAGTAACTTGCTGAAGACAAAACAGCTAAGAGGTAATAGAGCCAGACTGTGAACTCAGGCAGCCAGACTTCAGAGTTTATAGTCTTAGCCATCACACTAAACAGCCTCAAAAAAAAAGTATTATGAATCACATAAGATAAAACACCCACACAAAACATTGGCATGGTCAGCGCTGTCACCAAAAAGTATATTCATAAGGGTGTGCACTGCTGAGTGATATTGGGATTAGACCACAAGAGGACTCAACCAGTCAGGACTCAGCCAAGCCTTGTTCTGTACTCTGAGTTGTGTCTCCAGCAGTCAGAACAAGTAGTCCCTGACTTACGACATATCCGAGTTACAACAAACTGCACTATGACTGTCAGTGTATCTGGAACATTACATCTTTCTGAGAGGAAGTTATGGGAAAATGCATGCAAGGGATATGGAAAAAATTACTGAGTTTCACGAACATACTTCGAAGCATGTGATCAGGACAAAAAGATGGCCAATACCAGTGGAAGTATCTTCCATATAGCAAGAACGCTGAGTTTAGAACTTGATATTGCCTATGTGGAACAGCTCACAGATCATGAAGAAGGGGAATTGACAGATCAGGACTTAAAGGATTTTTTTTTTTAATAATTTTTATTGTGCTTTAAGTGAAAGTTTACAAATCAAGTCAGTCTCTCACACAAAAACCCATATACACCTTGCTACACACTCCCAATTACTCTCCCCCTAAGCAGACAGCCCACTCTCTCCCTCGACTCTCTCTTTTCCTGTCCATTTCACCAGCTTCTAACCCCCTCCACGCTCTCATCTCCTCTCCAGGCAGGAGATGCCAACATAGTCTCAAGTGTCCACCTGATCCAAGAAGCTCACTCCTCACCAGCATCCTTCTCCAACCCATTGTCCAGTTCAATCCATGTCTGAAAAGTTGGCTTTGGGAATGGTTCCTGTCCTGGGCCAACAGAAGTTCTGGGAGCCATGACCATCGGAGTCCTTCCAGTCTCAGTCAGACCACTAAGTCTGGTCTTATGAGAATTTGGAGTCTGCATCCCACTGCTCTCCTGCTCCCTCAGGGGTTCTCTGTTGTGCTCCTTGTCAGGGCAGTCATCGGTTGTAGCCGGGCACCATCTAGTTCTTCTGGTCTCAGGATGATGCAGTCTCTGGTTCATGTGTCCCTTTCTGTCTCTTGGGCTTGTAATCACCTTGTGTCCTTGGTATTCTTCATTCTCCTTTGATCCAGGTGGGTTGAGACCAATTGATGCATCTTAGATGGCTGCTTCCTAGCATTTAAAACCCCAGACGCCATTCTTCAAAGTGGGATGCAGAATGTATTCTTAATAGATTTTATTATGCCAATTGACTTAGATGTCCCCTGAAACCATGGTCCCCAGACCCCTCCCCCTGCTACGCTGGCCTTCAAAGCATTCAGTTTATTCAGGAAACTTCCTTGCTTTTGTTTTAGTCCAATTGTGCTGACCTTCCCTGTATTGTGTGTTGTCTGTCCCTTCACCTAAAGTAGTTCTTATCTACTATCTAATTAGTGAATGCCCCTCTCCCACCCTTCCTCCCTCCCCATCTCGTAACCACAAAAGAATGTTTTCTTCTCAGTTTAAACTATTTCTCAAGTTCTTATAATAGTGGTCTTATATAATATTTGTCCTTTTGCAACTGACTAATTTCACTCAGCATAATGCCTTCCAGGTTCCTCCATGTTATGGAAATGTTTCACAGATTCATCACTGTTCTTTATCAATGAATAATATTCCATTGTGTGAATATACCATAATTTATTTATCCATTCATCTGTTGATGGGCACCTTGGTTGCTTCCATCTTTTTGCTATTGTAAACAGTGATGCAATAAACATGGGTGTGCATATATCTGTTCGTGTAAAGGCTCTTACTTCTCTAGGATATATTCCAAGGAGTGGGATTGCTGGATCATATGGTAGTTCTATTTCTAGCTTTTTAAGGAAGTGCCAAATCAATTTCCAAAGTGGTTGTACCATTTTACATTCCCACCAGCAGTGTAGAAGTATTCCAATCTCTCCACAGCCTCTCCAACATTTATTCTTTTGTGTTTTTTGGATTAATGCCAGCCTTATTGGAGTTTAATGGATTTTGAGAAGGAAAGAAAGGCTGAAGAATAAAGAACTAATGAGGAAGAGGAAGGAGAGAAGTTGTCAAAAATGTTTACAGTGAAAGGATCAGCTGGAGCTTCTTCTAAACTACATAGGGGGCTTCAGTTGCTTGAAAATTTGGACCCAGACCCTGATCACTTTCCTAAAGTCGATAGGCAGATTTGGCAAGCAGTGAGATGTTACCACAAAATATATGAAAATGAAAAGAAAAGAACCTTATAGACAACTCTCACTAATTTTCTGAGTTGAAACACCTTCCCCATTCTCAGGGATAATCCAGATAATCCAGAACCTTTCACAAATAGAGTTGTTACTGCATCTGACAAAATGCCAAGGTTGTCCAATTCGTCTTTTTCGTCAGAGTAAATTTTTATGATTTGTGTATTTTTTATGTATGTATTATAAAGTATTTTTAAGTTTATATGTAATGTTTCTGACCCCCAAAGACAAAGTTTGGATTTATAAAGATACTGATGATAAAAGGCAATAATAATGAAAACTAAAAACAAAGAGGTATTCGACTCAAGTCAGAACCAACTTATGATGGAGTTGTCGGAATGGAACCTCATTGTAAGTCGGGGACTCCCTGCACTTGGCCATAAAACTGTATTTGTAGACTACATGGCACTATATTAAATTCGTAGGTGGTGGCTAACATTTATTGAGCAGTTACCACATGCCAGTCTCTGTTCTAAACACACTATGAATATTAGTTTGATGAATCCCAATGAGGCAAATACTATCTCTATTGCTCCCATTTTATGTGGAAACTGAGTCATAGAGAAGAAGAGCCATTTGTTTAAGTTCTTATTGCCACTAACAGGTAGGATTTGAATTCACACAGTCTAGTTCCCAAGTCTATGCTCTTAACTCTGACACTTTGTTCATAAATCAATTGAGAATATGAATTACTTATATGGTTAAACCCCCTGCCAATATGCAACATCAGGATAAAGGAAGATAAGATTGAAGTTGTTGAGGACTTCATTTTATTTGGATCTACAACCAACACCCATGGAAACAGCAGTCAAGAAATCAAACAATGGAATGCAGAAGAAAAACTAGTAACTGGGACCTCCTAAAAATCAAACACATATGCTCATCCAAAGACTTTACCAAAAGAGTAAAAAGACTACCTACACACTGGGAAGAAGTTCTTAGTTATGACATTTCTGATCAGTGCCTGATCTCTAAAATCTACATGATACTGCAAAAACTCAACTACAAAAAGACAAATAACCCAATTAAAAAATGGGCAAAAGATATGAACAGACCCTTCACTAAAGAAGACATTAAGGTAGCTAACAGATACATGAGGAAATACATTAGAGAAATGCAAATCAAAACTACAATGAGACTTCATCTCACTCCAACAACAACAAAAAACTCCAACAAGGCTGGCATTAATCTAAAAAACACAAAAGAATAAATGTTGGAGAGGCTGTGGAGAGATTGGAATACTTCTACACTGCTGGTGGGAATGTAAAATGGTACAACCACTTTGGAAATTGATTTGGCACTTCCTTAAAAAGCTAGAAATAGAACTACCATATGATCCAGCAATCCCACTCCTTGGAATATATCCTAGAGAAATAAGAGCCTTTACACGAACAGATATATGCACACCCATGTTTATTGCATCACTGTTTACAATAGCAAAAAGATGGAAGCAACCAAGGTGCCCATCAACAGATGAATGGATAAATAAATTATGGTATATTCACACAATGGAATATTATTCATTGATAAAGAACAGTGATGAATCTGTGAAACATTTCCATAACATGGAGGAACCTGGAAGGCATTATGCTGAGTGAAATTAGTCAGTTGCAAAAGGACAAATATTGTATAAGACTACTATTATAAGAACTTGAGAAATAGTTTAAACCGAGAAGAAAACATTCTTTTGTGGTTACAAGATGGGAGAGAGAGGAAGGGTGGGAGAGGGGTATAAACTAATTAGATAGTAGATAAGAACTACTTTAGGCGAAGGGAAAGACAACACGCAATACAGGGAAGGTCAGCACAACTGGACTAAAACAAAAGCAAAGAAGTTTCCTGAATAAACTGAATGCTTTGAAGGCCAGTGTAGCAGGGGCAGGGGCCTGGGGACCACGGTTTCAGGGGACATCTAAGTCAATTGGCATAATAAAATCTATTAAGAAAACATTCTGCATCCCACTTTGGAGAGTGGCGTCTGGGGTTTTAAACGCTAGGAAGCAGCCATCTAAGATGCATCAATTGGTCTCAACCCACCTGGATCGAAGGAGAATGAAGAATACCAAGGACACAAGGTAATTACGAGCCCAAGAGACAGAAAGAGCCACATGAACCAGAGACTACATCATCCTGAGACCAGAAGAACTAGATGGTGCCCGGCTACAACCGATGACTGCCCTGACAGGGAACACAACAGAGAACCCCTGAGGGAGCAGGAGAGCAGTGGGATGCAGACTCCAAATTCTCATAAAAAGCTCAGACTTAATATTCTGACTGAGACTGGAAGGACCCCAGTGGTCATGACCCCCAGACAGGAACCATTCCCAAAGCCAACTTTTCAGACATGGATTGGACTGGACAATGGGTTGGAGAAGGATGCTGGTGAGGAGTGAGCTTCTTGGATCAGGTGGACACTTGAGACTATGTTGGCATCTCCTGCCTGGAGGGGAGATGAGAGGGTAGAGGGGGTTAGAAGCTGGCAAAATGGACATGAAAAGAGAGAGTGGAGGGAGGGAGCGGGCTGTCTCAATAGGGGAAGAGTAACTGGGAGTGTGTAGAAAGGTGTATATGGGTTTTTGTGTGAGAGACTGACTTGATTTGTAAACTTTCACTTAAAGCACAATAAAAATTATAACAAAAGAAATCAAACAATGTATCGCATTGGGCAACTCTGCTGCAAAAGACCTCTTTAAAGTGTTAAAAAGCAAAGATTTCACTTTGAGGACGAAGGTGCTCCTGACCCAAGACATGGTATTTTCAATTGCCTCATATACATGCAAAAACTGGACAATGAATAAGGAAAATGGAAGATGAATTGATGTCTTTGAATTATGGCGAGGAATGTTGACTATACCACGGACTGCCAGAAGAATGAAAAAATCTGTCTTGGAAGAAGTATACTCCTTAGAAGCGAGGATAGCAAGACTTCGTCTCACGTACTTTTGACATATTATCAGGAAGTACCAGTCCCTGGAGAAGGATATCATGCTTGCTAAGGCAGAGGGTCAGCAAAAAAGAGGAAGACCCTCAATGAGATGGATTGACACAGTGGCTGCAACAATGGCCTCAAGCAGAGCAACGATTGTGAGAATGGTGCAGGACTGGGCCTTGTTGCGTTCTGTTGTACATAAGGTCACTATGAATCAAAGCCGACTCAATGGCACCTAACAACAACAAACCCTCTGCAAAAATGCCCATGAGCAAGAGAGGACACACAAGGGGAAGATTTTGAATTCAGTTACAGACAAAATAAAACGTTTGGTGGGATATATCATTTGCTTCATAATGATAACAATGTTGTTATTAGCTGCCATTGAGTTGACCCCCAACTCATGGTTACCCCATGTGTTACAGAGTAGAACTGCTCCATAGGGTTTTCTTGGCTGTAATTTTTATGGAAGCAGTTCACCAGGCCTTTCTTCCATGGGACCACTAAGTAGGTTTGAGCCATCAACCTTTAGGTTAGCACCAAATCACTTGTACCACCCAGGTTCTTTTAATGATAACAATGGCTAGAACAACAACAAAAAAAAGAACAGCTAGCTTTTATTGAGTTATTACTATGTGACCCCCAATGGTAAGTACATTTTACCTCACATAAACTCTAGGAGCTGGGTGTTATTATTAAACCCATTTTACAGATGAGAACGAGTAACTTGACTAAGGTCACACAACAGTAAATGGACAATCCAGCCCTTGGACCCAATTCTATCAGACCCTAATGCTTTTGCGCTTAAGCTCCACATTAAAAATTCAGGGGCTTCGTTCTTCCAGGATAGCTTTTGCTAAAAAAGGTGGAATAAATGGGAAAATGGACTAATTGCTACTCAGTCGTGGAACCAAGTTCAAAGACATTCCCAAGGAGAAATCCACATGACCAGGCAGTGCCTGAGAGGGTACTTGGGTTGAGATTTGGGGTAGAGCCTCACCAGGGGTGTCTCTCTGCTCAGCTAACACTCCACAGGCCCCAGTCCTCAGACACCTTGCACCCTGAAACAAGAAGACCATCTACTCTCCCCATATTTGACTAAACATGAGGGATGTCCTTCTTACTTATTCCCTCCTGGACCCCAATACCTGCACTGATACTGAATTTTCACATTGGATTCTCTTAGGGTTACCCATTGCTGTTGAGTGGATTCCGACTTATAGCAACCCTATAGGACAGAGTAGAATTGCTCCGTAGGGTTTCCAAGTCTGTAAATCTTTATGAAAGTAGACTACCACGTCTTTCTCTCTAGGGTCGGCTGGTGGGTTCGAACCACCACCCTTTTGGTTAGCAGCCGAGGTATAACTACTGCGTCAGTGACAAAATTCACCTCAAATGGAGTAAACAAAAGAAAGCAAAAAAAAGATAATTTGTGTGGTAACTAAAAGGACCTGGGGTGGTTCTGGTCTAGCTTCAGGCACAAATGGATCCAGGGACTCACACAATATGCCAACATTGTTCCTCTCCATGTCCATTTAATTTTCTCAATGGTTTTATTTTCTTTGTGACCCTCAGAAGCTCCAAGCACTATCCTCAGAGTATATCAATACCAGTGGAAAGAGAATTAATTTTTTCCAGTAGTTACAATAAAAGTTCAGAGCTGAGTTTCACTGGTGTGACTTGAATATCCATCTCTGGCCTAATTATCTTAAAAACCCGTTGCTGTCGAGTCTATTTCAACTCATAGCGACCCTATACAACAGAATAGAACTGCCCCATACGGTTTCCAAGGAGCGGATGGTAGATTCAAACTGCCAACCTTCTGTTTAGCAGAGGAGCTCTTAACCACTACGCCATCAGGGCTCCGTAATTATCTTAGCCAGGGTCATAAACATTACATTTGCCAAGCCTGAGCACATGCTTGGAGTAGGGTGGGGATAAGAAACAGTTCCCTTCAATCATTTGGGGGATGCATGGTATCCCAGAGGAAAATGATGGTGTAGTTAGAAGAAGAAGGAGGATGGGTTCAGGGCAGACAAAAACAACAGGAGTCTTGTACAACTCAGCCTGTAGAATCAACTTCTTTTGGATGCTAAGGTGGTAGGGATGGGCCCCATTTAGTCCTTGATGTGTTTACCTATTCACTCCGAATGGGAGGTTCTCCAGAACTTTCAAGTCTATGAGAAAGGCAATAAACTTCTTTTCTGACATATGTAATGGGCATTTCCCTTTCTGGAAACAGCACATCAATATTCCTTTGTGAAAGTATTTAGCCTTCATTCTTGGTCACTATGATTCAGATGGGGCTCACCCCACCCCAGGCTTCAAGCCTGAGGCTGTGACCTAAGCTTATCTTATCAATCTAGCCACGATTGTGAGATTCATTTCTGGCCAATCAAAGGCATGACCTGTAATTTTTTTTTAATGGGAAAGAAAAGCTCTCTCCTTTGGGCTGGGCTTGGTGAGAGAGGAGGTTGTTGGCTATGAGATGCTGGCGGTCATCTTGCCACCACAGGGATAGAGCCTGCCTAAAACTGGTGCAACACAGAGGAGCTTGAGCTCCGGGATCCAACCTTACAAAAGCTGTACTTTTCAGCTATTTGAACCAATGAATTCCCAATACTTTAAAAAAAAAAAAAAAAAAATTATTTATTTTGCTGTCATTGTTGATAATAGACACAACAAAACATACACCAACTTAACAGTTTCTACACATACAGTTCAATGACATTGATGACATTCTTTGAGTTATATAACCATTTTCACCCTCCTTTTCTGAGTTGTTCCTCCCCCATTAACATGAACTCTCTGCCCTCTAAGGTTCCTATCTAATCTTTTGAGTTGCTGTTGTCAAGTTGATCCCATATAAATAGTTCTTAAAAGCATAATGCTCAAGGCAGGCTTTTTTCACTAGTTAAGCTAAACCATTGTTCGATTTTAAGAAGACTTCAGGGGATATTTTTGGTTTAAGGTTTAAAGATTTTCTCAGAGCAATAGTTTCAAAAGTTCATCTGGTCTCCATGGTTCCAGAAAGTCTGGAGTCCATGATGATTTGAAATTCTGTTCTGCATTTTCCTCCTCCCCCACTTTTTTTTTTTTTTTTTAAGACAAGTTGAAGTGGATTTTCTGTTACTTGCAACTGGAAAACTCCCAATGTATATACTACCTGGATTCAAATACCAGCTCTGCTATGCACAATCTGTGTTGCTATGGGTAAGTTATTTAACCCCTCTGATTCTTAGTTGCCTTCTCTATGGAGTGGAGACACCTCCCTTGCAGAGTTGCAAGGATAATAATTGAGACTATAGCTGGTTAATATTTAGTACAGTCCTGGGAACACCACATGTGCTTAATACATGTAAGTTTTACTGGCATTGTTAGAGGAGGAAAAGCACAAAGCAAGTAGGATGCAAACCGAATTTGTCTATAGGGTCAAGAAGATATTTAATGTAGATGAGAAAAGCAGACTAGACCCAGATAATGAGGAGTGTTGGCATAAGGGGAGAGCAAATGCCTGATTCAAAAGCATTAACACCTTCAAATTTACAAACTCTGTGAGGTTCAAACCAAGTTAAGTATGGGGGCTGCTAGTTTGCAACAGGGCTTCAAACTGGTTCGGACCCCTGCTAAGAATTTGCATTTCTAACAAGTCCTATATAAGAATCACCTGGGGATCTTGTTAAAATGTAGATTCTGATTCAGTACGCCTGGTGTGGAAAAGGAACGTCTCAGCAGGGGTTTGAACTGAAATGACCCCGTTGGTTCAAAGCCCTGGTTTGGAAACCCTGCAGAGCAATTAAAGCATGCATGTTTCAGAGGAGGCCACAGCTGTGACCATGAGGTGCTGCTGTCTGGTTCTGGGTGTTCCCATGTCTTAGGGCTCCAGGGCAAGGATACCTCGTGATGCTTCCTCAGCCCTTTTCCCCACCTATACACCCTGTTCCCAAAGCAAAAGAATCAAAGGGCCTTTGAAACCAAGGCTCTCCTTTCATTTCAAAACCAAGCATGACCACTCTTTATTTTTAATCTTCCCTTTCCCTAGTCTGTGCCTTCAAGCAGCTTTTCTGGGGAGAACGTGTTTGCGCCCACACTGGCAGATCTGAGTCCCTGGCCACATGCCGGCTGAGATGGGGCTGTTTCCATGCCCACCCACCCCAGCAGCCTGCAATCCAGATTTTGGAGGGGCTCACTGAGAGCTGTATGAGCTGGAGGAGACTGGCAGTCAAGTCCGCAGGTGATCCAGGTTAGATCAAGGTGCCCTCCACACTTGCTCATCTCTTTGAAATGAGGGTGTCTCATGCCTGGTTGGAACATCGGGAATAACAAAGGACTTGGGGCAGAATTGGGGCTTAAAATAAACCAAAGAACCCAAACCCATTGCTGTTGAGTCAATTCCGACTCATGACGACCTCGTGTGCTACAGAGTAGAACTTAGCTCTGTAGGGGTTTTTTGGCTGTTGTCTTTACTGAAGCAGAAGCAGATCACCACGCCTCTCTTCCACAGTGCTGCTTGGTGGGTGCAAACCGCCAAACCTTTAGGTTAGTAGCTGATCCCAAGCTGCTTGTGCCACTCACGGACTTTGAGCTTACAATAATCATTATCACATGGAATGCTCCGCATGTGCCGACACCCTTCATGTATTACATTTTTATCACATCCATTTTACAGAGAAGAAAGCATCAGTGAGGTTAAGGAACTTGCCTAGAGTCACAACGCTAATAGATGGCAGAGCCAGACTGTGAACCCAGATAAGCATAAACCTAAAGCTATTCTTTAGCCACCATACTATAATGCCTACCATGATGAGCTGCTATGATTGTTCTGAGCCATTTGACAACTGTATATATTATAGCTAATTATGAAAGAATAAGTCTGATCCATACATTAATTTTCTCTCAATTTGATTAGTATGGTGGTACTTAAACATGTCCACAAATTCTTTGGTGCCACTCCAATCAAGAGGTAGAGACTAATTTCCCTTCCCTTGAATATGGGCTGGCTTCTAACAAATGGAATACGGCAGAAGTAATGCCTTATGATTTCTGAGGCTAAGTTACCAAAAGCAATAATGTTTCCACCTGGCTCCACATCTTGGGATGCTAACTCTTGGAGCTCAGCTGCCATGTTGTGAGGAGGCTCAGGCCACACAGAGGCCACATGTAGGTGTTCCAACCCATACCTGCTGCTAGGGTCCCAGCTGACAGTCAACATAACTGCAACCATGGAAGGGAGTCTGAGCAAAAATGACCTAGCTGATCCCAGAAAATTCCCAGAACCCTAAGAGATAATAATGATAAATGATTGTCATTAGGAATAGTGTGAATGAGTTCCTGTGAAAATTATCTACCCTTGGGCCTTGGCAAAAATAATGAGCTGCTTGACTTGTAAGATTTGACTCCAAACTGAATAGACTCCAACCCTATAAAACCTTGCCTGGGCAACTCTCCACCCGTCTCACAGACAGTGCTTTCACTTTCAAATAAAGAAGTTGTTGATGATAATTTTTGCTACTACTATTTGCTTTCTATGGACCATGCAGGGAGCTAAGGGTTTTACTTGCATTCTTTCTTTTTTTTTTTTTTCTCAAACCAACCCTATGGTTGTCTCTTTTTTCAGGCTTAGAACTGAGTTTGAGGAATTAAATTATCCAAAGGCACACAGCTAGGAAGCAGCAAGGCTGGAATTTTCATTGATTCAACAAACATTTGTTAACCTCCTACTATGTGCCATGCACTGAGCCAGACCCTGGAGACATCATGGTGAACAAGACAGATTGGTCTTATCCTCTAGTGGCTAGCAGGTAATGCACAAACAAGTAAGTAGATGAATAAGAACATTGCTGATTGTGATCAGGCTGTAAGTAAAATAGTGATGAGATTGGTAGTAATTAAAAGGCTGCTTTCAATCTGGTGGTGGTGATGGCCTCTCTGAGGAAATGGCCTTTGGGGGACGTGATGTGAGACCAGAGCCATGACATCCTGGAAGAAGAGCATTCTGGGCAGCAGAAACACCAAGAGGACAACAAGGGCTTGGGAAAGGGCTTGGCACATTGAAGGATCAGAAAAGAGGCCAGTGAGTGAGAAAACATAGGGTGTGAGAGGAAGTCAAAGAGAGAGACCAAGGCCCAGTCACATAGGGCTTTGCTGGCCAGGGTGAAGAACCTGGGTCTTGTCTAAGAAAAATGGAAAGATATCCACAAGGACTGTTTTTAAAAGGGTAGTGACATGATTTGGTTAACTTTTTAAAAAAATAATTTTTGAATTGTGGTAAATAGATAGGTAACAAAACATTTGCCATTTCAACATTCTTCACAAGTACAGTTCAGTGACGTGAATCACGTTCATCACGTTGGTCAACCATCATCATGGTTAACTTCTTAAAAATGTCATTTCTGGTTGTTATGGACACCAAACCAAGGGGGAGGTGAGAGGACAGGGAGCCTTGTTTCAGTGCCCACTGAGGCCCTGAACATATAGCCCCTGCAAACCAGGATTTGAACTTGTGTGTTTGAAACTAGAGCGATAATCTTTCGACTCCAGCAGCTGGAGGTAGACGAGACGGTAGTCAGAAAGAGCCAGAATAACAAAGTCCTGAGTTCAGGAAGAGGGGTGGGCAGGAGGTGTGAGAAGGGAGGGCAGCCATACGGATTCCACTAATTAAAAAAAAAGACTTATTAGATATGACACCAAAAGCTCAAGCAGCAAAAGACAAAATAGATAAACTAGACTTCTTGAAAATTAAAATGTTTGTGCACCAAAGGACTTTATCAAGAAAGTGATGAGAAAACCCACAGAATGGGAGAAAATATTTCATAGCCATATATCTGTTAAGAGTTTAACGTACAGAATATCTAAAGAGCTACTACAACTCAACAACAACAAGACAAACAACTCATTTTAAAAATGGACAAAGGACTTGCATAGTCACTTCTCCAAAGAGAATATACAAATGACCAATAGACACATTAGAAGATGCTCAACTTCATGAATTATTAGGAAAATGCAAATGAAAACCACAATGATATATGTTGGCATGGATGTGCATTGCTGGTGAGAATGTAAAATTGTGAAGTCACTGTGGACAACAATTTGATGGTTCCTGATAAAGTTAAACAGAATTGTCATATGACCCAGAAATTCCACTCCTAGGGACGTAACCAAAAGAATCAAAAGCAGGGACTCAAACAGATACTTGTACACCAGTGTTCATTCACAACAGATAGAAGACAGTGTTCAAGTGTTTATCAACAGATGAATGGATAAAGAAAATGTGATATATCCATACAACGGAATATTATTCAGACATAAAGGGAACTAAAGTTCTGATACATGTTACCACACGAAAGAACCTTGAAAACATGCTGAGCAAGATAATTCAGACACAAAAGGATAAATATTGTATGATCATACTTATATGAAATATCTACAATATGCAAATCCACAAAGACAAAAAAATTATCAGTAGTTACAAGGGGCTGGGGGGAGGATGAAATGGGGAGTTATTGTTTAAGGGGTACTGTGGTTCTGTTTACCAAAATACCCACTGCGACCAAGTCGGTTCCAACTCAGAGCAACTCTCTAGGGTTTCCGAAGTCGTAAATCTTTATGGAAGCAGACTGCCACATCTTTCTTCCAAGGAGAGGCTGGTGGGTTCAAACTACTGACCTTTCAGTTAGCAGCCCACCGCTTTAACCACTGTGCCACCAGGGCTCCTTATGGTTCTGTTTAGGGGGATGAAAAAGCATTTGGAAATGGATAGCAGTGATGGTTGTACGACATGGTGTGATAGTACAATGAAAAATGATTAAAATGACATATATATTATTTTTACAATAAAATTTTGTATATATATTTTATATTATAGATATTTTACCACAATAAAATTTATATATATATTACCATGATAAAATTTTTTTAAGAAGGAAATTAAATGAAGTAAGCATCCAACTCAAGAGATTAGAAAAAAGAAATGAAAGTGAAGTACAAAACTCTGTGCTGGCAAACTGGGAAACCGTGATAAAATTGATGATTTTCTGGGGAAAATTGTTACTAAAATTTACTTAAGGTATAAAAAAAATAATTTTTTTAATAAAATAATCTTAAGTAAAGTAGCATAGTGATTAATACCGTGGGTTCAAATTAAGCTTCCACCACTTATTACCTGTGTGACCTTGGGCCAACTTCAATTTCTTTCTTCTGAGATGGAGATAATAACAGTCCCTGCCTAGAAAACCTAGAATTGTGGACAGCTGATCTGAAGACATAAAACTTCATGAAGGAAATTTAAAATATAGAATCAGATAAGTAGGAAAACATAGCTTGTTCCTGAAATTAAAGAGTGATTATTTAATAATGTCAGTTCTTCCTAAAATACATAGTTCTGATGACATTCTAACAAAAACCCCCATATAATTGATTTTATTTTTGTTATATTTGTTTTCCTTTAGTGGGAAGGGAGAGAATTTGACAAAGTGATCCTAAAATCCAGCTAGGAGAATAAATGGGCAGAATAGCCAAGAATGATGTGAAAGCGAAGAAGAATCAGGCGACACTAAGTATCAGATATTAAAACGAGCCATAAAGTTTCAAAGATTAAAACAGCATAGTACATAAGTATTGGAAGACAGACCAATGGAACATAACAGGTAGCTCCGAGACAATCTTTCACGTACCTGGCTTTCCTCGATGGTAGAAGTGGCAATACAAGCCTATGCAGAAAGAAGAACTATTCAGTGGATGATGCTGGGACAATCGATTAACTATGCAAGGGGAGTAAATATAGCAAAATTAAATCCTCATCTCACACTATACATGAAAGTAAATTCCAGATTGATTACTGAATGTAAGATAATTTAAAAGTTAATTAAAATGAATAAACCGTCTAGACAAGGTTCCGGGAAGAAGACAACTTGATCACAGGCATCTAACTGCTCCTCCCTGTTCCCAGATTCCCGTCATGTATGTACACAGACACACATGCACGTATATAAAACCAGTTGCTGTCAAGTCGACCCTGACTCGTGGTGACCCCCTGGGTCAGAGCAGAACTGTGCGCCGTAGGGTTTTCAGTGGCTGATTTTTCAGAAATAGATTGTCAGGCCTTTCTTCTGAGACACTTGTGGGTGGACTCAGACCTCCAACCTTTTGGTTAGTAGCCAAGCTCATTAACCATTTCCACCACCCAAGAACTATCTGACAATCTGTCCGTCTGTCCATCTATCCATCTATCTACCTATCTATCTACTTACCTACCTACCTATCTGCCTATAAATAGAAGTACAGCTCTATCTATGCTCGAAATTATGGAGGGCTGCCATCCATATAGGAGTACCTGGGTGGCTCAAATGCCTAAGTGCTCAACTATTAGCTGAAAGGTTAGCAGTTCAAAGTCACCCAGAGGCACCTAGAAGACAGACCTAGCAATCTCCTTCTGAAAAACCCTGTGGAGCAGTTCTACTCTGCACACATGGGGTCACGATGAATACGAATTGACTCAACAGCGACTAACAACAACAATAAGCTATCCATGTATTAGAAAATTTAAGATATTTATATTCAATGTGATGTGGGTGGGACAAATTTCAGAGCCCTGGTGGTATAGTGGTTAAGAGCTACAGCTGCTAACCAAAGGTCACAGCTCAAATGTACCAGCTGTTCCTTGGAAACTCTATGGGGCAGCTCTACTCTGTCCTATAAGGTTGCTGTGAGTCAGAACCAACTTGACAGCAATGAGTCAAGGACATATTTTAAAAGTGGATCTCTGGTGGACATTGGGGGTCAATTTTTTTTAGCTTATATAATCAAGGAGAGAAAGAAAGAAAAATCACCATGAAGAATAAGAGAGTAGCCAGAATTACAGTTAAGGAAAAGAAATTAACAATACAAAAGAATGCTATACATAACTGCAGGCTGATAAATTAGAAAACGTTGATGAAATAGACTATATTTTAGGAAAATATGTATGGCCAAAAATTGATTCCAAAAACTGGAAAACAGAGTAGGTGCAAAGCCATGGGAAAAGCTGAAAACTTAGTCAAAGAGTGGTCACTGCCCAGGTACTTTCACAGATGACATTATAGGCTATCTGGACAAACCTACAGGAGGTGGTAGAAATTCTATTTCCATGTTTCTGTTTTGTCCTAGGCCAGGGGTCCCACTGGAGCCAGGCAGTGGTACATATGGTAGATCGTAGGGAGGCCTGGGGACTACAGTGAAGAGGCATGCCTCATCATCGGGGACAGATGCTCCTCTCCTCCAGCCAGTTCCTGGCAGGGATGCGGGCCTGTGTTCAACGCAATGCAACGCAAATCGTAAAACCAGGTGGCAAAGCAAAACATCAGCAGGCTGGAAAGGACCACCAGTTTGTGAGCCACCTGGAGATCCTAAAAATGCAAAAGGCTTAGAGAAAGGCAACCTCTATACCACTGTCAAGGAGACCTGGTTGCACAGTGGTTAAGCACTCAGCCTCTAACTGAAAGGTTGGTGGCTCAAATACACCAGCCATGCCTCAGGAGAAAGATGTGGCAGTCTGCTTCCACAAAGATTTACAGCCTTGGGAAACCTATGGGGCAGTTCTACTCTATCTTATAGGGTCACTATGAGTTGGAATCGACTCAATGGCAATGAGTTTACCATTGTCATGGAATCCTTCTGTGATGCAAATGATTGGTGGTTCAAATTCACCCAGAAGAGCCTCAGAAGAAAAGCCTGGTGGTCTACTTCTGAAAAGTCAGCCACTGAAAACCCCGTGGAGCACAGTTCTACTCTGATTCCATGAGTTGGAATCGATTCTGTGGCAAATTTTTTTTTTTTTATCCATTGTTTGGAATCACTTTTAAAACTGTTTCTCAGAAGAGATGATTGCCACAGTCTGCCTTAAGGGTGGATTTTATGGTCATTTTCCTAAACAAATGAGTCAACACCAAGGCCAGCCAATTGAATAACATAAAATAAAGACTGTATCTTTTACCCCAATCAGAGTACCTTTCAGTCTATGGGCAAGGAAGGCTGGGCGATTTTTTTTTTTTTAATACTTTTTATTGTGCTTTAAGTGAAAGTTTACAAATCAAGTCAGTCTGTCACATATAAACTTATATACACCTTACTCCATACTCCCACTTACTCTCCCCCTAATGAGTCGGCCCGCTCCCTCCTTCCAGTCTCTCCTTTCGTGACCGTTTTGCCAGTTTCTAACCCTCTCTACCCTCCCATCTCCCCTCCAGACAGGAGATGCCAATACAGTCTCAAGTGTCCACCTGATACAAGTAGCTCACTCTTCATCAGTATCTCTCTCCAACCCATTGTCCAGTCCCTTCCATGTCTGATGAGTTGTTTTGGGGAATGGTTCCTGTCCTGGGCCAACTGAAGGTTTGGGGACCGTGACTGCCGGGATTCTTCTAGTCTCAGTCAGACCATTAAGTCTGGTCTTTTTATGAGAAAGCTGGGCTATTTCGAAAAAATAATTTATTCATTCATGTATTCTACAAATGTTTATTGGGTACTACTGTATGTTGCCACCACCTGTCTGTCAATTTGTTGTACTATGGTAGCTCGCGTGGTACTGTGATGCTAGAAGCTATGCCACCAGCATTTCAAACATCATCAGGGTCACCCATGGTGGACAGGCTTCAGCAGAATTTCCAGGCTAAGACTAGGAAGAAAGGTCTGGTGAACTACTTTGAAAAAGAAACAACGTGACAAAACTTGGTAGATCACAACAAAACATTGTTCAACTTACTGTATTTTTATGCAAATAATGGATGCCTTCTACATTTGTTTTCTAACCACTCCCTGCCCCCCACAAAGTATTTTCATAAGTGCCACTATCCCAATTTTTTTAACATGTTGCTGTAAAAAAAAGTTAGCATAGCATGCTTATGAAAATACCTCACAGAGGAAGGAGTAGTTGGCAAACAAACGTAGAAGGTTCACATTAAATATGATATTTTAAACATGTCATCAGAAGGGATCAGTTCCTAGAAGGACATATCTTTGGTGAAGAAGAGGACCAGTGAGGGGAAGGGAGACCCTCAGAAAGAAGGATTGGCACAACAAGCCACAAAGATTGACTTGAACATGCTGGCGATCATGAGGATGATGCAGGACTGGGCAACATTTCGTTCTATTGTACATAAGATCACCATGAGTTGGAGTTGACTAGATAGCAGCTCTCTCTCTCTCTCTCTATCATCTATCTATCTATCTACCATGCCTTGTGTGCTATGATAAGCAGGCAGATAGATCAGTGAATAAAATAGGAAAATGCTCTGCCCTTGTGGAACTTGACATTCTAGAGATTGTAAAAGTGAACAATGGGCAGAAATCAGAGCCTTCTGGTCAATTTCAAATTTAAGACCCTTATTTTTATAGCTAGACTCACTTGCAGGCATCTTAAAGTCCAATTCAGAAACAAGATAATGACTGACACGTGCTTCAAAATAACCCAGTGGAGAAAGAGAGTGTATAGGGTATAGAGATGAAATAAGATTGGCCATGAGTCAATAACTGTTTTAGCAGGAGATGGGTACAAGGGCATTCATTACACTTGTCTTCCCAGTTTTATTAAAAAAAAAAAAAGAAACCTGTTTGGTCAATCCCATTCTGACTTATAGTGACCCTATAGGACAGAGTAGAACTGCCCCATCGGGTTCCCAAGGAGTGGCTAGTGGATTTGAACTGCTGATACTTTGGTTAGCAGCCGAGCTCTTAACTACTTTTATACATGCTTGAAATTTTTCTTAACACAACGGTTTCTAAAGAAGTCAGTCAAAAATTCAATCTCACATTTAATTCAAAATCTTTCCCTCCCTCCAGTCCCCATTGACCATGACTGGGGAGCCTCCACCAGAAGGAAAGGGAGAAGGCTGGCATGTCCTTTCCTTCCTCTCCTTCCTTGGTTGCTGACTCCTCTGGGACTGGGGGACAGGACCTCAGGGACAGGGTAAGAGACAAAAGCCTCCTTGCTTAGACGGAGCCACCAGTGGTTCTCTTTTGGCTGTTGGTGCTCTTTGCATGGCAGGCATCCAAATGCTGGTCCATGAAGAGAGCTTGAGCTCTCACTTGGCCCTCCCTGCATCTTTGAACACCAAACCCTGGGAGTAGAAACTGGCTTCCTGGTGCCCTCTCTCCTTGTCCTCCATTGGAGGGCTGCTTCAGCCAGCCTCTTAGCTTCACAGTTCTCCAGGCAGGATCCAGGCACCAATCTCTATGCTCATGTGTTTATGCATGTCCCAGAGAACACTGCTCCATCTCTCCCAAATCCTCCCTCATGGTGCTCTGCTCTGGTTCACCCCTTTGCTCCAGGTGCCAGCCTAAAGTCTCCCAGTTCAGCAGACACCAGCCAGGAAGTGAAGTGTCAGTCTCCCATCTTGCAGATGCCTAATCCCAACAAGGAACTGATTGGTCCACTTCTCACTTGGCTTGGTGGGGGAGAGCCAACCCCTCCTCCAACATGGGGCCAGGATAAGAAAAACCAAAGCACCCTCCTTCTTCAGGCCCACAGCTCATTATTTCCCTCACTTCCTTGAACTCCAGCATTCAGTCTATATATTTTCTGTGGGAGTAGTCGGAGTGAAAACTTCAGGGCCATCTCTTAATAAGCCCTGAGTAAGTCATTTGGTAGAAACCCTGCTGGTATAGTGGTTAAGTGCTATGGCTGCTAACCAAGAGGTCGGCAGTTCAAATCTACCAGGCGCTCCTTGGAAACTCTATGGGACAGTTCTGAATTGGCTCCATGGCAATGGGTTTGGTTTTTTTGGTTTAAGTCATTTGGAAGCTCTTTGGCTCCAGATGTGGGAATATTTCATGCTTACTGTTTTCAGGCTGGCACTTTGGCGAACATTCTAAGCCAACAGGAAAAGCCTCAAACCACATCCTGTTTCACTGATTGTAGGAAGGCTTCTAAAGTGGTTTTAAGCCCTTTTGTTGTCTGTGGAGGTATTCATCTCATCTCTCAATAAAGACACTTTTTGAATGTCTGACTGCCTCTTGGGTCATTTTGTTTTCCTAGAGCACAAGTCTCTGGAATCAGTAATAGTCCGCTGTTTGTTATTCTGAAGGTGGCAGCTTAAGACAAATCTCATTAGGAGAGCTGGCTTCTCTGGCATCATAGTTTTATTTATAGCTGTAGCTGACATTTATTGAGCGCTTACTACGTGCTAGGCATTGTGTCAAGCACTTCGTGTGTATTATCATATCGAATCCTTATTATAACCCCAAAAGATTAGGTCCTATTATTATCTTTATTTTATTTATGAGGAAAGAGTGACACACAGGGTTAAGGCATTTTCTCAAGGCCGCACAGCAAGTGATGGAATTAGGACTTGAGTTTAGGTTTCACTAACTCTAAACCCTGTATTCTCTACCAATACTTGCCACCATGCACCAAGTACAGTGTTTGGTGTTTCCACAGATACAAACTTTTCTCCCCAAAACCTGTTCTGGCTTATCGATGAAGGAGGGCTCTTTCTCCTAGTTCTCCTGGTGAAGTTTGTCCTGGAAACCATTTGAGTATCTCTAGCCAATAGGGAATTGAACCCAAGTTTCCTGCGTAGAAGGTGAGAACCTCACGCACAGCCACCACCTGCCTCTCAGTGGAGGCTTGCACGTTGCTGTGATACTGAATGGGTTTCAGTGGAGCTTCCAGACTAAGACAGACTAGGAAGAAAGGCCTGGCATCTACTTCTTAAAATCATCCAGTAAAAACTCTATGGATCGCAATGGTCCAATTCACAGTCATTCATGGGAATGATACAGAACAAAGCAGCGTTTTGTTCTGTTGTGCATGGGGCCACCATGAGTCGAGGTTCAACTCAATGACAGCAAACAATAACAACAACAAGTCAGTAGGGACAGCCCTGAGTCTGATTTTCTTAGTCAAGTTTTAGAGAGGGGCCACGGCCCATACATACGTGCCACAACCTAGAAGGAGGAACAAAGAGCAAATGCCTTAGCAAAGCTTGGGGCCCAAAAAGCATCTTGCTATTTTCTTGCCATCTTTTGTGTTTCTACTATAATCTCTATCCCAGAGAGCAAAGCCAAGATACTGGTTACTAGCCTTACACTAAAATTCAGGCCTGATTATGCCACTTCCTGCTTAAAACCTTTCAATGGCCCTCAGGAAAAAGTCATATTCCTTAACAACCTTTGTCCAAAATGCCAATATTTCTAACCTGAATTAATGTAGCAACCTCCTAATTTGTTTCCTGGTTTCGCTCTTGCCCCTGTAGAGTCCATTATTCACTCAGTAGCTAGAGTGAGATTTCTGAAGTACAAGTCACATTGTGTTACTCCCTGTTTAAAATCGTGCGATAGCTTCACATTGTTAAATGATACACTCAAGCTCATTATTCTGGCCTTCCAGGTCTGCATAATCTGGCCTCAGCCCACCTCTCTCACTTTATTCCTTATACTTTTTCCTCTCATTCACGGGATTCCTCTCACACTATCCTTTTTGTCCTTCAACAAGACTCATTGTTTCCCACACTGGGGCTTTTGAACCTGTTCCTTCTGCTTAGACCCCTAGATCCTCTTGGGGCTGATGACTCCTTCTCCATCACTGAATTTTCTTAATTCAGAAGCCACCTCCCAGAGTTGTTATTTAGGAAGCAGTGAGGTTCTGTTTATGGTGATGGAAAATTGGGCAACAATTATTGGTGAGGCTTTCACAACATGACTAATGTAATTGATATCATCACTAAATTATACACATGAAAAAAGGCTGAATTGGCAAATGTTGTGTTATACACATTTTTGACAACAATTAAAAAAAAAGTCACCAAAAAACCAGAGCTACTGGATGACTCCCTGAGACTATTGCCCTGAAATACTCTTCAAACCTTGAACCGAAACTAATCCCTGAGGTCACCTAGTAGCAAAATAAAAAATTGGCTCAAAAAATAATAAATACTACCTGTAAGTACTGTGCCCCTTTAAAAAAATTACTGTATAAGACCAAAAGGTCAACAATTACTTTAAAACAAAGATTGAGACTGTAAACCCGTCGTGGTCAAGTTGATTCCAACTCATAGCGACCCTATAGGACAGAGCAGACTGCTCCATAGGGTTTCCAAGGAACGCCTGGTGGATTCGAACTGCTGACTTTTTGGTTAGCAGCCATTTCTCTTAACCACTACACCACCAGGGTTTCCTGAGAATGTAAGGGGGCAGGGAAAGTAGATTAATGGTAATGGAACAACCAGAACAGAAATGAGAATGTTGACTAATTGTGAAGAAGGTAACCAACGTTGCTGAACAACTTGTGTAGAAACTGTTGAATGGGAGCCTAAACTGCCATGTAAACCTTCACCAAAAACACAATAAAGTATTATTTTTAAAAAAGCCATCTCCTTAGAGAGCCCGCCCTGATCATTCTACCTAACGCGGCCCTTCTCCCACCGCTGGTCATAGCCTCTCATATTACTCACTTTAATTTTCTTCACGGTATTTATCACTACTTCCTTTTTTTGCCTGTTTGGTTACATGTGTATTAGCTGTCTCCCTCACTTAGAATGTTTCCCTCCCCTGCATCTTTAGAACCAGGGCATCTGTCTTGCTCACTGCTATATCTTCAATATCCAGAGCAGTGTCTGGTAAATGCCAGTTGCCATTGAGTTGAATCTGACTTAGGGCAACCCCATATGTGTCAGAGTAGATCTGTGCTCATGAGCTTTTCGATGGCTAGTTTTTTAGAGGTAGATCACCAGTGTTCTTCCGAGGAGCCTCTCAGTGGACTTGAACCTCCAGTCTTTGTGTTAGAAGCCAAGCACGTTAACCATTTGCATCACCCAGGGACTCTGCCTGATACATAAGTGGGTCTTAATATTTGTTGACTGCTCTAACATGGCTAAAAGCCTCACGTGATCTGGCATCTACATATCTGCAGTGCACAGTGAAAACCTGTTTTGTTTTTTTTCTACCTTCTATCTGGAGTCTTTCTGCTGGGTTTTCTCAGCTGGTAGAATGCAAGCCAGGAGCTCATGGTACTTGGGAAGAAAGCCAGGCTGAGAATGGAACCGGTGAAGAGGAGGCAGGGCTGAGATGGTGAGAGGCAGATGCCTGACATGGTTGCTGGAGGCCCTGGATCCAGTTGAGCCTGAGTACACCTCCCTTTGGACTTTTAAGCTACATGCATTGATTTATTTGTTTTATGCACTTTGAATTAGGTTTCTGGCAACTGTGACTAGAAGATTTATGATCAACAGGCTACTTCTGTAATTTCATTTCTCATCATATGTATCATATAGGAATTTGTGCTCATCTTCTAAACTCAAAAATGTGTGAAATAAATAAATTGAGGAGTCTATTTTTGCCATGAAATAAGAATTTGGGAGGAAAGTAGTGCTGGCCTCAGATGGTGGCTCCACAGTGCTAATAAGGACCCACGCTTCTTCTATTTTATTTTTTCATCCATCTTAAACATATGCTTGTTGCCTTTCATTGGTTGAACGACCTCCAGCATTGAGTCCTAGTTCTAGGCAGGAGCAAAGAGAAGGGCAAAAGGCAATGGACATGTACTAGCGAAGTCTAACCACTAATCTCCTTGAAGGAGATTATACAGAAACCCACAGAACATCTCTTTATTTCATTTTATTGGCCAGGGTTTTGTTACAGGGCCACCCCTCTCTTCAAGAAAGAGAGGAATATGATTTCCTTTCAGCTAGACAAAGAACATCCACAACCACAACTAGGCACGTATTAGTAAGAAAAAATGAAGAAAGCCTTTTGGGTGAGCAACTAGAAGTCTCTGCAACGGTCCACCCTTTTTCTGGCAAACATCCATATACGTCACACTTGCCACACATAGAACATATCCATCCTTTCATAAAAGAGACAACCCCAAAGTCCCATCCATTCAAAATGTAGGATTTCTGGATAATGTGCATCTTCTTAAACAGGTTTCGGTGTTTCTTCTCACAGTCTAAATTAAAATACAATGCACTCGCTACCAACACACTCAATATTCAGGAGTGTAAAGGAACCAGGTAATCAATAAGAGCTCTTATTTTGAAAAGTAGGTCTGACATACACACAGAAGCCTCAGGTCCGTAAAAATGATCAGATCCAACTGAGTAGGAATAACAAGATTTCTTTTTAACGAGAATGAAAGAAGTTTACTGGTTAGGCAGCCTGTTCTCTTTTCAGGGAGGAGCTCCCTTATCCACTACTTTCTATCATCCCTCTACATGCCCGCTGAAAAGTTCTTCTTTGTCCATCTCTCTCTCTGGTCTTATCTGAGGTAGAGCTGGAGAGGAGGAGCTTCCTGTTGGGATCAAGGATTTTTTAGGGGCTTAACTGTTCAAGTCACAACATATCGAGCTCGGGAATTATTTAGCAATGTATTTCCTTCAAAAGGTGGTAGTGGTTGTTAGTTGCCATTTGAGTCAGCTCCAAATCATGGCAGCTGTAGGGTCATGCTATTCAGCTATATGCACTCCCTCCTAATGGAATCAACTTTGCTCTTCCCTCAAGCATGCTGGCGATGATTTCGGGATGGACTCCAGGCTAAGGCACAAAACTGGGAGTGGCATGACTGGGCCAGCAGGCAAGGCTGAGGAATGCCTTAGCAACAGGAAGGAATACATCTGGGCCTAGACATGAAGTCCCTGGGAACACTGACTGCCCAAGGATGTGGGAGAAAAACAATGAGCTTTGGTCCCAGTTGGAATGGCATATAAGATTGTGTCCCTTGCTAGGTGGCTGCGGAGCACTAAACCGGTCCAGCCACCACCCTGGGCCATGGTCCTGTAAGTAAGCTTCCCAAATAAACCATACATATGTCATGATTGCTGGTTCCGGAGTCTTTCTTCGGTCTCTTGGAGATGCAGCTAACCTCGGGTTGAGGTGCAGCTGGGTTGTCACCCAACAGCAACATTATGTATAAGAACAAAACATTGCCTGGCCCTGTGCTATCTTCATGATCGTGGTATGTTTTAGTCCATTGTGATAGCTATTGTGTAGTGCCTTCCAACCTAGGGAATTCATCTTCCAGTACTATATCGAACAATATTTGGTTGTGATCTGTTAACTTTTTCACTGGATGATTTTTAGATCACTAGGCTTTTCTTCCTAGCTTTAGTTTGGAAGCTCCACTGAAATCCATCTACCCTGGGTGAAATTTGAAATACTGGTGGCATAGCTTCCAGCATCATGGCAGCACACAAGCCACCATAGTATGACAAATTGACAGATGGGTGGTGCCCAAAATGTTAGTAAGCCACAAATATTTTCTGGTTAATTTAGTGTGAGAATGTCCATGGCCAAATATCTTATCTGGACATAATATTCGAGTGTGAAGAGTCTGTCATACTAACCCCACTGTACACTTCACATCCCGGCCGTACTATGCTTCTTTCATTCCCTCAGACTCAACGTAGACCAGGGCTTTGGAAATGCTAGTCCATCTGCCTGGAACACAGAGTCTCCTGATCTTCACCTGGCACCTTATTCATGCTTACGGGTTCAGCTTAAATGGAACTTCCTCTGAGAAGCCTCGTTGATGACCCACAAGGATATTAAATCCCCCTGACCTACACTTGCCCTATCGTAGCATTTACCAGCCCTTTTTGCTGTCTTAGGTAGGGTTCTCAAGTAGCAGAGCCTGAGGCAAGGATTCAGATGTATGTGATTTATTGAAGGAGTGATCTTTAGGACAAAGCCATAAGGGATTATGGGAAACAGGATAAGGAAAGGCTGTGTTTCTCAAAGTGTGGTTCCCCAGAGCAGCTGCATTAGCCTCACTTGGGAACTTGATAGAAATGAAAATAGAAACTCTGAGGATGAGGCCCAGTAGTCTGCCTTTTAACAAGCTCTCCAGGTGATTCTGATGCATGCTAAAGTTCGAGGATTACAGAGGAAGGGAAAAAAGTCAAGCAAGGATGTAGTCTCAGGTAACATGTAGCCTTGACCTGATCCATGGGGACACTGGAGCATAAGTTACACCCCAGAGTTGTCCTTTCCTCTGACAAGAGGACAGCCTTTTGCACCCCTGCATTGGCACGTCATCGACTGCAGGCTGATCGTGGGGAGTGGGGGAGGGTAATTTTTTTGGAGTGGTAGCTCCTATCCCACTGCTGTCAAGTCAGCTGAGGGCAATTCTCCCAAGAAAAAGGCAACAGTGACCAGGGGGAGGGAGTTACATAGTCCAACCCAGGAAAGGGGATCTGGATAGAGTACCAATAGCATCTACTATGATTGTTCTTGCCCTTCAATTATCTCTGTCCTCTTCCATAAACTGTGAGTCCCTGGAGATAAAAAGCAATGTCTTTCTTGCTTATTATTGCCTCACCAGTGCCCATCACAGTCCATGAAACTTAACAATTAATACAATTCCTTGTTTATTGATTAAACAAATGCTAATTGAGTGTTTACTGTTATTCCTGGGCATTTTTCTAAAACAAAACAAAACCTGTTGCCATTGAGTCAATTCGGACTCATGGCGACCACACGTGTGTCTTATTAGAATTGTGCTCCATAGATTTTTCAATGGCTGTGACATTGTGGAAGTAGATCACCAAGCCTTTCTTCTGAGGTCCCTCAGAGTGGATTTGAACCCTCACCCTTTTTGTTATTAGCTGAGTGCTCAACTGTTTTCACCATCCAGGGACTTGGCGCTGTTAAGGGGCTTTTAATTTAGTTGTGAGCAAGGCAAAGCACCTGTCCTCATGGCATTCTTTTGCTGTAGTTGGGAAGATGGCAACAAACACATGTATACATACATATATGTACTTATGTGCACATCTCCATGTTATAATGTCAGGTATTGATAAGTGCTATGAAGAAAAACAGCAGAGGGAGAGGGTAGAGAGAAGTATGGGATGTTATTTTAGACAGAACTGTTAAAGAAGGATTTTCTTTTCTTTTTCTTTTTTTTTTTTTATGGGCCTGTCTAATCTTTGGCTGAAGGGTGAAACTTAGGAGTGACTTCATTAGAGAGCTGAGAGGGTGTCTAGGGGCCATGCTCTCAGGGTTTCTCCATTTCTGTCAGGCCAGCAAGACTGGTCTTTCTTTTTAAGTAAGAATTTTGTTCAACATTTTCTTCAGCTCTGTCTGGGACCCTCTATTGTGATCCCTGTCAGAGCAATCGGTAGTGGTAGCCAGACACCATCTAGTTGTACTGGACTCAGTCTGGTGGAGGCCGTGGTAGATGTGGTCCATTAGTCCTTTGGACTAATCTTTCCCTCATATCTTTAGTTCTCTTTATTCTTACTTGCTCCCAAAGGGGTGAGACTAGTGGAGTACCATAGATGGCTGCTTACAGGGTTTTAAGACCCCAGACACTACTCAACAGAGTAAAATGTAGAACATTTTCTTTACAAACTATATTCTGCCAATGAGCTGGATGTTCCCCAAGACCATTGTCCCTACAGACCTCAGCCCAGCAATTCCATCCCTCAGGGAGTTTGGATGTGGCTATGGAGCTTCCATGACCTTGCCTTGTACAAGTTGTACTGTCTTACCCCTAAAGAAGGATTTTCTGAGGAGGTCACATTTGAGCTGAGATAGGAATGAAGTGAGGGATTAAACCATGAGAATGTCTGGTGGCAGCAACTTTGAAGTAAATTTGAAATTATTTTAAAAATAAACATTTTTATAGAAAAATGAATGAGGAATGAGCATTTCAAGCACCAGGAATAAATGGATGAATCACAGGAAACACCTGGCACTTCTGCAGTGATGAAGCAGGAAGGGTTTGGTGGGATGGATGGACAGGTGGCATGCATCTTACTGTTTTTGTTTATTTTTTTAATTAACTTTAAACATTTATCAACATATATGTGCACACAATTTTTAAACATCAAATATTATAGAAAGGATGATAATGAAAAACAGCTGTCCTTGTCCTACCCCAGTTCTTCTCCCCAAGGGTAACACAGTTATTCATTTCTGTCTAAGTTTAACTCATTTCAGTCCAGTCTCTGATCTCTTTTTCTCCAAATACACTTGTAGAATAGTTTTATTTCCTTTACTAGTTGTCTTTGTAACTTTCAGTAATGTGCTCAAACTTCTAGTTCTCTCTCTATCAACTATAGACAATATCTCTTGGTTGTTATCTTTGAAATGTCAGGGTGTTGCACCTTCACCTTTCCTAACTTCTTTCCACCACCCAACTTATATCACTGTTCTGGATGCTAAGAACCTAATTTGCAAGTACCTGGATGCAAGAGAGAGCATAGGGGGTTTTAGGGAATCAAAAAAGGTTTGTAAGGCTTAGGGTTAAATGATGATGTGAGCATGTGTTCTACAACCACGTTTCGTTTTGTTTTTTTCTGTTGGTTGAATCTAAAAGTAGAAAACTAATAAGTAGACCATAGCGCAAACATCAGGTTGAATTTCAAGATGGCAGGGACTATGGTACTGGTCCATGTGTGCTTGGTTTTCATAATCTCCTTGACTTACAACAATATGGGTGCCCTGAAGAGCTTTTCTCTTTTAACCTATGCCCCAGCCTCCTCCTTTGGAAGAAGGGCATAGACAACAGGTGAGGCTGGTTCTATACCATTGACACCCAGCCCAGTCCCACTTCTAGCAGAAGGCTCCAATATATTCTGAGCAACAAAGCCTACCATATTGTCTTCTCATTCATGAGCATCTTTTACTTCTGAGTACATAAGCATCACTGGAGTGGCTCTGAAGGTGAACCATGTGAACTATAATAGAATCTTCAGAAGTGTCACAGAAATTCCTCCTTCCCTGAGAAAACTGTCTTTCCTTCCCCAACTCACAGGGGGTGGTCCTGGTAGCACATGACCCAAGCTCAGCCAATCAGATCATCTCTCAGAAATTTTGAATTGGGACTAAAACTGCCCACTTTGATCTGGGTTGGTTTCTTGAATATAGATGACATAAGAACTTAAAATCTAGCTTTTATCTTGCAGACTGTAGAGTAGCGAAGGCAACAAAAATTTAAATTAAAAATAAATTAAAAGGAGCTGAGATGAAAAATGGAATGGCTCCCAAGACTCCTAACAGTTTTTATTTCCTGATTCCAGCTCCTTATTGAGGCCTGATTGTATCTTTGCCTTTAGGGTCCTTGAAACACTCCCATGTCTTTATACCAAATCTCCCCTTTTCTTAAGCTAGCTTCACTGAGTTTCTGCTGCTTACAGCCAAAATGCACTATCTAATAAAATACTCCATACTCTACTACGTGATCCTTGCACATGGAAACCACACCTATGTATCTTTCAAAGTGCTGAGCAGGCTGCCTTGCACATAGCAGGTACTCAAGAAGCATGTATTGAATTGAATCAGCCGTCAGTACATGACACAGTAAATGACACAACCACTTTCAAGGGGGCACTGACCCTTGTGACGTGAGGGAAGCTCTGATGTGTTAGAGAATGAATGGGAGAAAGCACACACAGATACAATGTGTCAGCCACAGCACTAGCTAAGAGCTCAATGGAGGGGGAGGGAGCAGCCTTCATAAGAGAATCAAATGTCAGCTTCCAGCTTCCTGAATGCTTCCAATCTCCTGCCAGATGAATAGGATCAGAAAGGGTCATCAGCAAACACAGAGAACAAGTCTGACTCCATCACTAAGGAGTGATAGTGCTTTGAATCTCTTGGGTCCCTGAATGATCTGGTAGAAGAGCCCTCTAGTGGTGCAAATGAGCAATAGTATTTAGGCTTTGAAGCAAATTCTACGCACCCAAGTACACACACCCACATATTCGATTGAATGAAAGGATGAGGTCACCCCCTAGTAAGCGGGGAGGCATCATCGGGAACTAATTGACGGCCTCCCTGTCCCCTCACTCCCACTCCAGTCAGGTGTTCTGACTTGCTCCAAATGCAGGTTCAGGACTTCCCACACTCTGTGATCGGCATTGGTCCTGGGCAGGAATCACACACAATGAGCCTGCCTCACCAAGTCAAAGACTCAGTATAAAGCTCTATTCTTGCAACATGTGTGCCTTTCTCTTCTTCTGATTAATTGCCCTCATCCCAACCCAGCATTGTCACATTCACCTACCAAACTCCTGACCCCTTCCCCCACTGTCCCACCTGAATGCCTGATTCTTTCTGCTGGACCTCCTGGGCACCACACCCTGTCTCTCTGGGCTTTTCTGACAGAGCTGAGAGGGTGGGGATGGAGCTGCTCTTGTTTTACTGAGGATCTGGTGAATGGAGTGATGAGGGGGGGATACTCTAAGTTCAAAGCACATTGAGTTTTCTTCAACGTGGCCCTGCTTTGAGAGAAGTCCTTTTTACCCCTGTTTGATTAAGGGGAAAACCAAGCAGATCCTGAGATGGCTATTTTGGTCACTATTAATTATTTCTTTTATTTAAGTTTCTGAGAGTGGGAAGGGAAAATTCCACTAATTAAAAAACTACCCCCAGAGAGATCAACTTCACCTCCATGTTACACATGGCTTTTTCCTAAAAAAAAAAAAAAAAAGAGGAGTGAGGACAGAACATCTTATCGAAAGGCAATTTTTCCTTTTAGGAAAAACACTAAGTAACTTGTTGAAGGTCTTGTACACATTTGCCCATTATTTCCTGTCATTTTCTTAGGGCGTGGCTAGCTGTGGTCTTTTGTCTATCTTATTTTGAATATTTGGTAAATTTTCGGTATTTCTATTTCCTGCCCACAAATCGGCATTTGTGAACCATGGTACGTGTAGATGCGACTAAATGCACATATGCTGACACATCTACATATTCAAGCCTACACTATGCCTACACACAGGTGCACACACACACACACCAACATGCACTCAGCTATGTATTTGCAACAAACACCTTCATATGGCCCACAACATACCTGTATTTACGTACCTGCTTTACTTCCACAACAAAACCCCAGGCATTCAGAACTCATAACTAAATTGAGCATAGCACAGGTCTACATTCAAACAAACTTATACGGGAACTACACAGTCAAGCCTATGCATGACCTTGCATGTGTATCTAGCGCCAAGAACCAAGTTTTTCAGTGACCTTAATGCCGAAATAAAAGTCACAAAGTTACCTAGAGGCTGTGAGTTGTACTTGACAACTCGTCCATATGTTTCCACTTCTCAGTCTTCTGAATAGAAGCTTTCAGAGATGGCACCATGGGAGTACATGGTCCATGATTATCTCCTATTACATGTTTTTCCCAGCTCAATAACATTCGAACATTACAGTTGGTTGTGGCCACATCAGAGACTGTAGAAACAACTCAAACAGCTTCGCTTCCAAATTCCTGACCACTTGTCATCAGTCGCATCATGCCACAGGGAAAAATAATAATAAATAATAGTAAAGGCAACTCTTAGTCAACTTAGTGTGTACCCAGGTATAAGCCAGAATTCCAGTTCCAGTTGCCATCAAGTCCACCCCAATTCATGGTGACCCCATGTGTGTCAGAGTAGAGCTGTGCTCCATAGGGTCTTCAAAGACTGATTTTTCAAAAGTAGATTGCCAGGCCTTTCTTTCAAGGCACTTCTGGGCAGACTCAAACCTCTAACCTTTTGGTGAGCAGGCAAGCACATTAGCCATTTGCACCACCCAGGGACTCCATAAACAAGAACAGATAGTAATAAAAAGCTAGTTCAATGCTGATCTTTTGCAATATTGGGCCTTTCCAAAGGAGAGTCTCATTAGCTTTCAGGTGTGCAATCTCATTTGCATTTTGAACTAATAAGGAGAGCAGACCTAAGTTCCCCTGCCTCATGATCTGACTTAGACAAGAATATTTACAAAGGAGCATCCCAGGGACTTTTGGAAAGAACCTGACATTCTCAGTGACTCCTCCACCTTGAATCCATCACCCCCTCAAACTCAGGGGTGTTAAAATATATAACAGCATATTCACAGACCAAAATCTCACACATTCTGCCCAAAGTCCCTGTGAGGTGTACAACAAAGTCTATGTACATTTGGCTCTTTTGGTCTTTTAGGAATACGTGATCATATGTATATGAACAGTTCCGGGTCTAATCTGAGCACGTTGTCTCCGGTGTAAACCACAGCTCCAGAGAAAGGAGGGTAGACATATTGGTTTGTTTTCTGGGGAACCAAATTGAGACAGACTATACACAGATGTGACAACACTTTTTGCCCGCCCAAGTGAGCCATGAAACTGTCGCCCGGATCAGCTGGTCCCTTTAAGAAGACTCGGTCTTTTGGGTCTTCTCTCTCCCCAGTGGGCTCCAGAGGTGCCCGCAGCAAAAGGCAAAGTTGCCTGGCTCATTGGCTGGGGGAGAAGCCGCTTTGGGTGGGAGCTGAGAGCGAGCCAGAGTGCGCTGCGGGCTTCTTTCCCCTTCCCCTTTCCTTAACCCTTCCCGGAGCGGAGGGACAGAGTCGTGCTGCAGCGCCAAGGAGCCCGGGCGCTGACTACCCTGGGCTCCCGAAACTTTGCGCGGAGCGTGGGCTTGACTGGGCAGAGCCGAGCCGACTGGCTAGCCTGGGAATCGCCGAGGGGAAGGCGGTGGACAGCCCCTTCAACACTCCGGGTCTTCAGCCCCGGCGCTAGAAAGGAGGGGGTGCAGCAGCGTTAGCGGAGCTGTCCCTTCAGCACCACAGACCTTAAAGCCTGGGCGTTAGGAAGGCGGAGGCGGGGCAACAGGCGGGGAGCTGTCCTTTCAGCACCGCAGACCTTTGCCCTCCGATGAAACCACTCGGCCCCCGCCCCAGGACTCTTGTCTTTTCTCCAGTTTGAGCGGGGGTGTCGGGAGCAGGCAGAGAGCTTTCCTGGGAGGCTGGGGAAGCGGTGAACACTCTTCTCAGCGATTCGCCTCCCAGCAGTGCTATTTTTTGCCATCCGCCCTCACCCCCAGCACACGCGCTCGCACACACACGCACGCACGCACACACACACAGACCTCTCTGGATTTCTTTGCCTTGACTCTCCCGGGGCTGTGAGGAGCCAGGCGCATCTCAAACCGAGCTGGCAGCTGCAGGCACCGGAGCCATGCCCTGCATACACCCTCATCCTTACCAATCTCGTGAGGAATGAAAGGAACCGAGGGATACACAGAAGGCAGCAGCGATGTGGACCAACCCTCTGAAGCCTGCACCCTTCCGAGGGCCATAGGCAACCCAGGGAACTGGAGCAAGCTCCAGACAGGAAATCCCAGCTCTCCCAAAGTCCCCCTGGATACTGACAAAAGGAGACCCGAATTGTTGGAAGAGCCTGCACTAGGTTACACAGCTGCAGAGTGATTTTCCCGTCTGTCACTGACCCTCCCCCTCCAACTCCCAGCCGTCCAGAGTACCATGAAGAATTATGAGGATGTGTGACAGAGGTATCCAGATGTTGATCACTACTGTGGGAGCCTTTGCAGCTTTTAGTTTAATGACCATTGCAGTGGGCACTGACTACTGGTTATATTCCAGAGGTGTGTGCAGGACTAAATCTACAAGTGATAATGAAACCAGCAGGAAGAATGAAGAAGTAATGACCCATTCCGGGCTGTGGAGGACCTGCTGCCTAGAAGGTATTTACAAATTCCTCTCAATAGCTCCAAATAATTTAGTTTCTGATGTTTTGGTGGGTGTTTGGGGGAGAAGGAGGCAGTGATGGGGAAAGAGGAATAGTTCAGACTGTTGCTGAGAATGTGCAGGTGTCCAGACTCTGTTCCCAGTAAGACTGATGCTGTATGGGATGAAGGGGTTGCATTTTGTTGATTGTTTTTGGTAGAAGCTTCATGAGAATGAGATTTCTTGGCACTCTAGGCAGCTTCTGCAGTTGATAAAATCTTAAAATCTAAAATCTTCAAATCCCAAATCCCTAAGCGTGTTGTGAACTGCTTTGATCTCTGGCATGTGATGGGGTCTTTGGCTTTGCTTAAATTGAATTTCAGTGGTCATGGGAAAGAAGTGAGAGAGAAAGGCAGAGGAGAGGAAGGAGGAGGAGAGACTCCCTGACCTGGCCTGGCATGCTGAGATAGTTCCTTATTTCTCAACACAGTCTTATCAGTTTCTTCTGAGTTTGGTCTGATATTTTCATGAACTTCCATTGCCAACCAGTTCCAGGGTGACATACCAGATCCCCTCCCCCACGCACATATGTTAGGAAAACTTCCTTATTAGTACATATTTCACTATTTTGGATCAAAAGAAAACTGAAGTCTTGGTATTTGGTATCTGCTTGTCTTCTTTCTTGCATCATTCCCAAACCCAACAAATATATTTCTATGACATTTCCAGAAGATTTATATTCCCAGAATTGAAGCTTATTTATACCTTCTAATTCTAAAAATCAGAGGGTTCATTCTAAATTATACTGAAGAAGACAGACTGGTTTTAGAATGTAAAGTCCTTGGGTAGCCTGTCTCACTAGCAAACTTGCTTTCCCCATACCAGGAGTCACTCTCAGCATCATTGGGCTATGTCTGGGATTTCAGTGGAAGTAAACAGAAAGATAAAGAAGAAAACCAAAGCTCGTTGGAGCTTGAGGGAAGTCACTGGATTAGAGAGGCAATAGGGAGTTTTCTTAGGTTTCTGAGGCATCTGAGGAGCTTGTCACAGTGATGGGCAAGGAGATCTGGGTTTCCTCTATGCTCCTCTCCCTGCTTGCCATTGGTTCTTCATGCCTGCATTCCCACTGGCTGGCATTTGTCAGGGTTTCTTGGGAACTTGCATTTATGTAAATTGCTTAGGAAATCATGCTATGACATCACTTGCTAGTGTAATATTGCATCATTCGCTGGACTTCTTCCCATGTCCTGACACCCTGAACAACTGCTGTCTGGACTGTAGCACTACTACAATTGATTCTGTTTCCAATGCAAATTTGCAACTGGTGGAAAGCCCAGGTATGAAAAGATTGCTTTAAATGCAGCAAGGATCACCGTGCTTGAAGTCAGAAAATGTAGGTAATGCTATAAACTATCTGTGTGACCTTGGCCAAGACATTTATTCTTTCAAACCCTCAGTTTATTAATTTGGGGAAAGACTAGTTTGGGATAAGTGATCTTGAATTAGTACTATCCAAAACTCATACAGTATCCAGCATACTGACAGAAATTCTATAATTCCTTTCTAAACATGACAAAAATCATAATATTTGTGATCAGGTATGGTGAAGTCATTCAATTGCCTTAGAGAAATTCCAGAATTCCCTTTTCTTGTTGACAATGAGGAATTGAATTATCCTCTTAAAGCTATGATTTGGTGGATGTTTTCATGTCTACATGGTTCTAGGAACGGCATAAAAACCTGAGGTGTTTCTCAAGCAAAATGGCACAGGTATATACCATGTCTCAGTCATTTCCAATTCTTCTGCCTCTTGAGACTAAACCTCAGAATGCACTATTAAACACCAATTTGGGCTTCCCTTATAATGCTGTATGGAAAAAAAAAAATCTACTAGAGAAGTAGAGGGGCCTAAAATTCCTAAATCCTTGTTCAGAATTTCTCAGCTGATGGTTGATTTCACATCCAACACCATACCTTACACCTACAATTTGTACAAGTAATTGGAACTCCACCTAGGCATTCTAGGCCATAGTGGGAAAACTGAGAATGTGAATCAAGAAGGAACTAAATAAATCTAAAATGTGTCCTTGGGCAAATGAATTCTTTTGAGAACATTTGTTGCTGTCTCTAAAATTTGCCCCAGCTTTGTTGTTGTTGTTGTTACCTTTATTGGAGTATTAAATACAGTAAGATGCACAAATTTGAATGAATCACAATGAATTTTTAGCTATGTATACACCCATATAATCAACACCTAGATGAGTTTCATTGAAATTTGAAGGCAAGATTCTTCTTCGTGTGCTGAATACATCAAGGTATTTGCAGGAGCCTCTGGTTTCTGCATGAGAAGACACATGCAGTAGGCCACATTCATCCTAGGCATTTTCATCCCCTGCTGGAATGTAGGTTTACAGCCATCTCCTTTCGGCATTTCTTGTCTATTCCAGAGCCTCAGCACCCTCATTTTCTGGCTTTTTAAGTGTCAAAGGATAACAGGGGAATCTTATAGCTCAATTTTCTTAGAGATCAAATTAAAAGAGTCCGTTCTTTCATTTTTTTTTTTTCCTGGGCAATTTCTATATGTGTAGTTCAGTGACGTTGATTAGATTCTTCATGTTGTGCAATGATTATTACTATCCTTTTCCAAACTATGCTCACACCATTAACACAAACTCAATGCCCCCCAAACAAAAATTCCCCTTTCCCTCTCTCTCCCACTCCTGGTAACCACTACTAATCTTTAGTTTCTATATATTTGCTTATTTCATGTAACTGAGACCATACAGTATTTGTCCTTTTGTGACTGACTTATTTCCTTCAGCATGATGTCAAGATTCATCCATGTTGTGGCATGCATCAGGGTCTTCCATACTTTTTAAGAGCCATAAGAGAAAGTGGCTATTTTGTCCAAAAGAAGATCACGCTCAAAAGGGACATGACAGCTGTCTGCAAATATCGAAGGGCTGTCATATGGAAGAGAGAGATTTGAAATGTTCTGTGTAGCCTCAAGGGGGTAGAAGAAGGAGCTGGAGGAAAACAGGTTTTACCTCAATATAAATAACTATGTGGAATGAGGAGTTTTAGGAGGTGATGAATTCTACACCAGTGAAGATATTCAAATATAAGAAGATTATATCACTTGTCCCTAAACTTGACTAATCATCAGAATCACACAAGGAGCTTCAAAAAAAAAAAAAAAAAATTCTCAAGCCCCACACCTAGATTCTTTGCTCCCATAACTCTGGGGAGGGTGCCTAGAACCTGAATTTTTAAAAAAGTTCTCCAAGCAATTATGATGTTAAAGCCAACATTTATTGAATATTTACAGTGGGCCTAGGGGTATCTATGTGTGCTAAGGAGAAGCACATCCCTCAAGTGAGAGAAAGGATGTTTCCAATTTTCATTTCTATAACCCACAAGAACGTCATTCATATGTAGCACTTACTGCATGGTAGTATAACCAACAAGGGTTCTTGACCTGTCTTATTAGCCCATCTAAATAAGACCGACGCCACACCAAGGGAAACAGAAAGTGGAAACTTATTGTTTGCGCAAACAAGGAGCAATGTGGGGCCTAGCAGTCGAAGGACCACACACTTGCAGCCCCAGGGAACTTTGGATCTTTTATTCCTTCCAGTCCCCAGGGGACAGGATTGGCACCCAAAATTCGACACCCCGGTCCCTCCCATGCCCATATGTGGAGATCCAGGTGCTGAGTCATTTGCAAAGGAAAGGAATTTTCACTTTGCAAACTGGCTTCGCCAGAGCTGTGTGCTAGAGAACTTCTTCCTCTCAGGGTGAAGTTCAGGTCGCGGTCAAGTTCCAATCCACCGGCGCTCCGGTTCTGCGCGTGCTCCGACCGGTTTGCGCATGCGCGGGATTTTGGCGCCAAATTCAAACCGAGGTTAGGGGCAGCACGGTCAGGCCAGTTAGAAACCCGAGTTTGGCAGGCTGCTAGGGTGGAAACTAGCTGAGCGGGGGAAGCCTCAGCGGTCGCTTCAGTAGCACTGTTCTAAGAATTTTTAAAAATTAGCTTTTCATCTTCCAAGGAGCTCAGTGATGTAGGTACCATTATCACCCTCATTGTACAGGTGAGAAAACTGAGGCCTGAAGAAGTTTTATAAGTTGCCCAAGGTCACACATGCAAAAGCAGCAAAGTGCTGGGGTTTGAACCCAGGCAACACTGCCTCTCTGAGCATTTGCTAGAGAATGTCAATTCATGCTCTGATGGACAGTTTGTTACTGGTACAAGCATTAGCTCTTGAGAATGTCGACACACACAGGATTTTCCATTCGAAAGGCTCAGATCTCAAATCACTCAACATGCCTGTGCAGCACCCGCAGGGGTTCAGAAGCCACCAGACAGGCACAAACTTAACAGACATAGACACCCCAAGCCCATTGTAAATACCCAATAAATGAGACAGGAATGTCTCAGGAAGGGACATGCTTTGAATGAGAAAAAAATCGACCTATGTAGAGAGACACCCACGCTAAGAAACCCAAACGAATGCCTGACTCATTATCTGGAAGGCATGCGAGGCATTTACAAAGTAGGGCCCCAACCTGCTGCGTGCTTTCAATGGCAGCGTGTGAATTTGAATGAGAACGTGTTCAGTATGTGACTCTCTCATTAAGAAAACCTCTTGAAGTCCTAGATAAAATCAAAGCAATGTATTTAGATAGTAGAAAAATCCTCTGGCCTAGTAGCAAGGAACCCTGGGTCCTAATCACATTTCTGTCACTAACAGTTACGTGAATTGTGCATGTTATTTTCCTCCTTGGGACCCCAGTTTACTCAGTTCTAAAATGAGAGCTTTGGACAATATTAGGGAATAACAAGCCCAGTTGTCCACAAGGACTAGGTAGGTAATGTAATATGTGAAACAAGAATTTCAAAGTCACCTTAACTCAATCCTGTTGCAGGGGAAGGGGGGATATCAGTACATATAAGGAGATGAGTGGTAACTGAAACTTGGTCTCAGTATGAGAACAATAGGGGGTAGTGGGGACTGTGGCAAATTAGAGAGCACAAGCCCCATCTAAAAGGCAACTATTACTTGGCTTGAGTTGATTTTTACACTGAGGAAACGTGCACAAAACATGGCCCAATCTTCCAAGTAAATAAAAGCCAGATACTTATCCATATTTTTACGTAAAATCTCTTGATTTTTAAAATGTTGGCAACTAGCTCAACTTTTTAAAAACACAGCACCAGCCAAACCACACTCACCTTGTAGTTGAATTTGACCCATGGGTCACTAGTTTGGAGCCCTGGAAATTATCTAAAAGAAACTTTTAATCCAAATTTCTGATATTTTCACATTTGATTCCTGAATTGCTCTTTATTAGTCAATAATCACTTTCCTGGCTCATTAAAAAATTAGCTACTAAGAAAAGAAAGCCCCTGAAGAATTTTAGGATGAGAAACTAAAAATTATGAAAAAGAGGCTTAACATAATATTTCTGCCACAGATGGGCCTGAATGTCACCAAACATCTGGCTGAAAATCCTGGAAAAAAAAAAAAATTAGTCAGTCATTAGACGTTCCCCCATATTTCCAAATCTCCAGATGGTTGACTCTTTTCAACCAGATGGGGTTCCAGCTTTATTTATGTGTTCAGAAGCCTTTGGGGGAAGCTGCAAGGATATGGTTGAGGACAGGATTGAGAGAAGGACATGACGTTTGTTGAACATTTTCTATGTGCCAAGCTCTGTGCCAGGTGCTTTCACATATGTTTTGTATCTCATATCTCCCCCAGTAGAATATAAACTCTATGAGGACAAAGATTCTTGTTTGTTTGGGGGACTGATATATCCCTAGAGCTCAGAAACAGAGCCAAGTAGTTATTACTGCCCATCTAGTCCTGGCTTTAATGTTGCATCTTCCCTTGTATTCCCTCAGAAGGAACCAGAACTTTTACTGTCTTCCCTACTCCTGACCCTTTCACTTCACTCTTTATTCCAACCCCTGAGGCCCAAGAGGCAGAGAAGAGAAAGAGGTGAGCTGGAGTCTTAGGGAAGGATGGGAGTAAGTGATTTAGTCAACTAGTGCTGCTATAACAGAAATACCACAAGAGAGTGGCTTTAACAAAGAGAAATTTTTTTCTTCACAGTAAGGTAGGCTAAAAGTCCAAATTCAAGGTGTCAGCTCCAAGGGGGAAGGCTTTCTTTCTCTGTCAGCCTTCTCATCAATCTTCCCCTGGTAGAGGAGCTTCTCAGGTGCAGGGACTCCAGGTCCAGTGGAAGTGCTCTGTTCCTGGTGCTGCTTTCTTGGTGGTATGAAGTCCCCAACTCTCTGCTTGCTTCCCTTTCCTTTCATCTCTTGAGAGATAAAAGGTGGTGCGGGCCACACCCCAGGGAAAATCCCTTTACATTGGATCAGGGATGTGGCCTGAGCAAGGGTGTTACATGGCACCCTAATCCTCTTTAACCACAGGCAGAGATTATGATTTATAACACATAGAAAAATCACAAAATGGAGGACAACCATGCATGGCCTAACCAAGATGACCCATATTATTTTTGGCAGACACAATTCAATTCATTACAGTAAGTGACCATATTTGGGAGCATGGTTGTGGGATTGATCAGGATTGGAGATGTATAGGTTGGGGTGTAAATATGACTAACATTCAGCCAGAACATGACCCTGTAGCCATCCTGGCTGTTAAAATGTTGAAATACTTCAGTACATGTTGGCAAAGAGCATCTGATCCAAGTCCCCCACCTACCCACCTCCACCACTGCAGCTACCCTAGCTTTTCTTGGGACATCCCAGACCTCCCCAAGATCCATGCTGACTGGCTGGTCTTGTGCCGGACTGATTGTCAAATGTTTTGACTCTTACTACTAGTTGCATCATTGTTATTGGAATGGACCTACACCTCTTCTTTCTTTCTCAAGCCCAGGCCTCTACTTTCTGATTCTAGGATTCTACCTATCTTAGGAGGCAGATGCTCTTAAAATACCCCTATTTATTTCATCACTTGAAATTTTATTTTCTGGATTAGAATAGAGGCAAGTGATCTGAATTCCAAGGTGGGGAAGACCAGTGTGGGTTATTAGCATGGGTTAGTAGTGTGAATTAGTAATGTGTGGAGAAAAAATCACCAGTTGGAGTCAAGACTATTCTGACTCATAGTGACCCTACAGGGCAGAGTAGAACTGCCCCATAGGGTTGCCAAGGCTGTAATCTTTATGGAAGCAGACTGCCACATCTTTCTCCTGCAGAGTGGCTGGCGGATTCGAACCACTGACATTTTAGTTAGCAGCCAAGCACTTAACCAGGGCTCCTCAAGAAAAAATAAAACAAGGATATAAGGCAGAAAGAGAACTATGTCCTTTTAATGTTCTCATACAGCAATGTCTAACAAGCTTACCTTAGGGGCATCTGATTCTCTGGGGGAATGTAACTTTGTTTGAATTTGCTTTTATTATAGATTCAAGTCCAGTTGCCGTATAGTTAGATGTTACTTCGTAGAAAACTGGGAAGATGCTCATGAATGTTTTATTCAGTAGAGGTGCAAAGATTTCTGTTCATTAGAGGTGATAACCCCAAATGTTGTGGACTGACTACCCTCTAGGACATGAATCAGTTTTATTTCTAATTTAATAATCTTATTTCAGAATTTCTTTTACTGTGTGTGTATATAAACCCATTGCCATCGAGTTGATTCCACCTCATAGCAACACTATAGGACAGAGTAGAACTGCCCCATACAGTTTCCAAGGGTATAAATCTTTAAGGGAGCAGGTTGCCACATCTTTCTCCCTTGGAGTAGGTAGTGGGTTCAAACCACCAACCACCGGTCGGCAGCTGAATACTTAACCACTTTGCCACCAGGGCTCTCCAATGAAGCCAGTTCTTCTGAGGTTAAAGAGAAGCCTGGAAAGCTCCCAGGTTGTTTTTCTCCCCTCCTCCCTGGCTCCACCTCTGATCACGTCAGAGTCTACTTTTTAAAAGACGGGCCCTAGAAGCTTGAGTTGTTTCCTTTTGGCTGTTGTGAATAATGCTGCCATGAACATTGGAGCAAGCTGGAACACCAGAACAAGAACAACTACCTGTTTGAGTCCCTACTTTCAATTCTTTTGGGTATATACCTAGGAGTGGAATTGCTGGATCATATGGTAATTCTATATTTAACTTTTCGAGGAACTGCCAGTTTTCCACAGCAGCTGTACCATTTTACAATCCCACTAGCAATCTCCACATCCTCCCTGACAATGAATTCTTGATTCATTCATTCTAAACAATATTCATTGACTTCCTGCCTAGACAAATGACAAGTTAGCATTCTTACACCACTTCTGCCTCCTCTCCTCCATTTCCTCCTAGCTCCTCAGTGAGTTACCTGTGGCTCCAAGAAGAGTCATTCATGAAGATCGAAGACTGACATCTTATTCCTGGGTTGGGCGTTTGCTTAGGCAGCTCATCTGTTCATGTGCCTACCTCAGCAGAGGAACTGGAAAGAAATGGCAGGGCTGAGAGAGGGAATGGCAACAGGGAAGTCTGTTTGAAATGGCAAGGTTTTGTGAGTTGAGTGGACCTGGTAGAAGATAGCTGAGTGAAGAGCCAATGTTATTCTCAACAAAGAGAGATTGAAAGCATTCCCCCTGAGAACGGGAACCAGACAAGAATGGCCATTATCACCACTCCTATTCAATATTGTATTGGAAATCCCAGCCAGAGCAACAAGGCAAGAAAGGGAAATAAAGAGCATCCGAATTGGTAAGAAAGAAGTAAAACTATCCCTGTTCTCAGATGACATGATCCTATACATAGAAAACACCAGAGATTCCACAAGAAAGTTACTGGCACTAATAGAAGGGTTCAACAAAGTGACAGGGTACAAGATCAACATACAAAAATCAGTTGGATTCCTCTACACTAACAAAGAAAACTCAGAAAAGGAAATCAAGAAAATTACCATTTACAGTAACTCTTGAAAGGATAAAACGCCTAGGAATAAACCTAACCAGGGACATAAAAGGCTTATACAAAGAAAACTACAAAATGCTACTGCAAGAAATCAAAAGAAAAGCATACCATGCTCATAGATTGCAAGGCTTAACATAGTGAAAATATCAATACTACCTAAAGCAATCAATAGGTATAATGCAATCTCAAACCAAATCCGAATAGCAGTCTTTAATGAAATGGAAAAACTAATCTCCAACTTCATATGGAAAGAGGTCCAGAATAGGTAAAGTATTATTGAAGAAGAAGAACAAAGTAGGAGGCCTCACTCTTCCCAATCTCAGAACTTACTGTCCATCCAGCTATGGACAGCTGATCTTTGACAAAGTTTTGAAGTCCATTCAGTGGGGGAAAAAGTGGTCTCTTTAACAAATAGTGCTGGCAAAACTAGATATCCATTTGCAAAAAAATGAAACAGGATCCATACCTCACACCATACACAAAAACTAACTCAAAATAGAACAAAGAATGTTAAACTTAACACTATAAAGTTCCTGGAAGATAACATAAGAACAAAGCTAGGAGTCCTAATTTATGGCATAAATAGACTATCAATCTTAAGTAAAAATGCACAAACAACAGAAGATAAACTAGAAAACTGGGGCATCCCAAAAATTAAATATGTATGCTCATCAAAAGGCTTCACCAAATGAGTAAAAAAAGAACCTACAGACTGGGAAAATATTTTTGGCAAAAACATATCTGACAAGGGTCTAATCTCTAAAATATATAGAAAACTACAACACCTCAAAAACAACAACAACAAATCCATTAAAAAAAAATGAGCAAAGGACATTAGGAAACACTTCACCAAAGATGACATTCAGGCAGCTAACAAACACATGAAGAGACGTTCCCAATCATTAGCCATTAGAGAAATGCAAATCAAAACTGCAACGAGATACCATCTCACCCCTGCAAAAACGGCACTGATCAAAAAAAGAGGAAACAATAAATATGTGTGTGGGAGGTTGTGGAGCGATCAGAACCCTTATACACTGCTGGTGGGATTGTAACACGGTACAACCACTGTGGAAAATGGTACGGTGCTTCCTCAAAAACCTAGAAATAGAAATACCATATGATCCAGCAATCCTACTATTAGATATATATTCTAGAGAAAAAAGAGTAGTGACACCAGTAGACATATGCACACCCGTGTTCGTTGCAGCTTTACTCATAATAGCAAAAAGATGGAAACAACTTAAGTGTCTATCAAGGAATAAAAGGATAAGCAAACTGTGGTACATATGTACAATGGAATAATACGCAATTATAAGATCTTTGCTGCCAATGAAAATATCAGCAGTTTGAATCCACCAGCTGTTCCTTGAAAACCCCACGAGGCAATTCTACTCTGTCCTATATAGTCGCCGTGTGTCAAAATCAACTCAACAGCAATGGGTCTGGTTTGCTTTGGGTTTTACAGAGTGTAACGAGGAGTCTGAAAAATATAACATGGATGAATCAGAGGACATTATGCTGAGTGAAACAAGTCAATAACAAAAGGACAAATACTGTATGATACCACTTTCATAAAAAGTTAAAAATAGGTTTACACACAGAAAGCAACATTCTTTGTTGGTTATCTGGGATGGGAAGGGAAGGGAAGTAGAACTGCTTACTAGATAATAGACATGTATTAATTCTGGTGATGGGAAAGGCAATACTCAGTACTCAGTACGGGGAAAGTCAGGGCAAGGTGACCAAGGCAAGTGAAGACACTGTGAGGTATGTAAGAATAAAGGACAATGACGGTAACTACTAGACCATATACAGTTCTTCAACAACAGTAATACCAATAAAAAAAATTTTGAGTGGTTACATAGGTATGCAATATAGATGGAGGAGGGTATATGGGAGGGCATGTGAGTGCATATATGAGTATAGCTGTGGGTATTTGTATATACATATTTGTATGTTGCATGTATATTCATACGTATAACAGAACACATAGTGGGCACAGCTATGGAAACTTCTTAGACATACCCAAACACCTCATGGCACTGAGCTACTGAGTTTGAAGGCTAAGGACTGTAGTCTCAGGGGACATCTAGGTCGATTGGCATAACATTGTTCATAGAGATAATGTTCTACATCCTGGTGTGGCGAGTAGCATCCGGGGTCTTAAAAGCTTGCTAGTGGCATCTAAGATACAAGTATTGATGTCTTCCCATCTGGAGTAAAGAAGAGTGAAGGAAACAAAAGGCTCAAGGAAGCAGCCAATCCAAAAGACTAATGGCCCACACGAACCACAGCCTCCTCTAACCTGAGACCAGAAGAACTTGATGGTGCCTGGCTACCACTACCGACTGCTCTGACCAGGGACATGATAGAAGGTTCTAGTTAGAATGTGAGAAAAATGTAGAACAAAACTCAAATTCATAAAAAAGGCCAGATGTAGTGGAATGATAGAGACTGGAGGAACCCCCAAGACTATTGCCCTAAGATACCCTTTTAACCTGGAACTGAAGCCACTCCCAGAGGTCACCTTTCAGTCAGATAATAGATTGGCCTATAAAATGAATAACACCCGTGAGCAACGTGCTCCTTACAACAATCAACTATACGAGACCAAACAGGCAACATTTGCCCAAAAGCAAAGATGAGACGGCAAGGAGGAGCAGGGAAACTGGAGGGACTGAAACCGGGAAGCCAGAGTGAAAATGGGGAGAGTGCTGGCACATTGCCGGGAGAACAATGTCACAGAACAATCTGTGTATGAATTATTGAACGGGAAACCAACTTACTATGCAAACTTTCACCTAAAGCACAATAAAATGTTAAAAAAAAAAAAAGAAGAAGAAGAAGATAGCTGAGAGAGCAGCTCATTAAGCAAAAAAAAAAAAAAAAAAAAACCCTAGCCAGGGCTGCGTTATGTTTGCATTGATGTTGCCCTACATTGGTGCCTAGCCTAGGAGTGAAGCAGGGGGCTGAAAATCAACCTGTGTTTCACTCACCGACACCCCATTCATTAGTCCAGAACTGTGTCCATCCAAAGAAAGGATGGCGTTTTATAAATGTCAACAAGGTGCAGTCCCTGGTAGCATGAGGCAATGAGATGCCAATGGTGGGAGTCCAGGGAGGATGAGAAAAGCTGGACCATAGATGGATGTTCCACATCAGGGAAGCATGCAGTGGGAAGGCCCCACCCACCAAAACCAAACCAAAACCATTGCCATTGAGTTGATTCCAACTTCATGGCGACCTCATGTATTACAGGGTAGAACTGATCTGTAGGATTTTCTTGGCTGTAATCTTTATGAAAGCAGATCACCAGGCGTTTCTTCCTTGGTGCCACTGGCTGGGTTCAAACCACCAACCTTTAGGTTAATAGTTGAGTGTAAAGCATTTGTGCCACCCAGGGACCTGGAAGGCCCCACAGGACCCTCCAATAACCCATGTATGTGCCTGCACAAGAGAGTTGACATGCAGATGCTCACCACACAGAGAGAACTGACAATCAAGTGTTAGCTGGAGAAACAGTAACAAGGAACAGAAAGGTTTGCAACCTCACTCAGTTAAATGAAGTGGCATTTTGGCTTTTTCTTTTTTGCTGCTCCCTGCTACAACGTAACAGAAGAGCTAGAACCTAAAAGAGGAGAAGGAGGGATAGAGCTTTGATTTGGATATGCAATTGGAAGTTTTAAACACAACTGGAAGCTTTAACAACCAAGAGTGAGTGGAAAGTTAGGAAGTCTTCCCCAAAATATCATCAAGGAAATGATGGCTTGATAGAACACAGCCAAAAGCCAAAATGAACTGTTGCATGTTTATACCTCACTAAGTTGAGATCAATAACGAGGATATATGTCACCCATGCTTTGTCTCTAAGGTTCTAGAAGTGGAAAGACTCAATGGTGTATATATTGCTATGATGTGTAACTATATCACAGGAGTGGGCAAACTGCACTCCACGGGCCAAATCTGGCCTGCTGCCTATTTTTGAATGGTCCATGGGCTAAGAATTTTTCTTTTTTCCGAATTAATAGTTTTTTTTTTTAAGCAGTTTTAGATTTACAGAAAATTTAACAAAGAGTACAAAACCTATGGGTTTTGACAAATGCATAATGTCAGGGGATATATGTGATACCGTTACAGTATCATACAGTATAGTTTTAGTGCCTTAAAAATGCCCTGTGTTCTACCTATTCATTCTGCCCCTTTCCCCCACCCCTACTCCAAACTCCTGGCAACCACTGATCTTTTTACTGCCTCTACAGTTTTTGCTTTTTCCAGAAAGTCATAGAATTTGAATCACAAAGTATGTAGCCTTTCAAACTGGCTCCTTTCACTTAGCAGTCTGCATTTAAGGTTCCTCCATGTCTTTTTATAGCTTGGTAGCTCATTTCTTTTTATCACTGAATAATACTCCACTGTATGGATGTACCACAGCTTATCCATTCATATACTGAAGGACATCTTGGCTGCTTCCAACTTTTGGCAATTATGAATAAAGCTGCTATAAACATTTGCATGCAAGTTTTTATGTGGGCATAAATTTGCAACTCATTTGGGTAAATACCTTGGAGTGCAATTGCTGGGTCATGTGTTAAGCCTATGTTTAGCTTTATAAGAAACCGCCAGCCTGTCTTCCAAAGTGGTTGTATCGTCTTGCATTCCCACCGGAAATGAATAAGAGTTCCTGTTGCTCCGCATCCTTACCAACATGTGATGCTGTCAGTGTTTTGGATTTTAGCAATTCTAATAGGAGTGTGGAGTCTCTGGATGGTGCAAAGAGTTAACAGTCGCAGTTACTAACTGAAAGGCTGGAGGATTGAGTCTACCCAGAAGAGGCTCAGAAGAAAGGCCTGGGGATCTACTTCTGAAAAACCAGTCACGAAAAATCCTATGGAAGGCGTACACCCAGGAGAAGTGAAGGTGAGAATGCAAACAGAAACCTGTATGTCGATGTTCAGTGCAACACTTTTCACAAGAGCCAAAAGGTGGGAACAACCAAAAGGTCCATCAACAGATGAATCAATAAACAAAATGTAATACAGTAAAATCTGTGAAAGCCAGAACCTGTGTAAGTGGAAACCTGTTTGAGTCAGGAAACTCAAATATTCTCCACTACAACGAGTGATAGAAAAGTGTAAGACTGTACCTTGTCAAAGGTGGAAACCTTGCAAGACCTAGATAAAAGAGGCAATCCCATTGTGTTCCTGCTCTAACAGATTTTGCTGTATATTCACACAATGTATATTATGCAGCCATAAAGAGATGAACCCTGAAAACTTTTATGCTGAGCAAAACAAGTTGATTGCAAAAGAACAAATACTGTATGATCTCCCTTAAATGAAATAATCAAATATATAGAAACCAAAAATTATTAATGATTACCAGCCATGGGAGGGAGGGAGAGGAGGGTTTTGTTTGGGAGACACTGATTTTATGTTAATGGTGGTAAAATATTTTAGAAAGGGATAGCAATAATGGTGGCACAACATAAAAAATGTAACCAAGGTCAATGAATTGTAAATGTGGAAGTTGTTGTGTTGTTGTATGTTTTGATGTGTATATTTCCAACACAATTAAAAAAAAAAATTCCTGTGGAACACAGTTCTACTCTCACAAACATTGTCACCATGAGTTGGAATTGACTCATCTGCAATTGGTTAGTGGTGCATCATTGCTGTTTAATCTGCAATTTCCCAATGACATATGATGTTGAGCATTTTTTTCATATGCATATTTGCTATCTGTATGTCTTCTTTGGAGAGATGTCTGTTCAGATCTTTTGCCCATTTTTTAACTAGGTTGTTTGTTTTCCTATTGTTGAGTTTAAAGGGTTCTTTATATTTTGGATACAAGTCCTTTGTTGGTTATGTGTTTTGCAAATATATTTGTCTAGCCTGTGGCTTGTCTTTTCATTCTCTTAACGATGTCTTTCACAGGGCAGAATTTTATGTTTTAAAGAAGACCAAGCTATAAGTTTTTCCTTTCATGGATCAAGATTTTAGTGTTGTATATAAAGTCATTGCCAAATCCAAGGTCATGTAGATTTTGTCCTACATAATCTTCTAGAAGTTTTACAGTTTTGTACTATACATTTAGATTTATGATCCATTTTGTGTTAGTTTTTGAAACCTGTAAGGTTAGTATTTAGATTCTTTTTTTTTTTTAATGTGGATGTCCAGTTGTTCCAATACCATTTGTTGAAAAGACTAACCTTTCTCCATCAAATTGTCTTTGCTCCTTTGTCAAAGATCAGTTGCCTATATTTGTGTGGATCTATTTATGAACTCTCTATTTTATCCCAGTGATCTGTGGCATAGTGGTTAATAGCTCAGCTGGTAACCAAAAGGTCAGCAGTTCAAATCCACCAGCCATTCCTTGGAAAACTTCTGGGGGCAGTTCTACTCTGTTCTATAGGGTCACTGTTAGTTGGAATTGACTCTACAGCAACATGTTTGGTTTTTGGGTTGGATCTATTTGTCTATTATTTTTCCAATACTACACTGCTTTGATTATTGTAACTTTGCAGTAAGTCTTAATGTAGGGTAGTGTCAGCCCTCTGACTTAGTTCTTTAGTATCATGTTAGCTATCTTGGGTCTTTTGCCTTTCCATATAAACTTTAGAATTAGTTTGCTGACATCCCCAAAATAACTTGCTGAGGTTTTGGTTGGGATTGCATTGAATCTATAGGGCAAGTTGGACAGAACTGACATCTTGGTGATACTGAGGCTTCCTAAGCATGACATGGAATATCTTTCATTTATTTAGATTTTCCTAAGAATGGTTTCCACATTTTTAACTGCTTTTTAAAAAATCAAAAGAAGGATATTATATTGTGACATAAAAATGATATGAAATTCAAGTTTCAGCGTCCATAAATAAAATTATGAAGTTTTTTTCTTCAATAAATTAGAATGAAAATTTATTTTCTCTTGTTATATATGTATATAGCATCTTTGATACTGCTACTTGGGCCATAAAGCCTAAAATATTTAATATCTGGCCCTTTAGAGAAAAAGTTTTCCAACCTCTGTAACATCTCACTGCAGAGACACATAGGATACTAAAATGAGATTTCATTTCTAGAAATGTGCTTTGTTTTCCCAAGAGTTATCAACTTGTTTTTCTTTGTTCTTATACTATTTGCCTTCATCGTAGGCTCTTCGTCCAATCAGATGTTCTGTTGAGTGCTCTTTCTTTCCTAGAGAACTGTCACTTATCCTTTACCCAAGTAGTTCTCACCTTCTTCCTAAGACATGGAGAAACTGAGAATCATGAGATCCTCCCCTTTCCGATGTTCTCCAGGAAAATGTAACCCCTACAAGGTATATAGAGAACAGTATCTGTTAGGACTGCCAAGAGAAGAAACCTTGAAAGCTAGTGTTTCTCCTGGCTATGAAAAGCAAGGGGACTAGAAAGAGATTTGAAGATAGACTCAATTATAGATATATACTGATTATATTGGAAACCCTAGTGGCAGAGTGGTTAAGAGCTATAGCTGCTAACCAAAAGGTCAGCAGTTCTAACCCACCAGGTGCTCCTTGGGAATCCTATGGGGCAGTTCTACTCTGTCCTCTAGGGTCACTATGAGTCAGAATCGACTCAGCAATTATATACAGTGAGGGTGAAGTAGATGAGGTATGCAGTAGTCAGTGGTATTGGGAGTCTAGAGAGGGGTACTCATCAATATTTTTCCATAGATGAGGTTCAGTATGCTAATGATACCCCCTAATAAAAAAACTTCATGAAAAATATTGTGTGAATAGGCTATTTTCTGGAAAGAATCTCATACTCCAAAAATGTTAAGAATCACTAATACAGGACTTAGGACAAAGATGAAACCTGGAATGACATTTAGTATCATTCAAGCATAGATGGTACAGGCAGTCCCCAGATTACGAATGAGTTCTGTTCCTAAATCTTTCTTTAAGTAGAATTTCTTAGTTACAGTTTGTGTCTAACATCAATTAATCAAATGCTTGCCTTAGTATATAGTATATGGTGTGCCTTTCTATGCATTAAAAACATTAAAGAAACTCTTCCAGATGCACTAAAACATCTTTAACACAATACAGTAATAATAATAACAATGCTTTGATGTGCACCTCAAAGTAGCTCTCCTGTTTGTTATTACAGACCATGGTACGTACCTTGAATTTTTAATATAATAGGTTTTACAGGGGTTGGTTCGCCAGTTGTACGTAAGTTGGACGTTATAGCCTGGGGATTGCCTGCAATAGAAGACATGAAAGTACATGAGAAATGCCAGAGAAAACCCAAAGCATACAAAGTGGGAAAATGACAGAACCCTAAGTAACATCAACATATATGGGGCAAGGAGAAGAGGAGCCAGTGGAAATTGAGAAAAGCAGAGATGAAGGAAGAGAAGAAGGATTCAGGATTTTACCAACATTTCGAGGGTCTACTGAGGCTTGCTCCCAAATCATGCAGATGAACTACAGCCAAATCTAGTGTTAGAAACTCTTCAGCCTAGCCTAGGAGAGCTCCCTGCAAGGCAGGAGGCTCCCCAGTGACCTACTTCCTGAGTTTGCCTAGGGGCCCCACTTCCAGGTTAAGCCTGCCCGCTTCCTGGAATTATCAGTAAGCAAGTGCACTGCTGATATGGATAGTGGCTGCTGCTTCCCAAGCAGCTGGAGAGGAGGAGGAAGGGCCGTGAGAATCTCCGAAAGAGATTCCAAAGAAAGAGTAAAAATAACAAATAGTAAATTAAAAAAATGGGATTTGTAAACTTTCACTTAAAGCACGATAAAAATTGAAAAAAGGAAAAAAAAATTTAATGGTAAAAATAAACATTTAATGAGCACTAACTCTATGCCAGGCTTTAGTTATGGTGGCAGATTCAAAACTCACTTCTGGGCTGGCCCCTGAACTTTTACTTATTTATCTAACAAACACATATTATATCCTAGGCACTGTTCTAACTAATTGCTTTACAAATATTATTTAAAGCTCATGACTTCCTCCAGGGGGAGTAAAGACTACAACTCTCCCTGTTATACAAATGAGGGAACAAGGATCCAGAGGGGAACAAAGATCCAGAGGCAGAGCTGGGATTCAAACCAAAACTCCAGAATCCATCCATCTTACCTCTACCCGGGGCCACCTTTCATTGACTGTGCATGGGGTTCATGGGGTACTCACCCAACTATCATAATATCTCTGTTTATTAGCACTCTTGTTACACCAATAAGAAGATGGAGGCTCAGAGAGGCAAAGTAGCTTGCACATGATCACACCAGTAGGTGGTGGCAGGGCTGGGACTTGAACTACAAGCCTTACCCTAACTATCACGCTGCACTACCTTTTAAGAGCTCAAGCCTGGTGAGTGGGTCTCCTAGGACCTGACAAATCCCATACCAAGGAGAGCTTGGTATCAGGTGCTATCTCTGGACCATTCAATGATTGGAAATATGGTGAAAAAAATTAACCCAACATTTACCAATTTTTATCCTAAACCCAGAAGGCAAGGTGAAAGAAGAGAAATGGTAAAGCCAACAAGATTTAGGCACTGTAGCACTAGGGTGCAAAGAAACCCCACTTCTGGAGAAAAGTGTAACAAAAGACAAAAAAAAAGGCACCACCAATCATTTGGGACTGAGGACAGAGGGTCTTTTCCAAGGAGTCTGACTGGAAGCACGTAAGCAAACAATTCGAGATTCTAGCAACTTCTACATTGGAGTTAGGGTGTTTGCAAACTTTGGACTGCTGTTAGATTCATGACTGTCCCTCTTTCTGAGTAAATTTGGCCATGTTATTTGACTTCTTTGAGCTTTAGACTCTGTATCGGGAAGGAGTCAAGGATCCCCAACTCTGGGTTCTGGCTTGGATAACTGTCACATAGGGTATTTGCAGCCTGATTCTCACGCGGTACTCAGAGGGTTAAAGCCATCTTTGAAGAGCACTACACACCTGCCAGATGTTCAAAAGACTAATGTACCCCCAGGCCTAGTTCTCATTGACCTTAGACTTGAGCAGAGTCAGGTCAGAAATTGGCAGCTGGGATGAGATTGGGGCAGGCAGGACCTGACACCTTCTCCATCATTTAATGTGAATGTTGTAAGAAACGTTATCAATTATCACGTTGCCATCCAAATACTCTTTATCCACCACAGCTCCCTGAACGTCCGTCCAGACCCAGAGGCTGGCGCATACTAGATTCTCAATAAATATTGAATTTGTCGCTGGAGGGAAGGTAATTTAATTACCTTGAGCTGCTCCTGAAGAACCCGTACTAATCCCTAGTGAGCACTGTTCTGCTTTTTAAGTGCTTACAAACTACTGTTTTAATAATATATTCTAGCACCCTGGCCACAATGGTTTGTCATTCAGCAGCCTGCAGTTTGAAGGAATTTGACTTTTCAGTCTTAAAAATCTAAATGTTATTTGTCCATCCCTTACTTTTCATTTTTTTTTTTTCTCAAAATCACCCAGAGAAGTTCAACAGTCTGATTTAAAAGTTTCCTGAATACTGGGAGCAGTGGTTAAGAAGTCGGCTGCTAACTAAACAGTCGGCAGCTGGAACCACCAGCCGATCCTTGGGAACCCTACGGAGCAGCTCTACTCAATCCTATAGGGCTGCTATAAGTGTGAATCAACTCAACGGCAATGGGTTTGGTTTTCTTGGTTTGGTTTTCAACATGCTGGGTCTAAACTTAGAGAAAGAAAAAAGAAAATGCATGTTATGTAGACATACTGTGCACAAATCCAGCAGACACTGTTCCATTCCTTGTGCCTAAGATTCTATAAATATTTCGTCACCTTCATGTTTAACCCCAAACCAACCCATTGCTGTCGAGTCAATTTCAATTCATAGTGACCATATAGGACAGAGTAGAACTGCCCCATAGGGTTTCCAAGGCTGTAATCTTTGCAGAAGCAGGCTGCCATATCTTTCTTTCGAGGAGCGGCTGGTGGGTTCGAATCTGCAACCCTTGGATTAAGAGCCAACTGCTTAACCACTGTGCCACCAATGTTCCTCCCCTGCATGTTCAGGAAGTGGAATTTCCACTACTCTGTATTCGTGCATAGCTTCTCTGGAATACAGCAATACCTACCTGTTAAAATTACTCAAAAAAATCATGGGTAACTGTTGAAGAGTCTCCTAGCACCTCATCCATTACGAAGTTCTACTGTCACCTGTGGAAATTGGTTTTGCCCTAGAGCCGTTAATTTAGACGCAGATTTAGAAAAAAAATCATTTTGATCCTTTGCGAATTACAGGACAGCAGAACCAATTAGTTATTTATCAGCTTAAAATGCCTTATAATATATACTCCCAAGTAAGTCCTGATTTTTCAAAAGATTACTTTTCACCAAAGATGAGTCTGGCATGCAATCAAAATGCTCTTGGTGTCGAAAGAAAAATAAAAAGATCAGATCAAGAGGCAACGATGTTAATCTGAGGCAGAGATCTCCTGCACAGCATAATAATTGCTCTTTTCTGCTTCTTCACTCTGTTGAGTGGCAGCTTTGCTCTTGAGCAGTGGGGAGAAGGTAGGGGTTGCCTTCCAACAGATGAGGTCTCACCAGGAAAACCAGGTCTGGGCCACCCCTCACGATGATTTTCTGGTTAGAGTCCCTGAGGTTCACCAGCAATGGTATCCCATTGGCTTGGGAAATGGAGAGTCCAAGCACAGTGCTACAGACATCCAAACTCCTAAAGTGGGGAGGACATGCGGGGGTCGGGGCAGAGGATGAACTGTGGTCAAGGTAGATGCCTTAGTTTCCTAGTGTAACAGAAATACCACAAATGGGTGGCTTTAAGAACAGAAATTTATTTTCTCACAGTTCAGGAGGCTAGAAGTTGAATTCAGGTTGTGGCTCCAGGAAGAGGTCCTTCTCTATTTCCTATTCTAGTAGCCAGCAATCCTTGGAGTTCCTGGACTTGTAGATTCTTCTGCCTCCACTGTCATTAGATAGTATCTGTCTTTCTCCTATGTCTAGGCTGCTCCTTATAACTCAGTAGTAATTAGGTTTAGGACACACCATACACGGATATGGTGGTGCAATGGTTAAGTGCTTGCCTGCTAACTGAAAGATCAGCAGTTCGAACCCACCAGTCACTCCAAGGGAGAAAAGATCCAGTGATCTGCTCCTGTAAAGATTTCAGCCTAAGAAACCCTATGGAGAAGTTTTAGTCTGTCCTATATAGGGTTGCTATGAGTCAGAATCGACTCAATGGCAGCGGGTTTGGTTTCTTGGTATAGGGTTACTATGAGCTGGTATGGGGTTACTAGAGGACAAACAACAACAGCATAGCAAAGCAAACCCTATTGCTAAACAAGGTTACACCTACAAGTATAGGGATTAGGATTTCAACACGTATTTTGGGGGCATACAATTCAATCCATAGCAGTAGGCTTCCCTGAGAAGGTGACTTTTTTTTTTTAAGTGAATGCTGTATTTAGTTAAGCTCTTGGAGATATTTTATTGTTGTAAAAAATGTATATATAACACAAAATTTGCCAGTTCAACATTTTTCAGGTATACAACTTAGCCATGTTAACATTAATCATATTGTGCAAACATTGCCCTTAATTGATGCCAAATTTCCCATGATCAGAAACAGAAACTCACTGCTTCCTGAACAGTGGATCCTCCACTCCCCCTCCCTCCTGCCCCAATAACCACTAATAACTTTGGTCTGTATACATTGCCTATTGTTATCATTTCATATATGTAAGCTCATACAACATTTGTCTTTTTGTGATTGACTTATTTCACTCAGCATAGTATCTTCAAGGTTCATCCATGTTATAGCATATATCATGGCTTCATTTCTCTTCATGGCTGAATAGTATTCCACTGTATGTACGTACCACATTTTATTTATCCAGTCCTTTGCTGATGATCATTTAGGTTGTTTCCACCTTTTGTCAATTCTGAATAGTGCTGCAATGAACATTGGTGTATATGAGTGTGTTTGCGCTGTTGCTTTCAAGTCTTTTGGGTATGTACCTAGGAGTGAAATTGTTGGGTCATGTGGCAGTTCTATGTTTAATTTTTTGAGGAACCACCAAACTGTTTTTCCACAATGGCTGTACCATTTTGCATTCCCTCTAGCCAAAGGGTAAGGGTCCCAATTTCCCCACATCTTTGCCAACATTTGTTATTTTCTGATTTTTGTATTTGTTTTGTTTTGATACCTTAGCCATCCTAGTGGGAGTGAAGCAGTATCTGCCTGTGGTTTTGAAGAAGGTGACATTTAATCTAAAATATGAAGGAGGTGAAGAACCAAGTCAGTGGCTATCTGGGGGAATAGCATCCCAGGCAGAAAGAAAAGCAAGTGTAAAGACTTGGAGGTAGGAAAGTGCCTGGGGTGTTCAGGTAGTAAGGAAGCCAGGTGAATGAAGAGGGGAATTGAGGAGGAGAGGCACAGATCAGCCAAGGGTCCTGGCACCAGATTGTATAGGACCTGGTAGGAAGTTATAAGGACTTACTTTTCTCCAAGTAAACTGCAAGCCATTGGAAGAGTTTAAACCCAGGACATTTTCCATGTCTGAGTCTTCTTCTCAATAGCATTACTGGCTGCTTGAGGGAAGGAGTGATTTGTCCTATGATCCTGCCCATTTTGCTTGCTAGTCTGTAAAATTTTCACCCCACCCCACCCCCGTCCTTTTCTAAGACTGGGCAAGGGAGACAGCATCTCTTCGGCATTGTCTTCCTTCTTCCCCAGAAGACAAACCCATGGTTACTTTTTGCTTTCAGTGTTTTGGGGAGACAGGGTAAAAACCAAATGACAGCAGTGTGGAAGTTACAAACGCTCACTGTGTCTTGCAAACCTCCTAGAGTCATCTTTCCTGCTCAGAAGCCCTTCCTAACTCACACATTTTCACCCTTCTCCAGCTCATACTGACATCTTCTCAGTCTGGAGATCCCTTAGGGGATGGGAAGTGAGTGATGTGCATTGTGGGGGACCTCCAGCCTGGATTCCTTGCCCTACAAGTATGTACTGAGCACGTACTTTGAGTCAGACACTGTCCTAGGTGGTGAAAATTCACCTGGGGTAAGGCAGACAAAGTTCCTGTCTTTGGTGAGCTCACAATTATGTAGGGAAGATGTTGAGTGAGTGCACCCAGGTAAGCATGCAGGATGCCCCTTGGGCATGGAAGAGGGGGTCCTGGATGCATCAGGATAGGGTGGGGCTTGTCACAGGAATGTTCCCTTAGGGCTGCGGGATGCCTGGCATGCAGTAGGTGTTCCAAATGTATTTGATGAATGCAGGGAAGACTCTTGAAGTGTACACAGAGGAGAACTGACCTCTCCTAAGTGCTGGGGGCTAGAGTAGAAATGAATTCAGATCTCCTGGTTTCTTATTCTTAAGCAGAGAAGAAAGAGAACAGGCAAATGGTCTACCCTTAGAAATCCATGAAGAAAAATCCAGTAATTACACATTTACCTCTAATTTCATTTTTGAACTTAAAAAATGCTAGATATCTTATTTGTGTCAAGTTCTTTTGAGTGGCATTATTTTTCCTGCTGTCTTATATAATTAAAACACTTTTTAAATTAAAAAAAAAAAAAGAAATGCAAGAACACATTCTCAATGTAAAACTTTAAAACAAAGTAACAAGGCAAGGTTTCCCTTGTACCTTCACTGTAATCTCATCCCTCTGCTCCAAAACAACTATGACTTCCAGTTTGGTAAATATCATTTCCCTATTTTTTGGCTCTACTAAGCCTAAGAGGTTAGAGAGGGTTCGTTTGCTCTTCAAGTTCAAATTCCTCATAATTTACTCAAATGCCTTTAAAAAATTCTGTTACAATTTATGAAGGTATTTAATCATGCACACTGTTTTAAAAATCAGATCATATACAAGGGTTTGTAATGACAAGCAGCCACCCTTTCCTTATCCATACCCATCCCCAGTACTACTCCCTGGAGCAAGCTTTTTTGGTCTATTTTTTAAAAACCATTTCTGATTCATTTCTTTTGGTGGTTACATCCACGTCTCTACATAGTATGTTTATCCCTCTATTTCTTGATTTACTATCTATTGACTTCCTGTTGTGATTGGTGAGGATTTAGCTAACTCACTCCACCTGTGTTTTGATTTCCTTTCTAATTTTAAATAACAACGTAAATCTTTATTTCTTTTTCCATACACCTCGGATATAATGGCTTAGCGTCTCACCTTATAGGATGAAGATGTCCCATGTCCCCACTTTGACCTACCCATGTCTCTCAGTTGCATTTACCTTTTCATTGTCAAGATTCATTTCTTTTGTACTCTATTCTGTAACTCTAACAAAGTCTTCTGTACTTGGGTTATAGGTTAGATTCTGAAGTTTGAAAACCAATGAATATTTTGATGGTTTAGATATTGTTCAATGCCAAGTAAGTTGTTCTCTAGGATTACATTTCTTCCTTTGTGGTTGCAATGTCACCATCTCTGGGTCATTCAAAGAAAAATATCTAAATGGGGATCTCCTTTCTCACATGGAAGCAGTTGCTCAATCATGCTGTATATTTGTTGGTATCACATTTGGGCTTTTTGGTGTGCAGTTTTTCATTTTTCCTGGCGTTTCTGATTAACTCAAAGGATTTTTTAACAGGACTTATCAGTACAAAATTAGGCCTTTAAAACACAAGCCCTGAGATGTGTAAAGGATATTTCTGGATAAATCACACACACACACACACGCACACACACACACACTTTTTATGTTTCTTCAGGTACAGTGTAATAGTTAAGAACTCAGTCTCTAGAAACAGGTTGTTTGGCCTCAACTCCCACTTCTACCACTATAACTGTGTGGCTTTGGGCAAGTTACTTGACCTCTCTGAGCCTCAGTTTCCTCATCTATAAAATGGAAAGTATCATCATACCTACCTCCTGGAGTATTTTTAATGAGTTAATATTTGAATAGCACTTATTTTTTTTTAGAATAGTGCCTGGCACACAGTTTTTTTTTTATTATTGTTTTCCTGTAAGAATTAAGTTGGATAGAATCTGTCGGTTTTCACTGTTCCACCAATACCAGGGAACCATTCAGAGCATAGTTACCACTGTCAATAGATGATTTTCCAGAAGTATATGACCAGGACTTTCTTCCGAACTGCCTCTGGGTGGAGTCCAACTTCCAACCTTTCAGTTAGCAGCTGAGCATGTTAACTGTTTGACCACCCAGGGACTCTGTTCCCCAAGAATCTTCACAAGCCCCAGGGAAGATTGAAGCAAAGCCAGTGACCCAACAGATGTAGACCCTACCAAGGAACCAGACTTGTGGTCTTCGGTGACAAATCTTTGACCTGATTCTTTTCATACCAGATGAGATTGGTCAAAGCCTCAGGGAATCTGTATTTCAGAATATCTGTCAGATAAGCTGCATTGAGGATCCATTAAAAAAAAAAAAAAAAAAAAAAACCTTGCTGCCAAGTCTGTTCTGGGTCATGATGAACCCATATACGACAAGGTAGAAATGCGCTCCATGGAGTTCTCAGTGGCTGTAATCTTTGGAAGTAGACCACGAGGCCTTTCTTCTGAGGTCCTCTGGTTGGATTCAAACTGCCAACCTTTTGATCAGTAGCTGAGTACCTAACCATTTGTACCACCCAGGGATTCCTTAAAATAAGAAACCAAGCCCTTTGCTGTTGAGTGGATTCCGAGTCATGGCAACCCCATGTGTTACAGACTAGAACTGTTTCATAGGGTTTTCCTGGCTGTAATCTTTATGGAAGCGGATCATCAGGGCTTTCTTCTGGGGTGTCCCTGGGTGGGTTCGAACTGCCAAACTTTAGGTTAATAGTCGAGCACAAACCTGATAAACAACAGCAAATGCGTATTGAGTGCTTGCATGCATCATCTCAGTCTTCTTAAAAGCCTTGTCAGGTGTCATACTAATTTTGTTGTTGTTGTTGTTAGGTGCTATTGAATCGATCTTGACTCATAGCAACCCCATGTGACAGAATACAACTGCCCCACAGAGTTTTCTAAGCTGTAAACTTTATGGGAGCAAATCACCTGGTCTTTCTCCTGCAGAGATGCTGGGTGGGTTCGAACCACCAACCTTCAGTTAGCAGCTGAGTGCTTAACCATTGCACCATTAGAGCTACTATGCCCATTTTACTGATGAGCAAATGGAGACCAGAGAACTAACTGTCCCAAATTCTTATAGCTATTAAGGGGTAGAGCTAGAATTCAAACTCAGATCTTTTAATTCTGAAAGCCTATGTCTTTAACTCTGGTTCTATAGCCCAGCATCTTCAACGTGTGGTCTGTCAACATCTGGGGTGGGAGTGGCATTCCCAAGACCCTTTCAGAGGATCTACAAGCTCAAAATTATTTTCAAAGTATTAACAAGGTGTTATTTACCTTTTTCACTATGTTGTTATGTGCACTGATGGTCCAAAAGCAATGGTGGATAAACCTGCTGACACCTTAGCACAAATCAAGGCAGTGACATGGAACTGTACACGGAGTCATTGTATTCCTCACCACCACGCACTCACAGTGAAAGAAAATGCTAGTTTCACTTTAATGTGTCCTTAATAAAGCACTAAAAAAGCATTAATTTTATGAAATCTTGAACTTTGAGTACAAGACATTTAATAATCTAGATAACGAAATGGGAAGTGAACACAAAGCTCTTCTGCTGCAAACCTAAGTACATGGTGGTCACAAGAAAATGCACGTTTGCAAGTGAGTTGCGAGCTGAACTAGCTACCTTTTTTTTCTGAAACACCATATTTACTTGAAAGAAAGACTGACAGGCAAATTATGGTTATTCAAACTTGGGTATTTGGCAGACATTTTCTCAAAAGTGAGCTAAGTGAGCCTGTCACTTCAAGGAAAGCAACTGACAGTATTTGTTGCCAATGATAAAATTCAAGGTTTCAAATGAAAATTACAATTTTGGAAAACTTGTATCTTCCCCCTTGAGCGAATGTGAGTTTTTGATATTGTGTAATGAAATGTGCCAAACATTTGGGACGTCAGTGAACCAATACTTTTTAAATGACCATTGCATGATGTTACAAAAGGATGCATGGGTAAAAAAATCCATTCAAAGTGGCAGGATTGCAACAATGGATTTTAATGTACTAAAGCAGAAAAAGATAATTAATATGATTTCAGATTTCATACTGCAACTAGCCTTTCAGAAACTACCACTTGTTAATTTTTGGTGTAGTATCAAAGGAAAGGAGACCCTGGGTGGTGAAAACGATTAACGTGCTCAGCTGCTAATCAAAAGGTTGGAGGTTTGAGTCCACCTATAGGCACTGTGGAAGAAATGTCTGGTGATCTACTTCCAAAAAACTCAGTCATTGAAAACACAGTGGTGTGATGGGATCACTTATGTATGGCCTTTCTTGTCATGGTTTTGTAACTGCCACCAAGTGATTGAGTGGGGATATGCAAATGAGGTGCTTGCGGCACACAAAGAAGATTGGATAGCTTGCTAATAATGTAAATAAAGTGCATGGCACCCTACTGGGAGTGAGCCTGGAACCATGAAACCTTGATGAGAGGATTGGTCAGTTTTGCTATCCCACTAGGCTTAAAATGAGCCATTCCAGAGGCAAGAAGGGAGGATCTCACCAACACCAAGAAAGAAGAGCCAGGAGTGGAGTGTGTCCTTTGGACCCAGGATTCCTGCTCTGAGAACCTCCTAGATCCAGGAGACAAAGGGAGAGAGCTCTAACACTGGAGATGGTGAGAAGCAGTGGTAGATAAACAGTGATACCAGAGGCACAGAACCAGGAGACTGGAAAGAGATGGTGGAGTAGGCTTCCCAGCCCATGGAGCAAAAAAGCTGAGAGCCTTTGGGAAGGAGGCTTCGTGGTGGAATGGGGTGCCTCCAGCAAGAGAGCTGAGCACCTTTAAGCTGAGGCTTACTGTTGGATTGGGGTACCTCCAGGCACTTATCAGCAGAGCTAAAAAAGCTTTTTAACAGAGGCCAAGGGGCCAGAGCCCAAGGTGTCAGAGATAAGCATGCCTGCGGGCATGGTTGAGAATAGGCTGCCCTGATGGAAGAACTGTATCCTGAGCATTTCTAAACCTGAATTGTAACCTGTTACTTTCCTAGTAAACCCTATAATCATGAGTATTATAGGTTTGCAAGTTCTGTGTGGTCATTGCAATGAATTATTGAACCATCAGAGAATTAGAGAGTGCCTTGGGAGGGATGTTTGGTGTCAGAATTGTTAAAAAGATTGGAGAGAGGAGGTATGTCTGACCTCTGCCTCATAGTAATCATCCTTGGGCTGTTGGTCTTGATTCTCCTTCCCTACCTGCTGAAGTTAGACTAGAAGTTCAGACACCCCTGCCATGCAATGTTTATAATTGGTGTCAGAAGTGGGATCATAGCACTAGCTCCAGACTCCTAGAAGCAAGGGACTTAGGAAAAGAAAGGGCAAAGAGGCTTGGGAAGTGAAACTTCTGATTCTTAGATGGTTACTTCACTTGTTGCTATCTGTAATGGCTGAAAGAAAAGTAAGAGATGTTATACTGCATCTGAGGGAAGAAAAACTGCATCTGGAATGGCTTGGGGCAAAAGCCAGGCCAGATAAGCAAGATGATTGATAGAGGGCCAGTGTCTACTGGTTCCACACAGCCAGAGACCTGAGGCCATATGCATATGAATGGAAAGGTAGTCAAAATGTGGAGAATAGAAGATGAAACTGGAATGTTTTTAAAAGGGTTATGTGTTTATTTGAATGTACTAAGGATATTGAATGTTTCTTCTATCTAGTGTTGTAAAGCAGACCTAAATGTATGATAGAAATGAATACTGCGTATTATAAATATCAGAGACTTCAGCCAATATTCGATTGGATATGCTAAAAGGGGAACTAGGATTTACCCAAAGGAAACACAAGCTGTTTGAATACAGTAGCCCTGTGTATAGAGTATTGTGAGTTGAGGTTGAAAGCCTGATCTCCACCCAAAACCTTCAGAGTCAGAAAATTTGCATTTGAAGAGACATGCAGACCCTCCCAGAACTGCTGAGTGAACAGGAGATTTGCATTTGTAGGAAGAATCAGCAGGAAAAAAAAATGACTGCTTTGCATTTTGAATTTTGAGGAAGTAATTTCCCTTTGGGTACATTGAGGCAAGAAAATTCAGTGCCTATCAGAAGAACCCTCTTGTAAGGCTGAAAATTAAAGGGAGCTGGCAAGTAGACAGCTTGATATGCTTGCTTGTGGTGACTACCTGGGTCATGAATGAAAGTAGGGGAGGGGCAGCAATGAAGAGATGGGTTGAGTTTGGACATGTTCCATTGGCACCCATTGACCTAGCCCATGGGTGCTAGGGATGAGAAAGAGAAAAGAGGCTTGCTGGTCTGAAGTGCTGGAAGGTATGTGGACTCTTGAGCCTACGGCTGGTACCCATTGTGACCTAGCTTGGATGGCTAGGGGCGAGCTGACCAGAACCCAACCAAATGAAGAGAAAGGAGTTTGGCACCGTGAGCTGGTGTAGATTGCTCCAATTTGATGGCTTGCTCTGGAGTGGATTTTGCTTATGAATGCAGGTGCTCAAATTTCCAGCTGGAACTGCAAATCCTTCAAGACCAAGGAACATGCTTGTCTACTCAGAGTCCTGTTTTGGTAGGGACAAGCAATTTAAACATTGGCTATCTAAGATGGGGGGAGAAAAACCATGAAGTGGCTGGCATACACACTTTCATGGGTGTGCTTACACTCAAAATGAAAGGGGCTAGGAGAGATCCCCACTGAATAGTTTCCTCTTTTCCTGATGGGCCTGGGGAAGAAAAGGTGGGGGAAGATGCTAACAGGATTATATGATTCAGTTGTGAGTGTTGATTATTAACAGGGTTAATTGTGATTATAAAAACTGTAATTGTAAGAGGCACTGCTGAACTGGAGTACAGTGACCAAACTGAAAGTCCCTTAAATGTTTTGCTATACTGATACTTCATGAGGCTCAGAGCAATGGAATAATCTCTCATTTAAGTTGTATCAGAGGCTAGAAAGGGTCAAGACAAGACCAACGTTTGGAGAACCCTACTAGATCAGATAGGCACTTGCAGCAGAACTGAATGGCTCATACCTGAGTAACCTCACCCTGAGAACTCTTTGCCTTATTGAAGGACTAATTGTTACTGACTGTTTTGGACTGGTAAAATGATTGGGAGGGGGAAGTTATCCACCAAGTACGAAAGAACCATGACTATAAAAGCCTGGAGGTGGCCTGTGGTGTGAAGGGATCGCTTTTATATTGCCTTTTTGGCCTTGGTCTGGTAACCCCCACCAAATGATTGGGTGGGACTATGCAAATGAGGTGCTTGTGGCCCACCAAGGGGATTGGATAGCTTGCTAATAATGGAAATAAGGTGCATGGCACCCTTGTGGGAGTGGAACCCTGCAAATAAGGTGTATAGAACCCTAACGAGGGGATTGGTCAGTTTTGCCATCCCACTAGGCTTGAGCTGAGCCATTGTAGAGGCAGGAAGGGAGGATCTCACTACCACCAAGAAAGAAGACCCAGGAGTAGAGTGTGTCCTTTGAGCCAGGGATCCCTGCACTGAGAACCTCCCAGATCCAGGAGACAGAGGGAGAGAGCTTTAACACCGGAGATGGCGAGAGATGGTGAGAAACAGTGGCAAAGAAATGGCTGCAGCAGAACCAGGAAACTGGAAGGAGATGGCACACTGGGTTTCCCAGCACAGGAAGTTAGAAAGCTTAGCCTCTTCAGGCAGGGTGTTTCCTGGCGGAGTGGGGGGCCTCTGGCGAGAGAGCTGAGCACCTTCAGGCTGAGGTTCACTGGCAGAGTGGGGAGACTTCTGACATTATCGGCAGAGCTAAAAGAATTTCATAACACTTGACTCAGCAGGGCAGAGGACAAGAGGCCAGAGAGAGGTGTGCCTGTAGGCACAGCTGAAAAGTAGCTATCCTGGTCAAAGAACTGTATCCTGAGCATTTCTGAACCTGAATTATAACCTGTTACTTCTCTAATAAACCCTATATTCGTGAATATGGTCTGTGAGTTCTCTGTGGCCATTGCAACAAATTACTGAACCCAGCAGAGAAGTAGAGAGTGCCATGGGAGAGACAATTTGTGTCAGAATTGGTTAGGAAAAAAAAAAAAAAAGACTGGAGACAAGGAGGTATGTCTGACCTCTGTCTCAAAGGAATCAGCCTTGGGCTGTTGATCTTGATTCTCCTTCCCCCCTGTAAAGTTAGATGAGGAGGTCAGTCACCCTTGCCCTGCCGTTTAAAAAAAAAAAAAAAAAAAAAATTTTTTTTTTTTTTTTTATGGAGCAAAGTTCTACTTTGACACACATGGGGTCACTGTCTTCGTTATCTAGTGCTGCTATAACAGAAATACCACAGTGGATGGCTTTAACAAAGAAAAATTTATTTCCTCACAGTAAAGTAGGTTAAAAGTCCAAATTCAAGGTGTCAGCTCCAGAGGAAAGGAATTCACTCTCTGTTGGCCTTCTCATCAGTGTTCCCCCTGACTAGGAGCTTATCTCTGTTCAGGAACCCCGGGTCCAAAGGATGCGCTGTGCTCCTGGTGCTTCTTTCTTGGTGGTATGAGGTCCCCTGTCTCTCTGCTTGCTTCTCTCTTTTATCTCTCAATAGATTGCCTCAAGACACAGTCCAATCCTGTAGTTTGAGTCCTGCCTCACTAACACAACTGCCGCCCATCCTCCCTCATTAACATCATAGAGGCAGGATTAACTACATACAGGAAAATCACACAATACTGGGAATCATGGCCCAAGCAAATTGATACACACATTTTTGGGGGGACATAATTCAATCCATGACAGGTCACCATGACTTGGAATCAACTTGACAGCACCTGATTTTATCAAAGACCATCCACAATTATCTGAAAAGGCTATTAAAATACTCCTTCCTTTGCCAACCACATCTGTGTGTTAGGCTAGATTTTCTTCATATGTTTCAACCAAAACAACGTTTCATAGAAAGTCAAATGCAGAAGCAGTTATGAGAATCTATCTTCTATTAAACCAGACATAAAAGAGATATGCAAAAATGTAAAAACAAGGGCCACTCTTCTCAATTTTTTTTGTTTTGAAAAATGTAGTTTAATATGTAGTTCCACCACTTGTCTGTCAGCTTGTCTTACTGTGGTGGCTCTTGGGTTGCTATGATGCTGGAAGCTATGCCACTGGTATTTCAAATACCAGCAGGGTCACCCAGGGTAGATAGGTTTCAGCAGAGATTCTAGCCTACGACAGACTAGAAAGAAGGACCTGGTGGTCTACTTCTGAAAAAAATTAGCCAGTGAAAACCTTATGAATAGCAGCAGAGCATTGTCTGATGTAGTGCTGGAAGATGAGCCCCTCAGGTTGGAAGGCACTCAAAATACAACTGAGGAAGAGCTGCCTCCTCAAAGTAGAGTCAATCTTAATGATGTGGATGGAGTCAAGCTTTTGGGATCTTCATTTGCTGATGTGGCAAGACTCAAAATGAGGAGAAATAGCTGCAAACATCCATTAATAATCAGAATGTGGAATGTATGATGTATGAATCTAGGAAAAATGGATGTCATCAAAAATAAAATGGAATGCATAAAGATTGATATTCTACACTGAAATGGACTGGTATTGGCCATTTTGAATCAGAGAATCATATGGTCAACTATACCAGGAATGACAAATTGAAGAGGCATGGCAACGCATTCATTGTCAAAAAAAAAAAATTTTTTTTCAAGATCTATCCTGAAGTACAATGCTGTCAGTGGTAGGATAATATCCACACTCCTACAAGGAAAACCTGTTAATAGGACAATTATTCAAATTAACACACCAACCACTAATGCTAATGATGAGCAAATTGAAGATTTTTACCAACTTCTGCAGTCTAAAATTGATCAAACACGCAATCAAGATATATTTATAATTACTGGTGATTGAAATACAAAAGTTGGAAACAAAAAAGGATATGTAGTTGGAAAATATGACCTTGGTGATAGAAACGACACTGGAGATTGTATGACAGAATTTTACAAGACCAACAATTTATTCATTGAAAGTACCTTTTTTCCAACAACATAAATGGTGACTATATACATTGACCTCAGCAGATGAAAAACAGGGATCAAATCGACTACATTTGCAGAAAGACATGATGGAAAAGCTCAATATCATCAGTCAGAACAAGGCCAGGGGCGGACTGCAGAACAAACCATCAATTGCTCATATGCAAGTTTAAGCCGAGGCCGAAGAAAATCAAAACCAGTCGACAAGAACCAAAATACAACCTTGAGTATATCCCATCTGAATCTGGAGACCATCTCAAGAATGAGACACACTGAACATTAATAACCGGAGATGAGATGAGTTGTGGATTGACACGAAGGACAACATATATGAAGAAGCAAAAGGTCATTTTAAAAAACAGGAAAGAAAGAAAAGACCAAAAAGGAGGTCAGAAGAGACTCTGAAACTTGCTCTTGAACATAGAGTAGCTAAAGCAAATGGAAGAAAGATAAAATAAAAGAGCTGAACAGAAGATTTCAAGGGGAGGCTCAAGAAGATAAAAGACTGTAATTAAATGTGCGAAGACCTGGAGTTAGGGGAAAAAAAGGGAAGGAGAGAACATGCTCAGCATTTCTCAAGATGAAAGAACCGAAGAAGAAATTTAAGCCTTGAGTTGCAGTTTTGAAGGATTCTACGGGCAAAATATTGAATGACAGAGGTACCATCAATATAATATGGAAGGAATACACAGGATCATGTAACAAAAAGAATTGGTCGAGGTTCAGCCATTTCAAGAGGTAGCATATGATCAAGAACCGATGGTATTGAAGGAAGAAGTCCAAGCTGCACTGAAGGCATTGGCAAAAAACAAGGCTCCAGGAACTGACTGAATACCAGCTGAGACGTTTCAACAAATAGATGCAACCCTGGAAGCACTCACTCATCTATGCCAAGAAATTTGGAAGACAACTACCTGGCTAACTGACCGGAACAGGTGCATATTTGCACCCATTCCAAAGAAAGGTGATTGAACAGAATGTAGAAATTATCCAACAATATCATTAATATCACACACAAGTAAAATTTTGCTGAAGATAATTCAAAAGGAGTTGCAGCAGTATATTGACAGGGAAACTGCCAGAAATTCAAGCTGGACTCAGAAGAGGACGTGGAACTAGGTATATCATGGCTGATGTCAGATGGATCCTGGCTGAAAGCAGAGAATACCAGAAGGATGTTTACCTATGTTTTATTGACTAAGCAAAGGTGTTAGGCTGTGTGGATCATAGCAAATTATGGATAACATTGCAAAGAATGGGAATTCTAGAACACTTAATTGTGCTCATGCCGAACCTCTTCGTAGACCAAGAGGCAGTCGTTTGAGTGGGACGAGGGGATACTGTGTGGTTTAAAATCAGGAAAGGTGTGCCTCAGGGTTGTATCCCTTCACCATACTTATTCAATCTGTATGCTGAGCAAATAATCCAGGAAGCTGGACTATGTGAAGAAGAACGTGGCATCAGGATTGGAGCAAGACTCATTAACAACCTGCAATATGCAGATGACACAACCTTGCTTGCTGAAAGCGAAGAGGACTTGAAGCACTTCTTGAAGAAGATAAAAAACGGCCTCTTTCAGTATGGATTATACTTCAACATAAAGAAAACAAAAATCCTCACAACTGGACCAGTAAGCAACATTATGACACAAGGAGAAAAGATTAAAGTTGTCAAGGATTTCACTTTACTTGGATCCACAATCAAGGCCCATGGAGGCAGCAGTCAAGAAATCAAATGACGTATTGCATTGGGCAAATCTGGTGCAAAAGACCTCTTTCAAGTGTTAAAAAGTAAAGATGTCACTTTGAGGGCTAAGCCGGACTGAAGCTATAGTATTTTCAATTGCCTCATATGCATGTGAAAGCTGGACAATGAATAAGGAAGACTGAAGAAGAGTTGAAGCCTTTAAATTATGGTGTTGGGAAAGAATATTGAATATACCTTGGAATTCCAGAAGAACCAACAAGTCCATCTTGGAAGAAGTACAGCCAGAGCGCTCCATAGAAGAAGGATGGTGAGACTTTGTCTCATGTACTTCGGACATGTTATCAGGAGGGAGTAGTCCCTGAAGAAGGGTATCATGCTTGTTAAGGTAGAGGGTTAGTAAAAAGGAGGAAGACCCTTGATGAGATGGGTTGACACAGTGGCTGCAACAACAGACTCAAACGTAGCAATGATTGTGAGGATGGCACAGGACCAGGCAGTGTTTTGCTCTGTTGTTCATAAGGTTGCTATAAGTTGGAACCAACTGGACAGCGCCTAACAACAGCAATGCACAATTATGTTTATTATTTTCAAATGAATTGACAGATAATTTTTTTTTCAATTTTAATTTCTGATACAGGAAATACTGATTGATGTTACCCACGTAAACAAAAGCTCAATAATTTCTACAAGTTCAAGGAGTCCTGGGACCAAAAACCTTGAGAACTGGTGCTACAGATATATTTTACTTCTGTTGACAAATTTCAAACGGTTGAGGAAAGTGAAGAAGCCATTTTTATACTTTTGTCAGAAGATTTCCTTCTTTTGCTGCCTTTGCTCCTCCAGTGGGTGTTGAAATGCCATCCTTTGGTGGGTTCTGGTTGCTCTGTTTTTGCGTTCGCTTTAGTTGCAGCTAAGCTAAGCCATTGTGGCCATTGCTGGGATAGAAGAGGCAACCTAAGACTTCAGCAGGCACTGAAAAGCTGTCTTTGATTAAAATGCAACCCTGCTGGTATAGAGTTTGACAGGGTCTGGAGGATTCATCGTGCCCTGTGTCTTTGTTTCCGAACACCAGCAAAGCTTAACCATGACTCAACAAAGGGGTGAAAGCTTAGAATCTGTGGTGAGCCTCCATGCTTGTGAGACAAAGCAAGGTGCATGATAACTGAGCTACGATTCCTCAGGTTTTTGGTGAATGGGGGTTTAAATTTAGAAATTGGCCACCTTCTAACCTATAATTAAAATAGACTGCTTGTGAAGATGGAGAGTTTGAGGAATGGAAGGAACTATGGGCAGTCATTGAACAAACATTTCTCTTGGCCAGTCCCAATGCTAGGTACTGGGATAGAAAGAGAAATGGGACATAGAAGGAATGCTTGGGTATGCTGCCACCAATGTCTGTTTTTCTTTGTTGTTTTGCCAGCCCCACATCCATTCCCTCTTCTGGTAATAGCTTCCTGATTTTCTTTTGGGGTTACCACGTCTCCTTATCTTCAGTCCGTGTGGATTGTGTGGAACTGGCCCTAGTGCTGACTCTAAGGATAAGCATGTGACCTAGGAATGACCTTGAAGGTTATCATAAGGCACCTGGAGTTTCTTCTTAGGAAGTGGTTCTCAACAGAGGACAACTTTGTTCCCTAAGAACATCTGGCAATGTCTGGGGACATTTTTGGTGGTCACAAATAGAGAGGGAGTGCTATTGACATCTAGTGGGTGCTGCTAAATATCCTGCGATGCATAAGAAGCCCCCCACAACAAAGAGCTATCTGGCCCCAAATGTCAATAGTGCTGAGATTGAGAAACCCTGATCTAAAGGTAATGGGAAGCCACTGAAGGATTTTAAGCAGAGGAGTGATGTGACCTGAATTGATGTTTTTAAAAATGATAGTTGGTGCAGTGTGGAAACAGGCTTTAGAGATGTAAGAGTGGGTCAGGGAGAGAAGCCAGGGGGCTGTGACAATAACCTTGGTAAGAGAAGGCTCTATAAATCTGGAAGGAGATCTGACCTAGCAACGTAACTGTCAATGGAAACTGTCAATGGTAAAAAAGTAAAGACTTGGATGTGAATAAGAGCCCCCAATAAGGGTGTGAAAAACGAAAATGAGACCGAAGAGAGAGCCTCTGGAGCATCAGTGTGTAGCAATAATAATAATATCTTCTAAAACCTTTTGAGAATTTATGTCCCAGCTACTATACTAAGTAATTTATGTGATCACAACTCTTTTACATCCCCTTTTTACAGGTAAGAAAACTTACCACAGAGAGGTTAAGTAGCTGGGCAATGGGAACACACCAAGCTATTATCCAAGACAGAATTTAAACTCAAAATATCTGACTCTATGGCCTTCCCACTTAACCACCAAGCCACCTTCCTGGACTGAGAAAACCTTCCAAAAGAGAAACTACAACTCTCACAAAAGGTAAAGGATGAACAGGAGTTAGAAGAGATAGGTAGTGTTCCAGAAGAGGGAACAGCATATACAACTGTCTGGAGGTTAGGGAGAGTGTGGCATAATGGAGAAACCAAAACATTCAGTAATGGCTGGAACAAGGTGTACATTGCAGAGAGCAAGCGCAGAGAATGGCAAGATTTGGGAATGGAGAAGTAGACAGGGGTCATATCATGCAGATTATTGGAAAACATGCAGATTATTGGGGACAACAGGGATCCTTTGGAAGGTTGAAGACAGGAGCTTGAAAATATGACATGATCAGATTTTCATTTTTGAGACTCATTTTGCTTGGAGTGTGGAGAATAGACTGGAGAGTGGAAGAAGTAGAAGAAGGCCAATGCTGTAATCCAAGAGCAATGATGAATTCCCATACTAGGGAAATAACAGTGATAAAAGCTGGGATTAACAGAATGAGAATTTCTTGATTTTTGTATGTTGAGGAGTTGGGGAAAATGAGGTCAGGGCATCCCCAGGTTTCTGGCTTTAACTGTTGGATGGATAGAGATGCCTTTTAGTAATGGAAAGTTTGTGGAGGGAAATAGTGAGTTCATTTTGAACATGTTGAGCTTGAAGTTTCCTATCTAACTCTCTAGTGGAGGTATCAAAAGGACCACTGGATCTGCGGGTCAGAACTCGTAAGGAACATCTTGTCTAATTACTTTCTCATATGCACAGCTATATTCTTTAATTACGGAACAGTCAAACACGTGCACCCCAACCTCTGCTAATTCTAACAGAGGCTACTGGCAAAAGGTCTTTAGAAGAGGTTCTGTATGACAGGTTACTGATGTTAAAAGTCTAAATGAAAACAGGAGGTCGCTTCCAATCCAAGTGGGCACAGAGTTTCCTGGGTCATGGAACACAAGCTGTGAGGAACCATCATTTCAGCCCCTTCTCCTTCCACCATATTATCTGGTTTTTGGGTGAACATTTAAAGAATTTTTTCATAATGGTGACCTTTTGAAATCTGAAATGATGGTTTCTGGTTAATGTTCATTCCAGCCCTGGGGCTGCTGCTTGAAGGTCATGGGCTTGAAACTCCTGACTTGTCTTTAGCCCTGGGCTCTCATCCAGAATTTGGAAAAGAGCAGTGTTGTTTTCATGCTTAAAATGCTCATCATTCAGATGAAGGATAAACCCCAAAAAACCAAACCCATTGCCAATCAAGTTGATTCTGACTCATAGTGGCCCTAAAGGACACAGTAGAAATGCCTTATAGAGTTTCCAAGGAGCATCTGGTGGGTTTGAACTGCTGACCTTTTGGTGAGCAGCAGTAGCGCTTAACCACTATGCCACCAGGGTTTCCCCTAGATGAAGAATGGTCATTCATAATTGTGTGCCCACACACTGTTTGAGGATGAGAAGTGTATAAGGTGCTAAGTTTATGTTAATAACAAGACTGAATCTGTTTTGAAGAATTTGGGAATATTTTGTCTGAGGTCATAATAGTACAATAATACTGTTGAATCCCACCTAGAATCCATTCAATTGTAAGTGACAGAAAACTCAATTTTAATTGACTTAAGGAGAGAGTGAGGGCAAGAGAAAGAGTGAGAAAGAGAAAGAGGATACCCTTTCTGATGAATAGTCAAGGTGTGACTTGATTCAGGGATCAAATTTATCAGTACACTGTTTCTCTCATTTTCTTCTCTGCTTCCTCTCTATTGACTTCATTTCAGAGTAATGGCTGGGAGGCTCATGATACAAGATGGCTGACAGCAGCTTTCAGGGCTATATTCTTTTTGTGTTTATGTGCTTTAAATGAAAGTTTACGAATCAAGTCAGTCTCTCATACAAAAACTTATACACACCTTGCTATGTAACCCTAGCTGCTCTCCCGCTAATGTGACAGCACACTCCTCCTCTCCACCCTGGATTCTCCATGTCCATTCAGCCAGCTCCTGTGCCGTACTGCCTTCTTATCTTGCCTCTGGACAGGAGCTGCCCACATAGTTTCATGTGTCTACTTGAGCCAAGAAGCTCATTCCTCATCAGTATCATTTTATGTCTTATAGTCCAGGCCAATCCCTGTTTGGCTTCAGGAATGGTTCTAGTCTTGGGCAAACAGAGGGTCTGGGGACCATGACCTCTGGGTTCTCTCCAGTCTCAGTCAGACCATTAAGTCTGGTCTTTTTACAAGAACTTGAGATCTGCACCCCACTGTTCTCCCACTCCATCAGGAATTTTCTGTTGGGTTCCCTGTCAGGGCACTCATTGGTAGTAGCCAGACACCATCTAGTTCTTCCAGTCTCAGGCTGTTGTAGTCTCTGGGTTATGTGGTCCTTTCTGTCTCTTGGGCTTATATTTACCTTGTGTCTTTGGTGTTCTTCATCCTTAGGGCCATATTTTTCTAAGCTTAAATCCAGAATAAGAATATGAGTTTCTTTCCCAGCAAGCAAAAATCTCATTGCATTGTATTGGCTCTGATTAGGTCATATGCCTATTATTGAACCAATCACTGTAGACAAGGGGCTTGAAAAACTGATTGGCTTAGGTCTAAGTCATGTGGCCCAGCCTTGGAGTGAGAGAGGCATAGACCCCCATAGATAATTATGATAATAAACAGCAAGCATTATTGACCAATTACTATATGTCAGACACTGTTCTAAGCAGTATGCATGCTTAATTCACTTGATCTTCATAACAACCCTATCAGTTAAGCACTATTATTATCACCCTTTTAAATAATGGGGGAAAACTGAGGTACAGTGAGGTTAAGTAACCTGTCCAAGGACCCACTGCTGGTAAATGACAAAAAGCAAGTTACAGAGAGGTGATATACCTTTCCCAATGACTCATATCTGTTACGATTTACATGCTGGAACCACAGTGCAAATTCAGGAAGCCTCTCACCAAATGACCTCATGGGGTCACCATGAGTCAGAATCGATTCAGTGGCAACTGGTCTAGTTTTCTCACCAAAGCCTGTGCTCTTAACCACTATGCCATGATACCTCTAAAATTAGGAAAGGGTTACCAGATGCCCATTGTAACTCCACAGTTTATAGTCAGAGAGGGCTTTCATATATGACTTTGTTTTTCCTCCCAACAATGTTAAGAATGGTACAAGACCTGGGAACCTTGTCCTCATTTTCCAGTGAGGAAAATGAGGTTCCAGTTAATTGAATGATTTGTTCAAGGTCTAACATTAAGTAAATAGAACAGGGACTGCCCATCATTTCTGATATATAATATTCCTGCAATAATGTAGCCTAGGATTCAAAATAACCCATTGCCATTGAGTCAAAACCAACTCATAGTGACCTTATAGGACAGAGTAGAACTGCCCCACAGAGTTTCCAAGGAGTGCCTGGTGGATTTGAACTGCCGACCTTTTAATTAGCAACCATAGCACTTAACCACTACGTCACCAGGGTTTCCGGCCTAGAATCAATAAATGTTTAAGAAGCCACAGAGGCCTGGAGACTCATGTTAGCTTGTTTTAGATCAATCCTCAACACTCTAACCCTATGCTGCTGCCTCCTTGTTACTTTCTTTCTGTTTGTTGTAGGCAGTACTGTATATGGGAATCCCAAGAACTTGGATACAAAGTTGCCTTCTAAGATTTAAACTGTAAATTAAGCTACTTATGAAATAATTCATCCACATTAAATTATGACTTTCTTTTATTAAATTCACACACACGTATATGTATAAATGTGTGTATATGTCTGTTTCTGAACTTTCTATTAATCTATATTTCTATTTCTGAGATCCTACCACACCATCTTATGTAGCTTTAGCTTTATAAAACTCTTAATAAAAGAATGCCATGTTCTTCCTTGTTACGCTTCTTTATCAACATCGTTCTTATATTTTGATTTTCCCGGTGAATTTTCTCACCATTCTGTCAAGTTGCCAGAAAACCTGGGATTTAATAAAAATGTAATTAATAGACTTATTTGGGCACGATTGATATCTTTAGAACATTGGAACTTCCCATGCAAAAAACATCATATCTCCCATTTATTAACACATTCTTTTATATCTTTGAGAAGTTTTGACATTTCCTTCATTCGAGCCTGTGCATTTATTGGGTATGATATTTCTAGAAAGTTTTTTATATTTTTAGTTATAATGTTAATGGGTGGTGTTTTCCAGAATATTTTCCAAGTGGTTAATTATTACTGGTAATTGAGGAAGCTATTGATTTGTAGTTATCAGTTTGTAAGCTGCTTGAACTTTCTTGTATTTTCAACTTGTATTTTGGTTAGTGTCCTTTGGTTTTTCAGATTGTTTAATTATATCATCTGCAATTAATAAGTAGAACCCCCCCAACCCCATTCTTGTTTCCTTGCCCGAGGCTCAGAGAACAATGTTAAAATATGATGGTAGTCAAAGACGGTCCTGCTTTACTCTTAACTATAATTTTTTTTATAATGGTAATTAATGCCCCATAGGGCAGTCTTTCTCAGCCTAGTTCCAGATCAGCTCCGTTAGAAACAGTAGCATGCTTGTGTAAATCCCAGAATTTATACAAACCCAGTGATCTGCATTTTAGCAAACTCCTGAGGTTATTTCTGCTCCCCCTAAAGTGAACAAGTATTCCAGGGTATCATGAAGAGGCATGGCAATTTTGATTGGTTTAGTTTTGTTTTTTTTTTTTTTTTAATGCTTTGACTGTTTCTATCAGTGTCTAGCTAACTAAAATTTTTATTCTAGTGTGGAGGTTTAAGTTTTGGGGTATCTATTGAGATTACAAGCTTTTTGTTCTTTGGCTTATTAATTAGATAATATCTTTCATATTAGCAAACTGTTTTTATTCTTCTAATAAATTCTTTTTGAATATATTTTATTTTTGATACTATAATGCTGAAGTAGATTTACTAATATATAATCTGGTGTGTTTTCTATATATTTGTCATTAAAATTTGTCTGTAGTTCATTCACTGTGGTTTTTCTTTGTTTCTTTGTTTGCTTAGGTTTTGATATCAGAGTTGTAGTAGATAAAATAATTTCCTATATTCTGAAACAGGTTAAACAGCATGGAAAATTACCTATAAAACCCTCTGGGCCTGGGGCCTTTTTGAAAGCTCTTTGACAACTTCTTTCATTTTTTTCATAGCTATTAGTCTATATCAGGCCTGCTTCTAAAGTCATTTTTGTTTCCTAGAAAATCATTCACTTCATAGAAATGCATAGATGTTTTAGTGTATAGTTCAACAGTGTGATTGCTTATAGTTTGCAATTTTCTTCAAATCTGCTTTTTTTTCCCTCTATTTTCTCATATAGTTTCCAACTGCATTTATAATTGCTGTCATTTCTTCCAAGATTGTGCCATTAAGTTATTTGTTTTTCAGTCTTCAGTTTTTAGGCTGTGAGTTTTCATCTCTTTCTGTGATTTTTTGTATTTTTTTTTTAAAGAAGTGGGGAAGAGCTGTTTGAAGGCAGCTAGCCAAATGCCATTTTCAGCAAGAGATTTTTGCTCTTGGGATTTTTTAACCCAGATTTTAAATTTCATCTTGTTGAGCTTGGCGTGTTCTAATGTGAAAAGGTCCTGCTCGGAATCTGAACTGCCATCCAACAAAGACAGCAGACCTCCCAGCTATGTGTCATACGTCAAAGTGATTGACTAGCTTGCCACTTCGAGTCTCACCAAGCCAATGATAAAAGCATTGAACAGGAAAAGTCCAAGGATATAGCTTGGTGGTAAAGAAATAGCTAAGCCTGATCATCATCAGAAGATTCATCCAAGTGTAAACTTGCTTCAGGTTCACTGAGCTTGCTGAAAAGCCAGATTCCCTAGTACTGGCTGGGTAAATGTTATTCACTCAGGTACTCGGCATTCATTGCTGGTGATCTGAGAGATGCAAAGTTGAAAAAATGTGGCCCTTTTTCTCAAGGGCTTAGAAGATGGGGAAAATCCTTTGTTATTTTAGTTAGTTGTACTGTGGTGGCTTGCGTGTTGCTGTGATGCTGAAATCTACGCCACCAGTATTTCAAATACCAGCAAGACCGTTTACGGTGGACAAGTTTCAGCAGAGCTCCCAGACTAAGGAAGACTAGGAAGAAATGCCTGGCAACCAACTTCAAAAATTAGTTAATGAATACAACAAAACATTGTTTGACTCGTTTGCTTTAGAAACTTCATCAGGAGGGATCAATTGCTAGAGAAAGACATGATGTTGCCAATGAGGGCAAGGGAGAATTTCAGTGAGATGGATGGGCGCGATAGCCACAATGATGGACTCAAACATATCCGTGATCACGAGGATGAAGCAGGACCAGGCAATGTTTCATTCTATTGTACATAAGGTCACCATGAATCTGTTTATCTATATCACAAGGTTACCCTACACCATTATTATTTTTTAATCTGCAAATACAGATTCCTTAAGTTCCCTCTTCAAAGATTATAAGGGTCACTCATTTACCAAAATCAGTGAAACTGTTCAAATACAGAAAAAGAAGTAATAATATACCCTGCTCTAATCCCACCCTGAGGAGCCCTGGTGGTGTAGGGGTTAAGCACTTGGCTGCTAACTGGAAGGTTGTTGGTTTGAACCCACCAGTTGTTCCTCAGGAGAAAGACGTGGCAGTCTGCTGTTGTAAAGATTAATCAAAACCAAACCTGCCGCCATTAAGTCGATTCTGACTCATAGCGACCCTATAGGACAGAGTAGAACTGCCATATAGAGTTTCTAAGCCTGTAAATCTTTTTTGTGTGTGTGTGCTTTAAGTGAAAGTTTACAGCTCTCGTTAATTTCTCATACAAAAATTTATACACATGTTGTTATGTGACACTAGTTGCAATCTCTATAATGTGACAGCACACTCCCCCTTTCCACCCCGGTTCCCCATGTCCATCCAACCAGCCCCTGTCCCTTCCTGCCTTCTCACCCTGCCTCTGGACAGGAGCCGCCCATTTGGTCTAGTGTATCTGCTTGAACTAAGAAGCACACTCTTCATGAGTATTATTTTATGTTTTATAGATCAGTCTAATCTTTGTCTGAAGAGTGGGCTTTGGGCATAGTTTTAGTTTTGGGTTAACAGAGCATCCAGGGGTCATGGCTTTGAGGGTTTCTCTAGTCCCAGTCAGACCATTAAGTCTGGTCTTTCTCCTAGAATCTGAGTTCTGCTCCACACTTTTCTCCAGCTCTGTCAGGGGCTCTGTTGTTCTCCCTGTCAGGGCGGTCATTCAAGGCTGTAATCTTTACAGAAGTACACCACCACATCTTTTCCCCATGGAGCAGCTGGCAGGTTCGAACCGCCGACCTTTTGGTTAGAAGCTGAGGGCTTTAACCACTACACTGCCAGGGCTCCCTATAATTATGATACACCAAAACCAAACCCATTGCTGTTGAGTCTGTTCTGACTCACAGTGACTCTATAGGACGGAGTAGAACTGTCCCATCGGGTTTCCAAGGAGCGGCTGGTGGATTCAAACTGCCAACCTTTTGGTTAGCAGTCAAGCTCTTAACAACTGTGTCACCAGGACTCCATAGTCATGATAGCTACTGTTTATTGAACATTTGCTTTGAGCAGGCACCATGCTAAGAGCTTTACTTGCACTTTCCAATTTAACCCTCAGAAAAACCCAAGAGGTAACTAAAAAAAATAATAATAATAATCGTTGTTGAGTTGATTCTGCCTCATGACGACCCATGTGTTACAGAGTAGAACTGCTCCATAGGGTTTTCTTGGCTGTAATTTTTATGGGAGCAGATCATCAAGACTTTCTTCCATGGAACTTCTGGGTGTCATCCCCTTATACAGATGAAAAACCAAGGATCTAAAAGATTAAGTGACTTGTTCAAGGGCACCCAATTAGTAAACTATAGAGCTAGGATGTGAGCCTAGGTCTGCCTGATTCCCTAGAAGCACTTCTTCTCCTTGTTTTGGAAGTGAAGGCCTTGGCCGCAAGTTACTCAAACTTAAGCATCAAGCTGCCCGGACCACTTCCAAACGTAGTGTCATGCAGCTGTATAGAAGGTCAGGCCTCTGGGAGAAGACACCAGAGTCTATCCCTACCTGCCTTCATCCCTGAGGGCTCTGTGGGCAGCTCTTTCCCAGCAAGCCTCTGCATCCTGTCCCATGGCCGCAGATCCCGTCTGCGCTTGGCACAGCCTGCTGTCTTCATGGAACATCTGTGGCTCACTACTACTGTGACTGATTCTATTTTCCACACATCCTTAGCTCGTTAGAAAGCAAGGCTCCTATTTGTTGGTGGTTGTTTGCAGTCTGAAGCTGAAACACTGCAAAACGATGATTGAGCTGATTCACACTGGGGGAGAGCCTGTGACAAATAAACACACACACACACGCACACTCACACTCCAACACTTAATTAGCGAGGATTAATCTGACATCTGATCCAATGGGTGCAGTAATGAAGTTCACCAAAGGGCCATCTGGCTCATGGTAGCAGGGGCTGAGCCGGGAGATTTTCAGGCGGCCATGATGGTCTTCCCTGGATAGGGTTGCAGACCACATGTCTTCTGAGCCACCCAACCAGCTGAAGTGTTAGTGTCCTAAGGAAGCATCTGACAACAAATGCAGCAAGAGGGCTGAAATGAACCAGCATCCACCCCAGCAGAGCCAGGACTCTGCAGAAAGGCACGGGCTTCCCCCCGCCCCTCTATGACGTGCCCAAGAACTTCCTCAACGTTCCCCTTAGATTTTCCACTTCTGGTCTTGGGCCAAAAGCGATCTTTAAAAAGACACATTTGGCAAGAATCTGAAAAAAAAAATCCCTTCAGATTGTTATATGACGGTGGGGAAAAGACATTTTTTTTTAACTCTAAAAAAAGCACCTTAGCATTTGTAGGCTTTTATAATTCTGAAACAGCTGAAATGCTAAAACTTTCAAGTTGGCAAGATTGAAACTGAAATCTGCAAAGCCAGTTCAATTTGACAAGAGTGGGAGCCTTGCATTTTTGAGGGTTTTGATGAGCCTGTGGGCCTGCGCCATCAGCACAATGGGTGGCCACCCACGCACATGGAGCCCTTCTGGCCTGGGTCTCGGCCTCCCTTCTAGCTGCCTGAAGAGCTCACTCCTCAGAATCACCCCAGGGTTCAGCCATGAAGTCTGCCCAATTGCTCTCCTAGCTGGTGGTAGCATAGCATACTGGTTAAGAATTCAGGCTCTGGAATCAGACTGCCTAGGTCTGTAATCTCAGTTCCACTACTTTTAAACCATAGGACCTTGTTCACGTTGCTTAATTCCTCTGTACCTCAGTTTTCTCATCTGAAAAATGGGGACAATAACTACCTGGCACAGTTCCTGTGGGGATCAAATGAGTTAATTCTTTAAGGTGCTTAGAATAGTACCAAGAACTTGGAAGCTACTCGATACTTTGTCTACTATTTGTTAACAGGGAAAACATAATTCAAAAGAAAGATTTGAAGTAGTGACTAAGAAGGGTGGGAAGCCCAGTCTTGGGAGAATAAAAAAGGTTTGGAATTTAATAGGGCAGAGATGAGGTTAGGACAAAGACCATCACAGACACAGTGAGAACCACTCTGTGTTGAAGTCCCTGGGCAATACAAACAGTTAACGTGCTCGGCTGCTAACCAAAAGGTTGGAGGTTCAAGTCCACTTAGAGGCATCTTGGAAGAAAGGCCTAGCTAGTGAAAATGCTATGGAGCACAGTTCTACTCTGATACACATGGGGTCACCATGAGTCAGAATAGACTTGATGACAACTGTTTATTATATGCCAGAAACTCTACTGGGATTTAAAAATAGTATTTCATCAATTTGTTGATTTGTGCCTATCTTGTTTCAAAAAGGAGCCCTGGTTGTACAGTAGTTAAGAGCTCAAGTTGCTAACTAAAAGGTCGGCAGTTCAAATCCACCAGTCTATCCTTAGAAACCCTATGGGGCAGTTCCACTCTGTTCTGCAGGGTTGGTATGAGTTAGAATTGACTCAACAGCAATGGGTTTGGTTTGGTTTGTTCCAAAAAGGATTTAAGGGGCTTTCCAAGAGCACAAAATAAGACAAGATAGGTTAATTTTTAAATTGGACTAACAAAGAAAGCACAGCCACCAGCCATCTGTCAGTGGAGGCTCGCGTGTTGCTGTGATGCTGAACCGGCTTCAGCAGAACTTTTCCAGGCTAAGATGAACTAGGAAGAAAAGCCTGGTGATCTATTTCCAAAAAAAAATCAGCCAATGAAAACCATACAGATAATAATAGTTCCATCCTGTTGTGCCAGGTGTTGAGCGCCGACTAGATGGCAGCTAACAACAACAAAGAAGAAAAGAAAGGGAGCAGAGTAAAGCCAAGAGCAAGTCTAAGCACGCCTATCGTTATGAACGACATTCCTGGTTCACAAGGCTGGTTGTAGGCCAAGCTTCCTAGCAGCCCATAGTCTAAGGGGAAACCTGGTCAGTGGCGCATCCACAGTTCTCGGAATGTTGGAAAAAACAGTGGCTCCATGGACCTGCAGTCAGGTGGGCCTGAGCTCTCAGACGGGCTCTGTGACATGCCCCTGAGCAATTTCTTACTCTCCCTGAATCTGAGTTTCTTCACCTATAGTGGCGATAGTAACTGTAGTTATGACGTTATTTTGAGGATAAAATGAAGTAAAGTATTTAAATGTTTATCATAGCACCAGCTACTTTGTAAGTGTTCAATAATAGTAAAAATAAGTAAATAAATTTTAGAATTAACAGATGCACACCACGTTCCTCAGATAGGAAGGCATCCCATCCCAAGAGGATAATGTTTCGTATAGCAAGACCTGGTGTCCTCAACATGGGCTGGTGGCAAAATCCCCAAAGCAATGCCACACAGTAGTTAGGTGCATGACAGAAGTAGACAGACCTGGGTTTGAGTCCAGCTCTGCCACTTATTAGCTGTGTGACCTCGGGCAAGCCACTTCACTTTCCTGGGAATTGGGTTCTTTCTCTGTAAATGGGCAAAATAATTGTACCTACCTTTTTCTTTTTTTTTCCTAGGGTTGTTATGGGTATTAGATGAGTTAATAACTGGTAAAGCACTTAGCATAGTTCTTGGCACACAGTTAGCACTCAGTTCATAGCCATGTGGTTATTTTTGTTGTTGTTGTTAGCACTGTAATTTATCCCTGCTGGTCCAGCTTGAAGGAGCCGTGGTGGCACAGCAGTTAAAGTGATCGACTGCTAACCAAAAGGCTGGTGATTTGAAACCGACAGCCAGTCTGCTGGAGAAAGATGTGGCAGTCTGCTTCTGTAGAGATGTAAACCACTCCCACTGCCGTCAACTCGATTCCGACTCATAGCAACCCGTAGAGATGTACAGCCTTGGAAAGTCTATGAGGATGCTATGAGCCAGAATTGACTTGACAGCAGTGGATTTGGTTTTGTGTTGGTCAGGCTTGAGCCAGAGATACACTTCAGAACACTGGGAGAGTGCGTGGTCTGTCTTGCAACCCTTCCCAGATATTGCTCCTCTCATCCACATTTCTGATAACTATTGATGACAATGCATACTCTCCTGCAAACATTCAAGTAAAGATATTTTATCTTGTCAGTTCGGTATAAACCCACGAGCCTGAACAATCAAGTGAGGAGTAGAAGCCAATCCTTTAGAAGAAGACAAGGAGCCTTGTAAGGAAAGGATGGTGTTGGTGAAGGCCATATGCACAGAACTGAGTTATGGCTTAAGGGTGTACAGAGGGACTCATGCATAGGGAGTCATAGGGAAGAAGGATTGAAGCATTCGACTCATGATACTAGCGAAGAATATTGAACACAGCATGGACTGCCAAAATAAAGAACAAATCAGTCTTGGAAAAGATACAACCAGAATGCTCCTTAGAAGTGAGGATGGTGAGATTCCAGTTTGCCTACTTTGGACATGTCATCAGGAAAGGCCAATGGCTAGAAAATGGCATCATGGTTGGTAAAGTAGGGGGCCAGTGAAGGTGAGGGAGGCTTTCGGTAAGTGGGATTGACATGGTAGCCAAAGCAATGGACTCAAACATAACAAAGGTCATGAAAATGGTGCAGGACAGGGCAACATTTTGTCCTGTTGTACATAAAGACACCATGAGTTGGAGCCAACTCGATGGCAACTAACACTAATCACATAAGGAGTCAGATCACTCAGTGTTCAAGTTCTGCTTCTACTACTCACTAGCTGTGTGACCTTAGAAAAGTTACCTGACCTCTCTGTGCCTCGGTTTCCTCATCTGTTAAAAAAAAAGAAAGAAACAATGAACTGGTGCATGTAAGATTTGCTGAGCAGAGACACACAGAAAAGCCGAACCGGATGCTGCCTGTTATTCTCGAGGAGTGAATGGCAAGTAAGAAACTGAAGACAGGATGGGGGTGGAGGAAAGGGTTAAGGAGGCTGTAAGGATGTAATCTGGAGGGGAGGCAGAATGGAATAAGTTTGTTTGAGGATGAGCCAATGGGGAGAAAGAGACTGGAGGAAAATGAGGGATGGTTATTGATGAGGTAAGGACAAGGGGGTGACAGGCAAGATGGGCTCCTGGGCACAGGTGGAGCAGATAACCAGGCCACTGGGGGAGGAAGGCCTTCAGGATGAGCAAGGTGGCAGCTAAGTTTAGAGCTGGGAAGAAGACCTTTGAATATGCATGTACTGCCCTCCCGCTGTGCCTAAGGGCTTGATTTTTCAATCATTCCTCATGGGGAGTCATGAATGGAGAAACAGAGAGAGCAGGAATCCTGGCCATGAGTTCAATCTGTACCTGTTCCTTCTGGGTTCAGGCCACTGGCTTCCTCAGGTCCTCTGAAGAGGACCAGAGAGTGGCCTTCCTTCCCTTTGTTAGATGCAACTACGTGTTTAGGAACAGTGGGTCAGCGGGGAGCTGAGCTTTTATTCCATTCTGACATAAACAAGGCCAGGTCTTCAGTCATAGCTTGTAGACAACCAGAAAGGGAAAGGACTCCAGTCTAATTTCCTTGCATCATCCCTGGAGCTCACTCCTTCCTGCCCCGCCCTCCTCTCCTCATCTCTCTCCCCTCCCCTCCCCTGCCTCTCTCTCCTTTCTCTTTTTCCTCTCCACTCCTCTTCTCCGGTTCCTCTTTATTTCTCTCCCACAAATCTATATTCAGTTTCTGTCTTCCAAAAAGAAAAAGTGAGTAGGAGGACAAATTGTTTAAAAGCAACACAGCTATTTTAACAAAATGCTTTTTCCTTTGAGTCAGTCCTAAGAAATTTGGGGAAAATCTAAGCCAGGATGAAGCAATAATAATCCTAAAAAAATAGATTAGGGAGAAAAACTTAAACTGCCCATATGGAATGGGGAACAGGAAGCAGCACAGGGGATGTGGAGGTCGGGTGTATTGGAAAGAGAAAGAAAAGTATATGATTAGAAGACTTGAAAACCAGCAGGAAGAAAGCAAAACATTTATTCAATCCTTTGGCTCTTGAGTCTATTCCCTGCCCTACATCTGGCTATGGGGAATGTCTGGATGATTCCTTGTGTAGATGTGGTCTTTCAGATCTTAGCTACTCTGGACCCGGGCTCCTGCTCAAGTCAAGGGGTACTTGTCCCTTGGATTTAAAGATCCTGGAGCTGTCAAGAAAGTATCTGAAGTATTTGGAAGAGCCAGAATCTTAGCTTTAGTCTCAGCTCTGCCTCTAATTTACTCTGTGCCCTTTGGGGCCCCAGTTTCCTTCTTTACAGAACGAGAGGATTGAACTAGACGACTTCCTCCAGCACCAGTTGTTGTCAAGTTGATTCCAACTCATGGCAACCCCATACGTGTCAGAGGTGAACTGTGCTTCACAGGGTTCTCAATGGCTGATTTTTGGAAATAGATCACCAAGACTTTCTTCCAAGGCATCTCTGGGTGGACGCAAACCTCCAACCTTTTGGTTAACAGCCAACTGTATTAACCGTTTGCACTATTCAAGGACTCTGGATGACCTCAAAGGCCCTCCAGCTCCAATGTTCAGTCTCCGGTTCCCTTTAACCTTGCTGCTCTACTTGACGGGCAGTTAGGAGTGTGGACTTTGGAGCCACACTGCCTGTGTTTGAATCTTGGCTCCATACCTGACAACTGTGACATAGCTGAGCAAGTTCCTTTGAGTTCTCAGGGTCCTCAATTTCCTCATCTGTAAAATGGGTAACAATAGGGCAGTTCACTCTATTTTTAGCCCTGCCACTTAAGAAAGTATATCAGAATGCAACTGAGACTAGAACCTTCCCTAATTTATAAATATAAAAGGTACTTCATCTGCACACTTCAGAACTTACAATAATCATCTTGTGACACCATTTTCAACTGACAGTGAAATATTCAGCAACTGAAATGCGGTTGTTGCTTTTATCTGGTTCCGTTTCAGTTTCAGCTTGAGGATGCTGAAGATCAAAGAGGCAAGATCACTGGCCCAACATCAGTCAACAGGTGTTTCTCAGTTTCTGATGAAAGTGTCAAGGCAGATCTAGAGAGGGGAAGTCCTCACTCACTCCTGGACCACGCTCTTGGTTCTGGGATCCAAACTGGAAACAATATGGATGGAAAAACATCCTCGAGTCAAGAACTTTCCAACCCTCTTGCCTTTTGTGCCCATAAATCTGACCTCCATCCTCTCCCTCAGCTGCAGGAATGTGTTTGCATAGAAAACTGCCCTTGCCTTATCCTCCCTTCTGAGAAACTTTGCTGCTTCTGAAAAGATGTCTTCTTCCCACAAGCCTAGTGTCCTGCACCTTATCACAGGTAAATCTAGGGAGCAAAACTGCTTCCCTTTGCTCACCTACGAGCCCCTAGAGAGTTTAGAGAGGACATCGGAAGAAGGCACCAGACAGTCTCCCCTCCAGGCAGCTGGGCAAGCATCCTCTTGGTTTGGGAATGAGAAATCCCCTGAATTGGCCGGTGCCGAGGGATGTGGCACCATCCCTGCTGGCTGCAGAGCTGCCTTGTGCCAAAGCCGCGGGGTTCCTAGCCACCGTTCATTAATGCTGCCCACAGGCTGAGGGAGAAGTCTGTCTGTTCCTGCGGGGCAGAAGGTCTGGGTTCCAGGGCACTGGAGGAGATAATTGTCTTTATAGCCAGGGGAGGCTTGGCAAGGAGGTCAAGCGACTTCCTACACTCCAGAAATTCTAGGCGGATGCTGATGATAGAGCCATAGTCTTCTTAACCCTTGGTAAAGCAAACAAACAAAAGAGTACTTTAGAAGTAGCATGCTACAGTAGAAAGAAGAATGGGTGCTTCAGGGGAAAGGAGACCTGGAATTGCACCCTCGTCCTGCTAGTTACAAGGCCTGGAACAGTTTATTTGGTAAAATTAGAAGAAAAAAAAATTCTTGCCCTGTATATTTTTGCTCAGCTATTATGAGAATTAAAAGATCCCTGGGTAGTGCAAATGGTTTATGTTCATCTACTAACATAAAGGTTAGTGGTTTGAAGTTTGAACCCACCCAGCAGTGCCACGAAAGAAAGGCCTGATGGTCTGCTTCCATAAAGCTTATAGCCAAGAAAACCCTATGGAAACTTTGGAGGCGATTAATGTATTCAACGTCTTGATTCTGGTGATAGTTTCATGGGTTTTTACATACATAAAAACTTATCAAATTGTAAAAACAAAAAACAGAGAGAATCCTATGGAGCAGTTCTATTTGTAATACATGGGGTCACCATGAGTTGGAATGTACTCAATGACAACTTTTTATTTTTAATGAGAATTAAATGAAATACTATGTATAAAAGGACTTTGAGAACTATAATGCACTTCATTCATTCATTCATTCAAGTGATTGTTATTAAGTGTTCACTAGGAGCCCTGATGGTGCAGTGATCAAGAGCTTGGCTGCTAACCAAAAGGCTGACAGTTCGAATCCACCAGTTGCTCCTTGGAAACTCTATGGGGCAGTTCTACTCTGTCCTATAGGGTCACTAAGAGTCAGAATCGACTTGATGGCAACCGGTTTTGTTTTGTTTTGGATACAACAGTGAGTTAGGTAGGCATGGTAACTGCCCTCATGTGTATGTGGGCGAAGACAGGTGTGCCACTGCAGAGGCTTCTCAGGAGCGCCCTCCAAAGGCCAAATCCTAGACCTCCACCTGCCTGTTTAGCATGAAGTCCAATATTTCCCCAGGTCCTCTTCCCAAGTCTCCAGGTTCCTCCTTGGGGTCCAATTGATCAGTCCTGCTTTCTCCAGACTTGCAGCCTGAATTGGAGCCTAGATGCACCCCTTAGAGGCTAAGGTATGTCACAGCAGCCACTTAGATACTAGCTTCAGAACAAGCCTCCTCTTCACCAAGCCACCTGGTGTCCCCAATGGGATCAGAGAAACCCCAAACAGATCCCCACCTTGCTGTTACTGGAGCTGATGTAGGCTATCTCTCAGTCTCCAGGGTGAGTGCAATTTCCACCAGGCTTCTGTGATCCCTTAAAGTATGAACAATAAAAACAACTGACATTTATTGAGTGGTATTGTCCCAAGCTTATTTCATACATTAATTCCTTTAATCCTTAAAACAACTTTAAGAGATAAGTATTCAGATAGTTCCATTCTACAGATGAGGAAACTGAGGCTCAGAGAGGTTGAGTAAACTTTTGGTCACAGACAGTAACAGAGACAGGATTTGAACACAGACCATCTGGCTCCAGATGCCATGTTCTAGCACTGGGTTTCTGGGTAGTGCCTCTAAGGAAACCCTGGTGGCGTAGTGGTTAAGTGCTACAGCTGCTGACCAAAAGGTCAGCAGTTCGAATCCACCAGGCGCTCCTTGGAAACTCTATGGGGTGGTTCTACTCTGTCCTATAGGATCACTATGAGTCAGAATCGACTTGATGGCAGTGAGTTTAGTTTTTTTTTTTTTTAGTTTAGTGCCGCTCTAAGGGGAGGACAATTTTGCATGAGGTGCAGCACACCAAATAATACTGGGTCCTGACAAATCTGATTCATGCCCATATCTGCCCCCAGGATGGCATGGTCAGGAGAGCTACCAGTATCCACCAATCCCCAATAGTCATTCCCTCTCATGGACCTGGCTGGGGCCACCTTCATGGTGACTTCCATTTAAGGGTCCACATTGCCATCCTGCACCATTGGCTGAGCCGGTTTGCCCTGACAGGTTCTCATAGCTTTGCATCTTGGTCTCTTTCTGTACGTTTGTCTTCCGAGTCCACAGTTCTTCCAGAGCTACGTATCAACTCTTTCAGTTGCAGAAAACAAAATTAAACCTCTTCCTCACTAGATACCCAGCTGTGCACCAAAAATTAATCAATTACCATTGCGATAAGAGCTGCAAAGGAGAAGCTCAGGGGCTGTGGCGAGGCTGCTGTTATCTCTGAAGACACTCCTGAACCATTCTCTGGAAAGGAAGCTCTGGACTTGCCGGGGATGTGAGCTCATCTTGGGGGATGTTTCAAGATCTATGGGCTCCTCTGAAATGCTTTTCTTCCCCCCTTCCCTCCCCTCTTCTCTCAAGTGAAGGTATTAAATGAATTAACCCTCTCCATCCCTTGGTGTATGTGACAACTACTACTGGGTCTAAATAATTAAATTAGCTTTCTATTATGAAACAAAGATGCTCAAAACATCATCAAGGGGAGAAAAAGCAGGCTGCTTTGCACCTAAGTGAACCACAGAAATCCCAGAGACATGATGCCCTGGGCCAGAAGGAGCTGCCCTTCAGTCTGGCCTGTGACAAGATCTGAGCAGGCAGCCCAGTGACAGCAGTGATCCTCAGTCCTGGCCACACAGGGGCTTACCTGGAGAGCGCTTTAAAATGCTGATGTCTGCCCTCCTCCTGCAGACCCACTTAAACCAGAATCCTGGGCAACAGCTTGCTCTGAAGCTGCTTTAGGGATTCTGGAAATCCTAGTGGCACAGTGGTTAAGAGCTATGGGTGCAACCAAAGTAACACCAGTTCGAATTCACCAGATGCTCCTTGGAAACTCTGTGGGGCAGTGCTACTCTGACCTACAGGGTCTCTATGAGTCGGAATCGACTTGACAACAATGGGTATGGGATTCCAGTGGGCAGTATGGGCGAGAGATGCTGTCATACAGAGAGCTTGTTGTTATTCTTAGTTGCCGTCAAGTTGATTTCTACTCATGGTGACCCCGTGAGTGCAGAATAGAACTGCTCCATAGGGTTTTCTTGGCTGTAATCTTTGTGGAAGCAGTTCACCAGGCCTTTTCTTCTGTGGTTACTGCCAGGTGGTTTTGAACTGCCAACCTGTAGGTTAGGCATTAAGTGCCAACCTTTTGCACTAGCCAGGGTCTCTTTATACTGTAAGAATCATAATCAAAACAAAGATCTCTCAACTTGAACCTGTGAGTGAGAGACAACATAGAGCAGGCCAAGCAGAGGACCCATCCACTCACTCCCTCACTCACAAGTGTTATTAAGGATTGACTACATACCACGCAGGTCTCGGTGCCCTGCGGACTCAGCAGCCTGAGCAAACCAATACAGAGCCTCTCTCGGGATAGAGCTTAGGCAGCTTAGCTTAGGAAGGGAGCAGGGAGAGAGGGACAGGGAGGCACAGGGGGGAGAAGGCTCTGTGAGTTTCCAGAATCTCTCCACTCTCAGGTGAGCCACTTTGTTCTCCATCTCCAGGAGGTGGTCAGCAACAGAACCCTTGCACTGAAAAGGATTTCCTGGCTTTTTTCTAGTGACCTTAGAAAGGGAGAAGATGTAAAAAGACCAGACTTAAAGGTCTGAATGAGACTGGAGGAACCTTGGAGGTCATGGTCCCCAGACCTTCTGTTAGCCCAAGACTGGAACCATTCCCGAAGCCAACTCTTCAGACAGGGATTGGACGGGACTGTAAGACAGAAAATGATACTGGTGAAGAGTGGGCTTCTTGGTTCAAGTAGATACATGAGACTATGTGGGCAACTCCTGTCTGCAGGAGAGATGAGAAGGCATAGGGGGACAGGAGCTGGTTGAATGGACACGGGGAATACAGGGTGGAGAGAAGGAGTGTGCTGTCTCATTGGGGGAGAGCAGCTAGGAGTACATAGCAAGGCATGTATAAGTTTTTGTATGAGAGGCTGACTTGATTTGTAAACTTTCACTTAAAGTACAATAAATAGATTTTTTTAAAAAAGGGAGAAGGCTGGATCCTACCCCAAAGCTGCTTGTCATGGTGGGCCAAGTCGGGACCCACAGGCCGAGCATGGAGGCCTGTTGTCTTTTCTTGTTTAAAAAACAAAAATAAATAATTTATGGGATTCTAGTGGTCGGCAGGAATAAGGAATTTTTTTTCTACAGAAGCAATACATTATTCACTGTAGAACACTTAGAAAATAAAAATTCATTGGAAAGTAACAATTACTCTCGTATTCTCTTAGCTCGGAGGTAATTTCCACCAAGTACATATACTGACATTTTCTACTCTATGTAAAAAAAAAAAAATGTAGCTGTCCCTTATTTTAATCAAAATGAGATTAGACTGTGCATTTTTTTTCCTTTTTCGTCTGCTAGACGTTATGCTTATCCTCTCTACATCACTAAGTAGTACACCACAGTATTTAACAATTGGATAGTATTTCAATTGTACCATAGTTTATTTAGTTAATCCGCTGCTATTGGGTATTTCGGTTGCTTCCGATTAAGAACAATTGACGCACACACACATAAAACACACACACACACACATATCCTTGTAAATAAATCCTTGCATACATTCATAATAACTTCCTTAGGATGAGATTTCTAAATTGGAAATTACTGAGTCAGAAGATAACCATATAAACTTTTTATTTGAGAATAGTTCTAGGTTTACAGAAACGGTACAAAGAGAGTTGTCGTTTATCCTGAACCCGGTTTCCCCTGTTGTTAAGATCTTACATTAGTATGATACATTTGTCCCTGGTGGCTTAGTGGTAAGAGCTATGGCTGCTAACCAAAAAGGTTGGCAGTTGGAATCCACCAGTTGCTCCTTGGAAATCCTATAGGGCTGTTCTACTCTGTCCTTTAGGGTCACTAAGAGTTAGAGTCCACTCGATGGCAACATGTTTGGGTTTTTTTGGTTTAATGAACCAATTGATACATTATTTTTAAGTGAAGTGCATACTTTATTTAGATTTCCTTTGTTTTTCTCCAGCGTCTTTTTTTCTGATCCAGGATCGCATCCAGGATACCATATCACATTTAGTTCTCATGTCCCCACAGGCTCCTCTAGACTTCAACAGTTTCTCAGTCTTTCCTTGTTTTTGATGACCTTGACAGATTAGAGAACTACTGGCCAGGTGTTTGGTAGAATGCCCCTGAATCTGGGTTTGGTTGATGTTTTGCTCATGATTATAATGGGGTTAGGAGTCCTCGTGGCCAGTGGTTAAGAGCTCGGCTGCTGTCATAGTCATCTAGTGCTGCTGTAACGGAAATACCACAAGTGGATGGCTTTAACAAAGGGAAGTTTATTTTCTCACAGCAAAGTAGGCTAAAAGTCCAAATTCAGGGTGTCAGCTCCAGGGGAAGGTTTTCTCTCTCTGTCAGCCTTCTCATCAATCTTCTACCCCATGACTAGGAGCTCAGCGCAAGTACCCTGGGACTAAAGGACGTGCTCTGCTCCCAGCACTGCTTTCTTGTTGGTATCAGGTCCCCAACTCTCTGCTTGCTTCCCTTTCCTTTTAGCCACACCCCAGGGAAACTCCCTTTACATTGGATCAGGGATGTGACCTGAGTAAGGGTGGCATTACAATCCTACCCTAATCCTCTTAACATAAAATTACAATCACAAAATGGAGGACAACCACACAATACTGGGAACCATGGCCTAACCAAGTTGGTATACACATATCTGGGGGGACATAATTCAATCCATGACAGCTGCTAACCAAAAGGTCAGCAGTTCAAATCCACCAGCCGCTTCTTAGAAACACTCTGAGGCAGTTCTACTCTATCCTACAGGGTTCCTATGAGTTGGAGTTGACTCAATAGCAATGGGGTTCGGTTGTTTTGTTTTGTTTTTGTTAGATTGGGGTTATGGGAGGAAGACTGCAGAGGTGAAGTGTCATTCTTATCAAAGGTACACACTCTCAACATGACTTGTCACTGTTGGTGTTGACCTTGATTGCCTAGCTGAGGTTATATTTGCCAGGTTTCCATAGCATATGTAATATGTGGCTGAAGTCACTATATGCACCGCTCACTGAAGGAGCGGGGAGGTGTGCTCCACCTCCTTGAGGGCTATCTACGTAAATTATTTTGAATTTTTACGTACATGAGATTTGTCTTTTTTCTTCCATTTACTTACTTATTCAATCATTGACTTAGATCGGCATGGATATAGATATTTATTTTATACTTTGGGTTATAATTCAATATCAACCAGTAAAATCAGTTGCTACTGAGTTGATTCTGACTCATGGTGATCCCATGTGAGTCAAAGTAGAACTGTATGCTACAGATTATTTGGAAGTAGATTGCCAAACCTTTCTTCCAAGGTGCCTTGAAAATCCAAGGGTGGACTTCAACCTCCAGTCTTTCAGTTCGCAGCCGATCACATTAACTGTCTGCATCACCCAGGAACTCCAATCTAATACCACATTATTTTTTTGCTTAAACTGTTCCAGCGTTGGCCATTGGGAGCTCTTCCAGTTGGCTCCTGTGTCCCTTTGACATACTCCCCCACTGGTTTGTGTTTGGAATGTGTTCTTGCCTTCTGGTGCTACAAGATGCGACAGGCTCATCTTGTGTATTCTCTGCCCCACCCTAGAAGCTGTCATTTCTCCAAGGATTCCTGGTTCCTTTTATTGGAGAATGGTTTTAGAAATCAAGATCTGGGTACTAAGGGTGCTTATTGCTACTGGGGTGTTGTTATGTCTAGGTCCTCTCAGAGGTCAGAGCTTAGAAATGTATGTGTATACACAAACCCATGTGTATAGATATATCTATAATTATCTCTATATTTATTCATCTGTACTTATATTAAGCTAAACCTGTATTCATACTGATGGCTCCAACTCTAACCCAGTATCTCATGGTTTTATTCCAGCTTTCCCACTCCTTGAAGATAAACACATTTTAAAGGCTTTTGATTTATGATGCCATATTGCCTTACATGAGCTTTTTTTTTTATTTTGGGGGGAGAGTTGCCCTGAACCGTTTGTCATCGATCAGACTTTAATCAAATTGGTTGCACACACACACAGAATAGAATGATGCATACCAGGACATCTCTCACTGCTAGCTGAGAGTACTCGAAGTCCCTTTTGCCTGAAGAGATCAAAACCAAGCGTACTTGTATGCACAACTCACCCACTCTGAGAACCAGAGACCACTAACTTCAAAGAACTCCAGGTGGAGTGCCATGGTTATTTCTATATGTTTATTTCTTGCTTCATAGAGTCCTCTTTCGAGCTACAACTGAGGCCTTTTGATCTGAATTGCTTCCAAAGTGTTTTTTTAAGTCCCAGATAAAAGAGTTAGCCTTCTGTTCCCAACTTGTGAGCCATGGACTTCATGGGGTATGCAATCTGTAGACAGGGGTCACAAATGCAGGTGCCTACAGGGGCCAGGTGGGTTACAAATAGAGAAGTGGGTAGGTGGGGACTGTGGCAAACTGGAAATTGCATGACTTGTTATAGGGGTGTGGGCCTATTGTTGCCAGCCCTTCTGCTTTTTCAGAGGAAGCCAGAAATCCAGATTTTTTTTCTATGAATGCCTGCAATTTTGGCTATGACTGTCAATCTTTCTAAACCACTGTAAGAGCCAACCAAAATGTATCCTCTGGCAGGACACAACCTTCAGAAGGCCAACTTGGAACCCTGGTGTCTGTACTCTCTCACTGGTAGAGAAAACATAATAACTAAACGATAGAGGATCCATGTACATCTTCTCATGCTAAAAAGAGGTCCTGCACACTAGAAAGTTTGGGTAGCATTGGGTCGTTTTGTCTGGGAAAAACACTCACTTTTATTTCTTTCTTGGGTTGATGAAGCTGGAACCTAGATTACCTGGAGTATGAGGAATTAACACTGGAATTTAGCAAACCATTAGAGGCTAGACAACCAAAGTCAGTCAATTTCTCCATGCAGCGTTGGGAGAAGTGTGATGTCCCACAGTTCAAATGGTCACAGAAAGATTGTAGTCAGGAGAGGGCTCTGCCTGCTCAACGAAGGTGCGTCTCTCAACCTCTGCAATCTTCAGAGCTTCCTTTGCTTTTCTGATTTATGACTCTATTTCTCAGGGCTGTGGGGATTGGCTAGAGTCATCTTCCAAGGCAGGAAATGGGGCTGGGAAAATTGCTATCTATCCAGCAGTATTAGGCCTCCAAACGAAACTCATACTTCCTATGTTTATCCTGGCACACAGCCTGTACTCTCTCCCAAGAGACTAGGATTAATTGGCAACAAAAGAATGAAGGCATTAATGACCATTTTCTGATAGTTTAAAACAACTGTCTATTTTTCTGGTTCTCTGTGCTTCCCCCTATCTGCACCTGCTTTCTGCTCTCAGAGATCTCTGCTCTCAGAGATAGACCTGGGTTTGAAGGTCATTATGTGGGTGATCAGGTGGAGTCCTTGAGTGGTGTAAATGGTTTACACGCCCAGCTGCTGACTGAAAGGTTGGAGGTTTGAGTCTACCCAAAGACACCTTGGAAGAAAGTCCTGGTGATCTACTTTTGAAAAATCAGCCACTGAAAACCCTATGGAGCACAGTTCTACTCTGACACACACAGGGTCGCCATGAATCGGAATCGACTTAAGGGCAACTGGTTTCACTGGTACTTGGGTGACTTATTTCTCATGGGATAGTTCTGAGTATCTAGTGAGATGACATACGTAGGGGGTCTAGATCAAGGCCTTGGACCCTGTAAGCTTCCAGTCTCCCTCCTGCTATGCCACTACTCAGAGTCCCCAGGGCCTCAGGAAATACGGAAAGCAGGAGAGGTTACTCAGTCCTCCCTTTTTATTCCACATCACTGGTCTTTTGGTTTTGGCTCTTTTCTCTGATTTATTTTGCACATTGTATTCTGTGTAATCTTTTGAAAACATCTATAAGATCGTGCTGTCCTTCTGCTTGAAATTCTCCAATGGTTTCTAATGGCTCTTAAATAAAAAAGTCTTCCTTGTCACAGCCAAAACATTTGCTACTTCAAGTGTGCCCCTTGGACCAGCAGTATTGGCATTACCTAGGAACTTGTTAGAATTGCAAGTTCTGAATCCAACCTAATGAATCAGGATCTGTGTTTTAATAAAATCCTCTGGAGATTTGGATGCCGATGAAAGTTTATGAAACTCTGGGCTACAAGGCTCCATACCAGGGGTTCTCACCCCCAGCTGCACATTTAATTATCTGGAAGTCTGGAAGTTTTAAAATATGCTGATACCTAGGCCCTAGCCGGTGATGGTGGGCTTTTTAAAAGCTACCCAGGTGGTTGTCGGGTGCACCTGAGGCTGAACACAGGTGTTTTATATTGTAATGAAATGTGCAAAGACCTACAGTTAGAAAACCAAAAGGGAAGAACACTCTTGGCATTTCTCAAGCTGAAAGAAATTCAAGCCTTGGGTTGCAACCTTGAAGGGTTCTATGGGGAAAGTATTACATGATGCAGGAAGCATCAAAAGGAGATGGAAGGAACACACAGAGTCATTCTACCAAGAAGAATTGGTTCATGTTCAACCATTTCAGGAGGTAGCGTATGATCAAGAACCAACAGAACTGAAGGAAGCTCCAGCTGCACTGAAGGCATTGGTGAAATACAAGGCTCCAGGAATGGACGGAATCTCAGTTGAGATATTTCAATAAACGGAGGCAGCACTGGAAATGCTCACTCATCTATACCAAGAAATTTGGATGACAGCTACCTGGCCAACTGACTGGAAGGGAACCATATTTGTGCCCATCACAAACAAAGCTGATTGAATGGAACGTGGAAATTATCGAACAATATCATTTGTATCACAAACAAGTTAAATTTTGCTGAAGATCTTTCAAAAGTGGTTGCAGCAGTTCATGGACAAGGAACTGCCGGAAATTCAAGTCAGATTCAGAAGAGCTTGTGGAACAAGGGATATCATCGTTGCTGTAAGATGGATCCTGGCTGAAAGCAGAAAATACCAGAAAAAATGTTTACCTGTGTTTTATTGATTATGCAAAGGCATTTGACTGTGTGGATCATAACAAATTATGGATACACTGCAAAGAATGGGAATTCCAGAACTCTTAATTGTGCCCATGGGGAATCTGCACATAGACCCAAGGTAGTTTGAACAGAACATGGGGATACTACGTGGTTTAAAGTCAGCAAAGCTGTGAGTTAGGTTTGTATCCTTTCACTATACCTATTCAATCTGTATGCTGAGCAAGTAATCTGAGAAGCGGGACTATATTAAGAAGAACACAGCATCAGGATTGAAGGAAGACTCACCAAAAACCCGCGTTATGCAGATGACACAACCTTGCTTGCTGGAAGTGAAGAGGGCTTGAAGCACTTACTGATGAAGATCAAAAATTGCAGTCTTCAGTATGGATAACAACTCAACATAAAGAAAACAAAAATCCTCACAGCTGGACCAATAAACAACATCATGATAAACAGAGAAAAGATTAACATCGTCAAGGATTTCATTTTACTTGGATCCAAAATCAACAGCCATGGAAGCAGGAGTCAGGAAATCAAAAGATGCATTGCTTTGGCTAAATCTGCTGCAAAGGACCTCTTTAAAGTGTTGAAGAGCAAAGACGTCACAAAAACAAACAAACCTGTCTTAGAAGAAGTACAGCCTGAACGCTCCTTAGAGGCAAGGATGGCGAGACTGCGTCTTACACACTTTGGACATGTTGTCAGGAGGGATCAGTCCCTGGGGAAGGACATCATGCTTGGCAGAGTACAGGGTCAGCGGAAAAGAGGAAGACCCTTAATGAGGTGGATTGACACAGTGGCTGCAAGGATGAGCTCAAGCATAACAACGATTGTAAGGATGGCGCAGGACCGGGCAGTGTTTCGTTCTGTTGTGCACAGGGTCGCTATGAGTCGGAACCAACTTGATGGCGCCTAACAACAACAATAACAAGGGTAGTGTTTCTTTGTTTTTGTTGTTTGTTTGTTTTACACATAGCAAAGTGTATCATCATCTTTTTAACACTTACCAACACCAGTTGCCATTGAGTCGGTTCTGACTCATGGCGACCCCATGTATTTCAGAGTTTCTACTACCCAGGCAGTCCCATTACTCGTTCATCTTGGTTTTGCTCCACAGGGTTTTCAATGGCTGTGGCCTTTCAGAAGCAGATAGCTAGGCCTTTCTTCCAGGGTGCTCCCAGCTGGATTGAGCCTACCAACCTTTTGGTTAATAGTTGAGCACTTAAAGGTTTATGCCACCCAGGGACTCCCTTTTAACACTTAAACCTAACCTGTTGCTGTCAAGTCGATGTAGACTCATAGTGACCTTGTAAGACAGAGTAGAACTGCCCCATAGAGTTTCCAAGGAGCGGCTGGTGGATTTGAACTGCTGACCTTCTGGTTAGCAGCCATAGCTTGCGGTAGCTCTTAACCACTGTGCCATCAGGGCTCCTTTTAACACTTAGAGCTTTAAACAATGTTTTAACTTTTTTAATTAAAGTGTAACATACATACTGAGAAATGGACAACTCATAGGCATACAGCTCAATGAAATTTCATAAAAGGAATTCCCCTGTGTAACTGGCACCCGGTCAAGAAGCAGCACCTGACAAGCCTCCAGAAGCCTCTCTTGTGCTTCCTTCCCATCACAACCAGACCTGACAGTGCACTAACCTGACTTCTAATGTTCTAGACTCTTTTTTTTAAAGGTTTTAATCTAACACTGTCCTCTCTATAGACCAGTGATTAGAGCTGTGCCCAGCAAATACTAGATGCTCAATTCATGCTTGTTGAATAAAAGAATTGGTTAATTAATGAATTAATCTCCTCCAATAATCTCCATGCACATCCTTTCTGGAAAATCCAGAGATTGTGGCTCTCAGAGGTTGAACTGTCAAATTCGAGCAAAAGGAAAAAAAAAAAAAGACGAGATTGGCTTCGAGCTGACCTCAGCCTCCTTTCAGATCCAAGGCAGTTGGTGAGCGCATTTACCAGGTCTGGTTGGCATGAGCCTTTTGATGGCACCACCCAAGCATGCTTTCTTTGGTCTCTGCCCCTGGTGTTGTTCATCCAGCTGGGTCACAGCTCTCCCAGCGTTAGCAGGAATTGCCGCACCATGGCCTTTTCTTGGAGCTACTGTGTGGTCACTGCCCTTTGGGTTTCTTAGAGCTTGACTGGGGCTTATATTTAGCCCCAGGGTTCCTATTCTTTCTGGGCTTTTCTTTTTTTCCCCCCTGGCTGATTAGTTTGCCGTGCTGAGCAAGGTGAGGACACTGAATGGCAGTTTCGCCAGCAGAAAGCTATGAAGCCATGGTTTCCTGTGCAGCAGGAGAGTGGGATAAGGAAGGAGGGTGTTTGGGCACTGGCCCCAAAAGACAGGACCACCTGGCAGTCTGCAGACTCTTTCTACCCACTGAACTATTAACTATTTCTTCTCCATTTTGCACCTGTCTCACCCCCTTCCGTTGCCTATATGACCAGTACCGACAGCTCCTTCAAAATCCAACTGTGAATTTTCCTGACACTCCCCACCCACTCCTAACCCTGGCCCCCCACACAAATACCTTAGTTTGCATGAGTCATGATGCTCTACGCTATCACACACACACACATAAAACAAAAAAAACTGTTGCCATCAAGTCTATTCCAACTCATAGTGACTGTATGGGACAGAGTAGAACTGCCCCATAGAGTTTCCAAGGAGTGGCTGGTGGATTCGAACTGATGATGTTTTAGTTAGCAGCCGTAGCTTACCATAGCTCTTAACCACTGCGCCACCACAGCTCTGCTCTATTATAGGGAGTAATCATAAATAATGGCCTCTTATAACACTGCCAAGTGCTGTGCGAGGCCTTTACCTGCACCCCCTTAGTGAGGCCTCACCCCAGTCCTATGAAGCCCCTCCTGGCCTCATCCCCATTTGAAAGACAAAGGGAAGGAGGCTTCAGAGTAATCCTCTGAACTTACCTAAGGAACCTCAGCTAGTAAGTGGCAGAGCCAGGACTGGCACCTTGGTCTGTTTGACATGGGTGGTAAAGGGTGGGGTATACCCCGTTAGCCCTCATTCTACTGGCTGCTGGGACTCTGCCTGCTGGTGACTCACAGCTGAGTCCCTGTCTGGAAATTGAGGGACTGCAGAAAGGAGCTGACTTGACCAAGATCACATGCCTTTCCCACCTACATCCACACCCAATGGCTGGTCACACAGCTAGGAAAGTGGTGGAGTCAGCTCTGAGTGCAGACACTAAACCATTCTCTGTACCTCCCAAATGTGCAAAGTTAAGGCACTTGAACAAAGAAAAAAGAACCAAAAGATAAACACAGATAGTATTTAGCACCTAAAATGTACTAGAAGGCATTGGTGATTCGGCGGTAGTGTTCTTGCCTTTCATGTGGGAGACTCAGGTTTGAGTCCCCATCAATACACCTCGTTGCAGCCACCACCCCTCTGTCAGGGGAGGCCTGCATGTTGCTGAGATGCTGAACAGGTTTCACTGGAGTTTCCAGACTAAGACAGACTAGGAAGAAAGGCCTGCTGATCTACTTCTGAAAATCAACCAATGAAAACCCTAGGGATCACAACTGTTCAATCCATGAGTTGAAGGCCAACTCAATGGTCACTAATAACATGCTTTCCCATACTTTATACTTTCCCGTACTTTATGTCTTTTACTAAGGAGCCCTGGTGGTACAGTGGTTAAGTGCCCACCTTCTAACCAAAAGCTCTCTGGTTCTAACCCACCAGCTGCTCTGCTGGAGAAAGACATGGTAATCTGCTTGCATAAAGATTTACAACCTTGGACACCCTGTGGGGCAGCTCTGCTCTGTCCTACAGGGTCACTATGAGTTGGAATCGACTCAATGGCAACAGGAAGAAGAAAGAATGTCTTTTACTACCAAAAGAAACTCTGTGAGATAGGGAGGCTCAGAGAAGATAAGTAACTTGCCCAAGGTCACCCCAGCAAGTAAATGTCAGAGCTGGGATTCAAACTCAGGCATTCTGATGCCTTTTAGAGCAACTTTACTCTTACAGAGAACTATGGGCCATGAAATGTTTTCAGCATGAGGAAACCACCAGATGAGTTTCTAGCTTGGGTTGTGACCTCCTGGCAGGCAGCACCATTATTCATTCATCTTGGTTTTGCATGCAGTTCCTAGCACAATGCCTACTGAGTGAGCAGATGAATCATGGTTCATGTACTTTCCCACTGGGTGCCTGGTGGCTGTTGGGACTGGGTAGAAACAGTGCAAGAACATACTGCGTAAGTAATGATTTCTCCACAAAGTAGAAAGAATAATCTTCTTAAAGAGTAAATCAGATCATGCCCCATCATGGGAAGGCAAGGAGGGCCTCTCTGAGGAGGTGACACTTGAGCCGAGACTTGACTAGAAAGACAAAGCCAGCCATGTGAGAATATGGAGGAATTGCGTGCCAGGCAGAGTGAACAGCATGTGCTAAGGGCCTGAGGCAAGGAAGAGATTGTGTGTTGGCAGCTAGTGTGACCAAGGAAGCAGAGCAGTAGGAGACAAAGGCCAGAAGATAGACAGGGGTCAGATCATGGACAGCCTCATGGTACTTGCTGGGGACTTAGGATGTTGTCCTAAATATGATGGAAAGTCATTGAAGCTTTCAAAGCAGGGAGTGATGTGGATGACTTTCTTTGTAAAATATCACTTTGGAAAAGGAACAAGCAAGAATGGAAACAGGGAAACCATGTAGGAGGTTACTGACACCATTCAGGTAAGAGGTGATGGTGGCTTGGACCAGTGTGAGGAAGAAAAGTGTTCCAAACAGGAGCATATCTGGAGATTGAGTTGACAGAATCTGCTGGCAAATTGGATGTTGAAAAGTGAGGGGAAAAATGTCAAAAAGTCAACTTTTCTGAGATAAAAAACCAAACTCATTGCCATTGAGTCAATTCCAACTCATAGCAACCCTATTAGAACAGAGAAGAACTTCCCCATAGGGTTTCCAAGGAGTGGCTGGTGGGTTTGAACTGTGGGCTTTTTGGTTAGCAGCCGAGCTGTTAACCACTGCACCACCGGGGAAGACCCAAGAATGAAAATAGTTATGATTTGACAGTGTTTACTCTGTGCCTGGCACTGCTCTAATTACTGAACATACATTACCTCATTTGATCTCATAAAAACCCTCTGAGATAAGTATTGTTGTCCCATTGTCCATATGGGGGAAAATGAGGCACAAAGAGGTTAAGTAATTTGCCCAAGGTCACACAGCTAGCAGGTGGTGGTTTTTGGGATTTGAACCTTGGCAGTCTGGCTCCAGAGTCCCTGCACTGGATTGCCCCTCCTCCTGCCCAGAGCTGTGAGGTCAGAATGCACAGCCTTGATTATGCAGATCAGCTCAATGGGCTACTTTCCTAAGGGTGTTTGGGCTCTACGGGAAGCAGGCTCCTCCAGGAAGTAACCTTGAAGAGAACAAATGCCAGGGACTCCTTAGGGTCCTGCTTCCTGGGCCAGGTCTCCAGCATGGGCAGAGAGGAGCCTGATCCTTGGGGCATTCTCCAGCTGTTCTCATTTTCTATGTCGGGAAGCAGGGAACCAGCTGCAGGGCTCTTGGGTTGCTACTTTCAGCTGCAATATTGGGCAGAAGTTACCAGCAAACACTCTACAGCTAGACCACCTGGGTTTGAATCCTCACTCTGCCACTTACTAACTCTGTGATGTGAGGCGGGTTACTTGGCCTCTCCGAGTCTCAATTTACCCGTTTGTGAAATGGGTACAATGATAGTATCTAACCAATGGGGTTATTATGAGTTAATATATGCAAAGTGCTTTTAAAAGGTGGCTAGCACATTCTAAGCAGCTTCTAAGTGTTTGCAAAATAAATAAAATGATGACGATGCAGGGGGAGGCAATGCTTCTCCAAGCCAGGACTACTATCCATAGACCAGGGTGTTTCTGGCCATAACCAATCATCTGTCTGTCCGTGGACCAGAACCTTTTGGGGTTGATTTGGAGAAATGTTTAAGTCAGCCTTCACCAATTTGCTCTAAATATGAAATCAGAGCCGACAAGAGGGAGTGATGGAGCTAAACATTTGTGGCTGTGTTGTGCTGTATTAGTCAGTAAAGAAATGCAACCTGCTGTGGTTTGTACTGGGGAGCCATGGCCTCCTGGCTGGGAGGCTGCAGGTTTAAAAGAATCTGAGTGTGAACCCAGCCTACTGGAAGTCTTTAGTCAGATGTCCCAGAAGCCCCTCCAGCTCTACTCATCCATAATTGAGCTCAGTGTCTCCTCCCTTTCCTACATCCCTCCCCTGCCTTGGTGAATTGCATAATAAAGAGGAGTATAGTGCTAGGGTGGCATAGTGGTTAAGAGCTACAGCTGCTAACCAAAACGCTGGCAGTTCAAATCCACCAAGCGCTCCTCGGAAACCCTGTGAGGCAGTTCTACTCTGTCCTATAGGGTTGCTATGAGTCGGAATTGACTTGATGGCAATGGGTTTGGGTTTTTTTTTAAATAGTGCTAGGAGGTCCCTGAGTGGTGCAAACAGTTTACACTGGACTGATAACTGAAAGGTTGGTGATTCGAACCCACCTAGAGACACTGCACAAGAAAAGATCTGGTGATTGGCTTCTGTAAAGATTACAGCCAAGAAAACCCTATGGAGCAGTTCTACTTTGTAACACATGGGGTCACCATGAGTTGGAATTGACTTGATGGCACAAAATAACATAATGCTAGGAGTGCAAAGTTCAAAGCCAGACTACCTGGGTTCTCAGCCCAGCTCTGCTACCTGTTAGCTGTGCTTCCTTGTACAAGTTACTTACCCTCTCTGTGCCTCAGTTATGATTCCCACTACTGGGAATCATAGTCTGTAAAAAATTGGGCAATAATAATAATAATGTGTATCTTATGGTGCTGTGAGGATCAGATGAAATTATGCTTCTGGCACCCATAAGCACTCAATAAATATTAGCAATCACAGTGTGTATGATAATTTGTTCATTTTTAAAGAGCAATTGCTGAAACATCTACTATTCTAAGAACTTACATATATAAACTCATTTATTTCCCACGACAGCCCTTTGAAGATATTATCTCCAGTTTTGCAGTATGGAAAATGAGTCTCAGAGAGGTGAAGTGACTCACCCAAGGTCACGCAGCTTGAAGCAACAGGGCTGGGATTTTGAACCCAGGCACTCTGGCTCCAGACTCAAGGTTCATGGTCCCTATACTGAAGTTTTTTCAAGAATGTTTTAGCACTTTTATATTTTTAAAACCTTTACTTTTCTACCCCTTTCAAGATCAGTAAAAAAGGTGAACTGACCTGAAAGGTATAGTTATTATGTCTCATAATACTCTTTAGCTTCTTTCCAAACATGCCTCGTGTGGGTTACTGGCACCCCGAGCAGGACCAGCAACATAATTTATGGGGTCCAACGCAAAATAAAAATGCAGAGACCCTTTGTCTTAGTCATCTAGAGCTGCTATAACAGAAATACCACAAGTGGATGGCTTTAACAAAGAGAAATTTATTTTCTCACAGTCTAGTAGGCTAGAAGTCCAAATTCAGGGCATCAGCTCCAGGGGAAGGCTTTCTCTCTCTGTCAGCTCTGGAGGAAGGTCCTTGTCATCTATCTTCCCCTGGACTAGGAGCTTCTCCTCCCAGGAGCCCCGGGTCCAAAGGATGTGCTCTCTCCTGGCACTGCTTACTTGGTGGTATGAGGTCCCCAACTCTCTGCCTGCTTCCCTTTCCTTTTATTTCTTGTAAGATAAAAGGTGGTACAGGCCACATCCCAGGGAAACTCCCCTTACATTGGATCAGAGATGTGACCTGAGGAAGGGTGTTACATCCCACCCTAATTCTCTTTAACCACTGGCAGACATTATGATTTATAACACATAAGAAAATCACAAAATGAGGACAACCACACAGTACCGGGAATCATGGCCTAACCAAGTTGACACATATTTTGGAGGGACACGATTCAATCCATGGCACCCTTGTTTAAAAATGATTAAGAATTTCAAGACAGTGAGAGAACAGCTGAGCCTTAAACCAAGCCCAAGGCCCTTCCAGGTGTGGGGCCCTGTGTGACTGCATAGGTCATCCTCCCACGAAGCCAGCCCTGATGCTGAGGTATGGATCCACTCAGCCCTCAGCCCAGTGATCAGGAAACCTGAGCCCCATGCCTGTTGCCTGGGGCTGGGAGCAGCCCTGACCTTTTGCCCCAGTGCACCATGATGCAAAAAAGATAGGAAGTCCTGTCCCCGTGGATGAATCTAGAGAGCAGGCTCTTCCTCAGCCTCTAGTACATCTGAGATGAAGCCCTGTTCTTTTCCCCAGGACTTATTAGCCGTCAAGATGTTCTGTGCGTGTGGGCTGCCACAGCCTTCACGGTATAGATATATATGTCCCCGTGTTCCCACCGACTCCCCAGCAGACATGTGGCAGCTTCCTTCTGAAACTGCAAGCTCTCTGAGGACTTGAGCCTCCTCCTCCACCGCCCCCCAACCACACGCCCTCATTTCCATGCCTTCCTGGAGCCCCCTACAATCAGGAAAACCACAAAGGTAATGGGAGTAGAGAATAGGAGCTGTAGGCTTTGAGCATCATGGTGCTTGAGAAGCCAGACGCCTCAAGTTTGCAAGGCTATGAGTTCCTTGGTCCTAGGCATGAAGGGTATTTTTATCTTCTGCCTGAATTTTTAGGGAAGCTCTAGAACATGGCAGTGGCCTTGCTCACCCCAAGGTCCAAAGGAGATGTCTTCAGGAGGGAGCCTCCCATGCACCTGCCGGCACTACTGCCCGTCTAACTCAGCATCCCCAGCCCCTGCTCAATGACTCTCAGAATTATTTTTGGAAATCCATTAATTCAACAAGTATTCATTGAGTCCTTAACCTGGGCCAGGCAACACCGTCATACTGCTGAGTTGCTTTGAATCTTTAGTCAAAATTTACCCATCTCTGTATCTCACCTACTCATCCTGAGACAAAGGGTTTTTTTCTGAGTCCAAGAAAGGGACGTATTTCTGGCTTTCACAGGTGTACTTGCTCGGCTGTCAGAACACACCTATCCCCTCAGTTCTTTCTACACTAATCGTCACCCTCACCGTTGTCATCATCATCATCTTCGTTGATAGCATTTACTGAGCATATGGTGTCCCTGGGTGGTGCAAACAGTTAAGGCGTTCCACTGCTGACTGAGAGGTTGGGGGTTCAAGTCCATCTAGAGGCACTTTGGAAGAAAGGCCTGCCGACCTGCTTCTAAATGGTCACAGACCTAAAACTCTATGGAGCAGTTCTACTCTGCACACATGGGGCCACCATGAGTCGGTAATGACTCAGCAACTCTTGTTTTGTTTTTTGGTATTGACCATGTGGCATCTCTGGGTAGCAAAAACAGCTAAGTGCTCAGCTGCTAACCAAGAGATTGGCAATTTGAGTCCACCAGAGGTGCCTCTGAAGAAAAGACTGGCGATTTGCTTCTGAAAAATCAGCCATTGAAAATTCATGGAGTGCAGTTCTACTCTGAAACACGTAGGGTTGCCGTGAGTTGGGACTGACTCAGTAGGAGCTGGTTTGGTTTTCTGAGCATATAGTATGTGCTAGGCAATGTGCTATATGCTTCACAGGCATCGTTTCATTTAATCCTATGCCAAACCTAGGGGGTTACTATTATTATCCATAATCTACAGAGGAGGAAGCTGAAGTTCAAAGAGTGCAAGTAACTTGCCCAAGGTACCGTAGCCTGGGAGCCTGGCTGGGGCAATAATCTTGGGGTTGTCTCCATTTGGAGGACCCCAGGAACACTTTTGACCAAACCCATCCGGCAGGGTATTAAGAGCAAGCACAGGCTTCCTTTCTCACCTCCTCTCCCAATCCCTGCAGGAGCCCTAGACCTGGCATAGTAGGTCTGGGCTCTGCCAGCTCCTGAAACCTGCCCTGTGTCCCCTCACATCAAGCTCCTGGCTGAGGACTGGGCTCAGCCTCTCTTTCAAGACCCAGCCCAAATGCACCAGCCCTCTGGGAGCCCTTAGAATCTGAGTGTTCTCTCTGGCTCTGAAAGTGGATTCACTCTTCGAGTCTGTGTTCTGTCTCCCGTGAGACAAAAGCTCCCTCGGGAAGGTCATGTCCTGCTTCTCCGCATCCCCACAGAGCCTGCACGGGGTGGGAGGCCATGTTGCTCACTGGGGCATCAACTGATTGATCCATCTGTGGCTGCACTGTGCTCTGGGCATCTACACAGACCTCCCCGCAGTGCCCCAGCTGAGGCACCCCGAGGCTCCACGCCACCACCAGCAGCCCCCGAGCCCTCGCCTCAACCAAGGTTGTGCCTTGGCAGCCCTTGGCTCCTGGGGAGTAAGTGACATAGTTCTGCTTAGTTTGTCTGGCAGTCCTCAAGGTATACCCAACCAATTGTTTCCGAGTCAGTTCTGACTCATGGTAATCCGATGTGTGTCGGAGTAGAACTGCGCTCCACAGGGTTTTCAACGGCTTTGAACTTTCTGAAGTAGATTGCCAGGGCTTTCTTCCCAAGTACCTCTGAGTGGATTCAAACCACCAACCTTTTGGCTAGTAGTCCAGCACTTAACCATTTGCATCACACAGGGATACCCCCACCCCAAGGTATGGAGGCCCCGTATGAAGTGAAAACAGACCTGAGTTCAAATTCCAGCTGGGCTACTTGGCTGGCTCACCCTTCCCTGAGCTGCTGTATCCTCACCAGTGAAATATGGGTAAAAACAGGTAAGAAATAACATAATGGGGAAGCGCCTACTACAATGCCCAGGACATGGATGTCACGACAAGTAGAGTCAGCTTTCTAGACTGGAACCATGGACTCCTGTGAATAAGCAGTCCCACCAGTGCCCACCAGCCTGCATAATAACCATCTTCATCATGACTGCCCACACATCTTATGTCCCAAGGACATACTGTCTTAGGCTGGGTTCTCTAGAGAAGCCAAAACCAGTGCAGTGTATAAATATATATAGAGAGAGATTTATATCAAGGAAATGGCTCACTCGGTTTTAGAGACTGCAAAGTCCCAAGTCTGTGGGTCAGGCTGGAGGCTTCTCCTGACTCATGTAGTTGCAGAGGCTGGTGAACCCAAGATTGGAAGGTCAGATAGCAGGCCTCTGGCTCACAGGCTGTGGAAGTTGACGAATCCCAAGATCAGCAGGTAAGATAACAGGTAAGCGCTAGTCAAGTCCCAGGAACCAGAGGGTAGATGAACAGAAGCCAGCTACAGGATCCAGAGCAAGCAAAAGCCTGCAAGACTTGCCAGAAACTCCACCTATATTGGATGCAGGCCACATCCCCAAGGAAACTGCCTTTCAGTTGATTGGCTGTTCACAACAGATCTCATCGTGGAGGTGATCACATTATATCTATCTCATTATGGAGGTGATTACCTCATTAAAAAGCTGCCAAACTACATCATAATTGCCAAACCACTGAGGATCATGGCCCAGCCAAGCTGACGTACAACCATCACACATGCTAAGTGCTTTACTGAAATTTTCTCATTTAATTAGCCATTCCAATTTTCCCATCGAGGAAACTCAAACTTAAACATGTTGACTAATTTGACCGAGGTTACATAGGGAAGAAGAGGCAGAGGCAGGTTTGAACTTGAGGTTGGCTGATTCCCGTGCCTAAGCTCTTAGCCACAGTCCTGGGTGGTGCAAACAGTTAACTTGTACAGCTGCTAACCAGAAAGTTGGAGGTTTGAGTCTACCCAGATGTACCCGAAAAATCAGTCATTGAAAACCCTATAGAGAACAGTTCTACTCTGACACACACGGGGTTGCCATGAGTTAGAGTCGACTCAGTGGCAAAGGGGGAAAAAAAAAGGCTCTTAACCACCTACTTCTCCTGCTGGGCTGGTTTTCCCTAAGCCCGTCAGACACCTCTGCATCTCAGAGAGAGGCGGGTGGAGAGGAAGGGTGATTGTACCCTTCAGTCAGCTCCAGGGACCGCAGGAGCCACTGTCCACAGGGATTGTGAGACGTGGGGCCCAAGCAGGCTGCTTTGGAGGGTGAATCTCTCCTTTCTGCTTAGGCTGTGGAGGGGGAGGCTCCAGCAAAGGGAGGTCTGGAGAGAACACAGTGTTGTTTTCGCATCTTGAGTGTTGGCAGGTTTTGAAGCCTGGAGAGACTACACCTCCTCCTCCACCCTGGGCAGGGGAAGTCTGTGTTTGCGTAGGTGGCACCAGTGGCTGGAAGAAGGTGGAGAGCGTCCCTCAAGTACCTCTTGGAGAGCCAGCTTTGTAAACAAGGTGGGGTAGGGTGGAGTGAACAAATCTGTCTTGGAAGTACAGCTAGAATGCTCCTTAGAAATAAGGATGGAAAGAAATCATCTCACGTACTTTGGACATGTTATCAGGATGGACCAGTCCCTGGAGAGGGACATCACGATTGGTAAGGCAGAGGGTCAGTGAAAAAGAGGAAGACCCTCGACGAGATGGATTGACACAGTGGCTGCAACAGTGGGCTCCAACATAGTAGTGATTGTGAGGATGGCGCAGGACCTGGCAGTGTCATTCTGTGGAACATAGGGTTTCTGTGAGTCAGAACTGATTCAATGGTACCTAACAACAACAGGGTGGGGTGTGCAGAAAGAAAGGCCCTGAACCAGCAGCAGCAGCATCTCCTGGGAACTAGGTGGAAATGTAGAGTCTCAGGCCCCATCCCAGACCTGCTGAGTCAGAATCTCTGGGGCTGTGGCCCAGGAATCTCCATTTAAGAAGCCCTGCAGGTGAGTCTATGTTCCCTGTCTTAGGCTGGGGTTGCTAGAGAGGCAAAACCAGTAAAGCATTTATGTATACATATATGGAGAGAGATTTATGTCCAGGAAATGGCTCACGTGGTTGTGGAGGCTGGCAAGTCCCAAGTCTATGGGTCAGGCTGGAGGTTTTTCCTGACTCATGTAGTTGCAGGGGCTGGTGAACCCAAGGATAGACAACAGGCCTCTGGCTCACAGGCTGCAGAGGCCGACAAATCCCAACATCAGCAGGTAAGCTGCTAGTTCAAGTGCCAAGAACTGGAGGTCAGCTGAACAGGAGCCAAGTGTAGGATCTAGAGAGAGCAAACTACATCATACCTGCCAAACCACTGAGAATCACGGCCCAGCCAAGTTAACACACAACCTTAACAATCACGCCCCCTAAGTTTGAGAAGCACTGACCTCGAGGAAAGGAGCCCTGGCGGTGCAGCGGTTAAAGCACTTGGCTGCTAACCAAAAGGTTGGTGGTTTGAACCTACCAGCCGCTCCAAGGGAAGAGAGATGTGGCAGTCTGCTTCCGTAAAGATTACAGCCTCAGAAACTACATGGGGCAGTTCTACCCTGTCCTACAGGGTCACTATGAATCAGAATTGACTCAATGGCAATGGGTTTGGTTTGGTTTTTGCCCTCAAGGAGGGCTCATGAGATGGGATTCCAGCCTCTGGGCTTTTGCAATTGTTGGCCGCCCTGCCCGGGATGCTTGCTTCTTTTTAATGTGGCTGACTCGTGTTCAGCACCTGGTCTCAGCTCAGATGCCCGTTTCTCTGAGAGCCTTCCCTAACCTCGCCCTGTGACTGTCTTGGCGTCTTGTTTATTTCCTTTACAGCACAAGGTAATGATCTTGCTCCTTCTCTCTCTCTCCCATAGCCACAAAAGCAGGGATATTGTCCATCTAACATTCCTCTGCCTCCCAGGATGCTTAGCACATGCTAAGCACTCAGTGTATATTTTGTGTGTGTGTGTGTGTGTGTGTGTGGTGAAAACATGCTGATACAACTTCCACATTTACCATTCAGTGACACTGATTACATTTTGCATGTTGTGACATCATTATTGTTATCCTTTTCCAAAATATTCTACCACCATTAATAAATGCCCCCCACCCCAACAAAAACACCCCCTTCCCCCCTCCCTTCCTTTCCTGGTAAAAACCAAAAACCCAGTGCAGTCGAGTTAATTCCAAATCATAGTAACCCTATAGGAGAGAGCAGAACTGCACCACAGGGTTTCCAAAGAGCGGCTAGTGGATTCAAACTGCCAACGTTTTGGTTAGCAGCTGAGGTAACTATTAGTAGTCTTTGGTTTCTATATATTGACTTATGTAAATGAGATCACACAGTATTTGTCCTTTTGCAACTGACTTGTTTTGCTCAGCCTGAGGTTTCCAAGGTTCACCCATGTCATGGCATGCATCAGAACTTCATTTCTGTTTACACTGAGTAAATGCTTTCCATCATATATGCGTATCGCATTTTGTTTATCCATTCATCTGATGATGGGCATTTTGGCTGGTTCCACCTTTTGGCTATTGTGAACAGTGCTGCCGTGAACATTGGTGTACAGATTTCTGTTGCATTCCAGCCTTCACTTCTTCTGGGTATATACCTAGGATTCGGATTGGTGAGTCGTGTGGTGTTTCTACGTTCAACTTTTTGAGGAACTTCCGAATTATTTTCCACAGGGGCTGCACAGTTTTACATTCCCACCAGCAATGGTTGACAGTTGCAATTTCTCCACAACCTCACCAACACCTCTAGTTTTGTTTTTTTTGTTTTGTTTTGTTTTTTATTGTTGCCATTATAATGGGAGTGTATACTTTTGAAATGAATGAATGAGCAAATGCCAGCTTCCTGCCTAGTGTCCAACCCAGAAATCCCTGCCCTCTGCCTGAACCAACTAGTAGGCTCACCTCTCCTGGTTAAACTGTGGTTATTGTTAGCTGCAGTGGAGCTGGCCCATTTCGTGGTGACCCCATGCACAGTGTGATAAAATGTTGCCCAGTCTTGCACCATCCCCATGATCATTGCAGACTGGACTATTGGTATCAATAGAGTTTTTGTTGGCTGGGTTTTTTGGGAAGTAGATTGCCAGGCCTTTCTTCCTAGTCTGCTTTAGTCTGGAAGTTCCACTGAAACCTGTTCAGCATCATAGCAACATGCAAGCCTCCACTGACAGATGGGTGCTGGCTATGCATGAGGTGTGTTAGCTGGAACCAAACCTAGGTCTCCTCCATGGAAGGTGAGAATTCTACCACTGAAGCACCACTGCCTCCTGGTTACACTATGGAGTCAAAGTCTCCCAGTAACACTGGTCTGAGGTTTTACTGCTCAGGAGGAATTTTCCTGTTACAGGTGGGGGCAGGCTGGCTTTGGACACATGCTGGCTGCTCTGATCACCTGAAGGACTGCTGTTAATACTGCCCTGTGAGCCATGGAAAAATCTGTGCCACCCACCCAAGCTTGAAGGGGTGTGGGGGTTAATTAGCCCCTTCTTCTACCAGGCCAGTACAGGACAGCCCCAACAGCAGGGGGCTCCCAAAGCTTTGGGTGGCACCTACCATGACTGGTGCATGGTATCCGGCCACGACATTACATAACATCTCACCACGTGGTGAGAAAGCTATTTCCTTTTCAATTCACAGCATCTTGCTGGAATTTAATAACATCATTTTGTTTTCATTGTATTTATTTTTACAGTGGCCTTCTATTTATGGCCAGCGGTACCAGCTTTCCATTTACAGTTGGGTTATAAAGTTTCCATTTCAAATAAATTTAAGTTAAAGAAAAATGAATTGATTCAAAGAGAAATACTGGAAAAATACCAAAACATGTGATCGAAAACACGGAGAAAGGTGTGCAGGTTGGGGAATACGTGGTGGCTGTAGTCATGGTGGCATAGACCCACCATCCCTATACAACTTGGAAGGTACTTGTACTCAGATGTGTTTCAGAACTCAGGATGTTTTGGCTTTTAGAAGGGCAATAGGGCACATTTACCATCTATGACTTATAGCTGTGGGGCAGCGCCCTGTAATCAAATGCATTAATCACTCTGTAGCAAAACTTATAGTCACAACAAGTAAGATAAGTAAAGACTGCGTAGTTTATCAAGTCAGCTCCGTTCACGTTTTGCTGCCAAATGAGTTCACGGAATGACCTCACAGTTTTGCTGCCAAATAAGCGACAGGAAACTTTTTTTTTTTTTTTCCAGAGCCCTTTGGATTTCAGAATTTTGGATAAGGGACTATGGGCTTTAGAAATAATACTAGTACTAATATGTTGTTGTTGTCAGGTGCCATCAAGTCAATTCCGACTCGTGGCGACATAGTGTTTTCTTGGGTGTAATCTTAATGGAAGCAGATCGCCAGGCCTTTTCTTCCGTGATACCGGTGGGTGGGTTCGAAGCACCAACCTTCAGGTTAGCAGTTGAATGCAAACCATGAGGGTTAGTGAGTGCTTCAATGAGCCAGGCATCATCTACATGCTTAATTTATTCAATTTTATTGAATCCTCACAACTACATTGAGAGGTAAGTACAATGATTATCCCCATTTTCCAGACAAGGAAACTGAGGCTTCAAGTAGTTAAGTCACTTTCCAAGGTTACAAAGCTGGCACGTTGGTAGAGTCTGGATTCAAAGCACAGGCTGGCTGCAGCTCCCATGTATCAGAGGAAGGGCCTAGAATCAGACATAGCCACTGCATGCTCAGATGAGGACTCCCACTCTCCTGCTGCTGTTGTGCCATCAAATCAATTCCAACTCATAGTGACCCCATGTGACAAAGTAGAACTGTCCCATAGGGTTTCCTAGGCTGTAATATTTACAGGAGCGGATCGCCAAGTCTTTCCTCCTGCGGAGCTGCTGGGTGCTTAACCATTGTGCCACCAGGGCTCCTTCCCCCTCTCCTACTTGGATTGAAACTCTCCCATCAGCATCATTTCTTAGGTGAGACAGAGGGGACACAGTCTTTGGATGCCCCAGTGAAACACAGCTGAGAAGTTACCTGTGAACAGCTCTGTGATCTCATTAGCACTTCACAGGAATCCCGGGTCACCCTTGGGTACGTGCCAGCAACTGCCAAGCCAAGCTGTGAATGCGGAGGCTACAGTTTCTTTTAGCCTTCTGACTTGCCTCCTCCCCATCCCAAACACACTCTTGATGGCCTCTTTTTTCCCTTTAGCTGCCATTCTTATTGAGCATGCAAACCCCATGCCAGGCAGCAAGGAGCTAATCATTTTCATATATACACACACATATATGAAAATATATAATTTCTTATATTCTACTTCTGTTTTTAGAACATTTTCAAATTTGAAACATACAGGAAAATAGAGCCAAAAAAGTAAACCTCACTCATAATCTACTTTAAAAAAGACTGAGTAAAAGGCAAAAGCCCCCCCGCCCAATCTGCCACACTAATTCCACCCCCACCCGCAAAGGTAACCACTGTTGAAAATAACCTGCCCAACCTTTTTCTGTGCTTAGAGAGACCTATCTGCATCCATATCTATATCCATGACTATGTCTACATCTAAATCTGTATCCGCCTATTTTACTATCAATCTATGTGTAACCTATGTACAGTTGCTCAGGTGGTACATTGCTCAATGCCTGGGGCCAACATTCACATAAATGGCTTTATAAACTGCTTACACGTATTTTTTGCCTTACAAAAAATGAGATGAGGACACCCGTATTCATCTCAGCATTATTCACAACCGCCAAAAGGTGAAAATATCCCAAGCATCCACCAAAAGATGCATGGACAAACAAATTGTGGTACATCCATACAATGGGATATTATTTGGCCATAAAGAGAAATGACATCCTGACACGTGTTACAACATGGATAAACTTTGACAACATAAAATGAGTGAAGTGAGTCAGATACAAAAGGACAAACATCGTCTGGTCCCACTCGTATGAAATATTCAGAACAGGCAAATGCATAAAGACCAAAGCTCATTAGTGGTTACCAGGGGCAGTGGGAGGAGGAATGAGGGAGTCCTGCTCAAGCAGTGAGTATTTTGTTAAGGGAGATGAAATATTTGGCAACAGATAGTGGTGATGGCTGTACAACATCGTGAATGTACTTAAAGTCACTGAATTGTACACATAATAAAGGTTGAAATGTTCTGTTACATGTATTTCACCACAATAAAAAAATTTTTAAATATTGGATGAGGCCTTCCATGTTGATCTGCAACTGCTCATGGTCACACAGAAATTGGTGGAGCTGGGATTTGAACCCACATTGTCTTTGCTTATATTTCCCAAGGACACAGATCTCAGCCCACAAACCCAAGTGTGTGTGAAATAGAAATTTATTCTTCTACCAGTGGACTTTATCTCCTATTTTTCTCCCTAAACCTGCTCTTTTCCCAGTTTCCCCATCTCATTTCCTGGTGCCACCATTTACATAGTCATATAGGCCAGAAATCTAGACACTCTCACATCCTCTTTTTTCTCCCACACCCTACGCCCAACACACCAAGTCTGGTCAGCTCTGCCTTCAAAATACCATACTAAATGAACACAGCCACATCACCCACCTCTGGAGTTGTCACCGTCACTCTCGAGGGGGCGCCTACATGGTCTCCTCGCTGCCCCAGCTTCAGGTAGTCTGAGGGGTCATTTAAAAACTGTACATTTGATCATACCACTGTCCTACTTAAAATCCCCCACATGCTCCCATCATGCTTGGAATAAGACCTCAAAGCCATTCCGTGGCCCACGCGCTCCCTCACGTGGCCTCAGCCCGCCTCTTGGCCTTTGCCTCTACTCTCCCGTGCCTCATTGGGTCCTTCTGTTCCTCGCCACACCCTCTCGTTGGAATCTGCCACAGGGCCCAGTGCTGTCTCTTCCCTCTGCCTGGAGTACCTCTGCTTGCCCCGATTTAAAATGGGACTGGTTCTTCCCCACTGTTCCCTCAGAGATATTCTTTTGGGTTATCACCGGGCGTCATTCCTGAGCCCCTATTCTGCTTTAAATTCTTCATAGCTCTGATCACTGTCTGAAATCACCTGCTTATTGTCCCCTCCCTTGCCTAGGATGATCTAAGAGATGTTCTCTGTGTTATACAACAGTAGTCCCAGTGCCTAGAACAGTGCCTGACACGTAGTAACCAAAACCAAACTCATTGCTGTTGAGTCAATTCCGACTCATAGTGACCCTACCTGGGTCGCTGCTATAACAGAAATACCACAAGTGGTGGCTTTCAAGAACAGGAATTTATTTTCTCACAATGAAACCCTGGTAGCATAGTGGTCAAGAGCTACAGCTGCTAACCAAATGTTGGCAGTTCGAATCTACCAGGTGCTCCTTGGAAACTATATGGAGCAGTTCTACTCTGTCCTATAGGGTCACTATGAGTCGGAATCGACTCAACGGCAACAGGTTTTTTTTTCTTTTTTTTTAGTAGGCTAGAAGTCCAAATTCAGGGCACTGGCTCTAGGGAAATGCTCTCTGCCTCTGATGGTCCTGGAGAAAGATTCTTGTCTCCGTTTCTGTGACCCCGGTCTTCCTGGGTTCTTGGCTATCCTCATGTGTCTTCCCTAGTCTGTGCTCATACATCTCTGTGTCCATGCTGCTCTTTATCTCCCTCAGAGGTGATTAGGTCTAGGACACACCTTACACTGTATTGTCTCATTAACATAAAAAGGAAAACCCTGTGTCTGAATAGGATTACAGCCACAGGTATAGGGGTTAGGAGCCTACCACATAATTTTGATGGACACAATTCAATCCATAATAGTGGCTAGTAGCTATTTATTGAGTGAAGTGAATAAGTTTTTATGATGAGCCTTGTTTTCAGTGGGAAGGCTGGAATATGATCTCGGACAACTCTTTAACCTCAGCCAATTTCTTTCCTTAAGAACACCTTAGATCTGAGAGGCAGGAGGAGTGTCTTAGTGAGGGTTCTCTAGAGAAACAGAACCAGTGAGACACTGATATATATATAAAGAGAGAGAGATTTCTTTCAAGGGATTGGCTCAGTCCAAAATCAAAATCAGTGGGGGATGGCCAGTCCAAAATCCATAGGTCAGGTGGCAGCTACAGACTTCTGGTAGCTTATGGGATGTGGGGGCTGGTCAGTTCAAAATCTGTGGGCTGACAGCAGGCTAGAGACTTCTGCAGAATTGTATCCCCAGATCCATAGGTCAGATGATGGGAAGAATGCAGAGGTGAGAGAGAAAGACAGAGAGAAAGACCTCTGATAAAGTACCTATTTATAGTCTGAGGGCAGACCACACCCTAAGAAAATTCCCATTTCAACAGATCGATTGATTACATTATAGAAAGTGATTATATTACATTACATTTTATTACATTATGGATCAGCGACTAGTCTAGTGTTTGACCAAATCACTGGGAACTATAACCTAGCCAAGCTGACACATGAAATTAACTACCACAAGGGGGTGTATCTGATCTGGGTCATCTTGCATTCATGCTGGTATCTTGCTGAGATATTCTTATCCCCTGGGGCAAAGGAAAGGACATGAGGTACATGGGACCAATGATTGGGAGGAACATCAGTTAATATATCAGAATATTCACCCACGACCTATCTTTCTTCCATTTTATTCCTCAAAACACTTGAGACCCTTCTCACTCAGTAGCTCAGGTTTCCCCCATCCTGAGTCCCAGATGCCAGACCCCAGAAGCGGGGGTGGGGCAGGTTGGGAATGTTTTGCTGAGCATGAGCCTTGCCCATACCAGTAAGTCCTGCTCCTGGAGAGTGATACTTGGTGCTGTCCCTGCGCTGTGGGCCAGCGATTCACCACTTACTATTCACCTCATACCCATTACCTTGTCTGATGCCCACAGCAAGCTTAAGGTAGGAAAGGTAGAGCTGTTGATACTTACTTCACAAATGTGAAAACCAGGACCTGGAATGGTTAGGTGCATTGCCTAGTCTTGCAGAGAGGGCTTGGGGCAAAGATTTCTTTGCTCTAGAGTCTGTCAGTTCTCTCCAATGGGCAATTTTTTCAGATAATTGCTGGAATTGGTAGTGAGAGACCAAATCTGATGACATCATTTGAGACCCTGGATCCAGTCATGCCTGAATCAGATTGCTTCCTGGACATTTCAGTAACTGCCTTGAGGTGCTGATTGTCAATCTGGTCCTTTCAACAGGGGGCACATGCATTCATTTATGTAAGAAATATTTATTGAGTGAAAGGCGTAGAGGCTCTGGATTCTGACAGATGACACCATACTTGGTGAAAGGAAAGGATACAAGAAGGACATCAGCACTAGAGGACTCCCTGAGACTATCTCCCAGGAGATACTCTTTAAACCTTGAACCAAAACTATTTCCTGAGATCACCTTTTAGTGAAATGACAGATTGGCACACACAAAATAAAGGATATTACCCACGAATATGGTGCTTCATTAAAAAACCATCTATATGAGACCAAAAGGTCAACAGTTACTCTAAAGCAAAGATTAGAAGATAAGGGGGCAGGGACACTAGAGTACTGGAAAAAGAACAGCCAGAAGGCAATTAAAGAGGATGTTGACACATAGTAAAAGATGTAACTAATGTCACTGAACAATTTGTGTAGAAGTTTTCAGATGGGAACCTAATTTTCTGTGTAAACTTTCACCAAATAAAATAAAATATTATTAAAATGAAAAAAAATTAAAATTAAATTAAGTTTTAAAACAAAAACAAAGGAGGAGTTTTGAAAGTGGGAGAATAAAATTGTTGAAGATAAAAAAAAAATGAAGAAGAAGAGAATAGGCTGAGGCCATGACAAGGTTGAGAACTCTCATGCCCACAGACACGCCTGTGGAGAATTGGGGTCTGTGAAGGCCTGGGAGAGGGCTGCTCAATGGATCACTGCTTATTTGGAAACTGGGAACAAGACTCAGGCTTTGGAGTCAGAAAAAAATGCTGAGCCAGGGGCTTGGGACTCTTCCTGGCTGAGGTGCTCACTTGTTGGAAGACTTCAAACAAGTCTCTGAAAGCCTTAGATTCTGAACCTGCTACTCACTAAAAAAAAAAAAAAAAAACTCACTAGGTGTGTGAATTCAGCAAGATTCTGAGCTAACTTCTCTGAGCTTCAATTTACACATCTGGTCTATTTCCAAAGTATGGCATAAGAATGAAATAGGATAATATGAGTCAAACACTTAGTACAGTAAGTATAGAATAGGTTGAGGCAGGGTAGGATGGTGGTAAATCCATGTCCTATGGAACCAGACTTCTGGGTTTGAATCCTGGTTCTGCCATATACTGGGTGTGTAATCTTGAGCAAGCTACTTACTTCTCTATGACTCAGTTTCCACCTTAATAAAATGAGTATAATAGTACTTACCTCATTGTGTTAGGTCTAAAGTATTTAGAACTGGGCTTGCCACAGAACAAGATTTTAATTATTATTACTAGTGAATATTATATAGTTAGAGCTTAATAAGTGGTAGACACTTCTGTTCCAAGGAGGTGATCCTATATTTGTGAAAACACTTAGAAACCCATCTCTTAAACATCAGTTTAACAGCCAAAGAGGTTATTGGCTTATGTACCTGAAATATCCAGGGGCTTATCTAATCCAGAAGTGGCTAGATCCAGGGGATCAAATGATGTCATCAAGATTCAGACCTTCGACATCTCTTAGCTCTACATCCTCTGTGTTGTTTTCCCCTTCAAGCTTTTCCTGTCCAAGAGGTGGCCCCAGACAGCTCTAGTTCCAGCCTACCAGCTTAGCAACCCAATAGAAAAAACCATTTTTTCTTTCTCAAGAGTTGTAGCCAAGGTTCCAGGGCTATCCTCACCCAACCAATTTGGTTGCTTGTCATCCCTGCACCAATCAATCTGGTCAGAAAGTAGAGTATGTTGACTGTCCAAATCTAGGTCATCTGCAACCCGTTAGGCAGCACTATACCAGGCTGACTAGGAATTCTGATTGGCTATGACTGAATCACATGCCCACTAGTGAAGCTGAGAATGGGGTCAGCTCCTAAAACACTAGCTGAATTGGGGAAGTCATTCTCTACAGTGGAATCAGGGTACTGTTTCCAGAAGGAAGGAGAATGGGTACTCCTCAGGCAGAAAGAATGGATGTCTCCTCCAGAGTCCTGGTACCCACCAATGACCTCTGCCTGCCTGTCCATCAGAGAGGAACATGCCCTGATCTTCGCCACTGCCACCTGATCCTGAACCTGCCTCAGTAATGACCTCTAACTGTAGGCTCCAGGCTTAGGGCCAGAGCTACCAGGTGAAGGGGAGAGTGGTGGTGAATGTACTGTGAGCTTGAGCATCCTTCTCATGGAGACTGAGGCACGTCTCTAAAGAGTGGGCTGGGCTCATAGACCCCAAGCAAAATAGCCACAGACCTGGGAGAGGGAAGAGGTAAAATGGCAAGCTGAGGGCCCAGGCCTCAGGAAGGCTCTGGAACAAAAGGAGGGTCTCCAACAGTGAAGAGATGGCAACAAAGGAAGCTTAGAGAAGAACATAGCCTTGGAGGAAATACTGAATACTCACCCCTTTATTCGTTCATTTGTTTATTTAACAACCTACGTATCGTTCAGCTTACTATGTACCAGGCACTGGGAAGACAGCAGTGAGCAAGAAAGAAATACGCTCTTAGAATTCAGAATAGAGTGGAATAAATATGCATATGATTAAACCCATAATTAATTTTTTATAATAAAAAAACCCGTTACCATCAAGTCGATTCTGACTCACGGTGACCCTATAGGTTGGAAGCACAGAGTCTTATGGGAGCAAATAATTGGACAGAATCAGCCCAAGGACATACTTATGGTGAGATCCTAAGGACAGGAAGGAATACATCAAAAGGAGAATGCATAGGGAGAGATGTAGAAGGCAGCGCAGATGCATGTGCAAAGGCCCTGAGGCAGGACAGAAAAACAAAGCCTATGCAGGGTGAGTTTGACAAGAAGACTCTGAAGACTGGCAGGGGCCAGATTGCCCAGGGCTAGTTAGGTCAAGGATTTCTGTCCTTATCCAGTGGGAAGCCACCTTGTCTTAGATTCCCTCAAATGCATCACACCTAACAGACATACAATAAATACTTATTGAACGAATCCTCACCTTCCATGTGGGAGACCCAGGTGTGATTCTCAGCCAACACACCTCATGTGCAGCCACCACCCACCTGTCCATGGAGAACAGTGTGCTGCTATGATGCCGAACAAGTTTCAGTGAATCTTCCAGACTAAGACTAGGAAAACAGGCCTGGCGATCTACTTCCCAAAAATCAGCCAGTGAAAACCCTCTGATCAAAATAGCCCACTCTGCAACCGCTCATAGGAATGGCATAGGACCAGACGGCATTTTGTTCTACTGTGCATGGTGTCACCTTCAGTCGGGGGGCCAACTCGATGGAAGATAACAACAGCAACAACACATACCAAGCATTGTGCAAGATGTCTGAGATACTGTGGCGCTTACGTTCTAGTGAAAAAAAAAAATCAGAAAATAAGCAAGGCAATAAATATAAATAAGATCATTTGCACACTCACCTAGAATCATGAACTCTTATGAAGACAGTGACTGGATGTGTTCAAGGGAGGTGGAGACCTGAATGCTAAGAAAGAGCCAGCTCCATGAAGGGCCGGGAGTGTTCCAGGCAGAGAGTGCAGCAAAAACAAAGGCCTGAGAGCCATAAAACAAGGTGTGTCGGAGGAACTGAAAGGAGGCCAGTGCACCCAGAGCTGTGGTTGTCAACTGCCTGCATGTCGGAGTCACCAGCGGAGCTTCTGAAAAAGACCGATGCCTGTGCCCACATCCAGAAATTCTGATTCAGCTGCTCTGGGGTGGGGCCCTGGTCAGTGGGGAGCCTGCGGTCACCCAGGACTGAGAACCACTGGGCAAGGCCTGACTGCTCCAAGCCTGATCTGAGGACCAGCAGCAGCAGCAGCCTCACCTGAGAGCTGGTTAGAAATCTCAGAAAAGGCAGACTCTCAGGCTGTGCCCCAGACTTACAGGTTTAGAATCTGCATTTTAACAAGGTGCCCAGGTTATTTGTGTGCCTGTGAAAGTTCAAGAACAGCTAATTCAGAGCATCACCCACAGTGAGGGGTATGAGTGGAACAAAGGTGCAAGCGGAGAGATGTGAAGAGGCCAAATGCTAGAGGGCCTGTGTCAGTGGAGTCACGGAGTTGACTCCGACTCACAGCGACACCACGTATGTCATAGTAGAACTGTGCTCCGAGGGGTTTTCAGTGGCTGACTTTTCAGAAGTAGATCACTCACCAGGCCTTTCTTCCAATGCACATTAACTGTTCGCACCACCGAGGGACTCCAGAGGGCCATTAGGCCATGGTTTTATTCCAAGTGCTACACAAACACGAACGTACCACACACCCGTACAAACACAAGAACACACACACTCACCAGCAAACTTGCATAGAGCCACATTCACACATGGCCACCACAGATCTATATACATCCTCTGTTATTCCGAAAGACATTTGTATCCGCCTCTGATAACCCAGTAGGTACACCCCTACCCTTGCACCCAGCTGTCACGCACACTCCTCCCCGAGACACACCCCACCCAGAGGCACGCCCTGCCACACCCACCATCATTTCACAACCAGCAAAGATTCTGGTGGCTCCGTGGGCAAGGAGAGTGAGGATCTGGGGGAAGAGACCCCAGCACCTTTCTCTGCCCTTGCCCTGAGTCCAGGGAGGGGGCCTGGAGGGCCACTCAGCCGCCAGGGGGACAGCATGCAGCTAGAGGAAGGCAACAGACCGTTTACCTCACAGAATGAAGCCCCATTGTGGTGTTGGCTCAAAACAGCAGAACTATTCCTGGGTGTCAGGTGCAGTTAATGGTTGCCGTGGCAACCGCCCATGCTTAATGAATAGAAGAGAGTAAAAGACGCTGGATAAATGTCAGTGCCGGGATGGATTTGCTTGGGAGCAAACCTGTTAGTGCCGGGCTGAGCTGACCAATGAAGGTTGAAATGAGCAGCCCAGGGTAGTTGGGAGCAGATCCAGGGACCTCTGTCTCCCCTTTCTCAAGTCAGCACAGTCAGAGGAGCACAAAATATCACAAAGTGTGGCTCTCTCTGCAGACCGTTAGGCACAGGCTCAGGTTTGTGGGTTGAGTCGACGCATATTTATGGAGCTTACAATGGACAGAAATCTGAACCCCGGTCTCTCCAGAGTTAAGAGATGCCAGGTTTTTCAAATTTTACTCTTCTGGATTAATTTTTTAAATCAAAAACGTGCCAAGCTAGGGTTTACAAAAATAACCTTTTGAACACCCAAGCGCCACATGTTACATTATCATTGGCTAAAGACATGCGACTCATGGGAGTTAGAAAACAAATGGGGGCCACCAGTCAGGCCTAGGTTGAAAGATGCATGATGGGTGTCCTCCTGTTTCATGGGTATGTCACTGCCTGCCTAGGGAGCCACATCTGGAAACAATGTCAAAGTCTGTACCTTCTATGTGCAGACCACGGCCAAGTGGTGGGCCCACTCTGCACTCACCAGGTGGGCCTGGGGTTGAGGACTCTTTCTGGCTGAGATGTTGGACGATCTCAAGCAAGTCTCCTAAAGCCTCAGCCCCACATGTTTTTAGAGGGAATAACAAAACCTTCAAACCCCCAAAGCCGCCTAGCCAGTCATCCCTCTAAGGTCTCCAAAACTCACAGAGGTCAAGTCCTTTGTGGATGTGATGGTGGCACGGTGTGTCCAACTGCTGTCCAAAGTTATAAAGGCATCCTTGACACAGAGGTGGGAGAACCTGCCGGCACTCAGAGCATGGCTCACAAACTCTGGCGTGCATTAGAATCCCCCGAAAGTAGAGGTCCTTAGGGCTCCATCCCCAGAGACTCTAATTAGCCACGTTTTGTTTGGGCTCCAGGAATGCACATTTTTTGTTTAACAATTGTCGTCATTGTAGGCCATGGAGTCGATTCCAACTCATAGTGACCCAGGTAATTCTTACATAGGTGGGTCCAACTTTTGCAGGCACCTCTGGAGGTAAAAGCGGCAGAGATGAAGGGGCCACAGACATGGCCCTTGCTCTCCCCTAACCCTCTCCCTGGAGCTCCTCCACAGCCACAGAAGCCTCCATGGGCTGGAAATGGAATGAGTTCTCAACTTCTTTTAATGCCTACCAATGCAGGAATAAGAAGACTCTTAAAAGCTCTAAAACCTAAAAAGATCATGTGATCACCCCACCCTCATAGATAATCCAACATTAAAATAATAATAAACCCCCTCAAAAAAAAAAAAAAAGTGAAGCCCATTGCTATTGAGTCGATTCCAATTCATAGCCAGCCTATAGGATAGAGTAGAACTACCCCATAGAGTTTCCAAGGAGTGCCTGGTGGATTCGAACTGCTGACCTTTTGGTTAGCAGCTGTAGCACTGAACCACTACACCAACAGGGTTTCCAAAATAATAATACCAACCTATTAAATAAGGAAGAGCAACAAACTTTTAATTTTTTCAAGTAATTCAAATATCAAGTATTCTCAATATCAAATAATTTTCAACTCCCATTCATTCTCTCTCTTCCCCTGCTTGGCTGGTACCCCCAAGCGCATGATTATTCTGCCTAATTGGTTAATCGTACACCAGTGCCTATGAGGCACCAGGTACTGTTTGGGGTGTCAGGGCTTAAAGGTGAAGTAGAAGATGCCCTGCCTTCTAGGCTGATAGGCTGGGCTCTGGGCTCTGGCCCAGGCTGGAGGCTGATCTTTGGAATGGACAGGCTCTTGGCTGGGCTCTTAGCTCTGTTCGCCGCCACTGGCCGGTATCTGGGCTCTGGTCTGGGTGAGTGTTCCAGTCATTCCTCAATTAACCAAAATAAAGACCAGGAAAGCATTTTATCCCAGACCTCCCAAACTCACCCAATGGTCAGGTCAAACAAAATGTTCAACTCTAAGTGCTTCAGAAGCAGAGCAGGCCTATTTATTCATTCTTGGTCATATGTCAGGACACTCTCTTGACTGGGCAACTCCTTCTGGACGGATGTGGCTGGAGTCTGGCTTAACTGATGTTATGCTCCCACTCCGCAGTTGTTTCCTCAAAAGGCTTAAGGTGGCTTTCAAGGATCCCTTTGAAGAGGCACTTCCATTCATGACCCTTTGCAAGACCCATGCATCCAAAAGACATCTTGTTAAACTCTAAATCAAGTTGTGTTTTTCATATGCTTAAAACCTTCCAAAAGCATAGAGTACACACCTTTTCAACTTCTGACCATGGCCTATAAGGCCCTCCATGACCCTGTACCTGCCATTCACGGACCTGATCTTATTCCAGTCTCTCTGCTCCAGTTGCCCTGGTCTTCTTTTGGTTCCTGAAACACACTAAGATTCATCCTTCCTCAGGAACTTTGCACATGTGGTTCCCTCTGCCCAGAATGCTCTTCCTAAGTTGCCCCATGTATGGTTTCCTTTGGTTATTCAGGCCACCTTCTCAGAGAGACCTTCCCTGTCCACCCAGTCTCATAATGTCCACCACTCCCCCACACCCAGTCAATCTCCAGGTTGTATTATTTTCACAACACTTATCACTATCTGTCAGAAGAAAGGCCTGGGAACCTAGTTCGGAAAAATCAGCCATCAAAAACCCTATGGAGCACAGTCCTATGCTGACACATATGGGATCGCTATGAGTTGGTATCAACTCAAGGACAACTGGTGCTGGTGTGACTATGTGAAATCATCCTTTTCGCTTTACTGATACATTTGTTTCATTGATTTCTTTACTCCTGGTCTCTCCCTGTAGAATGTAACAGCCTTGAGATCCAGAAACTAGTCTGTTTTGTTCGCTGGTGAATCCCAAGTGCCCAAGGCAGTGCCAACCTCAGCAGACATATGTTGAACCAAAGAATGAGTCAGGGTATCCACCACCACAGTTCTGTCATCAGAAGAGGATGCTAATTTCTCATTAACTCTCTCATTCCTAGGACTCTCTTACTAGAAGCGGTGATCTATCATGGCTATAAATCCCAAGTGTTTCATCTTGCTCAGAGAGACCAAGTTTAGTTCAGGATCCTCATTACCTGTGAATTCATTACCCAAATCCCTGATGGGCAAGGTTGCATGGACAAGCAAACTGTCTTCATATGGAGATGTGCCTTAATGACCTGCCCATTTACAAAACCAGTCCCTACCATCGGATACCACCCCCACCCCCTACGCTTCGGATCTGCTCGTAGAGGTGTCTTTGTCTGGCAGCTTCTAATTGTCAGCTGTTGTCAACATGTGACAAGACAATGCAAATATGAGGTAAAACGATTGCAAAATGAGATTGTGTATCTAGCAAAAGATGCAGGACTTTATGAAAGGGATGCTGGAGGGGCGTTGGAAAACTGATGGAGTGCTGGCACACCAAGGCAAACAAGAGCCTGGCAGTGGGAGACAAGCTAACAATGGCAGAAGAGAAAATCGACAAGAGCGATGACATGATAGGAACATCAAACCATTTGAATATCAAAGGACTACAGAGGCCCTTGGGAAAACTGATGACGTGGTCAAATATTTTTTGCAGATATGACCCACTTTATGATCCTGCCCTGAAAGTCAAATGGGAAGCGAAGGATTTCCTATTGAACCATCATGGGATTTTATCAGTGCATAATTAGGAAAGATAAGAAAAAATGAACATATTTTCATATATCAATGTTTCATTTTTGAGATAAAGTTGCAAGTGCATCTTTGGATTTCATTATTTACTATAAATCAAATAATTCCTGCCCCTGGGTGGTACAGATGGTTAACTTGTTTGGCTGCTAACCAAAATGTCAGAGATTCAAATTCACCAAGAGACATCTCAGAAGAAGGGCCTGGCAATCAACTTGGTGGCAACTGGTTTTTAATAGTCCTTATTTTAAATAGACTCACCTGAAACCTGTGGCTCCCAACATGTTAGAATCACCTGGGGAGCTTTGAAAAACCTAGATGCCCAAACTAATCAAATAAGAATCCCTGGGGGTGAAACTCAAGCATCACTATTTTTCAAACTCCCCTTCCCTTGCCAGGTAATTTTAATGTGCAGCTGAGATTGAGACCACTGTTTTAAGGAGCCCTGGTGGCACAGTGGTTAAGAGCTAAGGCTGCTAACCAAAAGATCAGCAGTTTGAATCCACCAGCTGCTCCTTGGAAACCCTATGGGGCAGTTCTACTCTGTCCGATAGGGTTGCTATGAGTCAGGGCAACGGGTTTGGTTTTGAGTTTGAATCCTTATGTTCAGATAAGAAAGACATGCTGTAACACCAGAAACCCAAACATTCTTAACCCAATACTCCCATGATTAACAAGGTAAGTTAATCACAAAGAGGACCTATGTAACTGGACCCAGAGCCCTGGTCTCTTGTTGGCTGTAGTTTTGGGCTCTGAGCTGGGCTTTTGGGCCTGGAATTTGGTTGCAAGGGCTGGACTCACAGCTGTAAAGGGTGTCTAGATGTTTCTGGGCCGAAGCATGTTCTGGGCACTGAAGCTGGCCTAGGTGGGCTGGTTTAGAGCACCCACCCTCACACCGAGCACACGGCAACTGCTCAGAGGCAGCTCAGAAGCAATGTCCCTTGTTAAGATGAGTGGATCCATAGCCACCAAGTCTGCCCCAGCCCCATCAACGTGGGTTGCTCACAACCCACAGAAGGTGGATGTGACAGGTTCCTCCTAGAAAACCCATTGAATGGCTTGGTTGATGACCTCCCCTCCCATCAGAGCTGGAAGTAGCTGGTGGGAAAGGAAAAAACCCTCTTTCTGGGACATCTGGGAGCAGTTGCCCCCAATTCAAGATTTCCCTGAAAGACTGAGCTTTAGATGACAGTCTCACTTTCCCAGGCGTCTCTGCTCTGGGCCCAATATTTCTTGACTTGAACCCAAAACCACTAAATGCTGAACTGTCTTCAAGATGACCCAGAAAAGCTGGGTCTGGCTCTTGGGCAAACTTTGCATAGAGGGTGGTCTAGGTCCATTCCCTCTGGACGGTGATGGTTCCTTCAGCTCCACACCTAGGTTGACCCTACATGTGTATGCACCCACATATATAGGTCAGCCCATGTATATATATGTTTATGTGAGGGTGGAATAAAGGAGAACACGGTCTCTAGCTTCCTACTGATTTTCTCTTACTCTAACTCCCAAACTAGCAATAATAATGGCATTAACAGCTGCCCTCTGTTAACCATCTTCTTGGTGTCCAGCACTACTACAATACTAAGAGTAATTTTGTTAAGAGCTCAGGCTCTGAGTCAGACTGATCTTAGGCCTAAATTTCTGTATCTATAACTGTATTTATTCAATTAACATTCATTTATATACCATGTGCCAAGCATCACTCTGAAGCACATGACAAATATTAACTCTGCTGATTTTCATATATTCTTGTATTGTTGTGTGCCATCGAGCCAATTTTGACTCATAGCAATCCTATAGGACAGAGAAAAACTTCCCCCTGGGGTTTTCAAGGCTGTAATCTTATAGAAGCAGTCTGTAACATCTTTTTCCTGCAGAGTGGCTGGTGGGTCCAAACCTCCAACCTTTCAGTTAGCAGCCAAGTGCTTAACCACTGTGCCACCAGGGCCCCTTAATCCTCATATGAGGTGGATAATATCTTAGTTTACAGTTGAAGAAGGTGAGGCGCACAAATGGAGTCATTTGTCCGAAGTCTTACAGCTAATACATGGCAGAGCTGGGATTCAAACCCATGGCTTCGGAACCCATGCTCCTCACCCTACCCTCAAAAACCTTTAGGCCATGCCTGGCACAGAGTATATCTAAATAAACAACATTTATTGCAATTATTTCTTTTGGTACTCCCAACAACCTGGAGATTACCTACATTTTACAGACGAGGAGATTAAAGCTCCGGGGCTAAGTAACTCACCCAAGATTATCCAACTACTAAGTAAATAAGTGGTGGAGGAAGGATTTGAACTGAGATCTGGTGGCTCCAAAGCTGGTGTTCCTACAGCTACACCACACTACCCCTCTAGAGGTCAAATGGATGTCTAGTGAAGGGGCAGCCTTAGTCTTCTCCAGATTGTAAGAATCTGACTTGTTTGTAAAAATTCTCAGCCGAGCAGCCTTACCTCCCCTTTGTGAGTGTTGGTGGGCATTGGGGTCAGGCTGGTGGCCCACACTGATGGGATCTGAAAGGAAATACCCAGAATGGAGTTACTGAGCCCCATACTCAGCTCAATTAACTTGGAAGCACTGCTATTAGCCCCACTTCTCTCGGAGATATGACAAGAACTTTAAGAGTTAAAAACACAAAAATCCCCTTTTTCAGACTTCTTCCCCACTTTGCTGCCTCTCTGAACATTCTGGAAGCTATTCAGTATGATGTAGATCTTGTAGACTGCTGTAACCCTGGCTGCCTCCAGGATGCCCCCAACCCCAAGCAAGAGGTAGAGTTGACCTTGGTCCACGTGCAACCCAACCTCCTAGATATTCCAGAATCCTAGTGCTGAAGGAACAGCTAGAAGGGCATTTGATGGACCCAGGGCACGCCCTCATTCCCCACACTGGCTCTGTCCTCTTCCTCGAACTCACCAGGCTCACTCCCACTTTAGAGTCTCTGCACAGCAGCTCCCTTTGTCTGGTAAGCCCTTTCCCTGGCTCATCACATAGCTGACTCCTTCTCCTTATTCAGGTCTGATGTCAAATGTCCCTCCTCAGGAATGCCTTCCCTGCCCACCTGGTCCATCCAGTGCACAGGCATCATCACATCGCCCTGCTTTGTCTCCTTCAAAGCATAGTTATCATGTTCACTCATAGTCTGTAGTCGGTCACCCCAACTGAGGACCAGGACCAGGATCATCCCTGTGAAGCCCCAGTACCTAAAATAGCTCTGGGCACACCGTGGGTGTTTGATACTGGAAAGACGGAAGAATCATTCATGTTCAGCTGTAGAAGATTGTTGCCATAGGGAAATGTGGACCGAGTTCCTCATTTTTCAGAAGGAAAGAAGGCAGGCAGGAAGGAAGGAGTAGGCTGAACAAAGGCCGAATCAACCAATCATCATGGCCCAGTTCTCATACCTGTCCTACCTCCGGTGCCAATCACCTCTCACCTGTAACCACTGGCTCTACCCACCACTGATCCTCTTCCTGGTTGGCCTCATTCCTGGTTTCTGCTTCTCTCTCTGCCTCGGTGCCTTAGCTTAAAGCTGTGGTAGGATGGTGCTTGCCTCTGTATCCCGACTTTGTCCTTGCAGGATGTATGTTTTCAACTCTTTCTTGGCTCTATCCTCTGCAGTTTGTGAGCAAGTCCGACCCCATGGTATATTTTTAGATTTACTGCTATGGGGAAATACTCATGAAAAAATGTAAGTGAGAAGAAGAACAGCATGGTCCCAATTTTGTAAAACCATTTGAATGTGAGAGCAGGGGGTGGGGTGGTGGGGGAGGGTGGGAGCCTGGAAGGAAATATACAGAAATGCTAAACAGTGGTTATTTCTGGGAGATAGCAATATGCTTCTTATATGAACGTCCAAGTTCACTTTGTGAAGTGATGAGTCCGTGACTTATAGTGCCAGCAGCTTCATTTTCAGTGTGGAGTCTTCCTCAGGGAAATTCTTAATTCCCTTTCCTTTTATATTGCTTTCTTGATCTCACCATGGCACCAATGTGTCTCTTCTGGCCCTAAAATATCTACCCCAAACAACAGTAGTAATAGCTACAATTTATTGAGTTCTTACTATGTGCCAGGAACTGTACTCAATGCTTCACGTCATTGCCTGATTAAAAGAGTTATGTATAAAGTACTTAGAATATTGGCTGGTGCTGTAACTATTACTGCCTCCATTAATCCTCATGACAACTCCATGAAGTTACTATTATTATCTCCATTCTGCAAACAAAGAAATGAAGGTTCGGAGAGGTAATTCGCTGTCGCTCCCACCACTAGTAAGTGGCTGAGTCAGAATTCACACCGAAATATGACTCCAAAGACTGGGTCAGGGGTTACAAGCTCTAATATCTACAGGGCAAGGCAAGTAATGGAGAGCCGGGTGGGGACTTTGGCCAACCGGAGAGCTCACGCCAGTCTTGAGGGACTCATTCATGTTCAGGTGTAGAGGGAAGTATGGGAAGAAGCTCCTCATTTTTCAAGAGAAACTGAAAATCTAGGTTTACATGTGAAATATTCTGATTTTTCAATTTTGGCAACATCTTTAGTTTTTAAAAATACAGCAGAAATAGACAATGAAACACCGCAGGTGAAAAACATAAAATCAGAACATCCTGCTGCCCAGATTTGCCCTAGAAGCCCGACATTTTCTGCTTTAGAAGTATCAACCTAGATTATGTCCTCCAGTCCCAGGAAGACCCAAACTTCTCTTTGCTTTCCACCTTGCCCTCCCGATGTTTGTGCTACTGCACAGGACAGAGACACCTTTAGACCAGGGGTCAGCAAATTTTTTCTTAAAGGGCCAAACCAAAAACACCAAACCTACTGCCATTGAGTGGAATCCAACCATACATAGAACAGAGTAGAACTGCCCCAAAGGATTTCCAAGGCTATAAATCTTGATGGAAGCAGACGGGCACATCTTTCTGTCTTGAAGCGGCTGATGGACTCAAACCGCCGAACTTCCAGTTAGCAGCCAAGTTCTTTAACCACTGCGCCACTTCAGTTAACAAACACCTACTGATTATCAAACACCTGGAACGAGTTAAGATAAGCTGATGTAGAAGAAAGAAAAAGAAGCAAAATGCTGACAGTCCCCTCCAAGATGCACCGGCAGCAATTTTGTGGCTCCCGAAGGGCTGAGTCACACAGCAAGGGACTGTGAGCTGTGATCCTGGGTGAGCAGAGAGACATAGGGGGTCCTGCTGTCGGATATGACCATTACTGGAGAGAGTAGGCTACTCCTGAATGCCAGGAATCTGCACTTAGGATTCAGGCCAGCTTTGATTGGAATTCTGGCTCTCCCATTTACCTGTGTGATTTCAAGCAAGATCCTTTTTTTTTTTTTTTTTAATTGTGGTAAAAAAAAAAAAAAAAAACAAGTATATATAAACATTAGCCAATTCAACAGTTTTTACATGTACAATTCGGTGACATTGATTATGTTTGTCATGTTGTACAACCATCCTTTTCCAAATCATTTCACCACCATTAAGAGAAACTCAATGCCCCCTTAAGCAATGAGTTTCCCTTTCCCCCTCCCTCCCACCACTGGGTCTCTCTATATTTGTCTATTTCAAGCAAAATGCTTGTGCCCAGTTTCCTCATCTGTAAAATGGGAAGATAAATTAATATACTTAAATTCCACCTCCTTTGCCCTTTATCGACTGGAGGCAGGGGAAGATAAGTTGAGACAGTTCTCACAGTGAGTGTTTATGCTTCATAGATCTTCATCCTTCTAAGCAGATGCCAATGTCATGCAAAATCTAGGAAGAAGAAAATTTGTCTTCTTCTTTTTTTTTTGTCTTTACTGGTCTCTTTCTTGTACCCTAGAGAAAACAGCTGGTGGACCCATCTATTCACAACCCCAACAACCAGGGAAAGGATCTTCATTGTGGGAGTGAGGACCCAGGCTGGGCCCGGGGACTCTGTCCCCTATCCCAGCTCAGGACCATATTTGTTTCCACAGGGGCTTTCCGAGGAGTGTGCAAGAAAATTGATCACTTCCCTGAAGATGCTGACTACGAACAGGATACAGCAGAATATTTACTGAGTAAGCTCCCTGATTCTCAGATCTCCCTTGGGGTGAGGGGAGGGAGGGTACCCTGCCATCACCCCAGTGCCTCTGAATTTAAGGTTCCTCAGTAGCCATCCCTAGAAATGGCAAAGTAGAAAGGAGCTTGGGTAACCTTTGCTACTAGACAGAGACATTCAAGTATCTAATATCTAAGTCTCTTTAATTTCAGTGAACCAGAAATGGAAACCAAAAAAAAAAAGTGTCAAAACTGAAAGGTTCTTTTTAGTCTCCGTGGGAGAAATCTAAGGAATTTTCTTCAACTTGAATACAAGCTTTCACATTCCTCAGAAGGTTGATTTGAGGTGCTAATGGGCCAAGTGCTAACGGGTGAGGTGCTAATAGGCAAGGTCCTAAGGGACAAGACCTGGGAGAATAAAAACAAACCAAAGTTCACCCCTAGTTTGACTTTCCTTTGGTTTCAGTCCTACTGGGGCAGAGCCATTGTCCCCTTAGGACTTTCCTGAGGTAATAACCTGGATATGGCATGGACTGCCACAACTGTGGAACGTGGGAGGCAGTAGAGTGTGGTGGCTTCAAGCAAGGGCTCTGGAACCTGGTCAGTCTGCTTTGACTCCCTGCTCCCTGGGTTGGATCTTGAGCAAGCTGCTTTCCCTCTCTATCTCTTAACTATCTTCATTTGGGTCCAAAATAGAGATTATAATGTTATCTATTTGACAGTTTTATGAAAATTAAATAAGCTAATTACATTACTGTGTGGATCATAGCAAATTATGGATAACATTGAGAAGAATGGGAATTCCAGAACACTTAATTGTGCTCATGAGGAACCAGTATATAGATCAAGAGACAGTTGTTCCAACAGAACAAGGGGATACTGGATGGTTTAAAGTCAGAAAAGGTGTGCGTCAGGGTTGTATCCTTTCACCATACCTATTCAATCTGTATGCTGAGCAAATAATCTGAAATCTGGACTATATGAAGAAGAACGGGGCATCAGGATTGGAGGAAGACTCATTAACAACCTGCATTATGCAGATGACACAAGCTTGCTTGCTGAAAGTGAAGAGGGCTTAAAGCACTTGCTGATGAAGATCACAGACCACAGCCTTCCGTAGGGATTACAGCTCAACATAAAGAAAACAAAAATCCTCACGACTGGACCAATAAGCAACATCATGATAAAGAGAAAAAAGATTGAAGTTGTCAAGGATTTCATTGTACTTGGATCCAAAATCAACACCCATGGAAGCAGCAGTCAAGAAATCAAAAGATGCGTTGCATTGGGCAAATCTGCTGCAAAGGACCTCTTTAAAGTGTTGAAAAGCAAAGGTGTCACCTTGAAGACTAAGGTGTGCCTGACCCAAGCCATGATATTTTCAATCACATTATATGCATGTGAAAGCTGGACAATGATAAGGAAGACTGAAGAAGAATTGATGCCTTTAAATTACAGTGTTGGAGAAGAATAGTGAAAGAATAGACTGCCAAAAGAATGAGCTAATCTGTCTTGGAAGAAGTACAACCAGAATGCTCCTTAGAAGCAAGGAGGGCGAGACTTACATACTTTGGACATGTTGTCGGAAGGGATCAGTCCCTGGAGAAGGACATAATCCTTGGTAAAGTGCAAGGTCAGCAGAAAAGAGGAAAACCCGCAATGAGATGGATTGACACAGTGGCTGCAACAATGGGCTCACGTATAACAATGATTGTGAGCATGGTGTAGGATTCGGCAGTGTTTTGTTCTGTGGTACATAGGGTTGCTATGAGTCGGAACTGACTGGATGGCACCTAACAACAACAACAACAATTACATTGCACTCAGCCCTGGGCCCAACACATAATAATGAAACAATACACTTTAGCTCTTATTTGTTACATATGATTAGCACCAAACCCAAAAAATCCTGTTGCCACTGAGACTCATGGCTACCCTATAGTCCAAATGGAGACACGGGCCTTACATAGATCCAAGTACAGAAAAAACTTGGTTTCAGATTTAAAAGCTATTTCTTCAAAAACAATTAGCATCAAGTTCACTCAAAAGGAAAGTTTTAAGTAACTGACTAATTTAATATTACAGAGTGTTAAACTTAAGTCTTTTTAAGCTGCTAGGGATTATAAATTAAAACCCAAAGAAGTCATCAAATTCATATTATGTTTGTAACCCAGAGCTCACGAAGAGTATTTTTAAAATTAAAATCATTTTAGCTCTACTCTTGGGCAGCTCATACCTGCTGGTCTGCAGATGGGAGGGAGGGTTACATCTTTGAACCTCTAATCATATAATCCGAGGAGCCCTGGTGGCACAGTGGTAAAGCACTTGGCTGCTAACCAAAAGGTCGGTGGTTTGAACCCAGCAGCTGCTCTGTGGGAGAAAAGACTTGGCGATCTGCTCCAGTAAAGATTACAGTCCGGGAAGCCCTATGGGGCAGCTCTACTCTGTCACACAGGGTCACTAGGAGTCAGAATCGACTTGACAGCACCTAACAACAACAACAATCACATAACCCAAACTTTGACTTTGCTTACTTTGGACACATCATCAGGAAAGGTCAGTCACTAGAAAAAGATATCACGGTTGGTACAGTAGAAGGTGAGCAAAAACAAGGAAAACCCTCCCTGAGATGGACTGACACGGTAGCTGCAACAATGGGCACAAACATACCAATGATCGTGAGGATGGCACAGGACCTGGCAATGTTTTGTTCTGTTATAAATAAGATTACCAAGAGACAGACCTTACTCAAAGGCAACTTAGGGCTAAACAACAATGGTCACATAATAACGTAAATGGTGTGAGGCCAACTTGAAAGGAATAGTTATTTTTTTAAACTAACTTTTTAAGCATAAACATACCACTTCTCTCTTTCAGTTCTTATCCATGTCCCTAGTTTGTACAAATTTCTCATGCCAGCAGCTCAAAAAGGGGCAAAGACCACATTTATAAACCAAGCTTGACCAAAATTTGGGGGATGACACAGGTTACTTGGACTTCCTCAAAAGAGAATGATTTCAAAGTCACCGCCAATGGTGTTTTTTTCTTTCCAAAGTGTCCGTGGTCTTTGTTTTTCTTTTTCTACATTGATGAAACATTTCGAAGTTTGCTCCATTGGAGACTCAACAGAACTGTGACTTCTATTTCCCCAGAAGTAAAGCTAATTGTATGTTCTTTGGAGAGGTCAACTGCTTTCCCAATGGAATGTTTTTCTTCCCTCTGGGAATGTGGGGGTGCCTCAGTTCCTTCATTCCTACCTCACCCCTATCCTACCTTCTGCCTATGCTTCACTAGCGACCACAGAATCAGGCATGGTTAAGGAGGCGCCTTAAGGACTACATAAGTTTCCTGCTGGGAATTTTGAAGTCCTTGACCCAACCTTGTAGGGCCAGGGGGACATTCTGTAGCACCCTCCCGACCCTTCTAATGCACCTGCTGCCAGTTCTCATTGATTTTTCTACCATTTCCTCTTTCTCCTGTGCACTTTGGGGTGAGCTACAGCTCAAACTGTAGCAGAAGAGTTGATAATCCACAAGTTCTATTGAATAGAGACACCCCATGAAATAGTTCGGACTGGTCAAACCCCTGCTCAGACACCAATGGCGGAATTACACGCCAACAAGCTTTCCTGTTCCCACCCCTTGAGCCCCCACTTAGTCCCAGAGAATTTGGGGAGGAGAAACGGAGGAGGAAGACAATAAAACCTTGTTTGGTCTGAAGCCACCACATGTCTGCTGGGTTAAAACGGATGCAGGGTAGACTCCGCCTGGCTTAGGAGAGGTTGGCAGTAGAAATATCCTGTCTGTGGGGGACACCTGTAGTCAGAATTGACAGGATCTGCTCCTGTCTCTTTTGTGGGGTGAGGGATGGGGTCTGACCACTAATCTGTTGCCAAATGATCACTACACCCCATGGGAAGCAACCACTTGTACATATCTCAGATCCACGCATTTGAATACACACTTTTATAACCAAGACAACTGAATTGCTTTAAATGTTTAGATCATTTTCTTCCAGCACATTTCAGAGGCTAAGCATCGTTTGAAATAAAAAAAAAAAAAAGAGGCACCTTCTTTCAATCAATTAAACTCTTTATGTTGTAGATTCAAATACTTTCTGTCAATAATTCAAACAAGCACTTGAAAGATTTATTTATAAGCTCCAAATGGGTGCTGGAAATGACCAAAGGCAGACTCACCCCTAATATTTGTAGAGCCTGGGCCAAGGGTCCAAATGAAAATCTACAGGTCATATGTGGAAATATTTAGAAGTTATAAATAATCTATGCTCTTTACTGGGCCCATGTGACCACCCCTAGAGACCTGGAGACTAAAGGAGCCATGGAGCCAGCCCTGCCTCCTGCTAGCCAGTGTGGTAGCAGAGATCTGCAGGGTAGGGCAGGCCAGAAGCCTAGCCTGGGCCGAGGACTTCTGGGCAGTGAGTAACTGAACAGGCATGAAGCCAGGAGGGGGACTGTTCTGGCCCTGCGCCAGGGAGCCAGGGCAGCTAGATTCCCTCCCCCATACTTCACTTCTCCCCTTAGGGTATTTCTAGGCTCTGTTAACCTGTTGCTATGGAGGAGTCGATTCTGACTCACAGCTACTGTATTGGACAGCGTAGAACTGCCTCGTAGGGTTTCCAAGCAGCGGTTAGTGGATTTGAACAGCCTACCTTTTGGTTAGCAGCCAAGCTCTTAATCACTGAGCCACCAGAGCTCCCTCAAGCACCTCCCAAAACTTCCCCACCACAGCATGGGTGGGAGAGACAGCCATTATCTGGGACCCTGGTCTGCCCAGGCCCCATATTTGAGTAATTTGAGGCAACCCCACTTCACCCCACCTCACACCTCTGTGCCCTGAGCACCTCACCTCAGTTCACCTCCTGCATCCCTCCTACATACTTCCCCATTGGCTAAATCGGTTACCAAACTCTCAGAAAACTTTTTCTTGAGACCAAGAGAAACAAGAGCCTGGCTTTGAGGAAAGAGCTTTGCAGTTGGAGCCTGAGCACTGGCAGTAGTAGCAAATGGAATCAGCCAGGGTGAGATCAGCAGAGAACCACTCAGTGAATGTGGGGTGCAGAGCAACCAGTACTACTGGTCCAGCCTGTCGTCTCTACTAGAAGGTACACTTCATGAGGACAGGGACCCCAGCTCTTCTGTATACCACTGAATACAGAATTAATATTCAACTGATGTACTTGGCCTGGACATACTGGATTTTAAAATAGTGAAACACTCTCATAAAGCGGTTGCCCTCAAGTTGACTCCGACTCATGGTGGCCCTTTGTGTGTCAGAGTAGAACTGTGCTCCATAGGGTTTTCAATGGCTGGTTTTTCAGAAGTAAATTGCCATGCCTTTCTTCTGAGGTGTCTCTTGGTGACTCGAACCTCCAACCTTTCAGTTAGCAGCTGAGCATGTAAACTATTTGCACCACCCAGGGACTCCGAAATACTCTTACACTGGTTTGCAAATACATAAGCCCTCTCCTTGAGGCCCCTCCCCCAGAACCTTCAGTCATTGCCATGATCCAGCAACTAAAGAGTTAAGGCAGGAGCCCCTGGGACCCCGTGCCAGCCCATGGCCCCTATCCATTCTGGAGGGCAGTGCCCGTGCCCTTTGGTCATTAAATATCCCGGCTGGAACCTCAGGCTGTATTCCCAGAACCCAGCCTGTCATCTACTCAATAAATATTTGTTCAATGAATAAATTCATTTGTTTATTCAGTGACTAACTAGGTATTGTCTTAGCTTTTTAGTGCTGCTGTCACAGAAATACCACAAGTGGGTGGCCTAAATGAAAAAAAGAAACTTATTTTCACTGAGTTTAGAAGGATAGAAGTCTGAATTCAGGGCTCTGGCTCTTGGGGAAAGGTTCTGTCTGTCCACTCAGAGGGAGAACCCTTGTCTGAGCTTCTCTGGCATTCTCCTCAGCATCCCGTGGAGATCTTTCCATGGCGTCTATCTTTCCCCATTTGTACTAGCTTGCTTCTGTGCCCAACCTGCTTCTTTTGTATTCACAAGCTATTGGCTGAAGACACACCTATACTGATATAAAACCCATTGCCATTGAGTTGATTCTGACTCAAAGTGACCCTGTAGGAGCCCTGGTGGTGCAGTGGTTAAGTGTCGAGCTGCTAACTGAAAGGTCGGTGGTTCGAACCCACCAGTGGCTCCATGGGAAGAAAGACCTGGATATGTGCTTCCATAAAGGTTACAGCCTAGGAAACTGTCTTAGGCTGGGTTCTCTAGAGAAGCAAAACCAGTAATGCGTATAAATATATAGAGAGAGATTTATATTGAGGAAACAGCTCACGCGATTGTAGGGGTTGGAACATCCCAAGCCCTTGGATCAGGATAGAGTCCTTTCCCAAGTCACAAGGCTGCAGAAGCTGGTTAACTCAAGATGAGCAGGTTGGAGAGCAGGGAGCCTGCTTACAGGTTGTGATGGTCAAGGAATGCCCAAGGCTGGCAGGCAAGACCACAAGGTTTCTCCTGAGCCGCTTAGCTGCAGGGGCTGGCGAACCCAAGATAGGCAGGTTGGAGAGCAGGACTCTGGCTCGTAGGCTGTGAAGATCGGCAAATCTCAAGATGGACAGGTAAGGTGCTAGCTCAAGTCCCAAGAACCAGAGGTCAAACAGGAGACAGCTGCTGGATCCAGAACAAGCCAACAACCTTTGCAAGGTGAACAGGAAGGAAGTAGGCAGTAGAAGGCAGAGAGATGAAGGCTGAGGGGGCGGTGAGCCACCACAGGCCCCGCCCCTGCCGGTACGGCTCAGCAGATTCTATCATGGGGGTGATCACATATCAGATTTCAACAGGAAAGTGATCACAACATTATACAATTGCTAAATCACTGAGAATCATGGCCCAGCCAAGTTGACACACAGTCTTAACCATCACAGAAACCCTATAGGTAGTTCTATCCTGTCCTATGGAGTCACTATGAGTTGGAATTGACTCGATGGCACACAACAACATACTGATACGGCCTCATTAATATAACAAAGAAAAGCTCTACTCCCAGATGGGATTATACTCAAGGATATAGGAATAGGGTTTCAACACATATTTTGGAGGGACACAGTTTAATCCACAGCAGGTATTAGACTCCTATTGAGTGCCAGACTCCATATTACTCAAATCTAGGTGTGTGTGAGGAAAGAGTCTGTGTTTTGGTGAACAGCATGTAGTCTGACGAGAGTCCTTGTACGTGGGGTTGGCTACTTAATTTGAGGGGCCCAGCACAGAATGAAAATCCCTGGCCCCTTGTTTGAAAAGCAGGAAAAAAGCTTTTTCCTTTCTTTTGCCATCTCTCTGTTGACCTGTCATGGTAGTTTTGGCTTGTTATTCATGTCATACTTCCTTGAGCCCAGCAATACTCACAGGTAAGTACAGATGCTCACAGGGTCCCAGGCTTGGCCCCACCCAGACTCTCCTGTGTCCATGCCCAGGCTCTGGCCAAGGGCAGACGGTGGCAGTGGTCACTGGGCAAAGGCAGGGGGATGGGCGGCTGAAAATCCATCCTGGGGAGGCGGAGAGGTGGGGAGTGGCAGGAGATGGGGGTCCCAGTGAATCGGGGTTCCAAGCATGCAATAACACAAGTTAATTTCCAGACTGCGACTGCAGAGCCTTAAACCCTAAGCCCCTCCCTTCTAAGCACAGGCCTTGAGCAACTGCACTGGTGGCAGGACCGTGCCAACGGCTGGTGTGGGCTCTGTGCTCCTACTTATTTATGTGTGATTTCCCCTCAGCAGCTCCCTGCTGGGGAGGGTGAATCCTGGGGGCTGGATGGGGTGCAGGCAGAACCCTTTCTCCTTCTCTCCGCAGGGGCTGTGAGGGCCTCCAGTGTCTTCCCCATCCTCAGCGTCACACTGCTGTTCTTTGGTGGGCTATGCGTGGCAGCCAGTGAGTTCCATCGCAGCAGGCACAACGTCATTCTCAGCGCGGGCATCTTTTTTGTCTCTGCAGGTGAGCATCTAGCACAGACACCCAGCCAAAGCCAGGGCCAAATGGATAAGGCAATGCTATTCCCTCCAGGAAAGCAATAAAATGTTCCACCTGTTTGTGTGAACAATAAGGACCCAAAGACTTTAATTTGAACGCAAGATGCTGAAACTCCAGCTAAGGGTAGCATGAGACAAGAGAGGGAGGAGACAGAGTGGTAGGGTAAATTGAGAGAATGAGAGAAAGAGAGATTGGCTAAAAAAAGCACATGCAAGGATGTGTTTGCACATTAGAAGGTGGACAGCGCAGTGTGTGTGTGTATTAAGCCTGAAAGCCTGATACAGTGTTTTAAAGGGGTCCAACTTTCTGTTCACGTGGACATTTTCATATATTGTCTCTGGCCCTTGAGACATGTGTTTGCTGGTCAACCACTGCTCACAGCTTTTCAAGTGCTCAAATCCTCCTGTCATTCAAAGCATTGCTGGGAACAAGGTAAAGACCAGCAGCCCCAGAGGCTCTCGGGGAAGACCTTTCAATCCACAGCAGCCCTGACCAGAAGGCACAGGGTGGCAAGGCAGATGAGAGACAATCTTTGGGAACAGGGTCCTGTTCTCTGCCTTCCTTCTCCACCCCTCATCTCTGTCCCCCCTCTACTTTCCTCCTCTTCCTCTCTTTCCTCTGGGTTGCCATCCCTCCTTTCACCTCTTTGCCGTCTCTCCCAATCTCTCTCAGGTAGATCAGTGCAGTCTGGAGGAAAAGCTTCAGGGGCACAAAGAACACGGCAGGGGCAGGGAGGGGCTTAACTCTTTTGGGTGAAGACATTCAAATTCTGTACCATGATGGCAAAATATTTATTGGGATGGGAACAATGGTGAGAGTATAAATGGCGGGTAAGAGTCTGGGGCTGCAGCCAGACCTCCTAGGTTTGAATCCTGGCTCTACCTGTGCAGCCTTGGGCAAGTTACTAACTCCTTACACTGTGGCTTACTTGACCATAAAATGGGAAATAATAACAGTACCTACTTGTCGCAAATAGTTGAGCTGGCTGCTAACCATAAGGTTGGTGGTTTGAACCCACTCGGTGGCTCTGTGGGAGAAAGGCCTGGCAATCTGCTCCCATAAAGATTACAGACTAGAAAATTCTATGGGGCACTTCTACTCTATCACACGGGGTTGCTATGAGTTGGAATCAATTTGACTGCACCTAACAACGACGATCACCTACTTCCTAGGGTTGTTGTGAAGAGACTGAATGCCAGGCACAGAGAAAGCACGACATTACATTCTAATACTGTAAAAGCAATAACAATATAGTTGAGAAATCTGGAGCCTGGTGTCCTGGCTCCTTGTGAGACCTTGGTCAGGCTCCTTCCCTACTCTGGTTCCCCTTCTATAAAATAAGAAAATTGGACTCTTCCGAGCTCCAAGTCTCTGGGAACCAACTCAAGCAACAGATCAGGGAGAAGGTTTCCATCTTGCCACAGGGCGATATAGTCAGCTCAATGGCAATTATGGTCATAATCTGTGGACAGATGGTAACAGCTGGCCATCCCAGGGACTTGTTTTGCTTTGAGGCACATTCCAGTCACTGGTGGCCGTGTCCAGACTTCCTGGGCTCTGACTGACCCAGATGATGAGGTGTTGTGGACATAAGGGTTTTCTAGTAACAGGAGAGGGTCATTATTTTGTCTCTGAAGGAGGTTGTTAGGGAAGAGTGTGTCACTATCAACTTTCTTCTCACAAGGGGTATTCTGAAAATGACAGGTAGATTAGACACATGGAAACTGCAAAGCATTGGGGCAGTGGAGAGAGCCTTAGAAGAAGCTAGGAGCTTGGGATCCAACTCTAGACCCTTCACTCTGATATCCCTGAGAGACCCGAAAGCCTTAGTTCTTCCACCTGTAAAATGAAATATTGGCAGCTTTGAGACCCTTTTAGGTTCCTTGTTGCTCAGCCACCTAAGGTTCTGTGGTTTCAGGCAAGTCATCAACAACCATTTATGTGCCAGGCACAGAGTCTAGGCTCTGAAAACAGGCCGCCCAGCGCAAATCTTGTCTTAACTACTTCCTACATGTGCAACCTTGAGCCAATAAATCACTTAACCTCTCTGTGCCTTGGTTTCCTCATCTGAAAAATGGGGATAGTAATGGCCCACCTCTTAAGGCTGTTATGAGAATTAAACGAGTTGGAATATATAAAATGCCTAGAGCAGTGCCTGGCACAGAGTAAGTACACAATACACAGCAGCTATTATAATATATGTTGCCCCACTTAGTTTTCATGACAACCCAATTCATTCACTCATTCAACAGATTTGCACTGCACCGTTGCTATGGGTCAGGCTCTGGGCTAGGAGCTGGGGCCATAGAAGGTGAATTAAAAGAACTTAGTCTCTCCCTCAGGGAGCTTACAGTCTGGAGACTGGGAGAAAGGAATTGCCCACTCACATCTTATTCTTGAAATCTAAATCAGTGCCTTCCTACTGAAATCTAAATTCGCCTGTGGCTAAGAGACAGTCCTGCCTTCCAATCCCACCTCCACCGTTTCCTAACTGTGTAGACTTGGGAAGTTACTCATCTTCTCTGTGTCTCAGGTTCTTTATCTGTAAAGTGGGGGTGATTTTTTAAAAAGTGGGCTTGTTGTGATCATTAATTGAGAGGATGCACACAAACACTTTGTACAGTGCCTGGTACATAGTAAACCTATTGTCGAGTCGATTCCAACTCATAGCGACCCTATAGGACAGAGTAGAACTGCCCCATAGGGTTTCCAAGGAGCAGCTGGTGGATTCGAACTGCTAACCTTTACGTTAGCGGCCCAGCGCTTACCCACTGCACTACCAGGGCTCCTCTGCACATAGTAAGCCTCCTATGAATGGCAGCTAAAGGTTATAGCCTAGGAATCCTATGGGGCAGTTCTACTCTGTCCTATAGGGTTGCTATGAGTTGAAACTGACTTGACAGCACTCGACAACAACAAAAGGTAGCTGGCTTGGCTTCTTCCCTCCTATAACCTGGTCCGACATCTGAGCCTCTCTTTGAAGATTTTTGGGTTTTCTAGCAAGACTTCCTTTTGGGGCTTCCCTAACTTTGCCACCAAGATTTCTCTGCCGGCAGAGGAGTGAGAAAACATGCCTTTAGAAGGTCAGGGGGCATTGCCAGAAGCACCCTTCAGCAAGCTGAAATGTCTTTGAAGTCAGTCTCCCACTGAAAGTTAAAAATTCATGTGAATTCCACTTTCTCCTCCTTATTATATCCATGTTCATTTCAATATAAAAGAATGTGTCTTCCCTACTAATCTTCAAGCCAAATTGACACTCCAGGAAAAGGAGCCATTTTTCATCCTGTGGTTTCCTGCAGCCTGACACAGGGCTGCCTATGTCAATGCCCATATTCTGACTTTGTAATTAAAACCTGCCACCCACCTGCTAGAAGCCCTGGTGGCGCAGTGGTTAAGTGTTTGGCTGCTAACCAAAAGGTTGGCAGTTCAAATCCACGAGCCGCTCCTTGGAAACCCTATGGGACAGTTCTACTCTGTCCTCTGGGGTCACTAGGAGTTGGAATCAACTCTCCAGCAATGGGTTTTGGTTTTTGCCCACCCGATGAATGCCTGTGCTGGGTAATGCCCAGAGGAGAAAGGGCTGAACCAGACCCTAGCCCTGCCTTCTAGAAGCAAGTCCTAGTTGGTGTATGCTCAAATATCATATTCAAAATATTAGCAACCCTTAATGCATGTGCAAGGAGACCCAGTGGCACAATGGTTAAACACTTGGTTGCTAACTGAAATGTTGGCAGTTTGAATCTACTCAGTGACGCCACAGGAGAAAAGACCTGGTGATCTGCTTCCATAAATATTACAGCCAAGAAAACTCTACAGGGCAGTTCTACTTTGTCACATGGGGGGGTCACTGAGTCGTAATTGTTTGAGTCAGAATCTCCTCGAGGGCACCCAACAACAACAATGCATGTGCACCAGTCAACTGGAATGGTAGAACTAGGGCAGAATCCCGCAACCCCTGCTATGCGAAGGTTCAATCTTTAGTTGCTGGACTGTGGGGACGTCTTTGGGATCCCCAGGAAGAGTCTGGGCCACTAAGAGAGTGGACTCAGGAGACTCCTAGAAATAGTTATTTATCAACTGGTGTTGGAAATTGTCAAGAGCAATAGCCTCCATTTAGCACCACTCTACTCTACAAAAAAAAAACTCTACAGGTACCCTAAATTTGGAGGCAAGGAGATGTTAGCTGGTATACCAACTTCCATGAGTCATTGTTGGCACAAAACTCTGGCTGAAGCCCTTAAGCAAAGGGTCCCAAAAAGGCATTTCCCCTTTGGAGGAATAATGTGAGAAAAGTGGCCAGAGATGAGAACAGCCCCTAGGCCCTCAGATTCTATGGTGTCTTCTTATCACTCCCTGGGGAATCAATGCCTCTCCAGTTGGCTGAGCAGCTATTTCCAATGCTCTTCTGTTGCCCCTTGGAGAAGCTGAGTACGCAGTCTTTACCCCCTGGGGACAACAGCTGTATGTTCCCCAATTCCTAATTCTAAAACAACAGCTAATCTAAAGCATTATCTTATCCTGTGCAAATAAGAGAGACTTGATAAGCTACTGTTTCTTTCTCATGGGTTCGTTAGCTCCTCAAACTGCAGTTCCAGATCCATTTGGACTCTCCATAAGCACTTCCAACCCAATATATCCAAATCTCTCCTTTTCTCTAAACCTGTCACTCTGCTGCCTCTCTTATTTTAGTTCAAGATGCCACCACCCTCCCAATCACCCAAGCTAGAAGAACTCTAGTATGTGACTCTCTATTCCCTTTCTCACACTCCACAGCCAATAGCCTTTCATCTCCTGGATCACCCCCACTCAACTTTCAGGATGCAGCTCAAACATCCTCTCATCTACAAAGTGAGGTGGCTTAGTCATTGTCTCCCCTTTTGCCCCTGAACCATTTTATATATGTCTCTGGGAGAGCCCTCACTGACTTCTGTTATTGCATTTACATGCCCGTCTCCCCTACTAACGGTGAGAACCTCAAGGGCAGGAACCTGTATCTTGTTCATTTTACCATCCTCGTGACTTACCGCTGAAGATGAAGCATTGATGGGATAAATTGCTTCTCAGGGAAAACAAATCCATTGAGTTCTGGCCACACTTACTGGAGGAGGAGGATGTATTCTTTTGTTGCGTGCATATCGCCTAGGACTGAACAGCAGAATTCTTTATTTCTCAAGAGTCAGACCATGCAAGAAGAGCTCTGCAGCTGGATTTCCCAGCCATCATCTGTTCTCCTTTCTCCCCATTTCCTTTCATTTTCTATAAATATTTCAAGATGAACAGGGAGAGTTATCGCTGAGGCTTGTAAACAATATGTTTTTCTTTTCTGCTCTCTTAGGGTTAAGCAACATCATCGGCATCATTGTTTATATATCAGCAAATGCTGGAGACCCCGGGCAGCGTGACTCCAAAAAAAGCTACTCCTATGGCTGGTCCTTCTATTTCGGAGCCTTCTCTTTCATCATCGCGGAGATTGTGGGGGTGGTCGCTGTACACATCTACATTGAAAAACATCAGCAGTTACGTGCCAAATCCCACTCGGAGCTCCTGAAGAAATCTACTTTTGCCCGCCTTCCACCCTATAGGTATAGATTCCGGAGGCGGTCAAGCTCCCGCTCCACAGAGCCCAGATCCCGAGACCTGTCCCCCATCAGCAAAGGTTTCCACACCATCCCTTCCACCGACATCTCAATGTTTACCCTCTCCCGGGACCCCTCAAAGATCACCATGGGGACCCTCCTCAACTCCGACCGGGACCATGCTTTTCTACAGTTCCACAACTCCACTCCCAAAGAGTTCAAAGAGTCGCTGCATAATAATCCGGCCAACAGGCGCACCACGCCCGTCTGAACTGACCTCTGACCTCTGACCTCTGCCCCGTGCCCAGCACAACCTTGGGGGAAGTGTACAGAGATGTCTCTGAGGTTGCATGGCATGGTCCTAGTGATGGTATTACTTTTTATAAAGAATGAAACCAAATGGACTCAGCCCTCTCCCACTCTTTGCCCCCTCCCCTCCAAGCCCTAGCCCCTCTGTTCCTCTCTAACTTTTCAAGCCAACCCCATAATGTCATTATTCTCTGTGTGTATCTGTGCCAGATGTTTTCCTTTCTTCCTTCTTTACTGGGAGGACCTCCACATTCTTCCCTCCTTGGAAGAAGACTTTACTAAAAGTCATGGGTGGTGGCCAGGGGTGGGATTCCTAAATGCCCATCAGGTGAGTCATAGTTATCCCCATTGTCCACCCACATAAATCCTCAGGAAACCAACCACCCAGGTGGCCCTGAGGGAGGCATTCACCTTTACATGTTAGAAAAACATGAGCAGAAATCAAAGATGTCCAAGCCCCAAAGCAGCTAATGTAATAAACACGTTATTAAAGGTTTTGCCTTGTTGTAACCAACTGAGCTGGGAGTGTTTTGTTTCTTCCGGCTATTTCCTACACAGGCTCACTCTCCTGCCAATGAACTGCCTCATCTCTCTCTTGGAAGCTGAGCTTTGCTCAGCCACACTCTACCACTAGGAGGGGTCCCCCCTCACCCCTTGAAACCAAGCAAGGTATTCCTCACAAATGTCAGAGTCAGTATGGTCCACTACTTGAATCTCTGGAGGCTCACTGGTGTTCAAAATCTGGATGTAGCACTCAGTAGCTCTGGGGTCTTGGGCAAGTCACCTAAAGTTTAAGCCTCAGTCTCCTCATCTATAGAATGGGACAATATAATAGTGCGCACCGCCATAGAGTTGTGAAGTTTAAACACATATCACATGTAAAAGGATTAGCATGTTGTAAACTATGGCTATGTATGTGTATGGACGCTTTCAACGATGTGCTTATTTTTGGAAGTATTCTAAGCAGAGTGAGCATTATTTTGGAAAGATAAAAGCCAAGCGTCGGCTATTTTGTACTGGGGGGACTCTGCTTTGCACAAGATCTGAGGGCTCCAGGGGGAGCATGAGAAATAGGTGTCACCCCTGCTAATATTTACTTCCAGGAGTGTTTTTGGCACACACCCAGCACTTCACACTTCCAAAGAGCTTTTCCACTTAGAACTCCAGCGCCTCAGGAGGGGGCACAGAGCTATGGTCATAAGAGCTAACACCTGTCTAATGTTGCTATCTAATGCTGCTATAGGCTAGGCTGTGTTCTAGTGTCATACACATATTAATTTGTTTAATCCTCCCAGTAAACCCATGAAGAAGATATGCCAATGAGAAAACTGAGGCAAGAGAGGTTATGTGACTTGCTCACATCTTATTCCCACTAGCGGCGTAGAGGTTAAGAGCTACAGCTGCTAACCAAAAGGTGGGCAGTTCGAATCCACCAGGTGCCCCTTGGAAACTCTATGGGGCAGTTCTACTCTGTCCTATAGGGTTGCTATGAGTCAGAATCCACTCGATGCAGTGAGTTTAGTTTTCGGTTTTTTACGGGATGGAAGGAGCCCTGGTGGTGCAGTGGTTAAACACTCGGCTGCTAACCAGTTCAAACCCATTAGCTGCTCTGAAGGAAAAAGATATGGCAGTCTGCTTCCATATAGATCACCTGTTGCCATCGAGTCCATTCCAACTCACAGTGACCCTATAGGACAGAGTAGAACTGCCCCCACAGGATTTCCAAGGCACTGTTGGTGGATCTAACTGCCGACCTTTTGGTTAGCAGTCGAGCACTTAATCACTGAGCCACCAGGGCTCCTACTTTGGAAACCCTATGGGACAGTTCTACTTTGTTCTATGAGGTCACTATGAGTGGAATCAACTCCACAGCAATGGGTTTGGTTTTTTGGTTAAGGGATGGAAGTCCTGGAAATCTAGTAACTTCTCCACACTTATCACAGTGAATTTCATAGTACAGCGCAGACTAGTGAGAATTCGTTTCATTCTTATGTACGTATGTACATCAAATAATCTCAATTAACCCTCAAAATTACCACATGGAGTAAGAATTATCATTCCCATTTGACAGATGAGGAAATAGAGGCTCAGAGAGAGTGTATTAGGTAGCTAGTGAGCAGAGCCAGCATTTATATCCAAGGCTTCCGCTTCCTAAGTTGAGTGAGTTCCCCTCTATTCTAGCATTTTCCAAACCTCAGTCATTTGAGTACAGTAAGGGTGAAGTTTTTCATATCCACATACCTCACAGACATCTAATTACCTAATGTTTTTTCTTTAAAGTCACTCACTTTTTACTTCAGTAGATATATTTTTAAAGGAAACTTTGTATCACCACCATTAAAAGAAAGCTAGTATTACTTGCCTGGGGAAAGAAATAGAATAAAAACACAGTGATCACACTGCATTCTAACTGTTACCTGTCCTACATTGAAGGCTGCCCACCCACTTTTTGTAATAAAGGATATTCCCAAAGTGTTAAGAGGTGTTAAAGATATTTTAGCACCAAAGAAGAGATTTTCCTTAACTTACTCAGAAGGATCCAAGGTCACTGCTCTGCCAGGGAACCCAACAGAGAATCCCTGATGGAGCAGGAGAACAATGGGATGCAGATCTCAAATTCTCATAAAAAGACCAGGCTTAATGGTCTGACTGAGACCAGAGGGACCCTGACGGTCATGGTCCCCAGATCCTTTGATAGCCCAAGATTGGAACCATTCTCGAAACCAACTCTACAGGGATTGGCCCGGACAGATAAGATAGACAATGATGCTGATGAGGAGTGAACTTTGTGGCTAAAGTAGACACAAGAGACTATGTGGGCAACTCCTGTCTGATGGCGAGATGAGAAAGAAGAGGGGGACAGCAGCTGGTTGAATGGACATGGGGAATACAGGGTAGAGAGGAGGAATGTGCTGTCTCATTAAGAGAGCAGCTGGGAGTACACGGTGGGGTGTGTATGGCTTTTTGTATGAGAGACTGACTTGATTTGTAAACTTTCACCTAAAGCACAATAAGTAAATTTAAAAAGAAGAAGAAGAAGAATCAAAGGAGAACTGGAAGGGGAATAACTTTCTCAGTGTGCGATTCGATGCCCTGCAATGCTGTGGTTGAGCATCATGTCAAATCATCTTGCCCCACTCTTGGGGGAAAGCTGCTCCAGACACCCTTGGAGAGGGAAGAAGGATCTGCAAGCTGGAGCAAATAGGTCGCACATACTGTGAAGAGGAAGAAGCAGCAGCCTGCCACCCAGGGACCTAGAAGGTTGTAAAAACTGTGGCATCTGGGGGGCTGACCTGGGATGGAGAGAACCGTCCCAGGGGCTTCATTAGCTGAGTGCCTGCTCTGGAGGCCAAGTAAGTATTTTTGGCCCCCTCTGCAAAAGCCAAAAAGCTGGTGGAAAGAAATGGGCCCCTGGCCCCTGGGATGACTCCCTGCACCATCTGGTCTGCTCCCCACAAAGCTTTGGAATGTGAGCCCTCAGAATGCCTATGCTGGAGAACTACTCAAGTGGACTCAGCTGGCTGGTATCACATAAATAGTAATCTAACTACTCCCAGATCACAGCCAGGATCGTGGCCAATCCCTGTCATTTAAAGGGAAGAGTATTCACATTCACTAGGCCCTCACCCTGTGTGCCTAGCTCTGTGCCATGAACTTTACTAATTTTGTCTCATTGAATCCTAACCATTGAGGTTGGTACCATTGTTAAACCCATTGTACAGATGTTGAAACTTTGCAGCGGCAAAGCAGGTACTCCAACCAATGCCTGCCTGACTCCTACATAACAGCCACTCACTAAGCTTTCCCAGTCACAATTCTCAAACATGGAGCACTGTCCCTGAGTTCTCCATCTCCTTCTCTCCCAAATGCAACTCTCTTTCCCAGCTCACTCATTTTTTGGCCAACAGCCTTCTATCACCAATCTCCAAGACCACAACTCCAGGTATCTCTTTCATGACTCCCTACTGTGCGGTCCCTGGAGTGGATCTTTTCCCATGTCATCTCTCTGTTCGTATTTTGGCGAAAAGGGAGGTAGTTTGGCATAACATTCAAGCACACAGACTCTGCGGCTGTATCTGCCTGGGTATGGATACCTGCTCCACATCTACCAGCCATGAGACTTTGGATAAGACAATTCCCCTGAGTCTCAGCTTCTCCACCTATAAAATGGGCATAAAAATAGTACTTACTACATAGGTTTATTGTAAAGATTAAGTGAGTTTATAGACATAAAGCACTTGGAACAGTACATGAAACATAAATGTTAGCTATTATTCAATACATTTCTTATACTCACATTTTTCGTATTTGGGCTCTTTCCCACTTAGGCTATCTTACTTTCCAGATCTTATCAACAGACATCTCTCCTCTAACCAAGCCAGTGTCCACACACTCCCCTGAAAGTACCATTGTTATTGTTAGTTGCCACTGAGTCAGCTCCAACTCTTGGCAACCTCATACATAGCAGAAAAAAACACTGCCCAGTCCTGCACCATCATCATGGTCATTGGTATGTTTGAGTCCACTGTTGTGTCAATCCATCTCATTGAGGGTTTCCCTAGTTTTTGTCAGTCCTCTACTTTACTTTGAACGTGTTATCAGGAGGGACCAATTCCTGGAGAAGGACATCATGCTTGGTAAAGAAGAGGGCCAGTGAAAAAGATGAAGACCCTCAACAAGATGGATTGACACAGTGGCCTCAACAATGGGCTCAAATATAGCAATGAGTGTGAGGATGCACAGGACTGGGCAACATTTCATTCTGTTATACATGGGGTCAATATGAGTCAGAGACAACTCAAGGGAACCTAACTAACTTACCAAATATGATGCCTTTTTCTAGCAATTCATCTTTCCTGATAATGTGTCCAAAGTAAGTGAGTTGAAGTCTTGCCAATTGTCACTTCTAAGGAACATTCTGGCTGTACTTCTTCACTCTTTTGGCAGCTCATGGTATATTCAGTATTCCTCACCAACACCATACATTTTGAATGCATCAATTCTTCTTCTGTCTTCCTTTTTCATTATCCAACTTTCATACACATACGGGTAACACCCGTTGTCAACAAGTTGATTATAACTCATAGTGACCCTATAGGACAGAGCAGAGCTGCCCCCTAGGGTTTCCAAGGGCAGCTGGCGGATTCAAAATGGCTGACCTTTCGGTTAGCAGCCGAGCTCTTTAACCACTGCTCCACCAGAACTCCATATGGGTGCTATAATTACTCCTAATTCCTGCCTTTGCTGACAAATGTTATCCCTGCCTGAAATAATTTCCCTCATCCTTTCCAAAACCTATCCATCTTTCAAGGCCAAGATCAGGCCTCGTGCCTTCCACGAAGTCTTTATTGCGTCCTCAGGCCACATAATCTCTCACATCTTGGCATTCATTCAGTCATTCATCCATTTATTCACCCAGCACTTATTATTGAACATCTAGAAACAACTATAAACTTGATAGAATGACCACTGCCCTCACGGAACTCTCAGTCCAGCCTGGGAGATGAACACTAAACAAGTAAACGCATAAATCAACATCATTTATAATTGTGATCAAGTTCATCCTTCAGCCAAAGATTAGACTAGCTCATAAAACAAAATGAGACTAAAGGGGCACACCAGCCTAGGGGTAAGGACTAGAAGGCAGGAGGAGACAGGAAAGCTGGCAATAGGGTGGAGAAGGGAGAGTGTTGACATGTCGTGGGATTGGTAACCAATGTCACAAAACAATATGGGTACTAATTGTTTAATGAGAAGCTAGTTCGTTTTGTAAACCTTTATCTAAAGTACAATTTAAAAAAGAAAGAAAAATTGTACTGGGAGAAGGATTATTTCAGGGGAAAAGAATTCCTGAATATTCTCTTTAAAAAATGATGGGAGAGTAATATGAAAAGTTATAGATCCCAAATAATTTTTTTCAGATGTAAGAAAGTGTTTAAATGATACCCTAAGCATTATTAAAAGTTTTATATGTATATATGTGTGTGTGTATATATATATGTATATATATGTGTGTATATATGTAAGATATATATACACACAGAGGGAGGGAGAAAGAGACAGAGGAAAAAAAAGTTGTGATCAATATCATCAAGGGAAAATACAGTTCAAAAAGTACAAAGGAATATAAACAGGGGTCCATAATTTTGATGGAAGGCTTATCTAAGGATGTGCCATTTAAGATCATACCTAACGGAAGAGTTGGAGATATCCAAGTAAAGGGAGGGCAGTGTGGAGGAACAAACAGCATGTGCCAAGGCCCTGAGGCGAGAGTGACCAAAAGAAGGTCAGTAAGTCTGGAGCACAGAGAGCAAGAGTGGCATCAGATGAGACTCAAGAGGAAAGATGGGGCCAGAGCAGAGTGTTACAGGCATGTTAAGGATTTTGAATTTTGACCCTGCGCCTTTAGAAGCCATTGACATGCTTCAATCAGGGAAGCGACATAATCTAACATACAACTTCAGAAGTTTACTAAATTATGCATCCTGTTAACTACTCATTTCCTAAATCTTATCTCTGGAAATTGTTCCTTAAAGGCTTGTATCACTGCATGCTTTCTCTACAGTCCCTAGTAGATGGACTTGGCCATATTCTGGACATGGCCCTGTTCCAGCCACAGTTGGCTGAATCACAAGACTGAACCTGATATAAGGTTAGCCAATTTATTCACAGGGTGGCTGGTGGCCTGAGATTTGTGACTGCACCCAAAAAGGTAAACTAAGTCAGCTAGATGGTCTCTACTGGGAATTTTAACTAAGAGACACAGAGGAAATTGCTGGTTGGCAGAACAGATAGGATATAAGGAACTCTTGGGACTCATGCAGCCACAGTGGGCCAAATGCAAGCTGAAGTTATGAGGAATTGTTTGGTAAAGAAAAAACATCCCTGGAATGGCTTCCCATTGCGCTTAGAGTAAAATGCAGATTTTTGCCATGGTCTTCACGGCCCTGCGTTATCAAGTAATGACCTATCCAACCTTGTTCCACGCCATTTTTCATCTTGCTATCTACCCTCCAGTCACACTTTCCTCCCTTTTCATTTCCTTGAATAAACCAAACACATTTCTGCCTCGAGGCCTTTGTACCTGCTGTTGCTTCAGCTTAAAATTTCTTCCACTCTTCACAAAGCTGGCCTCTTCTCCTCCCTCAGGACTGAGCTGACAAATCACCTCTTCAGAGAAGCTTTCCTTCACTCACTGTCTAAAGTACACCCCCCTGATAGTCTCTAGTATGCTACTGTCCGTCGCTTTGGAGCCAGCTGCGACTCATGGCAACCCCATGTACAACAGAATGAAACTTTGCCGGGTCCTGTGCCAACCTCACAATCTTTGCTATGTTTGAGCCCATTGTTGTAGCCACAGTGTATTTTCAGTGCCTTCCAACCTGGGGATGGGGGGAGGAATGGGCTTATCTTCATCCTTGAGCAGTATATCACACTATCTTCTGTTGTGATATATAGGATTTTCGTTGGCTAACTTTCAGAAGGAGATCACCAGGCCTTTCTTCCTAGTCTGTCTTAGTCTGGAAGCTCTGCTGAAACCTGTCCATGAGGTGACCATGTTGATATCTGAAATACCAGTGGCATAGTTTCCAGCATGATAGCAACACATGAGCCACCATAGGACAACAAACTGACAGACGGGTGGTAGATCCTCAGCAACCCTATAGTTTATACTTATTTCCTTGATAGCTCAAAAATCTATAATATTTTATTTGGGGGGGCTATTTGTTTATTTATTTATTCTAAGTTTCCCCACTAGAACATAAATTCTGTGAGAGAAGAGTCCTTGACCGTTTTGTTCTCCACTTTGTCCTCTATGCATATTATTGTTGTTGCTGTTAGGCGCCATCAAGTCAGTTCCAACTCATAGTGACCCTATGTACAACAGAACCAAATACTGCCTGGTTCTGTGCCATCCTCACAATCGTTGCTATGTTTGAGCCTATAGTTAGAGCCACTGTGTCAGTCTCTCTCATTGAGGGTCTTCCTCTTTTTCGCTGACCCTCTACTTTACCAAGCGTGATGTTCTTCTCCAGGAATTAGTCCCTCCTGATAACATGGAAACTCTATGGGGCAGTTCTACTCTGTCCTATGGGGTCGCTATGAGTCGGAATCGACTCGACGGCACTGGGTTTTTTTTCTGGGATAACATGTCCAAAATACGTGAGACGAATCTCGCCATCCTTGCTTCTAAGGAGCATTCTGCCTGTACTTTTTCCAAGATAGATTTTTTTGTTCTTCTGGCAGTCCATGGTATATTTAATATTCTTCACCAACACTATAATTCAAAGGCATCAATTCTTCAGTCTTCCTTATTCCTTGTCCAACTTTCCCATGCATATGAGGCAATTGAAAATACCATGGCTTGGGTCAGGCGCACCTTAGTCTTCAAAGTGACATCTTTGCTGTTCAACACTTGAAAGGGGTCTTTTGCAGCAGGTTTCCCCAATATGATACACTGTTTGATTTCTCGAATGTTGTTTCCATGGGCATTAATTGTGGATCCAAGTAAAATGAAGTCCTTGAGAACTTCAGTCTTTTCTCCATTTATCATGATGTTACTTACCGGTCCCACTGTGAGGATTTTTGTTTACCGTATGTTGAGGTGTAATCCATACTGAAGGCTCTCGTCTTTGATCTTCATCAATAAGTGCTTCAAGTCCTCTTCACCTTCAGCAAGCAAGGTTGTGTCATCTGCATTTCACAGGTTGTTAATGTGTCTTCCTCCAATTCTGGTATCACATGCTTCTTCATATAGTCCAGCTTCTTGGCTGAGTAAATAATCCTCCATGCCTAGGATAGCACTATTCACCTAGTAGCTGCTCAAACACCTGAATGAAGGAAGGAAAGAATGAGGCTGCGTTAAGAACTATTTCGAGGAAAGCAGACCCATCACAGGGGAGATGAAGACAGTGGTTTCGTTGGTTTCTAATAGCTTCCCTGTCCCATTTTCTCAAGGCCAGCTGTATTTGAGTTGCAGTCCTCTAATCCCTGGCACATTTTTTCTGCATCCCTTCAACAATATCTCCTTTCCTTGAGCAAGCCTGTGTGAGTGTCTGTTTCCAGTTACCAAATAACACTGACTAGAATCTGTGCCTCCAGAACTGGGGAACACCCAGCTGTAGGGTGGCAGCTGAGAGTCCCTTTTAGGGAAGTAGGACTTCTGGCTAGAGTGGAATTTAGACAGGGTGTTTATAGAAAGGAGATCAGAATCTCAAAGCAAGTTCAGTTCAGAAAGAGCTGGAAGACAGAGAGAACCAGGAACCAGAAACTAAGCAGCAGGGTCTGAACCTTAGGAAATCATTAGTCTCAAACCAAAGCTACCTCAAAACCACCATAAAAGCCCTGTCAAGGCCAAGTCACCAGGATGAAAGCAAGCAACTCCTGAATGCTAGATTAAATTCATGCAGTGCTAATTGCTTCTTTGTAAATACATAACAAAAGCAAACAAAAAAACCAGCTTTAAGATGGTTATCTAGACTTAATTGGTCCTTCAGGTAAGATGCTTTTGCTTACAAGTAACAGACAACTCTATCTTAACTAGTTTCTAATTAATTAATGGAGAGGTGATTATGCTGTCATAAGAAATAAAGCCCCAAATCTCAGGGGTTAACACAATAAACATTTATTTCTTGCTCACATAAAGTCCAATGTAGGTGTACCTGGCTGAGTGTCACTCCTGGATGGCTCTCCTCCAAGCAGTGACTCAGAGACCCAAGCTGTTTCTGTCTTATATCTCTGCCATTTTGTGGCTTCACAGTTGTCCTAGTGTCATCCACCTAGTAGATGAGGGGAATGAAAAGGGGTGATGATAAGAAGGTGAGGAATATTGCACCTAAACTTAATCACCCTGGCCCAGAAATAATACACTTTATGTCACATTCTATTCGTGATAATTAATCACATGGTTCCATTTAGATGCCAGGGGAAGGGATGCTGAAAAATGTCATCCATGGCTGCAGAGTTCCTTCCAAGCAATAACTTTATATTCTATGAGGTGTCCATGAATCTTTGGCAGGTCACTAGCCATCTCTGGCTTAGGAAAAAGGTATCCCCAGGAGGAAGTCTTTCAAGGTAAAGGGGCTCCGAAGTTAGTTAATTTAGCAGCTCAAAGATTAAATTCAAGGACTCAAGGTCTTTCTATATTTCCACACTGCCATATTCAGGGTCACTATGAGTTGGAATCGACACAATGGTAATGGGTTTTTGTTTTTTTTTTGTATACTTGGGCCAATTTCCCACCATATCCAAACAACACCCAGCAGAAGAATAGCTGCCCCTTTCTTGTATCTCTTTAAGAGTGAAGAAACCTTTCTCAGAAGGGCTTTGTCAGACTCTGCTCTTATTCTCACTGGCTGGAGTTGGGTCACGTGTCCACACCCAAGCCAATCACCAGCAAGGGAAATGGAATTACCCTGAAGAACCAGCCCAGTGGTCCTCAGCCCTCCCTGCACGTGAGCACCACCTAGAAGAAATTTTTAAAAATACAAACACCTAGGCCCCGCCCCAGTGAGTCCTACTTAATTGGTAGGTGGCGTCAGGTATCAGAAACCACAACCGACAGTTTAAGAACCAGATTCCGTTCACATACTCGTTTAGCTTGATCCATAGGGTGTTTTGAAAACTCGGAAACTTATCACTATAAAGTGCAAAATGTTAGCAAGTGGCGAATCTGGATAAAGCGTACAAAGGGCTCTCTATACTCCTCTTATTTTTCTCCTATAAGTTTGAAATTATATCAAAATTAAAAGTTAAAAAAAAGGAGAAATGGGAACTTACACATAAAATCTAGTATCCTTGCTTCTCTTGAAAAAATCAGAAAATCTAGCAAAACTGGATCTATTATCCTGTAGGCAGTAAATAGCAGGACTGAGTAGCTGATGCCCAAATCTTCAATCAAGACTTTCTAGGGCAGGGGCCTAGGAATCTGCATTGTTAGCTGGAGTCTAATCAGGTGGTGATAATGATGATTGTCAGCTGCCATCGAGTCAATGCTGATCCATGGCGACCCCATGTGTAGGCTTGGGAATCACTCTTTGGTGTCCCCTAAAGTTTTATTCATTTTGCTTCTATCCTGTTCCAGCCTCTTCCAATCTCTAAGTATAGCCTGAATTATTTTTTGCCAAATACAGCACCTTGCACTTGCCCACACTGAAGCTCATCCTTGGCAACTTCTCTGCCCACTCACACAGCATGGTGAGATATCTTCCTGCGGCTTATCACCAGCGGCTTGGCATTGCACTGCCTGGCACAGCTAAGTGTCTTCAGCAAATGTGGAGCTATCGCCACTTACCCTTCCAGATCAGTTAGGCTAATGTCAAACAAGACCACTCCCAGCACTGACACCCCACTGTTTTCAATTAATTAATGAACTAACTCATAACAACCCAACCAAAGCTTCTGGTTGCAAGCAAAAGAAACCAACTGTGCGGCTAACGTGAGCAACAGAGGAATTTAGCATAAGTCAGGGTTTCTCAACAGCAGCACTACTGACATTTGGAGCCAGAGAATTCCTTGTTGAGCAGGGCTTTTCTGTGATGTTTAGCAGCATCCCTGGCTTCTACCCACCAGATACCAGCAGCACAGTCCCCCCCCCCCCAGTTGCGACAACCAAAAAGTCTCCCAGTTGCCAAATGTCCCAGGGGAGCAGGGGGTGGGGGTGGGGGTGGGAAGGAGCCAATCTCAACTGAGAACCACTGGTGTAACTAAAGAGAATCTGAAGAACAGAGACTTAGAAAGTATGGCAACCTGAGTCATCCTAGGGTTCTAGACAGCAAGGACTCATAACCCTGGCTCCACCATTTTCCACCATTTACTTGTGTGACTTTAGATAAGTTATTTAGCCTCCCTGCAGCTCTGTTTCCTCATCTATAAAATGGGATAATTAGGATAGGTTGGGTTATACAGTATGGAAACCCTCGTGGCACGATGGTTAAGAGCTATGGCTGCTAACCAAAAAAGGTCGGCAGTTCGAATCCGCCAGGCACTCCTTGAAAACCCTATGGGGCAGTTTAACCCTGTCCTTTAGGGTCACTATGAGTCAAAATTAACTCCACAGCAACTTTTTTTTTTTTTTTTTATACAGTAGGAGCAAACAACGCCAAAATATCAGCAGATTTAAAACACATGCTACGTGTCCCACATGATCGTCTGGGGCTCTGCTTCCGTTGTTCACTTCAGGGGACTCAAGCTGATAGGGGCTCCATCATCTGAATATTACTAGTCAAAATGGCAAGGAGAAAAGAAAAGGAAGTGTTAAGTGGGCTCTGCAACATTTCTACCTATAAGTGATTCTCATCCTTCCTGCTTATAATTCAGTGACCGAAACAAGTCATGTGGCCATGTCCAATTTGAAGGGGATGTTAAAGTAATAACTTACCACACTCGGGGAAGGAGGTGAGAAGGAACCATCGATAAACAACACTAATGTCTGACACAAACAATAATAATACTGACTTCATAAGTGTATTGGAAAAGGTAAACTAATTAATACATAAATAGTTCTTAGAACAGTGCCTGATACATATTAACTGCTCAACAAATATTAACTTATTGTTATTCATTTATTCACCAAGTGTTTCTTAAGGACTATGATGGTCAGTTTTATGTGTCAATGTGGCTAGGCTGTTAAAAAAAAAAAATGACGAAAACCAAATCCATTGCCATTGAGTCTATTACGACTCATAGCGACCTACAGGATAGAGTAGGCCTGCCTCATAGGGTTTCCGAGGAGTGACTGGTGGATTTGAATTGCTGACCTTTGGGTTAGCAACCGAGCTCTTAACCCCTGCACCACCATGGCTCTCGGTTATTCAATCTGGCACTAATCCAGGTGTGAAAGTAAGTATTTTTAAGACATGAAGGATATCTACAAACTGTTGACTTTAAGTAAAGGAGGTTATCCTTGATGATGTTGGCCTGATCCAATCAGTTGAAAAGCTTTAAGATCAGAACTGAGTTTTCCCTGAGGAAGAAGAAATTCTGCCTGCAAAATGAAGCTTCAGCTCCTGCCCAAGTTTCCAGCCTGTCCTTCCTGACAGCCTGCCCTGCAGATTCCATACTTACCTAGACACCCTTCACATTCATATAAGCCAACTCTTTGTTATCTATATATCTTTCAATTTCTCTGGTGGAACCCTGATTGATATAAGTGCCTACTATATTTCAGGCACTGAATATGCAGCAGTAAACCAAACAAATCCTTGCCTCTTGTGGAATTCACATTCTAGTGGGCAAACAGACAATTGAGTAAACGTATCTAGTATGTGAGATGGGGATGAGTGCTGTAAAGAAAAATAAGGCACGGTAAGTGGGCTGGGGAGTGCTAGTGTTGAAGATTTTCTGTTTTAAGGCGGCTAGGAAAGGAATCTCTGATAAGCTGAGCTTTGATTAGAGTGCTGAAGGAAATGAGGGATAAAATCATTCTGATAACTGAAGAAAAAGCATTCCAGGTTGAGGCAACACCAAACACAAATGTCCAAAGGCAGGAGAGGGGCTTAGTGTGTTTGAGGACAAGAAGAAAGCTAGTGTGGCCAGAGTAGAGTAAGCAGGAGGGACACTAGGAGGAAATGAGATCAGAGAGCCAGACCAGGATGATCTTCAGTCAATTTCAGTCTTCGGTAACTCCACTAGATATTGAAATTCCTGGGAGAAAGCCTCTGGATGGGCCATTTGGGTCATGTGCTCACACCTTGATTGAAGGAAGGCTCCTTGATTGACAGGCAACCAAAATGGGAGTCGACACGAGAGAAGTTCTAAAAGCCAAATCCTGAATCCAAAATAGGGAAGATGGACTCTTGGCTCATTGCTTTCACTCATTCAACAAATATCAATTGAGCATTTATCACGATCTAGGCAGCATTCTATGCTTGGTACAGTACAGGGTCAGAGAAAAAGAGGAAGACCCTCAATGAGATGGATTGACACAGTGGCTGCAACAATGGGCTCAAGCATAACGACAATTGTGAGCGTGGCACAGGACCAGGCAGTGTTTCATTCTGTAGCACATAGAGTCAGAACTGGCTCGATGGCACCTAACAACAACAACAAGGTAGCATTCTAGACTTGGTGAACAAATTGAACAATGTGCCTGCTCTCATGGAGCTCACATTCTACTGAATTTTGGCTATCTAAAAGAACCGATCAAGTCCGAAGTGGTCAAACAGAGAGCAAGAGGAAAGGGTGTGTTAGTTGTTTTTGTCGTTAGTTGCCGTCGAGTTGGCTCCAATTCATGGCCTTTCGTGGATGATAAAATAAAACATTGTCCTTTCCTGCACTATCTGCATGATAATTGATATGCCTGACTTCAATATTGTGGTCACTGTGTATTTTGAGTGCCTTCCAACCTAGGGGAAATCCTGGTAGCATAGTGGTTAAGTGCTACGGCTGCTAACCAAGAGGTCAGCAGTTCGAATCTGCCAGGCGCTCCTTGGAAACTCTATGCGGCAGTCCTACTCTGTGCTATAGGGTCGCTATGAGTTGGAATCGACTGGACAGCACTGGGTTTTGGTTTGGTCCAACCGTGGGGGCTCATCTTGCAGCACTATATCAGACAATATTCTGTTGTGATCCGCAGGGTTTTCATTGGCTGATTTTTGGAAGTAGATTACCAGGACCTTCTTCCTAGTCTATCTTAGCCTGGAAGCTCTTCTGACACCTGTTCACCATGCAGGACCCTCCTGGTATTTGATTAATCTTAATTTGTTTGTTTTTGTGATTTCCCTATTTGAGTTGATATCAGGACGTTCTGTTTTGTGACCTTGTGTTCTGCTGATATCTGATATTATTGGTTCTCTGACCAAACAATATCCTTTAGTATTTCTTGTAGCTTTGGTTTGGTTTTTGCAAATTCTCTAAACTTGTGTTTGTCTGTAAATATCTTAATTTCGCCTTCATATTTCAGGGAGAGTTTTGCTGGATATATGATCCTTGGCTGGCAGTTTTTCTCCTTCAGTGTTCTGTATATGTCGTCCCATTCCCTTCTTGCCTGCATGGTTTCTGCTGAGTAGTCAGAACATATTCTTATTGATTCTCCCTTGAAGGAAACCTTTCTTTTCTCCCTGGCTGCTTTTAAAATTTTCTGTTTATCTTTGGTTTTGGTGAGTTTGATGATAATAAGTCTTGGTGTTTTTCTTTTTGGATCAATCTTAAATGGGGTTCGATGAGCATCTTGGATAGATATCCTTTCGTCTTTCATGATGTCAGGGAAGTTTTGTGTCAGGAGTTCTTCAACTATTTTCTCTGTATTTTCCGTCCCCCCTCCCTGTTCTGGGACTCCAATCACCCGCAGGTTATCTTTCTTGATAGAGTCCCACATAAGTCTTAGGGTTTCTTCATTTTTTTTAATTCTTTTATCTGATTTTTTTTCAGCTATGTTGGTGTCGATTCCCTGGTCCTCCAGATGTCCCAGTCTGCGTTCTAATTGCTCGAGTCTGCTCCTCTGACTTCCTAGTGCGTTGTCTAATTCTGTTATTTTATTGTTAATCTTTTGGATTTCTACATGTTGTCTCTCTATGGATTCTTGCAACTTATTAATTTTTCCACTATGTTCTTGAATAATCTTTTTGAGTTCTTCAACAGTTTTATCAGTGTGTTCCTTGGCTTTTTCTGCAGTTATCCTAATTTCATTTGTGATATCATTAAGCATTCTGTAAATTAGTTTTTTATATTCTGTATCTGATAATTCCAAGATTGTATCTTCATTTGGGAAAGATTTTGATTCTTTTGTTTGGGGGGTTGGAGAAGCTGTCATGGTCTGCTTCTTTAAGTGGTTTGATATGGATTGTTGTCTCCGAGCCAACACTGGGAAACTAGTTTTTCCAGAAAATCCGCTAAAAAAAAAATGCAGTCAGATCCCTATCAGAGTTCTCCCTCTGGCTCAGGCTATTCAGATGTTAATGAAGCCGCCTGGGGAGGGTGGGGGAGGGAACAGAGAGATAGGAGAGTAGCACCTCAGAATATAGCCAGAGTTGCTTGTCTTGCTTGGAATGACTATTATATCTGAGATTCCCGGGGCACGTCGCCTTTGTGTGCTGGCTGTGTGGAGATTGCCCCCGGGGGGTCTGGCCCGCTGGAGTCACGGTCAGATCCTCCGCTTCCAGCCCCACGCCCAGCGTCAAGGCTCCCCTACTGGGACGGTGCACTCTCGACTCCAAAATCAGTCGCTGCCTCCCGGGGACTTCTCGTCCCTACAGCCGCGTGGCCGTGCCGCCTCTGAGAACCAGTTAGGCCTCCTCCCAGGGTTAGTTCAGATGGGTGGAGCAGCTCCCCGTGCTTGTGCCGTGACCGAGTGTCCCGGCTGGGACGCTGTTCTCCCCGCTCCAATACCAGTCGCTGCCTCCCAGGGACTTCTCCTACCGGCTGCGTCCCACGCCGCCCGCGCGACCCGGCTGGTCCCCTTCCCGGGGTTAGTTCAGGGGGGTGGAGCAACTCTCCGTGTTTATGCCGTACCTGCGTCCAGTCCAAATCCCTGCGGGACGGTTCCCCGGCTCGGACGCTGCTCTGTCTGCTCCAAGACCAGTCACTGCCTCCCGGGGACTTCTCCTACCAGCTGCGTCCCACGCCGCCCACGCGACCCGGCTGGTCTCCCTCCCGGGGTTAGTTCAGGGGGGTGGAGCAGCTCTCTGTGCTTGTGCCGTACCTGACTGGTACGCTGGCTCCAGGCTCTGGAAACAATCGCTGCTTCCCCGTATTAGTTCGTTCTCCGTCTCTAAATCTGTGTTTGTTGTTTAGGGTTGGTAGATTGTTATGTATGTGATCGATTTACTTGTTTTTCCGTGTCTTAGTTGTAAGAGGGATCTGAGGTAGCGTCTGCCTAGTCCGCCATCTTGGCTCCGCCTACCCCTCCTGGTATTTGAAATGCCAGTGGCATAGCTTCTAATATCATAGCAACATGCAAGCCACCACAGTATGACAACCTGACAGACAGGTGGTAGGGAAAAGTGTGTAGGAAAGGAGAATCCTGGGGTCCCATATTGGTGGTGTGTTACAGGATGATGCTAAACCATCTGTAAAAGTGTAGTAGTGGTAATAGTAGTAGCTTCAGGACTCACCTTACTCCAGGGGGAGAAGAGAGAATCACCATCAGCCCAAGGCTGATGCCCCTGAAGTAAGGGCAGACATACCTCCATACTCCAACCCTTTTTATCACTTCTGACACCAGCCGTCCCTCCCGTGGCAGTTTCTACTTCTCTGCTAGGTTTGATAATTTGTTGCAATGGCCACACAGAACTCACAGACAATTCTTATGATTATGGAGTTTATTAGGGAAGTAACAGGTTACAATCCAGAATCAGGATGAACTTAGAAGTAACAGGAACAACTCGGGAGACAGTATACAGTTTGTCGATAAGCTTCCAACCAAGACAGTTCTCAGCTCCATCTCAGCCATGCCTGCAATCAGGCCTCCCTCTAGCAAATGTTACAGCCCTTTTGGCTCACAGTGAAGTGCCCAGAGGCACCCCACTCCACCAGCAAGCCTCTGACCCGAACATGCTCAGCTCTCTCACTCTGTGGGTTGGTGAGCCCATCACAGCCAACTTGTTTCATGGGCCAGGAAGCCCACTGCAGCTGTTTCATACCTTCTCCAGTGTTACAGCTCTGTCTCCTAAGTCTAGGATGTTCTCAGTACAGGGACTCCACGCCCAAAGGACATGCTCCTCTCCCAGCTGTTCTTGATGGTGGTGAGGTCACCGTCAACCTCTGTGGAATTGGTCCTTTTAAGCCTAGAAAGATGGCAAAGCTGACCAATCTCCTAGGTAGGCCATGGTCACTTAGTTGTGTGGTAATTGGCCAGTCCCCACAAGAGTTTTACATACCTTATTTGCATGGCGAATTGTCCAATCCCTTTGCAAGGTTATGGTCTAGAAAATCATATTGGCAGAACTACAAACTCAGGGCCAGAAAGACTATATATAAAGAAAATCCATTGCCCTGCACCATCTGTTTGTGATCCCTGAGGAATGAGACACCAATGAAGTTATGACCCTTGTTCTTTATGTTTCTATAATGCTCTTAAATCCCATAAGGTATGTCACTAATCTGCTTTTAAAATACATACATATAAGCATTCATAATATGAACTTAGAAATATGCCTACCTTTGTGAAGAAAACTTAACAATAGCCCGAGATTACAATGACTTATTTAGGGTGTGGCCTGCATCATGATGTACTTCACACATAGTCAGTGCCCTTAGTCAGTGTTTAGTAAATGAAACTTGTTACATGCTTATCAATACTAGTCCTATGCTTCTTCTTCCCAGTATCCTTGCCCTTTAAGGTTCCAGGAAAATTTAGAGAAGGCAGAACAGCTGAATCACAGACACTTAGATGATATTATTAACCACAAGGAAGCAGTCAATCTCCAGTCCAAGAGGAACTTCCACGTGCATTTTTAAAACCCAAATATCAGAATCTTTTTTTTTTTTTCAAACTCACCCCTCCCATCACAGAATGAAACATTAAGGAGGGAGCCAGAGGAAACCGGCTTCTCTCTTCCCGATCCTGATTCACTCTCTAGCGTTGCACACAGTCAATTTTGCCCTCCCAGTTTTGGGTGCCTTTGAAGCATTTCAGCCTACCTACATTTTGCATATCAAAAGAGAAGAGAGCCATAAATCATTATTGGCAAGAAAGATAAGGGAAATAGCAGAGGCTGAATATTTGAAAGCAATTAGTTAGGACAACAGAAGGAAAAAAAAGGAAAGACATTATGCAAATAGAGGCTGTTCCACCTTGAGAAGATAATGTCAGCATCTGCTTTGAACACATAGGAAAGAGTTTAAAGCTTCCCAGTTCATTCCATGTCTATCTGACTATGAAGCTTCCTCATAACTTCTATTAGGCCCTGATAGCATCAGGCCTCTGAAATGTTAACACTTTCATATTCTGCAATAATTTCTGTTAGTGTTAGCTATGAACAATTTGAAATATTTCCTAACATTGGACCATAATAAGTACACCTTATGGACTGTTGTTGTTGTTAGGTGCCCTCGAGTTAGTTCGGACTCATAGTGACTATGTACAACAGAATGAAACACTGCCCGGTCCTGCGCCATTCTCACAATCGTTGCTATGTTTGAGCCCATTGTTGCACCCAGTGTGTCAATCCATCTCATTGATGGTCTTGCTCTTTTTCGTTGACCCTCTACTTTACCAAGCACATGGATTACAACAAAATATTGTCCAATACAGTGTTGGAAGAAGAGCCCCCTAGGGTTGGAACACGCTCAAAATACACAGCGGCTGCAACAATGGACTCAAACTATCAACAACAGTGAAGATGGCTGGCGCAGGATTAGGCAATGTTTTGTTATGTTACGGATAAGATCGCCAAGAGTCAGCGACCACTCAATGGCAACTAACAAGTACAGTAATAAGTCTTTTAATTCTCCAAATAACTTAGAGCTAGCTTGAGCCCACACTTACCTCCTTTTTCGCAGGTCTCCTCTGTATAGCTTTTTTTAGGTTAACTAAATGGGGGTGGTCTTTAACAGGAAATGAATCCTCAGGGTAGAGAGTAGTGCCTGATTTCAATTACTTTAGAAGAAAAGAAACCACATCTGAAGTAGAAATACTCCCTCCTCTATGAGTCGGAATCGACTCGACGGCACTGGGTTTGGGTTTTTTTTGTTGGTTTCCCCACACCCTCATGAAGCCAGTAAAAATGAAGACCAGAGCTTGTCCCTTCCCACCAGCAGAAAAGAGCAGAGAAGAAATCTTTTCTTATTCAGTAGACACATGAGATGGCAGATTCTACAACATGTGAGATTAGCTTGGGGCTGGGGCTTTGTTGTCTGTTGAGGAGGAGTAGCAGATTTGAAAGAAAGGAAATGTGGGGTCAGTGGGCAGGCTTCAAGGAGTTGGGGGATAAGGAGAGTATTGAGAATAAACAGCTTCCATGCCTTGGTGTCCACCTACCCACTGTTGACATTCCTCCTTGGTGTCACACATTGTTAGCCTTCATCTGACCCCAGCTGCCATGGTGTCTCAGTGGCCTAGCTCCCTGTAAGAGTCAGGATAACCCTTCAACTTCAGGGATGACAGTTCTACGGAGAACCCCACTCCACCAGAGCTGAGCTCAACCAAGATTGTCACACTCCATCAGCACTACCACCATCCCACTCGAAGATACCAGAGAAGTTCTGTGGCTGATTTGGTTCAGGTAGTCATCCCTTGCCAACCCATGGCCACATCCTTTTTTCTGCCCAAAGATTCACCCAAGAGTTATTCTCTCCTTTAAGCTCACAGCCTAGAGGAGAAGGACACTGCATACCTTGTAGGTCTACACAGGGATTGCACTCAGGAAGAGAGTGAACCAGCAGGGGCTGCAAGAGGTGAACTGTAGTAACAAGAAGGTAGGATGCCCCCTGGTTCCCACAGGAGATTGTGCTTGGTTTGTTTGAACGATTCTGTGGGCTGGTAGGGAACTGAACCCGGTTAGACTGAGGGCTGAGTGAAATGCACTGGTCCAGCTAATAGGGAAATAATCCAGGTAAAGCCCTTCCCGCTGGGTGGGGGACATATCTGGCAAGATCAAGGGAATTCACAGTTAGGTCTTTGGAGCCCTGCAAAGCTCAAAGATGTCAAGGTAGTACTTGAAATCTTAGGCCTTACAACACAAAAGCAGGCTTCATCACTCGTAAATGTGGCCCAGTATCCTGGAATCTGACTAATTCAAGTAATATTTTATTATCTTGAAGAGACATGGCGATGGGGATGAGGAGCAGCTAGAGGTCTCCTCCCTTGACCAACTCTGTGAAATATACTATAGTAGGTGTCATGGAGCCAGAATATAAAGACTTTCTCAAGAGGGTGACAACCCCACAGCTGGAGAATACAACCCCATGAGCCACATTTAGTGGACATAAGCATTGTTCCATATGTGCTGAACTGTTCTGTCACCTTGTTACACTTGGAGTTATGCTTCCCAGAATCCCCTTCTCTGTGTGGTTCCAGGTTATAGTTGCCAGTAAGAAGTTGTGTGAGATATGGGAGGTGGAAGCGAAGCAGCAGCCAGTGTGCTTTGAAGGTCGCCATTGGTTTCAGGCAGTGAGAGGTGCAGAGGTGCTGGCAGGTTCCAATTTGTCTTTATTCTTCCCATGCTGCCTCCAGCTGTTCTTTCTGAATGCTGGCCCTGATGACCAACAGTGACCCCAGACCCCAATCCACCACCAGATGCTTTGCTGTGAATTTGCAGAGGTAGGAACTACCAAGAGCCAACAACTTTCCATGAGCTTCTACACTAGCCCTCTTTGTGGTCCCACTTCTGCAGCTGGATGTGACCAACTTCCTGGCTACCCTGCATCCTCTGACTCATTGACACATACCAGTGCTTCAGAACAGCTAGTGAGTACCTTTCCCAATCCCCCTACTCTCTTTTTTGGACCTTTATGGACCTTTTTTTCTCCCAGATCCTCCCATAATTGTGTTGTTGTTTTAGCTGCTGTTGAGTGAACCCCGACTCGTGGTGATCTCCTACACAATAGAATGAAATGCTGCCTGAACCTGCACCATCCCCATAATCAGTGCTGGATCAGACCACTGTGATCCATAGGGTTTCATTGGCCGATTTTCAGAAGTAAATCACCAGGCCTTTCTTCCTAGTCTGTCTTTGTCTAGAAGCTCAGCCTAAACCTGTTCAGCATCATAGCAACACATAAGCCTCCACTAACAGATGAATGGTGGCTGAACATGGGGTACATTGGCTGGGAATCGAACCCAGGTCTCTCGCATGGAAGGAGAGGTATCTACCACTGCATCACCATTGTAAGGATCCCTTACTCCATAACACTCACGGAGATTCTAATTCAACCCTGACCGATGCACCATAGAAAGGCATGAAGGAGCCTTCCATGATGTTGGAAAAGCTCTATATCTGGATCTAGGTGATGGTTACACGGGGTCTATCTATATTTTAAAATTCACCAAATTTAATGCTTCAGATATGTGCATTTCGCCAATTCCTATGCTACATCTCAATAACTTTTTTTTTTTTTTAAAGTGACTTAAAAGACTTTATCAACCAAATAAATAAAGCACAACAACACCAAGAGGTTGAGGGCAAACTCTGCAGCCACCAGCACGGGCCACAGCCTCCCAGCCCCAAGCCTGCCTGCTTCCAGCCTTCCGAGCCACAGTGCCTCTGCTACTGCTGCTGCTGCTGTTGCTGCTGAATATGTAACAGTCCTTCAAAGGACTCCTCTGCCTGCTGGCTTTGACAATAAGAGATCATGATTACAAATGGCTTTAGACTAGAGAAAGATCTTTGGTCTTCATTAAGGTTTATTTGTGACTCTTCCAGTGGTGGTTTCTGAGAGAAGAATGCCGATGGTAATTAGGCCCTCCTAATTGCAGTAGTCACTGATTGCCTGGATTAAAAACATTTGAGGAAGTGTAGCAATTAGAGCTTCAGGAAATATTTAAAAACAAAGTGAGAAAAGGCCTCATGGTGCAAGGACACAGCGAGGCAGCCAGGACCCCTGACCAGCTGGAGTGGACCCTTAGTGACCCAGGATGTCTGGACAGCTCACCCCTTGGACCGTGGCCCCCACAGTCTGAGGAGGAAGAGGGGAATTTCTCCTCACTCTCCAGACACAGCTGTGACTCAGTCTGCGGAGAGGCAATTTAGGAGAGAGACATTTTGCAAACAGTGGATAAGGATAATAATAATACCAAGTACATGTTACTAACGGAAACGCTGGTGGCTTGGTGGTTAAATGCCACAGCTGCTAACCAAAGAGTCGGCAGTTCAAATCCACCAGGTGCTCCTTGGAAACTCTAAGGGGGCAGTTCTACTCTGCCCTATAGGGTCGCTATGACATGTAACTAAAACATACATACATACATTACCCTATTAAATCTGTACAAAAAGCTACAGTACGGTCACCACTTTGAAATGAAGAAACTGAGGTCTTCATCGGAGAAGTGGAAAAATTTCTCAAGGTCACACACACAGCAAGTGGCAGACCCACCTTGAACCCTGGTCTACTTGATTTCAAAGCGCATGCCCATAAACAATATATTATTCTGTGTCTCCCTTCATCCTAAAGCCCTGTATTTCTCTGGCTTCCACGACCCCAGCAAGGCAAGTGCACTTGCGAGCTCATACCAACCCACTACCCACTTCCATCAACTTTTCATTAAGTCTTCCTTCAGAACCTATTTCCGGTCACCAAACTCCTCTTGTTCCTCTTGTTCAACAACTCTGGGGAGAATCTCTCAGCCCCTCCTCCCCACGCTCTCTGAGAATGAGCTCACCATATTTTGCAACTCTCTTCCCCAATCAAGATCTGGAATCCAAGGTCTTTTATCTTTTTGTGCAAATTCATATTTAAAAAATACTAATCATCTTCATTGCTCATCTCCACAGTTCTTCAACCCCAAACAAACTCCTCTGGCCTCTTGGTTTCCTGCTATCCTTAACCTGGAATACAAGTTTCATGAGGGGAGAGATTTTGATCTCTTTTATTTCTTGCTGTAATCCTGGCACCTAGATGAGTGACCAACACACACACAAAAAAAAACACATAGTAGGTGCTAAATAAATATTTGCAAAAAGCTTTCTTTCATCTAATCAGAAATACATCTTCTCTATTTTTAGACATCTTCTAGTATGTGATGCTTTCTAAATTGCTGGAAATGCATCTTCTATATTTCTTCTTACGGAGTCCTGCTGGCATAGTGATGAAGTGCTCGGCTGCTAATTGAAAGGTTGGCGGTTTGTACCCACCAGCTACTTCTCAGAGAAAAAAGGCCTGGCAATCTGGTACTGTAAAGATTTAATTAAAAACAAACAAACAAAAAAAAAAACCATTGCCATCAAGTCAATTGCGACTCATAGCGACCCCATAGGACAGAGTAGAACTGCCCCCATAGAGTTTCCAAGTAGCACCTGGTGGATTCTAACTGCCGACCTTTTGGTTAGCAGCTGTAGCTCTTAACCACTACACCACCAGGGTTTCCACGGGAAATATTACAGCCTAGGAAACACTCTGGGGCAGCTCTACTCTGTCCTATAGGGTCACTAAGAGTCAGAATAGACTCAATGTCACACAACAACGTATTTCTTTTCTCTAGAAATCATATCTCTCTAGAATCATATCTCCAGGTGGCCAAACCTCGCCCAGATAGGCTCAGTTGGCCCCTCTTAGAGCACAATAAGCATTTGTGTTTCTAAAGCCTGGCTTATAGGATGATGACCACTATGTTACTGACCCAGGACCACCCCAGATAAAGGTGTTCCCAAATACCTCTACATGGTCTCCTGGAGAGAGGGTGTTTACCACACATGCACTGTGCATGTCCATCAGGAAATAAGATTAAAACTTTATTTCCATCTTCTAATTGGTACTGGCGCCCTGAGAAAAATACTGGCCCATTAAGTAAGGAATACTAATTGCTTACTCACCTCCTACTGACAGTGATGACAGGCTTGGTTAAGGGTTTTTATTAAGGCCCATTAAAGGGAATACTGTGTGGTGAGCTTCTGGGTTGCTTGGAAGGGAGAGACTTTGCACATAGAGGCTGAGAGGGGGAGGTATACAGTGCAGACAGGTACAGGTGAATGAGGAAACAGATGCTGAGGGAGGGAGGACAGCTGGTAGGAGTGTAAGTACCCCAGATCACGCGACTCAGAAATGTTTTGGATCTGAAAAAGGTGATATTCTAAGCCCTGTGTGTGCATTATTGCATTTAATCTTCATAACAATTCCATGAGGTGGGAATTATCAACATCCCCATTTTATGAATGAGGAAACTGAGGCCTAGAGGGGTCAAGTAATTTGCTCAGAGTCACCTAGCTCACAAGTGGCTGAGCCAGGTTCATACCAAAGTCCATTTATTTCCACAGCACATACTTCTGAACACTATATTACAGTGGTCAATGACGAGCTCTACAGTGTCTGGAAGATTTGCTACCACACATGGCTTCCTCGATTTATTCTGCAAATAACTTTCTGAGTACCTACAATGAACCAAGTACCATACTCTGTGCTAAATTCATAAGTGGCATATTAGGAAGTCCCCATGGAGACTGGCTCACATGACGAACTGAGCATAAACACCCATATCCTTCTTACCCTAGATCCCATCGAACCAAATCTATATCAGCATGGCAAAACAAGATAATACCATCAGAGAGCCAGAAAACCTAAGTCAAAGCTGAAATCTGGGAAGCAGACGGGGTACAAGCTACAGAGCAACAAAACTGGAGGAACCATCACCTCAAAACATGCAGGAAGATCTGCCAAAAGAGTAGGGATTTGTCAGGGGAGTGCCGAGCTCAGAGTCAAGGGAGAAAAGAACCAGGGTCGGGCCGGGAGTACTAGTCAAAGTAACTGATTGGGGATGTAGAACCGCTATGAGTCGGAATCGACTCGACGGCAGTGGGCTTTTTTTATAGGACAACTAAGCCAGGCCTTTTGGTAGCCAGTGAGAAGCTGTTGTGTTTGCTCACAGGCTAAATTATTGATAAGATCAATATAAGAATCCCACACCCAGATGCCTCATCGGAAAAATTGTTAACATCAAGAATCCAAAAAAAAAAAGAAAAACAAACTTGTTGCTGTGGAGTCTATTCCAACTCATAGCAACCCTATACGTAGGAGTAGAATTGCCTCATAGGGTTTCTGAGGAGCAACTGGTGAATTCAAACTGCCAACCTTTTGCTTAGCAGCTGAGCTCTTAATCACTACAAAACCAGGCTCCAAAAAGACCTAAAATATGTCCAGAGAGAAGAAAAAGTGTCACCTGCAATAATTGGCACTTATCGAAGGCAAAAATGCTTAACGTCCTTGATTGCTAACTGAAATGTTGGGGGCTCGAGTCCACCCAAAGCCTCGGAAGAAAGGCCTGGCAATCTACTTCTGAAAAATCAGCCACCGAAAACCTTTTCAAGCAAAATTCTACTCTGACACACACAGGGTCGCCATGAGTCAGAGTCAACTTGATGGCAACAGGGTTGGTTTTATCTTCTTCCCATCTTTTTTTTTTTTTTAAATAGAAACTCTAGATTTTGAATTACATATGAGTAGAGGAAAAAGAGAGGTTAAAGATATAAGATGCAATGGGATACCATTTCACACTCACTCAAAAAAAAGAAAAATAAGTGTTGGAGAGTGTTGTTGTTGTTCTTAGGTGCAGTCAAGTAGGTTCCAATTCATAGAGACCTTATGTACAACAGAAAGAAACACTGTCCAGTCCTGTGCCATCCTCACAATCATTTTTATTCTTGAGCCCATTGTTGCAGCCATTGTGTCGAGCCATCTCATTGAGGGTCTTCCTTTTTCTCGCCGATCCTCTACTTTGCCAAGCATGGCATCCTTCTCCAGGGACTGATCCCTCCTGACAACATGTCCAAAGTATGTGAGACTTAGTCTCACCATCCTTGCTTCTAAGGAGCATTCAGGCTGTACTTCTTCCAAGACAGATTTCTTTGTTCTTTTGGCAGTCCATGGTATATTCAATACTCCTCACCAACACCACAATCCAAATGCATCAATTCTTCTTTCTCCCTTATTCATTGTCCACCTTTTGCATACATATGAGGCAACTGAAAACACCATGCCTTGGGTCAGGTACACATTAGGCTTCAAGGTGACATCTTTGCTTTTTAACACTTTAAAGAGATCTTTTGCAGCAGATTTGCCCAATGCAATGGGTCTTTTGATTTCTTGACTGCTGCTTCCATGGGCATCGATTGCAGATCCAAGTAAAATGAAATCCTTGACAACTTCAATATTTTCTCCGTTTATCATGACGTTGCTTATCGGTCTAGTTGTGAGAATTTTTATTTTCTTTATGTTGAAGTGTAATCGATACCGAAGGCTTTAGTCTTTGATCTTCGTCAGTAAGTACTTCAAGTCCTCTTCACTTTCAGCAAGCAAGTTTGAGTCAACTGCACATGGTAGGTTGTTAATGAGTCTTCCTCAAATTCTTATGCCATGTTCTTCATATGGTACAGTTTCTCAGATTATTTGCTCAGCAAAAAGATTGAATAAGTATGGTGAAAGGATACAAGCCTGACGCACACAATTTCTGACTTTAAACCACACAATATCCCCTTGCTCTGTTTGAACAGCTGCCTCTGATCTGTTACAAGTTCCTCAGGAGCACAATTAAGTGTTCTGGAATTCCCATTCTTGCCAATGTTATTCATAATTTGTTATGATCCACACAGCCGAATGCCTTTGCGTAGTCAATACGACACAGGTAAACACCTTTATGGTATTCTCTGCTTTCAGCCAGGATCCATCTAACATCAGCAATGATATCCCTCATTCTACATCCTCTTTTGAATCCAGCTTGAATTTCTGGCAGTTCTCTGTTGATGTACTGTTGTAACCATGTTTGAATGATCTTCAGCAAAATTTTACTTGTGTGTGATATTAGTGATATTTTAGATAATTTCCACATTCTGTTGGATCACCTTTCTTTGGAATAGGCATAGATATGGATCTCTTCCAGTTGGAGAGGATGTGGAGAAATTGAAACACTTGTACATTGCTAGTGGGAATGTAAATAGGTTAAACACAGAATTACCATATGTGGTAAAATTAGTTTCTTTATGTGACCTTTTACCTTTGTTCTTTGGAAAAATGGCTTGAGAGATTTTTCCCCTAAGCCCTGAGGAGTTACCTTTGTCCCAATTTTCTACTCCAGAGCTGTTTGTTACTTTTGTCCAGGTTGATTGACATTTCCTGGGCAGGCTGTAAACAACTTGACTTTTTGTCTGGCCCTGGGCTGCAGCCTGTCCTGTGATTGGTATGCGCCTTGCAGAGATTCGTCAATAAACCATGCAAATGAGGTGAGTTGTAGACTACTACGCAAATGAACAGTCTGTGGCCTACACAGTTCATGGCTCTGGTGGGAGTGCCATGGTGGTCAGTTCATGGCTCTGGTGGGAGTACCGTGCCTTGAAACTGACCAGGAGTTTATGTATTTAAGCAGCCAGTCCCACAGAGGTTTTTGTGAGACAGAAACAAGAAGCAGAAGAAAAGCAGAGAGAGAGGGGGGGAAGGCAAGGAAACTCCTAAAACAGCTGTGACACGTGTCAAGGACTATAACACTGATGACGGCAACAGGCCTGGAAGGGGCCCAGTGGCACAGCCAGCAGCAACAGGTGGTAGGGCAAAGAGGAGCCTGTCCTGAGGGGGCTGAGAGGCGCCTGTCCTGAGATGGCCAAGAGGAACCTGTCCTCAGGGGGCTGACAGGAGGCCTGCATGACTGACAGGAGCTGAGAGAGCTGTCCTGCACTGAAGAAGGGAGGCTTTGCATACATGCTTCCTGATCCCGATCCTGATTGTAGCCTGTTGATCCTGATCCTGAGTTGTAACCTGTTCCTTAATAAACCACTTAGTTGTTAGTATGGTCTGTGAGTTCTGTGTGGCCATTGCAATGGATTATTGAACCCAAAAGAGATGTAGAGAGTGCCATGGGAGGGATGGCTGGTGTCAGAATTGGTAAAAAGGTTGGAGAGTGGAGATATGTCTGACCTCTCCTTCATAGGGATCAGCCTTGGGCTGATCTTGATTCACAGTATTCCCCCTGAAGTTAGACAGGTACTGATGATACCACTACTACTACTCCCACCATTTTATAATTGGTGACAGAGGTGGGATTCATTGCAATGGCTCCTGACTCATGGAAACATGAGGTTTTGGAGGATGTCATGGATTGAATCGTGTCCTCCAAAAGTATCTGTCAACCTGGCTAGGTCATGATTCCCAATATTGTATGATTGTCTACCATTTTGTCATCTGATGTGATTTCCCTGTGTGTTGTAAATCCTATCACTACGATATAATGAGATGGATTAGTGGCAGTTATGTTGACGAGATCTACAAGATTAGATAGTGTCTTAAGCCAACCTCTTTTGAGATATAAAAGAAAGAAGTGAGCCAAGAGACATGGGGACTTCATACCACCAAGAGAACAGTGCCAGGAGCAGAGTGTGTCCTTTGGAGCTGAGGTTCCTGTGCTGAGATGCTCCCAGACCACGGGAAGACTGATGACAAGGACCTTCCTCCAGAACCAACAGAGAGAGAAAGCTTTCCCCTGGAGCCGGCACCCTGAATTCGGACTTCTAGCCTACTGCACTGTGAGAGAATAAACTTCTCTTTGTTAAAGCCATGCACTTGTGGTATTTCTGTTTCTAGATGACCAAGACAGAGGATAAAAGATGAACAGGCATGGGATGAGAAACTTTTGATTCTTGGGTGGTAATTCTGGTTGCTGCTACCTGTAATGGCTAAAAGGAAAGTAAGAGATGTTATGCTGCAGGAGTGGCTAGGAAAGCTGCATCTGGAGTGGCCTGGGGTGAAAGCCCAACAGGTTAAGCAAGATGAATAATAGGTGGCCAGGGTCTTTTGGTTCAGCCCAGCTAGACACCTAAGGCCAAATTCTTACAAATGGGTGAGATAATCAGAGGATGGAAAACAGAAGATGAAACAGGAATGTTTAAAAAGATTATGTGTTTATGTGAATGTACTATATTAGTCTGACTAAAGGGACGTTTTCCCTACCTGGTATTGTAAAACAGATGTGAATATATGATGAAAATGAATATTTGGCACTGTAAAAAACAGTGTGTAACTCCACCCCTCAGGCAATACTTTATTGGATATGCTAAAAGGGGAAATAATAAATGGGGCTAATGCCAAAAGCCTGTGATATCAGGAGATTTGTATCTGAGAGACAATTATATTGGACTTTGATTGAGAGTACCACAATCATTGAAGGCTCAATTGACCAAAGAGCTGCTCTGTGAATGAACAGTAAAAGGATGTTCATGTGGGGCACAGCCCTATGGAATCTGAAGGGTTTGTTGAATAGGACATGTCAGTACCCATTCCAGGACTGAAAGTTAATGGGAGCCGGAAAGCAGAAGAACCCCCTTCCACGACTGGAGGTTAATGGGAGCCGGCAAGTAGATAGCTCGGTATGCTTATTTGAGGTGACCACCTGGATTCATAAGATGAGTGGAGGTGAGGGAGATGTAGTGATGAAGAGATGGGCTAAGTTTGGACATGTTCCTTTGGCACACATTGACCTACCCCATGAGGGTTAAGGATGAGAGAGAGAGAAGGGGCTCGCTTTTCCAAAGTGCAGAAAGGTGAGTGGACTCCTAAGCCTACAACTGGTACTATTCACCTTGCTTGGATGGCTAAGGATGAGCTGACCCCAACTGAATGGGGATGAGGTGACCTGGCCCTGGGAAAAAGGAGAAGAGAGAGATGTTTGGCACCCAGGTTGGGTTGCAGATACTCAAAGTTACAACCAGAACAGAAGATTCTTCAGACCAAGGAACATGCTTGTCTACTCAGAGTATAGGTTTGATAAGGATGGGCAATTTAAACAGTGGCTGTCTAAAATGGAGGAAGATAAAGGCACAAAGTGGCTGCCTTATACAATTTCATGGGTGTGCTTACACTCAGAATGACAGGAACAAGAGAAGATCCCCACTGAATAGTTTCCTCTTTTCCTGATGGGTTTGGGGAAGAGAGGGTGGGGGCAGGTGTTGATAGAATTATATGATTCACTCATGAGTGTTGACTGTTAACAGGGTTAATTGTGATTTAAAAGCTATAACTGCAGAAGCAGTAAATGTGAGAGAGTGGGCTAAGGGAGAGGCACTGCTGGACTGGAGTACAGTGACCAAACCTAATGTTACTTGAAGGTTTTACTGTGCTAATACCTTGAGAGGGTCAGAGTAAGGAATAATATTCTCTAAGTTAAATTTTATCAGAGGCCAGAAAGGGTGAAGCCGTGATGACCTTTTGGAGAACCTGACCAGATCAGATGGATACCTGGAGCAGTCCTGAGTGGCTGGCACGTGAGTGACGTCACCCTGAGGGTTTTTGCCCGACTGATGGACTAATGGTTAATGACTTATTTTGACTAGTAAAACATATGTGTAAGGACTCATGGCAAGAAGCCAGAAGTGGATTGTGGTGAAATAGGTTCCTTTATGTGGCCTTTTGCCCTGGTTCGTTGAAAAAACAACTTTAGAAAATTTTTTTCCCTAAGCCCTGGGGAGTTACCTTTGCTTTAGTTTTCTACCCCAGAGGGTTTGTTACTTTTGTCCATGTCGACTGACATTTCTTGGGTAAGCTGTAAACAACTTGGTTTGATACTTTTTGTCTGGTCCTGGGCTGCAGCCTGCCTGTGATTGGTATGCACTGTGCAGAGATTGGTCAATAGTTATGCAAACGAGGTGAGTTGTAACCTACTATGCAATGAAGTGTCTGTGGCCTATCCAAAGGTGATTGGTCATTTTGTGGCCCTGGTGGACGTGCCATGCCTTGAAATTGACAAGGAGTTTGTATATTTAAGCAGCTAGCCCCATAGAGGTTTTTGAGACAAAATGAAGCAGGAAGAGAAGCAGAGAGAGAGAGAGAGAGAGGAGACAAGGAACCTCCTAAAAGAGCTGTAACACGGATTAAAAGCTGTAACACTTAAGATAGTGACTGGCCTTGAAGGGGCCCAGTGGCAGAGCCTGTGGCAACAAGCAGCAAAGCCAAGAGCCTGTCCCCAGGAAGCTGAGAGAAGGCCTGAATGGTCAAGAAGAGCTGAGAGAGTTGCCCCACATCAAAGAAGCGAGACTTTGCCGTCCTGATTCCAGATCCTGATATCTGAGTTGTAGCCTGTAGATCCTGATCCCAAGTTGCACCCTGTTCCTTAATAAACCACTTAACTGTAAGTATGGTCTGTGAGTTCTGTATGCCCATTGCAACAGATTATTGAACCCAGAAGAGAAGTAGATAGTGCTGTGGAGGGACGGCTGGTGTCAGAATTGGTAAAAAGGTTGGGGAGTGGAGTTATGTCTAACCTTTGTGCTCTTGGTGATTCTCATCACCTCCCCCGCCCCCAAATTGAGACAGTACTGACGTGACTACTACTGCCATTTTACACCATATGACCCAGGTATACATCCAAAAGAATCGAAAGCAGGAAATCAAACTGATCCTTGTACACCACTGTTCATTGCAGCATTATTCACAATAGCCAAAAGGTACAAACGACCCAAGTGTCTATCGACAGATAAATAAATGGATAAACAAAATGTGGTATATTCATACAATGAATATTATTCAGCCATAAAGAGAAATTAAGTCCAGATATATGGTGGGTGTTATATGCTATAATATAGATGAAACTTGAAGACATTATGCTGAGTGAAATAAGTCACAAAAGGATGACTATTATATGATCCCATTTTATGAAATGTCTAGAATACGCAAATGTATAGAAATAAAAGTTTATTAGCAGTTACCAGGGGGGTGGACGGAAGGAAGGGGAGTTATGGCTTAAGAGGTACTGAGTTTCTGTTTGAGGTGATGACAAATTTTAGAAATGGATGGAGGTGATGATTTCACAGCACGGCGAATGTAATTAATGTCACTGAATTATATACTTAAAAAAGATGAATATGCCAAATATTTTGTTATATATTTTACTACAATAAATTTTTTTAATTGACATTAACAAGTGTTGGAGAAAATGCGGAGAAATTAGAACACGCATGCATTGATGGTGGGAATATAAAATGGTGCAGCTGCTTTAGAAAATAGTTTTAATGGTTTTTCAAAAAGTTAAATATAGAGTTACCATGTGACCCAGCAATTCCACCTCTAGGTATATACTCAAAAGGATTGAAAGCAGCTGCTCAAATAGACACGTGTACACAAATGTTCATTGCAGGAAGATCACAATAGCCCAAAAGTGTAAACAACCCAAGCGTCCATCAACAGATGAAGGGAAAAACAAAATGTAGTATATACATGCAATGGAGTTTTATTCAGCTGTAAAGAGAAAAACCATGATGTATGCCACTACATGGATGAACCTTGAAAACAGCATGCTGTGTGAAATAAGTTGCAAAAGGACAAATATTGTCTGATCTCAGTGATATGAAATAAATAAACATATAGAAACCAAAGATATTAGTGGTTACCAAGGGTGGAAGGGAAGCAGAAAGAGGAAGTTTTTGCTAAGGAAGCATTAAGTTTATATTAGCAGTGGTGGAATGATTTGAAAAAGGATGGTGAGAATGGTTATACAACTTGGAAAAGGTAATCCGTGTTGCTGAATGGTACAAGTAGAAATTGTTGAGATAACATGTGTACATTTTCACCACAATACAATAACGAACAATTCCAAAAAAAGAATGAAACAATTCCAAAAAAGAATGAAACAATTCATCTTCTGGAGAAGAGAGGGCCCGGGGATGGGATAGCGGGTGTTGAGAGCTTGAAGGGAGTAATGAGAGTTTGAAATGACTGACAATGGGCATGTAATGGGATTGCTGACCAGTGAGGAGGCCCTGTCTGAGATGGGATAGCATAAAATTATAATGAAACCTATCTGCACAGTTGGGAGCACTTCACACCTGTACCTTTTAGTTTATAGGCTACAAGCTCAGAGGCCCCAGGCATGAGAGTAGAACCCCCACAGTGGGTACCATCTCTGACAGCTTTCAGTGGAAAGACCTTTCAGTAGGGACACCTGCTGCTTTTTCCTGCCCACATCCCAAACAGCCTGGCTTTCACACCCAACAAGAAGACAGCTGAGGACTTGGCTCACTATTTTTCAAGTAGAATTTCTGGAACAAAAATACCTACTAAACCTGCTGCCTAAGCATCAGGCAGGGAGAAAGAATAAAAAGAAGAAAGAAAAGGAAGGCATTTTCCTAGTAATTAAATCTGAATAATTCACAACCTGTTAGACACTTTTCTCCTCTGAGGTAGAAGAATACATTTTCATTTTTCCCCATGTCCTAAGTACCTTTGCAACCAAGTTGAAATTTTGGCCCAGGGCCTTCACTTTCCAAGGGGAGCCAGTAGCCCCAGGCCATATCCTCACACCTGTGGACCAACAGACCCTCACCCAACTCAACCACTGAGCTTCTCATAAGGGCCAATTTTATCTAATGCCTTAATCCTCCCCTCAATTAATTCCCCCAAGGTTTGTGTATTATGAGGGTTCTTTATTGTTGCAAGTGACTTGGCTTCATCTAACTGAGACAAAATGGGAAATTTATTGAACAAGGTAACTAAATCTTGGGAAGGGCTAAGATGCAGCTCCGTTCAGGGACAATAAAACTGGGAACTCAGATGCCTCCAACTCTTATCATGTGACACTCTTCCCTCAGCCCCAACACTCCCTGCTAGGCAGTACTTTCTTTTTCCTGGGCTTGTTTTCCTCCTTGAAGCTGGAAGCTTGGCAACAAGTGGTGGCCAAGCTTGCATCTCCTTGGCTTTGCCCCATTCCCCATAGTTGTAATTCAGGAAGTCTCAAGGAAGATTCTGATTCACTTGGTGAGGGTCATATGCCCTGAGCCAAAGGAGTAGGGTGTGCTATGGTTGGCAACTTCCATTAGATCCACATAGTTGGAACGGGAGTAAGAGGAGTTCTCCTAAAGAAGGGAGGTGATGTGTCCAGTCAAGGAGTCCAAGACAAGCAAAACTATAGATGGGCCTGTCCGTGGCAGCCAGATCTGTATACCCTAGGTTTGAACACAGCTGTATTACTTACAGGAGTCTCTGGGTGATACAAATGGTTTGCATGCTTCCTTGCTAACTGAAAGGTTGGAGTCCACCTGGAGGTGCCTCAGAGGAAAAGCTTGACAATGTACTTCTGGAAAATTAGCCACTGAAAACCCTGTGGTTCACAGTTCCACTTTGACACACATGGGGTTGCCATGAGTTGAAGTTGATTCCATGGCAAATGGTTTTGGGGCTGGTTATCACTTAGGCTGGGTTCTCTAGAGAAGCAAAACCAGTATAGTGCATAAATATGCAGAGAGAGGCTAATCTCAAGTAAATGGCTCACGTGGTTGTATAAACTGGCAAGTCCCCAGTCTGTGGGTCAGGCTGGTGGCTTCTCCTGAGTCACGTAGCTGCAGGGGTGGTAAATCCAAAATCAGCAGGTCAGATATCAGACCACCAGGTCACAGGCTGTGGAAGTCAATGAATCCTAGGATCAGCAGGCAATACAGCAGGCCACTAGCTCAAGTCCCAAGAACCGGAGATCACATGATAATGAGCAAAATGCAGAATCCAAAGCAAGCGAGCAAGATTTGCCAGAATGTCCATCTATATATTGAATGCAGGCCACACCCCTGAGTAAACTTCCAATATAATTGATTGGCTGATCACTTGAGATCACATCATGGAGGATGATTGCATCATTACATAACTGACAAATTACATCATTACATAACTGCCAAACTACATCATTACATAACTGCCAAACCACCGAAATCATGGCCCAGCCAAGTTGACACACAATCCTAACCATAACAGTCCACGCTTTGTCAACTTGGAACCTTTACACATCTCCTTAAACCATACACAATCTTTAAATAAACACAAAGTCATACTTGCACCTAACATGATACAACTAACATGCATACAACCAAAAGGGCAGTAGCCCTGTTTACAGCTTATATTTTATAAGCGAAGAAAACAAAAATATTTGGTGCACACATACAAGGAAGAAACACTCATAACAATTACAGTCCTTTTGTGCAATTGGTCACATGGTCAAAACTGGTTGTCTTAGTTTTCTAGTGTTGCCATAACAGAAATACCACAAGTGGATGGCTTTAACAAAGAGAAATTTATTTTCTCACAGTCTAGTATGCTATATGTCCAAATTCAGGGGGCCAGCTCCAGAGGAAGATTTTCTCTCTCTGTTGGCCTTCTCATCAATGTTCCCCCGGACTAGGAGCTTCTTCACACAGGGATCCCTGGCACTGTTTTTTTGGTGGTATGAGGTCCCCAACTTTCTGCTTGCTTCTCTTTCCTTTTATCTCTTGAGAGATAAAAGGTGGTGCAGGCCACTCCCCAGGGAAACTCCCTTTACCTTGGATCAGGGAGGTGAAATGGGGACTTGCCAGTTCGTACAACCATGTGAGCCATTTCCTTGAGATAAGTCTCTCTCTGCATATATACGCACTATACTGGTTTTGCTTCTCTAGAGAACCCAGACTAAGTGATATCAACCCCAAGTCCATTTGCCATGGAATGGACTTCAACTCATGGCAACCCCATGTGTGTCAAAGTAAAGCTGTGAACCACCGGGTTTTCAATGGCTGATTTTTCACAAGTACGTCATCAAGGGTGGTGTTACAATCCCACCCTAGTTCTCTCAACATGAAATTATAATCACAAAATGGAGGACAACCACACAATACTGGGAATCATGACCTAACCAAGTTGACACATATGTTTGAGGGGACACAATTCAATCCATGACATTCCACCTTTGGCCCCCCAAAAATCACATCCTTGTAACATGCAAAACATATTCATATCATAGCAAAAAGTCTTAACTCTAAGTCCAGAATCCAAAAATTCCTCTTCATCTGTGAAATCTAGAATACAAGTTATCTGCTTCCAATGGTACAATGGCAGAACAGGTACAAGTTAGATATTTCCATTACAAATGGGACAGACTGGAGGGAAAGAAGGGGTAACAGGCACCAAGCAAGTCCGCAGAACACTTTACTTTAGTCCTCAAAGCTTTGAAAATAATCCTTTGTTCTCTGAGACAATTCACACAATAACCCTGCCCTCCAGCCTCTAGGTATTGGCCACACTCTCAGGATTCTGAGTGGAGGCCCATTGGCCCTGGGCTTCAGCTCCGCCTTCCAGTCTCACTGGGATTGCAATTCTATTCCCTCCACTTTAGGCACACCATTCTCCTAGTCTATCTGAGTGGTGACTCCACCCTTAGAAACACCAGAAGCCCTGGCTCCACCCTTTGAGACCCCTGAGGTCATGGCCATACCTTTTGAGGCTGAGGAAGCTCGGCTTCTTGTGTTCCTTGTCTCTTCAGTTTGTTTCTCGGTTTCTTGGCCTCTCGGCTCCTCAGGCCTCATGCACACATCTGCCCTGCTGGGGCAAGTGTTCCTAAGGTCAGTAGCTCCACTTATAAGTGCCCGGAGGCACCCCACTCTGCCAGGAAACTTCCTGCACATAGGCACTCAGCTCTCTCACTCTGTGGGTCAGCTCCAGTGCCATCTCACGCTGGTCTCCTGGTTCTGCCGCTGCAGGTTCTCTGCTATGCGGTCCTCTGCCACTGTTGGAACTCTATCCATTCACAGTTTCAAAACCTCTTCCACATTTTAGAGCAGTACCCCACTCTCTCGGTACCAAATTCTGTCTTAGTTATCTAGTGCTGCCATAACAGAAATACCACAACCTTTAACACAGAGAAATTTATTTTCTCACAGTCTAGTGGGTTACAAGTCCAAATTCACTACCCATCCCATATTCCCTTTATCCTCAGCAAGCACTTCAGCTGGTCATGTTTCTTTGTCTGGTGGGGTGACTTAAACCTTCATTCCTGAAGGGTCTGAGCCATTAGTAGTGGTAATGCATTGAATTGTGTCCTCCAAAAATATCTGTCAGCTCAGCTGGGCCATGAGTCCCAGTATTGTGTGATTGTCCACCATTTTATGTGATTTCCCTATGTGTTGTAAATCCTATCACTATGATGAAATGAGATGAATTAGTGGCAGTTATATTGATGAAATATACAAGATTAGATAGTGTCTTAAGCCAATCTTTTTGAGATATAAAAGGGAGAAGCAAGCAGAGAGACAGGGGACCTCATACCACCAAGAAAGCAGTGCTGGGAACAGAGCGCATCCTTTGGAGCTGAGGTTCCTGCGCTGAGACGCTCCCAAACCAAGGGAAGACTGATGCATCAAAAGGACCTTCCTCCAGAGCCAGCAGAGAGAGAAAGACTTCCTCTGGAGCCATCGCCCTGAATTCGGACCTCTAGCCTACTGAACTGTGAGAGAATAAACTTCTCTTTGTTAAAGCCATACTACTTGTGGTATTTCTGTTATAGCAGCACTAGATGACTAAGACAGTAGTCATGTTGGAATTGGGTTGCTGTAGCTTTCCATTGACTTTAATCACAGGGCATTGTACTAAAAGACACTCTAAGGGATCTCTGTATTCCAGGATACTCTTCTCTGTCTCCATTATGCAACACCAATCCAATATCCCTTTGGTAGTCAGGATCAATCACACCAACCAATAGGGTAACTCCCTTCTTTGCCTGTTAATCCAAAGGCATGAGGAGCCTAGGGTGGCTGGGCAGCATTCTTAACTTCCAGTTCAATGGCATCCATGTTGTGTCTCCAGGTGGGAGCATTCCTCCCTTTGGAACTAAGATCTCTAGACCCACAGAGCATAGGGTCACAGGGACAGAAAGCAAAAAAAAAAAAATTTTTTTATTGTACTTTAGATGAAGGTTTACAGAACAAGCTAGTTTGTTATTAAACAGTTAGTACACATACTGTTTTATGACATTGGTTAACAACCCCATGACATGTCAACACTCTCCCTTTTCGCCCTTGGATTCCTTATTACCAGCTTTCCTGTTCTCTCCTGCCTTCTAGTCCTTACTCCCTGGCTGGTGTGCCCCTTTAGTCTCATTTTGTTTTATGGGCTTGCCCAATCTTTGGCTGAAGGGTGAACCTCAGGAATGGTTTCACTACTGAGCTAAAACTGTGTCCAGGGGCCATACTCCCAGGGTTTCTCCAGTCCCTGTCAGGCCAGCAAGTCTGGTCTTTCTTTCTGAGTTAGAATTTCTTTCTACATTTTTCTCCAGCTCTGTTTGGGACCCTCTATTGTGATCCTGGAAACGCTGGTGGTGCAGTGGTTAAGTGCTACGGCTGCTAGCCAAAAGGTCGGCAGTTCGAATCCACCAGGCTGTCCTTGGAAACTCTATGGGGCAGTTCTACCCTGTCCTTTAGGGTTGCTGTGAGTCGGAATTGACTCGACGGCACTGAGTTTAGTTTTTTGGTATTGTGATCCCTGTCAGAGCAGTCAGCGGTGGTAGGTGGGCACCATCTAGTTGTACTGGACTCAGTCTGGTTGAGACCATGGTAGATGTGGTCCATTAGTCCTTTGGACTAATCTTCAGGAAGCAAAAAATTTTTGAGTGTGTCATTCAGAGAGTCATATCCACATACCTCTTCCTGATACCTCCTTGTCTCCAATTTTCTGATCATGTTCCTTCCAACTCCCTGACCATCCAGCCAACCACTGGCCACAGCCCATGAATCAGTATACTATTACACATCTGGCCATTTCTCCTTCCAAGCAAAGTGAACAACCAGATGCACTGCTCAAAGTTCTGCCCATTGGGAGGATTTCCCTTCATCACTGTCCTTCTGGGAGGCCCCAGAAAGGGGCTGTGTTGCTGCCACTGTTCACTCTTTAGTGGTGCCAAACCAGGCACAAGTTTTATCTTCTAGAGCCAACTGATCATAAGAAACTCCCCATCAGGTCATAGGTGTAGACTGTGTGAGGGCAAGTGATGTGACAGGAGTGGAGACCATGGGTGTTTGGGCAACTTCCTCGTCTAACTTACTTGTGCCTTCAGTTCCTGCTTGAGCCCAATCTCGTATATACCACTTCCATGTAATGATGGAGAGCAGCTGTGCACATCTGGCTTTATGGTCCTGTGAGTCAGACAACACCCAGTTCATGATGGGCAGCTCAGGCCACATGGTGACTTGGTGTCCCATGGCTAAGTGTTCTATCTGTACCAAGGCCCAATAACAAGCCGAAAGCTGTTTCTCAAAAGGAAAGTAGGTATCTGCAGAGGATGGCAGTTCTTTGCTTCAAAATCCTAAGGGTCTGCACTGTGATTCATGAATAAGGGCCTGCCAAAGACTCCAAACAGCATCTCTATCTGCCACGGACACTTCAAGCAGCATTGGATCAGCCAGGTCATATGGCCCAAGTGGTGGAGTGGCTTGCACAGCAGTCTGAACCTATTGTAGAGCCTTTTCTTGTTCTAGGCCCCACTTAAAACTAGTAGCTTTTCGAGTTACTTCATAAATAGGCTGGAGTTGTTGTTCCTGTTAGGTGCTGTGGAGTCAGTTCTGATTCATAGCGACCCTATGTACGATAGAATAAAACACTGCCCAGTCCTGTGCCATCCTCACAATCGTTGTTACACTTGATCCTGTTGTTGCAGTCACTGTGTCAATCCATTTCATTGAGGGTCTTCTTCTGGATAGGCTGGAGTAGCACACTCAAATGACAGATATATTGCCTCCAAAATCCAAAAAGGCCACCAGGCGTTGTGAGTCCTTTTTAGTTGTAGGAGAGGCCAGATGAAATAATTTATCCTTCACTTTAGAAGGAATATCTCAACATGCCCCACACCACTGGACTCCTAGAAATTTCACTGAGGTGGAAGGCGCCTGAATTTTTGTGGGATTAATTCCCCACCCACTAGCACACAAATGTTTTACCAATAAATTCAGAGTCATTGACACTTCTTCCTTACTAGGTCCAATCAGCATAATGACATCAATGTAATGGACCAGTGTGACATCTTGTGGAGGGGAAAGGCAATCAAGGTCCTTGCAAACTAAAATATGATCTGGGGCTGGAGCGTTGACATACTCCTGAGGTAGGACACTGGAGGTGTATTGCAGGCCTTGCCAGCTGAAGGCAAACTGCTTCTGGTGTTTTTTCAAAACCAAAATTGAGAAACCAAAATTGAGAAAAAGGTGTCAGTCAGCTCAATAGCTGCATACCAGGTACCAGGAGATGTATTAATTTGCTCAAGCAATGGAACCACGACTGGAACAGCAGCTGCAATTGGAGTCACCATCTGGTTAAGTTTACAACAATCCACTGTCATTCTCCAAGATCCGTCCATTTTTTGCACAGGCCAAATAGGTGTGTTGAATGGGGATGTGTAGGAATTACCACCCCGTCAAGTCCTTCATGATGAGCGTAATCTCTGCAATCCATCCAGGAATGTGGTATTGCTTTTGGTTTACCATTTTCCTAGGCAAGGACAGTTCTAATGGCTTCCACTTGGTTTTTCCTGTACTAATAGCCCTTACTCCACTTGTCAGGGGTCCAATGTTGGGGTTCTTCCAGTTGTTGAATATATCTATTCCAACTATGCATTCTGAAACTGGAGAAATCACTAGAAGATGGGTTTGGGGACCCACTGGACCCACTGTGAGACAAAACTGATCTAAGTCTCCATTAATAACCTGACCTCTATATGCCCCCATTCTGACCAGTGGGCTACAGTGACATTTTGGGTCTCCTGGAATTAATGTCAGCTCGGAGCCAGTATTGAGTAATATCCGAAAACATAGCAATGATTGTGAGGATGACAGAGGACTGGGCAGTGTTCCATTCTGTGCATATAGGGTCGCTATGAGTTAGAAGTAACTTGACGGCACCTAACAACAATAGCATCACTTACAAGCTATCTGATCTTGGGCTCAGTTACCTTGTCAGGAAGATGAACATAATAATATTTACCTTATAAGAATGATTATAGGGATTAAATGTGTATGAACATACAATGTGTATGAACATTGTTAAGGTATAAAGAACTGTGCAAATACTTATTATTCTTGGACTTGGGAGGAGTAGGTTCTATATAGACTGCCCAAAAGTTCTTTGAAGCATGCCCTATGAAGCCTTGTTTACATCTGCCAGGAGTACAGCTGCTTTTTCCCTAACTACCTTAAGCCTGAAACTGACCCAGCCTCTGTGTCCCCAACCTGGCTATATCAAAGAAAGCATGACATGGCAGCTGCAACCCAACACTTCACCTTGATCCTTGATTGAATTTGGGTATTGGTAAATCAGTTGGCTATTGCTATGTAACAAAGATCCCTCAAAAGTTTAAATCAAAAAAAAAAAAATTGCCATAGAGTTGATTCCGACTCGTAGTGACACTGTAGGACAGAGTAGAACTGCTTCATAGATTTTCCAAGGCTGTAAATATTTACAAAAACAGACTGCCACAATTTTCTTCTGCAGAGCAGCTGGTGGGTTCAAATTGTCAACCTTTTGGTTAGCAGCTGAGCCCTTAACCACTGCACCACCAGGGCTCATGAGTTGGAATTGACTCAACAGCAATGGTTCCCCCAAAGCTTAGTGACCTAAAATGATAACCATTTAGTTAGCACACAGTTTTTTGAGTTTGCCAGATGATTCTTTTGATTTGGACCTACTCAGACCAAATTCTCCTGAATTCACTCATGAATCTGCAATCTGCTGGCAGGTCAGCTAGTAGCCGAATAATATAGGATGGCCTCACTAACACATCTGGCAATGGCAAACGGTCAGCAAGAGTGACACATCTGGCAAAGGCAGACAATCTGCAAGAGTGACAGCTGAGCCAAGTGTCTCATCATCTACCAGGCTAGCTCAGGTTTCCTTACATAAACTGGTGGCAGTTTTCCCAAGCAGCAGGTGGGCAAGTCTCAATGCACAAGCAATTTTTAAGCCTCTGTTTCCTCACGTTTCAACAGTCTTATTAACTAAAGCACATCACAAGTTCAGCTCTAACACAAAGAGGTGAAGAAAAATGCCATCTTTTGATGGGAAGAGCTGCAGAGTACGGTGGCTGATTTTGAAATCTGCCACAGCTGGAAACAGCTAGAAAGGGGGATTGATCAGGTTGGAGTTGGGAAAATAGGGTAGGAAAAGGAAAATAGAGTATTCAATGGGAGTTAGAACTGAGAACGGGAGTGAAAAGAGTAAATGACATCTAAGTTAAACAGGAGAATGTGTAGGAACTGACCAGATGAAAGATGGAAGAGGGATGTTTTAGGCAAAGGTAATAGTGTACAGAGAATTGCAAAAATGAAGAAAACCTAGTGTATTGAGGGAATGAAAAGTTGCTTAATGTGGCAAAGAGGGTGCCAGGATGTTAACAGATAGGGCCTGAGAGATAAGCAGGGGCCCAACAAATAGCTCTTACAAGTCATGCTAACAAGGTAAGACTTAATTTGAAAAGCAATGAGGAGTTGCTGTGGTTTTAAGCAGGGAAGAAGAATCATAAAAATTTGCATTTCTTGGAAATGAGGTACCGCTGCACACCTGTTGGATACCTAAAATAAAAAAACACAGGTAATACTGAGTTCTGGCAAGGACGTGGAACAACCGGGGCTCTCACGTATGGCTGATAGAAAGTAAAACTCTACAGCCACTTCGGAAAACAGTTTGGCAATTTCTTTAAAGTTAAGCATACATTTACCATATGACCCAGCAATCTCGTTCCTACATATTTATCCAAGAGGAATGAAAATTTGTGTTTACACAAAAACCTGTACACAAATGTTTATAGCAGCTCTGCTTAACCAAAAACTGGAAACAACCCAAATGTCCTTCAACTGGTGAATGGCTAAACAAACTATGGTACATCCAAACGATGGAATACTAATCAACAATTAAAAGGAACGAACTGCTGATACAACTTGAATGAATTTCAAATGCAATATGTGAAGTGCAAGAAGCCAGACTTAAAAAGCTGTATGCTGTATGATTCCATTTATGTGTCATTCTGGAAAAGGCAAATCTATAGGGACAGAAAATATATCAGTGGTTTCCAAGGGTCAGCTGTGGGAATAGTGGTTGATATAAACTGGCAGAGTGATGAAATTTTGAGGAATGACGAAATTGTTCTATATCCTTATTGAGGTGGAGGTTTTGTGACTGGATGTTTGTCAAAACTCAGAGCTGTACAACCAAATGAACAAATATTGTTGTATATAAATTTAAAAAGTAAATTTCTTAAAATTCCATATTGGACAGATCACTCTAACTACAGGAAATGGACTAGAAAGGGCCATGGCTAGATTCCAAGAGACGATTTGGGGAAATGCAGCAGGAATTTAAGCTAATGATGGTACCCTGAAATAGGAGAGTGGAAGTGGGAATGGAGAGAAGTGAACCTATTTCAGCAATATTTAGGAGATGGGTCAATAGGATTTGGTGAGTGAAAGAGGAAAGTGTAGATTAGAGGGGCGGAACATCAAGGAGACCAAATAATTTGAGCAGCTGTCAAGACTGTCATTGAAGTGATTGGCCATGGGATCCAGCTCAGAAACAAAGTTGAGTTGAGAAGAATTGAAGGGCAGGAAGGTCAAACAGGTCAAACAGCAGGTGTAAGACAGGGAACAGAGGGCCCCCCAAGTCTGCAAACAAAGTAACAGAAAATGGGCCAGGGCACAGAAACAAAGCCATTCACCAGAACAACGGGCAGGATATCAGAAAATAGCCTGCAAACATCTTTAAAGTTGTCTGTCAGAAGCGGCTGGAGAACACCAGCCCCAAAGACATGTGCAGAACATCCACCTGTGACCACTGTGTGACCTTCCACCATGGGCAGTGAGGGGCTACAGCCTCAGCCAGGGAATCAAACCCAGGGAGCGAGAGATTACGCAGGTGCGACACCCCATAAAAAGTCCTGCTATGCATCCCAGAGGCTGGGACAGGAGCCATCTTAGAAAGCTGCTGCGTGCCCACCATAGTTAACGTATCCCTGTCTGTGCCTATGAATAAACATGAATCTTTTCCCACCCAAGAACTTTTAAAAAACCAGGCTGTCTTTCGTTCTGTGAGACAGGGGTAAGTGTTGCTTTAGGCCCTCCTTGTCTCCACTTGCATGTCTCTTCGATAAAACTTTGCTCGTGTGGAAAACTCTACCTGTCTTACCTGCTCACTCTTGACAAGTGAGAGGCAAGAACCTTATTCCGGTAACAGGTGTATTGGGATTGATTGGGTAGAAGAGTTGGCATGGCAGAAGATGACAGCAGAATAGGCCTTTGGAGTTTGAGCTTTCAGCCTTAGAACAAAATGCTGAGAGGTGATTGCAGTTTGCCCTGTATCATTATTTATGGTGCTTCCTATGATGTACTGAGATTCTTGAGCATGGAAAGATTTAGGGTTCATCTTTGCAATCCTCTCCTCTGTTCAGCACCTAGCTCACAAGTTCTCAGCCTTCACTGCAACACCAGGGAAACTTTTAACCCTTTGCTGACTCATGGGACATAAGGTATCCCAACCACTTGTTATGCCTCTAGAATTCTTTGGGAAAGAGGTAGCCCAATTTTAATGCATTTAGCCTAAGGTGGGAGCTTTTGGAAAGACGTGAAACTCAAGAACCCTGAGTTGGAGCCTCATTT